>NC_092343.1:100430000-101707500 GCF_046630445.1 Rutidosis leptorrhynchoides
AAATACAATGACAATAAATAAAAGTGCGATAATTAGAAGTGCAATTAAATATGAAAATAAAGGAATTATGCTTATTTAAACTTCCGTAATCATGATGTTTGACGTGTTGATTTTAGTTTATTTCCATGGGTTAATTGTCCTTTGTCCTGGATTATTCAATATGTCCTTCTGGTTTTTGTCCATAACAGTCCATCAGTCATAAAAGCTTGTAAATATTACTTGTAAATATTACTTGTAAATAGAACAATTGCAACTAAAAGCTTGTCTTTCTTGAGGGATAATGCTATGAAATATATGTTCGTTTTTAGCATTATCAAATATTCCCACACTTGAGCGTTGCTTGTCCTCAAGCAATATAGTCTTGAAATAAAAATACTAGAATCACTTCTTTATTCTTCACACTTTGTACATCAGTGATTTCTATACGGCGGTATAAACAATGGTAGTAACGTTGTGGTTTACAGTCTCACATGACTATGAAAATTTAGATCCATTAAGGAAATTGGATCTTTATGAAAACATTTGATCTTTTAAATCTAGCTTTTACCCTAGATAAGTTTTCCGGTATAACCTTTCACCGGTGTTTGCAAAATATTTTTGTGGGTTTGGTGGGTTTCAGATTTGAAAATTTTAGCTCAAAACTTGCGGTTTTGTGTCACCCACTTGCTAACCTTGTATTGGAAAAGCAACACGTCCAGTATACTTGTTCCGTATATTACCTTTCGGTAAACTACCGTCCGGTTGTAAAGGAAAGCGTTGAACAAGCAACTGTTAAGGCAATGTCCCCTGACATGCTTTTAATTATGGTCTATAACGTTTCGGATGCAATTACTATCCTTAGTAGGAGCAATAGTAAAGCTCACCCTTATAATTTTCCAGTCTGGCACAAGGTCCTGTCTTCGACCATGCTATGCAACCACCGTTCTTACGGTTGACACCCGATTTTGGTTCAGGTGACCTAATGAATTCCAGGTGAATTCCTAGGATTTTACATTCAATGGTAATGAACGCATTAAAAATGGGTTTTCAGAAAACAAATCAGTTTGTATTTTTGATCAAACTATTTTCTCGTTCAAGCTCGAGTTTAGATATCATCGAATTCCATGAGTTTGTAATTCTCAATCTTTAAGGTCAATCTCTAGGATTGAGTAATACCAGGCTTAAAACCTGATTTTTGATCTTTAAGGAGATTATCCTTTCTGGGGATCTGGTTCATTAGTCTTATCCAGCTAATTTGCACGGCATCCTCCCCATTTTACAAGACAGATCCTCTCATGGTTAGGATAAGTCTGACCACTTGGCGACCCTGTTTGATGCTGAGGTCCGTGGATTTCCTGCTGATTTTAGTGATGACTTTTCTAGATTTTTCGTCAACCTACAGCTGGTCTGGACGACAACTTCATGACCTAAATCAAGAAGCGCGTGTCTTTTTCGGAAGACTTTACTTCCTTTTAATGATGGAATTGATTCATCGTGTAGATCCATCTTTCTTTCAAATATATTACAGTAAATTGGGTAAAACTATTTAGATTAGTCCAAAGCAAAAGTATCTTCAGTTATTTGTACAAAAATATGTGATATATGTTTTAAATAACTTGGTAAATTTTCCCACACTTGGCTTTTATTTTCCTTTCTTTGCCTTTTTATTGTCCTCTATTTCATTTTAAATGAATTCTAACATTTTGGTTTGTTTCTCAATTTATGTCCTTTCCGAGGTAACAATAATTTCGGTGTTTAACACCTAGTTTTATTGTTCATAAATATGTATAAACATGATTTTGAGTTCATTTAATTGAAAATTTTGAAAATTTTTACTAGAATTGGGTAGTCAGTATATAAGACTAGGGCTGTTCTTTATTATGAGAGAGCACTAGATTCTAATACAACTACTGCGTTACTAGTATTTTTAATGGTAACCAAGTGTATAAGTTTAAAATTTTAAAAATCCGAAAGAATTTAACCCCTTCCCACACTTAAGATCTTGCAATGCCCTCATTTGCAAGAAATTAGTAACAATTTAAATTATTGAGGGTGATTAGCGTAGAAAAATGATTAAATTTTACCAAAGTTTCCAAACATATTGGCGTTTGTTTGCTGAATGATAAATGGTGCACATCATTTGTTCATTCTGTCTTGTTGTTACATTACATTTGTTTTTCGTTTTGTCCTCAAAAGTACTAGCTTTTGCTGAACTTAATGCCAGTATTAGAAAATGCGCTGTTTACCCTGTTTTGTACAATTGACAATATACATACATACAAATATAAACAAGCATGGTAATTTGAAAAGGGACTTAAAAAAAATCCCACTTTCAAATCAAATATGAAACATTAGTACAACATAATAAAAATATTAAACATTACAATAAAAGTATCAAAATATAATGTGTTTAAACATAAATAAACAGAAATAATTAAAAATCATAAAAATTACTAACCGGAACTAAATCAATCTGGATAGGGGTTCCAGTTCATGTCGTCATCCGAGTTCCATGGTTGGTGATAGGTGTACTGGTATGCCTGGTTAGGGTCGTAGAGAGTATAAGGCGGTCTCATCTCGGGCTGGTGTGGAGGATAGTTAGCTGGTCAGGTCGGAACGTAGTGATCCTGAGGTGACAGCTGGCTCATAATCTGACGCTGATGATAGTCCCATTTATCATGCTATCGTTGCCTGGAATGCTCGTAATCATTCCGGGCTTGCCACTGCTCCATCCGACAAAATCTCTCCGCGTTTGTCATGTCTACCTCATCTACACGCTGGTAGACATCAGTCATAGCCTCCCGAATGACATCCCTAATGTTATCCGCTTCCTCCATCTCCTCATCTGAGCCTCTCTCTACCTGAGGTTGACTACCTACATAGGGCATTGCCTGGTTGCATCTACTCTTCAATACCTTAGCACCCGCATAAACCCTCAATCCTAAAAGCTCAACCTGTTCCCTACATTTCATAAGTGGACCCCCTTGGTTCTTATCTACACATTAATACTCTCCAATGAGAGTAACAAAAATACCTCCTCCAATTATCCCCCATTCCTGTATTCCTTCAAGACGGCGCTCGCGTCAAAATTCCTATATACCCTTTCACCACGATAAATCAAACTCATACAATCGGGTAGTAGTAATTCAGCGGGCGTATATATCTGTAATGCCCTAGCCATGTCCAGTATGGACATCCTGTACATTCTACCACCAAGTATAAACCTAAGAAAACTTCTATCATCTAATCTATCTACATCTACATTTAATGCTATAGTACTCATCAGCTCAACACACCATTCCTTATATACAGGTCTACGAATGGTGAATAAGCGTTCCCAATCAGTAAAAGAAGAACTGCCATACCTTTGGATCAAATGCTCCCTAACACGGTCAGCAAGTTGGACCCTTTCCAAAGGATCCCAATCAATTACCCTAGGCACCTCTACCTCTTTTGTTACTAATTTGAATTTATTACTTTGATATGCCGGGTAATCTCTCCATCGTCTATCGAATCTCAGATTAGGATGCAACGTGTGTTCAGGAATCGTTGGGTATTCTACAGGTGGATGCATCGAAAATACTAAGAATTCAGTAACAAACTGTAGCGGATCATAATAAGGTACATGTTGATCAAGCTGATGTTGTTGTTCCTGTTGTAGTTCTTGTTCGGGTTCATATTGCATTTTTGGTTCTGGTTCTGGAGCTGGAGCGGGTCGTCTAGATGATGACGATGATGAACCTCCAGTATCGGCTCTCTGCAAAACACATTAAACACAAAATTTATGCATCCAAATATGCATTAGTGTTAGCAAAATAACAACTTAAATTAACCACAATAACATGTTAAATCAAACTTAAACTTATACGCATTTTCATAATTTTTACAATTCTATACTTTTTCAAATAAGCACATATGAAAATGTAGACAAAGTTCATAAGCATTTAACTCAAATAACATGTCAAAATAGTTATTACTAATAATTAAACAAGTCTCAAATGACAATTATATCAAATTAATCAAGTTCATGAATTTTGCACCTAAAAAGTCCACTTTAATCTCCAAAAATCATGTTCAGTATCAATGTTTGGATCATTTAACTACCTAAACATGTTACACTACTCAATTTAGCAATAATTCATGACAAAAATCGGCCATAACCTGTTTATATCAAAAAGCCCCAAATTGCTCAAGAACACAAACCCTAGATTTCTAAAAATTTTGAAGTTTTTGGCTTCAAATCATGTTAAATAGCATCAATCTAGGTTATACATGCATAAAATACTATCAATTTAACACTAATTACACTAGAAATTAACAAAATTGCATTAAGTAAAATATTGGTAATTATCACAAAAACTAGAGAATTTAAGAGTTTAGGGGTGTAATTTTTACCTTTTTTGATAAACTTCTGAACAATTTCATGATTAGAGCGAAAAATTTGACGAATTACGGTGAAATTTGGTGAGGATTTGAGAGTATTTTCGTGTGTATATGTGTGTGTTTGTAGAGTGAGGCAGAACAGACTGCCTTTTGATCCTGACCAATTTTCCAGCTCCATGCGATCGCATGGAGTTGAAGTGTAAAACCCATGCGATTGTATGGGGGTCCGGGTACAGTGTTTTTCCTCTTAGTTTTTTTTTTTTTTTTTTTAACCATATACTTTAATAAAACATAAAATTAATAAAATTTTAAAAATTTGTTTCTTTTTAGGATGAGGGCGTTTCAGATCGCTGTCCTAGTCCGTCCCTCGACAAAATTTTAAAATTTGTCAATTCAAAGCGTGGTTTTAAAAGTAAAGATTTTTGGGTTTTTTAAATGTTTTTGGCATACTTTAGTTCAATAAGATTAAAAATAATGATAATAAAAGTTCTCGTCCCTCCCTTGGGTAAAGCAATTTCGGTTCAACGACCTAGTCTTCAACTTACGACGAATTTTAAAAATCATATTTTTAACTTAGCGAAATAAAGTAAATTTTTGTTTTTAAATTCACACCAAACTTAAATTTAAAATGCATAAAATTAAAAATTCATATTATGAAAATTGAAAAGTCACACCAAACTTTTATTATATTTTTGTTTTTATACATACAAACTTATATTAAAAATATTAATTTTTCAAATATTTACAATTTTAAATATATTAATTTTAAAAGGTTTACAATATTAATTTAATATTAATTTTAAAAACAAAGTAAAATTAAAATTAAAAATCTTTTCGGTATTTTATCCCACTTTAATCAATCAAATATTATCAAAAATATACGCCCCTCTTTTCGGTAAAGTAATTTCGGTTACATAACCTAGTTTAACTCATGACGAATTTTTGAAATATTTTGGGTTGATTGATTAAAGATATTTATACCTTAAGAATAAACGGTAAATTTCGCAGTGATGTAGTAAATTTTTGTATGATATGAATAATTTCGATCGCAAGACCTAATTTTATTGAATACCAATTTAATACTTTATAGCGAACAATTTAGCGTTTATTATCAAAAGGTTAAAAATAAAAATAAAAATGAAAACTGTACATGCTTACCTGTGAGATAGTATTCTTAGTGATATGCTCTAGCCCACTCATAAGATAGTCGGACTAATTGGTTTTCCATAGCTACATAGGTGTAACCTCGAGCATTCAACGTTTTTTCTTCTAAACATATGAACGGTCCATCTCTGCATAAAGTAACAAACTCGGTATTTGAATTGGTTTGATTATTTGAACATTTACCTTCGTGTAACCATTTTCCGCATTTGTGACATCTTTCAAGGTGTCGTGCTCTTCTTTTCGCTGCGGATTTTGATTTTCCTTTACCAAATTGTAACTTATTATTTTCGTTTCTCGATTCTTTTCTTACTCCGTCCAATTTACCTCTGATTAATGATACCAATTCACTTAGAAGGGTGTCATTATTACGTTTAGTGATCAAAGCGTGTAGCATTAGACCATGGTTTAGTTCACAGGAAGTCTTCATCTCGTAAAAACCTAAAAAAAATAAAAATTCAGAATGAGGGAGAAGACTAGTTCTTTAGGGTCTGCTAGGGAAAGACCATTCGGGTTTCATTCTCGGAAACTACACGAAAACAGAACATCTAACTCTAACAGAAATACATATTATCCTTTAAAGACTTGATTCTCCCCACACTTAGTTAGCTTTGGTGTTAAAATTGTGATTAACTTCGTTGTCGACTTCCATTGGACTATCTATGTAATGTTTAACTCTATGACCATTAACCTTAAATTCAATCCCATTTGAATTTATTAATTCTACTGTTCCGTATGGGAAAACTCTTTTGACTATGAATGGTCCAGACCATCTTGATTTCAATTTTCTAGGAAATAGCTTGAATCGTGAATTGAAAAGAAGAACTCTGTCTCCTTCTTTAAATTCTTTTGAACTTCTGATTCTTTTATCATGCCATTTCTTCATTCTTTCCTTATAGATTAACGAATTTTCGTATGCTTCAAGTCTTAATTAGCTGACTTAATCATAGACGTCTGGCTTCATGTAAATCAAGATTACATGTCTTCAAAGCCCAAAATGCTTTGTGTTCAATTTCTACGGGAAGATGACATGCTTTTCCGTAAACGAGTCTAAAAGGTGTGGTTCCAATTGGAGTTTTGTAGGCTGTTCTAAAAGCCCAGAGCGCATCCTCCAATTTGATGGACCATTCCTTCGGATTTGATCCTACGGTTTTTTCTAGAATACGTTTTAAAGATCGGTTGGTATTTTCAACTTGTCCACTTGTTTGTGGATGATATGTGGTGGAGATTTTATAAGTTACTCCATATCTTTTAAGAACTTTTTCAAGTTGATTATTACAGAAATGAGTTCCCCGATCACTTATTAAAGCTTTCGGTGTTCCGAACCTTGCAAAAAGATGTTTTAAAAAGTTGACTACAACTCGTGCATCGTTAGTTGGGAGAGCTTGTGCTTCCGCCCATTTAGATACATAATCAATGGCAATGAGAATGTAGAGATTATTATGAGATTTTGAAAATGGACCCATAAAGTCAATACCCCAAATGTCAAATACTTCACATACTTGAATGACATTTTGTGGCATTTCATCACGTTGACTTATTTTTCCGGCCCTTTAACATGCATCACAGGATTTGCAAAGAAGATGTGCGTCTTTGTAAATTGTAGGCCAATAGAATCCAGCATCGTAAACTTTTCTTGCTGTTAGTTGAGGCCCATAATGCCCTCCTGTTGGTCCTGTGTGACAATGGTTTAAGATTTTACTAGTTTCATCTCCGAATACACATCGGCGTATTATTCCATCGGGACAACTTTTAAACAGATGTGGATCTTCCCAGAAATAGTGTTTTATATCACTAAAGAATTTCTTTCGTTTTTGGTACGATAATCCTTTTTCAAGGAATCCACATACTAAGTAGTTTTCATAGTCTGCAAACCATGGAATTTCATTATAATCTATCTTCAATAGATATTCATCAGGAAAGTTGTCTTGTATGGCCGATTCATTTAGAACTTCTAATTCGGGATTTTCAAGACGAGAAAGATGATCAGCGGCGAGATTTTCTGCTCCCTTTTTATCTCGGATTTCAATATCAAACTCTTGTAAGAGTAAGATCCAACGGATTAATCGTGGTTTAGCATCTTGTTTCGAAAATAGGTATCTAAGAGCAGAATGGTCGGTATAGACCACCGTTTTTGCTAGAACGAGATATGAACGAAATTTGTCAAAAGCAAAGACAATAGCAAGGAGTTCTTTTTCAGTAGTTGTATAATTTGTTTGTATTCCTTGTAATGTCTTACTAGCATAATATATAGGTTGAAATCGTTTTTCAATCCTTTGTCCTAAAACGACTCCCATTGCAAAATCACTTGCATCACACATAAGTTCAAACGGTAGATTCCAATTTGGAGTTATCATGATCGGTGCATTAGTGAGTTTTTCTTTAAGAATATTAAAAGATTTGATATATTCATCTGAAAAGATAAATGGAGCATCCTTTTCTAGGAGTTTATTCATAGGAGTGGCAATTTTAGAAAAATCTTTTATGAAACGTCGGTAAAAACCGGCATGCCCTAGAAAACTCCTAACTCCTCTAACATTGGTGGGATGTGGAAATTTAGCAATTACATATACTTTAGATCTATCCACTTCAATTCCTTCCTTTGAGATTTTATGACCAAGAACGATGCCTTCTTTAACCATGAAATGGCATTTCTCCCAATTAAGAACTAGATTTGATTGTTCGCATCTAATAAGCATTCGTTCAAGATTAACTAGACATGTTTCAAATGTATCACCGAAGACTGAAAAGTCATCCATGAAAACTTCCATGCATTCTTCTATCATGTCGTGAAAGATCGCCATCATGCACCTTTGAAAGGTTGCAGGGGCGTTGCAAAGTCCAAATGGCATGCGTTTGTAAGCAAAAGTACCATAAGGGCACGTGAATGTGGTTTTCTCTTGGTCCTCGGGTGCTATTGGAATTTGAAAATATCCGAAAAAACCATCAAGAAAACAATAGTAACTATTTCTGGCTAATCTTTCCAACATTTGATCAATAAAAGGTAAGGGAAAGTGATCTTTTCTGGTGGCGTCATTTAATTTTCTATAATCAATACAAATACGCCATCCAGTTACATTCCTAGTAGGAATAAGCTCATTTTTCTCATTCGTGATGACAGTCATGCCACCTTTTTTAGGTACGCATTGAACTGTGCTTACCCATGGACTATCAGAGATTGGATAAATTAAACCTGCATCAAGCATTTTAATTATTTCTTTCTTAACAACATCCTGCATATTAGGATTTAGTCTTCGTTGGCGTTGCACATACGTTTTATGACCTTCTTCCATAAGGGCATGTGAATGTGGTTTTCTCTTGGTCCTCGGGTGCTATTGGAATTTGAAAATATCCAGAAAAACCATCAAGAAAACAATAGTAACTATTTCCGGCTAATCTTTCCAACATTTGATCAATAAAAGGTAAGGGAAAGTGATCTTTTCTGGTGGCGTCATTTAATTTTCTATAATCAATACAAACACTCCATCCTGTTACAGTCCTAGTAGGAATAAGCTCATTTTTCTCATTCGTGATGACAGTCATGCCACCCTTTTTAGGTACGCATTGAACTGGGCTTACCCATGGACTATCAGAGATTAGATAAATTAAACCTGCATCAAGCATTTTAATTATTTCTTTCTTAACAACATCTTGCATATTAGGATTTAGTCTTCGTTGGCGTTGCACATACGTTTTATGACCTTCTTCCATAAGGATTTTATGTGTGTAATACGAAGGACTTATTCCTTTAATATCATGAATTTTTCCATGCAATAGCTGGTTTATGAGCTTTTAGCACAGAAATGAGTTGTGATTTTTCAGTTTCAGTAAGAGAAGACGATATTATTACAGGTAATTCAGGTTTATCATGTAAATAAGCATATTCCAAATGGTTTGGAAGTGGCTTTAATTCTATTGTCGGTGGTTCTTCTATCGATGATTTATATCGATATCTGTCTTCCTCTTTTAGCATTTGAATTTCTTCTGTTGTTGGTTCATATCCATTAGCCATAAGTGTAGCTAACATTTCAGTTTCATTAATTGGTTCAGTACTTTCTCCTAAAGAACATTCTCCTGTTTCTTGTAATTCTGGAAATTCTTCTGACAATTCTGCATGTGATTCTATAGTTTGAATATAATAACATGTATCATCTGCAGATTGCGGTTGTTGCATGGCTCTATCAACTGAAAAGGTAACACTCTCATCCTCTATACTTAGGGTCAGTTTCTTACCGAACACGTCTATCATTGCTTTAGCCGTGTTTAAGAATGGTCTTCCTAATATGAGAGGTACTCGAGAATCTTCTTCCATGTCCAGAATAACAAAATCTACTGGAAATACTAAAGTACCAAATTTAACTAGCATGTTCTCCATTATCCCTCTAGGATATTTTACTGATCGATCGGCTAGTTGTATGCTTATTCTTGTTGGTTTCAATTCTCCAAGGTCTAGTTTAGTGTATAGTGAATACGGCATTAAATTTATACTAGCACCTAAGTCTGCCAATGCTTCTATTGAACTAAGACTACCCAGAAAACATGGAATGGTGAAACTTCCTGGATCTGATAATTTTTCTGGTATCTTATTCAACAGTAATGCAGAACAATTAGCATTCACAGTAACAACCGAGCATTCTTCCATTTTCTTTCTATTAGTGATTAAATCTTTCAAGAATTTAGCATATCTAGGCATTCCTGAAATCACATTAATGAAAGGAAGATTTACATTAAACTGATTAAACATATCCAAGAATTTGGATTGCTCGGCTTCAAGTCTCTCTTTTCTCATTTTACTCGGGTAAAGAAGTGGTGGTTGGTATGGTTTAACATAAGGTTTAGCCTTAACTGTGTTATCTTCATTAACCTTTTCAACTACCGGTTCTTTTTTCTTATCTTGATCAGATTGTGGTTCTTGTGGAGTAGGAATAGCTTCATCAGAAATTATAGGTATTTCAGGTGGTTTAAGTGTAATACCACTTCTTGTGGTAATGGCTTTAGCTGTTTCATTCCATGGGTTAGCATTTGTATCACTAGGTAGACTTCCCGGTTTTCTTTCACCTATTAACCTTGCTAGGTTGCTCACTTCTTGTTCCAAATTTTGAATAGAAGCTTGTTGATTTCTAAATGCTTGAGCATTTTGTTCATTCGTTTGTTTCTGAGATGTGAAAAATTGAGTTTGAGATTCAACTAGCTTCGACATCATATCTTCTAAATTTGGCTTTTTCTCATCAGTTTGTGGTGGTTTGTTTTGAAAATTAGGTCTTTGCTGATTGTAAGTATTGTTAGATACTTGTTGATTACTAGGACCTTGTTGGTTGTTGTATGGAACATTTCGGTTATAATTCTGGTTTTGATTATAAATTGGTCTTGGCGGTTGATAATTATTCTGATAATTATTTCCAGGCCTTTGGTTTATGTATGAAACATTCTCTCTTTGTTCCATTGTTAGTTCAATACTGAGACAATCTTTTGTCAAATGTGGTCCTCCACACTACTCACAACTAATTCGTATTGAGTGGATATCTTTAGTCATCTTTTCCATTCGTCTCTCGACAGCATCTATCTTTGCGGAAATGGAATCAAAGTCATGGCTAGAATCGGCTCTAGCTGCTTTAGATGATCTAATGATATCTTTCCCTTGATGCCATTCATGTGAGTGGGAAGCAGTGTTATCAATAATCTTATAAGCATCAGTTGCTGTTTTCTTCATAATGGAACCACCAGCTGCTATATCGATGTATTTCCTTGTAGTGATGTCGCATCCTTGGTAGAATATTTGTACTATTTGACAAGTGTCTAAACCATGTTGCGGACATCCTCTTAATAACTTTCCAAATCTTGTCCAAGCCTCATATAGAGTTTCATTTGGCTTCTGTGTGAACGTAACAATTTCTCCTTGAAGTCTCACGGCTTTAGATGCCGGAAAGAATTGTTTAAGAAATTTTTCAACTAAAACGTCTCATGTATCAATCGCCCCTTCAGGTAACGATTCCAACCAATCTTTGGCTTCTCCCTTTAAAGTCCAGGGAAATAACATGAAATATATCTGTTCATCCTCCACTTCTTTTATTTTAAATAGTGTGCAGATCCTATTAAAGGTACGAAGATGTTCATTTGGATCTTCCTTCGGTGCACCACTAAATTGGCATTGATTAGTTACCATATGTAGAATTTGTCCCTTGATTTCATAATCTGGTGCATTAATGTCAGGTTGAGTAATTGCGTGACCTTGGCCAGTGCGTTTAGCTCTCATTCGGTCTTTCATACTTAGAGGTTCCAGATTTTCCATAATTGAATTTGTTGAATCTAAATCACTAGTGGATTCTGATTTAATGGTTGGTTCCTCAACAATCTCTGTTTGAATGATTGGTGGTTCCGGAGGAAAGATTAGTGGTTCAGGATCTCGGAATCGTCCCTGAATATTCTCCGAATTCTCAATTGTGAGGTCGGGTTCAAAAAATGGATTATCGGAAATTTGAATTGGAGTACTTGGTCGACTGGATGACGATTCTAAAGAAAAATCAACGGCGATAATATTTGCTAGATGTCTTGATCGAGTTACAGGTGGTGAACATACAAAAGGTGGTGATCGTTTTGCTCGGTGCATTCAATGAATATCCTATTAATTATAAAAATAAGAAAAATTATATAAGTTATCAAATTAATAGACTTTTCTGATTTTGCCCACATTTTGAATAGCCAAAAGATGCAGCAGAGGGGCAGGATTCGTTTGGTCTCAATATAATTGAGTATTGTTTGGCTCCAATAATCCGGTCCACGTACAAATCCAACTATTACTACGAACCAGAAAATTTTGATGTCTATCAATTTAACCACTTAAAATAATTTTTCGTTAAAGTTTAAAGAAATTTAGAGAGAAGAAATAGAAAAAATCTAAGTCCTAAAAACTAGAGTGTCGAGAAATAAGAAAGAAAAAGAGCGCGTCGAAAAACGTCGAAAAACAAAAGGCGAAAAATAAAAGGCGTCGAAAAATAAAAATAAAAAAGTAGCGCGTCGTAACTTAAAAGGCACTAAAAACTAAGAATTAAAAGTTGCGTCTAAAAATATTAAAGCTTAAAAGAAAAATTATATCCCAAATGGCAATAACTTAAAAAGGTACTAAAACTTAAAAACGGCGTCGTAAAATGCTAAAGCACCTAAATCTTCGTCTAAAAAAAGCACTTAAGGGATTTTACGGCAAAGTCTAAAAATCTAGAAATAAGAATAACTATGGCAAAAACTATGACTTAGAATTAAATACGAGCGTAAAATACAAATATTACGCTAAAATAAATAAAAAGATACAAAATATAAAAATAAACTTAAAGTTGTAAAAAGTACAATTTTTATAAAAATATTATTTTTATATTATTTATTTTATAAAACTATTAATTTTATAATTTAATTAAACTAATTAAACTTAAAATAATACAAATTAAATAATAAAACTAAAACTTAAATAATAAAATAAGTAAAACCTAATTAGGGTTTTAAATTAATTATAATTAATAATAATACTCCTTAATGATTGCAGTTTTAGGGTTAACTGTGGCGTGTCAGACACTCTCATGCGATCGCATGAGAATTTGCCTTCGGGCTCATGCGATCACATGAGCTAAGGTTACGGGCCAGGTTACGGGCTGCTACAGTACCGGGCCTCGAATAATTTTTATTTTTTTTTATATACATATTAGCGTTGCGCTTTCGGCGTTTAAACAAGAATGTCCCCGGCAGCGGCGCCAAAAATACTTGATGTGTGCGAGGTGTACTAGGAAATAGTATTATTTTTACAACGAAATACTATTAAATACGATACAATTTTAAACAAGATATTTATTTATTTATAGAATGGATATACCTAGACCTTGCTACAACACTTATAGGCAGTGTACCTAATTGTACAGTAGTGTAGTTTTTAGTAAGTCCGGTTCGTTCCACAGGGATACACTTAAACAAGCTTAACGCTATATTAGTTTTAAATTTATAAAAATACAAATATATATATAAGTGATATTATTATTATAAAAGGGGGTTTTTTACCGTTTAATGACCGATTTATCGATTTTTAAAACTTTAGTCGCAGTTAAAACCTAATGTAAAATATTAAAAATAAATATAACTTAATTTAAAGCATAAAGTAAATAACGATAATGAAATTGCGATAAATAAAAGTGCGATAAAATAAATTTGCGATAATTAAAGAGTACGATAATTAAAAGTGCAATTAAATACAATGACAATAAATAAAAGTGCGATAATTAAAAGTGCAATTAAATATGAAATAAAAGAATTATGCTTATTTAAACTTCCATAATCATGATGTTTAACGTGTTGATTTTTAGTTTATTCCAATGGGTTAATTGTTCTTTGTCCTGGATTATTCAATATGTCCATACGGGTTTGTCCATAATAGTCCATCAGTCATAAATATAAAGTGCGAAAGCCTTCGCCAAATTATTCTTATTCCCAAAGTCAAATATTCCAACTAATTGGGGATTCGAATTGTAACAAGGTCTTAATACTTTGTTTAATGAATACACCAGGTTATCGACTGCGTGTAAACCAAGGTTTTGCTACTTTGTTAACAATTACTCCAATTACCCTTGAATGTAATCCACCCCTGTTTCAACAAGTCTATTAACTATTAATCCAATTTCGTGTCCGGTAAAATGAACAATTATTGGTATTTATAGATATCCCGCCCACCGTACCCAGTCAAGCGTATATGGTTATATATAAATACGTCAAATTATAAGTCTATATATTAAATTAACGAGGTATCATTTAGTTAATATAAAGCCCATTAATAGCCCATAGTCTAATTTCCATAAGTGTCGTTCTTTTGTCCAAACCCCAATTATGGTACGAAGCCCAATTACCCAATTTTAATATTTGGCCTAACATCATGATTACTTCGGCATTAAATAAGCATAATAATAACTTAGCTACGAGACATTAATTTAAAAATAACATTAACCATAACTTACAGTGATTAAAAATAGCGTAGCGTTACACGGACAGAATTTCGACTTACACCCTTACAACATTCGCTAACATACCCTTATTATTAGAATTAAAATTAAAATTAAAATTATAATATAAATATAAATATATTTACGTATAGATAGAGAGATGGATATATGATATATAAACTGAGCCAAAACACGCGAATTTATTGGACCAGGCCTGGATTTCAGGGCCATGCGATCGCATGGCTTTTGTGCCTCCAGGCCATGCGATCGCATGGTGGTAGGTATCAGCTCAAAATTCTTTTTTTTCTTGTTTGTCGACGTTTATAAATAATAATATAATATATAAATAATTTTAAGAATTATTTAAATATTATATTTTATTTATGTGCATAGTTAACTTGTAATTTTTAGTCCGTTGCGTCGAGCGTTGAGAGTTGACTTTGGTCCCGGTTTCGGTTTTTCGAACGTCCTTGCGTACAATTTAATATCTTATACTTTGCGTTTTGCGTCTTGTATTTTTGTAATTTTGAGACGTTTCTTATCAATAATTGAAACCACTTTGATTGTACTTTGTACTTTTGAGCTTTTTGGTCGTTTGCGTTTTCAATTCGTCGAATCTGTCTTTTGTCTTCACCTCTTATTATTTAAACAAATATCACTTGTAAATAGAACAATTGAAACTAAAAGCTTGTCTTTCTAGAGGAATAATGCTATGAAATATATGTTCGTTTTTAGCATTATCAGTAATTTTGATCAAACTATTTTCTCGTTCAGGCTCGAGTTTAGATATCATCGAATTCCATGAGTTTGTAATTCTCAATCTTTAAGGTCAATCTCTAGGATTGAGTAATATCAGGCTTAAAAGCTGATTTTTGATCTTTAAGGAGATTATCCTTTCTGGGGATCTGGTTCATTAGTCTTATCCAGCTAATTTGCACGGCATTCTCCCTATTTTACAAGACAGATCCTCTCATGGTTAGGATAAGTCTAACCACTTGGTGACCCTGTTTGATGCTGAGGTCCGTGGATTTCCTGCTGATTTTAGAGATGACTTTTCTAGATTTTTTGTCAACCTACAGCTGGTCTGGACGACAACTTCATTACCTAAATCAAGAAGCGCGTGTCTTTTTCAGAAGACTTTACTTCCTTTTAATGATGGAATTGATTCATCGTGTAGATCCATCTTTTCTTTCAAATATATTACAGTAAATTGGGTAAAACTGTTTAGATTAGTCCAAAGCAAAAGTATCTTCAGTTATTTGTACAAAAATATGTGATATATGTTTTAAATAGCTTGGTAAATTTTCCCACACTTGGCTTTTATTTTCCTTTTTATTGTCCTCTATTCCATTTTAAATGAATTCTAACATTTTGGATTGTTTCTCAATTTATGTCCTTTCCGAGGTAACAATAATTTCGGTGTTAACACCTAGTTTTATCGTTCATAAATATGTATAAACATGATTTTGAATTCATTTAATTGAAAATTTTGAAAAATTTCACTAGAATTTGGTAGTCAGTATATAAGACTAGGGCTGTTCTTTATTATCAGAGAGCACTAGATTCTAATACAACTACTCCGTTACTAGTATTCTTAATGGTAACCAAGTGTTTAAATTAAAAATTTTTAAAATTCGAAAGAATTTAACCCCTTTCCACACTTAAGATCTTGCAATGCCCTCATTTGCAAGAAATCAGTAACAATTTAAATTATTGAGGGTGATTAGCGTAGAAAAATGATTAAATTTTACCAAAGTTTCCAAACATATTGGCGTTTGTTTGCTGAATGATAAATGGTGCATATCATTTGTTCATTCCGTCTTGTTGTTACATCACATTTTTTTTCGTTTTGTCGTCAAAAGTACTAGCTTTTGCTGAACTTAATGCCAGTCTTTGAAAATGCGCTGTTTTACCCTGTTTTGTTCAATCGACAATATACATATAATACAAATATAAACATGCATGACAATTTGAAATGGGACTTAAAATCCCACTTTCAAATCAAAAATGAAACATTACTACAACATAATAAAAATATTAAATATTACAATAAAAGTATTATAATATAAGGTGTTTAAACATAAATAAACAGAAATAATAAAAATTAAAAATCATATAAATTACCAACAGGAACTATATCAATCATGGATAGGGGTTCCAGTTCATGTCATCGTCCGGGTTCCATGGTTGGTGATAGGTGTACTGGTATGCCTGGTTAGGGTCGTAGAGAGTATAAGGCGGTCTCATCTCGAGCTGGTGTGGAGGATAGTAAGCTGGTCGGGTCGGGATGTAGGGCTCCTGAGGTGACAGCCGGCTCATAATCTGACGCTGATGATAGTCCCATCTATCATGCTGTCATTGCCTGGAATGCTCGGAATCATTCCGGGCTTGCCACTGCTCCATCCGACGAAATCTCTCCGCGTTTATCATGTCTACCTCATCTACACGCTGGTAGACATCAGTCATAGCCTCCCGAATGACATCCCTAATGTCATCCACTTCCTCCATCTCCGCATCTGAGCCTCTCTCTACCTGAGGTTGACTACCTACATAGGGTATTGCCTGGTTGCGTCTACTCTTCAATACCTTAGCACCCGCATAAACCGTCAATCCTAAAAGCTCAACATGTTCCCTGCATTACATAAGTGGACCCCCTTGGTCCTTATCTACACCTAAATACTCTCCAATGAGAGTAACAAAAATACCTCCTCCAATTATCCCCCCTTCCTGTATTCCTTCAACCATCTTAGATAGATAAAAACCAACACAGTAGGGGATATTAACAAAGCCTCTTGGGTCTCGAATACACTTTAGGTAAAATAAATCATGTAAGGTCAATTTTTCCTTGTTGTGACCTCTCTGTGTAATCGAGTTAGCCAAAAATCTATGAATTATACGAAGCTCGGCTTTGTTAATATGTAAGTAGGTATGTGTTCCTCCTCGCCTAAAAACATTATAATCTGACATACACCTCCATACGGCGTTCACGTCAAAATTCCTATCTACCCTTTCACCACGATAAATCAAACTCATACAATCGGGTAGTAGTAATTCAGCGGGCGTATATATCTGTAATGCCCTAGCCATGTCCAGCATGGACATCCTGTACATTCTACCGCCAAGTATAAACCTAAGAAAACTTCTATCATCTAATCTATCTACATCTACATTTAATGCTATAGTACTCATCAGCTCAACACACCATTCCTTATATACAGGTCTACAAATGGTGAATAAGAGTTCCCAATCAGTAAAAGAAGAACTGTCATACCTTTGTATCAAATGCTCCCTAACACGGTCAGCAAGTTGGACCCTTTCCAAAGGATCCCAATCAATTACCCTAGGCACCTCTACATCTTTCGTTATTAATTTGAATTTATTACTTTGATATTCCGGGTAATCTTTCCATCGTCTATCGAATCTCAGATTAGGATGCAACGTGTGTTCAGGAATCGTTGGGTATGCTACAGGTGGATGCATCGGAAATACTAAGAATTCAGTAACAAACTGTAGCGGATCATAATAAGGTACATGTTGATCAGGCTGATGTTGTTGTTCCTGTTGTGGTTCTTTTTCAGGTTCATATTGCATTTCTGGTTCTGGTTCTGGAGCTGGAGCGGGTCGTCTAGATGATGACGATGATGAACCTCCAGTATCGGCTCTCTGCAAAACACATTAAACACAAAATTTGTGCATCCAAATATGCATTAGTGTTAGCAAAATAGCAACTTAAAACAATCACAATAACATGTTCAATCAAAATTAAACTTATACACATTTTCACAATTTTTTACAATTCTACACTTTTTCAAATAAGCACATATGAAAATGTATACAAAGTTCATACGCATTTAACTTAAATAACATGTCAAAATAGTCATTACTAGCAATTAAACAAGTCTCAAATGGCAATTATATCAAATTAATCAAGTTCATGAATTTTGCACCTAAAAAGTCCACTTTAATCTCCAAAAGTCATGTTTATGATCAAAGTTTGGATCATTTAACTACCTAAACATGTTACACTACCTAATTTAGCAACAATTCATGACAAAAATCGGTCATAACCTGTTTATATCAAAAGCCCCAAATTGCTCAAGAACACAAACCCTAGATTTCTAAAAATTTTGAAGTTTTTGGCTTCAAATCATGTTAAATAGCATCAATCTAGGTTATACATGTATAAAATACTATCAATTTAACACTAATTACACTAGAAATTAACAAAATTGCATTAGGTAAAATATTGGTAATTATCACAAAAACTAGAGAATTTAAGAGTTTAGGGGTGTAATTTTTACCTTTCTTGATAAACTTCTGAACAATTTCATGATTAGAGCGAGAAATTTGACGAATTATGGTGAAAAATTGCGAATTTTAGAGAGGATTTGGGAGATGGTTCGTGTGTGTATGTGTGTTGTGGTGAAGAACAGCTCGCTGAGAGCTTTTGTTTCTGGCCAAAAATACAGCCTCATGCGATCACATGAGGTTGTAGTGCAAACCCCATGCGATCGCATGGGGGTCCGGGTACAGTACTTTAGCCTTTTTTTTTTTTTTTATATATATAACCTTATAACTTATAAAACATATAATTAATAAAATTTTAAAAATTTATTTCTTTTTAGGATGAGGGTGTTTCGGATCGTTGTCCTAGTCCATCCCTCGACAAAATTTTAAAATTTGTCAATTCAAAGCGCGGTTTTAAAAGTAAAGATTTTTGGGTTTTTTAATGTTTTTGGCATACTTTAGTTCAATAAGATTAAAAATAATGATAATAAAAGTTCTCGTCCCTCCCTTGGGTAGAGCAATTTCGGTTCAACGACCTAGTCTTCAACTCACGATGAATTTTAAAAATCAAATTTTTAACTTAACGAAATAAAGTAAATTTTTGTTTTTAAATTCACACCAAACTTAAATTTAAGATGCATAAAATTAAAAATTCATATTAAAAATTCACACCAAACTTAAATTATATTTTTGTTTTTATACATACAAACTTATATTAAAAATATTAATTTTTCAAATATTTACAATTTTAAATATATTGATTTAAAAATTTTACAATATTATTTTAATATTAATTTTAAAAATAAAGTAAAAATAAAATTAAAAATTTTTTTGGCCTTTTATCCCACTTTAATCAATCAAATATTATCAAAAATATACGCCCCTCTTTTCGGTAAAGTAATTTCAGTTCCATGACCTAATTTAACTCATGACGAATTTTTGAAATATTTTGGGTTGATTGATTAAAGATATTTATACCTTAAGAATAAACGGTAAATTTCGCAGTGATGTAATAAATTTTTGTATGATATCAATAATTTCGATCGCAAAACCTAATTTTATTGAATACCAATTTAAAACTTTATAGCGAACGATTTAGCGTTTATTATCAAAAGGTTAAAAATAAAAATAAAAATGAAAACTGTACATACTTACCTGTGAAATAGATTTTTTAGTGATATGCTCTAGCCCACTCAAAAGATAGTCGGACTAATTGGTTTTCCATGGCTACATAGTCGTACCCTCGAGCATTCAACGTTATTTCTTCTAAACATATGAACGGTCCGTCTCGGCATAGAGTAACAAATTCGGTATTTGAATAGGTTTGATTATTTGAACATTTACCTTCGTGTGACCATTTTCCGCATTTGTGACATCTTTCAAGGTGTCGTGCTCTTCTTTTCGCTGCGGATTTTGATTTTCCTTTACCAAATTTTAACTTATTATTTTCGTTCCTGGATTCTTTTCTTACTCCGTCTAATTTACCTCTGATTAAATGATACCAATTCACTTGGAAGAGTGTCATTATTACGTTTAGTGATCAAAGCGAGTAGCATTAGACCATGGTTTAGTTCACAGGAAGTCTTCATCTCGTAAAAACCTAAAAAAAAATAAAAATTCAGAATGGGGGGAGAAGACTAGTTCTTTATGGTCTGCTAGGGAAAGACCATTCGGGTTCCATTTTCGAGAACTACACGAAAACAGAACATCTAACTCTAACAGAAATACATATTATCCTTTAAAGACTTGATTCTCCCCACACTTAGTTAGCTGTGGTGTTGAAATTGTGATTTACTTCGTTGTCGACTTCCATCGGACTATCTATGTAATGTTTAACTCTGTGACCATTAACCTTAAATTCAATCCCATTTGAATTTATTAATTCTATTGTTCCGTATGGGAAAACTCTTTTGACTATGAATGGTCCAGACCATATTGATTTCAATTTTCCAGGAAATAGCTTGAATCGTGAATTGAAAAGAAGAACTCTGTCTCCTTCTTTAAATTCTTTTAAACTTCTGATTCTTTTATCATGCCATTTCATCGTTCTTTCCTTATAGATTAACGAATTTTTGTATGCTTCAAGTCTTAATTCTTCTAATTCGTTTAGCTGACTTAATCGTAGACGTCCGGCTTCATGTAAATCAAGATTACATGTCTTCAAAGCCCAAAATGCTTTGTGTTCAATTTCTACTGGAAGATGACATGCTTTTCCGTAAACGAGTCTAAAAGGTGTGGTTCCAATTGGAGTTTTGTAGGCTGTTATAAAAGCCCAGAGTGCATCCTCCAATTTCATGGACCATTCCTTCGGATTTGATCCTACGGTTTTCTCTAAAATACGTTTTAAAGCTCGGTTGGTATTTTTAACTTGTCCACTTGTTTGTGGATGATATGCGGTGGAGATTTTATGAGTTACTCCTTATCTTTTAAGAACTTTCTCAAGTTGATTATTACAAAAATGAGCACCCCGATCACTTATTAAAGCTTTCGGTGTTCCAAACCTTGCAAAAAGATGTTTTAAAAAGTTGACTACAACTCGTGCATCGATAGTTGGGAGAGCTTGTGCTTCCGCCTATTTAGATACATAATCAATGGCAACGAGAATGTATAGATTATTATGAGATTTTGGAAATGGACCCATAAAGTCAATACCCCAAATGTCAAATACTTCACATACTTGAATGACATTTTGTCGCATTTCATCACGTTGACTTATTTTTCCGGCCCTTTGACCTGCATCATAGGATTTGCAAAGAAGGTGTGCGTCTTTGTAAATTGTAGGCCAATAGAATCCAACATCGTAAACTTTTCTTGCTGTGAGTTGAGGCCCATAATGCCCTCCTGTTGGTCCTGTGTGACAATGGTTTAAGATTTAACTAGCTTCATCTCCGAATACACATCGGCGTATTATTCCATCGGGACAACTTTTAAACAGATGTGGATCTTCCCAGAAATAGTGTTTTATATCACTAAAGAATTTCTTTCGTTTTTGGTACGATAATCCTTTTTCAAGGAATCCACATACTAAGTAGTTTGCATAGTCTGCAAACCATGGAATTTCATTATAATCTATCTTCAATAGATATTCATCAGGAAAGTTGTTTTGTATGGCCGATTCATTTAGAACTTCTAATTCGGGATTTTCAAGACGAGAAAGATGATCAGCGGCGAGATTTTCTGCTCCCTTTTTTATCTCAGATTTCAATATCGAACTCTTGTAAGAGTAAGATCTAACGGATTAATCTTGGTTTAGCATCTTGTTTCGAAAATAGGTATCTAAGAGCAGAATGGTCGGTATAGACCACCGTTTAGCTAGAACGAGATATGATCGAAATTTGTCAAAAGCAAAGACAATGGCAAGGAGTTCTTTTTCAGTAGTTGTGTAATTCGTTTGTGCTCCTTGTAATGTCTTACTAGCATAATATATAGGTTGAAATCATTTTTCAATCCTTTGTCCTAAAACGGCTCCCATTGCAAAATCACTTGCATCGCACATAAGTTCAAACGGTAGATTCCAATTTGGAGTTATCATAATTGGCGCATTAGTGAGTTTTTCTTTAAGAATATTAAAAGATTTGATGCATTCATCTGAAAAGATGAATGGAGCATCCTTTTCTAGGAGTTTATTCATAGGAGTGGCAATTTTAGAAAAATCTTTTATGAAACGTCAGTAAAAACCGGCATGCCCTAGAAAACTCCTAACTCCTCTAACATTTGTGGGATGTAGAAGTTTAGCAATTACATCTACTTTAGCTCTATCTACTTCAATTCCTTCCTTTGAGATTTTATGTCCAAGAACGATGCCTTCTTTAACAATGAAATGGCATTTCTCCCAATTAAGTACTAGATTTGATTGTTCGCATCTAATAAGAATTCGTTCAAGATTAACTTGACATGATTCAAAAGTATCACCGAAGACTGAAAAGTCATCCATGAAAACTTCCATGCATTCTTCTATCATGTCGTGAAAGATCGCCATCATGCACCTTTGAAAGGTTGCAGGGGCGTTGCAAAGTCCAAATGGCATGCGTTTGTAAGTAAAAGTACCATAAGGGCACGTGAATGTGGTTTTCTCTTAGTCCTCGGGTGCTATTGGAATTCAAAAATATCCGGAAAAACCATCAAGAAAACAATAGTAACTATTTCCGGCTAATCTTTCCAACATTTGATCAATGAAAGGTAAGGGAAAGTGATCTTTTCTGGTGGCGTCATTCAATTTTCTATAATCAATACAAACACGCCATCCTATTACAGTCCTAGTAGGAATAAGCTCATTTTTCTCATTTGTGATGACAGTCATGCCACCTTTCTTAGGCTTGCATTGAACTGGGCTTACCCATGGACTATCAGAGATTGGATAAATTAAACCTGCATCAAGCAGTTTAATTATTTCTTTCTTAACAACATCTTGCATATTAGGATTTACTCTTCGTTGGCGTTGCACATACGTTTTATGACCTTCTTCCATAAGGATTTTATGTGTGCAATACGAATGACTTATTCCTTTAATATCATGAATTTTCCATGCAATAGCTGGTTTATGAGCTTTTAACACAGAAATGAGTTGAGATTTTTCATTTTCAGTAAGAGAAGACGTTACAGATAATTCAGATTCACCATGTAAATAAGCATATTCCAAATGGTTTGGAAGTGGCTTTAACTCTAATGTTGTTGGTTCTTCTATCGATGATTTGTATCGATATCTGTCTTCTTCCTTTAGCATTTGAATTTCTTCTGTTGTTGGTTCATATCCATTAGCCATAAGTGTAGCTAACATTTCAGTTTCATCAATTGGTTCAATTCCTTCTCCTAAAGAACATTCTCCTGTTCCTTGTAATTCTGGAAATTCTTCTAACAATTCTGCATGTGAATCTATAGTTTGAATATAATAACATGTATCATCTGCAGATTGCGGTTGTTGCATTGCTCTATCAACTGAAAAGGTAACACTCTCGTCCTCTATACTTAGGGTCAGTTTCTTACCAAACACGTCTATCATTGCTTTAGCCGTGTTTAAGAATGGTCTTTCTAATATGAGAGGAACTTGAGAATCTTCTTCCATGTCCAGAATAACAAAATCTACTGGAAATACTAAAGTACCAACTTTAACTAGCATGTTTTCCATTATCCCTCTAGGATATTTTACTGATTGATCGGCTAGTTGTATGCTTATTCGTGTTGGTTTCAATTCTCCAAGGTCTAGTTTAGTGTATAGTGAATACGGTATTAGATTTATACTAGCACCTAAGTCTGCCAATGCTTCTATTGAGCTAAGACTACCCAGAAAACATGGAATTGTGAAACTTCCTGGTTCTGATAATTTTTCTGGTATCTTATTCAACAGTACTGCTGAATAATTTGCATTCATAGTAACAGCCGAGAGTTCTTCCATTTTCTTTCTATTTGTGATTAGATCTTTCAGAAATTTAGCATATCTAGGCATTCCTGAAATCACATCAATGAAAGGAAGATTTACATTTATCTGTTTAAACATATCCAAGAATTTGGATTGCTCGGCTTCAAGTCTCTCTTTTCTCATTTTACTCGGGTAAGGAAGTGGTGGTTGGTATGGTTTAACATAAGGTTTGCCTTAACTGTGTTATCTTCATTAACCTTTTCAACTACCGGTTCTTTTTCCTTATCTTGTTCAGATTGTGGTTCTTGTGGAGTTGGAATAGCTTCATCAGAAATTATAGGTATTTCAGGTGGTTTAAGTGTAATACCACTTCTTGTGGTAATGGCTTTAGCTGTTTCATTCCGGGGGTTAGCATTTGTATCACTAGGTAGACTTTCCGGTTTTCTTTCACCTATTAACCTTGCTAGGTTGCTTACTTCTTGTTCTAAATTTTGAATAGAAGCTTGTTGCTTTCTAAATGCTTGAGCATTTTGTTCATTCGTTTGTTTCTGAGATGTGAAAAATTGAGTTTGAGATTCAACTAGCTTCAACATCATATCTTCTAAATTTGGCTTTTTATCATCGGTTTGTGGTGGTTTGTTTTGAAAAATAGGTCTTTGCTGATTGTAAGTATTATTGGATATTTGTTGATTGCTAGGACCTTGTTGGTTGTTGTATGGAACATTTAGGTTATAGTTCTGATTTTGATTGTAGATCGGTCTTGGCGGTTGATAATTATTCTGATAATTATTTCCAGGCCTGTGGTTTATGTATGAAACATTCTCTCTTTGTTCCATTGTTAGTTCAATACTGAGACAATCTTTTTTCAAATGTAGTCCTCTACACTGCTCACAACTAATTCGTATTGAGTGGATATCTTTAGTCATCTTTTCCATTCGTCTCTCGACAACATCTATCTTTGCGGAAATGGAATCTAATTCATGGCTAGAATCGGCTCTAGCTGCTTTAGATGATCTAACGATATCTTTTTCTTGGTGCCACTCATGTGAGTGGGAAGCAGTGTTATCAATAATTTTGTAAGCATCAGTTGCGGTTTTCTTCATAATAGAACCACCAGCTGCTATATCTATGTCTTTTCGTGTAGTGATGTCGCATCCTTGGTAGAATATTTGTACTATTTGACAAGTGTCTAAACCATGTTGCGGACATCCTCTCAACAATTTTCCAAATCTGGTCCAAGCCTCATATAGAGTTTCGTTTGGCTTTTGTGTGAACGTAACAATTTCTCCTTGAAGTCTCACGGCTTTAGATGCCGGAAAGAATTGTTTAAGAAAATTTTCAACTAAAACGTCCCATGTATCAATCGCCCCTTCAGGTAACGATTCTAACCAATCTTTGGCTTCTCCCTTTAAAGTCTAGGGAAATAACATGAGATATATCTGTTCATCCTCCACTTCTCTTATTTTAAATAGAGTGCAGATACTATTAAAGGTACGAAGATGTTCATTTGGATCTTCCTTCGGCGCACCACTAAATTGGCATTGATTAGTTACCATGTGTATAATTTGTCCTTTGATTTCATAATCTGGAGCATTAATGTCAGGTTGAGTAATTGCGTGACCTTGGCCAGTGCGTTTAGCTCTCATTCGGTCTTCCATACTTAGAGGTTCCAGATTCTCCATAATTGAATTTGTTGAATCTGAATCACTAGAGGATTCTGATTTAATGGTTCATTCCTCGACAATCTCCGTTTGAATGATTGGTGGTTCCGGAGGAAAGATTAGTGGTTCAGGATTTATGAATCGTCCCTGAATATTCTCCGGATTCTCAATTGTGAGGTCGGGTTCAAAAAATGGATTATCGGAAATTTGAATTGGAGTACTTGGTCGACTGGATGACGATTCTAAAGAAAAATCAACGGCGATAATATTTGCTAGATGTCTTGATCGAGTTACAGGTGGTGAACGTACAAAAGGTGGTGAGCATTCACTGAATATCCTATTAGTTATAAAAATAAGAAAAATTATATAAGTTATCAAATTAATAGACTTTTCTGATTTTGCCCACGTTTCGAATAGCCAAAAGATGCAACAGAGGGGCAGGATTCGTTTGGTCTCAATATAATTGAGTACTGTTTGGCTCCAATAACCCGGTCCACATACAAATCCAACTATTACTACGAACCAGAAAATTTTGATGTCTATTAATTTAACCACTTAAAATAATTTTTCGTAATTTAAAGAAATTTTAGAGAAGAAATAGAAAAAAAAAAAAACTAAGTCCTAAAACTAGAATGTCGAGAAATAAGAAAGAAAAAGAGCGCGTCGAAAAACATCGAAAAATAAAAGGTCGAAAAATAATAGGAATGTAGCGCGTCGAAACTTAAAAAGGAACTAAAAACTAAAAATTAAAAGTTGCGTCTAAAAATATTAAAGCTTAAAAGAAATATTATATCCCAAATGGCAATAACTTAAAAAGGTACTAAAACTTAAAAAGGCGTCGCAAAATTCTAAAGCACATAAATCTTAGTCTAAAGAAAAAGCACTTAAGGGATTTTACGGCAAAGCCTAAAAATCTAGAAGTAAAAATAACTATGGCAAAAACTATGACTTAAAATTAAATACGAGCGAAAAATACAAATATTACGATAAAACAAATAAAAAGATACAAAAATATAAAAATAATCTTAAAGTTGTAAAAAGTACAATTTTTATAAAAATATTATTTTTATATTATTTATTTTATAAAACTATTAATTTTATAATTTATAAAAACTAAATAAACTTAAATTACAAATTAAATAAAAACTAAAACTAAATAATATTAGAAACTAAACCTAATTAGGGTTTAATTAATTATAATTTAAATATACTCCGTAATTAATGCTGAACTAGGTCAACAGTTGGCGTGTCAGGTATCCTCATGCGATCGCATGAGAATTTGCCTTCGGGCTCATGCGATCGCATGAGCTAAGGTTACGGGCCAGGTTACGGGCTGCCACAGTACCGGGCCTCGAATAAATTTTTTTTTTCCTGATTTAGATATTTATATAATATATTTATATAAATTAAATAAAACTTATATTTTTACAAAATAAAAATAAAAAAACTTTATAAAACTTATATATTTAACAAACTCTTAAAAATATTCATATTTTTGTTTTTTCTTTTATATTTTTGAATATTTAAAACTTATTTTTAAAAAACGTATTTTTATAAAAGTAAACTAAAAATTAATAAAAATCTTTTTTTTTATATATAGCGTTGCGCTTCCGGCATTTAAGCAGAATTGTCCCCGGTAGCGGCGCCAAAAAATACTTGATGTTATGCGAGGTGTATATGAAATAGCTTATATTTTACTAGGAAAAACTATTAAATACGATACAATTTTACACAAGTTATTTATTTATTTATAGAATGGATATACCTAAACCTTGCTACAACACTTATAGGCAGTGTACCTAATCGTACAGTAGTGTAGTTTTAGTTTTATATATATATATATATATATATATATATATATATATATATATATATATATATATATATATATATATATATAAGTAATATTATTATTATAAAAAGGGAGTTTTTACCGTTTAATGATCGGTTTGTCAATTTTAAAACTTTAGTCGCAGTTAAAACCTAATGTAAAATATTAAATAAATAAAAGACTTAATTTAAAGGGTAAAATAAATAACGATAATGAAATTGCAACAAATAAAAGTGCGATGAAATAAAATTACGATAATTAAAAAGTTCGTTAATTAAAAGTGCAATTAAATACAATGACACTAAATAAAAGTGTGATAATTAGAAGTGCAATTAAATATGAAAATAAAGGAATTATGCTTATTTAAACTTCCGTAATCATGATGTTTGACGTGTTGATTTTAGTTTATTTCCATGGGTTAATTGTCCTTTGTCCTGGATTATTCAATATGTCCGTCTGGTTTTTGTCCATAACAGTCCATCAGTCATAAATATAAAGTGCGAGTGTCCTCGTCAAATTAACCTTATACCCGAAGTCAAATATTCCAACTAATTGGGGACTTAAACTGTAACAAGGTTTTAATACTTTGTTTAATAATTACACCAGGTTATCGACTGCGTGTAACCCAAGGTTTTAATACTTTGTTATCAATTATGGCAAGTGTCCTTGTACATAATTTCACCCCTGTTTTAATAATTCCATAGACTATTAATCCATTCCCGTGTCCGGTTAAATGAACGATTATTCGTACATATAAATATCCCGCCCATCGTGTCCGATCGAGTGTATATGGTTATTTATAGGTACGTCCAATTGTAAATCTTTATATTAAAATTAACAAACTATCATTTAGTTAAACAAATATAAAGCTCATTAATAGCCCAAAGTCTAATTTCCACAAGTGTCGTTCTTTTGTTCAAACCCCAATTATGGTACAAAACCCAATTACCCAATTTTAAATATTTTAGCCCAACATCATGATTACTTCGGTATTAAATAAGCATAATAATAACTTAGCTACGAGACATTAAATTAAAAATAACATTAATCATAACTTACAGTGATTAAAAATAGCGTAGCGTTACACGGACAGAATTTCGACTTACACCCTTACAACATTCGCTAACATACCCTTATTATTAGAATTTAAAATTAAAATTAAAATATAATATATATATATATATATATATATATATATATATATATATATATATATATATATATATATATATATATATATATATATATATATATATATATATCGTATGATAGATAGAGAGATAGGTTGATATATGATATAAAAACTGAGCCAAAACACGTGAATTTATAGGACCAGGCCTGGATTTCATGGCCATGCGATCGCATGGCTTTTGTGCCTCCAGGCCATGCGATCGCATGGTGGTAGGTAACAGCTCACATATTTTTGTTTCTTTGCTTGTCGACATTTTATATATAATATAATATATATATTAATTTTAAGAATTAATTATATATTATATTATATTCATGTGCATAGTTGACTCATAATTTTTAGTCCGTTGCGTCGAGCGTTGAGAGTTGACTTTGGTCCCGGTTCCGATTTTTCGAACGTCCTTGCGTATAATTTAATATCTTGTACTTTGCGTTTCGCGTCTTGTACTCTTGTAATTTTGAGACGTTTCTCATCAATAATTAGAACCACTTTGATTGTACTTTGTACTTTTGAGCTTTTTGGTCGTTTGCGTCTTCAATTCGTCGAATCTGTCTTTTGTCTTCACCTTTTATTATTTAAACGAATATTACTTGTAAATAGAACAATTGCAACTAAAAACTTGTCTTTCTTGAGGGATAATGCTATGAAATATATGTTTATTTTTAGCATTATCAAATATTCCCACACTTGAGCGTTGCTTGTCCTCAAGCAAAATAGTCTTGAAATAAAAATACTAGAATCACTTCTTTATTCTTCACACTTTGTACATCAGTGATTTCTATACGGCGGTATAAACAATGGTAGTAACGTTGTGGTTTACAGTCTCACATGACTATGAAAATTTAGATCCATTAAGGAAATTGGATCTTTATGAAAACATTTGATCTTTTAAATCTAGCTTTTACCCTAGATAAGTTTTCCGGAATAACCCTTCACTGGTGTTTGCAAATTGTTTTTATGGGTTTGGTGGGTTTCATATTTGAAAATTTTAGCTCAAAACTTGCGGTTTTGTGTCACCCACTTGCTAACCTTGTATTAGGAAAGCAACACGTCCAGTATACTTGCTCCGTATATTACCTTTCGATAAACTACTGTCCGGTTGTAAAGGAAAGCGTTGAACAAGCAACTGTTAAGGCAATGTCCCCTGAAATGCTTTTAATTATGGTCTATAATGTGTTGGATGCAATTACTATCCTTGGTATGAGCAATAGTAAAGCTCACCCTTATAATTTTCCGATCTGGCACAAGGTCCTGTCTTTGACCATGCTATGCAACTACCGTTCTTACGGTTGACACCCGATTTGGTTCAGGTGACCTAATGAATTCCAGGTGAATTCTTAGGATTTTACATTCAATGGTAATGAACGCATTAAAAATGGGTTTTCAGAAAATAAATCGGTTTATAATTGATGTGTGCGAGGTGTACTAGGAAATAGTATTATTTTTACAACGAAATACTATTAAATACGATACAATTTTACACAAGATATTTTTTTATTTATAGAATGGATATACCTAAACGTTGCTACAATACTTATAGGCAGCGTACCTAATCGTACAGTAGTGTAGTTTTTAGTAAGTCCAGTTCGTTCCACAGGGATACACTTAAACAAGCTTAACGCTATATTAGTTTTAAATTTATAAAAATACAAATATATATATATATATATATATATATATATATATATATATATATATATATATATATATATATATATATATATATATATATATATATATATATATATATATATATATATATATATATATATATATATATATAAGTGATATTATTATTATAAAAGGGGGTTTTTTACCGTTTAATGACCGGTTTGTCGATTTTTAAAACTTTAGTCGCAGTTAAAACCTAATGTAAAATATTAAAAATAAATATAACTTAATTTAAAGCGTAAAGTAAATAACGATAATGAAATTGCGATAAATAAAAGTGCGATAAAATAAAATTGCGATAATTAAAGAGTACGATAATTAAAAGTGCAATTAAATACAATGACAATAAATAAAAGTGCGATAATTAAAAGTGCAATTAAATATGAAATAAAAGAATTATGCTTATTTAAACTTCCATAATCATGATGTTTGACGTGTTGATTTTTAGTTTATTCCCATGGGTTAATTGTTCTTTGTCTTGGATTATTCAATATGTCCATACGGATTTGTCCATAATAGTCCATCAGCCATAAATATAAAGTGCGAAAGCCTTCGCCAAATTATTCTTATTCCCGAAGTCAAATATTCCAACTAATTGGGGATTTGAATTGTAACAAGGTCTTAATACTTTGTTTAATGAATACACCAGGTTATCGACTGCGTGTAAAATAAGGTTTTACTACTTTGTTAACAATTACACCAATTACCCTTGAATGTAATCCACCCCTGTTTCAACAAGTCTATTAACTATTAATCCAATTCCGTGTCCGGTAAAATGAACAATTATTGGTATTTATAGATATCCCGCCCACCGTACCCAGTCAAGCGTATGTGGTTATATATAAATACGTCAAATTATAAGTCTATATATTAAATTAACAAGATATCATTTAGTTAATATAAAGCCCATTAATAGCCCATAGTCTAATTTCCACAAGTGTCGTTCTTTTGTCCAAACCCCAATTATGGTACGAAGCCCAATTACCCAATTTTAATATTTAGCCTAACATCATGATTACTTCGGCATTAAATAAGCATAATAATAACTTAGCTACGAGACATTAATTTAAAAATAATATTAACCATAACTTACAGTGATTAAAAATAGCGTAGCGTTACACGGACAGAATTTCGACTTACACCCTTACAACATTCGCTAACATACCCTTATTATTAGAATTAAAATTAAAATTAAAATTATAATATAAATATAAATATATTTACGTATAGATAGAGAGATGGATATATGATATATAAACTGAGCCAAAACACTCGAATTTATAGGACCAGGCCTGGATTTCAGGGCCATGCGATCGCATGGCTTTTGTGCCTCCAGGCCATGCGATCGCATGGTGGTAGGTATCAGCTCAAAATTCTTTGTTTCCTTGTTTGTCGACGTTTATAAATAATAATATAATATATAAATAATTATAAGAATTATTTAAATATTATATTTTATTTATGTGCATAGTTAACTTGTAATTTTTAGTCCGTTGCGTCGAGCGTTGAGAGTTGACTTTGGTCCCGGTTCCGGTTTTTCGAACGTCCTTGCGTACAATTTAATATCTCGTACTTTAAGTTTTGCGTCTTGTACATTTGTAATTTTGAGACGTTTCTTATCAATAATTGGAACCACTTTGATTGTACTTTGTACTTTTGAGCTTTTTGGTCATTTGCGTCTTCAATTCGTCAAATCTGTCTTTTGTCTTCACCTCTTATTATTTAAACGAATATCACTTGTAAATAGAACAATTGCAACTAAAAGATTGTCTTTCTTGAGGAATAATGCTATGAAATATTTGTTCGTTTTTAGCATTATCAAATATTCCCACACTTGAGCGTTGCTTGTCCTCAAGCAATATAGTCTTGACATATACTAGAATCACTTCTTTATTCTTCATACTTTGTACATCAGTGATTTCTATACGGTGGTATAAACAATGGTAGTAACGTTGTGGTTTGCAGTCCCACATGACTATGAAAATTTAGATCCATTAAGGAAATTGGATCTTTATGAAAACATTTGATCTTTTGAAAATTAAATCTAGCTTTTACCCTAGATAAGTTTTCCGGAATAACCTTTCACCGGTGTTTGCAAAATATTTTTGTGGGTTTGGTGGCTTTCAGATTTGAAAATTTTAGCTCAAAACTTACGATTTTGTGTCACCCACTTGCTAACCTTGTATTGGGAAAGCAACACGTCCAGTATACTTGTTCCATATATTACCTTTCAGTAAACTACCGTCCGGTTGTAAAGGAAAGCATTGAACAAGCAACTGTTAAGGCAATGTCCCCTGACATGCTTTTAATTATGGTCTATAACGTGTCGGATGCAATTACTATCCTTGGTAGGAGCAATAGTAAAGCTCACCCTTATAATTTTCTGGTCTGGCACAAGGTCCTGTCTTCGACCATGCTATGCAACCACTGTTCTTACGGTTGACACCCGATTTTGGTTCAGGTGACCTAATGAATTCCAGGTGAATTCCTAGGATTTTACGTTCAATGGTAATGAACGCATTAAAAATGGGTTTTCAAAAAACAAATCGGTTTGTAATTTTGATCAAACTATTTTCTCGTTCAAGCTCGAGTTTAGATATCATCGAATTCCATGAGTTTGTAATTCTCAATCTTTAAGGTCAATCTCTAGGATTGAGTAATATCAGGCTTAAAAGCTGATTTTTGATCTTTAAGGAGATTATCCTTTCTGGGAATCTGGTTCATTAGTCTTATCCAGCTAATTTGCACGGCGTCCTCCCCATTTTACAAGACAGATCCTCTCATGGTTAGGATAAGTCTGACCACTTGGCGACCCTGTTTGATGCTGAGGTCCGTGGATTTCCTGCTGATTTTAGTGATGACTTTTCTAGATTTTTCGTCACCCTACAGCTGGTCTGGACGACAACTTCATGACCTAAATCAAGAAGCGCGTGTCTTTTTCGGAAGACTTTACTTCCTTTTAATGATGGAATTGATTCATCGTGTAGATCCATCTTTCTTTCAAATATATTACAGTAAATTGGGTAAAACTATTTAGATTAGTCCAAAGCAAAAGTATCTTCAGTTATTTGTACAAAAATATGTGATATATGTTTTAAATAACTTGGTAAATTTTCCCACACTTGGCTTTTATTTTCCTTTCTTTGCCTTTTTATTGTCCTCTATTCCATTTTAAATGAATTCTAACATTTTGGTTTGTTTCTCAATTTATGTCCTTTCCGAGGTAACAATAATTTCGGTGTTTAACACCTAGTTTTATTGTTCATAAATATGTATAAACATGATTTTGAGTTCATTTAATTGAAAATTTTGAAAAATTTTACTAGAATTGGGTAGTTAGTATATAAGACTAGGGCTGTTCTTTATTATCAGAGAGCACTAGATTCTAATACAACTACTGCGCTACTAGTATTTTTAATGGTAACCAAGTGTATAAGTTTAAAATTTTAAAAATCCGAAAGAATTTAACCCCTTCCCACACTTAAGATCTTGCAATACCCTCATTTGCAAGAAATTAGTAACAATTTAAATTATTGAGGGTGATTAGCGTAGAAAAATGATTAAATTTTATCAAAGTTTCCAAACATATTTGCGTTTGTTTGCTGAATGATAAATGGTGCACATCATTTGTTCATTCCGTCTTGTTATTACATCACATTTGTTTTTCGTTTTGTCGTCAAAAGTACTAGCTTTTGCTGAACTTAATGCCAGTCTTTGAAAATGCGCTGTTTACCCTGTTTTGTACAATTGACAATATACATACATACAAATACAAACAAGCATGGTAATTTGAAATGGGACTTAAAAACAATCCCACTTTCAAATCAAATATGAAACATTAGTACAACATAATAAAAATATTAAACATTACAATAAAAGTATAAAAATATAATATGTTTAAACATAAATAAACATAAATAATTAAAAATCATAAAAATTACCAACCGGAACTAAATCAATCTGGATAGGGGTTCCAGTTCATGTCGTCACCCGGGTTCCATGGTTGGTGATAGGTGTACTGGTATGCCTGGTTAGGGTCGTAGAGAGTATAAGGCGGTCTCATCTCGGGCTGGTGTGGAGGATAGTAAGCTGGTTGGGTCGGAACTTAGTGATCCTGAGGTGACAGCCGGCTCATAATCTGACGCTGATGATAGTCCCATTTATCATGCTATCGTTGCTTGGAATGCTCGTAATCATTCCAGGCTTGCCACTGCTCCATCCGATGAAATCTCTCCGCGTTTGTCATGTCTACCTCATCTACACGCTGGTAGACATCAGTCATAGCCTCCCGAATGACATCCCTAATGTCATCCGCTTCCTCCATCTCCTCATCTGAGCCTCTTTCTATCTGAGGTTGACTACCTACATAGGGTATTGCCTGGTTGCGTCTACTCTTCAATACCTTAGCACCCGCATAAACCCTCAATCCTAAAAGCTCAACCTGTTCCCTACATTTCATAAGTGGACCCCCTTGGTTCTTATCTACACCTAAATACTCTCCAATGAGAGTAACAAAAATACCTCCACCAATTATCCCCCCTTCCTGTATTCCTTCAACCATCTTAGATAAATAAAAACCAACACAGTAGGGGATATTAACAAAGCCTCTTGGGTCTCGAATACACTTTAGGTAAAATAAATCATGTTAGGTCAATTTTTCCTTGTTGTGACCTCTCTGTGTAAGCGAGTTAGCCAAAAATCTATGATTTATACGAAGCTCGGCTTTGTTAATATGTAAGTAGGTATGTGTTCCTCCCCGCCCAAAAACATTATAATCTGACATACGCCTCCAGACGGCGTTCGCGTCAAAATTCCTATCTACCCTTTCACCACGATAAATCAAACTCATACAATCGGGTAGTAGTAATTCAGCGGGCGTATATATCTGTAATGCCCTAGCCATGTCCAGTATGGACATCCTGTACATTCTACCGCCAAGTATAAACCTAAGAAAACTTCTATCATCTAATCTATCTACATCTACATTTAATGCTATAGTACTCATCAGCTCAACACACCATTCCTTATATACAGGTCTACGAATGGTGAATAAGCGTTCCCAATCAGTAAAAGAAGAACTGCCATACCTTTAGATCAAATGCTCCCTAACACGGTCAGCAAGTTGGACCCTTTCCAAAGGATCCCAATCAATTACCCTAGGCACCTCTACCTCTTTTGTTACTAATTTGAATTTATTACTTTGATATGCCGGGTAATCTCTCCATCGTCTATCGAATCTCAGATTAGGATGCAACGTGTGTTCAGGAATCGTTGGGTATTCTATAGGCGGATGCATCGGAAATAATGTGAATTCAGTAACAAACTGTAGCGGATCATAATAAGGTACATGTTGATCTGGCGGTTGTTGTGGTTTTTGTTGTGGTACTTGTTCAGGTTCATATTGCATTTCTGGTTCTGGTTCTGGAGCTGGAGCAAGTCGTCTAGATGATGATGATGATGAACCTCCAGTATCGGCTCTCTGCAAAACACATTAAATACAAAATTTGTGCATCCAAATATGCATTAGTGTTAGCAAAATAACAACTTAAATTAACCACAATAACATGTTAAATCAGACTTAAACTTATACGCATTTTCATAATATTTACAATTCTATACTTTTTTAAATAAGCACATATGAAAATGTAGACAAAGTTCATAAGCATTTAACTCAAATAACATGTCAAAATAGTCATTACTAATAATTAAACAAGTCTCAAATGGCAATTATATAAAATTAATCAACTTCATGAATTTTGCACCTAAAAAGTCCACTTTAATCTCCAAAAATCATGTTTAGGATCAATGTTTGGATCATTTAACTACCTAAACATGTTACACTACTCAATTTAGCAATAATTCATGACAAAAATCGGCCATAACCTGTTTATATCAAAAAGTCCCAAATTGCTCAAGAACACAAACCCTAGATTTCTAAAAATTTTGAAGTTTTTGGCTTCAAATCATGTTAAATAGCATCAATCTAGGTTATACATGCATAAAATACTATCAATTATACACTAATTACACTAGAAATTAACAAAATTGCATTAGGTAAAATATTGGTAATTATCACAAAAACTAGAGAATTTAAGAGTTTAGGGGTGTAATTTTTACCTTTTTTGATAAACTTCTGAACAATTTCATGATTAGAACGAAAAATTTGACGAATTACGGTGAATTTTGGTGAAATTTGGTGAAGATTTGAGAGTATTTTCGTGTGTATATGTGTGTGTTTGTGGAGTGAGGCAGAACAGACTGCCTTTTGATCCTGACCAATTTTCCAGCTCCATGCGATCGCATGGAGTTGAGGTGTAAAACCCATGCGATCGCATGGGGGTCCGGGTACAGTGTTTTTCCTCTTTTTTTTTTTAACCATATACTTTAATAAAACATAAAATTAATAAAATTTTAAAAATTTGTTTCTTTTTAGGATGAGGGCGTTTCAGATCGTTGTCCTAGTCCGTCCCTCGACAAAATTTTAAAATTTGTCAATTCAAAGCGCGGTTTTAAAAGTAAAGATTTTTGGGTTTTTTAAATGTTTTTGGCATACTTTAGTTCAATAAGATTAAAAATAATGATAATAAAAGTTCTCGTCCCTCCCTTGGGTAAAGCAATTTCAGTTCAACGACCTAGTCTTCAACTTACGATGAATTTTAAAAAATCATATTTTTAACTTAGCGAAATAAAGTAAATTTTTGTTTTTAAATTCACACCAAACTTAAATTTAAAATGCATGAAATTAAAAATTCATATTATGAAAATTGAAAAGTCACACCAAACTTTTATTATATTTTTGTTTTTATACATACAAACTTATATTAAAAATATTAATTTTTCAAATATTTACAATTTTAAATATATTAATTTTAAAAGGTTTACAATATTAATTTAATATTAATTTTAAAAACAAAGTAAAAATAAAATTAAAAATCTTTTCGGTATTTTATCCCACTTTAATCAATCAGATATTATCAAAAATATACGCCCCTCTTTTCGGTAAAGTAATTTCGGCTACATAACCTAGTTTAACTCATGACGAATTTTTAAAATATTTTGGGTTGACTGATTAAAGATATTTATACCTTAAGAATAAACGGTAAATTTCGCAGTGATGTAGTAAATTTTTGTATGATATCAATAATTTCGGTCGCAAGACCTAATTTTATTGAATACCAATTTAATACTTTATAGCGAACAATTTAGCGTTTATTATCAAAAGGTTAAAAATAAAAATAAAAATGAAAACTGTACATGCTTACCTGTGAGATAGTATTCTTAGTGATATGCTCTAGCCCACTCATAAGATAGTCGGACTAATTGGTTTTCCATAGCTACATAGGTGTACCCTCGAGCATTCAACGTTTTTTCTTCTAAACATATGAACGGTCCATCTCTGCATAAAGTAACAAACATGGTATTTGAATAGGTTTGATTATTTGAACATTTATCTTCATGTGACCATTTTTCGCATTTGTGACATCTTTCAAGGTGTCGTGCTCTTCTTTTTGCTGCGGATTTTGATTTTCCTTTACCAAATTGTAACTTATTATTTTCGTTTCTCGATTCTTTTCTTACTCCGTCCAATTTACCTCTGATTAATGATACCAATTCACTTGGAAGGGTGTCATTATTACGTTTAGTGAACAAAGCATGTAGCACTAGACCATGGTTTAGTTCACTGGAAGTCTTCATCTCGTAAAAACCTAAAAAAAAATAAAAATTCAGAATGGGGGGAGAAGACTAGTTCTTTAGGGTCTGCTAGGGAAAGACCATTCGGGTTCCATTCTCGGAAACTACCCGAAAACAGAACATCTAACTCTAACAGAAATACATATTATCCTTTAAAGACTTGATTCTCCCCACATTTAGTTAGCTGTGGTGTTAAAATTGTGATTAACTTCGTTGTCGACTTCCATTGGACTATCTATGTAATGTTTAACTCTGTGACCATTAACCTTAAATTCAAACCCATTTGAATTTATTAATTCTACTGTTCCTTATGGGAAAACTCTTTTAACTATGAATGGTCCAGACCATCTTGATTTCAATTTTCCAGGAAATAGCTTGAATTGTGAATTGAAAAGAAGAACTCTGTCTCCTTCTTTAAATTCTTTTGAACTTCTGATTCTTTTATCATGCCATTTCTTCGTTCTTTCCTTATAGATTAACGAATTTTCGTATGCTTCAAGTCTTAATTCTTCTAATTCGTTTAGCTGACTTAATCGTAGACGTTCGGCTTCATGTAAATTAAGATTACATGTCTTCAAAGCCCAAAATGCTTTGTGTTCAATTTCTACTGAAAGATGACATGCTTTTCCGTAAACGAGTCTAAAAGGTGTGGTTCCAATTGGAGTTTTGTAGACTGTTCTAAAAGCCCAGAGCGCATCCTCCAATTTAATGGACCATTCCTTCGGATTTGATCCTACGGTTTTTTCTAGAATACGTTTTAAAGCTCGGTTGGTATTTTCAACGTGTCCACTTGTTTGTGGATGATATGCGGTGGAGATTTTATAAGTTACTCCATATCTTTTAAGAACTTTTTCAAGTTGATTATTACAGAAATGAGTTCCCCGATCACTTATTAAAGCTTTCGGTGTTCCGAACCTTGCAAAAAGACGTTTTAAAAAGTTGACTACAACTAGTGCATCGTTAGTTGGGAGAGCTTGTGCTTCCGCCCATTTAGATACATAATCAATGGCAATGAGAATGTAGAGATTATTATGAGATTTTGGAAATGGACCCATAAAGTCAATACCCCAAATGTCAAATACTTCACATACTTGAATGACATTTTGTGGCATTTCATCACGTTGACTTATTTTTCCGGCCCTTTGACATGCATCACAGGATTTGCAAAGAAGGTGTGCGTCTTTGTAAATTGTAGGCCAATAGAATCCAGCATCGTAAACTTTTCTTGCTGTTAGTTGAGGCCCATAATGCCCTCCTGTTGGTCCTGTGTGACAATGGTTTAAGATTTTATTAACTTCATCTCCGAATACACATCAGCGTATTATTCCATCGGGACAACTTTTAAACAGATGTGGATCTTCCCAGAAATAGTGTTTTATATCACTAAAGAAATTCTTTCGTTTTTGGTACGATAATCCTTTTTCAAGGAATCCACATACTAAGTAGTTTGCATAGTCTCCAAACCATGGAATTTCATTATAATCTATCTTCAATAGATATTCATCAGGAAAGTTGTCTTGTATGGCCGATTCATTTAGAACTTCTAATTCTGGATTTTCAAGACGAGAAAGATGATCAGCGGCGAGATTTTCTGCTCCCTTTTTATCTCGGATTTCAATATCAAACTCTTGTAAGAGTAAGATCCAACGGATTAATCGTGGTTTAGCATCTTGTTTCAAAAATAGGTTTCTAAGAGCAGAATGGTCGGTATAGACCACCTTTTTTGCTAGAACGAGATATGAACGAAATTTGTCAAAAGCAAAGACAATAGCAAGGAGTTCTTTTTCAGTAGTTGTATAATTTTTTTGTGCTCCTTGTAATGTCTTACTATCTTAATATATAGGTTGAAATCATTTTTCAATCCTTTGTCCTAAAACGGCTCCCATTGCAAAATCACTTGCATCACACATAAGTTCAAACGGTAGATTCCAATTTGGAGTTATCATGATCGGCGCATTAGTGAGTTTTTCTTTAAGAATATTAAAAGATTTGATATATTCATCTGAAAAGATAAATGGAGCATCCTTTTCTAGGAGTTTATTCATAGGAGTGGCAATTTTAGATAAATCTTTTATGAAACGTCGGTAAAAACCGGCATGCCCTAGAAAACTCCTAACTCCTCTAACATTGGTGGGATGTGGAAGTTTAGCAATTACATCTACTTTAGCTCTATCCACTTCAATTCCTTCCTTTGAGATTTTATGACCAAGAACGATGCCTTCTTTAACCATGAAATGGCATTTCTCCCAATTAAGAACTAGATTTGATTGTTCGCATCTAATAAGCATTCGTTCAAGATTAACTAGACATGTTTCAAATGTATCACCGAAGACTGAAAAGTCATCCATGAAACTTCCATGCATTCTTCTATCATGTCGTGAAAGATCGCCATCATGCACCTTTGAAAGGTTGCAGGGGCGTTGCAAAGTCCAAATGGTATGCGTTTGTAAGCAAAAGTACCATAAGGGCATGTGAATGTGGTTTTCTCTTGGTCCTCGGGTGCTATTGGAATTTGAAAATATCTGGAAAAACCATCAAGAAAACAATAGTAACTATTTCCGGCTAATCTTTCCAACATTTGATCAATAAAAGGTAAGGGAAAGTGATCTTTTCTGGTGGCGTCATTTAATTTTCTATAATCAATACAAACACGCCATCCTGTTACAGTCCTAGTAGGAATAAGCTCATTTTTCTCATTCGTGATGACAGTCATGCCACCCTTCTTAGGTACGCATTGAACTGGGCTTACCCATGGACTATCAGAGATTGGATAAATTAAACCTGCATCAAGCAGTTTAATTATTTCTTTCTTAACAACATCTTTCATATTAGGATTTAGTCTTCATTGGCGTTGCACATACGTTTTATGACCTTCTTCCATAAGGATTTTATGTGTGCAATACGAAGGACTTATTCCTTTAATATCATGAATTTTTCCATGCAATAGCTGGTTTATGAGCTTTTAGCACAGAAATGAGTTGTGATTTTTCAGTTTCAGTAAGAGAAGACGATATTATTACAGGTAATTCAGATTCACCATGTAAATAAGCATATTCCAAATGGTTTGGAAGTGGCTTTAATTCTATTGTCGGTGGTTCTTCTATCGATGATTTATATCGATATCTGTCTTCCTCTTTTAGCATTTGAATTTCTTCTGTTGTTGGTTCATATCCATTAGCCATAAGTGTAGCTAACATTTCAGTTTCATCAATTGGTTCAGTACTTTCTCCTAAAGAACATTCTCATGTTCCTTGTAATTCTGGAAATTCTTCTAACAATTCTGCATGTGATTCTATAGTTTGAATATAATAACATGTATCATCTGCAGATTGCAGTTGTTGCATGGCTCTATCAACTGAAAAGGTAACACTCTCGTAATCTATACTTAGGGTCAGTTTCTTACCGAACACGTCTATCATTGCTTTAGCCGTGTTTAAGAATGGTCTTCCTAATATGAGAGGTACTCGAGAATCTTCTTCCATGTCCAGAATAACAAAATGTACTGAAAATACTAAAGTACCAACTTTAACTAGCATGTTCTCCATTATCCCTCTAGGATATTTTACTGATCGATCGGCTAGTTGTATGCTTATTCTTGTTGGTTTCAATTCTCCAAGGTCTAGTTTAGTGTATAGTGAATACGGCATTAAATTTATACTAGCACCTAAGTCTGCCAATGCTTCTATTGAACTAAGACTACCCAGAAAACATGGAATTGTGAAACTTCCTGGATCTGATAATTTTTCTGGTATCTTATTCAACAGTACTGCAGAACAATTAGCATTCATAGTAACAGCCGAGAGTTCTTCCATTTTCTTTCTATTAGTGATTAGATCTTTCAAGAATTTAGCATATCTAGGCATTCCTGAAATCACATCAATGAAAGGAAGATTTACATTAATCTATTTAAACATATCCAAGAATTTGGATTGCTCGGCTTCAAGTCTCTCTTTTCTCATTTTACTCGGGTAAGGAAGTGGTGGTTGGTATGGTTTAACATAAGGTTTAGCCTTAACTGTGTTATCTTCATTAACCTTTTCAACTACCGGTTCTTTTTCCTTATCTTGATCAGATTGTGTTTCTTGTAGAGTAGGAATAGCTTCATCAGAAATTATAGGTATTTCAGGTGGTTTAAGTATAATACCACTTCTTGTGGTAATGGCTTTAGCTGTTTCATTCTAGGGGTTAGAATTTGTATCACTAGGTAGACTTCCCAGTTTTCTTTCACCTATTAACCTTGCTAGGTTGCTCACTTCTTGTTCAAAATTTTGAATAGAAGCTTGTTGATTTCTAAATGCTTGAGCATTTTGTTCATTCGTTTGTTTCTGAGATGTGAAAAATTGAGTTTGAGATTCAACTAGCTTCGACATCATATCTTCTAAATTTGGCTTTTTATCATCAGTTTGTGGTAGTTTGTTTTGAAAATTAGGTCTTTGCTGATTGTAAGTATTGTTAGATACTCGTTGATTACTAGGACCTTGTTGGTTGTTGTATGGAACATTTCGGTTATAATTCTGGTTTTGATTGTAAATTGGACTTGGCGGTTGATAATTATTCTGATAATTATTTTCAGGTCTTTGGTTTATGTATGAAACATTCTCTCTTTGTTCCATTGTTAGTTCAATACTGAGACAATCGTTTGTCAAATGTGGTCCTCCACACTGCTCACAACTAATTCGTATTGAGTGGATATCTTTAGTCATCTTTTCCATTAGTCTCTCGACAGCATCTATCTTTGCGGAAATGGAATTAAAGTCATGGCTAGAATCGGCTCTAGCTGCTTTAGATGATCTAATGATATCTTTCTCTTGATGCCACTCATGTGAGTGGGAAGCAGTGTTATCAATAATCTTATAAGCATCAGTTGCTGTTTTCTTCATAATGGAACCACCAGCTGCTATATCGATGTCTTTCCTTGTAGTGATGTCACATCCTTGGTAGAATATTTGTACTATTTGACAAGTGTCTAAACCATGTTGCGAACATCCTCTTAATAACTTTCCAAATCTTGTCCAAGCCTCATATAGAGTTTCATTTGGCTTCTGTGTGAACGTAACAATTTCTCCTTGAAGTCTCACGGCTTTAGATGCCGGAAAGAATTGTTAAAGAAATTTTTCAACTAAAACTTTCCATGTATCAATCGCCCCTTCAGGTAATAACATGAGATAGATCTGTTCGTCCTCCACTTCTCTTATTTTAAATAGTGTGCAGATCCTATTAAAGGTACGAAGATGTTCATTTGGATCTTCCTTCGGTGCACCACTAAATTGGCATTGATTAGTTACCATATGTAGAATTTGTCCCTTGATTTCATAATCTGGCGCATTAATGTCAGGTTGAGTAATTGTGTGACCTTGGCCAGTGCGTTTAGCTCTCATTCGTTCTTCCATACTCAGAGGTTCCAGATTTTCCATAATTGAATTGGTTGAATCTGAATCACTAGAGGATTCTGATTTAATGGTTGGTTCCTCAACAATCTCTGTTTGAATGATTGGTGGTTCCGGAGGAAAGATTAGTGGTTGTGAGGACCTCGACCTTATCCTCCCGGACGAAGTTTTCAACATTTGGTTCCATTGCGATGATCGACTCCAAGTAAGGTCCTTAGTATGAGCTAATGCACAGCGGAAGACTTAATTCGTACCTGAGAATAAACATGCTTTAAAAAGTCAACATAAAGTTGGTGAGATATATAGGTTTGATGCTAGCAGCGTTATAACAATGGACCACAAGATTTCATATATAAACATTTAATAAAAATATTCTAAGTGATTGAGCACTTGGTAACCATACTTAACATTTAATCACGTCGCATATTCCCTTTATTATAAAATCTTACTACACCGTACCAAGTGTAGTCACGAAACGAAGTACTGTGCAACCGTTGAGTACTGGTCGTCCAGTCCGGTTGGGGTTGTCAGGCCCGATAGATCTATCAACAGGATTCGCGTTTACAATACCGCTGTAAATAATAGTTACCAAGCTACAGGGAAGTATGCCAGTGGTACAACTCAACGTAGAATATATATTTTTGTCACTTGTGTCCATAACGTAAATCATTTATAAAAGTAGCGCATGTATTCTCAGCCCAAAAATATTTAGAGTTTAAAAGGGACTATATACTCACCTAATGTATTTTGTAGTAAAAATACATGTAACATCATTTAACATGTGCAAGGTTGGCCTTCGATTCACGAACCTATATCAATTATATATATATTAACACATAACACCTTTAATCAACTAGTGTTTATTTATATTTTATTTTAATGTATTAAGATTAATATATATATATAGTTACATGTAATATCATGATATTTGTAATAAATATATTGTTTTATAAATATTATTTATTTGTTATTATGATAGTATTGTTAAATGAAATATAATATCAATAATGATGATATATTTAAGAGTTATATTATTTTTATAATAATAATGGTAATAATGATAATAAAAATAATAATATTAATGTTAATGATAATAACAATACCTTAAAAGAATTAACAAGCTTCCACAAAAAGAACCTATCACTACTCAGGTTCGAACTCGTAACCTCTCGTCTAGTAAACACACATCTAACCACTGCTCCGCTGATTACTTCCAGATTTTATTTGTACATTAAATTCTTTTAACCAATATGTGTATGTCTTTTTCTAAACCCACTTAACACCTTCATCATTGTCATCTAAATAACATCCATCATTATAATCTTAATCACTAACACATCATTCAGTACATAACATCTTCTTTTCATGTCACCATCTTCCACTCATCATCTTCGTGATCATCCTCCATCTTCATACGTTGTTACCACCATCATCACTTCTTTATCATAATCAAACTATCATCAGGTTCTTCACTATCCTTATCATAACGCTATCATCATCGATCTTATGATCATACCATAACATCGTGAAATCATAATCATAACAATTATCATCATCGTGATTTCCTACTCATCATCTTTTACGTTCACTATCAATATCATTATTACTTTTAACCTTCCCGGCCCAATAACCTAACGGCCCAAGTTAAATTCTCGGCCCACCCAACAAAATACTTACGGCCCTCTTACAAAACTCCTTTTGGCCGAAACCTTGTCTAATTGCTGGAATATTAGGATCATGTGACCCACTACCACTTTATCAATTTGGTGTGGGGTTTGTTAGATGAAGTAAATGTCGGCCAAAGGAAATACGTGGACCTTTTGTTAACTCACAACCATAGGATAAAAACATTCTAATATTTATTTATTTGTTTTATTCCCACTAACAAAGAAAAATAATCCAGTACTTTCTCTCCCTTCTCCTTTTGAAACGTTCAAACAAAAAGAGAATAATGATTTATACGTGGAACTTGAAGAGAGGTTAGTGACCTATCCTTTTCACCTATTGAACACGTATCATATATCATTCTAGTGCTAGGACAGTATTTAAACAGAAAGAGATAACATAGCAGCAAGTCAGCGGTTTGATAGGGTTTAGAATGGAACAAAAAAAAATAGTTTCGATGATGGTTGGTTCGTAGTAGTGGTCCGGAGCACTATGGTGGTGATGGTGGCCGAATTTGTGGTGGTACGAAGAGGGATGTAGAGAGAGAGGATGAGAGGGTGATAGTAGTGTATGTGATGTTTTCATGGTTGCAACAACATAAATGGGTTCCGTGGTGGTTCCCGCTGCATAAGAATACGAACAGTAGCACTATGCAGGAGGTTCTCGATCTTGATGGTGAGGGTGATGTCATCCCGGTTTAGTTTGTTGATGGCAGGTGGTTTTGGCCAAAGAGTGGTAGTGCTCAAATACGAAACACGAAACAGTTAAAAGAATGACGGTTGTAAAGGTTTTTGAGGTTTACGAAGATAAGAGAGACGGTTAGTGGTGATTGTTCTTGGTGGATGATGGTTTATTTTCGGTTACAGAAAAGAATCAGGTTATCAATTGGTTCACGATGGTGATCGTGATCATGGAGGTGGGATGATGCAAAGTGGTTGTTCATGGGTAGTGATTCGATGATGGTCAACATGGTGGATTGTGGTGATGACATGGGGTAAGGTGATCATAGATGTTAGAAGGTTGAGGTTATAAGGTGACCGAATGGTGGTGATGGGTTTTAGGTGATAATCACGATGAGATGGTGGTGGTTTACATAATAATAACGAACCATAAATAACAAGTGATTCAGTTTTGAGGTGGGTGACGGTTTACAAAGAAGAGAGAGTAGTTACTCTTGAATGGTTTAAGGATGTACAAATGTTAGAAGAGAAAGAAGAAGGAGAAGAGTATGATGGGTGTGTGTTTCCGAATGGTTTCTATGGTTTCAGAAACGAGGTGGATGGTGAGGTTTTTATGAGACAGAGAGATGGGAATGAGAAAATATATAAATGAAGAACCTTTTGTCTTATTAATTAACAAAAGTGTATGCTAGTTGTGATGGGAAAAATTAAATCCAAAAAAAAATCGAACACGTCAATGGTGGAATTGTGGCCTGATATCACGGACTTAACAGGGAAGCAGAAACAACAAAATTTAATAATGATAAATAAATATATATCCTACACTTATTATCTGTTTATAATTAATAAATAATAAATATTAATAATTAATAAACATATTTATAATAATATTAATGGTAAAGATTAAAGTAATAATTTTTAAGAATAAATATATTAGCAATAATATGATAATTATAACAAATCATAATTTACTAATAAGTATAATTAATAATGATAACAATTATATTATAATTAATTTATATAATTAATTTAAAATTATATTATATTTATGTTTATGGTAAAAAAAATATAATTTTTACAAAAATTACACTTTCGTTGTCACTTGACTAAAGTCCCGGTTCCGGTTTACCAAATAAAGTATAAATCATGTATACACATAATGTTCGTGAATCGTCAGGCTTGGTCGAAGGGTATCTAATTATCCAAATATAGATTTCAAACTTTCTAGACTCAACATTAGGGTTTTTGCTTATCATGTCGGAAACATATGGAGATTAGAGTTTAAATTTGGTCGGAAATTTCCGGGTCGTTACAGTACCCACCTGTTAAAGAAATTTCGTCCCCGAAATTTGGTAGAGGTTGTCATGAATAACAATAGGAATGTTTTCATGACGAATATGAGATAATAATGGAGTTTTATCATTATTAGAAGATTTAGATAAAACGATTTGATCATGTGAAGCGTACGAGTGAAGCTATCACAAAAGAGTGAAATAAATAAATATGAAATCATTTTAACCGATGTCGTGGTTAGGATTGATTTTCGGGATTTAAGGAATTTAAAGAAAATCTTTCGTAATAAGATTTGATTCTTCGGCGATCAGGATCTTCTTTGATTTAATGCGGCAATCTGTTTCGATTTCTCTTGTCGAATATTTCACTATAAATCCATTTGCTTCATTCCTTTACAACACATACCTCCTATTCTTTTTCCTCGATTCATACTCTTAGAGTATTCGTCCTTGATATCCTTCTAACTTTCATATCTATCGCTCTTCTTTTTCATCTTCCACCAGAAGAATCTATTTACTTCTACTATCCTCTTATGTTTATAGTGTTTCTAGTTCTCCCGTGTCTCTATATCGCTATCTGTATCGATATACACGGTTTGTAATTTCGGGATTGTTATTGGCCTTTGTATTCTTCATTATTTTTCAGAGCCTCGTGCTTTTGTTTTCTCTTCCCGACTTCGAGTCAAGCGAGTAATGGTCCGAAATTCACACATATGGATTTTGGAATGAACATTGTTAATGTAATGGCACGATATTGATTCGTTAAATTACCAGAATACCCTGGAAAAGACTGAGTCATCAAGAAAATATTTTCTTGATTTGTTTAGAGATTAGATAGAAGGTAAGAGCCGTGTAACATGGCACATGATGACGGTACTGCGAATCATCACATTCCATTAGGAACTTAACATGACTTACTGTAATATAATGAAGTTGATCAAGTTTCATTATATTATACTAATTCATGCATCAGTTCCCAACACTGCTTCAGAACATTCCTATTTCGAAGGTTTCAGAATTTAGAAACTAACACAGTTTCTGTTATATTGTATCGCAGATATTGCAGAGAGAGGATCTCAGATACGAATAGTTGCGAAAATATTTCCAGAAATATGAATAACATGTATAACGGGAGATATGAAGATATCTTATAATATCTAAGATAAGATAATGATGAAGAATATCATTCGAAAAGGTTTAGAATATCGAGTAGGGTTCTTACTGACGGTTTCAGCAGGTTCTGAATCGTTTGGATTATGTGAAAGCAGATTCAGTTCTTGTGATTTATCCACACCTTCCTTCATACTTTGCTCAATCCGTTTTCCAGTTCTAAATCTCCTCTTTTTCTGAGCTTTACCAACACATGATACTTTATCGTCATCTTTTGACTGCTAAATTCATTCACAGTTTTTGCTGCTTCATCAGCATTTTAAGAACTACTTCATAGTTCAGGGTGTTTTCAGAAACTTCACATTCGGAGTATGAAATTCTTAGGGTTAGACGTTATAGGTATAACTGGAGAAGTTCTGCGAGATTTTCTAAATACTGATTGTTGATTCTACCAAAGGGATGACGAGCTGCTGGTACATGATGTCGTGAAATATAAAAGGTCCTCCGGTAACGACGGCGAAAGTATAACGTAGATATATCGAGGTTATAATAAGAGTAGTCTTACTGAGAAGTCGAAATGGAGCTGTGACAAAATTAGCTAACTGAAAAAGAATCGTGAGATCGTTTTTACTAATAAATGGTAAAGGATTCAACACAGGCACGTGTTAAATTATGAATTTGGGTTCGAAAGTTTTTCAGGTGCATAAACCTTTTCTTCCGTAGATGAAGTGTGGCTGGTTCAACTTCTCGATCGAGGTGTTTTCAAGAATCATGAAAAGTTGTGAATGCGAATTGTAATCGTCAAGATATGAATGAGGTTTAAAATAGAATCAAGTGGCAAACTTGAAGAATTATTTAGTTTCATATGTTATATTCAATATTTTAATTTATTTTAATCGTTCAAAGTTAGCAGTCCAATAGTCCGATTATTCAATGTTCCAATAAATTCATATATATAAATTAAACATATAATATTCGAATTAATTAATACGTATCGTGACCCGTGTACCGGTCTCAGTGTCGACCACAACTCAAAGTATATATATATTTTGGAACCAACTCCGACCCTGTATAGCCAACTCCCACCTTCACATATAGAGTGTCTATGGTTGTTCCAAAATATATATATATATGGGTCAATATGATAAGTCGAAACCTTGTATACGTGTCCCGTTATTTAAAGTGCGTAAAATAAATAACAGAAATTAAATGACGATAAATAAAATTGCGAGAATGTAAATTGCGAGAATGTAAATTGCGATAATTAAATTGCGATAAATAAAATGTAATACGGAATTAACAGTTAGCTGGGAACAGTTAGCTAGGATCAGTTAGCGTGGATTCTTAACAATATTTCAATTAATTAGTTCGTTTGTTTCTAACAAATTTTATTTGTCCCATGTTTTCTTCATTATACCACTTGTTAGATTCTGATAGGTCAAAATCCAAATATGAAATTGAATAAAAATAGTTATTTTTGGTGAACGGATTCGTATATCGGTAGTTGTAAGCAGGATAGTAAATAACCGTTGAATCAGATTCGAAGAACGTACAGTGTAACTCATTAATGTGAAATCTAAATATTCCTCGGGTGCTACCTACCCGTTAAAATATTTTCATCATTAATAGTCTGTACGAAAGAATTTTTAATTACATCCTTTATGAAAATATACTTGCATATATATTTTCTTCGGATGTGATTATGAATTTAATGAGTCAACAGGATATTAAACTCATTTGATTTATCGATAATACTAGATTACATAATCTCTAAAACATTAGAGATTACATAATCGTCATGTCGAACGAGGATAAATGAGATAGAATAATACATAAAGTGAAGATAATCGGTGTAGAACGATATGTAAAACTAAGATCATACTCAAAGTACAGATTTACGACGCGGTTGTGGTTGAGGGTGATAAAGGTACTGTCGGCGTTGATGATGGTAGTACGGATTATGCTGATGGTGCTGCTGCTGGTGTTTGTAAGCTTCGCACCATGTTCTCCAGAGCCACTACTCGAGCGCAGAGTTCGTTGACTTCTTCTATTATACCGGGATGATTGATGGTTGAGGTGAGCGAATGAACAAGATCTGGAATATGAGATAGTATATAATCGTGACGAGATACTCTAGAAATGAGAGAGAAAATGGTTTCTCGAGCAGGTTCACCGGTAAGTGCTTCAGGTTCATCGCCAAGAGGGCAGTTTGATGAATGGAATGGATCCTCGATGTGAAATGATCGTCAGATATCAGATGATATTCTAGCTATATAGAATATCTATATATATAATACTAAAGATTTCGTAGACTACAGAGGAACCTACGACATATGTCCGGCAAATCTACAGATGCGCTAAGATATGAATTATCAGATACGCTAAGATATGAATTTTGTCTATACACTATCGATGCAGTAACTGCAGTAAGACGTGTCTAGACTTATGAATGATAAGTAGGCAATTCCCTAAGGATGATAAGCAGATGGTTTCCGACTAGAAATGATAAGCAAAACTTTTTGACATGTAGGCACGGTCAAAGTCCAGACTCACTAATGTATCTTAACAACTACTAGTCAGACACACTAATGCAAGGCCTGGTTCGCTAAGACCAACGCTCTGATACCACCTGTGAGGACCTCGACCTTATCCTCCCGGACGAAGTTTTCAACATTTGGTTCCATTGCGATGATCGACTCCAAGTAAGGTCCTTAGTATGAGCTAATGCACAGCGAAAGACTTAATTCGTACCTGAGAATAAACATGCTTTAAAAAGTCAACATAAAGTTGGTGAGATATATAGGTTTGATGCTAGCAGCGTTATAACAATGGACCACAAGATTTCATATATAAACATTTAATAAAAATATTCTAAGTGATTGAGCACTTGGTAACCATACTTAACATTTAATCACGTCGTATATTCCCTTTATTATGAAATCTTACTACACCGTACCAAGTGTAGTCACGAAACGAAGTACTGTGCAACCGTTGAGTACTGGTCGTCCAGTCCGGTTGGGGTTGTCAGGCCCGATAGATCTATCAACAGGATTCGCGTTTACAATACCGCTGTAAATAATAGTTACCAAGCTACAGGGAAGTATGCCAGTGGTACAACTCAACGTAGAATATATATTTTTGTCACTTGTGTCCATAACGTAAATCATTTATAAAAGTAGCGCATGTATTCTCAGCCCAAAAATATTTAGAGTTTAAAAGGGACTATATACTCACCTAATGTATTTTGTAGTAAAAATACATGTAACATCATTTAACATGTGCAAGGTTGGCCTTCGATTCACGAACCTATATCAATTATATATATATTAACACATAACACCTTTAATCAACTAGTGTTTATTTATATTTTATTTTAATGTATTAAGATTAATATATATATATAGTTACATGTAATATCATGATATTTGTAATAAATATATTCTTTTATAAATATTATTTATTTGTTATTATGATAGTATTGTTAAATGAAATATAATATCAATAATGATGATATATTTAAGAGTTATATTATTTTTATAATAATAATGGTAATAATGATAATAAAAATAATAATATTAATGTTAATGATAATAACAATACCTTAAAAGAATTAACAAGCTTCCACAAAAAGAACCTATCACTACTCAGGTTCGAACTCGCAACCTCTCGTCTAGTAAACACACATCTAACCACTGCTCCGCTGATTACTTCCAGATTTTATTTGTACATTAAATTCTTTTAACCAATATGTGTATGTCTTTTTCTAAACCCACTTAACACCTTCATCATTGTCATCTAAATAACATCCATCATTATAATCTTAATCACTAACACATCATTCAGTACATAACATCTTCTTTTCATCTCACCATCTTCCACTCATCATCTTCGTGATCATCCTCCATCTTCATACGTTGTTACCACCATCATCACTTCTTTATCATAATCAAACTATCATCAGGTTCTTCACTATCCTTATCATAACGCTATCATCATCGATCTTATGATCATACCATAACATCGTGAAATCATAATCATAACAATTATCATCATCGTGATTTCCTACTCATCATCTTTTACGTTCACTATCAATATCATTATTACTTTTAACCTTCCCGGCCCAATAACCTAACGGCCCAAGTTAAATTCTCGGCCCACCCAACAAAATACTTACGGTCCTCTTACAAAACTCCTTTTGGCCGAAACCTTGTCTAATTGCTGGAATATTAGGATCATGTGACCCACTACCACTTTATCAATTTGGTGTGGGGTTTGTTAGATGAAGTAAATGTCGGCCAAAGGAAATACGTGGACCTTTTGTTAACTCACAACCATAGGATAAAAACATTCTAATATTTATTTATTTGTTTTATTCCCACTAACAAAGAAAAATAATCCAGTACTTTCTCTCCCTTCTCCTTTTGAAACGTTCAAACAAAAAGAGAATAATGATTTATACGTGGAACTTGAAGAGAGGTTAGTGACCTATCCTTTTCACCTATTGAACACGTATCATATATCATTCTAGTGCTCGGACAGTATTTAAACAGAAAGAGATAACATAGCAGCAAGTCAGCGGTTTGATAGGGTTTCGAATGGAACAAAAAAAATAGTTTCGATGATGGTTGGTTCGTAGTAGTGGTCCGGAGCACTATGGTGGTGATGGTGGCCGAATTTGTGGTGGTACGAAGAGGGATGTAGAGAGAGAGGATGAGAGGGTGATAGTAGTGTATGTGATGTTTTCATGGTTGCAACAACATAAATGGGTTTCGTTGTGGTTCCCGCTGCATAAGAATACGAACAGTAGCACTATGCAGGAGGTTCTCGATCTTGATGGTGAGGGTGATGTCATCCCGGTTTAGTTTGTTGATGGCAGGTGGATTTGGCCAAAGAGTGGTAGTGCTCAAATACGAAACACGAAACAGTTAAAAGAATGACGGTTGTAAAGGTTTTTGAGGTTTACGAAGATAAGAGAGACGGTTAGTGGTGATTGTTCTTGGTGGATGATGGTTTATTTTCGGTTACAGAAAAGAATCAGGTTATCAATTGGTTCACGATGGTGATCGTGATCATGGAGGTGGGATGATGCAAAGTGGTTGTTCATGGGTAGTGATTCGATGATGGTCAACATGGTGGATTGTGGTGATGACATGGGGTAAGGTGATCATAGATGTTAGAAGGTTGAGGTTATAAGGTGACCGAATGGTGGTGATGGGTTTTAGGTGATAATCACGATGAGATGGTGGTGGTTTACATAATAATAACGAACCATAAATAACAAGTGATTCAGTTTTGAGGTGGGTGACGGTTTACAAAGAAGAGAGAGTAGTTACTCTTGAATGGTTTAAGGATGTACAAATGTTAGAAGAGAAAGAAGAAGGAGAAGAGTATGATGGGTGTGTGTTTCCGAATGGTTTCTATGGTTTCAGAAACGAGGTGGATGGTGAGGTTTTTATGAGACAGAGAGATGGGAATGAGAAAATATATAAATGAAGAACCTTTTGTCTTATTAATTAACAAAAGTGTATGCTAGTTGTGATGGGAAAAATTAAATCCAAAAAAAAATCGAACACGTCAATGGTGGAATTGTGGCCTGATATCACGGACTTAACAGGGAAGCAGAAACAACAAAATTTAATAATGATAAATAAATATATATCCTACACTTATTATCTGTTTATAATTAATAAATAATAAATATTAATAATTAATAAACATATTTATAATAATATTAATGGTAAAGATTAAAGTAATAATTTTTAAGAATAAATATATTAGCAATAATATGATAATTATAACAAATCATAATTTACTAATAAGTATAATTAATAATGATAACAATTATATTATAATTAATTTATATAATTAATTTAAAATTATATTATATTTATGTTTATGGTAAAAAAAATATAATTTTTACAAAAATTACACTTTCGTTGTCACTTGACTAAAGTCCCGGTTCCGGTTTACCAAATAAAGTATAAATCATGTATACACATAATGTTCGTGAATCGTCAGGCTTGGTCAAAGGGTATCTAATTATCCAAATATAGATTTCAAACTTTCTAGACTCAACATTAGGGTTTTTGCTTATCATGTCGGAAACATATGGAGATTAGAGTTTAAATTTGGTCGGAAATTTCCGGGTCGTTACAGTGGTTCAGGATCTCGGAATCGTCCCTGAATATTCTCCGAATTCTTAATTGTGAGGTCGGGTTCAAAAAATGGATTATCGGAAATTTGAATTGGAGTACTTGGTCGACTGGATGACGATTCTAAAGAAAAATCAACGGCGACAATATTTGCTAGATGTCTTGATCGAGTTATAGGTGGTGAACGTACAAAAGGTGGTGATCGTTTTGCTCGGTGCATTAACTGAATATCCTATTAGTTATAAAAATAAGAAAAATTATATAAGTTATCAAATTAATAGACTTTTCTGATTTTGCCCACGTTTCGAATAGCCAAAAGATGCAACAGAGGGGCAGGATTCGTTTGGTCTCAATATAATTGAGTACTGTTTGGCTCCAATAACCCGGTCCACGTACAAATCTAACTATTACTACGAACTAGAAAATTTTGATGTCTATCAATTTAACCACTTAAAATAATTTTTCGTTAAAGTTTAAAGAAATTTAGAGAGAAGAAATAGAAAAAATCTAAGTCCTAAAAACTAGAGTGTCGAGAAATAAGATAGAAAAAGAGCGCGTCGAAAAACAAAAGGCGAAAAATAAAAGGCGTCGAAAAATAAAAATAAGAAAGTAGCGCGTCGTAACTTAAAAGGCACTAAAAACTAAGAATTAAAAGTTGCATCTAAAAATATTAAAGCTTAAAAGAAAAATTATATCCCAAATGGCAATAACTTAAAAAGGTACTAAAACTTAAAAACGGCGTCGTAAAATTCTAAAGCACCTAAATCTTAGTCTAAAAAAAGCACTTAAGGGATTTTACGGCAAAGCCTAAAAATCTAGAAATAAGAATAACTATGGCAAAAACTATGACTTAGAATTAAATACGAGCGAAAAATACAAATATTACGCTAAAACAAATAAAAAGATACAAAATATAAAAATAAACTTAAAGTTGTAAAAAGTACAATTTTTATAAAAATATTATTTTTATATTATTTATTTTATAAAAGTATTAATTTTATATTTTAATTAAACTAATTAAACTTAAAATAATACAAATTAAATAATAAAACTAAAACTTAAATAATAAAATAAGTAAAACCTAATTAGGGTTTTAAATTAATTATAATTAATAATAATACTCTGTAATGATTGCAGTTTTAGGGTTAACTGTGGCGTGTCAGACACTCTCATGCGATCGCATGAGAATTTGCCTTCGGGCTCATGCGATCACATGAGCTAAGGTTACGGGCCAGGTTACGGGCTGCTACAGTACCGGGCCTCGAATAAATTATTTTGTTTTTTATTTTTTTTATATATATTAGCGTTGCGCTTCCGGCGTTTAAACAAGAATGTCCCCGGCAGCGGCGCCAAAAATACTTGATGTGTGCGAGGTGTACTAGGAAATAGTATTATTTTTACAACGAAATACTATTAAATACGATACAATTTTACACAAGATATTTATTTATTTATAGAATGGATATACCTAAACCTTGCTACAACACTTATAGGCAGTGTACCTAATCATACAGTAGTGTAGTTTTTAGTAAGTCCGGTTCGTTCCACAGGGATACACTTAAACAAGCTTAACGCTATATTAGTTTTAAATTTATAAAAATACAAATATATATATATATATATAGGTGATATTATTATTATAAAAGGGGGTTTTTTACCGTTTAATGACCGGTTTGTCGATTTTTAAAACTTTGGTCGCAGTTAAAACCTAATGTAAAATATTAAAAATAAATATAACTTAATTTAAAGCATAAAGTAAATAACGATAATGAAATTGCGATAAATAAAAGTGCAATAAAATAAAATTGCGATAATTAAAGAGTACGATAATTAAAAGTGCAATTAAATACAATGACAATAAATAAAAGTGCGATAATTAAAAGTGCAATTAAATATGAAATAAAAGAATTATGCTTATTTAAACTTCCATAATCATGATGTTTGACGTGTTGATTTTTAGTTTATTCCGATGGGTTTATTGTTCTTTGTCCTGGATTATTCAATATGTCCATACGGATTTGTCCATAATAGTCCATCAGTCATAAATATAAAGTGCGAAAGCCTTCGCCAAATTATTCTTATTCCCGAAGTCAAATATTCCAACTAATTGGGGATTCAAATTGTAACAAGGTCTTAATACTTTGTTTAATGAATACACCAGGTTATCGACTGCGTGTAAACCAAGGTTTTACTACTTTGTTAACAATTACACCAATTACCCTTGAATGTAATCCACCCCTGTTTCAACAAGTCTATTAACTATTAATCCAATTTTGTGTCCTGTAAAATGAACAATTATTGGTATTTATAGATATCCCGCCCACCGTACCCAGTCAAGCGTATGTGGTTATATATAAATACGTCAAATTATAAGTCTATATATTAAATTAACGAGGTATCATTTAGTTAATATAAAGCCCATTAATAGCCCATAGTCTAATTTCCACAAGTGTCGTTCTTTTGTCCAAACCCCAATTATGGTACGAAGCCCAATTACCCAATTTTAATATTTAGCCTAACATCATGATTACTTCGGCATTAAATAAGCATAATAATAACTTAGCTACGAGACATTAATTTAAAAATAACATTAACCATAACTTACAGTGATTAAAAATAGCGTAGCGTTACACGGACAGAATTTCGACTTACACCCTTACAACATTCGCTAACATACCCTTATTATTAGAATTAAAATTAAAATTAAAATTATAATATAAATATAAATATATTTACGTATAGATAGAGAGATGGATATATGATATATAAACTGAGCCAAAACACACGAATTTATAGGACCAGGCCTGGATTTCAGGGCCATGCGATCGCATGGCTTTTGTGCCTCCAGGCCATGCGATCGCATCGTGGTAGGTATCAGCTCAAAATTCTTTGTTTTCTTGTTTGTCGACGTTTATAAATAATAATATAATATATAAATAATTATAAGAATTATTTAAATATTATATTTTATTTATGTGCATAGTTAACTTGTAATTTTTAGTCCGTTGCGTCGAGCGTTGAGAGTTGACTTTGGTCCCAGTTCCGGTTTTTCGAACGTCCTTGCGTACAATTTAATATCTTGTACTTTGCGTTTTGCGTCTTGTACTTTTGTAATTTTGAGACGTTTCTTATCAATAATTAGAACCCCTTTAATTGTACTTTGTACTTTTGAGCTTTTTGGTCGTTTGCGTCTTCAATTCGTCGAATCTGTCTTTTGTCTTCACCTTTTATTATTTAAACGAATATCACTTGTAAATAGAACAATTGCAACTAAAAGCTTGTCTTTCTTGAGGAATAATGATATGAAATATATGTTCGTTTTTAGTATTATCAGTAATTTTGATCAAACTATTTTCTCGTTCAAGCTCGAGTTTGGATATCATCGAATTCCATGAGTTTGTAATTCTCAATCTTTAAGGTCAATCTCTAGGATTGAGTAATATCAGGCTTAAAAGCTGATTTTTGATCTTTAAGGAGATTATTCTTTCTGAGGATTTGGTTCATTAGTCGTATCCAGCTAATTTTCACGGCGTTCTCCCCATTTTACAAGACAGATCCTCTCATGGTTAGGATAAGTCTGACCACTTGGCGACCCTGTTTGATACTGAGGTCTGTGGATTTCCTGCTGATTTTAGAGATGACTTTTCTAGATTTTTCGTCAACCTACAGCTGGTCTGGACAACAACTTCATGACCTAAATCAAGAAGCGCGTGTATTTTTCGGAAGACTTTACTTCCTTTTAATGATGGAATTGATTCATCGTGTAGATCCATCTTTTCTTTCAAATATATTATAGTAAATTGGGTAAAACTATTTAGATTAGTCCAAAGCAAAAGTATCTTCAGTTATTTGTACAAAAATATGTGATATATGTTTTAAATAACTTGGTAAATTTTCCCACACTTAGCTTTTATTTTCCTTTTTATTGTCCTCTATTCCATTTTAAATGAATTCTAACATTTTGGGTTGTTTCTCAATTTAACACCTAGTTTTATCGTTCATAAATATGTATAAACATGATTTTGAATTCATTTAATTGAAAATTTTAAAAAATTTTACTAGAATTGGGTAGTCAGTATATAAGACTAAGGCTGTTCTTTATTATCAGAGATCACTAGATTCTAATACAACTACTCTGTTACTAGTATTCTTAATGGTAACCAAGTGTTTAAATTAAAAATTTTTTAAATCTGAAAGAATTTCACCCCTTCCCACACTTAAGATCTTGCAATGCCCTTATTTGCAAGAAATCAGTAACAATTTAAATTATTGAGGGTGATTCGCGTAGAAAAATGATTAAATTTTACCAAAGTTTCCAAACATATTGGCGTTTGTTTGCTGAATGATAAATGGTGCATATCATTTGTTCATTCCGTCTTGTTGTTACATCACATTTATTTTTTGTTTTGTCGTCAAAAGTACTAGCTTTTGCTGAACTTAATGCCAGTCTTTGAAAATGCGCTGTTTTACCCTGTTTTGTACAATCGGCAATATACATACAATACAAATATAAACATGCATGGCAATTTGAAATGGGACTTAAAATCCCACTTTCAAATCAAAAATGAAACATTAGTACAACATAATAAAAATATTAAACATTACAATAAAAGTATCATAATATAAGGTGTTTAAACATAAAAAACAGAAATAATAAAAATTAAAAATCATATAAATTACCAACAGGAACTATATCAATCATGGATAGGGGTTCCAGTTCATGTCATCGTCCGGGTTCCATGGTTGGTGATAGGTGTACTGGTATGCCTGGTTAGGTTCGTAGAGAGTATATGGCGGTCTCATCTCGGGCTGGTGTGGAGGATAGTAAGCTGGTCGGGTCTGGATGTAGGGCTCCTGAGGTGACAGCCGGCTCATAATCTGACGCTGATGATAGTCCCATCTATCATGATGTCGTTGCCTGGAATGCTCGTAATCATTCCGGGCTTGCAACTGCTCCATCCGACGAAATCTCTCCGCGTTTATCATGTCTACCTCATCTACACGCTGGTAGACATCAGTCATAGCCTCCCGAATGACATCCCTAATGTCATCCGCTTCCTCCATCTCCTCATCTGAGCCTCTCTCTACCTGAGGTTGACTACCTACATAGGGTATTGCCTGGTTGCGTCTACTCTTCAATACCTTAGCACTCGCATAAACCTTCAATCCTAAAAGCTCAACATGTTCCCTACATTGCATAAGTGGACCCCCTTGGTCCTTATCTACACCTAAATACTCTCCAATGAGAGTAACAAAAATACCTCCTCCAATTATCCCCCCTTCCTGTATTCCTTCAACCATCTGAGATAAATAAAAACCAACACAGTATGGGATATTAACAAAGCCTCTTGGGTCTCAAATACACTTTAGGTAAAATAAATCATGTATGGTCAATTTTTCCTTGTTGTGACCTCTCTGTGTAATCGAGTCAGCCAAAAATCTATGAATTATATGAAGCTCGGCTTTGTTAATATGTAAGTAGGTATGTGTTCCTCCCCGCCCAAAAACATTATAATCTGACATACGCCTCCAGACGGCGTTCGCGTCAAAATTCCTATCTACCCTTTAACCACGATAAATCAAACTCATACAATCGGGTAGTAGTAATTTAGTGGGCGTATATATCTGTAATGCCCTAGCCATGTCCAGCATGGACATCATATACATTCTACCGCCAAGTATAAACCTAAGAAAACTTCTATCATCTAATCTATCTACATCTACATTTAATGCTATAGTACTCATCAGCTCAACACACCATTCCTTATATACAGGTCTACGAATGGTGAATAAGCATTCCCAATCAATAAAAGAAGAACTGCCATACCTTTGTATCAAATGCTCCCTAACACGGTCAGCAAGTTGGACCCTTTCCAAAGGATCCCAATCAATTACCCTAGGCACCTCTACATCTTTCATTATTAATTTGAATTTATTACTTTGATATGCCGGGTAATCTCTCCATCGTCTATCGAATCTCAGATTAGGATGCAACGTGTGTTCAGGAATCGTTGGGTATTCTACAGGTGGATGCATCGGAAATACTAAGAATTCAGTAACAAACTATAGCGGATCATAATAAGGTACATGTTGATCAGGCTGATGTTGTTTTTCCTGTTGTAGTTCTTGTTCGGGTTCATATTGCATTTCTGGTTCTGGTTCTGGAGCTGGAGCGGGTCGTCTAGATGATGACGATGATGAACCTCCAGTATCGACTCTCTGCAAAACACATTAAACACAAAATTTATGCATCCAAATATGCATTAGTGTTAGCAAAATAACAACTTAAAACAATCACAATAACATGTTCAATCAAAATTAAACTTATACACATTTTCACAATTTTTTACAATTCTACACTTTTTCAAATAAGCACATATGAAAATGTATACAAAGTTCATACGCATTTAACTTAAATAACATGTCAAAATAGTCATTACTAGCAATTAAACAAGTCTCAAATGGCAATTATATCAAATTAATCAAGTTCATGAATTTTACACCTAAAAAGTCCACTTTAATCTCCAAAAGTCATGTTTAGGATCAAAGTTTGGATCATTTAACTACCTAAACATGTTACACTACTTAATTTAGCAACAATTAATGACAAAAATTGGCCATAACCTGTTTATATCAAAAAGCCCCAAATTGCTCAAGAACACAAACCCTAGATTTCTAAAAATTTTGAAATTTTTGGCTTCAAATCATGTTAAATCGCATCAATCTAGGTTATACATGTATAAAATACTATCAATTTAACACTAATTTTACTAGAAATTAACAAAATTGCATTAGGTAAAATATTGGTAATTATCACAAAAACTAGAGAATTTAAGAGTTTAGGGGTATAATTTTTACCTTTCTTGATAAACTTCTGAACAATTTAATGATTAGAGCGAGAAATTTGACGAATTATGGTGAAAAATTGCGAATTTTAGAGAGGATTTAGGAGATGGTTCGTGTGTGTATGTGTGTGTTGTGGTGAAGAACAGCTCGCTGAGAGCTTTTGTTTCTGGCCAAAAATACAGCCTCATGCGATCGCATGAGGTTGTAGTGCAAACCCCATGCGATCGCATGGGGGTCCGGGTACAGTACTTTAGCCTTATATATATATATATATATATATATATATATATATATATATATATATATATATATATATATATATATATATATATATATATATATATAACCTTATAACTTATAAAATATATAATTAATAAAATTTTAAAAATTTATTTCTTTTTAGGATGAGGGTGTTTCGGATCGTTGTCCAAGTCCATCCCTCGACAAAATTTTAAAATTTGTCAATTCAAAGCGCGGTTTTAAAAGTAAAGATTTTTGGGTTTTTTTAATGTTTTTGGCATACTTTAGTTCAATAAGATTAAAAATAATGATAATAAAAGTTCTCATCCCTCCCTTGGGTAGAGCAATTTCGGTTCAACGACCTAGTCTTCAACTCACGACGAATTTTAAAAATCAAATTTTTAACTTAACGAAATAAAGTAAATTTTTGTTTTTAAATTCACACCAAACTTAAATTTAAGATGCATAAAATTAAAAATTCATATTAAAAATTCACACCAAACTTAAATTATATTTTTGTTTTTATACATACAAACTTATATTAAAAATATTAATTTTTCAAATATTTATAATTTTAAATATATTGATTTAAAAATTTTACAATATTATTTTAATATTAATTTAAAAAACAAAGTAAAAATAAAATTAAAAATCTTTTTGGTCTTTTATCCCACTTTAATCAATTAAATATTATCAAAAATATACGCCCCTCTTTTCGGTAAAGTAATTTCGGTTCCATGACCTAATTTAACTCATGACGAATTTTTGAAATATTTTGGGTTGATTGATTAAAGATATTTATACCTTAAGAATAAACGGTAAATTTCACAGTGATGTAATAAATTTTTGTATGATATCAAAAATTTCGGTCGCAAAACCTAATTTTATTGAATACCAATTTAAAACTTTATAGCGAACGATTTAGCGTTTATTATTAAAAGGTTAAAAATAAAAATAAAAATGAAAACTGTATATACTTACCTGTGAAATAGATTTCTTAGTGATATACTCTAGCCCACTCATAAGATAGTCGGACTAATTGGTTTTCCATGGCTACATAGGCGTACCCTCGAGCATTCAACATTTTTTCTTCTAAACATATGAACGGTCCATCTCTGCATAGAGTAACAAATTCGGTATTTGAATAAGTTTGATTATTTGAACATTTACCTTCGTGTGACCATTTTTCGCATTTGTGACATCTTTCAAGGTGTCGTGCTCTTCTTTTTGCTGCGGATTTTGATTTTCCTTTACCAAATTGTAACTTATTATTTTCGTTCCTGGATTCTTTTCTTACTCCGTCTAATTTACCTCTGATTAATGATACCAATTCACTTGGAAGGGTGTCATTATTACGTTTAGTGATCAAAGCGTGTAGCATTAGACCATGGTTTAGTTCAAAGGAAGTCTTCATCTCGTAAAAACCTAAAAAAAATAAAAATTCAGAATGGGGGGAGAAGACTAGTTCTTTAGGGTCTGCTAGGGAAAGACCATTCGGTTTACATTTTCGAGAACTACATGAAAACAGAACATCTAACTCTAACAGAAATACATATTATCCTTTAAAGACTTGATTCTCCCCGCACTTAGTTAGCTGTGGTGTTGAAATTGTGATTTACTTCGTTGTCGACTTCCATCGGACTATCTATGTAATGTTTAACTCTGTGACCATTAACCTTAAATTCAATCCCATTTGAATTTATTAATTCTACTGTTCCGTATGGGAAAACTCTTTTGACTATGAATGGTCCAGACCATCTTGATTTCAATTTTCCAGGAAATAGCTTGAATCGTGAATTGAAAAGAAGAACTCTGTCTCCTTCTTTAAATTCTTTTGAACTTCTGATTCTTTTATCATGCCATTTCTTCGTTCTTTCCTTATAGATTAACGAATTTTCGTATGCTTCAAGTCTTAATTCTTCTAATTCGTTTAGCTGACTTAATCGTAGACGACCGGCTTCATGTAAATCAAGATTACATGTCTTCAAAGCCCAAAATGCTTTGTGTTCAATTTCTACTGGAAGATGACATGATTTTCCATAAACGAGTCTAAAAGGTGTGGTTCCAATTGGAGTTTTGTAGGTTGTTCTAAAAGCCCAGAGTGAATCCTCCAATTTCATGGACCATTCCTTCGGATTTGATCCTACGGTTTTCTCTAGAATACGTTTTAAAGCTCGGTTGGTATTTTCAACTTGTCCACTTGTTTGTGGATGATATGCGGTGGAGATTTTATTAGTTACTCCATATCTTTTAAGAACTTTCTCAAGTTGATTATTACAAAAATAAGTACCCAGATCACTTATTAAAGCTTTCGGTGTTCCAAACCTTGCAAAAAGATGTTTTAAAAAGTTGACTACAACTCGTGCATCGTTAGTTGGGAGAGCTTGTGCTTCCGCCCATTTAGATACATAATCAATGGCAACGAGAATGTATAGATTATTATGAGATTTTGGAAATGGACCCATAAAGTCAATACCCCAAATGTCAAATACTTCACATACTTGAATGACATTTTGTGGCATTTCATCACGTTGACTTATTTTTCCGGCCCTTTGACATGCATCACAGGATTTGCAAAGAAGGTGTGCGTCTTTGTAAATGGTAGGCCAATAGAATCCAGCATCGTAAACTTTTCTTGCTGTGAGTTGAGGCCCATAATGCCCTCCTGTTGGTCCTGTGTGACAATGGTTTAAGATTTGACTAGCTTCATCTCCGAATACACATCGGCGTATTATTCCATCGGGACAACTTTTAAACAGATGTGGATCTTTCCAGAAATATTGTTTTATATCACTAAAGAATTTCTTTCGTTTTTGGTACGATAATCCTTTTTCAAGGAATCCACATACTAAGTAGTTTGCATAGTCTGCAAACCATGGAATTTCATTATAATCTATCTTCAATAGATATTCATCAGAAAAGTTGTCTTGTATGGCCGATTCATTTAGAACTTCTAATTCGGAATTTTCAAGACGAGAAAGATGATCAGCGGCAAGATTTTCTGCTCCCTTTTTATCTCGGATTTCAATATCGAACTCTTGTAAGAGTAAGATCCAACAGATTAATCTTGGTTTAGCATCTTGTTTCGAAAATAGATATCTAAGAGCAGAATGGTCGGTATAGACCACCGTTTTAGCTAGAACGAGATATGATCGAAATTTGTCAAAAGCAAAGACAATGGCAAGGAGTTCTTTTTCAGTAGTTGTGTAATTCGTTTGTGCTCCTTGTAATGTCTTACTAGCATAATATATAGGTTGAAATCATTTTTCAATCCTTTGTCCTAAAACGGCTCCCATTACAAAATCACTTGCATCGCACATAAGTTCAAACGGTAGATTCCAATTTGGAGTTATCATAATTGGCGCATTAGTGAGTTTTTCTTTAATAATATTAAAAGATTTGATGCATTCATCTGAAAAGATGAATGGAGCATTCTTTTCTAGGAGTTTATTCATAGGAGTGGCAATTTTAGAAAAATCTTTTATGAAAAGTCGATAAAAACCGGCATGCCCTAGAAAACTCCTAACTCCTCTAACATTGGTGGGATGTGGAAGTTTAGCAATTACATCTACTTTAGCTCTATCTACTTCTGTCATAACCCGTCCTTAACCATAAGAACGAGTTAGATAATGTATGATTTCATTGCGAGGTATTGACCTCTATATGCGACATTTTTAAAAGAACAACTGCATTTATTTTACATTACAAACCATAACTCTTATGTTAATACAAGCTTTAGACCAAAATAAAGATGATTATCGTTTAGCGATAATCTTAGACTTACAAACTTTACATGTGATGATAACAATACGATTTCTAGCATATTTTACATTACAAATCCTCCGATATGCAGTTTTATTTTTGACACAAATATGCATACTCAAGATCTTGTTTAAATTCAACATGTTGCAGCGGAAGCTTTTAGTTATCACCTGAGAATAGACATGTTTAAAACGTCAACATAAAGTTGGTGAGATATAGGTTTAATGCCGGCAGCGATATAAATATAGACCACAAGATTTCATATATAAACATTTTAATAAAAATATTCTAAGTGGTTGAGCACTTGGTAACCATACTTAACATTTAATCACGTCGCATATTCCCTTTATTATGAAATCTTACTACACCGTACCAAGTGTAGTTACGAAACGAAGTACTGTGCAACCGTTGAATACTGGTCGTCCAGTCCGGTTGGGGTTGTCAGGCCCGATAGATCTATCAACAGGATTCGCGTTTACAATACCGCTGTAAATAATAGTTACCAAGCTACAGGGAAGTATGCCAGTGGTACAACTCAACGTAGAATATATTTTTCAGTTACTTGTGTCCATATCGTAAAACATAAAATACATGTATTCTCATCCCGAAATATTTAGAGTTTAAAAGTGGGACTATATACTCACTTTTGCCTTGAAGATATATATATTTTGACTTGGTCTCCGGTTGATATCACGAACCTATCCATATATAGTTTATCAATATATTTCCATTTTAAACAATCGTCACATATATATACTTATTATACTTTTAATAGTTTTAATAATTTCTTAGTCCGTAGTTAGCAGTCCGATGTTAGTAATTCAATTTTAATGGTTCATATTTAGGTGTTTAATAAATAAAACCCCCATCGAAATAAATAAAACCCCATCGTATTTGTATTGGTCGGGATTAATCTTGACCCATGGTACCGGTGTTGTCAAATGACGTGTTGCGTACATAAAGTACCGGTGTTGTCAAATGACGTGTTGCGTACAATCATGGGATCTTATGATTAATCTTCTCGTATTGTTTACGGGTGATCCTGAACCATATAAAATTAAATTATGAGTACATATATATAAAATATCATGTTATTTTAAAAAGATGTGATTTATTTAATTTTCTCCAATTATTTTCGTAGCTAAACTAGTCTTAGATATCCGATCTCGTTTTGGTCATAGTTTCTTCGTTACAACTCCGTTTTCGTTGATTCAACTTGCCACTTCCTTGGATCGAGTCCCTCTTTAAGACTATGAACTGTAAATACCTTAGTTTGTATTCAAAATCACAGGTCATAGGTCAAACTTTAGTGAAACTTATGAAGTTGATCATTTTCCATCATGTAAACAACCTTAAATGATTATTTTTCTAAAAATACTTATACTTTGAGTTAAATCATGAAATTTTTATGTGTTAACATATTCATAGTAAATATAAATTTTCCAGAAAATAAGCCTCCAATTCAAAGTTCAAAATAGTTTTTAATTATCCAACCCAAAACAGCCCCCGGTTGCACTCTGACGTCGTAAATTCAGTTTTTAAGGTGTTCTTTGAAAAACCAAGTTATACCTTGTTAAATTAGCATATATTTATGATATATTACAGGTCTTGAAGTATTTTAAAAGTTAAGTTAGAAGGATCTATTTAGTTTGCAAACAAGTTTGAAATCATTCAAACTATGTTCTTGTTGTTAAAATTGTATACCATAAAATAAGATAGTTATATATATATGAATCGAATAAGGTTATGAACAAAGTTACTACCTCAAGTTACTTGGACAAGATTGCTGTGAGAAATAAGAAAAATCCTAGAACCAAAGAGTGGTGGAGTTGGATTGAAGATTGGAAGCAACTTAGGACATAAACTTGAAATGAAAGTAGTATTTTGTAGTGTTTTTGTTTGATCTTGATATGGTGGTTATTAAGGTGATTCTTGAGAGGATTTTTGCTGGATTTCTTAGGGATGCATGAGGCTTGTAAGTGTGTGTTCCTAGCTAGAGAAATGATGTAGTAAAAATTGAAAAATGGATGGGGTATATAAGGTGAAAATTTCGTGAATGGGGGGGGGGACAAAACAAGATTTTTATGTTGTAATCTTGTGAAATTTTCCATGCTAGCATCCAATCAAGGTTACCTCTCTTGGAGGGCAGTAATATGGCCGATTTAGATGTTGATTTGATGTGTATATACCAATAGTAAATACGTATAGAAGCTGGGTATGATACGGGTACATATACCCTTGATATACGTATAGAAATCTTGAGAAAACGGAACGAGGATTCAAATATAACTATCTTTTGTAAATACACTTATATTGTTTTATGTATTTAAGTCCTTAAAAAGTGATTAAATACATTACTTATACGATATATGTATAAACATTATAGGTCATAAGTATTTATGTCAAATAACGTTACGTATGGTTATCGTTTTGAAAACTTAAGTTGGTAGTTTCAAAATATACTTATAACTTATTGTTATTAATACAAAATGAGGTATTAAAACATCCTTAGATCATATTAAATATGTATATATACATATATATACACAAACGTATAATTATCATATGTTATATAGTTCGTGATATCATTGGTCAAACTAGACGGTCAAACGTTGTGTAAAACTCATTTCAAAAACATAAGTCTCAACAATTTGGATTGCTTATCATGTTGGTAAGGTTTAATTTATGTAAATATTAATCTTATAAGTATAGAACGATCGAAAAAATGCGGGTCATTACAGTACCTACCCGTTAAATAAATTTCGTCCCGAAATTTTAAAATTGTACCTATTTTGCGTCATCGGGAAACAAGTGTGGATACTTTTGTTTCATTTGATCCTCTCATTCCCAAGTAAACTCGGGACCCCTTCGAGCATTCCAACGAACCTTAACGATCGGTATGTTGCTCTGCTTGAGCCGTTTAACTTCACGATCCATGATTTCGATTGGTTCTTCGATGAATTGTAGTTTCTCGTCGACATGGATTTCTTCAAGAGGAATGGTGAGGTCTTCCTTTGCAAGACACTTTTTAAGGTTCGAGACGTGAAATGTATTATGTACTCCGGCGAGTTGTTGCGGTAACTCGAGTCGATAAGCTACCGGTCCAATGCGTTCGATGATCTTGAACGGGCCTACATATCTTGGGTTCAGTTTACCTCTTTTACCGAAACGTATTACACCTTTCCAAGGTGACACCTTTAGCATAACCATGTCACCGATCTGAAACTCTAATGGTTTCCTTCGGAAATCGGCGTAGCTCTTTTGGCGACTACGGGCTGTTTTCAATCTCTCCTTAATTTGTACTATCTTTTCAGTAGTTTCATGTATGATCTCGGGACCAGTTAATTGTCGATCTCCTACTTCATTCCAACAGATAGGAGATCTACACTTCCTTCCATACAATGCTTCGAATGGTGCAGCTTTAATGCTCGCATGATAACTATTATTATACGAGAATTCTGCTAACGGTAAATATTTATCCCATCCGTTTCCAAAATCGATCACACATGCCCTGAGCATGTCTTCAAGAGTCTGAATTGTTCTTTCACTCTGCCCGTCAGTTTGCGGATGATATGCGGTGCTCATATCCAAACGAGTTCCTAGGGCCTCTTGTAGCGATTGCCAGAACTTTGATGTAAATCTACTATCACGATCGGATATAATGGAAATAGGTATTCCATGCCTTGAAACTATTTCCTTTATATATAATCGTAATAATTTCTCCATTCTATCCGTTTCCTTTATAGGCAAGAAATGTGCAGATTTGGTAAGACGATCAACAATTACCCAAATAGTGTCGTATCCCCAGGCAGTCTTTGGTAACTTCGTGATGAAATCCATGGTAATACCGTCCCATTTCCATTCTGGGATTTCTGGTTGTTGAAGTAATCCTGACGGCTTCTGGTGTTCTGCTTTGACTTTGGAACAAGTTAAACATTCCCCAACATATGTTGCAACATCTGTCTTCAAATTAGGCCACCAATAATGCGTCTTAAGATCTTGATACATCTTTCCAACTCCAGGATGTATCGAGTATCTTGTCTTATGTGTCTCATTCAATATTAACTTCCTTAATCCACCCAACTTTGGTACCCAAATACGGTTTGCAAAATATCGAATTCCATCTTCCCGCATAACGAGTTGCTTCTCATACTTCTTCATTATTTCATTTCCTATATTTTCTTTAGTAAGTGCTTCTCGTTGAACTTCTTTGATTTGTGAGTTGAGATTCATGCGAATTTTTATGTTCATCGCTCGTACTCGAATTGGTTCTCGTTCCTTTCTGCTTAAAGCGTCAGCCACCACATTCGCTTTCCCGGGATGATAACGAATTTCACAATCATAGTCGTTTATTAACTCGACCCACCTACGTTGCCTCATGTTCAGCTGTTTCTGATCAAAAATATGTTGAAGGCTTTTATGATCAGTAAACACAGTGCATTTAACTCCATACAAGTAGTGTCTCCACATCTTCAATGCAAACACGACTGCTCCCAATTCTAGATCATGCGTCGTATAATTCCGCTCGTGAATCTTTAATTTTCGGGATGCGTATGCAATAACTTTCTTCCGTTGCATAAGAACGCAACCAAAACCTTGTCGCGAAGCGTCACAATATATTTCAAAATCATCGTTCCCTTCTGGTAACGATAAAATTGGAGCCGTAGTCAACTTCTTTTTCAGTAATTGAAATGCACTCTCCTGCTCAGAAGTCCATTCATATTTCTTCCCTTTTTGCGTTAACGCTGTCAACGGCTTAGCTATTCGGGAAAAATCTTGAATAAACCTTCTATAATAACCGGCTAAACCCAAAAATTGGCGTATCTGCATTGGTGTCTTAGGAGTCTCCCATTTTTCAATGGCTTCAATTTTTGCTGGATCAACCTGAATTCCTTTGCTACTAACAACGTGGCCAAGAAATTGCACTTCTTTCAACCAAAAAGCACACTTAGAAAATTTAACATATAGCTGTTCTTTTCTCAACAACTCTACTATCAACCTTAAATGATGCTCATGCTCTTGCTCACTCTTGGAATAGATAAGAATGTCATCAATGAAAACGATAACAAACTTATCTAAATATGGACTACAAACTCGATTCATGAGGTCCATGAATACAGCTGGCACATTCATCAATCCAAACGGCATGACCAAAAATTCGTAATGACCGTAGCGTGTCCGAAAAGCAGTTTTCGGTATATCTTCTTCTTTGACACGTAATTGATGATAGCCCGATCTTAGGTCAATTTTCGAGTACACACATGATCCTTGGAGTTGATCAAATAAGTCGTCAATTCTCGGTAGTGGATACCGATTCTTGATAGTTAACTTATTTAATTCACGATAATCTATACACATTCGGAAAGATCCGTCTTTCTTCTTGACGAATAAAATTGGAGCTCCCCACGGTGAAGTACTTGGTCGTATGAATCCACGATCCAGTAATTCTTTTAACTGACTCTGAAGTTCTTTTAACTCGGACGGTGCAAGTCTATATGGAGCACGGGCAACCGGTGCAGCTCCTGGTACAAGATCTATTTGAAATTCTACAGATCTAAATGGAGGTAATCCCGGCAACTCTTCCGGAAATACTTCAGGAAAATCTCTTGCCACAGGCACGTCATTGATGCACTTCTCTTTTTCTTTCTTTTCGACTTTATTAACATGTGCTAAGATAGCATAGCACCCTTTCTTCAAGCACTTTTGAGCTTTCAAATAACTAATGAGTTTTAGCTTTGAGTTACCCTTCTCTCCATAAATCATTACTGGCGTTTTATCCTTACGAGGAATGCGAATTGCCTTCTTGGCGCACACAACTTCAGCTCCTATTTTGGACATCCAGTCCATGCCAATTATTACATCAAAACTTCCTAATTCTACGGGTATCAAATCAATCTTAAATGTTTCTCCGGCTAAATTTATTTTACAATCACGGCAAATTTTATCGGCTTTAATTAGTTTACCATTAGCTAACTCAATCATGTACTTAGCATCTAGAGGTAATGATGAACAATTCAATTTAGCGTGAAAGCCTCTACTCACGTAACTTCTATCGGCACCAGTATCAAATATAATAGATGCGGATAAGTTATTAATGGTAAACGTACCCGTAACAAGCTCCGGGTCTTCACACGCCTCTCTAGCATTAATAACAAATGCTCTTCCACGTGCAGATCCATTATTCTTCTCTGGATTCGGACACTGGCTCTTATAGTGACCTTGTTTTCCACACCCATAACAAGTAATGGTAGCCAAAGCAGTTCTATTTGCATTGGTGGCAGGAGTCTTGGTACCATTTGTATTTGTAACGAGAGTCCTACAATCTTCAGCAAGATGACCCTTTCGATTACATTTGTTGCATACCACATTACAGTAGCCAGAGTGATGTTTGTGGCATCGGTTACATAAAGGATTTTGTCCTTTGTAACCAAAGCTTAAACCACTACCCGCACCTTGCGTGATTTCTTGTTTCTTAAAAGATTGTTGTTGGTTACCCCGATCATAATTTCCATTCCACTTTCTTTTGTTACCTGATACCTTCACATCAGTATTGGATGCTTTCTTATCCATGATGACCTGATCCATTAGCTCGTTTGCCATGGTTATAGCTTCATGAATTGTCTTAGGTTTCGATGCTGTAACGTTTGCCTTGACCTTTTTGGGCAAACCATCTTTGTACATTTCAATCTTCCGTTCTTCGGTTGGAACCAATTCAGGACATAGCAAAACTAATTCCATGAATCGCTGATTGTAGTTGGTAATTTCAGTACCAATAACCTTCAGACTTCGTAATTCATCTTCCAACTTCCTAACCTCGTTCCTTGGACAATATTCATTGATTAATATTGTTTTGAATTCTTCCCATGGAGTATTATAAGCTACATCTCCTCTTACAGCCTTCACATAATTTTTCCACCACGTGAGTGCACTATCTTGTAAAGTGCACGATGCATACTTGGTCATGTCCTTTTCAACACAACCACTGATTTTAAACACAGTCTCCATCTTTTCTATCCATCGGGTTAAACCGATCGGTCCTTCTGTTCCACTGAATGATGAGGGCTTGCAAGCTTGAAAAGTTTTGTAGGTGCATCCTACACGAGGATTTGGGTTAACTGCAGCAGCTCTTGCAGCCTCAACCCATAACATTCTGTCGTTCACTCGCTGATTGATGAGTTCCTGGATTTCTTGTTCCGTCATTCGGTTCAATCGCGCCATAATCTTCAATAAGAATGAAAAAAAAAATAATTATTCACATGGAATATTATAGATGTAGTATGTATTTACAGTACATCGTAGCTTATTAATAATATGAACCAGTTATTATTATAAAAGCCTTTTATTCTTATTAGCATTTTATAATTATATCTAGGGTAGTACCTACCCGTTAAAGTTCATACTTAATAGCTTAGTACAGAATCAATTACTACCATCTAAATAATACTTAACCATGGAAAATTATTGCTTTTCACACTTCACTATTTTACATATGCTTATCTTACATCGAACATTAAGCAAACCACACTAATAATATTATACAAAACATTATATGATCCCATGGTTTAATACAGCAGCGCATCGTTTGGTCTATTTTCTAGGACGTTTAGGTTCAAAGAATCGCTTAACGCTTATCCTGGCTGTCTGCCTATATTTTGGCTGTGGGACTGAAGAACTGGATGCCGGGATAGAACGAATAGGAATAGCGGGAATAGGGGTGGTAGTGTCTAGTGGAGTTGGTGCCACATCATCCTCACTAAACTCGGGATTTGAATTTTCTAATTCATTAGCCTTTCGTTTCTTTCCTAGTTCGAACTTGTCTTTCGTAATTTCTTGTATTTCTTCCTCGGGTTCACTTTCCTCCTCGGGTTCACTTTCCTCCTCGGGTTCACTTTCCTCCTCGGGTTCACTTTCCTCCTCGGGTTCACTTTCCGGGTTCTTTATTGTTGGTTCATCCGGAATTTGTGAGTCTTCCCCAAAGATATTATTTTCGTCATCGGATAGGTTAATGACTGAAACACCATCTGAAGATTCTGATTCGGAGTCGCTGAATGTGATAATAAGTTTTGAGCCCGACATCTATCACATAACAACTAACCCATTAGTACTACATAATATTTACATATAAATTTTAACCAACAATGATAAGCAATGGTTTTTAAATCATACCTGGTCAAAGTCCAGACTTACTAATGTATCCTAACGACTTATCAGTTAGACACACTAATGCAAACCTGGTTCGCTAAGACCACCGCTCTGATACCACATGTCATAACCCGTCCTTAACCATAAGAACGAGTTAGATAACGTATGATTTCATTGCGAGGTATTGACCTCTATATGCGACATTTTTAAAAGAACAACTGCATTTATTTTACATTACAAACCATAACTCTTATGTTAATACAAGCTTTAGACCAAAATAAAGATGATTATCGTTTAGCGATAATCTTAGACTTACAAACTTTACATGTGATGATAACAATACGATTTCTAGCATATTTTACATTACAAATCCTCCGATATGCAGTTTTATTTTTGACACAAATATGCATACTCAAGATCTTGTTTAAATTCAACATGTTGCAGCGGAAGCTTTTAGTTATCACCTGAGAATAGACATGTTTAAAACGTCAACATAAAGTTGGTGAGATATAGGTTTAATGCCGGCAGCGATATAAATATAGACCACAAGATTTCATATATAAACATTTTAATAAAAATATTCTAAGTGGTTGAGCACTTGGTAACCATACTTAACATTTAATCACGTCGCATATTCCCTTTATTATGAAATCTTACTACACCGTACCAAGTGTAGTTACGAAACGAAGTACTGTGCAACCGTTGAATACTGGTCGTCCAGTCCGGTTGGGGTTGTCAGGCCCGATAGATCTATCAACAGGATTCGCGTTTACAATACCGCTGTAAATAATAGTTACCAAGCTACAGGGAAGTATGCCAGTGGTACAACTCAACGTAGAATATATTTTTCAGTTACTTGTGTCCATATCGTAAAACATAAAATACATGTATTCTCATCCCGAAATATTTAGAGTTTAAAACTGGGACTATATACTCACTTTTTCCTTGAAGATATATATATTTTGACTTGGTCTCCGGTTGATATCACGAACCTATCCATATATAGTTTATCAATATATTTCCAATTTAAACAATCGTCACATATATATACTTATTATACTTTTAATAGTTTTAATAATTTCTTAGTCCGTAGTTAGCAGTCCGATGTTAGTAATTCAATTTTAATGGTTCATATTTAGGTGTTTAATAAATAAAACCCCCATCGAAATAAATAAAACCCCATCGTATTTGTATTGGTCGGGATTAATCTTGACCCATGGTACCGGTGTTGTCAAATGACGTGTTGCGTACATAAAGTACCGGTGTTGTCAAATGACGTGTTGCGTACAATCATGGGATCTTATGATTAATCTTCTCGTATTGTTTACGGGTGATCCTGAACCATATAAAATTAAATTATGAGTACATATATATAAAATATCATGTTATTTTAAAAAGATGTGATTTATTTAATTTTCTCCAATTATTTTCGTAGCTAAACTAGTCTTAGATATCCGATCTCGTTTTGGTCATAGTTTCTTCGTTACAACTCCGTTTTCGTTGATTCAACTTGCCACTTCCTTGGATCGAGTCCCTCTTTAAGACTATGAACTATAAATACATTAGTTTGTATTCGAAATCACAGGTCATAGGTCAAACTTTAGTGAAACTTATGAAGTTGATCATTTTCCATCATGTAAACAACCTTAAATGATTATTTTTCTAAAAATACTTATACTTTGAGTTAAATCATGAAATTTTTATGTGTTAACATATTCATAGTAAATATAAATTTTCCAGAAAATAAGCCTCCAATTCAAAGTTCAAAATAGTTTTTAATTATCCAACCCAAAACAGCCCCCGGTTGCACTCTGACGTCGTAAATTCAGTTTTTAAGGTGTTCTTTGAAAAACCAAGTTATACCTTGTTAAATTAGCATATATTTATGATATATTATAGGTCTTGAAGTATTTTAAAAGTTAAGTTAGAAGGATCTATTTAGTTTGCAAACAAGTTTGAAATCATTCAAACTATGTTCTTGTTGTTAAAATTGTATACCATAAAATAAGATAGTTATATATATATGAATCGAATAAGGTTATGAACAAAGTTACTACCTCAAGTTACTTGGACAAGATTGCTGTGAGAAATAAGAAAAATCCTAGAACCAAAGAGTGGTGGAGTTGGATTGAAGATTGGAAGCAACTTAGGACATAAACTTGAAATGAAAGTATTATTTTGTAGTGTTTTTGTTTGATCTTGATATGGTGGTTATTAAGGTGATTCTTGAGAGGATTTTTACTGGATTTCTTAGGGATGCATGAGGCTTGTAAGTGTGTGTTCCTAGCTAGAGAAATGATGTAGTAAAAATTGAAAAATGGATGGGGTATATAAGGTGAAAATTTCGTGAATGGGGGGGGGGGGGGACAAAACAAGATTTTTATGTTGTAATCTTGTGAAATTTTCCATGCTAGCATCCAATCAAGGTTACCTCTCTTGGAGGGCAGTAATATGGCCGATTTAGATGTTGATTTGATGTGTATATACCAATAGTAAATACGTATAGAAGCTGGGTATGATACGGGTACATATACCCTTGATATACGTATAGAAATCTTGAGAAAACGGAACGAGGATTCAAATATAACTATCTTTTGTAAATACACTTATATTGTTTTATGTATTTAAGTCCTTAAAAAGTGATTAAATACATTACTTATACGATATATGTATAAATATTATAGGTCATAAGTATTTATGTCAAATAACGTTACGTATGGTTATCGTTTTGAAAACTTAAGTTAGTAGTTTCAAAATATACTTATAACTTATTGTTATTAATACAAAATGAGGTATTAAAACATCCTTAGATCATATTAAATATGTATATATACATATATATACACAAACGTATAATTATCATATGTTATATAGTTCGTGATATCATTGGTCAAACTAGACGGTCAAACGTTGTGTAAAACTCATTTCAAAAACATAAGTCTCAACAATTTGGATTGCTTATCATGTTGGTAAGGTTTAATTTATGTAAATATTAATCTTATAAGTATAGAATGATCGAAAAAATGCGGGTCATTACAACTTCAATTCCTTCCTTTGAGATTTTATGTCCAAGAACGATGCCTTCTTTAACCATGAAATGGCATTTCTCCCAATTAAGTACTAGATTTGATTGTTCGCATCTAATAAGCATTCGTTCAAGATTAACTAGACATGATTCAAAAGTATCACCGAAGACTGAAAAGTCATCCATGAAAACTTCCATGCATTCTTCTATCATGTCGTGAAAGATCGCCATCATGCACCTTTGAAAGGTTGCAGGGGCGTTGCAAAGTCCAAATGGCATGCGTTTGTAAGCAAAAGTACCATAAGGGCACGTGAATGTGGTTTTCTCTTGGTCCTCTGGTGCTATTGGAATTTGAAAATATCCGGAAAAACCATCAAGAAAACAATAGTAACTATTTCCGGCTAATCTTTCCAACATTTGATCAATGAAAGGTAAGGGAAAGTGATCTTTTCTGGTGGCGTCATTCAATTTTTTATAATCAATACAAACACGCCATCCTGTTACAGTCCTAGTAGGAATAAGCTCATTTTTCTCATTTGTGATGACAGTCATGCCACCTTTCTTAGGCATGCATTGAACTGGGCATACCCATGGACTATCAGAGATCGGATAAATTAAACCTGCATCAAGCAGTTTAATTATTTCTTTCTTAACAACATCTTGCATAATAGGATTTAGTCTTCGTTGGCGTTGCACATACATTTTATGACCTTCTTCCATAAGGATTTTATGTGTGCAATACGAAGGACTTATTCCTTTAATATCATGAATTTTCCATGCAATAGCTGGTTTATGAGCTTTTAACACAGAAATGAGTTGAGATTTTTCATTTTCAGTAAGAGAAGACGATATTATTACAGGTAATTCAGATTCACATGTAAATAAGCATATTCCAAATGGTTTGGAAGTGGCTTTAACTCTAATGTTGTTGGTTTCTTCTATCGATGATTTGTATCGATATCTGTCTTCTTCTTTTAGCATTTGAATTTCTTCTGTTGTTGGTTCATATCCATTAGCCATAAGTGTAGCTAACATTTCAGTTTCATCAATTGGTTCATTTCCTTCTCCTAAAGAACATTCTCCTGTTCCTTGTAATTCAGGAAAATTCTTCTAACAATTCTGCATGTGAATCTATAGTTTGAATATAATAACATGTATCATCTGCAGATTGCGATTGTTGCATTGCTCTATCAACTGAAAAGGTAACACTCTCGTCCTCTATACTTAGGGTCAGTTTCTTACCAAACACGTCTATCATTGCTTTAGCCGTGTTTAAGAATGGTCTTCCTAATATGTGAGGAACTTGAGAATCTTCTTCCATGTCCAGAATAACAAAATCTACTGGAAATACTAAAGTACCAACTTTAACTAGCATGTTTTCCATTATCCCTCTAGGATATTTTACTGATCGATCAGCTAGTTGTATGCTTATTCATGTTGGTTTCAATTCTCCAAGGTCTAGTTTAGTGTATAGTGAATACGGCATTAGATTTATACTAGCACCTAAGTCTGCCAATGCTTCTATTGAACTAAGACTACCCAGAAAACATGGAATTGTGAAACTTCCTGGATCTGATAATTTTTCTGGTATCTTATTCAACAGTACTGCTGAACAATTAGCATTCATAGTAACAGCCGAGAGTTCTTCCATTTTTTTCTATTTGTGATTAGATCTTTCAGAAATTTAGCATATCTAGGCATTCCTGAAATCACATCAATGAAAAGAAGATTTACATTTATCTGTTTAAACATATCCAAGAATTTGGATTGCTCGGCTTCAAGTCTCTCTTTTCTCATTTTACTCGGGTAAGGAAGTGGTGGTTGGTATGGTTTAACATAAGGTTTTGCCTTAACTGTGTTATCTTCATTAACCTTTTCAACTATCGGTTCTTTTTCCGTATCTTGTTCAGATTGTGGTTCTTGTGGAGTAGGAATAGCTTCATCAGAAATTATAGGTATTTCAGGTGGTTTAAGTGTAATACCACTTCTTGTGGTAATGGCTTTAGCGGTTTCATTCTGGGGGTTAGCATTTGTATCACTAGGTACACTTCCCGGTTTTCTTTCACCTATTAACCTTGCTAGGTTGCTTACTTCTTGTTTCAAATTTTGAATAGAAGCTTGTTGATTTCTAAATGCTTGAGCATTTTGTTCATTCGTTTGTTTCTGAGATGTGAAAAATTGAGTTTGAGATTCAACTAGCTTCGACATCATATCTTCTAAATTTGGCTTTTTATCATCGGTTTATGGTGGTTTGTTTTGAAAAATAGGTCTTTGCTGATTGTAAGTATTATTGGATACTTATTGATTGCTAGGACCTTGTTGGTTGTTGTATGGAACATTTCGGATATAGTTCTGATTTTGATTGTAGATCGGTCTTGCGGTTGATAATTATTCTGATAATTATTTCCAGGCCTTTGGTTTATGTATGAAACATTCTCTCTTTGTTCCATTGTTAGTTCAATACTGAGACAATCTTTTGTCAAATGTGGTCCTCCACACTGCTCACAACTAATTTGTATTGAGTGGATATCTTTAGTCATCTTTTCCATTCGTCTCTCGACATCATCTATCTTTGCGGAAATGGAATCTAAGTCATGGCTAGAATCGGCTCTAACAGCTTTAGATGATCTAACGATATCTTTTTCTTGGTGCCACTCATGTGAGTGGGAAGCAGTGTTATCAATAATTTTGTAAGCATCAGTTGCGGTTTTCTTCATAAAAGAACCACCAGCTGCTATATCTATGTCTTTTCGTGTAGTAATGTCGCATCCTTGGTAGAATATTTGTACTATTTGACAAGTGTCTAAACCATGTTGCGGACATCCTCTCAACAATTTTCCAAATCTGGTCCAAGCCTCATATAGAGTTTCGTTTGGCTTTTGTGTGAACGTAACAATTTCTCCTTGAAGTCTCACGGCTTTAGATGCCGGAAAGAATTGTTTAAGAAATTTTTCAACTAAAACGTCCCATGTATCAATCGCCCCTTCAGGTAACGATTCTAACCAATCTTTGGCTTCTCCCTTTAAAGTCCAGGGAAATAACATGAGATATATCTGTTCATCTTCCACTTTTCTTATTTTAAATAGAGTGCAGATCCTATTAAAGGTACGAAGATGTTCATTTGGATCTTCCTTCGGCGTACCACTAAATTGACATTAATTAGTTACCATGTGTATAATTTGTCCTTTGATTTCATAATCTGGCGCATTAATGTCGGGTTGAGTAATTGCGTGACCTTGGCCAGTGCGTTTAGCTCTCATTCGGTCTTCCATACTTAGAGGTTCCAGATTCTCCATAATTGAATTTGTTGAATCTGAATCACTAGAGGATTCTGATTTAATGGTTCATTCCTCGACAATCTCTGTTTGAATGATTGGTGGTTCCGGAGAAAAGATTAGTGGTTCAGGATCTATGAATCGTCCCTGAATATTCTCCGGATTCTCAATTGTGAGGTCGGGTTCAAAAAATGGATTATCGGAAATTTGAATTGGAGTACTTGGTCGACTGGATGACGATTCTAAAGAAAAATCAACGGCGACAATATTTGCTAGATGTCTTGATCGAGTTACAGGTGGTGAACGTACAAAAGGTGGTGAACGTTTTGCTCGGTGGATTCACTGAATATCCTATTAGTTATAAAAATAAGAAAAATTATATAAGTTATCAAATTAATAGACTTTTCTGATTTTGCCCACGTTTCAAATAGCCAAAAGATGCAGCAGAGGGGCAGGATTCGTTTGGTCTCAATATAATTGAGTACTGTTTGGCTCCAATAACCCGGTCCACGTACAAATCCAACTATTACTACGAACCAGAAAATTTTGATGTCTATTAATTTAACCACTTAAAATAATTTTTCGTAATTTAAAGAAATTTTAGAGAAGAAATAGAAAAAAAAAAAACTAAGTCCTAAAACTAGAATGTCGATAAATAAGAAAGAAAAAGAGCGCGTCGAAAAACGTCGAAAAATAAAAGGTCGAAAAATAATAGGAATGTAGCGCGTCGAAACTTAAAAAGGAACTAAAAACTAAAAATTAAAAGTTGCGTCTAAAAATATTAAAGCTTAAAAGAAATATTATATCCCAAATGGCAATAACTTAAAAAGGTACTAAAACTTAAAAAGGCGTCGCAAAATTCTAAAGCACCTAAATCTTAGTCTAAAGAAAAAGCACTTAAGGGATTTTACGGCAAAGCCTAAAAATCTAGAAGTAAAAATAACTATGGCAAAAACTATGACTTAAAATTAAATACGAGCGAAAAATACAAATATTACGCTAAAACAAATAAAAAAAATACAAAAATATAAAAATAATCTTAAAGTTGTAAAAAGTACAATTTTTATAAAAATATTATTTTTATATAATTTATTTTATAAAACTATTAATTTTATAATTTATACAAACTAAATAAACTTAAATTACAAATTAAATAAAAACTAAAACTAAATAATATTAGAAACTAAACCTAATTAGGGTTTAATTAATTATAATTAAAATATACTCCGTAATTAATGCTGAACTAGGTCAACAGTTGGCGTGTCAGATATCCTCATGCGATCGCATGAGAATTTGCCTTCGGGCTCATGCGATCGCATGAGCTAAGGTTACGGGCCAGGTTACGGGCTGCTACAGTACCGGGCCTCGAATAATTTTTTTTTTCTGATTTAGATATTTATATAATATATTTATATAAATTAAATAAAACTTATATTTTTACAAAATAAAAATAAAGAAACTTTATAAAACTTATATATTTAACAAACTCTTAAAAATATTTATATTTTTGTTTTTTCTTTTATATTTTTGAATATTTAAAACGTATTTTTACAAAAACGTATTTTTATAAAAGTAAACTAAAAATTAATAAAAATCTTTTTTTATATATAGCGTTGCGCTTCCGGCGTTTAAGCAGAATTGTCCCCGGTAGCGGCGCCAAAAAATACTTGATGTTATGCGAGGTGTATATGAAATAGCTTATGTTTTACTAGTAAAAACTATTAAATACGATACAATTTTACACAAGTTATTTATTTATTTATAGAATGGATATACCTAAACCTTGCTACAACACTTATAGGCAGTGTACCTAATCGTACAGTAGTGTAGTTTTTAGTAAGTCCGGTTCGTTCCACAGGGAAAATTTTAAGCAAGCTTAACGCTATATTAGTTTTAATTTATAAAAATACAAATATATATATAAGTAATATTATTATTATAAAAAGGGGGTTTTTACCGTTTAATGACCGGTTTGTCGATTTTAAAACTTTAGTCGCAGTTAAAACCTAATGTAAAATATTAAATAAATAAAAGACTTAATTTAAAGAGTAAAATAAATAACGATAATGAAATTGCAATAAATAAAAGTGCGATGAAATAAAATTACGATAATTAAAAAGTGCGTTAATTAAAAGTGCAATTAAATACAATGACAATAAATAAAAGTGCGATAATTAGAAGTGCAATTAAATATGAAAATAAAAGAATTATGCTTATTTAAACTTCCGTAATCATAATGTTTGACGTGTTGATTTTAGTTTATTCCCATGGGTTAATTGTCCTTTGTCCTGGATTATTCAATATGTCCGTCTGGTTTTTGTCCATAACAGTCCATCAGTCATAAATATAAAGTGCGAGTGTCCTCGTCAAATTATCCTTATACCCGAAGTCAAATATTCCAACTAATTGGGGACTTAAACTGTAACAAGGTTTTAATACTTTGTTTAATAATTACACCAGGTTATCGACTGCGTGTAACCCAAGGTTTTAATACTTTGTTATCAATTATGCCAAGTGTCCTTGTCCATAATTTCACCCCTGTTTTAATAATTCCATAGACTATTAATCCATTCCCGTGTCCGGTTAAATGAACGATTATTCGTACATATAAATATCCCGCCCATCGTGTCCGATCGAGTGTATATGGTTATTTATAGGTACGTCCAATTGTAAATTTTTATATTAAAATTAACAAACTATCATTTAGTTAAACAAATATAAAGCCCATTAATAGCCCATAGTCTAATTTCCACAAGTGTCGTTCTTTTGTTCAAACCCCAATTATGGTACAAAACCCAATTACCCAATTTTAAATATTTTAGCCCAACATCATGATTACTTCGGTATTAAATAAGCATAATAATAACTTAGCTACGAGACATTAAATTAAAAATAACATTAATCATAACTTACAGTGATTAAAAATAGCGTAGCGTTACACGGACAGAATTTCGACTTACACCCTTACAACATTCGCTAACATACCCTTATTATTAGAATTTAAAATTAAAATTAAAATTAAAATATAATATATATATATATATATATATATATATATATATATATATATATATATATATATATATATATATATATATATATATATATATATATATATATATATATATATATATATATATCGTATGATAGATAGAGAGATAGGTTGATATACGATATAAAAACTGAGCCAATACACGTGAATTTATAGGACCAGGCCTGGATTTCAGGGCCATGCGATCGCATGGCTTTTGTGCCTCCAGGCCATGCAATCGCATGGTGGTAGGTAACAGCTCACATATTTTTGTTTCTTTGCTTGTCGACGTTTTATATATAATATAATATATATATTAATTTTAAGAGTTAATTATATATTATATTATATTCATGTACATAGTTGACTCATAATTTTTAGTCTGTTGCGTCGAGCGTTGACAGTTGACTTTGGTCCCGGTTCCGGTTTTTCAAACGTCCTTGCGTATAATTTAATATCTTGTACTTTGCGTTTCGCGTCTTGTACTCTTGTAATTTTGAGACGTTTCTCATCAATAATTGGAACCACTTTGATTGTACTTTGTACTTTTGAGCTTTTTGGTCATTTGCGTCTTCAATTCGTCGAATCTGTCTTTTGTCTTCACCTTTTATTATTTAAACGAATATTACGTGTAAATAGAACAATTGCAACTAAAAGCTTGTCTTTCTTGAGGGATAATGCTATGAAATATATGTTTGTTTTTAGCATTATCAATCATCTGATATTCGAAAATCATTTCATATCGAAAAATCCTTTATTCAATCGTACTAAATGAAACTCGTCACTAGTTCAAGTCCCTCGTATTCCGATATGGAGTTTCACTCAAGCTCCGAAAGCAGTGTGACCAGAATGGATCAACCAATTAGCCATCATCTATTCTAGATGAATTGGGGATGGTTTGGTAGCCTACTTAATCATTGGAGGCAAAAAGAAGGCGATCCTTTCCATCCACCACCTAAATTCACCTCTTGGCGAAGAACCTGAAGCACTTATCAGCGAACCTATCCGCAACACCATTTTCACCCTCATTTTCTAAATATCTCATCATGATTATATACTATCTCAAATTCTGAATTTTATTCATCCGCTCGTCCGAACCGACAATCATCCCGGAGTCATACAAGATGTCAACGAACTTCGTGCTCGGGTAATAGCTTTGGAGAATATGGTGCAAAACTTACCAGCTTCAGCAACATCACTGGCACCAACAGTACCATCAACATCAACACCAGTACCACCAACAACCCAAGTTTCAACATCCGAATCCCACACCTTAACATCACAATCTGTACCTCGAACATAATCATCATTCTACATGACGTTCTACATCATGTATCTTCGTTTGACATGGCAATTATGTAATCTCAAATGTTTTAGAGATTATATATTCTTGTTCTAACGGTAAAGAGTTTAATATCATATTGACTCATTAAATCCATGATTACATCTGAAGAAAATATATATGTATATATGTTTTCATAAAGATTGTAATTAAAAATTCTTTTGTACAAACTGTTAATGGTGAAAGTATTTTAATGGGTAGGTAATACCCGAGGAATATTTAGATTTCACATTAATAAGTTACACTGTACATTCTTTCAAATCTGATTCAACAGTCATTTACTATCCTACTTACATCCACAGATATACGTATCTGTTCACTGCAGGATAACCATTTTCATTCAATTTCATATTTGGATTTTGACATATCAGAATCCAACAAGTGGCCTAATGAAGAAAACATTGTACAAAATAAAATTTGTTAGAAACAAACAAATTAACTATGAGAAATTCTGTTAAGAATCCATGCTAACAAAATCCTAGCTAACTGTTAATTCCTTATTACATTTATTTATCGCAATTTATTTATCGCAATTTTAATTCTCGCAATTTATTCATTGTCATTTAATTTCTGTTATTTATTTTACGCACTTTAAATATCGTCGGGACACATATACAATGTTTTGACATATCATATCTACGTCATCTATATATATTATTTGGAATAACCATAGACACTCTATATGCGGTAATGTTCGAGTTAGCTATACAGAGTTGAGGTTGATTCCAAAATAATATATATATACTTTGAGTTGTGATCGAGTCTGAGACATGTATACAATGGGTCACGACACATATTAATTAATTCGAATATTATATATTAAACTATATATGAATTATTGAACTACTAACTGTGGAATACTAACTGTGGACTAATAACATTGGACCATTAAAATGAATTAAAATATTGATTATAACATATGAAACTAAACATTTCTTCAAGTTTGCCACTTGATTTCATCTTAAACCTCATTTGTATCTTGGCGATTACAATCTGCGTTCATACCTTTCATGATTCTTGAAAACACCTCAATCGAGAGAATGAACCAACCGCACTTCATCTACGGAAGTAAAGATTGATGTATATAGTTATGCACCTGAAAACACTCAGAACCTGAGTAAATATTTAACACGTATCTGTGTTAGCTCCTTTGGCGTTGTTATTACCGAATATAAATTTGCAATTCCTTTTCAAATTAGCCAATTTTGTCACAGCTCCAGCAAATCAACATCGACCTTTCATTCGAAACAACCTTATTATAACCTTGATATATATGCGTGCTCTATAATTGTTACCGGGGAACCTTTTATATTCCACCATACTACCAGCAGACGTACCAGCAACCTCGTTGCTCCTTGGCTTAAATCTCTCCGACAAATCACTATATTTATCTAGTGAAGTCTTATCATGAACTCATCCACACCTTGTAACAATAATTACCATAACTAATACAGGGAATCAGCAATCAGTATTCTGAATCTCGTAGCATTTCTACATCAATAATTATATGTATACATATAACAATTATCTCTTAGAATTATGATCTTCTATTCTAGAAATTCTGAAAAGTACCTAGTCTACGAATCAATACTCTGAATGTTGAAAAAGCTGAATGAAGCAGCAGAAACTGTAGACAACCGTAAGTGACCTGAATCATCGGAAGTTTGATGATAAAGAATAATATGTTGGCAAAGCTCGGAAAAGTTGGAACTGGAAAATGGATTGAGCAAACCATGAAGGAGGCTGTGAATAAATTACAAAGACTAAACCTGCCTTCAAAGAATCCAAATGATTCAGTATCTGCTGAAGTCATTAATGAATACCTTACTGCTGACTCTAAATCTTTGCGAACAAATCTTCTTCATCATCCTTTGATAATAGAAATTCTAAAATATCATCGTATCTTCCATTATAAATATCCTCGATATTTCTGAAGATATTTTCATAACTATACTTATCCGAAATCATTTATCTTCTCGCATTACCAGTATTACTTCATAAAGGAAACTGTTTAGTTTCGATATTCTGTAAACCTTCGAGTTTAAATTATGAATGTTTTTGAAGTAGTGTTAGAAATTGATGCATGAGTTAGTATAATATAATGACACTTGATCAACGTAATTATATTACAGTAAGTCATGCTAAGTTTCTAATGGAATGTGATGATTCACAAACCCTAACGACATCATGTGTTATGTTACACGACTCTTACATTCTATCTAATCTTCGAACATATCAAGAACATATTTTCTTGATAGTTCTATCTTTTCTCATGAATTCTGGTAATTTGACAAGTCAGATTGTACTATTACCATTTCTCTCTTAGAACATTAACTATATTCATTCTAAAATTCATATCTACGAATTCTGGACCATTATTCGCTTGACTTAAAGTCGGGAAGAGAAAGCAAAAGTATGGAACTCCACAATATAAAGGAAATGAAGAGGGTGGATTTATAGTGAAATATTAGATAGAGCAATCAAGTCAGATTATCGCATTTAACCAAAGAGGATTCTAATTTCCTTAATTACAGAAAGAATCAAATCTTATTACGAAGATTTGTTCTAAATTCCTTGAAATCCGGAAATCCACCATGACTACGTCAAAAGTTAAATCTCTATTTCAATCTTTTGTGACAGCTTCACTCGCACTCTTCGAATAATGGAATTGTTTTATCCATATTATTTATCAACTCATATTCGTCATGAAAACATTATTATTGTTAGCCATGACGATCTCGACCAAATTTCGGGGACGAAATTTCTTTAACGGGTAGGTACTGTGACGACCCGAAAATTTCCAACCAAATTTAAACATAATCTTTATATGTTTCCGATACAATAAGTAAAGTCTGTAAGGTTGAGTCTCAAAAAGTTTGAACTATTTCATATATTCATTTGACCTTCGACTGCTCTCGACGATTCACGAACAATTAATTGTAAATAGATATGTATGTATGTATATATAAATAATAATTCGAAATATAATTTGAAGTATTATATGTTGTTGTTATTAAAAATTTATAAAATAAAAATAGGATATTATAATAATTATTATTAAAAATATATCTCTATATATAAATAAAGTATATTAAAAATAAATATTAAATGATTGTAATACTCGTTTGATGTTTCGATTGATATTAAGCAAGTTAAATTCAAACTTATGTAATTTTAAAATAAACGGTGATACGAAAATGAGTTCTATAAATTTTAGGCTTACTAAAATGTATTTAGGATTTAGTTATTAAATTTTAACACTTTTTATATTTTACCCAGAATTGAGAGGGACAGTTGATGTAATTTTTATTTAACAAATTAAGGATCAAATTTTATACCATAATGACCAAAGTAAATAAATATAGTTAATCTAAAAATTTGGGATTTTTCCAAAGACTTTTATCCGTCACTGATTTCAAATAGTGCACGATACACAGTCCGTGAAAACTGTCAGCATAAAATAACAAGGGTGTGGTAGCTTTACTATTTTAGATTGAATTCGTTCTATGCACCTTTGATTTATATTATAATTATATTATTATTATTATTATTTATTAAATTATATAACTCTCTCTTTATATATTGAAGTATGATCAGAGTGATATGATCACAAAATATCACTTCTTCTTCTTCGACAATCTTTGATCACCACCCTCGCAACCATGAACAACTTTCCATTCTTTCTCTTTTTATCGAGCAACAACACTCTAATAGCACCACCATCCCTCTCTACATCACTCTCTAACTAAATATCTCTTTGATATCTTCATAACCGAAAACCATCACCGGGAACCATCCCTTCAACCTTCAACCACCGTGAGTACAATCACCATAACCATCATCAACCGATCCTTTTCTGTTTTGATACATCCGTGAAACAAACACCACCCCACCACCATGCTATTGTTAATCTCTTCTTCCCTACAAAACCGCCACCGTCACAATCACCCTACACCAACCATCACCTCCACCACATAAACCACCATCTTCTACCTCTAAAACCATCAACGAACACCACCATCGTCCTCTCTCTCTCTCACCTTCAACATCTATGTAAACTGCTGCTCGTACCTTTTCTAATTTGAATGAAAATCACCACCACAACCGAGACCATCTTCACCACTGTTTGTTTCTGTCATAACCATGAAAACCACCCCCAACACTCGAGCTTTACTGCAACTACTTATGTTATTATGGTTTTCTGTTTCATCTTGATTCAAAACCCAAACCACCGTCATTAAATTACTGCTGCTATTCTTTATTATTTTCTGTTTCGAACGAACATCTCCAAACTCAGAAATTAGAAACCCTCTTTACTGCTCTTCGAAAACTTGCAACTCTATTACTGTTGTAAGAAATTTAAAGATGATGATGAACAGTGAAACCATCACCTACGATTATTGTTTCTGTTTTTCTGGGTTTTCAAACATCATCACCAAACCTCTGCTATTAATTGATTTATATTTCCATTCAATCAAGATCAAGAACCAAACCCTTTCGATTTGGTTTGTTACGACTGTAATTGTTAAACGAGTACCCCAACCACCTACTACTACCTTTCCGTTTCCCTTTTAAACTGCCACTGTAATCGCCCAATAAACTTTTTCTATCGCTATGCTACTTGAGGTTATGATTAAGAATGAATCTCACAATAAAAAAAGGGATATAGCTTTCCAGCTATTTTTCACGATACCTATAGTTAATTTAAATATACTTGTTAATATTAGTACTTGGGCCGTTTAAACGAATATACCTAATGGGGACCGTTGGGCCGAAAATTATTGTTGGGCCGAAATGAAGAAGATCATTAAAAATTAAACAGGTTATAAACTTTCCAGTTGGGCTTAATTCAGATATGGACGAATGGATGAATGGTTTGATAGTGTTGCCAGATTAGCGAGAGGTCGCGGGTTCAAGCCCTGGCAGAGGCGTTTATTGTTTTTTTAAAAGGCTTATACATTAAGGTAGCCTTTCTAACCTTATTGTTATTATTATTATTATTATTATTATTATAATTATTATAATTATTATTATTATTATTATTATTATTATTATTATTATTATTATTATTATTATTATTAATCATTGTTATTAGGGTAAGTTAATTATTATTGTTATCATCATTAACACAATTAAATATTATTATCATTATTGTTATTACTAAGTATTATCATTAAGTATTAGGAGTATTATTAATATTATTATTATTAATATAGGTACAAGTATTATGATCATTATTATTATTACGATTATTATTATTATTATTATTATTATTATTATTATTATTATTATTATTATTATTATTATTAACATAAGTATCATTATTAACAAATCATTTTTATTATTAGTATTATCATTATTAATAAAGTTATTATTATTATTATTATTATTATTATTATTATTATTATTATTATTATTATTATTATTATTATTATTATTATTATTATTATTATTATTATTATTATTATTATTATTATTATTATTAGTAAATCATTACTTTCAAAACTATCATTTTAACAAATAAATATTTTTTATATAAAAATATACTTATTACATATACTATAACTATATTAATATTACATATACATTATATATTAAACCTAATAACATTATTTACATATAACAAATTTTTAATTTAACAATATAATACTAATTATATAGATACATATGTATTAGTATAACTATATGTATAAATATTAATATACAAAATATATATATATATATATATATATATATATACTATATGTATAAATATTAATATAGAAAATATATATATATATACATATATATACATATATATATATACATATATATATATATATATATATATATATATATATATATATATATATACATATATATAACCTTTGAAATAACAAATATATTACTAAATTAAATAAGTAATATATATATAAACTAGTTTGATTATTATTACATGTTAATTATATGTGTTAATATATATACTTGATATAGGTTCGTGAATCCGAGGCCAACCCTGCACTTGTTTAGTGCCGTCATATGCATAATTACTACAAAATACAGTATCATGAGTTCATTTGCTCCCTTTTACTCTTTATATTTTTGGGACTGAGAATACATGCGTTGTTTTTATAACTGCTTTATTAAATGCTTTTGAAATATATTTTGAACCTAGAATACATGAAATGCTTTTATAAATGTTTGACAAGATAGACACAAGCAAAACATTCCTCGAATGAATTATTATGCAGACAGAAGTTCTGTGGTTTATTATTGAATTAGTTGGATGTTATAATTGCCACTAATTATTGTGAATATTTTCCCTGATTATTGATAATGCTAAAAAAGAACATATATTTCATAGCATTATCCCTCAAGAAAGACAAGCTTTTAGTTGCAATTGTTCTATTTATAAGTGATATTCGTTTAAATAATAAAAGGTGAAGACAAAAGACAGATTCGACGAATTGAAGACGCAAATGACCAAAAAGCTCAAAAGTACAAAATACAATCCAAGAGGTTCAAATTATTGATGAGAAACGTCTCAAAATTACAAGAGTACAAGACGCAAAACGTAAAATACAAGATATTAAATTGTACGCAAGGACGTTTGAAAATCCGGAACCGGGACCAGAGTCAACTCTCAACGCTCGACGCAACGGACTAAAAATTACAAGTCAACTATGCACATGAATATAATATAATATATAATTAATTCTTAAAATTATATATATATTATATTATATATATATAAATCGTCGGCAAACTAGCAAACAAACATATGTGAGCTGTCCCAGGGGCCATGCGATCGCATGGCCTGGCAGTTATAATCCCATGCAGTCGCATGGCATACTTTTTCAGCTCAGGTACTATAAATTGCAAAGTTTGGTCGACGAATTTTACACCTTTTTCTCTATCTCTCAATCTCACGTATATATATATATATATATATATATATATATATATATATATATATATATATATATATATATATATATATATATATATATAATATATATTATAATTTTAATTTTAATTTTAATTTTAATTTTAATTTTAATTTTAATAATAAGGGTATGTTAGCGAATGTTGTAAGGGTGTAAGTCGAAATTCTGTCCGTGTAACGCTACGCTATTATTAATCATTGTAAGTTATGTTCAACCTTTTTAAATTAATGTCTCGTAGCTAAGTTATTATTATGCTTATTTAAGCCGAAGTAATTGTGATGTTGGGCTAAAATATTAAAGATTGGGTAATTGGGTTTTGTACCATAATTGGAGTTTGGACAAAAGAACGACACTTGTGAAAATTAGACTATGGGCTATTAATGGGCTTTATTGAAATGTCCCGTTCTTATTGATTAAAAACGTTCCATATTAATTGATTTCGTTGCGAGGTTTTGACCTCTATATGAGACGTTTTTCGAAGACTGCATTCATTTTTAAAACAAACCATAACCTTTATTTCATAAATAAAGGTTTAAAAAGCTTTACGTAGATTAAATGATAATCTAAAATATCCTGTTTACACATGACCATTACATAATGGTTTACAATACAAATATGTTACATCGAAATCAGTTTCTTGAATGCAGTTTTTACACAATATCATACAAACATGGACTCCAAATCTTGTCCTTATTTTAGTATGCAACAGCGGAAGCTCTTAGTATTCACCTGAGAATAAACATGCTTTAAACGTCAACAAAAATGTTGGTGAGTTATAGGTTTAACCTATATATATCAAATCGTAACAATAGACCACAAGATTTCATATTTCAATACACATCCCAAACATAGAGATAAAAATCATTCATATGGTGAACATCTGGTAACCGACATTAACAAGATGCATATATAAGAATATCCCCATCATTCCGGGACACCCTTCGGATATGATATAAATTTCGAAGTACTAAAGCATCCGGTACTTTGGATGGGGTTTGTTAGGCCCAATAGATCTATCTTTAGGATTCGCGTCAATTAGGGTGTCTGTTCCCTAATTCTTAGATTACCAGACTTAATAAAAAAGGGGCATATTCGATTTCGATAATTCAACCATAGAATGTAGTTTCACGTACTTGTGTCTATTTTGTAAATCATTTATAAAACCTGCATGTATTGTCATCCCAAAAATATTAGATTTTAAAAGTGGGACTATAACTCACTTTCACAGATTTTTACTTCGTCGGGAAGTAAGACTTGGCCACTGGTTGATTCACGAACCTATAACAATATATACATATATATCAAAGTATGTTCAAAATATATTTACAACATTTTTAATATATTTTGATGTTTTAAGTTTATTAAGTCAGCTGTCCTCGTTAGTAACCTACAACTAGTTGTCCAAAGTTAGATGTACAGAAATAAATCGATAAATATTATCTTGAATCAATCCACGACCCAGTGTATACGTATCTCAGTATTGATCACAACTCAAACTATATATATTTTGGAATCAACCTCAACCCTGTATAGCTAACTCCAACATTCACATATAGAGTGTCTATGGTTGTTCCGAAATATATATAGATGTGTCGACATGATAGGTCGAAACATTGTATACGTGTCTATGGTATCTCAAGATTACATAATATACAATACAAGTTGATTAAGTTATGGTTGGAATAGATTTGTTACCAATTTTCACAAAGCTAAAATGAGAAAAATTATCCAATATTGTTTTACCCATAACTTCTTCATTTTAAATCCGTTTTGAGTGAATCAAATTGCTATGGTTTCGAATTGAACTCTATTTTATGAATCTAAGCAGAAAAAGTTTAGGTTTATAGTCAGAAAAATAAGTTACAAGTCGTTTTTGTAAAGGTAGTCATTTCAGTCGAAAGAACGACGTCTAGATGACCATTTTAGAAAACATACTTCCACTTTGAGTTTAACCATAATTTTTGGATATAGTTTCATGTTCATAATAAAAATCATTTTCTCAGAATAACAACTTTTAAATCAAATTTTATCATAGTTTTTAATTAACTAACCCAAAATAGCCCGCGGTGTTACTACGACGGCGTAAATCCGGTTTTACGGTGTTTTTCGTGTTTCCAGGTTTTAAATCATTAAGTTAGCATAACATATAGATATAGAACATGTATTTAGTTGATTTTAAAAGTTAAGTTAGAAGGATTAACTTTTATTTGCGAACAAGTTTAGAATTAACTAAACTATGTTCTAGTGATTACAAGTTTAAACCTTCGAATAAGATAGCTTTATATGTATGAATCGAATGATGTTATTGTAGTGACCTGAACTTTTCCATGTTTATATATATTAATTGAGATTTATATTTACATGATTAAATGTTTCCAACATGTTAAGCAATCAAACTTGTTAAGACTTGATTAATTAAAATATGTTTCATATAGACAATTGACCACCCAAGTTGACCGGTGATTCACGAACATTAAAACTTGTAAAAACTATATGATGACATATATATGGATATATATATATAGTTAACATGATACTATGATAAGTAAACATATCATTAAGTATATTAACAATGAACTACATATGTAAAAACAAGACTACTAACTTAATGATTTTTAAACGAGACATATATGTAACGATTATCGTTGTAAAGACATTTAATGTATATATATATCATATTAAGAGATATTCATACATGATAATATCATGATAATATAATAATTTAAAATCTCATTTGATATTATAAACATTGGGTTAACAACATTTAACAAGATCGTTAACCTAAAGGTTTCAAAACAACACTTGCATGTAACGACTAACGATGACTTAATGACTCAGTTAAAATGTATATACATGTAGTGTTTTAATATGTATTTATACACTTTTGAAAGACTTCAATACACTTATAAAAATACTTCTACTTAACAAAAATGCTTACAATTACATCCTCGTTCAGTTTCATCAACAATTCTACTCGTATGCACCCGTATTCGTACTCGTACAATACACAGCTTTTAGATGTATGTACTATTGGTATATACACTCCAATGATCAGCTCTTAGCAGCCCATGTGAGTCACCTAACACATGTGGGAACTATAGAGACCCGTCCTAATCCATCCGGACGAAGTCCATATCGATTACAAACGATTCACAACAGTTGATTACATCGCGAGGTAATTGACCTCTATATGATAAATTTTACAAACATTGCATTCGTTTTTAAAAGACAAACTTTTGTTACATCGACAGTTGACAGGCATGTAAAGCATTTCATAATATATCAAAATATAATTGACTTAATAATAATCTTGATGAACTCATCGACTCGAATGCAACATCTTTTGAAATATGTCATGAATGACTCCAAGTAATATCTCTAATATGAGCAAATGCACAGCGGAAGATTTCTTTCGTACCTGAGAATAAACATGCTTTAAAGTGTCAACCAAAAGGTTGGTGAGTTCATTAGTTTATCATAAAGAATCATTTCATAATTTTAATAGACCACAAGATTTCATACTTCCATTTCTCATAATCATACGTCCCATGCATAGAGACAAAAATATCATTCATATGGATTGAACACCTGGTAACCGACATTCATAATATGCATATAAGAATATCCCCATCATTCCGGGATCCTCCTTCGGACATGATATAAATTTCAAAGTACTAAAGCATCCGGTACTTTGGATGGGGCTTGTTGGGCCCAATAGATCTATCTTTAGAGTTCGCGTCAATTAGGGTGTCTGTTCCCTAATTCTTAGATTACCAGACTTAATAAAAAGAGGCATATTCATTTTCGATCATTCAACCATAGAACGTAATTTCGATTACTTGTGTCTATTTCGTAAAACAGTTATAAAAGTTCCGCATGTATTCTCAGCCCAAAAATATAAAGGGTAAAAAGGTAAATGAAACTCACAATACTGTATTTTGTAGTAAAAATACATATGACGACATTGAACAATGCAGGGTTGGCCTCGGATTCACGAACCTATATCAAGTATTAACACATTATAGTATAAATCAATTAAGTTTATATATTTGTTATGTATTAATTATTCTTATAATATATTATGATACTTATTTGATATTTAATTAATGTTATATCAATAATATTAGTTGAAACATAATTTTATGTAATATTAGTATATTTTATGTAATAATATATTTACATATATATCTTTTGTTTTGTAAAATTAATAATTGTAGAAATACCTAAGGATAATAATAATAATATTAATAATAATAATAATTTTTAAAAGTATAAAACTACCTTAGGAGTCAGTTTTAAAAAAATTGCACCAAGCCGGGCTCGAACCCGAGACCTCTCGTTCACTCATCAACACCCTTAACCATTCCTCCATTTCAGTTTTTCTGGTTTATAATACAAACCCAAATACTTATCTATTACATGTTTCAACCCACTTCATCTTCTTCACCAAAATCTAAACAATCAAACAACTTCATTCTTAATAGTCAATCATCAAAATGGTTTTAGGACTTCTAAACAAACATGAAACAAAAAATAAAAATGTGTTCATGATATAAAAAAATGAGAAAAAAAACAAAAAAATCCTACTGCTTACTAGTAGCCAAGAAAAAAAAAATTTTGTTTTCAATTTTGAGTTCATTTTGGACAATCTTTACAACATGAAACATGTTTCAAATCATTCCTAAAAACTATTGAAATCGTCAATTGAACTTAAAACATCAAAACAAGCTCTAATTTCTCCAAGAACAAAACAGTTGACTTTTGACAATTTAACTTTGACTCGCAAATTCGAATTCGTTATCAAGAATTGGAACTTGAGATTTTGCAGGAAGTTTAAGTAAATGATTCCTAACAACTCTACATTTTTAGTTTTTGAAATTTGTTTCGAATTCACGTTAGTGTATATCAATGTGAAGAACTCAAGAACTCAAAAATTGATTTTTAGATTAAGAGTGTTATAGGTTATGATTACAACATGAATTGTGTTGTAAATCATTCCTATAATCTTTATGGATCATCAAATTAACTGGAGATATCAAAACAAACTCGAATTTGATTCAAGAACACTTAGTTGACTTTGAAAACCAAAACTTTGACTCTCAAATTAGAAATTAATAAAAAGAATTGAGGATTGAAAACTTACAGATAGTTTAGATAGACGATTCCTAACATGACTGCATTATTACATTTTGAAAATTTGTTCTAAATCAAAATATGGTGAAAAAGATGAATGTACAGAGTGTCGAGCTTATTTTCTGGGTTTTCTTTATTTTCAACTCAAATTGCAGTTTGTAACTTATATAGAGTGATTAGGTACATGATTTAACAGTTAAATTGATTCTCAATTGATTTGTGAAGTAGACTTGTAACAAACTGGAGACATGAAGTACGTAAATTATTTTCATGTGAAGAAAAAGAAAAAAAAATTGATAGTTACTTCTAACATAATGGGATTCCCTATTTTTATTTTTAATAAATATTAATAGTAAATACCCTAATAATATTAATAATAATTCTAATAAAATAACTAAATAATATCATAAAAATGATAATAAATAAAAATAAGAATTCGTTTAAATCATAAATAAATTTTAATCTTAATTATCTTGTACATTATTTTACATTTTCAATTCAAATGATTATTTTGTATTTTATTAATACAACTTAATATGCACTCGCATATTTATACATGTATATATATTTACATATTTATTTACACATAATTGTTCGTGAATCGTCGGAAATAGTCACAGGTTAAATGAATCTATATAAATAGTTCAAACATTTCGAGACTCAACATTACGGGCTTTGCTTATTGTGTTGGAACATATAAAGATTAAGTTTTAATTTGGTCGGAAATTTCCGGGTCGCCACAGTACCTACCCTGTTAAAGAAATTTCTTCCCGAAATTTGAGTGAAATGGTCATGGCTGACAATAAGTATGTTTTCATGACGTATCCGAGCTAGAAATTAGAGTTTTATCATCAGTGAGTAATATAGGTAAAAAAAAATTTGATTACGCGAAGAGTATAATCGAAGCTATCGCAAGAGAGGGAACTGATGACGTAGTTATGATTGATTTTCGGAATTCATGGGATTTAAAGAAAATCTTCGTAATAAGATTTAGTTCTTCGGCGATATAGGAAATCAGATCTTCTTTGATTAAATGCAATAATCTGTTTCGATTGCTCTGTCGGATATTTTACTATAAATCCACTCCCTTCGTTTCCTTATTTTCACAGCTCACACCTTCCATTCTTTTTCCCCTGATTCATATTTTTAAAGCATTCATTAATATGCTCCATCCAGTTCTGATCCTTGATATACTCTTAACTTTCATATCTGTCATTCTTCTCTTTCATCTACTACCGTAGGATTATATTTACTTCTACTATTATCTTGGGGTTATAGTGTTTTTAATTTTCCCGTGCCTTTACGTGGCAATACGTATTGATATGCACGGTTTGTAATTTATGTGTTGTTGTCGAGCTTTATATTTTCTTTATATTCAAGAGTTCCATACTTTCGTCTCCTCTTCCCGACTTCAAGTCAAGCGAATAATGGTCCGGAATTCGTAGATATGGATTTTGAAATGAACATAGTTAATGTTCTAGAAGGAAATCGTAATGGCACGATCTTGATTTTTCAAATTACTAGAATATCTGAAAAGATAGAACTATTAAGAATATATGTTCTTGATATACTTGGAGATTGGGTAGAATGTAAGAGTCGTGTAACATGGCACATGATGACGTTATGATCTGTGAATCATCACGTTCCATTAGAAACTCAGCATGACTTACTGTAATATAATCACGTTGATCAAGTGTCATTATATTATACTAACTCATGCATCAGTTCCCAACATTACTTCAATAACATTCATATTTCAAGCTCGAAAGTTTACAGAATATAGAAACTAACAGTTTCTATATGATGTAACACTGATAGCACGAAGAGATTAATGATTTCAGATAAGAATTGTTATGAAAATATTCTCGGAAATATCAAAGATATTTATGATGATATTTTCAGAATTTCTGAGATCGAATGTTGATGAAGAAAATCCTTTCGCAAGGATTTAGAATAAATAAGGAGCAAGATATTCACTAAAGACTTCATCAGAAACAGAATCATCGGGGTTATTTATGTACAAGTTTAGTCCTTGTGATTTGCTCAGAGTCTCCTTCATGGTTTGCTCAATTCGTTTTTCAGTACCAAACTTCCTTTTGAGCTTTTCCAACATATCTTTTTTTTTATCAAACTTTTGACTGTTAAAATCATCCATAGTTTTTGTTGCTTCATTCAACTTTTCAAAATTTAGAGCATTAATTCACAGACTGGATGCTTTTCTGAATTTCAGAATGGAAGATCATAGTTCTAAGAGATATATGTTATATGGATACATATAACTGTTGATGTGGAAACGTTTCGAGACTCAAAATACAAATTTGCTGATTCCCGGTAATTGGTATGGCAGTTCTCGTTACAAGATGCGGATGAGTATATGATAGGGTTTCAATGAATAAATATAATGATTTGTCAGAGAGATTTAGGCAAAAAAAAACAACGAGGCTGCTGGTACGTCTTCTGGTAATATGGTGGAATATAAAAGAATTCTCCGTTATAAAAAGGGTAATTGTATATATCAGGATTATAGTAAGGCTACTTCGAATGAAAAGTCGAAGTTGACTTGCTGGAGCTGTGACAAAATTGGCTACTTTGAAAAGGGATCGCAAAGTTATTTTTGCTAATAAATGCCAAAGGATCTGATGCGGCTACGTGTTAAACTTTAACTCAGTTGCCGAGAGTTTCTCAGGTGCATAACTATATGCATAAACCTTTCCTTCTGTAGATGAAGTGCGGTTGATTCATCCTATCGATTGAGGTGTTTTCAAGAATCATGAAAGGTTTGAACGCAGATTGTAATCGTCAAGATACAGATGAGGTTTAAGATGAGATCAAGTGGCAAACTTGAAGATATGTTTAGTTTCATATGTTATAATCAATATTTTAATTCATTTTAATTATCCAATGTCGACAGTCCATATTTGATAGTCCACAATTAACAGTCCGATAATACATATATAGCTTAATATATAATATCCGAATTAATTAATACGTATCGGGACCAGTGTACATGTCTCAGACTCGATCACAACTCAAAGTATATATATTATTATAGAATCAACCTCAACCCTGTATAGAGAACTCGATCATTACTGCATATAGAGTGTCTATGGTGATTCCAAATAATATATATAGATGCATCGATATGATATGTCAAAACCTTGTATAAGTGTCCCGATATTTAAAGTGCGTAAAATAAATAACAGGAATTAAATAACGATAAATAAAGTGCGTAAAGTAAATAACAGAAATTAGATGGCAATAAATAAAATTGCGGGAATGTAAATTGCGATAATTAAATTGCAATAAATAAAATGCGATAAATAGAATGTAATCAGTTAGCTAGGAACAGTTAGCTGGAACAGTTAGCATGGTTTCTTAACAAAATTCCATATTGTTAATTAGTCTGTTTCTAATCAATTTTTATTGTGTCCATTATTTCTTCATTATGCCACTTGTTGGATTCTGGTAAGTAAAAATCCAAATATGAAATTGAATTTGAATGAAAATGGTTATTCTGTGGTGAATGGATTCGTATATCGATAGATGTAGGTAGGATGGTAATCGACCGTTGAATCAGATTCGAAGACTGTACAATGTAACTTATTAATGTGAAATCTTAAATATTTCTCGGGTATTACCTACCCGTTAAAATATTTTTACCATTAACAGTTTGTACGAAAAAATTTTTAATCACAATCTTTATGAAAATATATTTACATATATATTTTCTTCAGATGTAATTATGGATTTAATGAGTCAATGTGATATTAAACTCATCAGATTTACGATTAGAACTATGATACATAATCTCTAAAACATTAGAGTTTACATAATCGTCATGTCGAACGAAGATAAATGATGTAGAATGATTTGTGGAACGATAATTATACTCGAGGTACAGAATGAGATGTTGAGGCATGGATTGTTGAAACTTGGGTTGCTGGTGGTACTGGTGCCATTGGTGCTAAGGCTGGTGATGTTACTGGTGTTGGTGATACTGTTGATGATTGCAAATTGTATACCGTGCTCTCTAAAGTTAATACTCGAGCTCGGAGTTCTCTAACTTCTTCTACTAACCCGAGTTGTTTATCAATGTGAGGTAGAGGTCGGATATCTTCTCTAGTTCCATTAATGGTAGTTTCAAGACGAAAAATTCTTGCAAATAGGGTATAAACGGTATTGCGAACGGGTTCGCCGGTGAGCGGGTCAAGTACTCCAAGGTTAGGTGGTAGATTTGATTCATGATATGGAGTACCTTCTTCCTTTCTCCATAGGGTGAGTATGTCACGAACCCATCCCCATTTTCTCCAGTAATCACGGTAGTTGATTGGTTGGTGTGCTCCTGTCACGCTGTCTTCGGAGTCAGAGGAACTTGGTCGATTCGTAGAGGCCATCTTAAACGATCTCAGGAAAGATTTTTGGTATGAAGAGTTTAGTGGCATCAATTGATAGTTAGATGGTATTCTCAATGCATAATTTGCATAGATATATATAGTACCAGGATCTCTTAAATTAAGGAGAAATTTACGAGAGATATCAGGTAAGGTCTACAGTAACAGATACACTAAGATATGAATTGTCAGATACGCTAAGATATGAATTTTGTCTATACACTATTCATGCAGTCAATGCAGTAAAATGTGTGTAGACTAAGAATAATGAGTAGGTAATTTCCTAAGGATGATAAGCAGATGTTTTCTGATAAAAATGATAAGCAAAACTTTTGACATGCAGACACGGTCGAAGTCCAGACTCACTAATGCATCCTAACGACTATCAGTTAGGCACGCTAATGCAAGACCTGGTTCGCTAAGACCACCGCTCTGATACCAACTGTAGAGACCCGTCCTAATCCATCTGAACGAAGTCCATATCGATTACAAACGATTCACAACAGTTGATTATATCGCGAGGTAATTGACCTCTATATGATAAATTTTACAAACATTGCATTCGTTTTTAAAATATAAACTTTCGTTACATCGACAGTTGACAGGCATGTAAAGCATTTCATAATATATCCAAATATAATTGACTTAATAATAATCTTGATGAACTCAACGACTCGAATGCAACATCTTTTGAAATATGTCATGAATGACTCCAAGTAATATCTCTAATATGAGCAAATGCACAGCGGAAGATTTCTTTCATACCTGAGAATAAACATGCTTTAAAGTGTCAACCAAAAGGTTGGTGAGTTCATTAGTTTATCATAAAGAATCATTTCATAATTTTAATAGACCACAAGATTTCATACTTCCATTTCTCATAATCATACGTCCCATGCATAGAGACAAAAATATCATTCATATGGATTGAACACCTGGTAACCGACATTCACAATATGCATATAAGAATATCCCCATCATTCCGGGATCCTCCTTCGGACATGATATAAATTTCGAAGTACTAAAGCATCCGGTACTTTGGATGGGGCTTGTTGGGCCCGATAGATCTATCTTTAGAGTTCGCGTCAATTAGGGTGTCTGTTCCCTAATTCTTAGATTACCAGACTTAATAAAAAGAGGCATATTCAGTTTCGATCATTCAACCATAGAACGTAATTTCGATTACTTGTGTCTATTTCGTAAAACAGTTATAAAAGTTGCGCATGTATTCTCAGCCCAAAAATATAAAGGGTAAAAAGGTAAATGAAACTCACAATACTCCATTTCAGTTTTTCTGATTTATAATACAAACCCAAATACTTATCTATTACATGTTTCAACCCACTTCATCTTCTTCACCAAAATCTAAACAATCAAACAACTTCATTCTTAATAGTCAATCATCAAAATGGTTTTAGGACTTCTAAACAAACATGAAACAAAAAGTAAAAATGTGTTCATGATATAAAAAAAATGAGAAAAAAAAAACAAAAAAATCCTACTGCTTGCTAGTAGCCAAGGAAAAAAAATTTTGTTTTCAATTTTGAGTTCGTTTTGGACAATCTTTACAACATGAAACATGTTTCAAATCATTCCTAAAAACTATTGAAATCGTCAATTGAACTTAAAACATCAAAACAAGCTCTAATTTCTCCAAGAACAAAACAGTTGACTTTTGACAATTTAACTTTGACTCGCAAATTCGAATTCGTAATCAAGAATTGGAACTTGAGATTTTGCAGGAAGTTTAAATAATGATTCCTAACAACTCTACATTTTTAGTTTTTGAAATTTGTTTCGAATTCACGTTAGTGTATATCACTGTGAAGAACTCAAGAACTCAAAAATTAATTTTTAGATTAAGAGTGTTATAGGTTATGATTACAACATGAATTGTGTTGTAAATCATTCCTATAATCTTTATGGATCATCAAATTAACTGGAGATATCAAAACAAACTCGAATTTGATTCAAGAACACTTAGTTGACTTTGAAAACCAAAACTTTGACTCTCAAATTAGAAATTAATAGAAAGAATTGAGAATTGAAAACTTACAGATAGTTTAGATAGACGATTCCTAACATGACTGCATTATTACATTTTGAAAATTTGTTCTAAATCAAAATATGGTGAAAAAGATGAATGTACAGAGTGTCGAGCTTATTTTCTGGGTTTTCTTTGTTTTCAACTCAAATTGCAGTTTGTAACTTATATAGAGTGATTAGGTACATGATTTAACAGTTAAATTGATTTCCAATTGATTTGTGAAGTAGACTTGTAACAAACTGGAGACATGAAGTACGTAAATTATTTTCATGTAAAGAAAAAGAAAAAAAATTGATAGTTACTTCTAACATAATAGGATTCCCTATTTTTATTTTTAATAAATATTAATAGTAAACACCCTAATAATATTAATAATAATTCTAATAAAATAACTAAATAATATCATAAAAATGATAATAAATAAAAATAAGAATTCGTTTAAATCATAAATAAATTTTAATCTTAATTATCTTGTACGTTATTTTACATTTTCAATTCAAATGATTATTTTGTATTTTATTAATACAACTTAATATGCACTCTTATATTTATACATGTATATATATTTACATATTTATTTACACACAATTGTTCGTGAATCGTCGGAAATAGTCACAGGTTAAATGAATCTATATAAATAGTTCAAACATTTCGAGACTCAACATTACAGGCTTTGCTTATTGTGTTGGAACATATAAAGATTAAGTTTTAATTTGGTCGGAAATTTCCGGGTCGTCACAGGAACCATCATTTGGCAACTAGCATGAAATATCTCATAAAATTACAAAAATATGAGTAATCATTCATGACTTATTTACATGAAAACAAAATTACATATCCTTTATATCTAATCCATACACCAACGACCAAAAACACCTACAAACACTTTCATTCTTCAATTTTATTCATCTAATTGATCTCTCTCAAGTTCTATCTTCAAGTTCTAAGTGTTCTTCATAAATTCTACAAGTTCTAGTTACATAAAATCAAGAATACTTTCAAGTTTGCTAGCTCACTTCCAATCTTGTAAGGTGATCATCCAACCTCAAGAAATCTTTGTTTCTTACAGTAGGTTATCATTCTAATACAAGGTAATAATTATATTCAAACTTTGGTTCAATTTCTATAACTATAACAATCTTATTTCAAGTGATGATCTTACTTGAACTTGTTTTCGTGTCATGATTCTGCTTCAAGAACTTCGAGCCATCCAAGGATCCGTTGAAGCTAGATCCATTTTTCTATTTTCCAGTAGGTTTATCCAAGGAACTTAAGGTAGTAATGATGTTCATAACATCATTCAATTCATACATATAAAGCTATCTTATTCGAAGGTTTAAACTTGTAATCACTAGAACATAGTTTAGTTAATTCTAAACTTGTTCGCAAACAAAAGTTAATCCTTCTAACTTGACTTTTAAAATCAACTAAACACATGTTCTATATCTATATGATATGCTAACTTAATGATTTAAAACCTGGAAACACGAAAAACACCGTAAAACCGGATTTACGCCGTCGTAGTAACACCGCGGGCTGTTTTGGGTTAGTTAATTAAAAACTATGATAAACTTTGAGTTAAAAGTTGTTATTTTGAGAAAATAATTTTTATTATGAACATGAAACTATATCCAAAAATTATGGTTAAACTCAAAGTGGAAGTATGTTTTCTAAAATGGTCATCTAGACGTCGTTCTTTCGACTGAAATGACTACCTTTACAAAAACGACTTGTAACTTATTTTTCTGACTATAAACCTATACTTTTTCTGTTTATATTCATAAAATAGAGTTCAATATGAAAACATAGCAATTTGATTCACTCAAAACGGATTTAAAATGAAGAAGTTATGGGTAAAACAAGATTGGATAATTTTTCTCATTTTAGCTACGTGAAAATTGGTAACAAATCTATTCCAACCATAACTTAATCAACTTGTATTGTATATTATGTAATCTTGAGATACCATAGACACGTATACAATGTTTCGACCTATCATGTCGACACATCTATATATATTTCGGAACAACCATAGACACTCTATATGTGAATGTTGGAGTTAGCTATACAGGGTTGAGGTTGATTCCAAAATATATATAGTTTGAGTTGTGATCAATACTGAGATACGTATACATTGGGTCGTGGATTGATTCAAGATAATATTTATCGATTTATTTCTGTACATCTAACTGTGGACAACTAGTTGTAGGTTACTAACGAGGACAGCTGACTTAATAAACTTAAAACATCAAAATATATTAAAAGTGTTGTAAATATATTTTGAACATACTTTGATATATATGTATATATTGTTATAGGTTCGTGAATCAACCAGTGGCCAAGTCTTACTTCCCGACGAAGTAAAAATCTGTGAAAGTGAGTTATAGTCCCACTTTTAAAATCTAATATTTTTGGGATGAGAATACATGCAGGTTTTATAAATGATTTACAAAATAGACACAAGTACGTGAAACTACATTCTATGGTTGAATTATCGAAATCAAATATGCCCTTTTTTATTAAGTCTGGTAATCTAAGAATTAGGGAACAGACACCCTAATTGACGCAAATCCTAAAGATAGATCTATTGGGCCTAACAAACCCCATCCAAAGTACCGGATGCTTTAGTACTTCGAAATTTATATCATATCCGAAGGGTGTCCCGGAATGATGGGGATATTCTGATATATGCATCTTGTTAATGTCGGTTACCAGGTGTTCACCATATGAATGATTTTTATCTCTATGTATGAGATGTGTATTGAAATATGAAATCTTGTGGTCTATTATTATGATTTGATATATATAGGTTAAACCTATAACTCACCAACATTTTTGTTGACGTTTTCTCAGGTGATTATTAAGAGCTTCCGCCATCGTATACTTAAATAAGGACGAGATTTGGAGTCCATGCTTGTATGATATTGTGTAAAAACTGCATTCAAGAAACTTATTTTGTTGTAACATATTTGTATTGTAAACCATTATGTAATGGTCGTGTGTAAACAGGATATTTTAGATTATCATTATTTGATAATCTACGTAAAGCTTTTTAAACCTTTATTGATGAAATAAAGGTTATGGTTTGTTTTAAAATGAATGCAGTCTTTGAAAAACGTCTCATATAGAGGTCAAAACTTCGCAACGAAATCAATTAATATGGAACGTTTTTAATCAATAAGAACGGGAAATTTCAGTTATGAACATCATTACTACCTCAAGTTCCTTGGATAAACCTACTGGAAATGAGAAAAATAGATCTAGCTTCAAAGGATCCTTGGATGGCTTGAAAGTTCTTGAAGCAGAATCATGACACGAAAACAATTTCAAGTAAGATTTCCACTCGAAATAAGATTGTTATAGTTACAGAAATTGAATTAAATTTTGAATATGATTATGACCTTGTATTAGAAAGATAACCTACTGTAAGTAACAAAGGTTTCTTGATCTTGGATGATTACTTAGAATGGATTTAGAAAACTTGGAAGTAAACTTGCAATCTTGGAAGTATTCTTGATTTTATGAAACTAGAACTTTTGGAATTTATGAAGAACACTTAGAACTTGAAGATAGAACTTGAGAGAGATCAATTAGATGAAGAAAATTGAAGAATGAAAGTGTTTGTAGGTGTTTTTGGTCGTTGGTGTATGGATTAGATATAAAGGATATGTAATTTTGTTTTCATGTAAATAAGTCATGAATGATTACTCATATTTTTGTAATTTTATGAGATATTTCATGCTAGTTGCCAAATGATGGTTCTTACATGTGTTAGATGACTCACATGGGCTACTAAGTGCTGATCATTGGAGTGTATATACCAATAGTACATACATCTAAAAGCTGTGTATTGTACGAGTACGAATACGGGTGCATACGAGTAGAATTGTTGATGAAACTGAACGAGGATGTAATTGTAAGCATTTTTGTTAAGTAGAAGTATTTTGATAAGTGTCTTGAAGTCTTTCAAAAGTGTATGAATACATATTAAAATACTACATGTATATACATTTTAACTGAGTCGTTAAGTCATCGTTAGTCATTACATGTAAATGTTGTTTTGAAACCTTTAGGTTAACGATCTTGTTGAATGTTGTTAACCCATTGTTTATTATAACAAATGAGATGTTAAATTGTTATATTATCATGATATTATGATATATAATATATCTTAGTATGATGTATATACAGTTAAATGTCGTTACAACGATAATCGTTACATATATGTCTCGTTTCGAAATCATTAAGTTAGTAGTCTTATTTTTACATATGTATTTCATTGTTAATACACTTAATAATATATTTACTTATCATTTAACATAATTAACCAAGTGTATCAATATCTTAATATGATTCATATGTACCTAGTAAGACGTTGTTATAACGATAATCGTTATATATATCGTTTTCGAGTTTCTTAAATTAATAGTCTCATTTTTATGTATATAACTCATTGTTAAAATACCTAATGAGATACATACTTATAATAAAATCATGTTAACTATATATATAACCATATATATGTCATCGTATAGTTTTTACAAGTTTTAACGTTCGTGAATCACCGGTCAACTTGGGTGGTCAATTGTCTATATGAAACCTATTTCAATTAATCAAGTCTTAACAAGTTTGATTGCTTAACATGTTGGAAACAATTAATCATGTAAATAACAATTTCATTTAATATATATATAAACATGGAAAAGTTCGGGTCACTACAGTACCTACCCGTTAAATAAATTTCGTCCCGAAATTTTAAGCAGTTGGAGGTGTTGACGTATCTTCTGGAAATAAATGCGCGTATTTCTTCTTCATCTGATATTCTCGTTCCCAGGTGAACTCGGGTCCTTTACGAGCATTCCATCAAACCTTAATAATTGGTATCTTGTTTTGCTTAAGTCTTTTAACCTCACAATCCATTATTTCGACGGGTTCTTCGATAAATTGAAGTTTTTCGTTGATTTGGATTTCATCTAACGGAATAGTGAGATCTTCTTTAGCAAAACATTTCTTCAAATTCGAGACGTGGAAAGTCTTATGTACAGCCACGAGTTGTTGAGGTAACTCAAGTCGGTAAGCTACTGGTCCGACACGATCAATAATCTTGAATGGTCCAATATACCTTGGATTTAATTTCCCTCGTTTACCAAATCGAACAACGCCTTTACAAGGTGCAACTTTAAGCATGACCATCTCTCCAATTTCAAATTCTATATCTTTTCTTTTAATGTCAGCGTAGCTCTTTTGTCGACTTTTGGCGGTTTTCAACCGTTGTTGAATTTGGATGATCTTCTCGGTAGTTTCTTGTATTATCTCCGGACCCGTAATCTGTCTATCCCCCACTTCACTCCAAAAAATCAGAGACCTGCACTTTCTACCATAAAGTGCTTCAAACGGCGCCATCTCAATGCTTGAATGGTAGCTGTTGTTGTAGGAAAATTCTGCTAACGGTAGATGTCGATCCCAACTGTTTCCGAAATCAATAACACATGATCGTAGCATGTCTTCAAGCGTTTGTATCATCCTTTCGCTCTGCCCATCAGTTTGTGGATGATAGGCAGTACTCATGTCTAGACGAGTTCCTAATGCTTGCTGTAATGTCTGCCAGAATCTTGAAATAAATCTGCCATCCCTATCAGAGATAATAGAGATTGGTATTCCATGTCTGGAGACGACTTCCTTCAAATACAGTCGTGCTAACTTCTCCATCTTGTCATCTTCTCTTATTGGCAGGAAGTGTGCTGATTTGGTGAGACGATCAACTATTACCCAAATAGTATCAAAACCACTTACAGTCCTTGGCAATTTAGTGATGAAGTCCATGGTAATGTTTTCCCATTTCCATTCCGGGATTTCGGGTTGTTGAAGTAGACCTGATGGTTTCTGATGCTCAACTTTGACCTTAGAACACGTCAAACATTCTCCTACGTATTTAGCAACATCGGCTTTCATACCCGGCCACCAAAAATGTTTCTTGAGATCCTTGTACATCTTCCCCGTTCCAGGATGTATTGAGTATCTGGTTTTATGAGCTTCTCTAAGTACCATTTCTCTCATATCTCCAAATTTTGGTACCCAAATCCTTTCAGCCCTATACCGGGTTCCGTCTTCCCGAATATTAAGATGCTTCTCTGATCCTTTGGGTATTTCATCCTTTAAATTTTCCTCTTTTAAAACTCCTTGTTGCGCCTCCTTTATTTGAGTAGTAAGGTTATTGTGAATCATTATATTCATAGATTTTACTCGAATGGGTTCTCTGTCCTTCCTGCTCAAGGCGTCGGCTACCACATTTGCCTTCCCCGGGTGGTAACGAATCTCAAAGTCGTAATCATTCAACAATTCAATCCACCTACGCTGCCTCATATTCAGTTGTTTCTGATTAAATATGTGTTGAAGACTTTTGTGGTCGGTATATATAATACTTTTGACCCCATATAAGTAGTGCCTCCAAGTCTTTAATGCAAAAACAACCGCGCCTAATTCCAAATCATGCGTCGTATAATTTTGCTCGTGAATCTTCAATTGTCTAGACGCATAAGCAATCACCTTCGTTCGTTGCATTAATACACAACCGAGACCTTGCTTTGATGCATCACAATAAATCACAAAATCATCATTCCCTTCAGGCAATGACAATATAGGTGCCGTAGTTAGCTTTTTCTTCAATAACTGAAACGCTTTCTCTTGTTCATCCTTCCATTCAAATTTCTTCCCTTTATGCGTTAATGAAGTCAAGGGTTTGCTATTCTGGAAAAGTCTTGGATGAACCTTCTGTAGTAACCAGCTAGTCCTAAAAACTGGCGTATGTGTTTCGGAGTTTTCGGGGTTTCCCACTTTTCAACAGTTTCTATCTTTGCCGGATCCACCTTAATACCTTTTTTGTTCACTATGTGACCGAGGAATTGAACTTCTTCCAACCAAAATGCACACTTTGAAAATTTAGCGTACAATTCTTCCTTCCTCAATACTTCTAACACCTTTCTCAAATGTTCACCGTGTTCTTGGTCATTCTTTGAGTAAATAAGTATGTCATCAATGAAAACAATGACAAACTTGTCAAGGTATGGTCCACACACTCGGTTCATAAGGTCCATGAACACAGCTAGTGCATTAGTTAAACCAAACGGCATGACCATAAACTCGTATTGACCGTAACGTGTTCTGAAAGCAGTCTTTGGAATATCATCTTCTTTCACCCACATTTGATGATACCCGGAACGTAAGTCAATCTTTGAATAAACAGACGAGCCTTGTAGTTGATCAAATAAGTTGTCGATTCTCGGTAGTGGGTAGCGGTTCTTGATGGTAAGTTTGTTCAACTCTCGGTAGTCGATACACAACTTGAATGTACCATCTTTCTTCTTGACAAACAGGAGCTCCCCACGGTGATGTGCTTGGTCGAATGAAACCACGCTCTAAAAGTTCTTGTAATTGGCTTTGCAGTTCTTTCATCTCGCTGGGTGCGAGTCTGTAAGGAGCACGAGCTATTGGTGCAGCTCCTGGTACAAGATCTATTTGAAATTCAACGGATCGATATGGGGGTAATTCCGGTAATTCTTTCGGAAATACATCGGGAAATTCTATTGCGACGGGAACATCATTGATGCTCTTTTCTTCAGTTTGTACTTTCTCGACGTGTGCTAGAACAGCATAGCAACCTTTTCTTATTAGTTTTTGTGCCTTCAAATTACTAATAAGATGTAGCTTTGTGTTGCCCTTTTCTCCGTACACCATTAAGGGTTTTCCTTTTTCTCGTATAATGCGAATTGCATTTTTGTAACAAATGATCTCTGCTTTCACTTCTTTCAATCAATCCATACCGATTATCACATCAAAACTCCCTAACTCTACTTGTATCAAGTCAATCTTAAATGTTTCGCTAACCAGTTTAATTTCTCAATTCCGACATATATTATCTGCTGAAATTAATTTACCATTTGCTAATTCGAGTAAAAATTTACTATCCAACGGCGTCAATAGACAACTTAATTTAGCACAAAAATCTCTACTCATATAGCTTCTATCCGCACCCGAATCAAATAAAACGTAAGCAGATTTATTGTCAATAAGAAACGTACCCGTAACAAGCTCCGGGTCTTCCTGTGCCTCTGCAGCATTAATATTGAAAACTCTTCCGCGGCCTTGTCCATTAGTGTTCTCCTGGTTCGGGCAATTTCTAATAATGTGGCCCGGTTTTCCACATTTATAACAAACTACATTGGCATAACTTGCTCCGACACTACTTGCTCCGCCATTACTCGTTCCGACACCATTTGTTCCTTTCGTTCTGTTAACCCCTGGTCCGTAGACCTCACACTTCGCCGCGCTATGACCATTTCTTTTACACTTATTGCAAAATTTGGTGCAGAACCCGGAGTGATACTTTTCACACCTTTGGCATAGCTGCTTCTGATTGTTGTTGTTGTTGCAGTTGTTATTGTTGTTGGGATGATTGTTGTTGTTGTTGTTGTTGTTGTTGTTGTTGTTGTTGTTGTTGTTGTTGTTGTTGTTGTTGTTGTTGTTGTTGTTGTTGTTGTTGTTGTTGTTGTTGTTGTTGTTGTTGTTGTTGTTGTTGTTGTTGGGCCGTTTGTTGTAGTTGCGATTGATGTTGCGATTGTTGGGATAATTGTTGCGATTATTATTGTAATTGCTGTTGTTGTTGTATTGGTGATTCTTATCACCGTTTTCCTCCCACTTTCTTTTAACTTGCTTCACATTGGCCTCTTCAGCCGTCTGTTCTTTAATTCTTTCCTCAATCTGGTTCACTAGTTTGTGAGCCATTCTACATGCCTGTTGTATGGAGGCGGGCTCGTGTGAACTTATATCTTCTTGGATTCTTTTCGGTAATCCTTTCACAAACGCGTCGATCTTCTCTTCCTCATCTTCGAACGCTCCCGGACACAATAGGCACAATTCTGTGAATCGTCTTTCGTACATGGTAATATCGAATCCTTGGGTTCGTAACCCTCTAAGTTCTGTCTTGAGCTTATTGACCTCAGTTCTGGGATGGTACTTCTCGTTCATCAAGTGCTTGAATGCTGACCACGGTAGTGCGTACGCATCATCTTGTCCCACTTGCTCTAGATAGGTATTCCACCATGTTAATGCAGAACCTGTGAAGGTATGCGTAACGTACTTCACTTTGTCCTCTTCAGTACACTTACTTATGGAAAACACCGATTCGACCTTCTCGGTCCACCGTTTCAATCCGATCGGTCCTTTGGTTCCATCAAATTTCAAAGGTTTGCAGGCAGTGAATTCTTTGTAGGTGCATCCTACACAATTTCCTGTACTGCTAGATCCAAGGTTATTGTTGGTATGTAGCGCAGCCTGTACTGCGACTATGTTTGAAGCTAGAAAAGTACGGAATTCCTCTTCATTCTTATTCACGTTGTGTCGAGTAGTCGGTGCCATTTCCTTCAAAATAGTCAAATGGAACAAGTTAATCATACAGAATATTAAGAGTAGTTAATAGTATTTCGTAGCATAATATGAACTCATTTATAAAAGCTTTTTCTTCATATTAGCATTTTATAAGTTTAAATTCGGGTAGTACCTACCCGTTAAGTTCATACTTAGTAGCTAATATACAATTCAACTACTACAATTTTATATGAAAAACTGATTATAATAATATTTCACGTTCAAACTTTTATACAATATTTTACAAACTTACAATACCGCTTATTTTACATAAAGCATGAAATATAGCACACAATAACTTTGATACAAGATAGTTGTGAAGATAATTCTAGCTAGTACACAAGTCGTTCAGCAAAGACAATAAAGACACGTAATTCATACGTCCAGAAACAAGTCATGCTTTCTGGTTTTACTAGGACTACTTCCCATCCTTGGTCTTGTGGAACATAACCGTTATGGCCGTTGATAAGACAGCGTGTTGTAACGTTGTCAAAGGGACGAGGGTTACGTAATGACCAACAGTCTCGTAATAACCTAAAAACCTCATTTCTTACCCCAATTACCGACTCCGTCACTTGTGGGAACGTTTTGTTTAATAGCTGTAGCTCGATGTTCTTTTTCTCACTTTGGTGAGAAGCGAACATTACTAACCCGTAAGCATAGCATGCTTCTTTATGTTGCATGTTATCCACTTTTTCTAAATCATGAAGTCCTATATTCGGATACATTGAGTCAAAATAATTTCTTAACCCGTTGCGTAAAATAGCATTTGGGTTCCCCGCAATATATGCGTCAAAGTAAACACATCGTAACTTATGGGTTTCCCAATGTGATATCCCCCATCTTTCAAACGAAAGTCTCTTATAAACCAAGACATTCTTGGAACGTTCTTCGAATGTCTTACAAACTGATCTCGCCTTAAATAGTTGTGCCAAGGAATTCTGACCGACTCTAGACAAGATTTCATCAATCATGTCTCCGGGTTGGTCTCTTAAAATATTGGGTTGTCTATCCATTTTGTGTTTTTATACTGTAAAATAGACAAGAGTTAGATTCATAAAAAAATACTTATTAATACAATATATATTCGACTTGTGATTCTTCTTCCGGTTCTGATTCTTCTTCCGGTTCTGATTCTTCTTCCGGTTCTGATTCTTCTTCCGGTTCCTCTTCGGGAACTTGTGAATCAGTCCAATATATATTCGACTCTTCGTTATTATTAGGTGAGTCAATGGAATTTGTGCTAGAGGTAGACATCTATCACACAATATCAAACATGTTAAGAGATTAATATATCACATAATATATACATGTTAATAATATATAGTTTCCAACAAAAATGTTAAGCAATCATTTTAAAGAAAACACGGTCGAAGTCCAGACTCACTAATGCATCCTAACAAACTCGATAAGACACACTAATGCAAATTTTCTGGTTCTCTAAGACCAACGCTCTGATACCAACTGAAATGTCCCGTTCTTATTAATTAAAAACGTTCCATATTAATTGATTTCGTTGCGAGGTTTTGACCTCTATATGAGACGTTTTTCAAAGACTGCATTCATTTTTCAAACAAACCATAACCTTTATTTCATAAATAAAGGTTTAAAAAGCTTTACGTAGATTGAATGATAATCTAAAATATCATGTTTACACACGACCATTACATAATGGTTTACAATACAAATATGTTTCATCGAAATCAGTTTCTTGAATGCAGTTTTTACACAATATCATACAAACATGGACTCCAAATCTTGTCCTTATTTTAGTATGCAACAACGGAAGCTCTTAGTATTCACCTGAGAATAAACATGCTTTAAACGTCAACAAAAATGTTGGTGAGTTATAGGTTTAACCTATATATATCAAATCGTAACAATAGACCACAAGATTTCATATTTCAATACACATCCCATACATAGAGATAAAAATCATTCATATGGTGAACACCTGGTAACCGACATTAACAAGATGCATATATAAGAATATCCCCATCATTCCGGGACACCCTTTAGATATGATATAAATTTCGAAGTACTAAAGCATCCGGTACTTTGGATGGGGTTTGTTAGGCCCAATAGATCTATCTTTAGGATTCGCGTCAATTAGGGTGTCTGTTCCCTAATTCTTAGATTACCAGACTTAATAAAAAGGGGCATATTCGATTTCGATAATTCAATCATAGAATGTAGTTTCACGTATTTGTGTCTATTTTGTAAATCATTTATAAAACCTCCATGTATTCTCATCCCAAAAATATTAGATTTTAAAAGTGGGACTATAACTCACTTTCACAGATTTTTACTTCGTCGGGAAGTAAGACTTGGCCACTGGTTGATTCACGAAGCTATAACAATATATTCATATATATCAAAGTATGTTCAAAATATATTTACAACACTTTTAATATATTTTGATGTTTTAAGTTTATTAAATCAGCTGTCCTCGTTAGTAACCTACAACTAGTTGTCCAGAGTTAGATGTACAGAAATAAATCGATAAATATTATCTTGAATCAATCCACGACCCAATGTATACGTATCTCAGTATTGATCACAACTCAAACTATATATATTTTGGAATCAACCTCAACCCTGTATAGCTAACTCCAACATTCACATATAGAGTGTCTATGGTTGTTCCGAAATATATATAGATGTGTCGACATGATAGGTCGAAACATTGTATACGTGTCTATGGTATCTCAAGATTACATAATATACAATACAAGTTGATTAAGTTATGGTTGGAATAGATTTGTTACCAATTTTCACGTAGCTAAAATGAGAAAAATTATCTAATCTTGTTTTACCCATAACTTCTTCATTTTAAATCCGTTTTGAGTGAATCAAATTGCTATGGTTTCATATTGAACTCTATTTTATGAATCTAAACAGAAAAAGTATAGGTTTATCGTCAGAAAAATAAGTTACAAGTCATTTTTGTAAAGGTAGTCATTTCAGTCGAAAGAACGACGTCTAGATGACCATTTTAGAAAACATACTTCCACTTTGAGTTTAACCATAATTTTTGGATATAGTTTCATGTTCATAATAAAAATCATTTTCTCAGAATAACAACTTTTAAATCAAAGTTTATCATAGTTTTTAATTAACTAACCCAAAACAGCCCGCGGTGTTACTACGACGGCGTAAATCCGGTTTTACGGTGTTTTTCGTGTTTCCAGGTTTTAAATCATTAAGTTACCATAACATATAGATATAGAACATGTATTTAGTTTATTTTAAAAGTCAAGTTAGAAGGATTAACTTTTATTTGAGAACAAGTTTAGAATTAACTAAACTATGTTCTAGTGATTACAAGTTTAAACCTTCGAATAAGATAACTTTATATGTATGAATCGAATGATGTTATGAACATCATTACTACCTCAAGTTCCTTGGATAAACCTACTGGAAATGAGATAAATAGATCTAGCTTCAAAGGATCCTTGGATGGCTTGAAAGTTCTTGAAGCAGAATCATGACACGAAAACAATTTCAAGTAAGATTTCCACTCGAAATAAGATTGTTATAGTTATAGAAATTGAATTAAAGTTTCAATATGATTATTACCTTGTATTAGAAAGATAACCTACTGTAACTAACAAAGGTTTCTTGATCTTGGATGATTACTTGGAATTGATTTAGAAAACTTGGAAGTAAACTTGCAATCTTGGAAGTATTCTTGTTTTTATGAAACTAGAACTTTTGGAATTTATGAAGAACACTTAGAACTTGAAGATAGAACTTGAGAGAGATCAATTAGATGAAGAAAATTGAAGAATGAAAGTGTTTGTAGGTGTTTTTGGTCGTTGGTGTATGGATTAGATATAAAGGATATGTAATTTTATTTTCATGTAAATAAGTCATGAATGATTACTCATATTTTTGTAATTTTATGAGATATTTCATGCTAGTTGCCAAATGATGGTTCCCACATGTGTTAGGTGACTCACATGGGCTACTAAGAGCTGATCATTGGAGTGTATATACCAATAGTACATACATCTAAAAGCTGTGTATTGTACGAGTACGAATACGGGTGCATACGAGTAGAATTGTTGATGAAACTGAACGAGGATGTAATTGTAAGCATTTTTGTTAAGTAGAAGTATTTTGATAAGTGTCTTGAAGTCTTTCAAAAGTGTATGAATACATATTAAAACACTACATGTATATACATTTTAACTGAGTCGTTAAGTCATCGTTAGTCGTTACATGTAAATGTTGTTTTGAAACCTTTAGGTTAACGATCTTGTTGAATGTTGTTAACCTATTGTTTATTATAACAAATGAGATGTTAAATTGTTATATTATCATGATATTATGATATATAATATATCTTAGTATGATGTATATACAGTTAAATGTCGTTACAACGATAATCGTTACATATATGTCTCGTTTCGAAATCATTAAGTTAGTAGTCTTATTTTTACATATGTATTTCATTGTTAATACACTTAATAATATATTTACTTATCATTTAACATAATTAACCAAGTGTATCAATATCTTAATATGATTCATATGTACCTTGTAAGACGTTGTTATAACGATAATCGTTATATATATCGTTTTCGAGTTTCTTAAATTAATAGTCTCATTTTTATGTATATAACTCATTGTTAAAATACCTAATGAGATACATACTTATAATAAAATCATGTTAACTATATATATAACCATATATATGTCATCGTATAGTTTTTGCAAGTTTTAACGTTCGTGAATCACCGGTCAACTTGGGTGGTCAATTGTCTATATGAAACCTATTTCAATTAATCAAGTCTTAACAAGTTTGATTGCTTAACATGTTGGAAACACTTAATCATGTAAATAACAATTTCATTTAATATATATATATATATAAACATGGAAAAGTTAGGGTCACTACATTTATATTTGTTTAATTAAATGATAGTTTGTTAATTTAATATAAAGATTTACAATTGGACGTACCTATAAATAATCATATACACTCGATCGGACAAAAATGGGCGGGATATTTGTAAGTACTAATAATCGTTCATTTAACCTGACACGGGAATGTATTAATAGTCAATGGAGTTATTAAAATTGGGGTGAATTATATACAAGGACACTTGGTGTAATTATAGTTTAAGTCCCCAATTAATTGGAATATTTGACTTCGGATATAAGGATAATTTGACGAGGACACTCGCACTTTATATTTATGACTGATGAACTGTTATGGACAAAAACCAGACGGACATATTGAATAATCCAGGATAAAGGACAATTAACCCATGGGAATAAACTAAAATCAACACGTCAAACATCATGATTACGAAAGTTTAAATAAGCATAATTCCTTTATTTCATATTTAATTGAACTTTAAATTATCGCACTTTTATTTACTGTCATTTCATATTTAATTGCACTTTTAATTATCGTACTTTTTAATTATCGCAATTTTATTTTATCGCACTTTAATTTATCGCACTTTAATTATTGTCATTTACTTTACGTTTTAAAGTAAGTCTTTTATATATTTAAGATTTTACATTAGGTTTTAACTGTGACTTAAGTTTTAAAATCGACAAACTGATCATTAAACGTTAAAAACCCCCTTTTATAATAATAATATTTATATATTTACAAATATAGTTTTAAAAATATAGCGTTAAACTTGGCTAAGATCCCTGTGGAACGAACCGGACTTACTAAAAACTACACTACTGTACGATTAGGTACACTGCCTATAAGTGTTGTAGCAAGGTTTAGGTATATCCACTCTATAAATAAATAAATAACTTGTGTAAAATTGTGTCGTATTTAATAGTATTTTGTAGTAAAAATATAACTATTTCGTATACACCTCGCATAACATCAATTATTATTGCTTGGTAACCTAAGAATTAGAAATGGGTATGGCCCTAATTCACGCAAATCCTAAAAGTAGCTACCGGGTTTAACACCCCCACCCAGAATGTTCAGTAGACAGAAGAGCTAGTGAGCGTGGTGTTTATACAGACGAGATGTTCTGTTTTGGGGATATTATTGATGAGCATTATATGTTAAGTTCGGTTACCATGTTGAGAAATGAAATTAAATTGAATGTTATGTATCGATAGAATGATTTTTATACACAGGTTATGTGTATTATTTTTGTGCATGAGATATGTGTACGGTTATTTAAAAATCGTGAGGTAACCTACGGGGGAGAAAAGGATACGAACCTACTCTGCTAAGCATTATGAAAAATGGTTTTGTAAACGAGATAGGTGTACTGTATTTAAATCTTGTGGTCTATCAAAATGATGAATTTTATTGCTTATGATAAACTAATGAACTCACTAACCTTTTGGTTGACACTTTAAAGCATATTTATTCTCAGGTATTAAAGAAATCTTTCGCTGTGCATCAGCTCATTTTAAGGATATTATTTGGAGTCATTCATGGTATATTTCAAAAGACGTTGCATTCGAGTCGTTGAGTTCAACAAGATTATTATTAAGTCATTAATAGTTTGTTATATTATGAAATGGTATGCATGCCTATTAACTTTCGATGAAATGAAAGTTTATCTTTTAAAAACGAATGCAATGTTTGTAAAATGTATCATTTAGAGGTCAAATACCTCGCGATGTAATCAACTATTGTGAATCGTTTATAATGTATATGAACGGGTCCTTTCAACTATGATACTTGTTTTTATTTAATATTATATTTAGGTACATCGAGAATCATTTTGGGGCTACTATCTCACCACTAGCTAGAAAACCTTGCTGCTTTTATAACGTTTTAGTTTAACTGTTCGAGTATTTTTAGCCGTTTTTTATTTCTCTAGCTTAATAACCTTAATTTTGTTTTTGTTTCTAAATTTCATATTGAATACGAATATATGTGAGTGTAATTTTGTTTTGATGATAATTAATTACCGCAACACATATATATGAAGCCACTACATTCCCCACAAAATAGGGCAAATTTTGTGAAGAATTTTCCGAAAAATTTTTAATTGCAGATTAGGCCCATATTCTCAAGATAACTAGAAAGCGACGCTACGAGAAAGACTTCCTTGAGGCTTTCCCCCTTTTGAAGCAGTTTAGATGCCGAAAATGACCTTTTACTATTTTTAAATGTGAATTTTGCACTTTTAGATCTTACGATAATTAATACCTTCACATGTGAATTGTTGTGATTGTTTAAATACCACTATGATACTTATTTTTATTTGATATTGTATTTAGGTACATCGAGAATCATTTTGGGGCTACTATCTGTGACGACCCGGAAATTTCCGACCAAATTTAAATTTAATCTTTATATAATTTCGACACGATAAGCAAAGTCTGTAATGTTGAATTTCAAATTTTTGAACTATTTCATATATTCAATTGACCTTCGACTAGTTTCGACGATTCACGAATAAATATTTATAAATAAATATGTAAAACAAAATAAAATATAATAAAATTTTTATTTAAAATGAATTTATATATATATTATATCATGTATAATTTACATACATAATTATTATATGTATATTGTAGTTTATAATTATTGTGTGTAAAAATTTATAATATCTATTTTTATGTAAATATCCATAAGTTATGATATAGTTAATATATTAATATTATTAGTATTAATATTATTATTATTATTTATTATTATTATGTTAATTATTATTATTATTATTAATATATTTATTAATTATTAATATAAATATTAAATAAATACAAAAATATGATAAAGGACAATCGGATATATATCTATTTCAGTATCTATATTTTTCACTGCTTGTGATCTTTTGTCTTCCACCATTCTACTACAAGACACATCAATCTCTTCTTTTCTCATTGAATTTAATAGCCGTAAATGGAATTGATGATTGATAAATGATTGTTGTGTTTGGATGCTTATATATGTATCGAATCCATATATCTTATATTATTATTTATGTCTACATAATTGATCAAGATGATTGATACAAATATACTTTATATATATTTATACCCTACATGTCAAGATTCGTTTAGTAAATCCATCCATAAGGCAATAAACTCATAAGTAATTTCATATTAAAACTACACATATCTTCTTTTACAAAATATCACACCATCTCTCTCTTTCTCTTTCCTTTTCTGATTTCAACCAAAACAACCAACACCATTTATCCATTTTGGTTTCGATGATCAAACCAACACCACTATGATCAAATCATCACACCCATGGTTATCAAACACCATCTTCCACTTTCAAAACACCACCATGATGCTATAAACCTCCGAAGATCACCACAACTTTGGACCACCCACCTTGAATACACAACGACCACCATCATAATCATTGGTTAGTTGCAATACCTACTACTGTTTGTATAATATTAAAGAGAGAGAGAGAGAGAGAGAGAGAGATTATAGGCTACTGCAACTTGATTAATTTTTTTGTTTCATCGAACCTAACACTAACCGCTTGCTACATACGGAGTATATTTCTTCTTCTCTAAATCCGCCTGTTTTACTCGTGTTATATTTTTTTATTTTATTGTTGTTTCTCTTTTGGCCAACAACCTTTAAACAACAAGACCCCATTTTTTTTTAAAGAAATGAAAACCGAAATAATTGAGTATTTGGACCACACTTTTTTTTTTTTGACCGAGATTTTTGTGGAATTATGGAGTGATTCGTTTTCTCTTCTGTGTATGGCCAACATACTATAATCCAATAACCCCACCACCCACTACTACATATCACTATCTAGTTAGTTCTTTAGGTTTGAATTATAAAGGAAATAGATGAGGAACAATTAATACTATGATTGATCGAGAAAATGATAATGAGGATGGGACGAAGGACGTGCTTTACTGCTGCTACTTAGTTACAATTCCTTTAAATGATTAATCCAAGTAAACCTTGGTAATTTGGGCTGGCTTTAATTAATTCATGGACTAAGCAATATAGTAGTTGGGCCAAGACCCTGTTAAACTAATTGGTGGGCCGTAATCCATCTCATATTTCTTTTGTTGGATTGAAACAATTAACAGGATTATATTAGGAATGCTGTTATGATCATGATACTATGATCATAATGAGAATGATGATTACATGGCAATATGATGAATGATGATAGGATACTTGTGATAGCGATGAGGATAATGTTGATGACAATCGTAATATTTAAAAGATGATGATCGATAATAAGAATATGATGATCGTGAATACATAGGAGGATGATTAAATGATGTTGAAAGATCATAATAATGGAAGAAGGTTATGATTTTATAGTGAGAATTCGATGATGATAAGCTTGATGATGATGATGATGGGTGTTATAATCTATAGAGGAAGAAGACGAAATCAGATACATGATAAAAGTAATTAAAATCCTTATTAGATAAGAAAAACATATTGGCCCAGCTGGTTAGTGGTGTTTGTGCTTATTCAGAAGGTCACAGGTTCGAGCCTGGGGAGCTTCAAATTTTATTTCATTTTTTTTAGACGATGAAGCAGAAGGGTACAGTCAGACTGACATGGGTTAAAAGAATTTAATCCGAGAAATAAATTAGAAGGAAGCAAATGGTGTTATGGTTAAGGGTGTTGACGAGGAACGAGAGGTTGCGGGTTCGAGTCTGGGCTATGGCAATTCTTTTTAGAAACCTTATTTTTGAGGTAGAATTATTATTATTATTATTATTATTATTATTATTATTATTATTATTATTATTATTATTATTAATATTATTATTATTATTATTATTATTTTTATTATTTTTATTATTATTATTATTATTATTATTATTATTATTATTATTATTATTATTATTATTATTATTATTATTATTATTATTATAAGTATTAAGTATTATTATTTTTGCTATTATCATTAACACTTTATTATTAATAATATTATTATTATTATTATAATTATTAAGGTTATAATTATTATTATGATTACCAACATAAAGAATAAAGATACAAATAATATTATGAAAATGATTAAGTTACAATGAATTATTATTATTATTATCATTATTATAGTATTATTATAATTTTGACAAACAAATGATATTTATATAAAATATATATATATATATATATATATATATATATATATATATATATATATATATATATATATATATATATATATATATATATATATATATATATATATATATATATATATATATATATTTACATGTATCATAACTATATTAATATTACATATTGTTTAAAAATGAAATGTTATTATTATAAAATATTAATTAAATTACATATGATAGATAAACATATGTTAATATAATCATATATATAAATATTAATTAGTTATCTAAAGTATATAAAATAGTTAAAACTAATTTATTTATTAATATCACATACAAATTATTAAGTATATTGATATTAATATATATACTTGCTTAATTGTTATTATAAGTCTTAATATATACACAAATGATATAGGTTCGTGAATCCAAGGCCAACTCTGCATTGTTCAGTTGTTCAATATAGTCATATGTATTTTTACTACAAAATACATTAGGTGAGTTTCATTTGCTCCCTTTTTAAATGCTTTTGCTATATATATTTTTGGGACTGAGAATACATGCGCTGCTTTTATAAATGTTTTACGAAATAGACACAAGTTTTTAAAATTACATTCTATGGTTGGATTATTAACCGAATATAGCCCTTCAAGTTTGGTAACCTAAGAATTTAGGGAAATGGCCCCTGATTGACGCGAATCCTAAAGATAGATCTATGGACCTTGACAAGTCCCATTCGGGGTACGAATGCTTTAGTACTTCGAGATTATTATTATACAGATGAGAGGTTCTGTTTGGGGATATTCTATGCATTAAGTTAACTTCGGTTACCAGGTGTTCAATCCATATGAATGATATTTTTGTCTCTATGCATGAGACGCTTATTTATGAGAACTGGAAATGAAAACCTTGTGGTCTATTAAAATGATGGAAATGATTATTTATGTTAAACTAATGAACTCACCAACCTTTTGGTTGACACTTTAAAGCATGTTTATTCTCAGGTACGAAAGAAATCTTCCGCTGTGCATTTGCTCATATTAGAGATATTACTTGGAGTCATTCATGACATATTTCAAAAGACATTGCATTCGAGTTGTCGAGTTCATCAAGATTATTATTAAGTCAATTATAGTTGGATGTATTATGAAATGGCATGCATGTCGTCAACTTTTGATGTAAAGAAAGTTTGTCTTTCGAAAAACGAATGCAATGTTTGTAAAATGTATCATATAGAGGTCATGAACCTTGCGATGAAATCAACTATTGTGAATCGTTTATAATCGATATAGACTTTGTCCAGATGGATTAGGATGGGTTATGAAAGTTGGTATCAAAGCGGTGGTCTTAGCGAACCAGGTCTACATTAGTGTGTCTAACTGATAAGTCGTTAGGATGCATTAGTGAGTCTGGACTTCGACCGTGTCTGCATGTTAAAAGTTTTGCTTATCATTTTGTGTCGAAAATTACCTACTTATCATCCTTAGGAAATTACCTGCTTATCATTCTTAGTCTAGATACATCTTACTGCAATGATTGCATGAATAGTATATAGACAAAATTCGTATCTTAGCGTATCTGCTAATTCATATCTTAGCATATCTGTTACTGTATACTCTGCCTGGCAACTTCCGTAGATTCCTCCGTAACTTATGAGATTTTATTATTATATATGCATATGTAAACTATGTATTGCAGGGCACTAATCTACATCCTATAATATATTTCTTATTGAAAATCCTTCATCTGATCGTACGAGATGAATCCCTCAACCAGTTCGAGTCCTTCAGATTCCGATAGCTATTTTGATAGTTATTCCGACAGCTATCCCGACATGGATATTCACCTAAGCTCCGAAAGCGGTGTCACCAGAATGAATCAATCAATCAGCCATCCCCAATTCATCTGATGGGTTCGTAGACGACTTAATCAATGGAGACACGAAGAAGGCGATCCCTTCCACCAACCGAATTCACCTCTTGATGATGAACCTAAAACACTTACTGGTGAACCTGTCCGTAATACCATTTTCTCGCTCATTTCCAAAGTATCTTTTCATGATTATATTCTATCCACAATTCTCAACCTTATTCATCCGCTCGTTCTGACCGACAATCATCCCGGAATAATGGAAGAAGTCAACAAACTTCGCGCTCGAAAAATCAATCTGGAAAACGTGGTGCAAAACCTACCAGCTTCAGCAACAGCACCGGTAACACCCGTACCATCAACAACAACATCTGCAGCACAAACCTCAACATCTCATTCTATACCTCAAGTATAATCATCGCTCTACGTATCATTCTACATCATTTATCTTCATTCGACATGGCGATTATGTAATCTCTAATGTTTTAGAGATTATATATTATTGTTCTAACGGTAAATCAAATGAGTTTAATATCATATTGACTCATTAAATCCATGGTTACATCTGAAGAAAATATATATGTATATATGTGTTCATAAAGATTGTAATTAAAAATTCTTTCGTACAAACTGTTAATGGTGAAAATATTTTAACGGGTAGGTAATACCCGAGGAAATATTTAGCTTTCATATTAACATGTTATACTGTACATTCTTTCAATCTGATTCAACAGTCATTTACTATCCTATTTACAACCACAGATATACGTATCCGTTCACCGCAGAATAACCATTTCCATTCAATTTCATATTTGGATTTTGACCTATCAGAATCCAACAAGTGGTATAATGAAGAAAACATTGGACAAAATAAAAATTATTAGAAACAAACAAATTAACTATGAGAAATTTTGTTAAGAATCCACGATAACTGTTCCAGCTAACTGTTCCTAGCTAACTGATTACATTTTATATTATCGCAATTTAATTATCGCAATTTACATTCTCGCAATTTTATTTATCGTCATTTAATTTTTGTTATTTACTTTACGCATTTTATTTATCGTTATTTAATTTCTGTTATTTATTTTACTCACTTTAAATATCGGGACACGTATACAAGGTTTTGACATATCATATCGACGCATTTATATATATTATTTGGAATAACCATAGACACTCTATATGTAGTAATGATCGAGTTCTCTATACAGGGTTGAGGTTGATTCTACAATAATATATATATATAATTTGAGTTGTTATCGAGTCTGAGACATGTACACGGGTCACGATACATATTGATTAATTCGAGTATTATATATTTAATTATATACGAATTATTGAATTGCTAACTATGGACTATCAACTGAGGACTACCAACATTGGACAATTAAAATGAATTAAAATATTGATTATAATATATGAAACTAAACAATTCTTCAAGTTTGCCACTTGATTTCATCTTAAACCTCATTTGTATCTTGACAATTACAATATGCATTCAAACTTTCATGATTCTTAAAAACACATCAATCGAGAGGATGATGAAATGTCCCGTTCTTATTGATTAAAAACGTTCCATATTAATTGATTTCGTTGCGAGGTTTTGACCTCTATATGAGACGTTTTTCAAAGACTGCATTCATTTTTAAAACAAACCATAACCTTTATTTCATAAATAAAGGTTTAAAAAGCTTTACGTAGATTATCAAATAATGATAATCTAAAATATCCTGTTTACACACGACCATTACATAATGGTTTACAATACAAATATGTTACATCGAAATCAGTTTCTTGAATGCAGTTTTTACACAATATCATACAAACATGGACTCCAAATCTTGTCCTTATTTTAGTATGCAACAGCGGAAGCTCTTAATATTCACCTGAGAATAAACATGCTTTAAACGTCAACAAAAATGTTGGTGAGTTATAGGTTTAACCTATATATATCAAATCGTAAGAATAGACCACAAGATTTCATATTTCAATACACATCCCATACATAGAGATAAAAATCATTCATATGGTGAACACCTGGTAACTGACATTAACAAGATGCATATATAAGAATATCCCCATCATTCCGGGACACCCTTCGGATATGATATAAATTTTGAAGTACTAAAGCATCCGGTACTTTGGATGGGGTTTGTTAGGCCCAATAGATCTATCTTTAGGATTCGCATCAATTAGGGTGTCTGTTCCCTAATTCTTAGATTACCAGACTTAATAAAAAGGGGCATATTCGATTTCGATAATTCAACCATAGAATGTAGTTTCACGTACTTGTGTCTATTTTGTAAATCATTTATAAAACCTGCATGTATTCTCATCCCAAAAATATTAGATTTTAAAAGTGGGACTATAACTCACTTTCACAGATTTTTACTTCGTCGGGAAGTAAGACTTGGCCACTGGTTGATTCACGAACCTATAACAATATATACATATATATCAAAGTATGTTCAAAATATATTTACAACACTTTTAATATATTTTGATGTTTTAAGTTTATTAAGTCAGCTGTCCTCGTTAGTAACCTACAACTAGTTGTCCACAGTTAGATGTACAGAAATAAATCGATAAATATTATCTTGAATCAATCCACGACCCAGTGTATACGTATCTCAGTATTGATCACAACTCAAACTATATATATTTTGGAATCAACCTCAACCCTGTATAGCTAACTCCAACATTCACATATAGAGTGTCTATGGTTGTTCCGAAATATATATAGATGTGTCGAAATGATAGGTCGAAACATTGTATACGTGTCTATGGTATCTCAAGATTACATAATATACAATACAAGTTGATTAAGTTATGGTTGGAATAGATTTGTTACCAATTTTCACGTAGCTAATAATGAGAAAAATTATCCAATCTTGTTTTACCCATAACTTCTTCATTTTAAATCCGTTTTGAGTGAATCAAATTGCTATGGTTTCATATTGAACTCTATTTTATGAATCTAAACAGAAAAAGTATAGGTTTATAGTCGGAAAAATAAGTTACAAGTCATTTTTTTAAAGGTAGTCATTTCAGTCGAAAGAACGACGTCTAGATGACCATTTTAGAAAACATACTTCCACTTTGAGTTTAACCATAATTTTTGGATATAGTTTCATGTTCATAATAAAAATCATTTTCTAAGAATAACAACTTTTAAATCAAAGTTTATCATAGTTTTTAATTAACTAACCCAAAACAGCCCGCGGTGTTACTACGACGGCGTAAATCCGGTTTTACGGTGTTTTTCGTGTTTCCAGGTTTTAAATCATTAAGTTAGCATATCATATAGATATAGAACATGTGTTTAGTTGATTTTAAAAGTCAAGTTAGAAGGATTAACTTTTGTTTGCGAACAAGTTTAGAATTAACTAAACTATGTTCTAGTGATTACAAGTTTAAACCTTCGAATAAGATAGCTTTATATGTATGAATCGAATGATGTTATGAACATCATTACTACCTTAAGTTCCTTGGATAAACCTACTGGAAAAGAGAAAAATGGATCTAGCTTCAATGGATCCTTGGATGGCTCGAAGTTCTTGAAGCAGAATCATGACACGAAAACAAGTTCAAGTAAGATCATCACTTGAAATAAGATTGTTATAGTTATAGAAATTGAACCAAAGTTTGAATATGATTATTACCTTGTATTAGAATGATAACCTACTGTAAGAAACAAAGATTTCTTGAGATTGGATGATCACCTTACAAGATTGGAAGTGAGCTAGCAAACTTGAAAGTATTCTTGATTTTATGAAACTAGAACTTTTGGAATTTATGAAGAACACTTAGAACTTGAAGATAGAACTTGAGAGAGATCAATTAGATGAAGAAAATTGAAGAATGAAAGTGTTTGTAGGGGTTTTTGGTCGTTGGTGTATGGATTAGATATAAAGGATATGTAATTTTGTTTTCATGTAAATAAGTCATGAATGATTACTAATATTTTTGTAATTTTATGAGATATTTCATGCTAGTTGCCAAATGATGGTTCCCACATGTGTTAGGTGACTCACATAGGCTGATAAGAGCTAATCATTGGAGTGTATATACCAATAGTACATACATCTAAAAGCTGTGTATTGTACGAGTACGAATACGGGTGCATACGAGTAGAATTGTTGATGAAACTGAACGAGGATGTAATTGTAAGCATTTTTGTTAAGTAGAAGTATTTTGATAAGTGTATTGAAGTCTTTAAAAAGTGTATAAATACATATTAAAACACTACATGTATATACATTTTAACTGAGTCGTTAAGTCATCGTTAGTCGTTACATGTAAGTGTTGTTTTGAAACCTTTAGGTTAACGATCTTGTTAAATGTTGTTAACCCAATGTTTATAATATCAAATGATATTTTAAATTATTATATTATCATGATATTATCATGTATGAATATCTCTTAATATGATATATATACATTAAATGTCTTTACAACGATAATCGTTACATATATGTCTCGTTTAAAAATCATTAAGTTAGTAGTCTTGTTTTTACATATGTAGTTCATTGTTAATATACTTAATGATATGTTTAATTATCATAGTATCATGTTAACTATATATATATATCCATATATATGTCATCATATAGTTTTTACAAGTTTTAACGTTCGTGAATCACCGGTCAACTTGGGTGGTCAATTGTCTATATGAAACATATTTCAATTAATCAAGTCTTAACAAGTTTGATTGCTTATCATGTTGGAAACATTTAATCATGTAAATATCAATCTCAATTAATATATATAAACATGGAAAAGTTCGGGTCACTACAGTACCTACCCGTTAAATAAATTTCGTCCCGAAATTTTAAGCTGTTGAAGGTGTTGACGAATCTTCTGGAAATAGATGCGGGTATTTCTTCTTCATCTGATCTTCACGCTCCTAGGTGAACTCGAGTCCTCTACGAGCATTCCATCGAACCTTAACAATTGGTATCTTGTTTTGCTTAAGTCTTTTAACCTCACGATCCATTATTTTGACGGGTTCTTCGATGAATTGAAGTTTTTCGTTGATTTGGATTTCATCTAACGGAATAGTGAGATCTTCTTTAGCAAAACATTTCTTCAAATTCGAGACGTGGAAAGTGTTATGTACAGCCGCGAGTTGTTGAGGTAACTCTAGTCGGTAAGCTACTGGTCCGACACGATCAATAATCTTGAATGGTCCAATATACCTTGGATTTAATTTCCCTCGTTTACCAAATCGAACAACGCCTTTCCAAGGTGCAACTTTAAGCATGACCATCTCTCCAATTTCAAATTCTATATCTTTTCTTTTAATGTCAGCGTAACTCTTTTGTCGACTTTGGGCGGTTTTCAACCGTTGTTGAATTTGGATGATCTTCTCGGTAGTTTCTTGTATAATCTCCGGACCCGTAATCTGTCTATCCCCCACTTCACTCCAACAAATCGGAGACCTGCACTTTCTACCATAAAGTGCTTCAAACGGCGCCATCTCAATGCTTGAATGGTAGCTGTTGTTGTAGGAAAATTCTGCTAACGGTAGATGTCGATCCCAACTGTTTCCGAAATCAATAACACATGCTCGTAGCATGTCTTCAAGAGTTTGTATTGTCCTTTTGCTCTGTCCATCAGTTTGTGGATGATAGGCAGTACTCATGTCTAGACGAGTTCCTAATGCTTGCTGTAATGTCTGCCAGAATCTTGAAATAAATCTGCCATCCCTATCAGAGATAATAGAGATTGGTATTCCATGTCTGGAGACGACTTCCTTCAAATACAGTCGTGCTAACTTCTCCATCTTGTCATCTTCTCTTATTGGCAGGAAGTGTGCTGATTTGGTGAGACGATCAACTATTACCCAAATAGTATCAAAACCACTTGCAGTCCTTGGCAATTTAGTGATGAAATACATGGTAATATTTTCCCATTTCCATTCCGGGATTTCGGGTTGTTGAAGTAGACCTGATGGTTTCTGATGCTCAGCTTTGACCTTAGAACACGTCAAACATTCTCCTACGTATTTAGCAACATCGGCTTTCATACCCGGCCACCAAAAATGTTTCTTGAGATCCTTGTACATCTTCCCCGTTCCAGGATGTATTGAGTATCTGGTTTTATGAGCTTCTCTAAGTACCATTTCTCTCATATCTCCAAATTTTGGTACCCAAATCCTTTCAGCCCTATACCGGGTTCCGTCTTCCCGAATATTAAGATGCTTCTCCGAACCTTTGGGTATTTCATCCTTTAAATTTCCCTCTTTTAAAACTCCTTGTTGCGCCTCCTTTATTTGAGTAGTAATATTATTATGAATCATTATATTCATAGATTTTACTCGAATGGGTTCTCTGTCCTTCCTGCTCAAGGCATCGGCTACCACATTTGCCTTCCCCGGGTGGTAACGAATCTCAAAGTCGTAATCATTCAATAATTCAATCCACCTACGCTGCCTCATATTCAGTTGTTTCTGATTAAATATGTGTTGGAGACTTTTGTGGTCGGTATATATAATACTTTTGACCCCATATAAGTAGTGCCTCCAAGTCTTTAATGCAAAAACAACCGCGCCTAATTCCAAATCATGCGTCATATAATTTTGTTCGTGAATCTTCAATTGTCTAGACGCATAAGCAATCACCTTCGTTCGTTGCATTAATACACAACCGAGACCTTGCTTTAATGCATCACAATAAATCACAAAATCATCATTCCCTTCAGGAAATGACAATATAGGTGCCGTAGTTAGCTTTTTCTTCAATAACTGAAACGCTTTCTCTTGTTCATCATTCCATTCAAATTTCTTCCCTTTATGCGTTAATGCAGTCAAGGGTTTTGCTATTCTAGAAAAGTCTTGGATGAACCTTCTGTAGTAACCAGCTAGTCCTAAAAACTGGCGTATGTGTTTCGGAGTTTTCGGGGTTTCCCACTTTTCAACAGTTTCTATCTTTGCTGGATCCACCTTAATACCTTCTTTGTTCACTATGTGACCGAGGAATTGAACTTCTTCCAACCAAAATGCACACTTTGAAAACTTAGCGTACAATTCTTCCTTCCTCAATACTTCTAACACATTTCTCAAATGTTCACCGTGTTCTTGGTCATTCTTTGAGTAAATAAGTATGTCATCAATGAAAACAATGACAAACTTGTCAAGGTATGGTCCACACACTCGGTTCATAAGGTCCATGAACACAGCTGGTGCATTAGTTAAACCAAACGGCATGACCATAAACTCGTAATGACCGTAACGTGTTCTGAAAGCAGTCTTTGGAATATCATCTTCTTTCACCCGCATTTGATGATACCCGGAACGTAAGTCAATCTTTGAATAAACAGAAGAGCCTTGTAGTTGATCAAATAAGTCATCGATTCTCGGTAGTGGGTAGCGGTTCTTGATGGTAAGTTTGTTCAACTCTCGGTAGTCGATACACAACCTGAATGTACCATCTTTCTTCTTGACAAACAAAACAGGAGCTCCCCACGGTGATGTGCTTGGTTGAATGAAACCACGCTCTAAAAGTTCTTGTAATTGGCTTTGTAGTTCTTTCATCTCGCTGGGTGCGAGTCTGTAAGGAGCACGAGCTATTGGTGCAGCTCCTGGTACAAGATCTATTTGAAATTCAACGGATCGATGTGGGGGTAATCCCGGTAATTCTTTCGGAAATACATCAGGAAATTCTTTTGCGACGGGAACATCATTGATGCTCTTTTCTTCAGTTTGTACTTTCTCGACGTGTGCTAGAACAGCATAGCAACCTTTTCTTATTAGTTTTTGTGCCTTCAAATTACTAATAAGATGTAGCTTCGTGTTGCTCTTTTCTCCGTACACCATTAAGGGTTTTCCTTTTTCTCGTATAATGCGAATTGCATTTTTGTAACGAACGATCTCCGCTTTCACTTCTTTCAACCAGTCCATACCGATGATCACATCAAAACTCCCTAACTCTACTGGTATCAAATCAATCTTAAATGTTTCGCTAACCAGTTTAATTTCTCGATTCCGACATATATTATCTGCTGAAATTAATTTACCATTTGCTAATTCGAGTAAAAATTTACTATCCAAAGGCGTCAATGGACAACTTAATTTAGCACAAAAATCTCTACTCATATAGCTTCTATCCGCACTCGAATCAAATAAAAAGTAAGCAGATTTATTGTCAATAAGAAACGTACCCGTAACAAGCTCCGGGTCTTCCTGTGCCTCTGCCGCATTAATATTGAAAACTCTTCCATGGCCTTGTCCATTCGTGTTCTCCTGGTTCGGGCAATTTCTAATAATGTGGCCCAGTTTTCCACATTTATAACAAACTACATTGGCATAACTTGCTCCGACACTACTTGCTCCACCATTACTCGTTCCGACACCATTTGTTCCTTTCGTTCTATTAACCCCTGGTCCGTAGACCTCACACTTCGCCGCGCTATGACCATTTCTTTTACACTTGTTGCAAAATTTGGTGCAGAACCCCGAGTGATTCTTTTCACACCTTTGGCATAGCTGCTTCTGATTGTTGTTGTTGTTGCAGTTATTATTGTTGTTGGGATGATTGTTGTAGTTGTTGTTGTTGTTGGGCCGTTTGTTGTAGTTGCGATTGATGTTGCGATTGTTGGGATAATTGTTGCGATTATTGTTGTAATTGCTGTTGTTGTTGTATTGGTGATTCTTATCACCGTTTTCCTCCCACTTTCTTTTGACTTGCTTCACATTGGCCTCTTCAGCAGTCTGTTCTTTAATTCTTTCTTCAATCTGGTTCACGAGTTTGTGAGTCATTCTACATGCCTGTTGTATGGAGGCGGGCTCGTGTGAACTTATATCTTCTTGGATTCTTTCCGGTAATCCTTTCACAAACGCGTCGATCTTCTCTTCCTCATCTTCGAATGCTCCCTGACACAATAGGCACAATTCTGTGAATCGTCTTTCGTACGTGGTAATATCAAATCCTTGGGTTCGTAACCCTCTAAGTTCTGTCTTGAGCTTATTGACCTCGGTTCTGGGACGGTACTTCTCGTTCATCAAGTGCTTGAATGCTGACCACGGTAGTGCGTACGCATCGTCTTGTCCCACTTGCTCTAGATAGGTATTCCACCATGTTAACGCAGAACCTGTGAAGGTATGCGTAGCGTACTTTACTTTGTCCTCTTCAGTACACTTACTTATGGCAAACACCGATTCGACCTTCTCGGTCCACCGTTTCAATCCGATCGGTCCTTCGGTTCCATCAAATTCCAAAGGTTTGCAGGCAGTGAATTCTTTGTAGGTGCATCCTACACGATTTCCTGTACTGCTAGATCCAAGGTTATTGTTGGTATGTAGCGCAGCATGTACTGCGGCTATGTTTGAAGCTAGAAAAGTACGGAATTCCTCTTCATTCATATTCACGGTGTGTCGAGTAGTCGGTGCCATTTCCTTCAAAATAGTTAAATGGAACAAGTTAATCATACAGAATATTAAGAGTAGTTAATAGTATTTCGTAGCATAATATGAACTCATTTATAAAAGCTTTTTCTTCATATTAGCGTTTTATAAGTTTAAATTCGGGTAGTACCTACCCGTTAAGTTCATACTTAGTAGCTAATATACAATTCAACTACTACAATTCTATATGAAAAACTGATTATAATAATATTTCGCGTTCAAACTTTTACACAACATTTTACAAACTTACTATACCGCTTATTTTACATATAGCATGAAATATAGCACACAATAAATTTGATACAAGATGGTTGTGAAGATAATTCTAGCTAGTACACAAGTCGTTCAGCAAAGGCAATAAAGACACGTAATTCATACGTCCAGAAACAAGTCATGCATTCTGGTTTTACTAGGACTACTTCCCATCCTTGGTCTTGTGGAACATAACCGTTATGGCCGTTGATAAGACAGCGTGTTGTAACGTCGTCAAAGGGACGAGGGTTACGTAATGTCCAACAGTCCCGTAACAATCTAAAAACCTCATTTCTTACCCCAATTACCGACTCCGTCACTTGTGGGAACATTTTGTTTAATAGTTGTAGCCCGATGTTCTTGTTCTCACTTTGGTGAGAAGCGAACATTACTAATCCGTAAGCATAACATGCTTCTTTATGTTGCATGTTAGCCACTTTTTCTAAATCACGAAGTCCAATATTCGGATATATTGAGTCAAAATAATTTCTTAACCCATTGCGTAAAATAGCATTTGGGTTCCCCGCAATATATGCGTCAAAGTAAACACATCGTAACTTATGGATTTCCCAATGTGATATCCCCCATCTTCTGAACGAAAGCCTTTTATAAACCAAGGCATTCTTGGAACGTTCTTCGAATGTCTTACAAACTGATCTCGTCTTAAATAGTTGTGCTGAAGAATTCTGACCGACTCTAGACAAGATTTCATCAATCATGTCTCTGGGTAGGTCTCTTAAAATATTGGGTTGTCTATCCATTTTGTGTTTTTATACTGTAAAATAGACAAGAGTTAGATTCATAAAAAAAAATACTTATTAATACAAGCAATTTTTACATATATCATAAAGCATAAGCACACTATATTACATATATTACACCACACGAATACAACTATCTTATTCCGACTCGCTTGTTTCTTCTTCTTTGGTTTTGGTTCGTTTTGCCAAGTTTCTAGGGATATATGATGTTCCCCTAATACGAGCCGTCGTGATCCACATTGGTTTAGAAAAACCTGGTGGTTTAGAGGTTCCCGGGTCATTGTTACAACTTAAGGACTTCGGGGGTTGACGATACATATAAAGTTCATCGGGGTTGGAATTAGATTTCTCTATTTTTATGCCCTTTCCCTTATTATTTTCTTTTGCCTTTTTAAATTCAGTTGGGGTAATTTCTATAACATCATCGGAATTCTCGTCGGAATCTGATTCATCGGAGAATTGGTAATCCTCCCAATATTTTGCTTCCTTGGCGGAAACACCATTGACCATAATTAACCTTGGTCGGTTGGTTGAGGATTTTCTTTTACTTAACCGTTTTATTATTTCCCCCACCTGTTCTATTTCTTCATCCGGTTCCGATTCTTCTTCCGGTTCCGATTCTTCTTCCGGTTCCTCTTCGGGAACTTGTGAATCAGTCCACGAATCATTCCAATTTACATTTGACTCTTCATTATTATTAGGTGAGTCAATGGGACTTGTTCTAGAGGTAGACATCTATCACATAATATCAAACGCGTTAAGAGATTAATATATCACATAATATTCACATGTTAAAAATATATAGTTTCCAACAAAATTTGTTAAGCAATCATTTTTCAAGTAAACACGGTCGAAGTCCAGACTCACTAATGCATCCTAACAAACTCGATAAGACACACTAATGCAAAATTCTGGTTCTCTAAGACCAACGCTCGGATACCAACTGAAATGTCCCGTTCTTATTGATTAAAAACGTTCCATATTAATTGATTTCGTTGCGAGGTTTTGACCTCTATATGAGACGTTTTTCAAAGACTGCATTCATTTTTAAAACAAACCATAACCTTTATTTCATAAATAAAGGTTTAAAAAGCTTTACGTAGATTATCAAATAATGATAATCTAAAATATCCTGTTTACACACGACCATTACATAATGGTTTACAATACAAATATGTTACATCGAAATCAGTTTCTTGAATGCAGTTTTTACACAATATCATACAAACATGGACTCCAAATCTTGTCCTTATTTTAGTATGCAACAGCGGAAGCTCTTAATATTCACCTGAGAATAAACATGCTTTAAACGTCAACAAAAATGTTGGTGAGTTATAGGTTTAACCTATATATATCAAATCGTAAGAATAGACCACAAGATTTCATATTTCAATACACATCCCATACATAGAGATAAAAATCATTCATATGGTGAACACCTGGTAACCGACATTAACAAGATGCATATATAAGAATATCCCCATCATTCCGGGACACCCTTCGGATATGATATAAATTTTGAAGTACTAAAGCATCCGGTACTTTAGATGGGGTTTGTTAGGCCCAATAGATCTATCTTTAGGATTCGCGTCAATTAGGGTGTCTGTTCCCTAATTCTTAGATTACCAGACTTAATAAAAAGGGGCATATTCGATTTCGATAATTCAACCATAGAATGTAGTTTCACGTACTTGTGTCTATTTTGTAAATCATTTATAAAACCTGCATGTATTCTCATCCCAAAAATATTAGATTTTAAAAGTGGGACTATAACTCACTTTCACAGATTTTTACTTCGTCGGGAAGTAAGACTTGGCCACTGGTTGATTCACGAACCTATAACAATATATACATATAATACAAAGTATGTTCAAAATATATTTACAACACTTTTAATATATTTTGATGTTTTAAGTTTATTAAGTCAGCTGTCCTCGTTAGTAACCTACAACTAGTTGTCCACAGTTAGATGTACATAAATAAATCGATAAATATTATCTTGAATCAATCCACGACCCAGTGTATACGTATCTCAGTATTGATCACAACTCAAACTATATATATTTTGGAATCAACCTCAACCCTGTATAGCTAACTCCAACATTCACATATAGAGTGTCTATGGTTGTTCCGAAATATATATAGATGTGTCGAAATGATAGGTCAAAACATTGTATACGTGTCTATGGTATCTCAAGATTACATAATATACAATACAAGTTGATTAAGTTATGGTTGGAATAGATTTGTTACCAATTTTCACGTAGCTAATAATGAGAAAAATTATCCAATCTTGTTTTACCCATAACTTCTTCATTTTAAATCCGTTTTGAGTGAATCAAATTTCTATGGTTTCATATTGAACTCTATTTTATTAATCTAAACAGAAAAAGTATAGGTTTATAGTCGGAAAAATAAGTTACAAGTCATTTTTGTAAAGGTAGTCATTTCAGTCGAAAGAACGACGTCTAGATGACCATTTTAGAAAACATACTTCCACTTTGAGTTTAACCATAATTTTTGGATATAGTTTCATGTTCATAATAAAAATCATTTTCTCAGAATAACAACTTTTAAATCAAAGTTTATCATAGTTTTTAATTAACTAACCCAAAACAGCCCGCGGTGTTACTACGACGGCGTAAATCAGGTTTTACGGTGTTTTTCGTGTTTCCAGGTTTTAAATCATTAAGTTAGCATATCATATAGATATAGAACATGTGTTTAGTTGATTTAAAAGTCAAGTTAGAAGGATTAACTTTTGTTTGCGAACAAGTTTAGAATTAACTAAACTATGTTCTAGTGATTACAAGTTTAAACCTTCGAATAAGATAGCTTTATATGTATAAATCGAATGATGTTATGAATATCATTACTACCTTAAGTTCCTTGGATAAACCTACTGGAAAAGAGAAAAATGGATCTAGATTCAATGGATCCTTGGATGGCTCGAAGTTCTTGAAGCAGAATCATGACACGAAAACAAGTTCAAGTAAGATCATCACTTGAAATAAGATTGTTATAGTTATAGAAATTGAACCAAAGTTTGAATATGATTATTACCTTGTATTAGAATGATAACCTACTGTAAGAAACAAAGATTTCTTGAGGTTGGATGATCACCTTACAAGATTGGAAGTGAGCTAGCAAACTTGAAAGTATTCTTGATTTTATGAAACTAGAACTTTTGGAATTTATGAAGAACACTTAGAACTTGAAGATAGAACTTGAGAGAGATCAATTAGATGAAGAAAATTGAAGAATGAAAGTATTTGTAGGGGTTTTTGGTCGTTGGTGTATGGATTAGATATAAAGGATATGTAATTTTGTTTTCATGTAAATAAGTCATGAATGATTACTCATATTTTTGTAATTTTATGAGATATTTCATGCTAGTTGCCAAATGATGGTTCCCACATGTGTTAGGTGACTCATATGGGCTGCTAAGAGCTGATCATTGGAGTGTATATACCAATAGTACATACATCTAAAAGCTGTGTATTGTACGAGTACGAATACGGGTGCATACGAGTAGAATTGTTGATGAAACTGAACGAGGATGTAATTGTAAGCATTTTTGTTAAGTAGAAGTATTTTGATAAGTGTATTGAAGTCTTTCAAAAGTGTATAAATACATATTAAAACACTACATGTATATACATTTTAACTGAGTCGTTAAGTCATCGTTAGTCGTTACATGTAAGTGTTGTTTTGAAACCTTTAGGTTAACGATCTTGTTAAATGTTGTTAACCCAATGTTTATAATATCAAATGAGATTTTAAATTATTATATTATCATGATATTATCATGTATGAATATCTCTTAATATGATATATATACATTAAATGTCTTTACAACGATAATCGTTACATATATGTCTCGTTTAAAAATCATTAAGTTAGTAGTCTTGTTTTTACATATGTAGTTCATTGTTAATATACTTAATGATATGTTTACTTATCATAGTATCATGTTAACTATATATATATCCATATATATGTCATCATATAGTTTTTACAAGTTTTAACGTTCGTGAATCACCGGTCAACTTGGGTGGTCAATTGTCTATATGAAACATATTTCAATTAATCAAGTCTTAACAAGTTTGATTGCTTATCATGTTGGAAACATTTAATCATGTAAATATCAATCTCAATTAATATATATAAACATGGAAAAGTTCGGGTCACTACAGATGAACCAACCGCACTTCATTTACGGAAGAAAAGATTGATGCATATAGTGTTGCACCTGAAAACACTCGGAACCTGAGTAAACGTTTAACACATAGCTGTGCTAATTCCTTTAGTATTATTATTACCGAAAATAACTTTGTAACTCCTGATCGAGATAGCCAGTTTTGTCACAGCTCCAACAAGTCAACTTTGACTTTTCGTTTGAAACAACCTTATTATAACCCTGATATATAAGTTGGCTTTCATCATCGATACCGGAAAACCGTTTATATCTCACTACATTAGTAGTAAACTTACCAGCAACATCATTGATCTTTGACTTTATGAAAAGTTATTATATTCATTAAAATCCTATCATCTACTCATCTGCATCTGATAACGAGAATTGCCGTACCAAATACCGAGAATCAGCAATCAATATTTTGAAATCTTATAGCATGTCTACATCAACAGTTATATGTAAACATATAACATTTATCTCTTAGAACTATGATCTTCCATTCAGAAATTCTGAAAAGCACCCAGTCTGCGAATTAATACTCTGAATTTTGAAAAGTTGAATGAAGCAACAAAAACTGTAAACGACCTCAACAGCCAAAAGTTGATGATAAAGAATTGTATGTTGGCAAAGTTCAGAAAAAGTTTGAAACTAAAAAACTGATTGAGCAAACTACGAAGGAGTCTCTGAACAAAACACAAGGACTAAACTTGTACATTAAGAATTCTGATGATTCTGTTTCTGATGAAATCTTTAGCGAATACCTTGCTTCTGACTCCAAACTCTTGCGAACAAATTTTCTTCACCATCCTTCGATATTAGAAATTCCAAGATATCATCGTATCTTTCGTTATAAATATCCTCCATATTTCTGAAGATATTTTCATAATTATTCTTATCTGAAATCATTAATCTCTTCATGCTATCAGTGTTACATTATATAGAAACTGTTAGTTTCTATATTCTGTAAACTTTCGAGCTTAAAATATGAATGTTATTGAAGTAATGTTGGGAATTGATGCATGAGTTAGTATAATATAATGACACTTGATCAACGTGATTATATTACTGTAAGTCATTCTGAGTTTCTATTGGAACGTGATGATTCACAGATCATAAAGTCATCATGTGCCATGTTACATAACTCTTTCATTCTGCTTAACTTCTGAACATATCAAGAAAGTATATTCTTGATAGTTCTATTCTCAGTGACTCCGGTAATTTGACAAATCAAATCATGCTAATACATTCTTTCCTATTTAGAACATGATGTTTATCCGAAATTCCATACTTACGAATTCTGGACCGTTACTCGCTTTACTAAAGGTCAAGAGGATAATAAAAAGGCAAAGAGATCCAAAATATAAGAGAAAATATAAAGCCCAATAACAACACGGAGGTTACAAACCAGGGATATTAATACGAATAGCAATATAAAGACACGGTATAATTAAGAATAGTATCACCCCAAGGTAATAGTAGAAGTAAACAGATTCTTTTAGTGGAAGATTGAAAAGAAGGATGACAGAAATGATAATTAGAAAAATATCAAGGATTAGAACTGGATTAAACATTTTTAAAATCTTTTGAATGTATGAATTAAAAAAGAAAATATAGGAATGGTGAGAGTAATGGAATGGAAGAGTTTAATTTATAATGGAAATATCAGACAGAGTAATCGAGGCAGATCACCTTATTTAATTATAGAGATCTTAATTTCCTTACTCGCCGAAGAATTAAATCTCTCAGATTTCGAAGATTTTCTTTAAATCCCTTGAATTCAGGAATTCAATCGCGACTACATCAAAAGTTATGAAAAAATCTCCATTTTTTCATCTCGATCTTTTGTGATAGCTTCATTCATACGCTTCGATTAATTGAATCATTTTATCCATATTACTCAATGATAAAACTCTATTTATCAACTCATATTCGTCATGAAAACATGTTTATTGTTAGCCATGACCACCTCACTCAAATTTCGGGACGAAATTTCTTTAACAGGTAGGTACTGTGACGACCCGAAAATTTCTGACCAAATTTAAACTTAATCTTTATATAATTTCGACACGATAAGCAAAGTCTGTAATGTTGAATTTCAAATTTTTGAACTATTTCATATATTCAATTGACCTTCGACTAGTTTCGACGATTCACGAATAAATATTTATAAATAAATATGTAAAACAAAATAAAATATAATAAAATTTTTATTTAAAATGAATTTATATATATATATTATATCATGTATAATTTACATACATAATTATTATATGTATATTGTAGTTTATAATTATTGTGTGTAAAAATTTATAATATCTATTTTTATGTAAATATCCATAAGTTATGATATAGTTAATATATTAATATTATTAGTATTATTATTATTATTATTATTTATTATTATTATGTTAATTATTATTATTATTATTAATATATTTATTAATTATTAATTTAAATATAAAATAAATACAAAAATATGATAAAGGACAATCGGATATATATCTATTCCAGTATCTATATTTTTCTCTGCTTGTAATCTTTTGTCTTCCACCATTCTACTACAAGACACATCAATCTCTTCTTTTCTCATTGAATTTAATAGCCGTAAATGGAATTGATGATTGATAAATGATTGTTGTGTTTGGATGCTTATATATGTATCGAATCCATATATCTTATATTATTATTTATGTCTACATAATTGATCAAGATGATTGATACAAATATACTTTATATATATTTATACCCTACATGTCAAGATTCGTTTAGTAAATCCATCCATAAGGCAATAAACTCATAAGTAATTTCATATTAAAACTACACATATCTTCTTTTACAAAATATCACACCATCTCTCTCTTTCTCTTTCCTTTTCTGATTTCAACCGAAACAACCAACACCATTTATCCATTTTGGTTTCGATGATCAAACCAACACCACTATGATCAAATCATCACACCCATGGTTACCAAACACCATCTTCCACTTTCAAAACACCACCATGATGCTATAAACCTTCGAAGATCACCACAACTTTGGACCACCCACCTTGAATACACAACGACCACCATCATAATCATTGGTTAGTTGCAATACCTACTACTGTTTGTATAATATTAAAAAGAGAGAGAGAGAGATTGATTATAGGCTACTGCAACTTGATTAATTTTTTTGTTTCATCGAACCTAACACAAACCGCTTGCTACATACGGAGTATATTTCTTCTTCTCTAAATCCGCCTGTTTTACTCGTGTTATATATATAATTTTTTTTATTGTTGTTTCTCTTTTGGCCAACAACCTTTAAACAACAAGACCCCATTTTTTTTTTAAAGAAATGAAAACCGAAATAATTGAGTATTTGGACTACACTTTTTTTTTGTTTTGACCGAGATTTTTGTGGAATTATGGAGTGATTCGTTTTCTCTTCTGTGTGTGGCCAACATACTATAATCCAATAACCCCACCACCCACCACTACATATCGCTATCTAGTTAGTTCTTTAGGTTTGAATTATAAAGGAAATAAATGAAGAACAATTAATACTATGATTGATCGAGAAAATGATAATGAGGATGGGACGAAGGACGTGCTTTACTGCTGCTACTTAGTTACAATTCCTTTAAATGATTAATCCAAGTAAACCTTGGTAATTTGGGCTTGCTTTAATTAATTCATGGACTAAGCAATATAGTAGTTGGGCCGAGACCCTGTTAAACTAATTGGTGGGCCGTAATCAATCTCATATTTCTTTTGTTGGATTGAAATGATTAACAGGATTATATTAGGAATGCTATTATGATCATGATACTATGATCATAATGAGAATGATGATTACATGGCAATATGATGAATGATGATAGGATACTTGTGATAGCGATGAGGATAATGTTAATGACAATCGTAATATTTAAAAGATGATGATCGATAATAAGAATATGATGATTGTGAATACATTGGAGGATGATTAAATGATGTTGAAAGATCATAATAATGGAAGAAGGTTTTGATTTTATGGTGAGAATTCGATGATGATAAGCTTGATGATGATGATGATGATGATGGGTGTTATAATCTATAGAGGAAGAAGATGAAATCAGATACATGATAAAAGTAATTAAAATCATTATTAGATAAGAAAAACATATTGGCCCAGCTGGTTAGTGGTGTTTGTGCTTATTCAGAAGGTCACAGGTTCGAGCTTGGGGAGCTGCAAATTTTATTTTATTTTTTTTAGATGATGAAGCAGAAGGGTAAAGTCAGACTGACAGGGGTTAAAAGAATTTAATTCAAGAAATAAATTAGAAGGAAGCAGATGGTGGTATGGTTAAGGGTGTTGACGAGGAATGAGAGGTTGCGGGTTCGAGTCTGGGCTATGGCAATTCTTTTTAGAAACCTTATTTTTGAGGTAGAATTATTATTATTATTATTATTATTATTATTATTATTATTATTATTATTATTATTATTATTATTATTATTATTATTATTATTATTATTATTATTATTATTATTATTATTATTATTATTATTATTATTATTATTATTATTATAATAAGTATTAAGTATTATTATTTTTGCTATTATCATTAACACTTTATTATTAATAATAATATTATTATTATTATTATAATTATTAACATTATTATTATTATTATGATTACCAACATAAAGAATAAAGATACAAATAATATTATGAAAATGATTAAGTTACAATGAATTATTATTATTATCATTATTTTAGTATTATTGTAATTTTAACAAACAAATGATATTTATAATATATATATATATATATATATATATATATATATATATATATATATATATATATATATATATGTATATATATATTTACATGTATCATAACTATATTAATATTACATATTGTTTAAAAATGAAATGTTTTTATTATAAAATATTAATTAAATTACATATGATAGATAAACATATGTTAATATAATCATATATATAAATATTAATTAGTTATCTAAAGTATATAAAATAGTTAAAACTAATTTATTTATTAATATCACATACAAATTATTAAGTATATTGATATTAATATATATACTTGCTTAATTGTTATTATAAGTCTTAATATATACACAAATGATATAGGTTCGTGAATCCAAGGCCAACCCTGCATTGTTCAGTTGTTCAATATAGTCATATGTATTTTTACTACAAAATACATTAGGTGAGTTTCATTTGCTCCCTTTTTAAATGCTTTTGCTATATATATTTTTGGGACTGAGAATACATGCGCTGCTTTTATAAATGTTTTACGAAATAGACACAAGTATTTAAAATTACATTCTATGGTTGGATTATTAACCGAATATCGCCCTTCAAGTCTTGTAACCTAAGAATTTAGGGAAATGGCCCCTGATTGACGCGAATCCTAAAGATAGATCTATGGACCTTGACAAGTCCCATTCGGGGTACGAATGCTTTAGTACTTCGAGATTATTATTATACAGATGAGAGGTTCTGTTTGAGGATATTCTATGCATTAAGTTAACGTCGGTTACCAGGTGTTCAATCCATATGAATGATATTTTTGTCTCTATGCATGGGATGCTTATTTATGAGAACTTGAAATGAAAACCTTGTGGTCTATTAAAATGATGGAAATGATTATTTATGTTAAACTAATGAACTCACCAACCTTTTGGTTGACACTTTAAAGCATGTTTATTCTCAGGTACGAAAGAAATCTTCCGCTGTGCATTTGCTCATATTAGATATATTACTTGGAGTCATTCATGACATATTTCAAAAGACGTTGCATTCTAGTCGTCGAGTTCATCAAGATTATTATTAAGTCAATTATAGTTGGATGTATTTTGAAATGGCATGCATGTCGTCAACTTTTGATGTAAAGAAAGTTTGTCTTTCGAAAAACGAATGCAATGTTTGTAAAATGTATCATATAGAGGTCATGAACCTCGCGATGAAATCAACTATTGTGAATCATTTATAATCGATATGGACTTCGTCCAGATGGATTAGGACGGGTAATGAAAGTTGGTATCCCCACAAGCTTGAAAACCCTGCTGCTTTTATAACGTCTTGGTTTTACTGTTCAAGTATTTTTAGCCGTTTTTATATTTCTCTAGATTAATAACCTCAGTTTTATTTTTATTTCTAAATTTCATATTGAATGCTAATGTATGAGAGTGTAGATTCATTTTGATGATAATTAATGGCCGCAAAATACATTTTTGAAGCAACTACATTCCCCAAAAAATGGGGCAAAATTTTGTGGAGAATTTTCCGATAAATTTTCAATTGCAGATTAGGCCCATATTCTCAAGATAACTAAAAAACGGCGCTACGAGCAAGACTTCAGTAAGGCTTTACCCTGTTCGAAGCAGTTTAGATGCCGAAAATGACATTTTACTATTTTTAAAGGTGAATTTTGCACTTTTAGATCTTACGATAAGTAATACCTTCACATTTGAATTGTTGTGCCTGTTTAAATACCAATATGATACTTCTTTTTATTTAATATTGTATTTATGTACATCGAGAATTATTTTGGGGCTACTATCTCACCACTAGCTAGAAAACGTTATTCCTTTTATAACGTCTTGGTTTTATTATTCGAGTATCTTTAGCCGCTTTTTTATTTCTCTAGATTCATAACCTTATTTTTATTTTTGTTTCTAAATTTCATATTGATTGCGAATATATGAGAGTGTTGTTTCATTTTGATGATAATTAATGGTCACAAAACACATATTTGAAGTCACTACGTTCCTCAAAAATCGACCAAAATTTTGTGGAGAATTTTTTGAAAAATTCTCAATTGCAGATTAGGCCCATATTCTTAAGATAACTAGAAAATAGCGCTACGAGTAAGTCTTTTTTAAGGTTTTCCCCCATTCGAAGTAGTTTAGATGTCGAAAATGACATTTTACTATTTTTAAAGGTGAATTTTGCATTTTTAGATCTTACGATAAGTAATACATTCACATGTGAATTGTTGTGCCTGTTTAAATACAACTATGATACTTGTTTTTATTTAATATTGTATTTAGGTACATCGAGAATAATTTTTGTAACATCCCGCATTTTTCCGTTAAATTATTTTAACGCCCGTCTTTTTATTTTAATAATGTCCTTCGTATCTAGATTCGTATCCTCCGTTAACTAACATCCTTAATATTTTCGTTATGGGATTATAACGTCTCCCGCACTCCCGTGTAATTCAAAATATTCGTTCGGCTAATTCACGCACCGCTTATAAACTAGAGGGACTAGACTTGCCAAAAGACCAAACCTTTGACTAGGTCAAAGTGGTCAACACCCACCTCTTTCTTTCATTTTCCATTTCATTTTCCTTTTTCTTCAACACTTTCAAAATTTTCTCTCAACTTCCCAATCCTTAATTCATCATCTAAATTCGATTTTGGAGGCTAACATCAAAACAAATTACATATTTGGAATCCTCTCTTCATCCTCTACAACTTGATACCAATTTCATCTCATTTGGGTAACTTTCTAAAATTACTAGATTTTGTGTTCTTGATGTTTTTGAATTATAAAAGTGTTAATTAGTGTCTATGGCTAAAGTCTAACATGAATATATGATTTGTATGCTCGAATTGTTGTTTTGGAGTAACTAGCATGAACTTGAAAATGGGTTTGCTTAATCTTTGATTTTGGATGAGTTAATGTTGTTAAATTGTTTAAGTTCATGTTTTAATTGTGTTACTAGTATCACTAGCTTCATTTTGATGTGTAGGTTGATTTGTAAAAATTTAAAAACATGATTAATGATTTTGTGATTCTTGATTTGGGTTTGATAGTTCTTGAGATGGACTTTTTGATGCTTGAATGCCATGAAATATTAATTGTAAGTGTATGGTTATAATGTATGATTCATTACCTTTAAAATGACATATCATATGTGCGAATTGGATTCCCGAAACTTAAAATGCATTTTGTAAATTTGAAACTTTGGAGATGGACTATTAATGATCACATGACGAGAAATCAATTATTGCAAATGATGTTTTTGTTTGATGAAACATATTTAGTTGTGTTCCTTGTCAAAAGAGCTTTCCAACGATATAAGATACGCATTTTAAGTGTTTACGGTTTGTGTTTTGCGTTTGTTTGAATTTTGGCTAAGTCTTGAACAAGTGAAACAGACCAGGTACCAGGCCACGCCTGTTGGCGCGTCGCGACAACCTGGGCCGCGGCGCGGCATTTGCCTGGTCTAGGTTCTGTCCCACTTGTTCATTTAATGTGAAATGTTTGGCATGCTATGGACCTCCAATTCACATGCAACTTGTTCTAACATGCTTATATATGAATAATTAGCACAGAAAAATAGTTCGGGACCCGACCCGAACGTGTTGACTTTTTCGTTGACTTTGACCCGACCCAAGTTTGACTTTTTGTCAAACTTAACCAAATGATTATACAATCTTTCTAACATGATTCTTTACTTGTATCTTGCATGAAACTTGACAATGTGATTCACATGCTATATATAATCGAGTCGTAACGAGCCATAGGACTAATTGAACATCTTTGACCGTTTGTGTTTACCGTTATTGATACAACCTATATGTTTAGGTCAAGACTAGCTTTGTCTTTGCACGCGTTTACTTGTTGAAGTACTTTATTAACTCTTGTACTCAAGGTGAGATCATAGTCCCACTTTTACTCTTTTGAATTTACATTTGGGATGAGAAAACATAAACATTTCTTTTTAACTAAGTGAACACAAGTAGAGGAAAACAAACATTCTACATACGAGTTTAGAGCAAAATCCTCAATTCGATTATCATTAGTTACTCTTGCAGTGTGTAAGTGTAGGCGTGAACTTATGTTGTATGGCCATATGGGTTTGACAAACCCTCATCTCGGATGGTTCGCTACCGTCTACGGATGAAATATATTATCGAGAAACAGTGTTGTTCTAGCACTATTAATGGGGTTCAACGGACGTAATGTTAAGCCTTGATAATTGGGTGCTCGTGAATATTAACTTTTAGAATTTACAACTATTTTATCAATGTTGCAAATCTTGTGTTTCGACTTACTTTTACTCACTTACTTATTTAAACCTATGATTTCACCAACATTTTCGTTGACAGATTTCTATGTTTTTCTCAGGTCTTTAAACGATATGTGAAACATGCTTCCGCTCATTATTTGATACTTGCATTGGATGTCGAGTATATGTGCATACATGGAGCGTCTTTTGACTTTCTTTAAAACTGTGTCGCATAAGTTTCACTTGTACTTATAACTTTGTTACGAAACTTTTGGATGAACAATTTCTGTAAACTTTGAACCAATCTTTACTTTTGAAATAATGCGACATACCTTTGGTCAAATGTTATTTTAAAGACCTAAGACCATGTAACGGGACCTAAGTAGCCGACGCCGTCAATGACGATTTGACAGGGTCACTACAAGTGGTATCAGAGCATTGGTTGTAGGGATTTAGAGTTCATTGGTGTCAACCCCGAGTCATAGGGTACATTAGTGAATCTAGACTACAACCGGCATATAGACTGAAGTAGGGATTACTTGACTATTTGTGCATTATACTCGAACTCTTCTATCATATCTAACTCGTATTTGATCTTGATCTTACGTTGATAAATTTTATTGAAGCGCCACCTTGACTTATTGAAGTAATGTTAAATGCACATGTGAATCAGGGTAATATAATTTCCGGGATTATATTACGGTGATTCACATGGACGTTCCGACATTATGACATAAATAATTTAAGGCGAGTCAAGGGAATTTTTCTCTCTATCCTTATTCCATATCACGGTTAGTATTGTTGAGAATACTAATCAACGATATTCTTGTGTCATGAAGGAACAATGGCTCACCAAGATCAACACAATACTCCTTTCGAAACTCTAGAACAAGCTCTTCAATGAATGATAACCAACGCCGTGGGTGCGGCCGTGGCCGATCACTTTTCCAACAACAACAATCATGGGACCGGTAATTCAAATGAAGGTTGCTCTCACCCGATGGTTTGATCAAACGGAATCCGTTTTTAGCATAAGCGATTGTCGGGACCAAGATAAGGTCAAGTTTTCCACCCTCACTTTCACCGACATCGCTTTTTCATGGTGGAACAAGTACGTACAATTGGTGGGTATCGATGAAGCCCACACACTCTCCTGGACCGAATTAAGAGAAAGAATGATCACTGAATACTTCCCTCGCGACGAGACTTGAAGGCTCGAACAGGGGCTAAGAAATTTAAAAACGGTCGGGAATGATCTCGAAGCTTATAATCAACGGTTTACCGAACTAGCCTTAAGTTGTCCGAACCTCATGACTCCCGATTCCCTAAGAGTTGAACTTTCCATGGATGGCCTTCGTAAGAGCATTCATGTAACGACCCGTCCTTATCAACCTGAATAAAGTCATCAACATTTGGGCCCATTGCGATGATCGACTCCAAGTAATGTCCTTAAATTGTGCAAATGCACAGTGTAAGACTTAATTCGTACCTGAGAATAAACATGCTTTAAAGTGTCAACCAAAAGGTTGGTGAGTTCATAGGTTTATCATAACAATCATTTCAATATATTAATAGACCACAAGATTTCATAATCATAAACATAATACACTCGCAAGTGTATGTAAAGCATTCTAAGTGGTTGAGCACTTGGTAACCATACTTAACATTTAATCAACGTCACATATTCCCTTTATTATGAAATCTTACTACACCGTACCAAGTATAGTCACCGAAACGAAGTACTGTGCAACCGTTGAATACTGGTCGTCCAGTCCGGTTGGGGTTGTCAGGCCCGATAGATCTATCAACAGGATTCGCGTTTACAATACCACATGTAAATAGTAGTTACCAAGCTACAGGGAAGTATTCCAGTGGTACAACTCAACGTAGAATATATTTTTAAGTACTTGTGTCTATTTCGTAAACATTTATAAAAGCAGCGCATGTATTCTCAGCCCAAAAATATATATTGCAAAAGCAATTAAAAAGGGAACATATGAAACTCACCATACTGTATTTTGTAGTAAAAATACATATGACGTCATTGAATAAGTGTAAGGTTGACTTCGGATTCACGAACCTATATCCAGTATATAAATATTAACACATTGTAATATTAATCCACTAAGTTTATATATATTTTATAATATATATAGATTAATATCCTTATATATTATTATATTAGTTCTTATTATTTGTTATAATGTTTATATGATATCTATACTTTAGTAAAGGTGAGATTAATATACATAATGTTATATTAGTTAATATATTAAAATCTAATATTAGTATACTTATGATATATGTAATATATATTTTTATATAAATATCTTTTGTTTGTAATAATAATAATTATAATAATAATAATAATAAAATAATAATAATAATAATAATAATAATAATAATAATAATAATAATAATAATAATAATAATAATAATAATAATAATAATAATAATAATAATAATAATAATAATAATAATAATAATTATACCTTATATTAACAATAAGTGAGCTTAGTCCATCATCTTAAATTAAGAAGCACAACTAGCAAAACCCATTTATCATAACCCATATTAACCTAATCATGATCCATCATCCTTATAAAAGAAATCGTGGATCACATATCAATCCAGTTTCGGTTCATCAACAAAGTATCATCACTATATCCTCACTATCGATCATCATTCTCCATCATCATCATATCATTATCGTTAATATTCACATCATCATCTTCCATAACATCATCATCATACTAAAACTATCATCATCTCATCAATTATAATTCGTATTCACAGAAAAATTAGCGAAATGTATATATATTAACCGAAACAGTTACACTTGCAAGTGTATTCGGTTTGTTTGTGTTGGTTCTAGGCCCGATAGTTCCAAGTTAGATACGGCCCAATTAGCAGCTAGATAAGCCCAACCAATATTATTTTGTGGGCTGTCTGATGTCTTGATCCACACCCGAGATTAAGCAAACGAAAGAGAAAAAATATAGGCAGCCGTTATCATACCATGACATCACTTTCCATCATCTCATATAATTGATAGTTGGTAGGTTGTAAAAGTATTTGGTGAACTGGCAAACCCTACGTGTTTTAGATACCCCATTCATTCATTATTATATCTTTCTCTTTACAACTTGTAGCGACTTTAAAAGTCTTAATTGTTTGCTTTTTCTTTCACGCCTCCAATCACTAAAACAATTAGTAGCAGCAGGAGAGGGAAACAACAAGTTGTTGCAGCGATTAGTTAAAGAAAGATGTCGGAATAGATGGTTCTTAGAGCGGTCAGTTTGGTCGAAGGTGTAGGTGGAGGAGGTTGATAAGTATGGTGGTGGTTCGTGATCTCAACAATACACAGAAATAATAATAGGGTGGTTGTAATTAATGATGCAACAAAAGCATGTTCGTGTATTCGTGGGTTTCATGGTTACAGCGAGAGATAAAAGAGAAGATGGTATAGTTGTATGGTGATATTTCGAAGGTGATAATTGATGGTTGAGTGACGTTTGAACTGCAACAGAAAATGGGCAACATATAGTAGATGATTGTGACTGGAACAGTAGCAATTTAGATATATTCGCAGGTGTTGGTTTGATGTTTTTGGAACAGAAGCAGAAAACAGAAATTGGTTGATGATGAAGTGGGTTTCTTGATGTCTATTCTGGTTAGTCACAATATAACGAGTGTTTGATGGTGGATGGTTCGAGTAAACAAAATGAAAGCACCACTTAATTCGTTGATCATAGGTGATGATTATGGTTTGTTATAATGGTTTTAAGCTTGATATTTGTTTTAGAGATGGATATGTATACATGTAGTAGTATGAATTTTAGTAGAAGTAAGTGTAAATGTTTGATCTTCGGTCAGAAAATGAAAATAAGAGGGAGGGGAAGAGTGATGGTGGTTGTGTGTAATATCATGATGTATCATGCATATGTTCATATACATATCATATATATATAGAATGAGATATGGATACAACCAAATATCACGGGAGTAATAATACTCTATTTTCTTGGATTCCAATTCATCTAACATATATATACATACAATTACAGTTATATTTGGTAAAAGTATTAATAATAAGATAATAATAATAATAAGAAAACGTGTTTCTACTACTAGCTTGATTAAACAGAAATCTCAATTGCTAATATATGCAGATAGTTTATCCCGAATATAATATCGTGTCTATTGCTAAACAGTTATTACATAAAAGTGTCTCTAAATCCTAAATTTTTAAATTAAATATATTTAATTATTTCACTTATTAACTGTTTAAAACCTGATCAAAAAGGTTCGATAATTATTTATTTTCAATATACGCATTCTATATATATCAAATCCTAATTAACAAGTTTAAGTAAATACATATATTAATTATATTCTTTTAAACAACTAAATATAATATTATATATTTACAAGTAATATTTATATATATATATTTTTATATATATATATATATTATTATATATATAATTAAATATATATTTAACTATTTACAAATAGTTGTTCGTGAATCGTCGGGATTAGTCGAAAGTCAATTGAATATATGAAAAAGTTCAAAATTTTTGAGACTCAACCTAACAGACTTTGCTTATCGTGTAGAAAATATGAAATCGTATTGATAATTTGGTTCAAAATTAGTCGAAATTTTCCGGGTCGTGACAGTACCTACCCGTTAAAGAAATTTCGTCCCGAAATTTGATCGAGGTCATCATGGCTAACAATAAAAATGTTTTCATGTCGAATTTGAGCTGATAAATAGAGTTTTTTTACTATTGGGTAATAATGATAAGATAATTTGATTACTCGAAGAGTACGAGTGAAGCTATCGCTAAATAATGAAATGAGAAAGGTAAGTTTCGTCATAACTTTTGATGTAGTCATGGTTGAATTTAGAAAATAAGGTTCGTCTTAACTTTTGACGTAGTAACGGTTGAATTTCGGAATTCCAGGGATTTAGGGAAAATCTTCGAAATCTAGATGATTTGATTTTTCGGCGAATAAAGAAATTAAAATCTCTGTAATTAAATGCGAAAATCTGTCTTGATTTCTTTGTCTAGTATTTTCACTATAAATGGACTTCTTTCATTCCATTATTTTCACTACTCCAATTCTTTCTTTCTCAGTTCGTACATCCAAAAGATTGTGAAAATGCTTAATCCAGTTCTGATCCTTGTCCTTATCCTTACTTTTGCAACAATCATTCTCCTTTTCCAACTTCCACCAGAGGAATCTGCTTTCTTCTACTTCGCACTTGGGGTTATAGTGTTTTTAATTCTCTCGTGTCTTTATGTTGCGATAAACATTGATATTCACGGTTTGTAATTCCTGTGTTTGTGATCGGCTTTATATTTTTCTTTATTTTTCGGAGCTCCATGCTCTTGTTTTCTCTTCCCGACTCCAAGTCAAGCGAATAATGGTCCAGAATTCGTAGATATAGAATTTCGAATGTTTATAATGTTCTAAGCAGGAAGGAACGTGATAGCACGATTTGATTTTCAAATTTATCAAAATTACTGAAGATAGAACTATCAAGAATATATTCTTCTTGATATGTTCGGAGGTTATGTAGAATGAAGGAGTTATGTAACATGACACATGATGATGGTATAATCTACTGTGAACCATCATCACGTTTCATTAGAGACTTAGCATGACTTACTGTAATATAATCACGTTGGCCAAGCGCCATTATATTATACTAACTCATGCTTCAATTCCCAACACTTCTCCACAATTCATTCATAATTTATACTTAGACTTTACAGAAGTTTCCAATATAATGAAATACAGAAATACAAAGAGGTAGATAATTTCGAATAATAATATTTATGAAAATATCTTCAGAAATATCGAAGATATTTATGATGATATTTTAGAGTTTCTAAGTTCGAGAGTTGATGAAGAAAAAGTGTTTACAAAATTTTAACATGACTTCGGAACAAGATATTCTCTAAAGATTTCGGCGGTTCCAGAATTACCTGAATTCTTTGAATATAGGGTTTGGTCCTTGTATTTGTTCTTTGTTTCCTTCACAGTTAGCTCAATCCGTTTTTCAGTACCAAATTTTCTATCGAGCGTTCCCAACACTCCATTCTTTTATCATCACTTTTGGCCATTACGACCATTTACTATATGCTGCTTCGTCAGCATTTTCAAAGTTAACGGATCTGGATCATTGGTTATCAAATCGAGGTGTTTTCAGGAGAATATTGGAGGTTTTTAGATGATTAAACGCTGATGGTAATATGGTGGAATATAGAAGGTTTCCAGGTAACAATAAATGAGCACGCCTATATATCAAGGTGATAATGAGGTTGTTTCGGATGAAAAGTCGGAGTTGACTTGCTGGAGCTGTGACAAAATTTGCTACTTTGAAAGGGATTACCAAATTATTTTGGGTAATAATAACACTAAAGGAATTGGCACGGCTATGTGTTAAACGTTTACTCAGTTTCCGAGGGTTTTTCAGGTGCATAACTATATGCATCAAATTTTTTTTTCTGTAGATGAAGTTGTGGTTGATTCATCCTCTCAATTGAGGTGTTCTCAAGAATCATGAAAGATTTGAACGCAGATTGTAATCGTCGAGATACAAATGAGGTTTAAGATGAAATCAAGTGGCAAACTTGAAGAAATGTTTAGTTTCATATGTTATAATCAATATTTTAATTCATTTTAATTGTTCAATATTATTAGTCCACAGTCGATAGTCCACAGTTAACAGTCCAATAATTCATATATAGTTTAATATATAATATTCGAATTAATTAATACGTTTCGTGACCCGTATACGTCTCAGACTCGATCACAACTCAAACTATATATATTATTGTAGAAACAACCTCAACCCTGTATAGATAACTCCCGCATTACTGCATATAGAGTGTCTATGGTTATTCCAAATAATATATATAGATGCGACGATATGATATGTCAAAACCTTGTTTACGTGTCCCGATATTTAAAGTGCGTAAAAATAAATAACAAAAATTAAATGACGAAAAATAAAGTGCGTAAAGTAAATAACAGAAATTAAATAACGATAAGTAAAATTGCGAGAATGTAAATTGCGATAAATAAATTGCGATAAATAAATTGCGATAAATAAAATGTAATCAATTAGCTAGGAACAGTTAGCTAGGAACAGTTAGCGTGGATTCTTAACAAAATTTTTCTCATAGTTAAATTGTCTGTTTCTAACAAATTTTATTTTTGTCCAATGTTTTCTTCGTTATGCCACTTGTTGGATTCTGATAGGTCAAAATCCAAATATGAAATTGAATGAAAATGATTTTTTTGCGATGAACGGATACGTATATTTGTGGATGTACATAGGATAGTAAATGACCGTTGAATCAGATTCAAGAATGTACAGTGCAACTTATTAATGTGAAATCTAAATATTTCTCGGGTATTACCTACCCGTTAAAATATTTTCACCATTAACAGTTTGTACGAAAGAATTTTTTAATTACAATCTTTATGAAAATATATATACATATATATTTTCTTTAGATGTAATCATGGATTTAATGAGTCAATATGATATTAAACTCATTTGATTTATTGTTATAACTAGAATACATAATCTCTAAAACATTAGAGATTACACAATCGTCAGGTAGAACGAAAATAATTGATGTAGAACGATATGTAGAATGATGATTATACTCGAGGTACAGAATGGGATGCTGAGGCGTGTGTTGTTGATGGTACGGGTGCTATTGCTGGTGGTCCCATTGATGTCAGTGATGTTGCTGAAGTTGGTAAGTTTTGCACCATATTTTCCAAATTGATTACTCGAGCACGAAGTTTGTTGACTTCTTCCATTATTCCGGAATGATTGTCGGTCAGAATTAGTGGCTGAATAAAGTTTAGAATTGTGGATAGAATATAATCGTGACGAGCTACTCTGGAAATCAGGCTGAAAATGGTATTTCGGATAGGTTCGCCAGTAAGTGCTTCAGGTTCTTCGCTAAGAGGGAAATTCGGTGGGTGGAAAGGATCACCTTCTTCTTGTCTCCAATGATTAAGTAGACCACGAACCCATCAGATGAATTGGGGATGGCTGATTGATTGATTCATTCTGATGACACCGCTTTCGGAACTTAGGTGAATATCCATGTCAGAATAGCTGTCGGAATAACTATCGGAATAGCTATCGAAATCTGAGGGACTCGAACTGGTTGAGGGATTCATCTCGTACGATCAGATGAAGGATTTTCGATAAGAAGTAGATTATAGGATATAGATTAGTACCCTGCAATACATAATTTACATATGCATATATGATACTAAATCCTATAAGTTACGGAGGAATCTACGGAAGCTGTCAGGCAAAGGTAACAATAACACATACACTAAGATATGAATTTACCTATACACTGTCTATGCAATAGAGGCAGTAAGACGTGTCTAGACTTTAAGGATGATAAGAAAATAATTTTCGACACTAAATGATAAGCAAAACTTTTGACATGCAGACACGGTCGAAGTCCAGACTCACTAATGCATCTAATCAACTATCAGTTAGACACACTAATGCTAGACCTGGTTCGCTAAGACCACCGCTCTGATACCACCTGTAACTACCCATCCTTATCCACCTGAACAAAGTCATCAACATTTGGGCCCATTGCGATGATCAACTCCAAGTAATGTCGTTAAATTGTGCAAATGCACAGCGGAAGACTTAATTCGTACCTGAGAATAAACATGCTTTAAAGTGTCAACCAAAAGGTTGGTGAGTTCATAGGTTTATCATAACAATCATTTCAATATATTAATAGACCACAAGATTTCATAATCATAAACATAATACACTCGCAAGTGTATGTAAAGCATTCTAAGTGGTTGAGCACTTGGTAACCATACTTAACATTTAATCAACGTCGCATATTCCCTTTATTATGAAATCTTACTACACCGTACCAAGTATAGTCACCGAAACGAAGTACTGTGCAACTGTTGAATACTGGTCGTCCAGTTCGGTTGGGGTTGTCAGGCCCGATAGATCTATCAACAGGATTCGCGTTTACAATACCACATGTAAATAGTAGTTACCAAGCTACAGGGAAGTATGCCAGTGATACAACTCAACGTAGAATATATTTTTAAGTACTTGTGTCTATTTCGTAAACATTTATAAAAGCAGCGCATGTATTCTCAGCCCAAAAATATATATTGCAAAAGCAATTAAAAAGGGAACAAATGAAACTCACCATACTGTATTTTGTAGTAAAAATACATATGACGTCATTGAATAAGTGTAAGGTTGACTTCGGATTCACGAACCTATATCCAGTATATATATATTAACACATTGTAATATTAATCCACTAAGTTTATATATATTTTATAATATATATAGATTAATATCCTTATATATTATTATATTAGTTCTTATTATTTGTTATAATGTTTATATGATATCTATACTTTAGTAAAGGTGAGATTAATATACATAATGTTATATTAGTTAATATATTAAAATCTAATATTAGTATACTTATGATATATGTAATATATATTTTTATATAAATATCTTTTGTTTGTAATAATAATAATTATAATAATAATAATAATAAAATAATGATAATAATAATAATAATATTAATAATAATAATAATAATAATAATAATAATAGTAATTAGGTTTAAAAATAATGATATTAATAATAATAAGGTTATATATTTTTATATTTATCCTTATAACTTATAAACTTTGTAAAAGTAGTTTCAATCTTACAGTCTTTTTATTTTATAATATCATAGTATATATTTTTATAATCTAATCATAACTTTATTAACATCTATATTAACACTTTTAAATTTTAAGATCAATCATATTATTATCAAAATAAACTTAATTAATAATAATAATATTAATAATAATAATAATAATAATAATAATAATAATAATAATAATAATAATAATAATAATAATAATAATAATAATAATAATAATAATAATAATAATAATAATAATAATAATAATAATAATAATAATAATAATTATACCTTATATTAACAATAAGTGAGCTTAGTCCATCATCTTAAATTAAGAAGCCCAACTAGCAAAACCCATTTATCATAACCCATATTAACCTAATCATGATCCATCATCCTTATAAAAGAAATCGTGGATCACATATCAATCCAGTTTCGGTTCATCAACAAAGTATCATCACTATATCCTCACTATCGATCATCATTCTCCATCATCATCATATCATTATCGTTAATATTCACATCATCATCTTCCATAACATCATCATCATACTAAAACTATCATCATCTCATCAATTATAATTCGTATTCACAGAAAAATTAGCGAAATGTATATATATTAACCGAAACAGTTACACTTGCAAGTGTATTCGGTTTGTTTGTATTGGTTCTAGGCCGGATAGTTCCAAATTAGATACGGCCCAATTATCAGCTAGATAAGCCCAACCAATATTATTTTATGGGCTGTCTGATGTCTTGATCCACACCCGAGATTAAGCAAACGAAAGAGAAAAAATATAGGCAGCCGTTATCATACCATGACATCACTTTCCATCATCTCATATAATTGATAGTTGGTAGGTTGTAAAAGTATTTGGTGAACTGGCAAACCCTACGTGTTTTAGATACCCCATTCATTCATTATTATATCTTTCTCTTTACAACTTGTAGCGACTTTAAAAGTCTTAATTGTTTGCTTTTTCTTTCACGCCTCCAATCACTAAAACAATTAGTAGCAGCAGGAGAGGGAAACAACAAGTTGTTGCAGCGATTAGTTAAAGAAAGATGTCAGAATAGATGGTTCTTAGAGCGGTCAGTTTGGTCGAAGGTGTAGGTGGAGGAGGTTGATAAGTATGGTGGTGGTTCGTGATCTCAATAATACACAGAAATAATAATAGGGTGGTTGTTATTAATGATGCAACAAAAGCATGTTCGTGTATTCGTGGGTTTCATGGTTACAGCGAGAGATAAAAGAGAAGATGGTATAGTTGTATGGTGATAATTTGAAGGTGATAATTGATGGTTGAGTGACGTTTGAACTGCAACAGAAAGTGGGCAACATATAGTAGATGATTGTGACTGGAACAGTAGCAATTTAGATATATTCGCAGGTGTTGGTTTGATGTTTTTGGAACAGAAGCAGAAAACAGAAATTTGTTGATGATGAAGTGGGTTTCTTGATGTCTATTCTGGTTAGTCACAATATAACGAGTGTTTGATGGTGGATGGTTCGAGTAAACAAAATGAAAGCACCACTTAATTCGTTGATCATAGTTGATGATTGTGGTTTGTTATAATGGTTTTAAGCTTGATATTTGTTTTAGAGATGGATATGTATACATGTAGTAGTATGAATTTTAGTAGAAGTAAGTGTAAATGTTTGATCTTCGGTCAAAAAATGAAAAGAAGAGGGAGGGGAAGAGTGATGGTGGTTGTGTGTAATATCATGATGTATCATGCATATGTTCATATACATATCATATATATATAGAATGAGATATGGATACAACCAAATATCACGGGAGTAATAATACTCTATTTTCTTGGATTCCAATTCATCTAACATCTATATACATACAATTACAGTTATATTTGGTAAAAGTATTAATAATAAGATAATAATAATAATAAGAAAACGTGTTTCTACTACTAGCTTGATTAAACAGAAATCTCAATTGCTAATATATGCCGATAGTTTATCCCGAATATAATATCGTGTCTATTGCTAAACAGTTATTACATAAAAGTGTCTCTAAATCCTAAATTTTTAAATTAAATATATTTAATAATTTCACTTATTAACTGTTTAAAACCTGATCAAAAAGGTTCGATAATTATTTATTTTCAATATACGCATTCTATATATATCAAATCCTAATTAACAAGTTTAAGTAAATACATATATTAATTATATTCTTTTAAACAACTAAATATAATATTATATATTTACAAGTAATATTTATATATATATTTTATATATATATATATATATTATTATATATATAATTAAATATATATTTAACTATTTACAAATAGTTGTTCGTGAATCGTCGGGATTAGTCGAAAGTCAATTGAATATATGAAAAAGTTCAAAATTTTTGAGACTCAACCTAACAGACTTTGCTTATCGTGTAGAAAATATGAAATCGTATTGATAATTTGGTTCAAAATTAGTCGAAATTTTCCGGGTCGTGATAATTCAACACGGGGTAATGACATCCAAATCCACTAACCTACAAGAGGCTTTAGCGATGGCCCGCCAATCTATAAAAACGGTGAATGAAATTGAAGCGCCGACACCAACAGTCGAGGACCAATCGGGTAACAACAAAAGAAAATGGGAAGCCTCTCCATCGAGCAACTACAACAATAACTTCACCAAGAAGTACTTCACCTCCGACGACAAGAAAGGTTACGCCGGGTACCTGCCTTATTGTAACAAGTGCCACAAACATCATTTTGGTAAATGTAGCAAGCCTTTTTGCAACAGATGCTACAAACATCACTTTGGTGAATGTGGCAAGCTAATTTGCTGCCGATGCCAAGGAAGGGGTCATATGGCCAAACATTGTGGAAGTGCCACCCCCGTTACATAAAAGGGACCCAACACACAAACGTCAGTCACTTGCTACGCATGTGGCCAAATGGGTCATTTTAGGAATGAATACCCAAAGAAGAAAATCAACCCCAACGCACGCGACTTCAACATTAACACCGAGGAAGCCCGAGATGACAACTAGTCACGGGTATGTTTCTTCTTGAAATTCTCATGTTTCATGTTTATTCGATTCGGATGTCGATAAATGTTTTGTATCCAAGGCTAGGAGCCTACTCTTTGCACTCCACCATTTTCCCGAGGTACTACTTACGCCATTTAAGTGACCAACGAAAATTTTTTGTGTATCGATAAATTTTATCGGAGGATGTACGTTAAACTTATTGGGTGGATAATTTAAATTTTGACTTGACACCTATAGAACTAAGGAGCTCAAAACCTATTCGTTAAGGAGAAATGTTTCCCTGCAATTATGTATAGATTATTGCAAACTAAGTAATTTCCGGTTAAGAACCGATATCCTTTTCCCCGTATCAACAACCTCTTGAACCGTTACAAGGATCTCGCGTGTATTCCAAAATCGACCTTTATTCTGGTTATAATCAACTGAGGGTTAAGGGAGACGATGTCTCACAAATCGCTTTCCGAACTCGCTACGTTAGTTATAAATTTCTTTTAGTGCCGTTCAGTTTATCTAAGGCTCCGTCTGTATTCATAGACCTCCGGCACCGCGTATGCAAACTTATCTAGACAAATCCATTATCGTATTTATATACAATGTCTAAACCTATTAAAGTAAAGAAGAAAATGAACAACGTCTCCGTTTTACGCTCTAACTCTTGAGAAAAGAGCAACTCTATACCGAATTCTCCAAGTGAGAATTTTGGTTAAACGAAGTCAAATTTCTAGACCATGTTGTTAGTGGTCAAGGCATTATAGCACATCTCGCAATCGGAACCACACGTAATCGGGAAACCCTCACAACTCTGACTTGTATTCGTAAAATCTTAGATCTCGCCGGTTATTACCGTAGATTCATTTTCGACTTTTTCTCGTGTTACTCGTCCTTTAACCTCGTTAACTCCCCCAGGAAAGGACTAAACCTCTCCGTGTCTGAACTTTTAACGCAATTATTCACACCAACTTTACTAGCTAAATTCATGTAACACAATGGAATTCAAATATGGAAATATTTCTACTTGAACGCTCGAAAGGCATACTCTCTCGAATCGAAATCAAGGAAACTGAAATTCGTTATTTTTGCACGAACGATTGGAATACTTAATTATGGATCTGATCAATCTTCTCATCACCACGTACCACGTTACATAACACTGTTATTTCACTATGACCGTCTGATATTACTGGGACCCAAGATAACACGCAATCCAAGGATACTTCCTTTCTCTTTGACTTATCGTCCTCATGCTCCTGATACGGACAACTACTACTCAACCCCGAACTATACAACTACGTGTACTATCTCGTCTCCCACCCAGTCTCAACATTGGACCACTAGATGCGCGATATGGCTACCTCAAGGTATAAACTCATCCTGTTCTAAGTCCTCATTTCACTCCTATCCTTTTCGCTCGTACTTTCGTATAAGGAAATCTTTTATTCTAAATTCTCCATGGAGGGAGAGACTCTTCACGTTACACTGGTATTCACCATAAGGGTGAATAGTCATAACGAACGTTTCCGAACCCTAACTAACTTGTTCGAGCATATCTTAAGAAATTCTACTCCATCACGGTGTACCATTGTCAACTACCTCGGATCGAAATACTCGTTTCACTTCTAGTGTTACAAGGAGCCTTGGGGACACGTTTAAACATGAGTACCGCGTATCATCCACAAACTGACGGAACAAGCAAACACACGATTTAAATCTTGGAGAGAAAGGTTACCAACTCGTATTGTCGCTTTTAGTTGATTCCTCTTACTACGGTAGTTACCATTCGTGTATTAAAGCCGCACTCTCGAAACCCTATATGACCGCAAATGTCATACCCCTATTCGTTGGACCAAAGCATGTGGCAAGCAAATCACCGAATCCGAACTCATACAAGAAACAACAGTCAAGATCGTTCAAGTCCGAGAAGGGCTCGAGACGACCCATAGTCACCAAAAGAATCATACCAATATTAGATGAAAACCTCACGAAATCCCAGTGTGTAACCGCGTAATATTGGGAAACCGCACCCTGGAAAGGTGTAATCCGTTTTGAAAAAATCGAGGAAAGTTACATCCGCAATATTGATCCTTTCGAAATCTTGGGGCGTATTGGAACCGCTCCCTACTGTTTACAACTTCAGACTCCATTAAGTATCCGATCACCCTACGCTCCATGTAACAAACTTAGAGACGTGCCCTGCGGAACAGGGACGTGCTACTCTGCTAGATAAGCTTACTGTTGATGACAAACTTCTCTTCGTAGAAAGACCAGTTGAAATTATGGATCATGAAACCAAACCTTAATATTACGTAACACCCCGACTATCCAGATTCGTGGAATACCCAAGAAAGTACCTTCACTCATTCGTAGAGTTAACAACACTAGGTCTCGAGTAAGAGACATCAACTATTACTTCCAACTAAATTTCAGGACGAAATTTCTTTTAAGGTGTGGGTAATGTAACATCCCGCATTTTTGCGTTAAATTATTTTAACGCCCGTCTTTTTATTTTAATAATGTCCTTCGTATCTAGATTCGTATCCTCCGTTAACTAACATCCTTAATATTTTCGTTATGGGATTATAACGTCTCCCGCACTCCTGTGTAATTCAAAATATTCGTTCGGCTAATTCACGCACCGCTTATAAACTAGAGGGACTAGACTTGCCAAAAGACCAAACCTTTGACTAGGTCAAAGTGGTCAACACCCACCTCTTTCTTTCATTTTCCATTTCATTTTCCTTTTTCTTCAACACTTTCAAAATTTTCTCTCAACTTCCCAATCCTTAATTCATCATCTAAATTCTATTTTGGAGGCTAACATCAAAACAAATTACATATTTGGAATCCTCTCTTCATCCTCTACAACTTGATACCAATTTCATCTCATTTGGGTAACTTTCTAAAATTACTAGATTTTATGTTCTTGATTTTTTTGAATTATAAAAGTGTTAATTAGTGTCTATGGCTGAAGTCTAACATGAATATATGATTTGTATGCTCGAATTGTTGTTTTGGAGTAACTAGCATGAACTTGAAAATGGGTTTGCTTAATCTTTGATTTTGGATGAGTTAATGTTGTTAAATTGTTTAAGTTCATGTTTTAATTGTGTTACTAGTATCACTAGCTTCATTTTGATGTGTAGGTTGATTTGTAAAACTTCAAAAACATGATTAATGATTTTGTGATTCTTGATTTGGGTTTTATAGTTCTTGAGATGGACTTTTTGATACTTGAATGCCATGAAATATTAATTGTAAGTGTATGGTTGTAATGTATGATTCATTACCTTCAAAACGACATATCATATGTGCGAATTGGATTCCCAAAACTTAAAATGCATTTTGTAAATTTGAAACTTTGGAGATGGACTATTAATGATCACATGACGAGAAATCGATTATTGCAAATGATGTTTTTGTTTGATGAAACATATTTAGTTGTGTTCCTTGTCAAAAGAGCTTTCCAACGATATAAGATACGCATTTTAAGTGTTTACGGTTTGTGTTTTGCGTTTGTTTGAATTTTGGCTAAGTCTTGAACAAGTGAAACAGACCAGGTACCAGTCCACGCCTGTTGACGCGGCACGACAACCTGGGCCGCGGCGCGGTATTTGCCAGGTCCAGGTTCTGTCCCACTTGTTCATTTCACGTGAAATGTTTGGCATGCTATGGACCTTCAATTCACATGCAACTTGTTCTAACATGCTTATATATGAATAATTAGCACAGAAAAATAGTTCGGGACCCGACCCGAACGTGTTGACTTTTTCGTTGACTTTGACCCGACCCAAGTTTGACTTTTTGTCAAACTTAACCAAATGATTATGCAATCTTTCTAACATGATTTTTTACTTGTATCTTGCATGAAACTTGACAATGTGATTCACATGCTATATATAATCGAGTCGTAACGAGCCATAGGACTAATTGAACATCTTTGACCGTTTGTGTTTACCGTTATTGATACAACCTATATGTTTAGGTCAAGACTAGCTTTGTCTTTGCATGCGTTTACTTGTTGAAGTACTTTATTAACTCTTGCACTCAAGGTGAGATCATAGTCCCGCTTTTACTCTTTTGAATTTACATTTGGGATGAGAAAACATAAACATTTCTTTTTAACTAAGTGAACACAAGTAGAGGAAAACAAACATTCTACATACGAGTTTAGAACAAAATCCTCAATTCGATTATCATTAGTTACTCTTGCAGTGTGTAAGTGTAGGCGTGAACTTATGTTGTATGGCCATATGGGTTTGACAAACCCTCATCTCGGACGGTTCGCTACCGTCTACGGATGAAATATATTTTCGAGAAACAGTATTGTTCTAGCACTATTAATGGGGTTCAACGGACGGAATGTTAAGCCTTGATAATTGGGTGCTCATGAATATTAACTTTTAGAATGTACAACTATTTTATCAATGTTGCAAATCTTGTGGTTTGACTTACTTTTACTCACTTACTTATTTAAACCTATTATTTCACCAACGTTTTCGTTGACAGATTTCTATGTTTTTCTCAGGTCTTTGAACGATATGTGAAACATGCTTCTGCTCATTATTTTATACTTGCATTGGATGTCGAGTATATGTGCATACATGGAGCGTCTTTTGACTTTCTTTAAAACTGTGTCGCATAGGTTTCACTTGTACTTATAACTTTGTAACAAAACTTTTGGATGAACAATTTCTGTAAACTTTGAACCAATCTTTACTTTTGAAATAATGCGACATACCTTTGGTCAAATGTTATTTGAAAGACCTACGACCACGTAACGGGACCTAAGTAGCCGACGCCGTAACGTAAGACCTACGACCTACGACTACGTAACGTAACGGGACCTAGGGCTACTATCTCACCACTAGCTAGAAAACCTTGCTGCTTTTATAACGTCTTGGTTTTATTGTTCGAGTAATTTTAGCCGCTTTTTTATTTCTCTAGATTCTTAACCTTAATTTTGTTTTTATTTCTAAATTTCATATTGAAGGCGAATATATGAGAGTGTAGTTTCATTTTAATGATAATTAATTGCTGTAAAACACATATTTGAAGTCACAACATTCCCCAAAAAATGGGCAAAATTTTGTGGAGAATTTTCTGAAAAATTTTCAATTGCAGATTAGGCCCATATTCTCAAGATAAATAGAAAAACGGACCTATGAGCAAGACTTTCTTAAGACTTTCCCCCGTTAAAAGCAGTTAAGATGTCAAAAATGACATTTTACTATTTTTAAAGGTAAATTTTGCACTTTTAGATCTTACGATAAGTAATACCTTTACATGTGAATTGTTGTGCCTGTTTAAATACCACTATGATACTTGTTTTTATTTAATATTGTATTTCGGTACATCGAGAATCATTTTAGGGCTACTATCTCACCACTAGCTAGAAAACGCTACTGCTTTTATAACGTCTTGGTTTTATTATTCGAGTATTTTTAGCCGCTTTTTTTTTCTCTAGATTCATAACCTTAATTTGTTTTTGTTTCTAAATTTCATATTGAATGCGAATATATGAGAGTGTAGTTTTGTTTTGATGATAATTAATGGCCGCATAACACATATTTGAAGCCACTACATTCCCCACAAAATCAGGCAAATTTTTGTGGAGAATTTTGCGAAAAATTTTCAATTGCAGATTAGGCCCATATTCTCAAAATATTAGAAAACGTCGCTACGAGCAAGACTTCCTTGAGGCTTTCCCCAGTTCGAAACAGTTTAGATGCCGAAAATGACATTTTACTATTTTAAAAGGTGAATTTTGCCCTTTTAGATCTTACGATAAGTTATATACTTTCACATGTGAATTGTTGTACTTGTTTAAATATCATTATGATACTTGTTTTAATTTATTATTGTACTTAGGCACATCGAGAATTATTTTGGGGCTACTATCTCACCACTAGCTAGAAAACGTTGTTGATTTTATAACGTCTTGGTTTTATTGTTCGAATATTTTTAGCCACATTTTATTTCTCTAGATTCATAACCTTATTTTTATTTTTGTTTTCTAAATTTCATATTGAATGAAAATATATTAGAGTGTAGTTTCATTTGGATGATCATTAATGGCCGCAAAACTCATATTTGATGTCCCTACATTCCCCACAAAATCGGCTAAAATTTTGTGGAGAATTTTTCTAACTTTTTTTTTTTTTTGCAGATTAGACCCATATTCTCAACATACCTAGAAAACCGTGCTACGGGAAAGACTTCAGTAAGGCTTTCCCCTGTTCGAAGCAGTTTAGATGCCGAAAATGACATTTCACTATTTTTAAAGGTGAATTTTGCATATTCTGATTATACGATAAGTAATACCTTCACATGTGAATTGTTGTGCCTGTTTAAATACCACTATGATACTTATTTTTATTTAATATTGTATTTAGGTACATCGAGAATCATTTTGGGGCTACTATCTCACCACTAGCAAGAAAACGTTGTTACTTTTAAAACGTCTTGGTTTTATTGTTCGAGTATTTTTTCCGCTTTTTTATTTCTCTAGATTCATAACCTTATTTTTGTTTTTGTTTCTAAATTTCATATTGAATGCGAATATATGAGAGTGTTGTTTCATTTTGATGATAATTAATAGCCGCAAAACACATATTTGAAGTTACTACATTCCTCACAAAATCGGCCAAAATTTTGTGGAGGATTTTTCGAAAAATTTTAAATTGCAGATTAGGCCCATATTCTCAAGATAACTAGAAAACGGCGCTACGAGCAAGACTTTCATAAGGATTTCCCCGGTTCGAAGCAGTTTAGGTGTCCAAAATGACTTTTCACTATTTTTAAAGGTGAATTTTGCACTTTTAAATCTTACGATAAGTAATACCTTCACATGTGAATTGTTGTGCATGTTTAAATACCATTATGATAATTGTTTTTATTTAATATTGTATTTAGGTACACCGAGAATAATTTTGGGGCTACTATTTCACCAATAGCTAGAAAACTTTGTTGCTTTTATAACGTCTTGGTTTTATTGTTCAGGTATTTTTAGCCGCTTTTTTATTTCTCTAGATTCATAACCTTATTTTTGTTTTTGTTTTTAAATTTCATATTGAATGCGAATATATGAGAGTGTAGTTTCATTTTGATGATAATTAATGGCCGCAAAACACCTATATGAAGTCACTACATTCCCCACAAAATCCGTCAAAATTTTATGGAGAATTTTTCGAAAAATTTTCAATTGCAGATTAGGCCCATATTCTCAAGTTAACTAGAAAACAGCACTACGAGAATGACTTCCTTAAGGCTTTTCACCGTTCGAAGTAGTTTATTTGTCGAAAATGACATTTTACTATTTTTAAAGGTGAATTTTGCATTTTTTTGATCTTACGATAATTAATACCTTCACATGTGAATTGTTGTGCATGTTTAAATACCACTATGATACTTGTTTTTATTTAATATTGTATTTAGGTACATCGAGAATCATTTTGGGGCTACTATCTCACCACTATCTAGAAAACGTTGCTGCTTTTATAACGTCTTGGTTTTATTATTCGAGTATTTTTAGCCGCTTTTTTATTTCTCTAGCTTCATAACCTTATTTTTTTTTGTTTCTAAATTTCATATTGAATGCGAATATATGAGAGTTTAGTTTCGTTTTGATGTTAATTAATGGTCGCAAAACAAATATTTGAAGCCACTACATTTCCCACAGAATCGTGCAAAATTTTGTGGAGAATTGTTTGAAAAAATTTTAATTGCAGATTAGGCCAATATTCTCAAGATAACGAGAAAACGGTTCTACGAGCAAGACCTCGTTAAGCCTTTCCTATGTTCGAAGCACTTTAGATGCCGAAAATGACATTTTACTATTTTTAAAGCTGAATTTTGCACTTTTAGATCTTACGATAAGTAATACCTTCATATGTGAATTGTTGTGCCTGTTTAAATACCACTATGCTACTTATTTTTATTTAATATGGTATTTAGGTACATCGAGAATTATTTTGGGGCTACTATCTCACCACTAGCTAGAAAACCTTGCTACTTTTATAACGTCTTGGTTTTTCTGTTCGAGTATTTTTAGCCGTTTTTTATTTCTCTAGATTAATAACCTTAATTTTATTTTTGTTTCTAAATTTCATATTGAATGCGAATATATGAGAGTGTAGTTTCGTTTTGTTGGTAATTAATGGTCGCAAAACACATATTTGAAGACACTACATTCCCCGCAAAATCGGGCAAATTTTTGTGGAGAATTTTTTGAAAATTTTTTAATTGTAGATTAGGCTCATATTCTCAAGATAACTAGAAAACGTCTCTACGAGCAAGATTTACTTGAGACTTTCCCTCGTTTGAAGTAGTTTAGATGCCGAAAATGACCTTTTACTATTTTTAAAGGTGAATTTTGCACTTTTAGATCTTACGATAAGTAATACCATCATATGTGAATTATTGTGTCAGTTTAAATACCACTATGATACTTATTTTTATTTGATATTGTATTTAGGTACATCGAGAATCATTTTGGGGCTACTATCTCACCACTAGCTAGAAAACATTGCTGCTTTTATAACGTCTTGGTTTATTGTTCGAGTATTTTTAGCCGCTTTTTTATTTCTCTAGATTTATAACCTTATTTTTGTTTTTGTTTCAAAATTTCATATTGAATGCTAATATATGAGTGTAGTTTCATTTTGATGATAATTAATGGCCGCAAAACACATATTTGAAGTCACTACATTCTCCACAAAATCGGCCATAATTTTGTGGAGAATTTTCCAAAAAAATTTCAATTGCAAGGCCCATATTCTTAAAATAACTAGAAAACAGCGCTATGAGCAAGTCTTTCTTAAGGCTTTCCCCAGTTCGAAGCAGTTTAGGTGTTGAAAATTACATTTCACTATTTTTAAAGGTGAATTTTGCACTTTTAGATCTTACGATAAGTAATACCTTCACATGTGAATTGTTATGCCTTTTTAAATACCACTATGATAATTGTTTTTATTTAATATTGTATTTAGGTACATCAAGAATCATTTTGGGGCTACTATCTCACTAATAGGTAGAAAACTTTGCTGCTTTTATAATGTCTTGGTTTTATTGTTCGGTTATTTTTAGCCGCTTTTTTATTTCTCTAGATTCATAACCTTATTTTTGTTTTTGTTTCTAAATTTCATAATGAATGTGAATATATGAGAGTTTAGTTTCGGTTTGATGATAATTAATGGCCGCAAAACACATATTTGAAGTCATTATATTCCCCACAAAATCAGCCTAAATTTTGTAGAGAATTTTTCAAAAAAATTTCAATTGCAGATTAGGCCCATATTCTCAAGATAACTAGAAAACGGTACTACGAGAAAGACTTCCTTGAGGCTTTCCCCCGCTCGAAGCAGTTTAGATGCCTAAAATGTCATTTTACTATCTTTAAAGGTGAATTTTCCACTTTTAGATCTTACGATAAGTAATACCTTCACATGTGAATTGTATTGCTTGTTTAAATACTACTATGATACTTATTTTTATTTAATATTGTATTTAGGTACATCGAGAATCATTTTGGGGCTACTATCTCACCACTAGCTAGAAAACATTGCTACTTTTATAACATCTTGGTTTTATTGTTCGAGTATTTTTAGTCGCTTTTTTATTTCTCTAGATTCATAACCTTAATTTTGTTTTTGTTTTTAAATTTCATATCGAAAGTGAATATATGAGAGTGTAGTTTCGTTTTGATGGTAATTAATGGCCGCAAAAAACGTATATGAAGCCACTGCATTTCCCACAAAATCAGGCAAAATTTTCAATTGCAGATTATGCCCATATTCTCAAGATAATTAGAAAACGGCGCTACGAGCAAGACTTCCTTAAGGCTTCCCCCGTTTAAAGCAGTTTAGATGCCGAAAATGACATTTTACTATTTTTAAAGGTGAATTTTGCACTTTTAGATCTTACGATAAGTAATAACTTCACATGTGAATTGTTGTTACTGTTTAAATACTACTATGATACTTATTTTTATTTAATATTGTATTTAGGTACATCGAGAATCATTTTGGGGCTACTATCTCACCACTAGCTAGAAAAAACCTTGCTGCTTTTATAACGTCTTGATTTTATTATTCGAGTATTTTTAGCTGCTTTTTTATTTCTCTAGATTCATAATCTTATTTTTGTTTTTGTTTCTAAATTTTATATTGAATGCGAATATATGAGAGTTTAGTTTCATTTTGATGTTAATTAATGTTCACAAAACACATATTTGAAGCCACTACATTCTCCACAAAATCGTGCAAAATTTTGTGGTGAATTTTTCGAAAAATTTTCAATTGCAGATTAGGCCAATATTCTCAAAATAACTAGAAAACGGTGCTACGAGTAAGACTTCCTTGAGGCTTTCCCCTGTTCGAAACACTTTAGATGCCGAAAATGACATTTTACTATTTTTAAAGGTGAATTTTGCACTTTTAGATCTTACGATAAGTAATACCTTCACATGTGAATTGTTGTTCCTGTTTAAATACCACTATGCTACTTATTTTTATTTAATATTTTATTTAGGTACATCGAGAATTATTTTGGGGCTACTATCTCACCACTAGCTAGAAAACCTTGCGGCTTTTATAACGTCTTGGTTTACTGTTCGAGTATTTTTAGCCGTTTTTTAATTTCTCTAGATTAATAACCTTAATTTTGTTTTTGTTTCTACATTTCATATTGAATGCGAATATATGATAGTGTAGTTTCATTTTGATGATAATTAATGGCCTCAAAACACATATTTGAATCCACTACATTCCCCACAAAATCGGGCAAATTCTTATGGAGAATTTTTCAAAAAATTTTTAATTGCAGATTAGGCCCATATTCTCAAGATAACAAGAAAACGTCGCTACGAGCAAGACTTCCTTGAGGCTTTCCCCCGTTCGAAGCAGTTTAGATGCCGAAAATGACCTTTTTACTATTTTTAAAGGTGAATTTTACACTTTTAGATCTTACGATAAGTAATACCTTCACATGAGAATTGTTGTGCTTGTTTAAATATGACTATGATACTTACTTTTATCTAATATTGTATTTACGTACATTGAGAATATTTTTGGGGCTACTATCTCACCGCTAGCTAGAAAACCTTGCTGCTTTTATAAATTCTTGGTTTTATTGTTCGAGTATTTTTAGCCGCTTTTTTATTTTTCTAGATTCATTACCTTAATTTTGTTTTTGTTTCAAAATTTCATATCGAAATCGAATTTATGAGAGCGCAGTTTCGTTTTGATGTTAATTAATGGCTGCAAAACACATATTTGAGGCCACCACATTCCCCACAAAATCGGGCAAAATTTTGTGGAGAATTTTTTGAAAAATTTTCAGTTGCAGATTAGGCCCATATTCTCAAGATAACTAGAAAACATCGCTACGAGCAAGACTTCCTTGAGGCTTTCCCCCGTTCGAAGTAGTTTAGATGCCGGAAATGACCTTTTACTTTTTTTAAAGGTGAATTTTGCACTTTTAGATCGTACGATAAGTAATACCTTCACGTGTGAATTTTTGGCCCTGTTTAAATACCACTATTGAAATGTCCCGTTCTTATTGATTAAAAACGTTCCATATTAATTGATTTCGTTGCGAGGTTTTGACCTCTATATGAGACGTTTTTCAAAGACTGCATTCATTTTTAAAATAAACCATAACCTTTATTTCATCAATAAAGGTTTAAAATGCTTTACGTAGATTATCAAATAATGATAATCTAAAATATCCTGTTTACACACGACCATTACATAATGGTTTACAATACAAATATGTTACAACAAAATAAGTTTCTTGAATGTAGTTTTTACACAATATCATACAAGCATGCACTCCAAATCTCGTCCTTATTTAAGTATGCGACAGCGGAAGCTCTTAATAATCACCTGAGAATAAACATGCTTAAAACGTCAACAAAAATGTTGGTGAGTTATAGGTTTAACCTATATATATCAAATCGTAACAATAGACCACAAGATTTCATATTTCAATACACATCCCATACATAGAGATAAAAATCATTCATATGGTGAACACCTGGTAACCGACATTAACAAGATGCATATATAAGAATATCCCCATCATTCCGGGACACCCTTCGGATATTATATAAATTTCGAAGTACTAAAGCATCCGGTACTTTGGATGGGGTTTGTTAAGCCCAATAGATCTATCTTTAGGATTCGCGTCAATTAGGGTGTCTGTTCCCTAATTCTTAGATTACCAGACTTAATAAAAAGGGGCATATTCGATTTCAATAATTCAACCATAGAATGTAGTTTCACGTACTTGTATCTATTTTATAAATCATTTTTAAAACCTGCATGTATTCTCATCCCAAAAATATTAGATTTTAAAAGTGGGACTATAACTCACTTTCACAGATTTTTACTTCGTCGGGAAGTAAGACTTGGCCACTGGTTGATTCACGAACCTATAACAATATATACATATATATCAAAGTATGTTCAAAATATATTTACAAAACTTTTAATATATTTTGACGTTTTAAGTTTATTAAGTCAGCTGTCCTCGTTAGTAACCTACAACTAGTTGTCCACAGTTAGATGTACAGAAATAAATCGATAAATATTATCTTGAATCAATCCACAACCCAGTGTATACGTATCTCAGTATTGATCACAACTCAAACTATATATATTTTGGAATCAACCTCAACCCTGTATAGCTAACTCCAACATTCACATATAGAGTGTCTATGGTTGTTCCGAAATATATATAGATGTGTCGACATGATAGGTTGAAACATTGTATACGTGTCTATGGTATCTCAAGATTACATAATATACAATACAAGTTGATTAAGTTATGGTTGGAATAGATTTGTTACCAATTTTCACGTAGCTAAAATGAGAAAAATTATCCAATCTTGTTTTTCCCATAACTTCTTCATTTTAAATCCGTTTTGAGTGAATCAAATTTCTATGGTTTCATTTTGAACTCTATTTTATGAATCTAAACAGAAAAAGTATAGGTTTATAGTCCGAAACATAAGTTACAAGTCGTTTTTGTAAAGGTAGTCATTTCAGTCGAAAGAACGACGTCTAGATGACCATTTTAGAAAACATACTTCCACTTTGAGTTTAACCATAATTTTTGGATATAGTTTCATGTTCATAATAAAAATCATTTTCCCAGAATAACAACTTTTAAATCAAAGTTTATCATAGTTTTTAATTAACTAACCCAAAACAGCCCGCGGTGTTACTACGACGGCGTAAATCCGGTTTTAAGGTGTTTTTCGTGTTTCCAGGTTTTAAATCATTAAGTTAGCATATCATATAGATATAGAACATGTGTTTAGTTGATTTTAAAAGTCAAGTTAGAAGGATTAACTTTTATTTGCGAACAAGTTTAGAATTAACTAAACTATGTTCTAGTGATTACAAGTTTAAACCTTCGAATAAGATAGCTTTATATGTATGAATCAAATGATGTTATGAACATCATTACTACCTTAAGTTCCTTGGATAAACCTACTAGAAAAGAGAAAAGTGGATCTAGCTTCAATGGATCCTTGGATGGCTCGAAGTTCTTGAAGCAGAATCATGACACGAAAATAAGTTCAAGTAAGATCATCACTTGAAATAAGATTGTTATAGTTATAGAAATTGAACCAAAGTTTGAATATGATTGTTACCTTGTATTAGAATGATAACCTACTGTAAGAAATAAAGATTTCTTGAGGTTGGATGATCACCTTACAAGATTGGAAGTGAGCTAGCAAACTTGAAAGTATTCTTGATTTTATGAAACTAGAACTTTTGGAATTTATGAAGAACACTTAGAACTTGAAGATAGAACTTGAGAGAGATCAATTAGATGAAGAAAATTGAAGAATGAAAGTGTTTGTAGGTGTTTTTGGTCGTTGATGTATGGATTAGATATAAAGGATATGTAATTTTGTTTTCATGTAAATAAGTCATGAATGATTACTCATATTTTTGTAATTTTATGAGATATTTCATGCTAGTTGCCAAATGATGGTTCCTATATGTGTTAGGTGACTCACATGGGCTGCTAAGAGCTGATCATTGGAGTGTATATACCAATAGTACATACATCTAAAAGCTGTGTATTGTACGAGTACGAATACGGGTGCATACGAGTAGAATTGTTGATGAAACTGAACGAGGATGTAATTGTAAGCATTTTTGTTAAGTAGAAGTATTTTGATAAGTGTATTGAAGTCTTTCAAAAGTGTATAAATACATATTAAAACACTACATGTATATACATTTTAACTGAGTCTTTAAGTCATCGTTAGTCGTTACATGTAAGTGTTGTTTTGAAACCTTTAAGTTAACGATCTCAATTAATGTTGTTAACCCATTGTTTATTATATCTAATGAGATGTTAAATTATTATATTATCATGATATTATGATATATTAATATATCTTAATATGATATATATACATTTAAATGTCGTTACAACGATAATCGTTACATATATGTCTCGTTTCGAAATCCTTAAGTTAGTAGTCTTGTTTATATGTATATAACTCATTGTTAATATACTTATGGAGATACTTACTTATCATAATCTCATGTTAACCATATGTATATCCATATATATATCGTCATGTCGTTTTTACAAGTTTTAACGTTCGTGAATCGCCGGTCAACTTGGGTGGTCAATTGTCTATATGAAACATATTTCAATTAATCAAGTCTTAACAAGTTTGATTGCTTAACATGTTGGAAACATTTAATCATGTAAATATCAATCTCAATTAATATATATAAACATGGAAAAGTTCGGGTCACTACAGTACCTACCCGTTAAATAAATTTCGTCCCGAAATTTTAAGCTGTTGAAGGTGTTGACGAATCTTCTGGAAATAGATGCGGGTATTTCTTCTTCATCTGATCTTCATGCTCCCAGGTGAACTCGGGTCCTCTACGAGCATTCCATCGAACCTTAACAATTGGTATCTTGTTTTGCTTAAGTCTTTTAAACTCACGATCCATTATTTCGACGGGTTCTTCGATGAATTGGAGTTTTTCATTGATTTGGATTTCATCTAACGGAATAGTGAGATCTTCTTTAGCAAAACATTTCTTCAAATTCGAGACGTGGAAAGTGTTATGTACAGCCGCGAGTTGTTGAGGTAACTCAAGTCGGTAAGCTACTGGTCCGACACGATCAATAATCTTGAATGGTCCAATATACCTTGGATTTAATTTCTCTCGTTTACCAAATCGAACAACGCCTTTCCAAGGTGCAACTTTAAGCATGACCATCTCTCCAATTTCAAATTCTATATCTTTTCTTTTAATGTCAGCGTAGCTCTTTTGTCGACTTTGGGCGGTTTTCAACCGTTGTTGAATTTGGATGATCTTCTCGGTAGTTTCTTGTATAATCTCTGGACCCGTAATCTGTCTATCCCCCACTTCACTCTAACAAATCGGAGACCTGCACTTTCTACCATAAAGTGCTTCAAACGGTGCCATCTCAATGCTTGAATGGTAGCTGTTGTTGTAGGAAAATTCTGCTAACGGTAGATGTCGATCCCAACTGTTTCCGAAATCAATAACACATGCTCGTAGCATGTCTTCAAACATTTGTATCGTCCTTTCGCTCTGCCCATCAGTTTGTGGATGATAGGCAGTACTCATGTCTAGACGAGTTCCTAATGCTTGCTGTAATGTCTGCCAGAATCTTGAAATAAATCTGCCATCCCTATCAGAGATAATAGAGATTGGTATTCCATGTCTGGAGACGACTTCCTTCAAATACAGTCGTGCTAACTTCTCCATCTTGTCATCTTCTCTTATTGGTAGGAAGTGTGCTGATTTGGTGAGACGATCAACTATTACCCAAATAGTATCAAAACCACTTGCAGTCCTTGGCAATTTAGTGATGAAATCCATGGTAATGTTTTCCCATTTCCATTCTGGGATTTCGGGTTGTTGAAGTAGACCTGATGGTTTCTGATGCTCAGCTTTGACCTTAGAACACGTCAAACACTCTCCTACGTATTTAGCAATATCGGCTTTCATACCCGGCCACCAAAAATGTTTCTTGAGATCCTTGTACATCTTCCCCGTTCCAGGATGTATTGAGTATCTGGTTTTATGAGCTTCTCTAAGTACCATTTCTCTCATATCTCCAAATTTTGGTACCCAAATCCTTTCAGTTCTATACCGGGTTCCGTCTTCCCGAATATTAAGATGCTTCTCCGATCCTTTGGGTATTTCATCCTTTAAATTTCCTTTTTTTAAAACTCCTTGTTGCGCCTCCTTTATTTGAGTAGTAAGGTTATTATGAATCATTATATTCATAGATTTTACTCGAATGGGTTCTCTGTCCTTCCTGCTCAAGGCATCGGTTACCACATTTGCCTTCCCCGGGTGGTAACGAATCTCAAAGTCGTAATCATTCAATAATTCAATCCACCTACGCTGCCTCATATTCAGTTGTTTCTGATTAAATATGTGTTGAAGACTTTTGTGGTCGGTATATATAATACTTTTGACCCCATATAAGTAGTGCCTCCAAGTCTTTAATGCAAAAACAACCGCGCATAATTCCAAATCATGCGTCGTATAATTTTGTTCGTGAATCTTCAATTGTCTAGACGCATAAGCAATCACCTTCGTTCGTTGCATTAATACACAACCGAGACCTTGCTTTGATGCATCACAATAAATCACAAAATCATCATTCCCTTCAGGCAATGACAATATAGGTGCCGTAGTTAGCTTTTTCTTTAATAACTGAAACGCTTTCTCTTGTTCATCATTCCATTCAAATTTCTTCCCTTTATGCGTTAATGCAGTCAAGGGTTTTGCTATTCTGGAAAAGTCTTGGATGAACCTTCTGTAGTAACCAGCTAGTCCTAAAAACTGGCGTATGTGTTTCGGAGTTTTCGGGGTTTCCCACTTTTCAACAGTTTCTATCTTTGCCGGATCCACCTTAATACCTTCTTTGTTCACTATGTGACTGAGGAATTGAACTTCTTCCAACCAAAATGCACACTTTGAAAACTTAGCGTACAATTCTTCCTTCCTCAATACTTCTAACACCTTTCTCAAATGTTCACCGTGTTCTTGGTCATTCTTTGAGTAAATAAGTATGTCATCAATGAAAACAATGAAAAACTTGTCAAGGTATGGTCCACACACTCGGTTCATAAGGTCCATGAACACAGCTGGTGCATTAGTTAAACCAAACGGCATGACCATAAACTCGTAATGACCGTAACGTGTTCTGAAAGCAGTCTTTGGAATATCATCTTCTTTCACCCACATTTGATGATACCCGGAACGTAAGTCAATCTTTGAATAAAAAGACGAGCCTTGTAGTTGATCAAATAAGTCGTCGATTCTCGGTAGTGGGTAACGGTTCTTGATGGTAAGTTTGTTCAACTCTCGGTAGTCGATACACAATCTGAATGTACCATCTTTCTTCTTGACAAACAAAACAGGAGCTCCCCACGGTGATGTGCTTGGTCGAATGAAACCACGCTCTAAAAGTTCTTGTAATTGGCTTTGTAGTTCTTTCATCTCACTGGGTGCGAGTCTGTAAGGAGCACGAGCTATTGGTGCAGCTCCTGGTACAAGATCTATTTGAAATTCAACGGATCGATGTGGGGGTAATCCCGGTAATTCTTTAGGAAATACATCGGGAAATTCTTTTGCAATGGGAACATCATTGATGCTCTTTTCTTCAGTTTGTACTTTCTCGACGTGTGCTAGAACAGCATAGCAACCTTTTCTTATTAGTTTTTGTGCCTTCAAATTACTAATAAGATGTAGCTTCGTGTTGCCCTTTTCTCCGTACACCATTAAGGGTTTTCCTTTTTCTCGTATAATGCGAATTGTATTTTTGTAACAAACAATCTCTGCTTTCACTTCTTTCAACCAGTCCATACCGATTATCATATCAAAACTCCCTAACTCTACTGGTATCAAATCAATCTTAAATGTTTCGCTAACCAGTTTAATTTCTCGATTCCGACATATATTCTCTGCTGAAATTAATTTACCATTTGCTAATTCGAGTAAAAATTTACTATCCAAAGGCGTCAATGGACAACTTAATTTAGCACAAAAATCTCTACTCATATAGCTTCTATCCGCACCCGAATCAAATAAAACGTAAGCAGATTTATTGTCAATAAGAAACGTACCCGTAACAAGCTCCGGGTCTTCCTGTGCCTCTGCCGCATTAATATTGAAAACTCTTCCGCGGCCTTGTCCATTCGTGTTCTCCTGGTTCGGGCAATTTCTAATAATGTGGCCTGGTTTTCCACATTTATAACAAACTACATTGGCATAACTTGCTCCGACACTACTTGCTCCGCCATTACTCGTTCCGACACCATTTGTTCCTTTCGTTCTATTAACCCCTGGTCCGTAGACCTCACACTTCGCCGCGCTATGACCATTTCTTTTACACTTGTTGCAAAATTTGGTGCAGAACCCCGAGTGATACTTTTCACACCTTTGGCATAGCTGCTTCTGATTGTTGTTGTTGCGATTATTATTGTTGTTGGGATGATTGTTGTAGTTGTTGTTGTTGTTGTTGCTGTTGTTGTTGTTGTTGTTGTTGGGCCGTTTGTTGTAGTTGCGATTGATGTTGCGATTGTTGGGATAATTGTTGCGATTATTGTTGTAATTGCTGTTGTTGTTGTATTGGTGATTCTTATCACCAATTTTCCTCCCACTTTCTTTTGACTTGCTTCACATTGGCCTCTTCAGCAGTCTGTTCTTTAATTCTTTCTTCAATCTGGTTCACTAGTTTGTGAGCCATTCTACATGCCTGTTGTATGGAGGCGGGCTCGTGTGAACTTATATCTTCTTGGATTCTTTCCGGTAATCCTTTCACAAACGCGTCGATCTTCTCTTCCTCATCTTCGAATGCTCCCGGACACAATAGGCACAATTCTGTGAATCGTCTTTCGTACGTGGTAATATCAAATCCTTGGGTTCGTAACCCTCTAAGTTCTGTCTTGAGCTTATTTACCTCGGTTCTGGGACGGTACTTCTCGTTCATCAAGTGCTTGAATGCTGACCACGGTAGTGCGTACGCATCGTCTTGTCCCACTTGCTCTAGATAGGTATTCCACCATGTTAACGCAGAACCTGTGAAGGTATGCATAGCGTACTTTACTTTGTCCTCTTCAGTACAATTACTTATTGCAAACACCGATTCGACCTTCTCGGTCCACCGTTTCAATCCGATCGGTCCATCGGTTCCATCAAATTCCAAAGGTTTGCAGGCAGTGAATTCTTTGTAGGTGCACCCTGCACGATTTCCTGTACTGCTAGATCCAAGGTTATTGTTGGTATGTAGCGCAGCCTGTACTGCGGCTATGTTTGAAGCTAGAAAAGTACGGAATTCCTCTTCATTCATATTTACGGTGTGTCGAGTAGTCGGTGCCATTTCCTTTAAAATAGTCAAATGGAACAAGTTAATCATACAGAATATAAAGAGTAGTTAATAGTATTTCATAGCATAATATGAACTCATTTATAAAAGTTTTTTCTTCATATTAGCGTTTTATAAGTTTAAATTCGGGTAGTACCTACCCGTTAAGTTCATACTTAGTAGCTAATATACAATTCAACTACTACAGTTCTATATGAAAAACTGATTATAATAATATTTCGCGTTCAAACTTTTACACAATATTTTACAAACTTACAATACCGCTTATTTTACATATAGCATGAAATATAGCACACAATAAATTTGATACAAGATGGTTGTGAAGATAATTCTAGCTAGTACACAAGTTGTTCAGCAAAGGCAATAAAGACACGTAATTCATACGTCCAGAAACAAGTCATGCATTCTGGTTTTACTAGGATTACTTCCCATCCTTGGTCTTGTGGAACATAACCGTTATGGCCATTGATAAGACAGCGTGTTGTAACGTCGTCAAAGGGACGAGGGTTACGTAATGTCCAACAGTCCCGTAACAATCTAAAAACCTCATTTCTTACCCCAATTACCGACTCCGTCACTTGTGGGAACGTTTTGTTTAATAGTTGTAGCCCAATGTTCTTGTTCTCACTTTGGTGAGAAGCGAACATTACTAATCCGTAAGCATAACATGCTTCTTTATGTTGCATGTTAGCCGCTTTTTCTAAATCACGAAGTCCAATATTCGGATATATTGAGTCAAAATAATTTCTTAACCCATTGCGTAAAATTGCATTTGGGTTCCCCGCAATATATGCGTCAAAGTAAACACATCGTAACTTATGGATTTCCCAATGTGATATCCCCCATCTTTCGAACGAAAGCCTTTTATAAACCAAGGCATTCTTGGAACGTTCTTCGAATGTCTTACAAACTGATCTCGCCTTAAATAGTTGTGCCGAAGAATTCTGACCGACTCTAGACAAGATTTCATCAATCATGTCTCCGGGTAGGTCTCTTAAAATATTAGGTTGTCTATCCATTTTGTGTTTTTATACTGTAAAATAGACAAGAGTTAGATTCATAAAAAAAATACTTATTAATACAAGCAATTTTTACATATATCATAAAGCATAAGCACGCTATATTACATATATTACACCACACGAATACAACTATCTTATTCCGACTCGCTTGCTTCTTCTTCTTCTTCGGTTTTGGTTCGTTTTGCCAAGTTTCTAGGGATATATGATGTTCCCCTAATACGAGCCGTCGTTTTCCACATTGGTTTAGAAAAACCTGGTGGTTTAGAGGTTCCCGGGTCATTGTTACAACTTAAGGACTTCAGGGGTTGACGATATATATAAAGTTCATCGGGGTTGGAATTAGATTTCTCTATTTTTATGCCCTTTCCCTTATTATTTTCTTTTGCCTTTTTAAATTCAGTTGGGGTAATTTCTATAACATCATCGGAATTCTCGTCGGAATCCGATTCATCGGAGAATTGGTAATCCTCCCAATATTTTGCTTCCTTGGCGGAAACACCATTGACCATAATTAACCTTGGTCGGTTGGTTGAGGATTTTCTTTTACTTAACCGTTTTATTATTTCCCCCACCGGTTCTATTTCTTCATCCGGTTCCGATTCTTCTTCCGGTTCCGATTCTTCTTCCGGTTCTGACTCTTCTTCCGATTCCTCTTCTGGAACTTGTGAATCAGTCCACGAATCATTCCAATTTACATTTGACTCTTCATTATTATTAGGTTAGTCAATGGGACTTGTTCTAGAGGTAGACATCTATCACATAATATCAAACGCGTTAAGAGATTAATATATCACATAATATTCACATGTTAAAAATATATAGTTTCCAACAAAATTTGTTAAGCAATCATTTTTCAAGTAAACACGGTCGAAGTCCAGACTCACTAATGCATCCTAACAAACTCGATAAGACACACTAATGCAAAATTCTGGTTCTCTAAGACCAACGCTCTGATACCAACTGAAATGTCCCGTTCTTATTGATTAAAAACGTTCCATATTAATTGATTTCGTTGCGAGGTTTTGACCTCTATATGAGACGTTTTTCAAAGACTGCATTCATTTTTAAAATAAACCATAACCTTTATTTCATCAATAAAGGTTTAAAATGCTTTACGTAGATTATAAAATAATGATAATCTAAAATATCCTGTTTACACACGACCATTACATAATGGTTTACAATACAAATATGTTACAACAAAATAAGTTTCTTGAATGCAGTTTTTACACAATATCATACAAGCATGCACTCCAAATCTCGTCCTTATTTAAGTATGCGACAGCGGAAGCTCTTAATAATCACCTGAGAATAAACATGCTTAAAACTTCAACAAAAATGTTGGTGAGTTATAGGTTTAACCTATATATATCAAATCGTAACAATAGACCACAAGATTTCATATTTCAATACACATCCCATACATAGAGATAAAAATCATTCATATGGTGAACACCTGGTAACCGACATTAACAAGATGCATATATAAGAATATCCCCATCATTCCGGGACACCCTTCGGATATGATATAAATTTCGAAGTACTAAAGCATCCGGTACTTTGGATGGGGTTTGTTAAGCCCAATAGATCTATCTTTAGGATTCGCGTCAATTAGGGTGTCTGTTCCCTAATTCTTAGATTACCAGACTTAATAAAAAGGGGCATATTCGATTTCAATAATTCAACCATAGAATGTAGTTTCACGTACTTGTGTCTATTTTGTAAATCATTTATAAAACCTGCATGTATTCTCATCCCAAAAATATTAGATTTTAAAAGTGGGACTATAACTCACTTTCACAGATTTTTACTTCGTCGGGAAGTAAGACTTGGCCACTGGTTGATTCACGAACCTATAACAATATATACATATATATCAAAGTATGTTCAAAATATATTTACAAAACTTTTAATATATTTTGACGTTTTAAGTTTATTAAGTCAGCTGTCCTCGTTAGTAACCTACAACTAGTTGTCCACAGTTAGATGTACAGAAATAAATCGATAAATATTATCTTGAATCAATCCACGACCCAGTGTATACGTATCTCAGTATTGATCACAACTCAAACTATATATATTTTGGAATCAACCTCAACCCTGTATAGCTAACTCCAACATTCACATATAGAGTGTCTATGGTTGTTCCGAAATATATATAGATGTGTCGACATGATAGGTTGAAACATTGTATACGTGTCTATGGTATCTCAAGATTACATAATATACAATACAAGTTGATTAAGTTATGGTTGGAATAGATTTGTTACCAATTTTCACGTAGCTAAAATGAGAAAAATTATCCAATCTTGTTTTTCCCATAACTTCTTCATTTTAAATCCGTTTTGAGTGAATAAAATTTCTATGGTTTCATTTTGAACTCTATTTTATGAATCTAAACAGAAAAAGTATAGGTTTATAGTCGGAAAAATAAGTTACAAGTCGTTTTTGTAAAGGTAGTCATTTCAGTCGAAAGAACGACGTCTAGATGACCATTTTAGAAAACATACTTCCACTTTGAGTTTAACCATAATTTTTGGATATAGTTTTATGTTCATAATAAAAATCATTTTCCCAAAATAACAACTTTTAAATCAAAGTGTATCATAGTTTTTAATTAACTAACCCAAAACAGCCCGCGGTGTTACTACGACGGCGTAAATCTGGTTTTACGGTGTTTTTCGTGTTTCCAGGTTTTAAATCATTAAGTTAGCATATCATATAGATATAGAACATGTGTTTAGCTTCAATGGATCCTTGGATGGCTCGAAGTTCTTGAAGCAGAATCATGACACGAAAACAAGTTCAAGTAAGATCATCACTTGAAATAAGATTGTTATAGTTATAGAAATTGAACCAAAGTTTGAATATGATTGTTACCTTGTATTAGAATGATAACCTACTGTAAGAAACAAAGATTTCTTGAGGTTGGATGATCACCTTACAAGATTGGAAGTGAGCTAGCAAACTTGAAAGTATTCTTGATTTTATGAAACTAGAACTTTTGGAATTTATGAAGAACACTTAGAACTTGAAGATAGAACTTGAGAGAGATCAATTAGATGAAGAAAATTGAAGAATGAAAGTGTTTGTAGGTGTTTTTGGTCGTTGGTGTATGGATTAGATATAAAGGATATGTAATTTTGTTTTCATGTAAATAAGTCATGAATGATTACTCATATTTTTGTAATTTTATGAGATATTTCATGCTAGTTGCCAAATGATGGTTCCCATATGTGTTAGGTGACTCACATGGGCTGCTAAGAGCTGATCATTGGAGTGTATATACCAATAGTACATACATCTAAAAGCTGTGTATTGTACGAGTACGAATACGGGTGCATACGAGTAGAATTGTTGATGAAACTGAACGAGGATGTAATTGTAAGCATTTTTGTTAAGTAGAAGTATTTTGATAAGTGTATTGAAGTCTTTCAAAAGTGTATAAATACATATTAAAACACTACATGTATATACATTTTAACTGAGTCGTTAAGTCATCGTTAGTCGTTACATGTAAGTGTTGTTTTGAAACCTTTAAGTTAACGATCTCAATTAATGTTGTTAACCCATTGTTTATTATATCTAATGAGATGTTAAATTATTATATTATCATGATATTATTATATATTAATATATCTTAATATGATATATATACATTTAAATGTCGTTACAACGATAATCGTTACATATATGTCTCGTTTCGAAATCCTTAAGTTAGTAGTCTTGTTTATATGTATATAACTCATTGTTAATATACTTATGGAGATACTTACTTATCATAATCTCATGTTAACCATATGTATATCCATATATATATCGTCATGTCGTTTTTACAAGTTTTAACGTTCGTGAATCGCCGGTCAACTTGGGTGGTCAATTGTCTATATGAAACATATTTCAATTAATCAAGTCTTAACAAGTTTGATTGCTTAACATGTTGGAAACATTTAATCATGTAAATATCAATCTCAATTAATATATATAAACATGGAAAAGTTCGGGTCACTACAACTATGATACTTATTTTTATTTAATATTGTATTCAGGTACATCGAGAATCATTTTGGGGCTACTATCTCACCACTAGCTAGAAAACGTTGCTACTTTTCTAACGTCTTGATTTATTGTTTGAGTATTTTTATCCGCTTTGTTATTTCTCTAAATTCATAACCTTATTATTGTTTTTGTTTCTAAATTTCATATTGAATGCGAATATATGAGTGTGTAGTTTCATTTTGATGATAATTAATGGCCGCAAAACACATATTTGAAGTCACTACATTCCTCACAAAATCGGCCAAAATTTTGTGGAGAATTTTCCAAAAAAAATTTAATTGCAAGGCCCATATTCTTAAAATAACTAGAAAACGGCGCTACGAGCAAGACTTTCATAAGGATTTCCCCAGTTCGAAGCAGTTTAGGTGTCCAAAATGACATTTCACTATTTTTAAAGGTGAATTTTGCACTTTTAAATCTTACGATAAGTAATACCTTCACATGTGAATTGTTGTGCATGTTTAAATACCATTATGATAATTGTTTTTATTTAATATTATATTTAGGTACATCGAGAATAATTTTTGGGCTACTATTTCACCAATAGCTAGAAAACTTTGTTGCTTTTATAACGTCTTGGTTTTATTGTTCAGGTATTTTTAGCCGCTTTTTTATTTCTCTAGATTCATAACCTTATTTTTGTTTTGTTTTTAAATTTCATATTGAACGCGAATATATGAGAGTGTAGTTTCATTTTGATGATAATTAATGGCCGCAAAACACCTATATGAAGTCACTACATTCCCCACAAAATCCGTCAAAATTTTGTGGAGAATTTTTCGAAAAATTTTCAATTGCAGATTAGGTCCATATTCTCAAGATAACTAAAAAACAGTAGTACGAGAATGACTTCCTTAAGTCTTTTCACCGTTCGAAGCAGTTTATTTGTCGAAAATGACATTTTACTATTTTTAAAGGTGAATTTTGCATTTTTTTATCTTACGATAATTAATAAATTCACATGTGAATTGTTGTGCATGTTTAAATACGACTATGATACTTGTTTTTATTTAATATTGTATTTAGGTACATCGAGAATCATTTTGGGGCTACTATCTCACCACTATCTAGAAAACCTTGCTGCTTTTATAACGTCTTGGTTTTATTATTCGAGTATTTTTAGCCGCTTTTTTATTTCTCTAGATTCATAACCTTATTTTTGTTTTTGTTTCTAAATTTCATATTGAATGCGAATATATGAGAGTTTAGTTTCGTTTTGATGTTAATTAATAGCCGCAAAACAAATATTTGAAGACACTACATTCCCCACAGAATCATGCAAAATTTTGTGGAGAATTGTTTGAAAAATTTTCAATTGCAGATTAGGCCAATATTCTCAAGATAACGAGAAAACGGTGCTACGAGCAAGACTTCGTTAAGCCTTTCCTCTGTTCAAAGCACTTTAGATGCCGAAAATGACATTTTACTATTTTTAAAGCTGAATTTTGCACTTTTAGATCTTACGATAAGTAATACCTTCATATGTGAATTGTTGTGCCTGTTTAAATACCAGTATGCTACTTATTTTTATTTAATATTGTATTTAGGTACATCGAAAATTATTTTGGGGCTACTTGAAACGGCCCATCCTAATCCATCTGGACGAAGTCCATATCGATTACAAACGATTCACAATAGTTGATTACATCGCGAGGTACTTGACCTCTATATGATACATTTTACAAACCTTGCATTCGTTTTTAAAAAGACAAACTTGATTTACATCGAAAGTTGACGGCATGTATACCATTTCATAATATATCCAACTATAATTGACTTAGTAATAATCTTGATGAACTCGACGACTCGAATGCAACGTCTTTTGAAATATGTCATGAATGACTCCAAGTAATATCTCTAATACGAGCAAATGCACAGCGAAAGATTTCTTTCATACCTGAGAATAAACATGCTTTAAAGTGTCAACCAAAAGGTTGGTGAGTTCATTAGTTTATCATAAACGATCATTTCTATCATTTTAATAGACCACACGATTTTCATTTTTAGTTCTCATAAACATCATCTCATATCAGGCATTTCGCAAACTGCATAGAGTTAAAAATCATTCATATGGATTGAACACCTGGTAACTGATATTTACTTAATGCATAGAATATCCCTAAAACAGAACCTCTCGTCTATATAATAATAATCTCGAAGTACTAAAGCATTCGTACCCCGAATGGGACTTGTCAAGGTCCATAGATCTATCTTTAGGATTCGCGTCAATCAGGGGCCATTTCCCTAAATTCTTAGGTTACCAGACTTGAAGGGCGATATTCAGTTAATAATCCAGCCATAGAATGTAATTTTAAGTACTTGTGTCTATTTCGTAAAACATTTATAAAAGCAGCGCATGTATTCTCAGTCCCAAAAATATATATTGCAAAAGCATTTAAAAAGTGAGCAAATGAAACTCACTTTACTGTATTTTGTAGTAAAAATACATATGACGACATTGAACAACTGAACAATGCAGGGTTGGCCTCGGATTCATGAACCTATATCATTTGTATATTTATTAATACACATATTTGTAATCGAATAAATTTATATATTATATCTTGGATTATATATTATACTTATTTAGTTTGTGTATATATTCAAAATGTTTAATATTATTATATTTATATATATAGGTATATCTGTTTAGTGTTATAGTAATAATGCCTAAATTGTTATATATGAGTATTTCTAAAATAATTTGTTAATATAGTTAATATATATTTATAATAATATTTTAAAAACTTTTATTTTTAAATTCACAATACTTCTAATAACAATAATATTGTTATTACTGATAATCATAATTCTTGTCGTTTTAAAATGGTAACTTTAAATAAATGATTATTAATGATAATAAGTTTTAATAATAATATTAGCACTGTTAATAAATATAATAATAATAATACTAATATTGATAATGTTAAGATAGTACTCATAATAATGATAATGATAATAATGATATTACAAATTTTAAATGTGTTACTATATTAATAGAAATGATATTAATATCAATATTAATGAAAAGCAATACTTTTATTATTTTCATAATAATACTAATAACATTCAATATTGTACCTAATATTCTATTAATAATAATAAATAATAGCTTTTATAGATATACCTATTTTAGTAACAATAATAACAATAATTATTATAATACTTGTAATGATAATAATAATTAATATGAACAATAACAATTAATGATAATAATAATGATAATAATAATAATTATAATTATTATCATAGTAATAATAATAATAATAATAATAATAATAATAATAATAATAATAATAATAATAATAATAATAATAATAATAACATACTAATAAAATACTTGAAAGGCTACCTTAATGAGATGAGCCTAAAAAAAAATAAACGGTCAGAGCCGAGTATCGAACCCGCGACCTCTCGGTTAACACCCTTGTCCCTAACCATAACTCAGCCGTTTATTTTTCTGAAATTATACACCTTTGGATTTTATTTAAACTATATCTGTTTCGTTTACTTCTCTTCTCCTTCTCAGTTTCAATTCGATCAAAGATCAAGCCAGCCATAAACAGTTTAATTGATGTTTTTAAACACAAAACAAAACAGAATTCATTTGCTTGAGTTAGAGAAATAAATAAAACTTATATATATATATATATATATATATATATATATATATATATATATATATATATATATATATATATATATATATATATATATATATATATATATATATATATATATATATATATATATATATATATATATATATAAATGCTGTAACAGCCCTTTTTAAGAACATGAAGAACTTGATTTCACTTTTAAAAATTAAGGACGTTTTAGCTAAAGTTTATAAGATGAAAAAGGTGGTAAATCGTTTATGTAAACTATATGATTCATCAATTTATCCAATAACACAAAATCGAACTCGAATTTAATGATGAACACGTGGTTGACTTTTTGAAAATATAACTTTGACCTCAAAATTCGTTCATGATATGAAAAATTAGTGTTTGAAACTTTACAGAAAGTTCATGTGAAAGGTTTCAAACATCTTGGCATTTACAGATTTTAAATTAAAACAAAAATTCGAAGTTTGTGGAAAATGATACAAGAACAGGGCAGGCGACTAGGTGTTCTTCAAGTTTGGTTTTAAATTCGATAATTTATGAGCTGTATCAGATATATGAGATTGTTAATTGATAATATAAGTCATCTGTAGTCATTTACAATGAGTGTGATTGAGTGTTACAGTGTTAAAGGTCGACATCTTCCATACTGGGTACAGAAAATAATAAAAAAAATTAAAAAAGGGGAAGCTGATTGATAACCAGATGGTACGATCATCAACTGATTTTGTTACCTTGTGATTAGCCTAGAATCAAATGGTACTAATTCAGACAAATAAATATTCTACATATATCTTAGATAACGACTGCTAGTTGAATAAATATATTTCAGTATTTAAATTTATATTTATCCGTATATATATATATATTTATTAGTAATTATCTGTATTTAAAATATATATACAAGTATTTTATATACCTGAATACTTGTATATGTACCTACATGTATATGTGACAGTATTTCGTATATGTATATGTATTTATATGAATATGCAATTATATATCAGATTATATGTATATAATTTGTAAATTTTGTTAATTACAAGTATAAATATATTAATATTATTAATATTACAATAATAATATTACAAATAATAAAATTATTGATAAAGGATCTAGTAATAATAATTAATTCCAACAAAAATGTTGAATTTAATAATTTTCATTTAATAATAATGATCATAATAATCTTATTAATGATACAAATAATAATACTAGTTATAATAATCTTAATATTACTATTATTTATAATTATAATATTAATAATGATAATAGTATAATTATATATATATATACATATATATATATATATATATATATATATATATATATATATATATATATATATATATATATATATATATATATATATATCAAATTTCATCTTCATATAATAATATTATTACTACTGATTTTTAGATATTAACATTTATTTTTAATGTAAGTAATACAAATATATCAATAATATTTTAACTTGTATGTAAATTTAATATGTAGAAATTATATCTTATTAACTATGTAACATTTAATATTTATATTATATATATTATAAAAACATTTATTGAATATTTATATATTTTATATATATTATTATATAACACTAATTATTAATAGGAATTCATATTATATATATATAGTTTCATAATAATATCATATACATTATATATATATATATATATATATATATATATATATATATATATATATATATATATATATATATATTTATTTATTTATTTATTTTAATTGTACTTAATCTTACTGTTTATAAATTTTATATTTTTAATTCTAATTAATTAATGTGTATTTTTATTTATGCAAAGTATTATATATACACACATATATTTATATTTATATAAATATATTTACATATTTATTTACAAACAATCGTTCGTGAATCGTCGGTAACAGTCAAAGGTCCAATGATCTCATTAAATAGTTCAAGAATTTTGAGACTCAACATTATAGACTTTGTTTATCTTGTCGAAATCATATAAAGATTAAGTTTAAATTTGGTTGGAAATTCCCGGGTCATCACAGTACCTACCCGTTAAAGAAATTTCGTCCCGAAATTTGAGTGAGGTGGTCATGGCTAACAATAAAAATGTTTTCATGACGAATATGAGTTGATAAATTGAATTTTATCAACATTGAGTAATATGGATAAATCAATTTGATTATTCGAAGAGTACGAGTGAAGCTATCACAAAAGATTGGAATGAAGAAATAGAGATTCGTCTTAGCTTTTGACACGGTCAAGGTTGAATTTCAGAATTCAAGGGATTTAGAAAATCTTCGAAATCTAAAAGATTTGATTCTTTGGCGAATAAGGAAATTAAGATTTCTATAATTAAATACGGTGATCTGCCTCGATTTCTCCGTCTGACATTTCCATTATAAATTAAACTCTTCCCGTTCCATAATTTTCACCATTCCTATACTTTCTTTCATGGTTCTTACATCCACAAGATTGTGGAAATGCTTAATCCAGTTTTAATTCTTGTCCTTATCCTGACTATTGCAACAATCATTCTCCTTTTCCAACTTCCACAGGAGGAATCAGTTTTCTTTTACTTCGCCCTTGGGGTTATAGTGTTTTTAATTCTCCCGTGTCTTTATGTTGCGATAAACATTGATGTACACGGTCTGTAATTTCTGTGTTGTTATTGGGCTTTATATCTCCCCTTATATTTCAATGTCCCTATTTCTGTTTCCTATAATCATTGTTATCCACAGTTAATACTCCCTCCTATTTGCTGCGATTTATACTCCACTTTCTATTTCGGAGCTTTGTCCATCCGTTTCTTCTTCTTGCGTTTGGGTATCTCTTGTAATGGTCCATAATTTGTGGATATAAGTTTCAGAATGAACATTGTTAATGTTCTAAGAAGGGAATGGTAATGGCACGATCTTGATTTATTAAATTACCAGAATACCCTGCAAAAAACCGAATCATCGAGGAATATTTTCTTGATATTTTAGAGGTTTAAATAGAATACAAGAGTCGTGTAACATAGCACATGATGACGTTAGAGTCTGTGAATCATCACGTTTTTTTAGAACTCAGCATGACTTACTGTAATATAATCAAGTCGATCAAGTGTCATTATATTATACTAACTCATGCATCAGTTCCCAACATTACTTCAATAACATTCATATTTTAAGCTCGAAAGTTTACAGAATATAGAACTAACAGTTTCTATATGATATAACACTGATAGCACGAAGAGATTAATGATTTCAGATAAGAATAGTTATGAAAATATCTTCAGGAATATGGAGGATATTTATAATGAAAGATACGATTGATGTTTAAAGCTCAGGGGTATAAAATACTATTAATTTTTAGCAGGAAATACTATTAATTATGATACAATTTTACACAAGACATTTATTTATTTAGAGAATGGATATAATTAAACCTTGCTACAACACTTATAGACAGTGTACCTAATCGTACAGTAGTGTAGTTTTTAGTAAGTCCGGTTCGTTCCATAGGGAAAATCTTTAAACAAAGCTTAACGCTATATTAGTTTACTTTTATAAAAATACAAATATATATATAAGTAATATTATTGTTATAAAGGGGGGTTTTTACCGTTTAATGACCGGTTTGTCGATTTTAAAACTTTAGTCGCAGTTAAAACCAAATGTAAAATAATAAATAAATACAAGACTTAATTTAAAGCGTAAAGTAAATAACGATAATGAAATTGCGAATAATAAAAGTGCGATAAAATAAACTTGCGATAATTAAAAAGTACAAAAATTAAAGTGCAATTAAATACAATAACAATAAAAATGTGATAATTAGAAGTGCAATTAAATATAAAATAAAGGAAATTAAATATGAAATAAAAGAATTATGCTTATTTAAACTTCCGTAACCATGATGTTTGACGTGTTGATTTTAGTTTTATGCCCATGGGTTAATTGTCCTTTGTCCTGGATTATTTAATATGTCCGTCTGGTTTTTGTCCATAACAGTCCATCAGTCATAAATATAAAGTGCGAGTGTCCTCGTCAAATTATCCTTATACCCGAAGTTAAATATTCTAACTAATTGGGGACTTAAACTGTAAAAAGATTTTAATACTTTGTTTAATAATTACACCAGGATGTCGACTGAGTGTAACCCAAGGTTTTAATATTTTGTTATCAATTATACCAAGTGTCCTTGTACATAATTTCACACCTGTTTTAATTATTCTAGTGTATATGGTAATTTATAGGGACGCCCAATTGTAAATCTTTATATTAACATTAACAAACTATCATTTAGTTAAACAAATATAAAGCCCATTAATAGCCCATAGTCTAATTTCCACAAGTGTCGTTCTTTTGTCCAAACCCCAATTATGGTACAAAGCCCAATTACCCAATTTTAGTAATTAGCCCAACATCATGATTACTTCGGATTAAATAAGCATAATAATAACTTAGCTACGAGACATTAAATTAAAAAGGTTGAACATAACTTACAATGATTAAAAATAGCGTAGCGTTACACGGACAGAATTTCGACTTACACCCTTACAACATTCGCTAACATACCCTTATTATTAGAATTATAATTAAAATTAAAATTAAAATATAAATTATAAATATAAATATTACGTATGAATGGAGAAGAGAAATAGATTATGGATTGAAAATTGGTCAGAATTCGTTGGGCTTTATAGGGAGTTTCAGTTTTTGGGGCTCCGCGACTCGCGGCCCATTCCTTCTTCAAACTCCGCGAGTCGCGGAGTTTGTAATTACAGCTCACTCCATTTTGGCTCTTTGTTTACCGACGGTTTTATATAAATATAATATATATATAATTTATATAATTAATTATATATTATATTATATTTATATACATAGTTAACTTGTAATTTTTAGTCCGTTGCGTCGAGCGTTGAGAGTTGACTCTGGTCCCGGTTCCGGATTTTCGAACGTCCTTGCGTACAATTTAATATCTTGTACTTTGCGTTTTGAATCTTGTACTCTTGTAATTTCGAGACGTTTCTTATCAATAATTGGAACCTCTTTGATTGTCTTTTGTACTTTTGAGCTTTTTGGTCGTTTGCATCTTCAATTCGTCGAATCTGTCTTTTGTCTTCACCTTTTATTATTTAAACGAGTATCACTTGTAAATAGAACAATTGCAACTAAAAGCTTGTCTTTCTTGAGGAATAATGCTATGAAATATATGTTCGTTTTTAGCATTATCAAATATTCCCACACTTGAGCGTTGCTTGTCCTCAAGCAATATCGTCTTGAAATACTAGAATCACTTCTTTATTCTTCACACTTTGTACATCAGTGATTTCTATACGGCGGTATAAACAATGGTAGTAACGATATGGTTTACAGTCCCACATGACTATAAAAATTTAGATCCATTAAGGAAATTGGATCTTTATGAAAACATTTGATCTTTTGAAAATTAAATCTAGTTTTTACCGTAGATAAGTTTTCCGGAATAACCCTTCACCGGTGTTTGCAAAATATTTTTGTGGGTTTGGTGGGTTTCAGATTTGAAAATTTTAGCTCAAAACTTATGGTTTTGTGTCACCCACTTGCTAACCTTGTATTTGGAAATCAACACGTCCAGTTTACTTGTCCCGTATATTACCTTTCGGTAAACTACCGTCCGGTTGTAAAGAAAAGCGTTGAACAAGCAACTGTTAAGGCAATGTACCCTGACATGCTTTTAATTATGGTCTATAACGTGTCGGACGCAATTACTATCCTTTGTAGGAGCAATAGTAAAGCTCACCCTTATAATTTGTCGATCTGGCACAAGGTCCTGTCTTTGACCATGCTATGCAACCACCGTTCTTACGGTTGACACCCGATTTGGTTCAGATGACCTAATGAATTCCCGGTGAATTCCTAGGATTTTACGTTCAATGGTAATGAACGCATTGAAAATGGGTTTTCAGAAAACAAATCGGTTTATAATTTGATCAAAATATTTTTTCGTTCAAGCTCGAGTTTAGATATCATTGAATTCCATGAGTTTAAATTCTCAATCTTTAAGGTCAATCTCTAGGATTGAGTAATATCAGGCTAAAAAGCTGATTTTTAATCTTTAAGGAGATTATCCTTTTCTGGGGGTCTGATTCATTAGTCTTATCAAGCTAATTTGCACGGCGCCCTCCCCATTTTACGAGACAGATCCTCTCATGGTTAGGATAAGTCTGACCACTTGGCGACCCTGTTTAATGCTGAGGTCCGTGGATTTCCTGCTGATTTTAGTGATGACTTTTTCTAGGTTTTTCGTCAACCTACAGCTGGTCTGGACGACAACTTCATGACCTAAATCAAGAAGCGCGTTTCTTTTTCGGAAGACTTTACTTCCTTTTAATGATGGAATTGATTCATCGTGTAGATCCATCTTTCTTACAGTAAATCAGGTAAAAAAAATTTTTAGTTTAGTCCAAAGCAAAAGTATTTTCAGTTATTTGTACAAAAATATGTGACATATGTTTTGAATAACTTGGAGAATTTTCCCACACTTGGCTTTTATTTTCCTTTTTATTGTCCTCTATTCCATTTTAAATGAATTTTAACATTTTGGTTTGTTTCTCAATTTATTTCCTTTTCGAGGTAACAATAATTTCGGTGTTAACACCTAGTTTTATCGTTCATAAATATGTATAAACATGATTTTGAGTTCATTTAATTGAAAATTTTGAAAAATTTTACTAGAATTGGGTAGTCAGTATATAAGACTAGGGCTGTTCTTTATTATCAGAGAGCACTAGATTCTAATACAACTACTGCTTTACTAGTATTTTTAATGGTAACCCAGTGTTTATGATAAAAAATTTTTAAAAATCCGAAAGAATTTAACCCCTTCCCACACTTAAGATCTTGCAATGCCCTCATTTGCAAGAAATCAGTAACAATATAAATTATTGAGGGTGATTTGTGTGAAAATGATTAAATTTTACCAAAATTTCCAAACATATTTGTGTTTGCTTGCTGAATGATAAATGGTGCATATCATTTGTTCATTCCGTCTTGTTGTTATTTCACATATATTTTGCATCTTGTCGTCAAAATTAGTTGCTTTTGCTGAACTTAATGCCAGTCTTTGAAAATGCGTTGTTTTACCATGTTGTGTACATAAGATAAACTGCATACATATATACATATTTTTGAAGTTTGGTATATTACCCCACATTCAAAAATTATTAAAATCTAAGAATAAAAGTTAGAAAATTATAAAAACTATTACAATATTAACATAAGTATTAAACGTATTAACATTACAAATAATAAAATAAATAAAACTAAGTAGACTAGGGATGATACTGATACCAGTAGGGGTTCCATGCATAACCATAGATGCTATAAAATGCTTCGGCTGGGTTATACGTAGGATACGGTGGTTGAATCTCTATAGACCAGGGAGGGAATATGGGCTTTGGAGTAGGAATATAGTTTCTACCTATATGTTGGCAATAAGCTATGATTTGGTTTTGATGAACTTGCCAATCTTCAAATGCTCTATGTCTAGCATTTTCGTACTCCTGTGAAGCTATAAACCTTTGCATTTCTTGCATTTCATTTCCCCCTCCTACATTACCTTGGTGTTGGTTTCTCTCAACCTATGGATGTCTACCATGGTATTGTACTGCGGCGTTATTTCGCCTCTTCAAAACTTTCGCACCATGGTATACATTTAAACCTATTGTATCGCGGGGTTCTGGTTCTTCGACTAATAATCCCCCTCGACTTATATCCACACCGAGATATTCAGCAATCAAAGTAATAAATATACCACCTCCTATTATGCTATGTGGTCTCATCCCCCTAACCATAGCTGATAAATAATAACCCACACAATAAGGTATACTTACAGCGCTTTGTGGGTCTCGAATACACATATGGTAAAACAAATCCTGTTCATTTACCTTTTTCTTGTTCTTACCTCTTTGTGTAATCGAATTAGCTAAAAATCTATGAATTACTCTTAATTCAGCTCTATCTATATCCAAATAAGAGTAATTTCCCTCTTTGAATCGGTGATGGCTTGTCATTTGACTCCATACACCATGTGTATCAAAATTTTCATCTATCTTTCTACCATTTAGTATCAACCCTCTACAATCGGCAGATACTAACTCCTCAGGCGTATATATACGTAAAGCCTGAGCCATGTCTAGTAAAGACATGTGGCGCATCGAACCTCCCAACAAAAATCTAATAAAAGATCGATCGGTTAAACTAGCTACCCGATCATTTAATTCTATACTACACAACAATTCTTCACACCATACTTTATATACAGGTCTACGCATGGTGAATAAACGTACCCAGTCGTTAAAAGTAGAATTACCATACCTCTGTGCAAGTAATTCTCTAATTGGCCCGGCCAATTCTACAGCTTCTAATGGTCCCCATTCTATGACCCTAGGTACCTCAACAACTTTAGAATGAAGAGTATGCAAACCCCTTTGGTATTTTGGATAATCTATCCAAAGTCTGTCAAATCTCAGGTTCGGGTGCAAATCTTCCAAGTGTATATCAGAAAATGTCATGACTGGATGAGGTATATCTTGTTTGTAGTAGTTATCCACCTCCTGTTGTTCCGCATTCTCAGCAGGAGCATTGCGAGCTTGGGATGAAGATTCACCCCTTTCAGTCTGCAAAACACATCAAACACAATTTTTGTGCATCCAAATATGCATTAGTGTCAGCAAAATCATCAATCAAAATAATTACAATGACATGATCAATTTATATCAAACTTAAGCTCATTTTCATATTTTCATCAAATCTACACTTTTTCAAATAAGCATATACGAAAATGTTCGCCAAGTTCATAAGCATTCAACTCAAATAACATGTCAAAATAATCATTACTAGCAATTAAACAAGTTTCAAATGGCATTATCTCTCAAAAATCAAATTCATGAATTTTAGACTTGAAAAAGTTCACTTTAATTCTCAAAATCATGTTTAGGCTCAAAGTTTGGATCATTTAACTACCTAAACATGTTACACTACTTAATTTAGCAACAATTCGTTACAAAAATCGGCCATAACCTATTTATATCAAAAAGCCCCAAATTTGCTCAAGAACACAAACCCTATATTACTCAAAATTTGAAGTTTAAGGCTTCTAATCATGTTAAATAGCATCAATCTAGGTTATACAAGCATAATACATAAACAATTTAAGCATAATTACACTAAAAAGCATCAAAATCAAATTGGGTATAAAATTGCTCAAGAACACTAATTTTCGGATTAAATGGTGTTTAGGTGTAGAAATTTACCGTTTTTCTTGAGTAATTCCTTGATAGCATCCTTCTCAACATGATTTTAGTAAAAGATTTGATGATTAACGGTTAAAAATTGTGATTTTGGGGGTGTTTTCTCGGGTTTTTGTGCAGTATTTTCGGGTTTTATTTGTGTTGTGGTGTGCAAATGAACTGCTCTTTACGTTTTATTTTTTTCTGGGTTTTGGTCCCTCCGCGAGTCGCGGTGTTTGAACCTTCAAACTCCGCGAGTCGCGGAGTTTGTATTTTTTTTTAAGCATCTTATACTAATTAAAACAATTAAGTAATTAATTTTAAAATTTTGTTTCCCTTGTTATTTAGGACGAGGTCGTTTCGGATCGATGTCCTAATTCGTCCTTCGACAAAATTTTAAAATTTGTCTTTTTGTAGCGATTGTTTTAAAAGCTAAGATTTTTGGGGTTTTTTAATGTTTTTGGCACACTTTAATTCAATAAGATTAAAAATAATGATAATAAAAGTTTTCATCCCTCCCTCGGGTAAAGCAATTTCGGTTCAACGACCTAGTCTTCAACTTACGACGAATTTTAAAATCATATTTTTAACTTAATGAGATAAAGTAAATTTTTGTTTTTAAATTCACACAACTTAAATATAAAATTCAAAATTAATATTAAAAATTCACACCAAACTTAAAATTTGAAATGCATAAAATTAAAAATTCATATTTTAAAAATTAAAAATTCACACCAAACTTAATTTAAAAATTCATATTATAAATTCACATCAAACTTATATTAATTTTTCAAATATTTACAATTTTAAATATATTGTTTTTACAAAGTTTACAATATTAATTTAAGATTTATATATTAATTTTAAAAACATGGTAAAAATAAAATTAAAAATCTTTTTGGTTTTTATCCCACTTTAATCAATCAAATATTATCAAAAATATACGCCCCTCTTTTCGGTAAAGTAATTTCGGTTCCATGACCTAATTTAACTCATGAAGAATTTTTGAAATATTTTGGGTTGATTGATTAAAGATATTTATACCTTAAGAATAAACGTTAAATTTTGCAGTGATGTAATAAATTTTTGAATGATATCAATAATTTCGGTCGCCAAACCTAATTTTATTCAATACCAATTTAATACTTTATAGCGAACAAATTAGCGTTTATTATCAAAAGGTTAAAAATAAAAATAAAAAAAATAAAAACTGTACAAACATACCTGTGAAATAGATTTCTTAGTTATATGATCTATCCCATTCATAAGATAGTCGGTTTAATTGGTTTTCCATGGCTACATAGGCGTAACCTTGAGCATTCAGTGTTTTTTCTTCTAAACATATGAACGGTCCGTCTCTGCATAAAGTAACAAATTCGGTGTTTGAATAGGTTTGATTATTTGAACATTTACCTCCATGTGACCATTTTCCGCATTTGTGACATCTTTCTAGGTGTCGTGCTCTTCTTTTCGCTGCGGATTTTGATTTTCCTTTACCAAATTGTAACTTATTATCTTCGCATCTGGATTCTTTTCTAACTCCGTCCAATCTTTCTCTGATTACTGATACTATTTCACTCGGAAGTGTGTCATTATTACGTTTAGTGATCAAAGCGTGTAGCATTAGACCATGGTTTAGTTCACAGGCAGTCTTCATTTCCTAAAAAAAAATAAAAATTCAGAATGGGGGGAGAAGGCTAGTTCTTTAGGGTCTGCTAGGGAAAGACCGTTCGGGTTCCATTTTCGAGAACTACACGAAAACAGACAATCTAACTCTAACAGAAATACATAAACCCCCTATACTTAGTTAGCTGTGGTATCGAAATTGTGATTAACTTCATTGTCTTCTTCCAGCGGACCATGTATGTAATGTTTAACTCTGTGACCATTAACTTTAAATTCAATCCCATTTGAATTTATTAATTATATCGTTCCGTATGGGAAAACTCTTTTGACTATGAATGGTCCAGACCATCTTGATGTCAATTTCCCAGGAAATAGCTTGAATCGTGAATTGAAAAGAAGAACTCTGTCTCCTTCTTTAAATTCTTTTGAACTTCTGATTCTTTTATCATGCCATTTCTTCGTTCTTTCTTTATAGATTAACGAATTTTCGTATGCTTCATGTCTTAATTCTTCTAATTCGTTTAGTTGACTTAATCGTAGACGTCCGGCTTCATGTAAATCAAGATTACATGTCTTCAAAGCCCAAAATGCTTTGTGTTCAATTTCTACTGGAAGATGACATGCATTTCCATAAACAAGTCTAAAAGGTGTGGTTCCAATTGGAGTTTTGTAGGCTGTTCTAAAAGCCCAGAGTGCATCCTCTAATTTAATGGACCATTCCTTCGGATTTGATCCTACGGTTTTCTCTAGAATACGTTTTAAAGCTCGGTTGGTATTTTCAACTTGTCCACTTGTTTGTGGATGATATGAGGTGGAGATTTTATGAGTTACTCCATATCTTTTAAGAACTTTCTCAAGTTGATTATTACAGAAATGAGTACCCCGATCACTTATTAAAGCTTTCGGTGTTCCAAACCTTGCAAAAAGACGTTTTAAAAAGTTGACTACAACTCGTGCATTGTTAGTTGGGAGAGCTTGTGCTTCCGCCCATTTAGATACATAATCAATGGCTACGAGAATATAGAGATTATTATGAGATTTTGGAAATGGACCCATAAAGTCAATACCCCAAATGTCAAATACTTCACATACTTGAATGACATTTTGTGGCATTTCATCACGTTGACTTATTTTTCCGGCCCTTTGACAAGCATCACAGGATTTGCAAAGAAGGTGTGAGTCTTTGTAAATTGTAGGCCAATAGAATCCAGCATCATAAACTTTTCTTGCTGTTAGTTGAGGCCCATAAAGCCCTCCTGTTGGTCCTGTGTGACAATAGTTTAAAATTTTACTAGCTTCATCTCCAAATACACATCGGTGTATTATTCCATTGGAACAACTTTTAAACAGATGTGGATCTTCCCAGAAATAGTGTTTTATATCACTGAAGAATTTCTTTCGTTTTTGGTACGATAATCCTTTTTCAAGGAATCCACATACTAAATAGTTTGCATAGTCTGCAAACCATGGGATTTCATTATAATCTATCTTCAATAGATATTCATCAGGAAAGTTGTCTTGTATGGCCGATTCATTTAGAACTTCTAATTCGGGATTTTCAAGACGAGAAAGATGATCAGCGGCGAGATTTTCTGCTCCTTTTTTATCTCGGATTTCAATATCAAACTCTTGTAATAGTAAGATCCAACGGATTAATCTTGGTTTAGCATCTTGTTTCGAAAATAGGTATCTAAGAGCAGAATGGTCGGTATAAACCACCGTTTTTGCTAGAACGAGATATGATCGAAATTTGTCAAAAGCAAAGACAATAGCAAGGAGTTCTTTTTCAGTAGTTGTATAGTTCATTTGTGCTCCTTGTAACGTCTTACTAGCATAATATATAGGTTGAAATCGTTTTTCAATCCTTTGTCCTAAAACGGCTCCCATTGCAAAATCACTTGCATCGCACATTAGTTCAAATGGTAGATTCCAATTTGGTGTTATCATGATCGACGCATTAGTGAGTTTCTCTTTAAATATTAAAAGATTTGATACATTCATCTGAAAAGATGAATGGAGCATCCTTTTCTAGGAGTTTATTCATAGGAGTGGCAATTTTAGAAAAATCTTTTATGAAACGTCGGTAAAAACCGGCATGCCCTAGAAAACTCCTAACTCCTCTAACATTGGTGGGATGTAGAAGTTTAGCAATTACATCTACTTTAGCTCTATCCACTTCAATTCCTTCTTTTGAAATTTTATGACCAAGAACGATGCCTTCTTTAACCATAAAATGGCATTTCTCCCAATTAAGTACTAGATTTGATTGTTCGCATCTAATAAGCATTCGTTCAAGATTAGCTAGACATGATTCAAATGTATCACCGAAGACTGAAAAGTCATCCATGAAAACTTCCATGCATTCTTCTATCATGTCATGAAAAATCGCCATCATACACCTTTGAAAGGTTGCAGGGGCGTTACAAAGTCCAAATGGCATGTGTTTGTAAGCAAAAGTACCATAAGGGTACGTGAATGTGGTTTTCTCTTGATCTTCGGGTGCTATTGGAATTTGAAAATATCCGGAAAATCCATCTAGAAAACAATAGTAACTATTTCCGGCTAATCTTTCCAACATTTGATCTATGAAAGGTAAGGAAAAGTGATCTTTTCTGGTGGCGTCATTTAATTTTCTATAATCAATACACACACGCCATCCTGTTACAGTCCTAGTAGGAATAAGCTCATTTTTCTCATTTGTAATGACAGTCATGCCACCCTTCTTAGGCACGCATTGAACTGGGCTTACCCATGGACTATCAGAGATTGGATAAATTAGACCTGCATCTAGCAGTTTAATAATCTCTTTCTTAACTACATCTTGCATATTAGGATTTAGTCTTCGTTGGCGTTGCACATACGTTTTATGACCTTCTTCCATAAGGATTTTATGTGTGCAATACGAAGGACTTATTCCTTTAATATCATGAATCTTCCATACAATGGCTGGTTTATGAGCTTTCAACACAGAAATGAGTTGTGATTTCTCATTTTCAGTAAGAGAAGACGATATTATTACAGGTAATTCAGATTCACCATGTAAATAAGCGTATTCCAAATGGTTTGGAAGTGGCTTTAACTCCAATTTCGGTGGTTCTTCTATCGATGATTTATATCGATATCTGTCTTCTTCTTTTAGCATTTGAATTTCTTCTGTTGTTGGTTCATATCCATTAGCTATAAGTGTAGCTAACCTTTCAGCTTCATCAATTGGTTCATTACCTTCTCCTAAAGAACATTCTCCTGTTCCTTGTAATTCTGGAAATTCTTCTAATAATTCTGCATGTGCATCTATAGTTTGAATATAATAACATGTATCATCTGCAGATTGAGGTTGTTGCATTGCTCTATCAACTGAAAAGGTAACACTCTCATCCTCTATACTTAGGGTCAATTTCTTACCGAACACGTCTATCATTGCTTTAGCCGTGTTTAAGAATGGTCTTCCTAATATGAGAGGAACTTGAGAATCTTCTTCCATGTCCAGAACAACAAAATCTACTGGAAATACTAAAGTACCAACTTTAACTAGCATGTTCTCCATTATCCCTCTAGGATATTATATTGATCTATCGGCTAGTTGTATGCTTATTCTGGTTGGTTTCAATTCTCCAAGGTCTAGTTTAGCGTATAGTGAATACGGCATTAGATTTATACTAGCACCTAAGTCTGCCAATGCTTCTATTGAACTAAGACTACCCAGAAAACATGGAATTGTGAAACTTCCTGGATCAGATAATTTTTCTGGTGTCTTATTCAACAGCACTGCTGAACAATTAGCATTCATGGTAACAGCCGAGAGTTCTTCCATTTTCTTTCTATTTGAGATTAGATCTTTCAAGAATTTAGCATATCTAGGCATTCCTGAAATCACATCAATGAAAGGAAGATTTACATTTATCTGTTTAAACATATCCAAGAATTTGGATTGCTCGGCTTCAAGTTTCTCTTTCTTCATTTTACTCGGGTAAGGAAGTGGTGGTTGGTATGGTTTAACATAAGGTTTATCCTTAATTGTGTTATCTTCATTAACCTTTTCAACTACCGGTTCTTTTTCCTTATCTTGATTAGGTTGTGGTTCTTGTGGAGTAGGAATAGCTTCATCAGAAGTTACAGGTATTTCAGGTGGTTTAAGTGTTGTACCACTTCTTGTGGTAATGGCTTTAGCTGTTTCATTCCGGGGGTTAGCATTTGTATCACTAGGTAGACTTCCCGGTTTTCTTTCACCTATTAACCTTGCTAGGTTACTTACTTCTTGTTCCAGATTTTGAATAAAAGCTTGTTGATTTCTAAATGCTTGAGCATTTTGTTCATTAGTTTGTTTCTGAGATGTGAAAAACTGTGTTTGAGTTTCAACTAGCTTCGTCATAATATCTTCTAAATTCGGCTTTTTATCATCGGTTTGTTGTGGTGGTTTGTTTTGAAAATTAGGTCTTTGCTGATTGTAATTATTATTGGATACTTGTTGATTGCTAGGACCTTGTTGGTTGTTGTATGGAATATTTCTGTTATAATTCTGGTTTTGATTGTAAATAGGTCTTGGCGGTTGATAATTATTCTGATAATTATTTCCAGGCCTTTGGTTTATGTATGAAATGTTCTCTCTTTGTTCCATTGTTAATTCAATACTGAGACAATCTTTTGTCAAATGTGGTTCTCCACACTGCTCACAACTAATTCGTATTGAGTGAATATCTTTAGTCATCTTTTCCATTCGTCTCTCGACAGCATCTATCTTTGCGGAAATGGAATCTAAGTCATGGCTAGAATCGGCTCTAGCTGCTTTAGATGATCTAACGATATCTTTTTCTTGGTGCCACTCATGTGAGTGGGAAGCAGTGTTATCAATAATTTTGTAAGCATCAGTTTCAGTTTTCTTCATAATAGAACCACCAGCTGCTATATCTATGTCTTTCCTTGTAGTGATGTCGCATCCTTGGTAGAATATTTGTACTATTTGACAGGTGTCTAAACCATGTTGCGGACATCCTCTTAACAACTTTCCAAATCTAGTCCACGCCTCATATAGAGTTTCATTCGGCTTCTGTGTGAATGTAACAATTTCTCCTTGAAGTCTTACGGCTTTAGATGCAGAAAAGAATTGTTTAAGAAATTTTTCAACTAAAACGTCCCATGTATCAATCGCCCCTTCAGGTAACGATTCCAACTAATCTTTGGCTTCTCCCTTTAAAGTCCAGGGAAATAACATGAGATATATCTGTTCATCCTCCACTTCTCGGATTTTAAATAGTGTGCAGATCCTGTTAAAGGTACGAAGATGTTCATTTGGATCTTCCTTCGGCGCACCACTAAATTGGCATTGATTAGTCACCATGTGTAGAATTTGTCCTTTGATTTCATAATCTGGCGCATTAATGTCTGGATGAGTAATTGCGTGACCTTGGCCAGTGCGTTTAGCTCTCATTCGGTCTTCCATACTTAAAGGTTCTGTTACTTCCATAATTGAATTTGTTGAATCGGAATCACTAGAGGATTCTGATTTAATGGTTCGTTTCTCAACAATCTCTGTTTGAATGATTGGTGGTTCCGGAGGAAAGTTTAGTGGTTCAGGATCTACGAATCGTCCCTGAATATTCTCCGGATTCTCAATTGTGAGGTCGGGTTCAAAAAATGGATTATCGGAAATTTGAACTAGAGTACTTGGTCGACTGGATGACGATTCTAAAGAAAAATCAACGGCAGTAATATTTGCTAAATGTCTTGATCTAGTTACAGGTGGTGAACGTACAAAAGGTGATGGACGTCTTGCTCGATGCATTCACTGAATATCCTATTAGTTTTTAAAAGGAAAGAAAAATTATAATAAGTTATCCAATCAATAGACTTTTCTGATTTTGCCCACGTTTCGAATAGCTAAAAGATGCAGCAGAGGGGCATGATTCGTTTGGTCTCAATATAATTGAGGACTGTTTGGCTCCAATAACCCGGTCCACGTACAAATCCAACTATTACTACGAACCAGAAAATTTTGATGTCTATCAATTTAATCACTTAAAATAAATTTTCGTAATTTTAAGAAATTTAGATAAGAAGTAGAATAAAAATCTATGTCCTAAAACTAGAATAGCGAGAAATAAGAAAGAAAAAGAGTTCTTCGAAAAAGGTCGAAAAAGAAAAATGGTTGAAAAATAAAAGGTGACGGAAAAATAAAAGAAACTTATAACACTTAAAAACACTTGACTAACCTAACCTTATTACTACAACTAACTTAAAATTATAATCGCAAATTGAGATTACTAATTGGAATGATAATTGATACATAGGTAAAAGTCGTCTAAAAATATTAAAGCTTACAGGAAAAACTAAATCCCAAATAGAAATAACTTAAAAAGAAACTAAAACTTAAAAAGGCGTCGCAAAATTCTAAAGTACCTAAATCTTAGTCTAAAGAAAAAGCACTTAAGGAATTCTACGGCAAAGCCTAAAAATCTAGAAGTAAAAATAACTATGGCAAAAACTAAGTTTAAAACTAAATATGAGCTAAAAATACAAATATTACGCTAAAACGATTAAAAAGGGACAAAATATAAAAATAAACTAAAAGTTGTAAAAAGTACAATTTTTATAAAAATATTATTTTTATATTATTTATTTTATAAAACTATTAATTTTACAATTTAATTAACTAAATAAACTAAATATACAAAATAATAATAAAAACTAAAAACTAATTAAAAACTATAAACCTAATTAGGGTTTTAATTAAAAATTAATAATAATAATTACTTCGTAATAAATGCTGATTAGGGTTCTGTCAGGCGCGTCAGAGAGAACTCCGCGAGTTGCGGTATTCCAAGCAGCAAACTCCGTGAGTCGCGGGATTCCAAAATTCAAATGACAGGTTGTTTAAAATTTAACGCGTTTTTTTTATTCTGTTTTATATTTTTTGTTTAAATCAAAATATTTATATAATAAAAACTTATATTTAAAAACTAAAATAAAAATAAAACTACTTTATAATTTTAAAAATATCTTAAAAATAGATTTATATATATATTAATTTTTTTTTAAATAAAAATATTTAAATAAAACTTATATTTTTATAAAATAAAAATAAAGAAACTTTATAAAACTTAAATATTTGACAAAATCTTAGAAAAAATATATAAATTTTTGTTTTCTTTTTATATTTTTGAATAATAAAAAACGTATTTTTACAAAAGTGAATTTTAATAAAAGTAAACTAAAAATAAAAATCTTTTTTTTTTTAAATATTTAGCGTTGCGCTTTCAGCGTTTAAGACTTTCCCCGGCAGTGGCGCCAAAAATAACTTGATGTTTAAAGCTCAGAGGTATAAAATACTATTAATTTTTAGCAGGAAATACTATTAATTACGATACAATTTTACACAAGACATTTATTTATTTAGAGAATGGATATACTTAAACCTTGCTACAACACTTATAGGCAGTGTACCTAATCGTACAGTAGTGTAGTTTTTAGTAAGTCCGGTTCGTTCCACAGGGAAAATCTTTAAACAAAGCTTAACGCTATATTAGTTTACTTTTATAAAAATACAAATATATATATAAGTAATATTATTGTTATAAAGGGGGTTTTTACCGTTTAATGACCGGTTTGTCGATTTTAAAACTTTAGTCGCAGTTAAAACCAAATGTAAAATAATAAATAAATACAAGACTTAATTTAAAGCGTAAAGTAAATAACGATAATGAAATTGCGAATAATAAAAGTGCGATAAAATAAACTTGCGATAATTAAAAAGTACGAAAATTAAAGTGCAATTAAATACAATAACAATAAAAATGCGATAATTAGAAGTGCAATTAAATATAAAATAAAGGAAATTAAATATGAAATAAAAGAATTATGCTTATTTAAACTTCCGTAACCATGATGTTTGACGTGTTGATTTTAGTTTTATGCCCATGGGTTAATTGTCCTTTGTCCTGGGTTATTTAATATGTCCGTCTGGTTTTTGTCCATAACAGTCCATCAGTCATAAATATAAAGTGCGAGTGTCCTCGTCAAATTATCCTTATACCCGAAGTTAAATATTCCAACTAATTGGGGACTTAAACTGTAACAAGATTTTAATACTTTGTTTAATAATTACACCAGGATGTCGACTGAGTGTAACCCAAGGTTTTAATATTTTGTTATCAATTATACCAAGTGTCCTTATACATAATTTCACCCCTGTTTTAATTATTCTAGTGGCTATTAATCCATTCCCGTGTCCGGTTAAATGAACTATTATTCGTACATATAAATACCCCGCCCATCGTGTCCGATCGAGTGTATATGGTAATTTATAGGGACGCCCAATTGTAAATCTTTATATTAACATTAACAAACTATCATTTAGTTAAACAAATATAAAGCCCATTAATAGCCCATAGTCTAATTTCCACAAGTGTCGTTCTTTTGTCCAAACCCCAATTATGGTACAAAGCCCAATTATCCAATTTTAGTAATTAGCCCAACATCATGATTACTTCGGATTAAATAAGCATAATAATAACTTAGCTACGAGACATTAAATTAAAAAGGTTGAACATAACTTACAATGATTAAAAATAGCGTAGCGTTACACGGACAGAATTTCGACTTACACCCTTACAACATTCGCTAACATACCCTTATTATTAGAATTATAATTAAAATTAAAATTAAAATATAAATTATAAATATAAATATTACGTATGAATGGAGAAGAGAAATAGATTATGGATTGAAAATTGATCAGAATTCGTTGGGCTTTATAGGGAGTATCAGTTTTTGGGGCTCCGCGACTCGCGGCCCATTCCTTCTTCAAACTCCGCGAGTCGCGGAGTTTGTAATTACAGCTCACTCCATTTTGGCTCTTTGTTTACCGACGGTTTTATATAAATATAATATATATATATAATTTATATAATTAATTATATATTATATTATATTTATATACATAGTTAACTTGTAATTTTTAGTCTGTTGCGTCGAGCGTTGAGAGTTGACTCTGGTCCCGGTTCCGGATTTTCGAACGTCCTTGCGTACAATTTAATATCTTGTACTTTGTGTTTTGAATCTTGTACTCTTGTAATTTCGAGACGTTTCTTATCAATAATTGGAACCTCTTTGATTGTCTTTTGTACTTTTGAGCTTTTTGGTCGTTTGCGTCTTCAATTCGTCGAATCTGTCTTTTGTCTTCACCTTTTATTATTTAAACGAATATCACTTGTAAATAGAACAATTGCAACTAAAAGCTTGTCTTTCTTGAGGAATAATGCTATGAAATATATGTTCGTTTTTAGCATTATCAACGATGATATCTTGGAATTTCTAAATCGAAGGATGGTGAAGAAAATTTGTCCCCAAGAGTTTGGAGTCAGAAGCAAGGTATTCGCTAAAGATTTCATCATAAACAGAATCATCAGGATTCTTAATGTACAAGTTTAGTCCTTGTGTTTTGTTCAGATACCCCTTCATAGTTTGCTCAATTAGTTTTTCAGTTTCAAACTTTATCTGAGCTTTGCCAACATACAATTCTTTATCATCAACTTTTGGCTGTTGAGGTCATTTACAGTTTTTGTTGCTTCATTCAACTTTTCAAACTTCAGAGTATTAATTCGCAGACTAGGTGCTTTTTAGAATTTCAGAATGGAAGATCATAGTTCTAAGAGATAAATGTTATATGAATACATATAACTGTTGTTGTGGAAACGTTGCAAGAATTCCAATACAGATTTGCTGATTTTCGGTAATTGGTTTGGCAATTCTTGGTACAAGATGCGGATGAGTACATGATAAGACTTCAATAGATAATTATAGTGGTTTGTCGGAAAGATTTAAACTAAGGAGCGACGAGGTTGCTGGTACATCTGCTGGTAATATGGTGGAATCTAATAAAAAAAATTCCCCGGTAACAATAAAAGAGCACACATATAAATCAAGGTTATAATAAGGTTGTTTCGAACGAAAAGTCAAAGTTGACTTGTTGGAGCTGTGACAAAATTTTCTAATTTGGAAAGGGATTACAAAGTTATTTTGGGTAATAATAACACTAAGAAGTTAGCATAGCTACGTTTTAAATGTTTACTCAGTTGCCGAGTGTTTCTCAGGTGAATAGCTATATGCATCAATCTTTTCTTTCGTAGATGATTTGTGGTTGGTTCATCCTCTAGATTGAGGCGTTTTCAAGAATTTATGAAGAATTTGAACGCAATTTTTAATCATCAAGATACAAATGAGGTTTAAGATGAAATCAAGTGGCAAAATTGAAGAAATGTTTTGTTTCATATGTTATAGTCAATATTTTAATTCATTTTAATTGTCCAATATTGGTAGTCCACAGTTGATAGTCCACAGTTAGCAATCCATTAATTCATATAAAATTTAATATATAATATTCCAATTAATTAATACGTATCGTGACCCGTATACGTCTCAGACTCGATCACAACTCAAAGTATATATATTATTATAGAATCAACCTCAACCCTGTATAGAGAACTTAATCATTACTGCATATAGAGTGTCTATGGTTATTCCAAATAATATATATATATGCGTCGATATGATATGTCAAAACCTTGTATACGTGTCCCGATATTTAAAGTGCATAAAATAAATACAGAAATTAAATGACGATAAATAAAATGCGTAAAGTAAATAACCGAAATTAAATGACGATAAATAAAAATGCGAGAATATAAATTGCGATAAATAAACTGCGATAAATAAATTGCGATAATTAAATTGCGATAAATAAATTGCGATAAAATAAAATGTAATCAGTTAGCTAGGAACAATTAGCTAGGAACAGTTAGCGTGGATTCTTAACAAAATTTCTCATAGTTAATTTGTTTGTTTCTAACATATTTTATTTTGTCAAATGTTTTCTTCATTATGCCACTTGTTGAATTCTGATAAATCAAAATCCAAATATGAAATTGAATGAAAATGATTATTTTGTGGTGAACGAATACATATGTCTGTGGATGTAAGTAGGATAGTAAATGATCGTTGATTCAGATTCGAAGAATGTACAGTGTAACTTATTAATGTGAAATCTAAATATTCTTCGGGTATTACCTACCCGTTAAAATGTTTTCACCATTAACAGTTTGTACAAAAGAATTTTTAATTACAATCTTTATGAAAACATATATACATATATATTTTCTTCAGATGAAATCATGGATTTAATGAGTTAACATAATATTAAACTCATTTAGTTTTTTATTTTTATTTTTTTATTTTTTTTTGGAACTAGAATAAATAATCTCTAAAACTTTAGAGATTACATATTCGCCATGTCGAACGAAGATAAATGAGGTAGAATGATACGTAGAACGAAGATCATACTCGAAGTACAGATGGTGATATTGAGGCATGAATTGTTGATGATACTGATGATGTTATTGATGGTACTGTTGATGCCGGTGATGTTGTTGAAGCTGGTAGATTTTGCACCATATTCTCTGAATTGATTACTCGAGCGCGAAGTTCGCTAACTTCTTCTATTATTCCGAGGTGATTGTCGGTCAGAACGAGCAGATGGATAAGGTTTCAAATTATGGATGGAATATAATCATGTGGAGCTACTCTGGAAATGAGGGTTAAGATGGTGTTTCGGATTAATTCACCGATAAGTGCTTCGGGTTATTCGTCAAGAGGTGAATTTGGTTGATGGAAAAGATCGCTTTCTTCACGTCTCCATTGATTAAGTCGACTACGAACCCATCTCCAATTCATCCAGAATAAATGATGGCTAATTGGTTGACTCATTCCAATTACACTACTTTCGGAGCTCGAGTGGAAATCCATATCGGAATAGCTGTCGGACTAACTATCGGAATAGTTATCGAAATATGAGGCACTCGAACTGGTTGAGGGATTCATCTCGTACGATCAGATGAAGGATTTTCGATAAGAAATAGACTATAGGATGTAGATTAGTACCCTGCAATACATAGTTTACATATATTCATATATAATACTAACATCCCATAAGTTACGGAGGAATCTACGGAATAAGACAGGCAAAGTTTACAGTAACAGGTATGCTAAGATATGGATTAGCATATACGCTAAGATATGAATTTATCTATACACTGTCTATGCATTAGAGGCAGTAAGACGTGTCTAGACTTTAAGGATGATAAGCAAATAATTTTCGACATGAAATGATAAGCAAAACTTTTGACATGCAGACACGATCGAAGTTCAGACTTACTAATGCATCCTAAAGACTTATCAGTTAGACACACTAATGCATACCTGGTTCACTAAGACCACCGCTCTGATACCAACTGAAACGACCCGTCCTAATCCATCTGGACGAAGTCCATATCGATTACAAACGATTCACAATAGTCGATTACATCGCGAGGTACTTGACCTCTATATGATACATTTTACAAACCTTGCATTCATTTTTAAAAGACAACCTTGATTTACATCGAAAGTTGACGGCATGTATACCATTTCATAATATATCTAACTATAATTGACTTAGTAATAATCTTGATGAACTTGATGACTCGAATGCAACGTCTTTTGAAATATGTCATGAATGACTCCAAGTAATATCTCTAATACGAGCAAATGCACAGCGGAAGATTTCTTTCATACCTGAGAATAAACATGCTTTAAAGTATCAACCAAAAGGTTGGTGAGTTCATTAGTTTATCATAAACGATCATTTCTATCATTTTAATAGACCACAAGATTTTCATTTTCAGTTCTCATAAACATCACCTCATATCAGGCATTTCGCAAACTGCATAGAGATAAAAATCATTCATATGGATTGAACACCTGGTAACCGACGTTAACTTAATGCATAAAATATCCCCAAAATAGAACCTCTCATCTGTATAATAATAATCTCGAAGTACTAAAGCATTCGTACCCCGAATGGGACTTGTCAAGGTCCATAGATCTATCTTTAGGATTCGCGTCAATAAGGGGCCATTTCCCTAAATTCTTAGGTTACCAGACTTGAAGGGCGATATTCGGTTAATAATCCAGCCATAGAATATAATTTTAAGTACGTGTATCTATTTCGTAAAACATTTATAAAAGCAGCGCATGTATTCTCAGTCCCAAAAATATATATTGCAAAAGCATTTAAAAAGGGAGCAAATGAAACTCACTTTACTATATTTTGTAGTAAAAATACATATGACGACATTGAACAACTGAACAATGCAGGGTTGGCCTCGGATTCACGAACCTATATCATTTGTATATTTATTAATACACATATTTGTAATCAAATAAATTTATATATTATATCTTGGATTATATATTATACTTATTTAGTTTGTGTATATATTCAAAATGTTTAATATTATTATATTTATATATATATATATATATAGGTATATATGTTTAGTGTTATAGTAATAATGCCTAAATTGTTATATATGAGTATTTCTAAAATAATTTGTTAATATAGTTAATATATACTTATAATAATATTTTAAAAACTTTTATTTTTAAATTTACAATACTTCTAATAATAATAATATTGTTATTACTAATAATCATAATTCTTGTCGTTTTAAAATGGTAACTTTAAATAAATGATTATTAATGATAATAAGTTTTAATAATAATATTAGCACTGTTAATAAATATAATAATAATAATACTAATATTGATAATGTTAAGATAGTACTTATAATAATGATAATGATAATAATGATATTACAAATTTTAAATGTGTTATTATATTAATAGAAATGATATTAATATCAATATTAATGAAAAGCAATACTTTTATTATTTTCATAATAATACTAATAACATTCAATATTGTACCTAATATTCTATTAATAATAATAAATAATAGCTTTTATAGATATACTTATTTTAGTAACAATAATAACAATAATTATTATAATACTTGTAATGATAATAATAATTAATATCAACAATAACAATTAATGATAATAACAATGATAATAATAATAATTATAATTATTATCATAGTAATAATAACAATAATAATAATAATAATAATAATAATAATAATAATAATAATAATAATAATAACAACAACATACTAATAAAATACTTGAAAGGCTACCTTAATGAGATGAGCCTAAAAAAAATAAACTGTCAGAGCCGAGTATCGAACCCGCGACCTCTCGGTTAACACCCTTGTCCCTAACCATCACTCTGCCATTTATTTTTCTGAAATTATACACCTTTGGATTTTATTTAAACTATATCTGTTTTGTTTACTTCTCTTCTCCTTCTCAGTTTCAATTCGATCAAAGATCAAGCCAGCCATAAACAGTTTAATTGATGTTTTTAAATACAAAACAAAACAGAATTAATTTGCTTGAGTTAGAGAAATAATTAAAACAAAAAAATATATATAAATAAATAAATATATATATATATATATATATATATATATATATATATATATATATATATATATATATATATATATATATATATATATATATATATATATATATATATATATATATATATATATATATATATATATATATATATATATATAAATGCTGTAACAGCCCTTTTTAAGAACATGAAGAACTTGATTTCACTTTTGAAAATTAAGGACGTTTTAACTAAAGTTTATAAGATGAAAAAGGTTGTAAATCGTTTATGTAAACTATATGATTCATCAATTTATCCTATAACACAAAATCGAACTCGAATTTAATGATGAACACGTGGTTGACTTTTTGAAAATATAACTTTGACCTCAAAATTCGTTCATGATATGAAAAATTAGTGTTTGAAACTTTACAGAAAGTTCATGTGAAAGGTTTCAAACATCTTGGCATTTACAGACTTTAAATTAAAACAAAAATTCGAAGTTTGTGGAAAATGATACAAGAACAGGGCAGGCGACTAGGTGTTCTTCATGTTTAGTTTTAAATTTGATAATTTATGAGCTGTATCAGATATATGAGATTGTTAATTGATAATATAAGTCGTCTGTAGTCATTTACAATGAGTGTGATTGAGTGTTACAGTGTTAAAGGTCGACATCTTCCATACTAGGTACAGAAAATAATAAAAAAAAAATTAAAAAAGGGGAAGCTGATTGATAACTAGATGGTACGATCGTCAACTGATTTTGTTACCTTGTGATTAGCCTAGAATCAAATGGTACTAATTCAGACAAAGAAATATTCTACATATATCTTAGATAACGACTGCTAGTTGAATAAATATATTTCAGTATTTAAATTTAAATTTATCCATATATATATATATATATATATATATATATATATATATATATATATATATATATATATATATATATATATATATATATATATATATATATATATATATATTTATTAGTAATTATCTGTATTTAAAATATATATACCAATATTTTATATATCTCAATACTTGTATATGTACCTACATGTATATGTGACAGTATTTCGTATATGTATATGTATTTATATGAATCTGCAATTATATATCAGATTATATGTATATAATTTGTAAATTTTGTTAATTACAAGTATAAATATATTAATATTATTAATATTACAATAATAATATTACAAATAATAAAATTATTGATAAAGGATCTAGTAATAATAATTAATACCAACAAAAATGTTGAATTTAATAATTTTCATTTAATAATAATGATCATAATAATCTTATTAATGATACAAATAATAATAATACAAGTTATAATAATCTTAATATTACTAATGTTTAAAATTATAATATTAATAATGATAATAGTATAATTATATATATATATATATATATATATATATATATATATATATATATATATATATATATATATATATATATATATATATATATATCGAATTTCATCTTCATATAATAATATTATTACTACTAATTTTTAGATATTAACATTTATTTTTAATGTAAGTAATACAAATATATCAATAATATTTTAACTTGTATGTAAATTTAATATGTAGAAATTATATCTTATTAACTATGTAACATTTAATATTTATATTATATATCTTATAAAAACATTTATTGAATATTTATATATTTTATATATATTATTATATAACACTAATTATTAATAGGAATTCATATTATATATATATATATAGTTTCACAATAATATCATATACATTATATATATATATATATATATATATATATATATATATATATATATATATATATATATATATATATATATATATTTATTTATTTATTTTAATTGTACTTAATCTTACTGTTTATAAATTTTATATTTTTAATTCTAATTAATTAATGTGTATTTTTATTTATGCAAAGTATTATATATACATACATATATTTATATTTATATAAATATATTTACATATTTATTTACAAACAATCGTTCGTGAATCGTCGGTAACAGTCAAAGGTCAAATGATCTCATTAAATAGTTCAAGAATTTCGAGACTCAACATTATAGACTTTGCTTATCTTGTTGAAATCATATAAAGATTAAGTTTAAATTTGGTTTGAAATTCTCGGGTCATCACACTACTATCTCACCACTAGCTAGAAAACCTTGCTGCTTTTATAACGTCTTGGTTTTACTGTTCGAGTATTTTTAGCCTTTTTTTATTTCTCTAGATTAATAACCTTAATTTTATTTTTGTTTCTAAATTTCATATTGAATGCGAATATATGAGAGTGTAGTTTCGTTTTGATGATAATTAATGGCCGCAAAACACATATTTGAAGACACTACATTCTCCGCAAAATCGGGCAAATTTTTGTGGAGAATTTTTTGAAATTTTTTTAATTGCAGATTAGGCTCATATACTCAAGATAACTAGATAACGTCGCTATGAGCAAGACTTCCTTGAGGCTTTCCCCCATTTGAAGCAGTTTAGATGCCGGAAATGACCTTTTACTATTTTTAAAGGTGAATTTTGCACTTTTAGATCTTACGATAAGTAATACTATCATATGTGAATTGTTGTGTCTGTTTAAATACCACTATGATACTTATTTTTATTTGATATTGTATTTAGGTACATCGAGAATCATTTTGGGGCTACTATCTCACCACTAGCTAGAAAATATTGCTGCTTTTAAAACGTCTTGGTTTATTGTTCGAGTATTTTTAGCCGCTTTTTTATTTCTCTAGATTTATAACCTTATTTTTGTTTTTATTTCAAAATTTCATATTCAATGCTAATATATGAGAGTGTTGTTTCATTTTGATGATAATTAATGGCCGCAAAACACATATTTGAAGTCACTACATTCCCCACAAAATCGGCCAAAATTTTGTGGAGAATTTTCCAAAAAATTTTCAATTGCAAGGCCCATATTCTTAAAATAACTAGAAAACAGCGCTATGAGCAAGTCTTTCTTAAGGCTTTCCCCCGTTCGAAGCAGTTTAGGTGTCGAAAATGACATTTCACTATTTTTAAAGGTGAATTTTGCACTTTTAGATCTTACGATAAGTAATACCTTCAAATGTGAATTGTTATGCCTTTTTAAATACCACTATGATAATTGTTTTTATTTAATATTGTATTTAGGTACATCGAGACTCATTTTGGGGCTACTATCTCACCAATAGCTAGAAAACTTTGCTGCTTTTATAACGTCTTGGTTTTATTGTTCGGTTATTTTTAGCCACTTTTTTATTTCTCTAGATTCATAACGTAATTTTTGTTTTTGTTTCTAAATTTCATATTGAATGTGAATATATAAGAGTTTAGTTTCGGTTTGATGATAATTAATGGCCGCAAAACACATATTTGAAGTCACTATATTCCCCACAAAATCAGCCTAAATTTTGTAAAGAATTTTTCAAAAAAATTTCAATTGCAGATTAGGCCCATATTCTCAAGATAACTAGAAAACGGTGCTACAAGAAAGACTTCCTTGAGTCTTTCCCCCGCTCGAAGCAGTTTAGATGCCTAAAATGACATTTTACTATCTTTAAAGGTGAATTTTCCACTTTTAGATCTTACAATAAGTAATACCTTCACATGTGAATTGTAGTGCTTGTTTAAATACTACTATGATACTTATTTTTATTTAATATTGTATTTAGGTACATCGAGAATCATTTTGGGGCTACTATCTCACCACTAGCTAGAAAACATTGCTGCTTTTATAACGTCTTGGTTTTATTGTTCGAGTATTTTTAGCCGCTTTTTTATTTCTCTAGATTCATAACCTTAATTTTGTTTTTGTTTCTAAATTTCATATTGAATGCGAATATATGAGAGTGTAGTTTTGTTTTAATGATAATTAATGGCCGCAAAACACATTTTTGAAGTCACTACATTCCACACAGAATAAGCCAAAATTTTGTGGAGAATTTTCTGAAAAATTTTCAGTTGCAGATTAGGCCCATATTCTCAAGATAACTAGAAAACGACGCTATGAGAAAGACTTCCTTAAGGCTTTCCCCTTTCGAAGCAGTTTAGAATCCGAAAATGACATTTTTCTATTTTTAAAGGTGAATTTTGCACTTTTCGATCTTACGATAAGTAATACCTTCATATGTGAATTGTTGTGCTTGTTTAAATACCACTATGATACTTGTTTTTATTTAATATTGTATTTAGGTACATCGAGAATCATTTTGGGACTACTATCTCACCACTAGCTAGAAAACCTTGCTGCTTTTATAACATCTTGTTTTTACTGTTCGAGTATATTTAGCCGGTTTTTTATTTCTCTAGATTAATAACCTTAATTTTGTTTTTGTTTCTAAATTTAATATTGAATGCGAATATATGAGAGTGTAGTTTCGTTTTGATGATAATTAATGGCCGCAAAACATATATTTGAAGCCACTATATTCTCCAAAAATTCGGGCAAATTTTTGTGGAGAATTTTTTGAAAACTTTTTTATTGCAGATTAGGCCCATATTCTCAAGATAACTAGAAAACGTTGCTACGAGCAATACTTCCTTGAGGCTTTCCCCCGTTTGAAGCAGTTTAGATACCGGAAATGACCTTTTACTATTTTTAAAGGTTAATTTTGGACTTTTAGATCTTACGATAAGTAATACCTTCACATGTGAATTGTTGTGCCTATTAAAATACCACTATGATACTTATTTTTATTTGATACTGTATTTAGGTACATCGAGAATCATTTTGGGGATACTATCTCACCACTAGCTAGAAAACATTGCTGCTTTTATAACGTCTTGGTTTATTGTTCGAGTATTTTTAGCCGCTTTTTTATTTCTCTAGATTTATAACCTTATTTATGTTTTTGTTTAAAAATTTCATATTGAATGCGAATATATGAGAGTGTAGTTTCATTTTGATGATAATTAATGGCCGCAAAACACATATTTGAAGTCACTATAGTCCCCACAAAATCGGCCAAAATTTTGTGAAGAATTTTCCAAAAAAATTTCAATTGCAAGGCCCATATTCTTAAACTAACTAGAAAACAGCACTACGAGCAAGACTTTCTTAAGGCTTTCCCCCGTTCGAAGCAGTTTAAGTGTCAAAAATGACATTTCACTATTTTTTAAAGGTGAATTTTGCACTTTAGATCTTACGATTAGTAATACCTTCACATGTGAATTGTTGTGCCTGTTTAAATACCACTATGATAATTGTTTTTATTTAATATTGTATTTAGGTACATCGAGAATAAATTTGGGGCTACTATCTCACCAATAGCTAGAAAATTTTGCTGCTTTTATAACGTCTTGGTTTTATTGTTCAGGTATTTTTAGCCGTTTTGTTTATTTTTCTAGATTCATAACCTTATTTTTGTTTTTATTTCTAAATTTTATATTGAACGCGAATATATGAGAGTGTAGTTTCATTTTGATGATAATTAATGGCCGCAAAACACCTATATGAAGTCACTAGATTCCCCACAAAATTCGCCAAAATTTTGTGGAGAATTTTTCGAAAAATTTTCAATTGCAGATTAGGCCCATATTCTCAAGATAACTAGAATACGGCGCTACGAGAAAGACTTCCTTAAGGCTTTCCACCATTCGAAGCAGTTTATATGTCGAAAATGACATTTTACTATTTTTAAAGTTGATTTTTGCATTTTTTGATCTTATTAATACCTTCACATGTGAATTGTTGTGCCTATTTAAATACCACTATGATACTTGTTTTTATTTAATATTGTATTTAGGTACATCGAGAATCATTTTGGGGCTACTATCTCACCACTAGCTAGAAAACCTTGCTGCTTTTATAACGTCTTGGTTTTATTATTCGAGTATTTTTAGCCGCTTTTTATTTCTCTAGATTCATAACCTTATTTTTGTTTTTGTTTCTAAATTTCATTTTGAATGCGAATATATGAGAGTTTAGTTTCATTTTGATATTAATTAATGGCCGCAAAACACATATTTGAAGCTACTACAGTCCCCACAAAATCGTGCAAAATTTTGTGGAAAACTTTTAGAAAAATTTTCAATGGCAGATTAAGCCAATATTATCAAGATAACTAGAAAATGGTGGTACGAGCAAGACTTCCTTGAGGCTTTCCCCGTTCGAAGCACTTTAGATGTCGAAAATGACATTTTACTATTTTTAAAGGTGAATTTTGCACTTTTAGATCTTACGATACGTAATACATTCACATGTGAATTGTTGTGCCTGTTTAAATACCACTATGATACTTATTTTTATTTAATATTGTATTTAGGTACATCGAGAATCATTTTGGGGCTACTATCTCACCCCTACCTAGAAAACATTGCTGCTTTTATAACGTCTTGGTTTTATTGCTCGAGTATTTTTCGCCGCTTTTTTATTTCCCTAGATTCATAACCTTAATTTTGTTTTTGTTTCTAAATTTCATATTGAATACGAATATATGAGAGTGTAGTTTCATTTTAATGATAATTAATGGCCACAAAACACATATTTGAAGTCACTACATTCCACACAAAATCGGCCAAAATTATGTGGAGAATTTTCTGAAAATTTTTCAATTGCAGATTAGGCCCATATTCTCAAGATAACTAAAAAATGGCGCTATGAGCAAAACTTCCTTGAGGCTTGTCACGACCCTGAAAATTTCGACTAATTTTAAATCATACTCTCGATACGATTTAATATTTTTGACACGATAAGAAAAGTATGTTAGGTTGAGTCTCATATATATATATATATATATATATATATATATATATATATATATATATATATATATATATATATATATATATATATATATATATATATATATATATCAATTTGAAATATAAAATGATATATGATTTAATTGTAAGAACTAAATTGTAAAATAGTAAACGATATAATAATGTTGTTATTTAAAATGAATATATATATATATATATATATATATATATATATATATATATATATATATATAAAGTATATTAAAAATAAATATTAAATGATTGTAATGCTCGTTGGACGTTCCGATTAATATTAAACAAGTCTAAATACTAACTTATACGATTTTAAAATAAACGGTGATCCGAAAATGAGTTATATAAACTACAGGCTTGTTAAAAATGTATTTAAGAGTTATTTGTTAAATTTTAAAAATATTTTATATTTTACTTGGGATCGGGCGTGGACAGTGAGTTAATTTTTGTTTAATAATTTTAAATAGTTAATGATTTCGAATTTTATACCATAATGACTAGAATAAATAAATATAGTTAATTTAAAAATATGAAATTTTTCTGAACACTTTTATTCGCCACTGATTAACAATGGAGAACGAAATTTAGTCCGTAAATGGTGACGGCTAACAATTTAACATGTTTAAATTCTAAATTATATTATAATGGAATACCGTGGATTCTGTTTTCAATATCTTTTGAAATGTCCCATTCATATTGATTATAAACGTTCCATATTAATTGATTTCGTCGCGAGGTTTTGACCTCTATATGAGACGTTTTTCAAAGACTGCATTCATTTTTAAAACAACCATAACCTTTATTTTATCGATAAAGGTTTAAAAAGCATTACGTAGATTATCAAGTAATGATAATCTAAAATATACAGTTTACACACGACCATTATATAATGGTTTACAATAAGAATATATTACATCAAAAATAAGTTTCTTGAATGCAGTTTTTACATAATATCATACAAGCATGGAATCCAAATCTTGTCCTTATTTTAGTATGCAACAGCGGAAGCTCTTAATAATTACCTAAGAATAAACATGCTTAAAACTTCAACAAATATATTGGTGAGTTATAGGTTTAACCTATATATTATCAAATCATAATAATAATAGACCACAAGATTTCATATTTCAATATACATCCCATACATAGAGATAAAAATCATTCATATGGTGAACACCTAGTAACTGACATTAACAAGATGCATATAAGAATATCCCCTATCATTCCGGGAAATCCTTCGGACATGATAAAAACGAATTCGAAGTACTAAAGCATCCGGTACTTTGGATGGGGTTCGTTAGGCCCAATAGATCTATCTTTAGAATTCGCGTCAATTAGTAGATCGGTTTACTAATTCTTAGGCTACCAAGCAAAAGGGGCATATTCGGCTTCGATCATTCACCCATATAATGTAGTTTCATTTACTTGTGTCTATTTCGCAAAACATTTATAAAACTGCATGTATTCTCATCCCAAAATATTAGATTTTAAAAGTGGGACTATAACTCACTTTCACAGATTTTTACTTCGTCGGGAAGTAAGACTTGGCCACTGGTCGATTCACGAACCTATAACAAATATGTACATATATATCAAAGTATGTTCAAAATATATTTACAACACTTTTAATACATTTTGATGTTTTAAGTTTATTAAGTCAGCTGTCCTCGTTAGTAACCTACAACTAGTTGTCCATAGTTAAATGTACAGAAATAAATTGATATATATTATCTTGAATCAATCCACGACCCAGTGTATACACATCTCAAGCTAGATCACAACTCAAAGTATATATATTTTTGGAATCAACCTCAACCCTGTATAGCTAACTCCAACATTAGTGCATATAGAGTGCCTATGGTTGTTCCAAATAATATATATAGATGGGTCGATATGATATGTCAAAACATTTGCATACGTGTCTATGGTATCCCAAAATTACATAATATATTAGAATACATGCATAATATAATATAAGTTAGCTAGGATATGATTTGTATAGAATTGTTAATATTTCCCGTAGCTACAAAAATCAAAAAATATCCAATCTTGTTTTACCCATAACTTCTTCAATTTAAATCCGTTTTGAGTGAATCAAATTGCTATGGTTTAATATTGAACTCTATTTTATGAATCTAAACAGAAAAAGTATTAGTTTATAGTCGGAAATATAAGTTACAAGTCATTTTTGTAAGAGGTAATCATTTCAGTCGAAAGAACGACGTCTTGATGACCATTTTGAAAAACATACTTCCACTTTGAGTTTAACCATGATTTTTGGATATAGTTTCATGTTCATAAGAAAAATCATTTTTTCAGAAGAACAACTTTTAAATCAATGTTTATCATAGTTTTTAATTATCAAACCCAAAACAGCCCGCGGTGTTACTACGACGGCGTATGTCCAGTTTTATGGTGTTTTTTCGTGTTTCCAGGTTTTAAATCATTAAGTTAGCATATCATATAGATATAGAACATGTGTTTAGTTGATTTTAAAAGTCAAGTTAGAAGGATTAACTTTTGTTTGCGAACAAGTTTAGAATTAACTAAACTATGTTCTAGTGATTTCATGTTTAAACCTTCGAATAAGATAGCTTTATATGTATGAATTGAATGATGTTATGAACATCATTACTACCTCAAGTTTTGTGGATAAAACTACTGGAAAAGTATGGATCTAGCTTCAAAGGATCTTGGATGGCTTAAAAGTTCTTGAAGTAGAATCATGACACGAAAACAAGTTCAAGTAAGATTTCTACTCGAAATAAGATTGTTATAGTTATAGAAATTGAATCAAAGTTTGAATATGAGTATTACCTTGTATTAGAAAGATATCTTACTGTAAATAAGAAAGATTTCTTGAGGTTGGATGATCACTCTACAAGATTGGAAGTAAGCTAGCAAACTTGGAAATATTCTTGATTTTATGAAACTAGAACTTGTAGAATTTATGAAGAACACTTAGAACTTGAAGATAGAACTTGAGAGAGATCAATTAGATGAATAAAATTGAATAATGAAAGTGTTTGTAGGTGTTTTTGGTCGTTGGTGTATGGATTAGATATAAAGGATATGTAATTTTGTTTTCATGTAAATAAGTCATGAATGATTACTCATATTTTTGTAATTTTATGAGATATTTCATGCTAGTTGCCAAATGATGGTTCCCAAATGTGTTAGGTGACTCACATGGGCTGCTAAGAGCTGATCATTGGAGTGTATATACCAATAGTACATACATCTAAAAGTTGTGTGTTTTGTACGAGTACGAATACGGGTGCATACGAGTAGAATTGTTGATGAAACTGAACGAGGATGTAATTGTAAGCATTTTTGTTAAGTAGAAGTATTTTGATAAGTGTATTGAAGTCTTTCAAAAGTGTATGAATACATATTAAAACACTACATGTATATACATTTTAACTGAGTCGTTAAGTAATCGTTAGTCGTTACATGTAAGTGTTGTTTTGAAACCTTTAGGTTAACGATCTTGTTAAATGTTGTTAACCCAATGTTTATAATATCAAATGAGATTTTAAATTATTATATTATCATGATATTATGATGTATGAATATCTCTAAATATGATATATATATATACATTAAATGTCGTTACAACGATAATCGTTACATATATGTCTCGTTTCAAAATCATTAAGTTAGTAGTCTTGTTTTTACATATGTAGTTCATTGTTAATATACTTAATGATATGTTTAATTATCATAATATCATGTTAACTATATATATATCCATATATATGTCATCATATAGTTTTTACAAGTTTTAACGTTCGTGAATCACCGGTCAACTTGGGTGGTCAATTGTCTATATGAAACCTATTTCAATTAATCAAGTCTTAACAAGTTTGATTGCTTAACATGTTGGAAACACTTAATCATGTAAATAATAATTTCATTTAATATATATATATATATATATATATATATATATATATATATATATATATATATATAAACATGGAAAAGTTTGGGTCACTACAGTACCTACCCGTTAAAGAAATTTCGTCCCGAAATTTTAAGCAGTTGGAGGTGTTGACGTATCTTCTGGAAATAAATGCGTGTATTTCTTCTTCATCTGATCTTCTCGTTCCCAGGTGAACTCAGGATCCATTATTTCGACTGGTATCTTGTTTTGCTTAAGTCTTTTATCCTCACGATCCATTATTTCGACTGGTTCTTCGATGAATTGAAGTTTTTCATTGATTTGGATTTCATCTAATGGAATAGTGAGATCTTCTTTAGCAAAACATTTCTTCAAATTCAAGACGTGGAAAGTGTTATGTACAGCCACGAGTTGTTGAGGTAACTCAAGTCGGTAAGCTACTGGTCCGACACGATCAATAATCTTGAATGGTCCAATATACCTTGGATTTAATTTCCCTCGTTTGCCAAATCGAACAACGACTTTCCAAGGTGCAACTTTAAGCATGACCATCTCTCCAATTTCAAATTCTATATCTTTTCTTTTAATGTCAGCGTAGCTCTTTTGTCGACTTTGGGCAGTTTTCAACCGTTGTTGAATTTGGATGATCTTCTCGGTAGTTTCTTGTATTATCTCCGGACCCGTAATCTGTCTATCCTCCACTTCACTCCAACAAATCGGAGACCTGCACTTTCTACCATAAAGTGCTTCAAACGGCGCCATCTCAATGCTTGAATGGTAGCTGTTGTTGTTGGAAAATTCTGCTAACGGTAGATGTTGATCCCAACTGTTTCCGAAATCAATAACACATGCTCGTAGCATGTATTCAAGAGTTTGTATCGTCCTTTCGCTCTGCCCATCAGTTTGTGGATGATAGGCAGTACTCATGTCTAGACGAGTTCCTAATGCTTGCTGTAATGTCTGCCAGAATCTTGAAATAAATATGCCATCCCTATCAGAGATAATAGAGATTGGTATTCCATGTCTGGAGATGACTTTTTTCAAATACAGTCGTGCTAACTTCTCCATCTTGTCATCTTCTCTTATTGGCAGGAAGTGTGCTGATTTGGTGAGACGATCAACTATTACCCAAATAGTATCAAAACCATTTGCAGTCCTTGGCAATTTAGTGATGAAATCCATGGTAATATTTTCCCATTTCCATTCTGGGATTTCGGGTTGTTGAAGTAGACCTGATGGTTTCTGATGCTCAGCTTTGACCTTAGAACACGTCAAACATTCTCCTACATATTTAGCAACATCGGCTTTCATACCCGGCCACCAAAAATATTTCTTGAGATCCTTGTACATCTTCCCCGTTCCAGGATGTATTGAGTATCTGGGTTTATGAGCTTCTCTAAGTACCATTTCTCTCATATCTCTAAATTTTGGTACCCAAATCCTTTCAGCCCTATACCGGGTTCCGTCTTCCCGAATATTAAGATGATTCTCCGATCCTTTGGGTATTTCATCCTTTAAATTTCCCTCTTTTAAAACTCCTTGTTGCGCCTCCTTTATTTGAGTAGTAAGGTTATTGTGAATCATTATATTCATAGATTTTACTCGAATGGGTTCTCTGTCCTTCCTGCTCAAGGCGTCGGCTACCACATTTGCCTTCCCCGGGTGGTAACGAATCTTAAAGTCGTAATCATTCAACAATTCAATCCACCTACGCTGGCTCATATTCAGTTGTTTCTGATTAAATATGTGTTGAAGACTTTTGTGGTCAGTATATATAATACTTTTGACCCCATATAAGTAGTGCCTCCAAGTCTTTAATGCAAAAACAACGGCGCCTAATTCCAAATCATGCGTCATATAATTTTGTTCATGAATCTTCAATTGTCTAGACGCATAAGCAATTACTTTCGTTCGTTGCATTAATACACAACCGAGACCTTGCTTTGAGGCGTCACAATATATCACAAAATCATCATTTCCTTCAGGTAATGACAATATAGGTGCCGTAGTTAACTTTTTCTTCAATAACTGAAACGCTTTCTCTTGTTCATCCTTCCATTCAAATTTCTTCCCTTTATGCGTTAATGCAATCAAGGGTTTTGCTATTCTGGAAACGTCTTGGATGAACCTTCTGTAGTAACCAGCTAGTCCTAAAAACTGGAGTATGTGTTTCGGAGTTTTCGGGGTTTTCCACTTTTCAACGGTTTCAATCTTTGCTGGATCCACCTGAATACCTTCTTTGTTCACTATATGACCGAGGAATTGAACTTCTTCCAACCAAAATGCACACTTTGAAAACTTAGCGTACAGTTTTTCTTTCCTTAACAACTCTAGCACTTTTCTCAAATGTTGTTCGTGCTCTTGATCATTCTTCGAGTAAATAAGTATGTCATCGATGAAAACAATGACAAACTTGTCAAGATATGACCCACACACTCGGTTCATGAGGTCCATGAACACAGCTGGTGCGTTAGTCAATCCAAATGGCATAACCATAAACTCGTAATGACCGTAACGCGTCCTAAAAGCAGTCTTTAGAATATCATCCTCCTTCACCCGCATTTGATGATATCCAGAATGTAAATCGTTCTTCGAATAAACATACGAGCCTTGTAGTTGATCAAATAAGTCGTCGATTCTTGGTAGTGGGTAGCGGTTCTTGATGGTAAGTTTGTTCAACTCTAAGTAGTCGATACACAACCTGAATGTACCATCTTTCTTCTTGACAAACAAAACAGGAGCTCCCCACGGTGATGTGCTTGGTCGAATGAAACCACGCTCTAAAAGTTCTTGTAATTGGCTCTGAAGTTCCTTTATTTCGCTAGGTGCGAGTCTGTATGGAGCACGAGCTATTGGTGCAGCTCCCGGTACAAAGTCTATTTAAAATTCAACGGATCGGTGTAGAGGTAGTCCTGGTAATTCTTTTGGAAATACATCGGGAAATTCTTTTGCGACGGGAATATCATTGATGTTCTTTTCTTTGGAATTGACTTTATCAACGTGTGCTAGCATAGCATAGCAACCTTTTCTTATTAGTTTTTGTGCCTTCAAGTTAATAATAAGATTTAACTTTGCGTTGCTCTTTTCTCCGTACACCATTAAGGGTTTTCCTTTTTCTCGTATAATGCAAATTGCATTTTTGTAACAAATGATCTCTGCTTTCACTTCTTTCAACTAGTCCATACCGATTATCACATCAAAACTCCCTAACTCGACTGGTATTAAATCAATTTTAAACGTTTCATCCCCCAGTTTAATTTCTCTCTCCCGACATATATTATCTGCTGAAATTAATTTACCATTTGCTAATTCGAGTAAAAAATTTATTATCCAAAGGCGTCAATGGGCAACTTAATTTAGCACAAAATTCTCTACTCATATAGCTTCTATCCGCACCAGAATCAAATAAAACATAAGCAGATTTATCGTCAATAAGAAACGTACCCGTAACAAGCTCCGGGTCTTCCTGTGCTTCTGCCGCATTAATATTGAAAACTCTTCCACGGCCCTGCCCATTAGTATTCCCCTAATTCGGGCAATTTCTAATAATGTGGCCCAGTTTTCCACATTTATAACAAACAGCGTTGGTATTACTTGCTCCGACACTATTCGTTTCGGCATTACTTGTTCTGGCATTATTTGCTCCCTTAGTTCTGTTAAAATTTGATCCGTAGACCTCACACTTTATCGCGCTATGACCATTTCTTTTACACCTATTGCAAAATGTCGTGCAAAACCCCTGGTGATTTTCTTCACACCTATGACATGGCTATTTTTGGTTTTTGTTGCCGTTGTTGTTATTGAGGTTGTTGTTGGGATTGTTATTGTTATTGAAACGGTTGTTGTAGTTGTTGTTGTTGTTGGGATGTTTGTTGTAGTTATTATTAGGATTGCGGTTATTGTTGCGATTGTTGTTGCGGTTGTTGGGATAGTTGTTGCGATTGTGGTTGTAATTGTTATTATTGTTGTACTGGTGACTCTTGTCACCGTTTTCCTCCTACTTCCTCTTGAGTTGTTTCGTGTTGGCTTCTTCGACCGCCTGCTCTTTAATTCTTCCCTCAATCTAATTTATGAGTTTATGAGCCATTCGACTTGCCTTCTGTATAGAAGCGGGCTCGTGTGAACTTACATCTTCTTGAATCCTTACTGGTAACCCTTTTACAAATGCGTCGATCTTCTTTTCTTCATCTTCGAATGCTCCAGGGCACAATAGGCACAACTCTGTGAATCGTCGTTCATATGTGATAACGTCGAACCCTTGTGTTCGTAACTCTCTAAGTTCTGCCTTTAGTTTATTGGCTTTGTTTCTAGGACGGTACTTCTCGTTCATCAATTGCTTGAATGCCGACCACGGTAGTGTGTAAGCAGCATTTTGTCCTACCTGTTCAAGATAGGTGTTCCACCACGTTAACGCAGTACCTGTGAAGGTATGCGTAGCGTACTTAACTTTGTCCTCTTCAGTACACTTACTTATGGCAAACACCGATTCGACTTTCTCGGTCCACCGTTTCAATCTAATTGGTCCTTCGGTTCCATCAAATTCCAAAGGTTTGCAGTCAGTGAATTCTTTGTAGGTGCATCCTACACGATTTCTTGCGCCGTAATCTGCATTGCTAGATTCAGCGTTATTGTTGGTATGTAGCGCAGCCTATACTGCGGCTATGTTTGCAGAAAGAAAGGTACGAAATTCCTCTTCGTTCATATTCATGGTGTGTCGAGTAGTCGGTGCCATTTCCTTCAAAATAGACAACTGAATCGAGTTAATCATATAGAATATTAAGAGGAGTCAATAGTATTTCGTAGCATAATATGAACTCATTTATAAAAGCCTTTTCTTCATATTAGCGTTTTATAAGTTTAAATTCGGGTACTACCTACCCGTTAAGTTCATACTTATTAGCTAATATACAATTCAACTACTACAATTCCATATGAAAAACTGATTATAATAATATATCACATACAAATATTCTTCAAACTTACAACTTCGCTATATTACATATAACATGAAATATAGTACACTATGATACAGGACAGTTTTGAAGATAAATCTAGTTAATACGCAAGTTGTTCAGCAAAGGAAATAAAGACACGTAATTCATAAGTCCAGAAAAAAGTCATGCATTCTGGTTTTACTAAGACGACTTCCCATCCTTGGTCTTGTGGAAAATAACCGTTATGACCATTGGCTAGGCAGCATGTTGTAACGTCATCAAAAGAACGAGGGTTTCGTAATGTCCTACAGCCCCGTAATAATCTAAAAACCTTGTTTCTCACCCCAACTACTGAATCCGTCACTTGTGGGAAGGTTTTATTTAAAAGTTGCAATCCGATATTCTTTTTCTCACTTTGATAAGAAGCGAACATCACTAACCCGTAAGCATAACATGCTTCTTTATGTTGCATGTTAGAAGCTCTTTCTAATTCACGAAATCCTATGTTAGGATATGTTGAGTCAAAATAGATTCTTAACCCGTAGCGTAAAATTGCATTTGGGTTCCCCACATTTAATGCTTTAAAGGAAACACGGCGTAACTTACGGTCTCCCCAATGTGATATACCCCACCTATCAAAGGAAAGCCTTTTATAAACTAAGGCATTTCCAGAAACTCTTTCAAATGTTTGACAAGTTAATTTCGCCATAACTAAATGTGCTGATGAATTCTGACCGACTCTAGACAAGATTTCCTCAATCATATCCTCTAGTAGGTCTTCTAAAATATTCGGTTGTCTACCCTTAACGTCCATTTTTTTATACTGTAAAATAGACAAGGATTAGATTCGTAATAATAAATAATACAAGCAATTTTTACATAGAACATAAAAGTACAAGCACACTACAATACATTTATTACACAACATGCTCACACCCCTTTAATCTGAATCACTGGTTTCTTCTTCTTCCGACTTGGTTCTTTTTGCTAATCTTCTAGGGATATATGATGTTCCTCTAATACGAGTCGTCGTTTTCCACATTGGTTTAGAAAAACCTGGTGGTTTAGAGGTTCACGAGTTATTGTCACGATATTGAAAATACGGGTGTTGACGGTACATATAAAGTTCATCGGGGTCGGAATCAGATTTCTCTATTTTGATGCCTTTTCCCTTATTATTTTCTTTTGCCTCATTAAATTGGATCGGGGTAATTTCTAAAACATCATCAGGATCCGATTCATCGAAAAATTGGTAATTTTCCTAATATTTTGCTTTCTTAGCGGAAACACCATTGACCATTATTAACTTTGGTCCATTGGTTGAGGATTTTCTTTTATTTGACCGATTTTCTGTGGTTTCTACTATTCCCCCCTCCGGAACCTCTTCTTCTTCCGGTTCCTCTTCTTCTACTTCCTCTTCTTCCGGTTCCTCTTCTTCCGGTTCCGTTTCCTCTTCTTTCGGTTCTTCGGGAACTTATGAATCTTGCCAATATATATTCGACTCTTCGTTATTATTAGGTGAGTCAATGGGATTTGTGCTAGAGGCAGACATCTATCACACAATATCAAATATGTTAAGAGATTAATATATCACATAATATTTACATGTTAATAATATATAGTTTCCAACAAAAATGTTAAGCAATCATTTTTAAAGAAAATACGGTCGAAGTCCAGACTCACTAATGCATCCTAACAAACTCGATAAGACACACTAATGTAAATTTTCTAGTTCTCTAAGACCAACGCTCTGATACCAACTGAAATGTCCCGTTCATATTGATTATAAACGTTCCATATTAATTGATATCGTCGCGAGGTTTTGTCCTCTATATGAGACGTTTTTCAAAGACTACATTCATTTTTAAAACAACCATAACCTTTATTTTATCGATAAAGGTTTAAAAAGCATTACGTAGATTATCAAGTAATGATAATCTAAAATATACAGTTTACACACGACCATTACATAATGGTTTACAATAAGAATATATAACATCAAAAATAAGTTTCTTGAATGCAGTTTTTACATAATATCATACAAGCATGGACTCCAAATCTTGTCCTTATTTTAGTATGCAACAGCGGAAGCTCTTAATAATCACCTGAGAATAAACATGCTTAAAACGTCAACAAAAATGTTGGTGAGTTATAGGTTTAACCTATATATTATCAAATCATAATAATAATAGACCACAAGATTTCATATTTCAATATACATCCCATACATAGAGATAAAAATCATTCATATGGTGAACACCTGGTAACCGACATTAACAAGATGCATATAAGAATATCCCCTATCATTCTGGGAAATCCTTCAGACATGATAAAAATGAATTAGAAGTACTAAAGCATCCGGTACTTTGGATGGGGTTCGTTAGGCCCAATAGATCTATCTTTAGGATTCGCGTCAATTAGTAGATCGGTTTACTAATTCCTAGGCTACCAAGCAAAAGGGGCATATTCGGCTTTGATCATTCACCCATATAATGTAGTTTCATTTACTTGTGTCTATTTCATAAAACATTTATAAAACTGTATGTATTCTCATCCCAAAATATTAGATTTTAAAAGTGGGACTATAACTCACTTTCACAGATTTTTACTTCGTCGAGAAGTAAGACTTGGCCACTGGTCGATTCATGAACCTATAACAAATATGTACATATATATCAAAGTATGTTCAAAATATATTTACAACACTTTTAATACATTTTGATGTTTTAAGTTTATTAAGTCAGCTGTCCTCGTTAGTAACCAACAACTAGTTGTCTATAGTTAAATGTACAGAAATAAATTGATATATATTATCTTGAATCAATCCACGACCCAGTGTATACACGTCTCAGGCTAGATCACAACTCAAAGTATATATATTTTTGGAATCAACCTCAACCCTCTATAGCTAACTCCAACATTACTGCATATAGAGTGTCTATGGTTGTTCCAAATAATATATATAGATGGGTCGATATGATATGTCAAAACATTTGCATACGTGTCTATGGTATCCCAAGATTACATAATATATTAGAATACATACATAATACAATATAAGTTAGCTAGGATATGATTTGTATAGAATTGTTAATATTTCCCGTAGCTACAAAAATCAAAAAATATCCAATCTTATTTTACCCATAAATTCTTCAATTTAAATCCGTTTTGAGTGAATCAAATTGCTATGGTTTAATATTGAACTCTATTTTATGAATCTAAACAGAAAAAGTATTAGTTTATAGTCGGAAATATAAGTTACAAGTCATTTTTGTAAGAGGTAATCATTTCAGTCGAAAGAACGACGTCTTGATGACCATTTTGAAAAACATACTTCCACTTTGAGTTTAACCATGATTTTTGGATATAGTTTCATGTTCATAAGAAAAATCATTTTTTCAGAAGAACAACTTTTAAATCAAAGTTTATCATATTTTTTAATTATCAAACCCAAAACAGCCCGCGGTGTTACTACGACGGCGTATGTCCAGTTTTACGGTGTTTTTTCGTGTTTCCAGGTTTTAAATTATTAAGTTAGCATATCATATAGATATAGAACATGTGTTTAGTTGATTTTAAAAGTCAAGTTAGAAGGATTAACTTTTGTTTGCGAACAAGTTTAGAATTAACTAAACTATGTTCTAGTGATTTCAAGTTTAAACCTTCGAATAAGATAGCTTTATATGTATGAATCGAATGATGTTATGAACATCATTACTACCTCAAGTTTTGTGGATAAAACTACTGGAAAAGAGACAAATGGATCTAGCTTCAAAGGATCTTGGATGGCTTGAAAGTTCTTGAAGTAGAATCATGACACGAAAACAAGTTCAAGTAAGATTTCCACTCGAAATAAGATTGTTATAGTTATAGAAATTGAATCAAAGTTTGAATATGAGTATTTCCTTGTATTAGAAATATATTTTACTTTAAATAAGAAAAATTTCTTAAGGTTGGATGATCACTCTATAAGATTGGAAGTAAGCTAGCAAACTTGGAAGTATTCTTGATTTTATGAAACTAGAACTTGTATAATTTATGAAGAACACTTAGAACTTGAAGATAGAACTTGAGAGAGATCAATTAGATGAATAAAATTGAAGAATGAAAGTGTTTGTAGGTGTTTTTGGTCGTTGGTGTATGGATTAGATATAAAGGATATGTAATTTTGTTTTCATGTAAATAAGTCATGAATGATTACTCATATTTTTGTAATTTTATGAGATATTTCATGCTAGTTCCCAAATTATGGTTCCTACATATGTTAGGTGACTCACATGGGCTGCTAAGAGCTGATCATTGGAGTGTATATACCAATAGTACATACATCTAAAAGCTGTGTATTGTACGAGTACGAATATGGGTGCATACGAGTAGAATTGTTGATGAAACTGAACGAGGATGTAATTGTAAGCATTTTTATTAAGTAGAAGTATTTTGATAAGTGACTTGAAGTCTTTCAAAAGTGTATGAATACATATTAAAACACTACATGTATATACATTTTAACTGAGTCGTTAAGTCATCGTTAGTCGTTACATGTAAGTGTTGTTTTGAAACCTTTAGGTTAATGATCTTGTTAAATGTTGTTAACCCAATGTTTAAAATATCAAATGAAATTTTAAATTATTATATTATCATGATATTATGATGTATGAATATCTCTTAATATGATATATATACATTAAATGTCGTTACAACGATAATCGTTACATATATGTCTCGTTTCAAAATCATTAAGTTAGTAGTCTTGTTTTTACATATGTAGTTCATTGTTAATATACTTAATGATATGTTTACTTATCATAATATCATGTTAACTATATATATATCCATATATATGTCATCATATAGTTTTTACAAGCTTTAACGTTCGTGAATCACCGGTCAACTTGGGTGATCAATTGTCTATATGAAACCTATTTCAATTAATTAAATCTTAACAAGTTTGATTGCTTAACATGTTGGGAACACTTAATCATGTAAATAACAATTTTATTTAATATATATATAAACATAGAAAAGTTCGGGTCACTACATCTTTCACCGAACTCGTGATATTAATTATTAATATTATTATATTTATTATTATATTATATATTTATGATGAGTACATATCCGTGAACCAAGATAATTGAAAGTGATACTGTGTTTACTTTTGTTTTTCACAAACATAGCATACATAGCATGGAGAAACATATATTAACACACAAACAATCCATAGTGAATCTTCAACCTTTCACCGCCACCTTGATCACTCCTAGCTCGTCACAACCTACACTTCCAACATCACCTTTACCATCAAGCTGGCCATGGTTCTCTTTACTATTGTATGCTGTCGAATGACCTCACAAACTTTTAACACCATTAAAATGATACGGCTACCATGGATTCTGTTGAACTACCTTGAACCACCATTACCATTTTTGTTTTTCCTTTTCATTCTCTATTTCTATGTAACGAGCAAGATAACCACAACAAACCATCACTCATTGCTATCGTTTTCTGTTTCGGAAAAACACCATAACCACCAACTTAAAACACCTAACCCACAAAAAACCATTCATACTCCTGCTGTTGTCTCATTTATGTTCCTGCCGAGAATTAACCACCACAACCACAACCGTCATCACCCCATATCCCTTTCTCTCTCTCTCTTGTCCGATGAAACCCAACAAACATATAACCGAAACCCACATCACTACAACAACCCAAAACCATCGACCACTCCGTTAAACTATCATTGAACATGATTGTTTGCTTTCGGTTGCAACCCATGAACCACGAAACACCACCGGCAATCATCACCCATGACCATCCAAGAACAACCATCAACCATCATAAACCCACTTTTATTTTTGTTTTCGTTGAAACCAAACAACAACTATTCACCACCGATTAACATTACACCACTTAGAACCACTACAATCCTCATCTTTATCTCGTCTCTCTCTACTCTCTCTACATATTTTTTTCATGAACCACCATGGTTCCACCGTATCACCACCTTCACTATCACTTCCGACAACCACACTCTCTTCCACCTTGACAGACACCACCGTTGATCACAAATTAACATTCGATCACCACCCCTACTTCCACCTAATTGTTGCTGCTATACTCGTTTATTCTGTTACTGTCAAAATAGCCCGACAACACCACCATCGAGCTATGAAGATCAATACCCACCACCTTTGTTCACAGTCATCAAACCCATTTGTTTCTTTAACTACTATTAGATTTCGGTTTCTTCATCTATTTAATTTAAACATCACAGGAACCTGTTACGATTAGGTTATCTGTGACTCTTGCTGTTGATATTTTTTTTTTTGCTACGGTTAGGAATCGGTTACGGTTAGGTTATCACAGGAACCCTTTTTCTATCCGATATTGTCTAGAATATTCGAATACATGCAGATGAATCAATACGGTGATGATGAATATAAGTATATCAGACTGCTGCTATCGTGTGTTTATTTTAACCTTCATCATAGCTGGGTACTGCTGCGTGAGGTTTCTGTAAACAAAATAACCGTGACTTTTATTCCTTTGGTGGCCGACATATACCATTAACCCCACTTGATTATTAATTTGAAGGGAAATCGAGCTGTACGAAATATTTCTAGGGCCACCATGTTTTCTCTTTAAAGCCGTGATTTTTTTTATTTAGTGGGCTCAAGAAACTAATGGGGTTTTTAAACGGACTAGGCTTAAATAACTGCTGGGCCGTGAGCTTCTGCTGTTGGGCCGAAGAAAGCTGGGCCAGGTCAATGGGAATGGCGACTTAAACAAAACAAAACAAGTTACCCGTCGAAATAATGGATCGTGAGGTTAAGAGACTTAAACAAAACAAGATACCGATTGTTAAGGTTCGATGGAATGCTCGTAGAGGACCCGAGTTCACCTAGGAGCATGAAGATCAGATGAAGAGCATTTATTTCCAGAAGATACGTCAACACCTCCAACTGCTTAAAATTTTGGGACGAAATTTATTTAACGGTTCGGTACTGTAGTGACCCGAACTTTTCCATGTTTATATATATATATTAAATGAAATTGTTATTTACATGATTAAGTGTTTCCAACATGTTAAGCAATCAAACTTGTTAAGACTTGATTAATTGAAATAGGTTTCATATAGACAATTGACCACCCAAGTTGACCGGTGATTCACGAACGTTAAAACTTGTAAAAACTATACGATGACATATATATGGTTATATATATAGTTAACATGATTTTATTATAAGTATGTATCTCATTAGGTATTTTAACAATGAGTTATATACATAAAAATGAGACTATTAATTTAAGAAACTCGAAAACGATATATATAACGATTATCGTTATAACAACGTCTTACTAGGTACATATGAATCATATTAAGATATTGATACAATTGGTTAATTATGTTAAATGATAAGTAAATATATTATTAAGTGTATTAACAATGAAATACATATGTAAAAATAAGACTACTAACTTAATGATTTCGAAACGAGACATATATGTAACGATTATCGTTGTAACGGCATTTAACTGTATATATATCATACTAAGATATATTATATATCATAATATCATGATAATATAAAAATTTAACATCTCATTTGTTATAATAAACAATGGGTTAACAACATTTAACAAGATCGTTAACCTAAAGGTTTCAAAACAACATTTACATGTAACGACTAACGATGACTTAACGACTCAGTTAAAATGTATATACATGTAGTGTTTTAATATGTATTCATACACTTTTGAAAGACTTCAAGACACTTATCAAAATACTTCTACTTAACAAAAATGCTTACAATTACATCCTCGTTCAGTTTCATCAACAATTCTACTCGTATGCACCCGTATTCGTACTCGTACAATACACAGCTTTTAGATGTATGTACTATTGGTATATATACTCCAATTATCAGCTCTTAGCAGCCCATGTGAGTCACCTAACACATGTGGGAACCATCATTTGGCAACTAGCATGAAATATCTCATAAAATTACAAAAATATGAGTAATCATTCATGACTTATTTACATGAAAACAAAATTACATATCCTTTATATCTAATCCATACACCAACGACCAAAAACACCTACAAAAACTTTTGTTCTTCAATTTTCTTCATCTAATTGATCTCTCTCAAGTTCTATCTTCAAGTTCTAAGTGTTCTTCATAAATTCCATAAGTTCTATTTTCATAAAATCAAGAATACTTCCAAGATTGCAAGTTTACTTCCAAGTTTTCTAAATCCATTCCAAGTAATCATCCAAGATTAAGAAACCTTTGTTAATTACAGTAGGTTATCTTTCTAATACAAGGTAATAATCATATTTAAACTTTAATTCAATTTCTATAACTATAACAATCTTATTTCGAGTGGAAATCTTACTTGAAATTGTTTTCGTGTCATGATTCTGCTTCAAGAACTTTCAAGCCATCCAAGGATCCTTTGAAGCTAGATCTATTTTTCTCATTTCTAGTAGGTTTATCCAAGGAACTTGAGGTAGTAATGATGTTCATAACATCATTCGATTCATACATATAAAGCTATCTTATTCGAAGGTTTAAACTTGTAATCACTAGAACATAGTTTAGTTAATTCTAAACTTGTTAGCAAATAAAAGTTAATCCTTCTAACTTGACTTTTAAAATCAACTAAACACATGTTCTATATCTATATAATATGCTAACTTAATGATTTAAAACCTGGAAACACGAAAAATACCGTAAAACCAGATTTACGCCGTCGTAGTAACACCGCGGGCTGTTTTGGGTTAGTTAATTAAAAACTATGATAAAATTTGACTTAAAAGTTGTTATTCTGGGAAAATGATTTTTATTATGAACATGAAACTATATCCAAAAATTATGGTTAAACTCAAAGTGGAAGTATGTTTTCTAAAATGGTCATCTAGACGTCGTTCTTTCGACTGAAATGACTACCTTTACAAAAACGACTTGTAACTTTTTCTATTTAGATTCATAAAATAGAGTTCAATATGAAACCATAGCAATTTGATTCACTCAAAACGGATTTAAAATGAAGAAGTTATGGGTAAAACAAGATTGGATAATTTTTCTCATTTTAGCTACGTGAAAATTGGTAACAAATCTATTCCAACCATAACTTAATCAACTTGTATTGTATATTATGTAATCTTGAGATACCATAGACACGTATACAATGTTTCGACCTATCATGTCGACACATCTATATATATTTCGGAACAACCATAGACACTTTATATGTGAATGTTGTAGTTAGCTATACAGGGTTGAGGTTGATTCCAAAATATATATAGTTTGAGTTGTGATCAATACTGAGATACGTATACACTGGGTCGTGGATTGATTCAAGATAATATTTATCGATTTATTTCTGTACATCTAACTGTGGACAAGTAGTTGTAGGTTACTAACGAGGACAGCTGACTTAATAAACTTAAAACATAAAAATATATTAAAAGTGTTGTAAATATATTTTGAACATACTTTGATATATATGTATATATTGTTATAGGTTCGTGAATCAACCAGTGGCCAAGTCTTACTTCCCGACGAAGTAAAAATCTGTGAAAGTGAGTTATAGTCCCACTTTTAAAATCTAATATTTTTGGGATGAGAATACATGCAGGTTTTATAAATGATTTACAAAATAGACACAAGTACGTGAAACTACATTCTATGGTTGAATTATCGAAATCGAATATGCCCCTTTTTATTAAGTCTGGTAATCTAAGAATTATGGAACAGACACCCTAATTGACGCGAATCCGAAAGTTAGATCTATTGGGCCTAACAAACCTCATCCAAAGTACCGGATGCTTTAGTACTTCGAAATTTATATCATATCCGAAGGGTGTCCCGGAATGATGGGGATATTCTTATATATGCATCTTGTTAATGTCGGTTACCAGGTGTTCACCATATGAATGATTTTTATCTCTATGTATGGGATGTGTATTGAAATATGAAATCTTGTGGTTTATTGTTACGATTTGATATATATAGGTTAAACCTATAACTCACCAACATTTTTGTTGACGTTTAAAGCATGTTTATTCTCAGGTGAATACTAAGAGCTTCCGCTGTTGCATACTAAAATAAGGACAAGATTTGGAGTCCATGTTTGTATGATATTGTGTAAAAACTGCATTCAAGAAATTGATTTCGATGTAACATATTTGTATTGTAAACCATTATGTAATGGTCGTGTGTAAACAGGATATTTTAGATTATCATTATTTGATAATCTACGTAAAGCTTTTTAAACCTTTATTTATGAAATAAAGGTTATGGTTTGTTTTAAAAATGAATGCAGTCTTTGAAAAACGTCTCATATAGAGGTCAAAACCTCGCAACGAAATCAATTTATATGGAACATTTTTAATCAATAAGAACGGGACATTTCAAGTGAGCAGACCTGCACAGATTGTTTTCGAAATATGAGTATCTTGTGGTCTATTATATTAATGAAAATGTTTGTTTATGATAAACCTATGAACTCACCAACCTTTTGGTTGACACTTTTAAAACATGTTTATTTTCAGGTCTGAAACAAATCTTTCGATGTGCATTTGTTCATTTAAAAGATATTACATGAAGTCGTTCATGGTATATAGAGGTCAGAACCTCGCAATGGGACCATCTGTTGAAGACTTCGTCCAAGTGGATAATGTAATACCTCGTCAGAATCCACTAACGACGTATTAACTCTGGTCCCAATGCTTGGCTTGACTTCTACATAACAGCAATGTTCTACAGCAGATGCAACTCATACCTGAGATAAAACATGCAAAACGGATCAACATAAAGTTGAGTGAATCTATAGGTTTGAGTAAATAGTTCTCGTATGTTTCATAAAACAGTTTCCATAAATCGTTTGTCGAAAATCATTTTCTCAAAATCGTTTATCTTAATAAATCGCTAAGGTTTAATCTCAAAAGTTTGCATATAGAAAATGCTAAGTAATAAATTCTTTGTAAGATGTCAAGTTTCAACTATGAGTGACATCAAAAAGTTCTTTTAGTTTCATCTGTTCGTAGACATTTCCATGTCTAGTTTCAAGTTTGTAAACATCATGTTTAAGTAACATTCTTCGTAAGTTAGGCCACGAGATTTCTGAAAAGCTTCGTAATAATATACACTTATCATGAGCACTTGATTATAAAGCTTTAACCTTTGCGTGAGCCGAGCACACGTCTTTAGTTTACCCTATCATTGCGCTACACCGATCAAGTATACGAGTAACAATAGAATAGACGCCTGTTATGTTTTAGGCGAAGTTTGTTAAACCTAACGGTACCGTCCCTATAAGTCGAGCTTACAAAGTAACTAATATAATCAAGCTAAGGGATTTTTTATCTAAACTCATATGTATATTCTTGGTAAGTTACTTGTGCATAATATGTAAAACATTCGTAAAAACATTTTAAGAAATAGTTTCAAAAGCAGCATGTATCTCATCCTAAAAATGTTGATGAAAAAGGGATTGTAGACTCACCTTAGTAAAAACACTTGTAATTTCTTAGAAAAACGTACGGTTGTCGAACAATCTCGACTGAAAAACGTAACCTAAATAAGTAAATCATCTTAAGTATACACTTATAGGTCAAAACATGTCAACCCATAGTGTACGCAAAGTTCTAGTGCTCAGACTGACTCAACGAACAAGTAAAAGTCAACTAATCCAAGCAAGTCAACAAAAGTCAACCAAAGTCAACCCTAAAGTCAACTTGGTCAGAGTGGTCAACTAAAGTCAAACATCTCAGTAGGTAATACAAACATGATCAATAAGTCAAACCTAGGTCAAGTATCACTTTACAAGTCATAATTAAGCACATCGCACTTTTGCACCTTAGAACATGCCTTAGAAATTCGTACGTCGTAGAAAGATCCAACTATAGCTCATAGCACATAAATCATTAAATCATGAACAACCTCAGATATTAACTACACTTAAAATTTCTTCCAAAAGGTCTAGCCAAAGCCTCATACGATAAATAAAAGTTAGAAGTCAGAAGGGGTCTAATCATAGTTCATTACAGCAATTTCTGCCCACGCGTCAGTTTTGAAACAATTTTCATAAAATATAGAAAATAGATCTTGACGAACGGCCAATTGGAGTCATCTTAAAACATCTCAAAATTTTAGTGATAAAATAATAAGAAACATTCATTTAGCCAATTTGTACAGTTTTTCAAACCTTTGCAGACTCATCAATTTTGTTCATCAAACAGACATATCATTTAGACGAGCATAGATCTCATGGAAAATCACATTCTCTCAAGTTTTCTTACAAATGAAACATGTCAAGTAACATATAAAATAACAAATTCCAGATGATCAAAGTCTCAATCAATTCCTAGTTCACTCTAGCAATTTGTATGTAACTTTAAAAACTAATTCAGCTCACTTTAAAAACCAAATCTTTGTTTTGACATAACGGAAGCATTACATAACCTTTTGACGCAAATCTTAAGTCCAAATTGCATAAATTTTCATAAGGAATACAGTAGTAAACTTTTTATAAACTAAAACGCAAAGCATGCAACTCAGAAAATTCGGATATCATGTGAAACCCTAACGAAACTTCGATTAATCATAACCTAAGCATCCGGTAACGAATTCATGCAAATCCAAAGTCCAAATTCAATAGTTTTTCGATACCTTTCCATCTATATGCATTATATGATCAGTCCACAAGTCAATTTTATCATATAATGAAAATACAAATTCATTTTTCATGCAAACAACGTTAATCGAGCAATTAAACGATAAACGGTAATACAAGACATCATTAATTGAGCACTAGACTTGATGATAGGTCAGATCATGTTGAGATTAAGAGAAACGATAAGATAGAATGAGATTCGGTAGGTGAGAAGGAGATTCGGTAAGAGAGAGAATCGGTACAAATTACATTCCATAGCTTCTAGAACTCAGTCACAATGCAATGGCTATCTAATTAGGACTACTTAGCTTCCTTATATAGCCCTCTTCTAAGGAACCATCATTTAAGCTTATTTTACATTAACATTATACAACTTTGGGGTCCTAACAATCTCCCCCTTAGTGTTAAATGTGAACTTTACAATATAATCCTATTAAAATCTAAAGGAACTTTGTTCCTCTAAAGTGAACTTTGGATTTGAATCCCTTGAGATTCTCATATCTTCGTATGTTCACTCTTGTCTTTAGACAACTTTTCAATCTTGTGAGAATGTATTTGACAATCTCATTATCTTTAGTTGAATAACAGTTATTGATCAGTCTCCATCTCAAATATTTGAAAGCATACATCAACGTTCCGTCTGAGTATCTTCTGAAATCTGAGACTCTGATGAAGATCTTTGTATAGTGAGAATTGACAAACATAAACCTATAAGGACTGTCACTCACTTCAAGTAAGGACATATATCTCTGCTCTTCGATTACTTGATTTGGCAGTTTGATTCCGAGCTTTTTGTGTCCAGATTCTAACCCCATTTGAAAATCATGAACGTACATCCATCTCAGTGAGTCAAGAATAAATCTGTAGACTGCCTTCATCATGGTAGCATGATAAATTATTGCAGACTCATTCAAGTTAATCAAGTAGTTGTAAATGAAAATAATGTCGTCCATTTTCAATCTATCAAAATCTGCCTCAGAGAATTGATAATCTTCATCATCCATTTTTGTTACCTGAAATAATGGCATCTTCACTCCATCCTTGTTAATCATCAAAATCTTATTTATACTTTTGATCTCTGAATTTCGCTGAACCTGAAGTTTCTCTTCATTCTTCAATTTATATTTGTCACGAACACTCAGATAAGCTTTGAGATATTCTGATTTCTTATGATATTTCCATGCACCCAGAACACTCATTGATGCAGAAAAGACGAGATCAGAATCACCATAGATTCTATACGCTTATTGTTCAATGAATGGCGAATGAAGAATAATCTTTTCTTCTTTCTCACTTAATTGGAAATCAGCATCACGCTCAAGAACAATCTCTGCAATTTGAAATGGAACATTCAGATCAGGAGGAATCGTAGTATCTTCCTTGCCATTAGAGAAAATCTACTTCTCAAAGTGTATCCCAAATTCATCAGTTGGAGATGACAAATTAACAAATTGATGATCGTTGAATTCATTGGCAACACTCGACGACCCCTTTAAAATATCTTCAATATTATCGAAGTTTTGATTGTCCTCTTGAGCTGACTTATTCTCTACTTGATCAGCTGAATCCATAATCATCAGCAACCCTGAGTCACCCTTTCTCTGACCTTTTGATTCATCTAGAAAAATTTCACACTGAATTTCCTCAGTTTCATCGCTTTCAGAATCAGAAATATCAACAACATCTTGATCCTTATGTTGACTAGATGTACCAGCTTCATATGTTGATCTTTGAAAATCACTAGACTGATAACCACCTTGTCTATTCTCCCCCTCATGAAGATTTTCGGGATCGAAATCATCATGATCAGGCATGTGCATTGGTCCAGGTGACTTGCATGGAGATAAAGAATATACTATCCTTGCTTGCTCAAGATAAATCATCATAGTCTCGCGAACTTCATCAAGATCAGTTCGTTTAGCAAACTCGGAAAGATATAGTTCCTCCACCTCATTGTCAGAGAGATATCTTAATCAATATCTATTTGAAATTCAAGAAGGTGACCCAGTCGGTGAAACAACAGTGTAACCACGAACAACATCAGCAGCAACTGTTGAAGGCGATGTCGGTGGAAGTGTTTGATTTGCCGTAAGGGCAGGTAAGGATATTTATGCGCTATTATTCTTATATGTAGGGCTGTACATACTACTAGTCAGATTCGTGATATCCCCTTCTGATGGAGGTTGGGCAACAACCGGAGTTGTCGCCGGCAAAGTTTCTTTCGAAGCATCTGCCTCCATGACTTTGGTCTCATGGGACTCTGACAAAGTAGTAGAACTACCCGTCGATTTTGATCTCACAGAGATATTGCTATCTCCGACTCCTGAAATCATTGATATACCATGAGGTGGTACATCTCTTTCAGTTAACGACTCTTCCTCCAGACCCTGAGTTTCAGAATCCGAAAGAGAAGTGGTTTGAACCAATGGATCACTTTCATGAACCAAAGGATTAGTCTGCTGGAAGTCTGATAAATATCCCGAAGGATTGTCATGTTGACTCGTTTCCATGGGACGCGACAGATCTCCCTCATCAAGATAAGCGGGACCTCGAGACCCTGTTGTACATTGAGGCACAGGAGGATTTCCAGCCGATACGCAGGGTGCCTTTTCAAGACTTTTCGGCTCCCCTTCGGCCGTTCCGGACTTCAATGATTGAGTTTCCTCAATCGATTGAGTCAACGCAGACTTTACTGCAGAGGAAGACTTTACTTCCTTAGATGCCGAAGCATCTTTCTGTGTAATATTTATTGTTAAATCCTGTTTATATTGGATGAGCTTAGTGGTCTTTTTACCATCCTTGCGTTTAGATCTCTTGCCTACCGAAGCTTGCACTTCATTTAGCGTAGGGCTTACTGTTATTATTGGATATGATACGGAGATGGGTGAGGGTAACCTAATTGGTTCTAGGTCTTGGACCGTATCACCAACGGTTGGAGTAACTGTTTGGCAGACGATGGGTGTCGAAGTCCTAGATCTAGTTACGCATTGGGTTAGCGGAGTCTGAATCATCTAATCAGGTATAAATTGAGTTCTCTTAGGAGAAGGTTCAGGAGATGACTCAGTTGCTGAAGAATTAGTGTCACTGCTCACTTCGGGTGTTGTTAAAAGGGTTGGTTCAATCCTAGGTGAACTAGGCTCCCTGATCTTCACGGGTTGAGCTTGGTGTGCTACCCTATAACGTTTGAGGTTCACCCTAAGTGGAGGATTAGATTGTCCAGGTGGTTGTACTACAGGTTCCTCTACAACCTCTGGGGCTGGAACCGCGGCGGGTTCAACTTGTTCTTGTTGTTCCGAGTTCGGAAGAGGTATTCCTACAGCCTCAAAATAAGAGCGCATTCGAGCGTCTTGGGGTACAGCTAGTGTGACGACCCGGAAATTTCCGACCAAATTTAAACTTTAATCTTTATATTATTCCGACACGATAAGCAAAGTTTGTTAAGTTAAATCTCAAGAATTTTAAACTGTGTTCATACATTCATTATAACCTCGACCAAATTTTGACGATTCACGAACCGTTATATATAAATAGATATGTATATGTATATATATATTATAACTTGAGAATATTAATAAAGTATTAAACATATAATACTTTACACGAACGTATTTGTTTCAATATGATTTTCAACGAAAAAAATATATTAAATGATTGAATTATCAGAAACATTGAATTATGATTACAAGTCTCTGTTGAGAGGTCCACTATGATTTGAGAAAATCTATTCATCTTAACGATATTCAGAATAATTTGTAAAGCTATTTATAAATAAAAACAAAAAGTGTCATTTACGAAAGTTAGACAAAAGTTAGTGGAGAATTGGTTTCCATAATATTCTATTAATCTATTTTCAAACGTACAAAGACGTTTTCAGTTTAAAAAGAATTTTATTATTAAAACGTATATAACTTTTATAAATATCTAGAATCACTTTTGAAAACTCATTACTTAACCAGTATAATAAATATAACGATATTTATATTTTATTTCATTAAATATATATAACGATTTAAATTAATATTATATATATTTATACGCGTATTATATATACATAGTTTTTTATACTTTTACTATACTTTAACTTTACCTTTACTTTTACTTTTACTTTACTTTAACTTTAATAATTCACTTTAATAATTCATATTTTAATAATTCACTTTAATAATTCATACTTTAATAATTCACTTTAATAATTCATACTTTAATAATTCATACTTTAATAATTCACTTTAATAATTCATACTTTAATAATTCACTTTAATAATTCATACTTTAATAATTCAAAAATCTATTATAAATAGAATTCAATAGGTTTCATTATTTCATAGAAACTTGAAAATATATTTCTCTAAACTCTCTCAATCGATTTATATATATATATATATATATATATTTGCTCTGTATTATTTCAAGATATTATTAGTATACATAAAATATTACGACGGAGTGCTGTCCGAGTGATTTCAAAATAGTTTTTTTGAATGATTCGAAGCTAAGGAAATTATGGGTTATAGCTATGGAGGTGATGGGTATGGTTCATGGGTATGCTCGTGAGGTCAATCTAGTATTTATCATCTGCGTTGCGTCGACGTACTTTCCTGCAATATTGAATCTCAATATTGATACGTTCGTGAATCCGAGGCCAACCTTGCACTTGTTAAATGACGTTATATGTATTTTTACTACGAAATACAGTATTGTGAGTTTCATTTGCTCCCTTTTTAATTGCTTTTGCAATATATATTTTTGGGCTGAGAATACATGCGCTGGTTTATAAATGTTTTACGAAATAGACACAAGTACTAAAACTAATTCTACGTGGGTTTAAACCAGAAATATACCCTTAGCTTGGTAACATTAAACTACTTGTCTATGTACGGTAGGCGCGAATCCTAAAGATAGATCTATTGGGCCTGACAAACCCCATCCTGACTATGGGATGCTTTAGTACTTCGAGGTTATATTAAACACACCTGATCTGGTGTACTTCAGAGGGTAAAACATGAACTTTAAGGCTTGTTACCGGGTGCCTACAACTTATAGAATAATTTTATACACTTGCGAGTGTACATATATTTATAAACGGAAATCTTGGGGTCTATTAATATGTTGAAATGATTGTTATGATAAACCTATTGAGACGACCCGACCCAATCCATAGGGACGAATACAATAACATATGAATACATCGCGAGGTACTTGACCTCTAAATGATACATTTTACAAACATTGCATTCGTTTTTAAAAGGCAAACTTTCGTTACATCGACAGTTGACAGGCATGTAAAGCATTTCATAATATATCCAAATATAATTGACTTAATAATAATCTTGATGAACTCAACGACTCGAATGCAACATCTTTTGAAATATGTCATGAATGAGTTCTTTTCAGAATAAAAAGTTTCAGTTCTTTTCAGAATTTTAAAATGTGACCAAACAGTCAACTTTGACGATTTTTAGAAAAATCGTCGAGACTCAAATTGACAAACGGCCAGAGTCGTTTGCTAGACCTTACAGTAAAGAATTTAGTGGTATTTTTGTTTTAATCTGAAACAACGCAGATCAACGAGAATTTCAGTTTCCGTATCGACGTTTCATCAAAATTTACAAAACTTCTTTTATCCATAACTTGACAACCGTTCAACGAAACGAGACGTGCTTTATATGAAAATTCATCTACTCGACGAGTAGAATCCAAATAACCACTTTTTATTACCCAGAAAATTAGTTCACTAATTATCATTAGCAATCTTAATTACGAAATTAATTGTTTAATTCATAACTTTCTAACCGTTTATCGAATCCATTCGATATCTAAATGAAAAGTTCTTAATTTTTCGCTAGCTTTCCAATGACATGCATATCTTATACCTTAATTCATCCCTAGTATAACAACCTTTAAGATTCAACATAACCTATCTAAGGGCAATATCAAATGTACAAGCATGCATAATCTTATTTTCTCGAGCACTAGTCAGGGATACACTATTGGTATATAAAAATAAAATTATGAGTACTCACGTATCAATATTGAGATTCAATATTGCAGGAACGGTACGTAAACGCAACGGAGATGATAAACACTAGATTGACCTCACGAGCATACCCTCGAACATTACCCATCACCTCCATAGCTATAACCCATAATTTCCTTAGCTCTATCCCACTCATAAAACCCGTTTTGAAAACACTTAGACAGCACTCCGTCGTAATATTTTATGTATACTACTAATAATAATAACTCCTAATAATAATATGATTAATAATAATAATAATAATAATAATAATAATATAAATAATAATAAAATAGATGGAGTACTCGTGTATGTGTGTGTTAGTGTTTGATGAAAAAAAATATATTAGGCAACAGATTACGTTGGCTTTATAGCCATTTTCTGATTTTGACTATTCTGCGACTCGTTCTCTGAACACATTATAATCTTCGTAACTCGCAAGGATTAAATAAATCCAGCTGTCCCATTATTTAAGGCTGCCGACAGCCAATTCTCTTCATTACGTATGACATATTGAAGTTTATTTATAATTTATTTAATATATATTATATTTAATCTTTAGGATTAATTAAATATTATATTATATTTACGTTCATGGTAAAAATATAATTTTTACAAAAATGACACGGTCGTGGTCTCGCGACTCATGTACCACTTTCGGTTTTTCGGACGCACTTTCGTACGTTTAGAAAACTAGCCTTTTACGTTACGCGACGTATACCTTTATCAAAAATTTGACTTACTCATCAATAAATTACCTTATAAAAAATGTAACTTATAAAATTGAGCGTTGTGGTCATTTACTTTTATAAATCAGTGACTCGTTGTTTATCAAAATATTTTATTTTAAATTAAACGTTTTGTGACATGTACCTTTATTATTAACTAGACTTAAATTAATTAAAAACTAACCCACTCAAAGTGTAACTTAATCTTTTGAGTGTTTTGGTCATTTCCTTTTATAAATCGACGTCTCGTTATATAACAAAATATATATTTAATCTTATTAGTTTGAATCAAAACGTTTTATGACTAAAATAAAATATATGTACATTTAAAATTTATAAATTTATACATAATACCTATGTTTGAAATATTTATCTAATAATATAATATTTCAATTTTCAAAATTAATTATATTTCAAAGACCAATATATATATAACATTAAAGTCGTGTGAATACTAGATATTGTTATATCACCTAACGCTTATGCTCAAAAACTTAATCTGATATAACTTATTTATGCGCCAACATTTACTTTAATTTCTCAAACACTCTAGTTAATATATCTAATTATAAATCGAATCAATGAACAAGGGTTACTATCTTTTACCTAACTAATATATCTAATATACATAAACACGTTCTATATACGTTGCAAGTTATCAACCAAGTGTTATGAAATTCAATCCTCCACTAACTTTTGTCTAACTCCCAATAAGTGATACTTTGTTCTTACTTGTAAATCACTTTACCATTTATTCCGAATACCGTTAAAAGTAAGGGTTTCCTAATTCAAAGTGGACCTCATAACAGAGACTCATAATCATAGTTCAATGTATCCGATAATTCAATCATTTGATATTATCTTTTAATCTCGTCGATAAACTTACATCGAACAAATACGTTCATGTAAATTATTATCTATTCAATACCTTGATAGCATTTCCAAGTTCATAAAATAGATCTCATAGCTTATGTTCATATCAACTAATCCGTTCAATGTTTTATAATATATATCAATCTAATAAGCACACATGTATATATACATATATATTTATTTACACGTAATTGTTCGTGAATCGCTTGGCATGGTCAAAGGGTATTTAATTAAATGAATATAATTTCAAAACTTTCGAGACTTAATCATTACAGATTTGCTTATCGTGTCAGATATATATAAAGGTTAAAGTTTAAATTTGTTCGGAAATCTCCGGGTCATCACACCTATGAACTCACCAACCTTTTGGTTGACACTTTAAAGCATGTTTATTCTCAGGTATTAAAGAAATCTTCCGCTGTGCATTAGCTCATTTTAAGGATATTACTTGGAGTCATTCATGGCATATTTTGAAAGACGTTGCATTCGAGTCATTGAGTTCATCAAGATTATTATTAAGCCAATTATAGTTGGATGTATTATGAAATGGTGTGCATGCCGTCAACTTTCGTTGTAAAGAAAGTTTGTCTTTTAAAAACGAATGCAATGTTTGTAAAATGTATCATATAGAGGTCAAATACCTCGCGATGTAATCAACTATTGTGAATCGTTTATAATGTATATAAACGGGTCCTTTCAGTTGGTATCAGAGCGGTGGTCTTAGCGAACCAGGTCTGCATTAGTGTGCCTAACTGATAGTCGTTAGGATGCATTAGTGAGTCTGGACTTCGACCGTGTCTGCATTTCAAAAGTTTTGCTCATCATTCTTGTCGGAAATTACCTGCTTATCATTCTTAGTCTAGACACATCTTATTGCATTGATTGCATGAATAGTGTATAGACAAAATTCATATCTTAGCGTATCTGCTAATTCATATCTTAGCGTATCTGTTACAGTAAACTTTGCCTGACATATTCCGTAAATTCCTCCGTAATCTACGAAACCTTTTGCTCTATATAATTAGAATACCACCCGATAGCCGGAAAATTATTTCATATCGAAAAATTCTTTATTCAATCGTACGAAATAGAATTCGTCATTAGTTCAAGTCCCTCGGATTCCGAAATGGAATCCCACTCAAGTTCCGAAAGCAGTGTGACCAGAATGGATCAACCAATTAGTCATCATCTATTCTGGATGAATTGGGGATGGGTCCGTAGCCTCCTTAATCATTGGAGACAAGAAGAAGGTGATCCCTTCCATCCACCACATTGCCCTCTTGGCGAAGAACCTGAAGCACTTACCGGTGAACCTATCCGAAACACCATTTTCTCTCTTATTTCTAGAGTATCTCGTCACGATTACATACTACACCAAATTCTAGATTTTATTTATCCGCTCATCCGAACCAACAATCACCCGGGTGTAATAGAAGAAGTCAACGAGCTTCGCGCTCGGGTAGTGGCTTTGGTGAATATGGTGCAAAGGTTACAAACACCAGCAGCAGCACCAGCATCATAAACAGTACCACCATGAGCAACACCAACAGTACCATCACCACCACCAACAACAACATCCACATCCCACACCGCAACATCACAATATGTATCTCAAACATCAACGTCATACGCCCTGTAAATATCCAGGAATATCAACAACAACAAACGATGAAGTATTAATTCATAAACTTCATTGAAGAGATATCTCTGCGGTAGTTATGTAATCTCCAAAATCTTAGAGATTATTTAATTCTGACCGTAAATCGGATGAGTGAACGGAGATGGTAGAGTAGAAACTTTGATCAAAAATGGTGTACGATTTACAAGCTAGAATTGTTTTACCAACAGCATCAACAGGACCGTAGCATCATCAACACAGTCAGTGCCGTCAGTATCGTCAGAATCAACAGCACCTGTAACATCACAAACTCTGTCAGTTCAAGAATCATTGTGGACATCATTACGAATCAACAACAAATATATTGTATCAACGAGTTATGAAGTATTAACTCATTTCCAATCGAAAGATTTATATGTATATTTTATATGTATAAATTTTTAAACCATAATAAATCTTCCCGTACTAAGCTATTATGTGTGAATCTTAACTACTCAGTTAATTCATATTACAAATATGCAATGATGTACGTCCTTCGTCCGCAACTTAACCATCGTTAATTACAATCTCTGTCTCAATTCAATAAAAAATCCAATTCATAATAAATCAAGTGTATTATTCGAATATATGTTTGATTTTACACTTTCATCATCGATGTACTCGAAACTTTTCAAATAACATCATTCGTACCTTGCGAAGTTCACAAGAATTTCACGAAAACCAACAAATAACAAAGTAATGATTCATAATTTCAATATTATTGAAGAAATACTTATGCAATTTATAAAGTTTTAGGGATTACTCAATTCTAGTTCCAACCATAAAACAAATGAGTTTAATTTAATATTAACTCATTAAATCTATATTACATCTAAAGAAAATATACACATATATTTTCATAAAGACTGTAATAAACTTCTTTTGTACAAAATATTAATTGTGAAATTTTTTTTAACGGGTAGGTAATACCCGAGAGATATATAAATTCACAATTAATATATTACATTTTTCGAAACTGATTCAGCAATCATCAACTATACTCCCTACTTTCACAACAATATCCATTCTTTCATATAAATCAAAACAATCATACTCATTCAAATTCAATTACATATTCTGATTTTGAAATCGCATAATTCAATTTGAAATATAACCAGTATCATCACTCTTAGATTCCTATATCTTTAAAAGCTATACTTTGATTTCAAAACTGTGTTAGAACATCATATGTATTAACTATTATAATATGTGCTCAAAACCTTCGAAATTCCTGAAGACACTTTAACTAAGGAACAATCGAGATAATGATCCAACCACATGTTACCCACAGTTATACACCTGAAAAAAAAACTCTCAAAACCCAAGTCATAGTTCGAAACGTATCCGTGTTAGACCCTTTGGCATTTACTAGCTAAAATAACTTTTCAATTCCGTTTCAAAATAGAAAGTTTTGTCACAGCTCCAGCAAGTCATCTTCGACTTCTCAATCAAAACAGTCTTATTATAACCTCGATAGATACGTTGCCCTTTCGCTAATGTTACCGGGGAATCGTTTATAATCACCACATTAGCAATAAACTTACCAACAACTTCATTGATCTTTGACTTTCCAAAAAAAAAAAAAAAAATCATTATAATTATCGAAACCCTATCATATACTCATTCGTACCTTATAACAAGAATTGCCATACCAATTATTGAGAATCAGCAATCAGTATTTTGAAACCTCGTAGCATGTCTACATCAACAATTACATATACACACAACGTCTACCTCCAAGACTTACATTCTTTGAATGAGAAATTTATGAAAAACACCCTAAACTGCGAACCAGTTCTCGAAATTTTGAAAAATGCTGATGAAGCAGCAAAAACTGTAAACGACCTTAACAGTAAAAAGTTGGATGATAAAGGATAGTATATTGGCAAAGCTCAGTAAAAGAGAAGCTTTGGAACTGGAAAACGGATTGAGCAAAGTATGAAGGAGGCTGTGGACAAATCACAAAGGCTGAACCTGCCTTCAAAGAATCCAAATGATTCAGTACTTGCTGAAGTCATTAACGAATACCTTGCTCCTGACTCTAAACCCCTGCGGACAATATCCTTCATCATCCTCTGATATTAGATATTCTAAGATATCATCGTATCTTTCATTATAAATATCATCCATACTTCTGAAGATATTTTTATAATTACTCTTATCTGAAATCATTTATCTCTTCGCGCTATCTGTATTATATCATAAAAGAAACTATTTTACTTTCTAAATTCTGAAACATTCGAGTTTAAAATAGGAATATTCTTGAAGAAGTGTTGGGAGATGAAGCATGAGTTAGTATAATATAATGACACTTGATCAACATGATTATATTACAGTAATTCATGCTGAGTTTCTAAATGGAACATGATGATTCACAGATCATAACGTCATCATGTGCTATGTTACACGACTCTTGTATTCTCTTCGATCTCTAAATATCAAGAAAATATTTCTTGATAATTCGGCCTTTTCCGAGGTATTCTGGTAATTTGACAAGTCAAGATCGTGTCATTACAATTTCCTTCCTAGAACATTAACAATGTTCATTCCAAAATTATATCTGCGAATTCTGGACCATTATAAGCGGTGCTTAATCGCAAGAAGAAGAAACGAAAGGACAAAGCTCCGAACTAGAAATGGGAGTATAAATCATAGCAAATATAAGAGAGCATTAACTGTGGATGACAATGATTATAGAAGAAGCAAGGACTTTGAAATATAAGGGAAGATATAAAACCCAACAACAACCCAGAAATCACAAACCGTATATATCAATGCATATAGCAATATAAAGACACGGGAGAACTAAAAACACTATAAAACCAAGAGTATAGTAGAAGTAAATAGATTCTTCCAGAGGTAGATGAAAAAGAAGAGCGACAGATATGTAAGTGAGGAGTATATCAAGAATCAGCACTGGAAGAAGCATATTGACAAATACTTTAAAATATGAGTTGAGAAGGTGTGAGTTGTAAGAAAACAAATGAGGTGGATTTATAGTGAAATATCCGACAGAGAAATCAAAATGGATTATCGCATTAATTCGAAGAGGATCATAATTTCCTTAATCGCTGAATAATCAAATCCAATATAGATTGCAAAGATTTTCTTTTCGGAGATCAATAGTGTTGACGTCAAAAGATACGACGAATCACTATTATCTTATTTCATTCATTTACGATAACTTCACTCACACGCTTCGAGTAATCGAATTATTTTATCCATTCTTCTTGAACATGATAAAACTCTATAATCGTTATAATAACATTCTCATTGTTAGTCATGACGACCTCTATCAAATTTCGGGGACGAAATTTCTTTAACGGGTAGGTACTGTGACGACCCGGAAATTTCCGACCAAATTTAAACTTTAATCTTTATATTATTCCGACACGATAAGCAAAGTTTGTTAAGTTAAATCTCAAGAATTTTAAACTGTGTTCATACATTCATTATAACCTCGACCAAATTTTGACGATTCACGAACCGTTATATATAAATAGATATGCATATGTATATATATATTATAACTTAAGAATATTAATAAAGTATTAAACGTATAATACTTTACACGAACGTATTTGTTTCAATATGATTTTCAACGAAAAAAAAATATATTAAATGATTGAATTATCAGAAACATTGAATTATGATTACAAGTCTCTGTTGAGAGGTCCACTATGATTTGAGAAAATCTATTCATCTTAACGATATTCAGAATAATTTGTAAAGCTATTTATAAATAAAAATAAAAAGTGTCATTTATGAAAGTTAGACAAAAGTTAGTGGAGAATTGGTTTCCATAATATTCTATTAATCTATTTTCAAACGTACAAAGACGTTTTCAGTTTAAAAAGAATTTTATTATTAAAACGTATATAACTTTTATAAATATCTAGAATCACTTTTGACAACTCATTACTTAACCAGTATAATAAATATAACGATATTTATATTTTATTTCATTAAATATATATAACGATTTAAATTAATATTATATATATTTATACGCGTATTATATATACATAGTTTTTTATACTTTTACTATACTTTAACTTTACCTTTACTTTTACTTTTACTTTACTTTAACTTTAATAATTCACTTTAATAATTCATATTTTAATAATTCACTTTAATAATTCATACTTTAATAATTCACTTTAATAATTCATACTTTAATAATTCACTTTAATAATTCATATTTTAATAATTCACTTTAATAATTCATACTTTAATAATTCAAAAATCTATTATAAATAGAATTCAATAGGTTTCATTATTTCATAGAAACTTGAAAATATATTTCTCCAAACTCTCTCAATCGATTTATATATATATATATATATATATATATATATATATATATATATATATATATATATATATATATATATATATATATATATATATATATATATATATATATATATATATATATTTGCTCTGTATTATTTCAAGATATTATTAGTATACATAAAATATTACGACGGAGTGCTGTCCGAGTGATTTCAAAATAGTTTTTTTGAATGATTCGAAGCTAAGGAAATTATGGGTTATAGCTATGGAGGTGATGGGTATGGTTCATGGGTATGCTCGTGAGGTCAATCTAGTATTTATCATCTGCGTTGCGTCGACGTACTTTCCTGCAATATTGAATCTCAATATTCATACGTTCGTGAATCCGAGGCCAACCTTGCACTTGTTAAATGACGTTATATGTATTTTTACTACGAAATACAGTATTGTGAGTTTCATTTGCTCCCTTTTTAATTGCTTTTGCAATATATATTTTTGGGCTGAGAATACATGCGCTGTTTTATAAATGTTTTACGAAATAGACACAAGTACTAAAACTAATTCTACGTGGGTTTAAACCAGAAATATACCCTTAGCTTGGTAACATTAAACTACTTGTCTATGTACGGTAGGCGCGAATCCTAAAGATAGATCTATTGGGCCTGACAAACCCCATCCTGACTATGGGATGCTTTAGTACTTCGAGGTTATATTAAACACACCTGATCTGGTGTACTTCAGGGGGTAAAACATGAACGTTAAGGCTTGTTACCGGGTGCCTACAACTTATAGAATAATTTTATACACTTGCGAGTGTACATATATTTATAAACGGAAATCTTGGGGTCTATTAATATGTTGAAATGATTGTTATGATAAACCTATGAACTCACCAACCTTTTGGTTGACACTTTAAAGCATGTTTATTCTCAGGTATTAAAGAAATCTTCCGCTGTGCATTAGCTCATTTTAAGGATATTACTTGGAGTCATTCATGGCATATTTTGAAAGACGTTGCATTCGAGTCATTGAGTTCATCAAGATTATTATTAAGCCAATTATAGTTGGATTTATTATGAAATGGTGTGCATGCCGTCAACTTTCGTTGTAAAGAAAGTTTGTCTTTTAAAAACGAATGCAATGTTTGTAAAATGTATCATATAGAGGTCAAATACCTCGCGATGTAATCAACTATTGTGAATCGTTTATAATGTATATGAATGGGTCCTTTCAGCTAGCCCCACAAGCCGATTTGGAATCGGCGCAGTGAATTGATTGTCAGAAATCATTGAGGTATTCATCTTCAGCTCCCCAAATCTCTTCATCTGTAATCCATGTGTACATGGTACAAAAATATTAGCATTTCGGTAAGCAGTGATAGCATCATGGATAAAGATACAGAAAAACCTTTCACAAGGGATGTATGAACCCCTTGGCTTATCAACTTGTACCTGAACCAGTTCCCCTAGAAGCTCAGCATAATTAGGAGCCTCTACTCTTATGAAAGATTAGAACAACTTCAGCATTGGCACGGTAAGGCTGTCGGATCCACTCCTTGTCATCAGCAAGCATCTATTGATGATTGAGAGGATCACATACCACCTTGAGTGAAGTTATTTCTTCTGGAACTTAGCCGGTAGAACATTAGTAGCTCCAACATAACCAAGATCGAAGACTGCGTTCATCATCTGCTGAGTAGCAGAGAAAGCAGGAGCATTCTGTACAAGAGGAAGTCAGAAGATCCTCCTGAAATCAGCCATAGTGATACTCCTCATCCCTTGAACTCCCCTTAGTTGAAATTCAAATCGAGCTTGAGTTCCTTCTGGATTTTCAGCAGTAGGTTGTGCAGCTTCCACAAACCTAATGGTTCTATTGAGTAGCTCCAGATCTGTTACAGGTATACTGACAGTTGAGTTTAGAGCAGGTCATAGTGTATGCCTCTCTAGAATTGCAGTCCAGTAATTACAAGGAATGTTGGTTTCAGAGTTGATGAAGTGATTGTTCGCCATTTAGCTGTATGAATAAGAAATAGAAGACCACAAGATATTCAACATAAAGCACATATCTCTATTCTTATTTTCCTTTGAAATCCTCTGTATTTTTCTAGTTTTATAATTTTTATGGTTTTTCTAAGTTAAAAACACCATTTATTCCAAATATGCACAAGTAATTGACAAACATGACATTCATATGATATTCATTACAGTATAAAATCATCATGCAAAGTCAATTATATAACACAAAGAATCAGAACAACACTTAGTCAATTTTAAACACAATTAAGCAGATTCGGTATACCAAAAATTTTAAGATTTGGAAACCAAATTAGTTTTGAGTTTTCAATTCAAAAAGATCCAGAATAAACATGTTAAGTGTTCGAAGATAAAAACCAGAAAGTTTCGAGGTACCAAATGTAAGACTCGGTATCAAGACAAGAACAGATTCGGTATCTTCACAATTAACAGAAAGTCACTCAAACATGCATATTCTATCACATATCATGCAAGAACACAACCAAAATCAATTAACCACTCAATTAAAGCATAACAACATGTTAATTGTTTGAACAGACTCGGTACTGTAGATAGAACACATTCGGTATATACAGAATCCCTCAAATAAGCAATTAACCATGTAATCAGACTCGGTCAAATCAATCAAATTTAACTCAGATTAGACAAGATTTCATGTTAATTATCTAAATCAATTGACTTTAATCAAAGATTAAAAGAGTACGACTCAGATTCGGTATAATCAACAATATTTCAAAATTAAAAGTCATAATCCAGTTATTTTGATCTTTTCTGGTTGATAAACACTTAATTATCTCAGATCTACAATTATGTATTTTAAACATTGATTAAAATGAAAATATACCAAAGATTTGAAGAAAGAGAAGGAAGGACTCGGTAGATTAGGCAGATTCGGTATGTTCAGTCAGACTCAGTAGGTAATTAAGAACAGTAAGAGAGTTAGTTTGACTTTGACCCTCCTTTTATAGATATCGAAGATAAAATACCGAATGAACTTTACTGAATGGGCCTATTATACCGAATACAGTCCACTTTTCAAAACTTTATCAATTTAACTTCAAATCTTGACAAATTGACTTTTCCTCTCAATATTCATTTCAATCTTTTCATGAAAAATATTTCTGAGACAATTATTGAAAATTTTTGACTTACCGAATCTGTACAGTTGGTTGTCAGATTCGGTATAATGCTAAAATTAGCATTTATTCAATAAAATTCAAATATTTTTAGATTTTATCTTTTCCAATTTTTATGAATTTTATCAATAAAATATTTGTACTTAGAAAATATTGAATTATGTACAAAGTACAAATCTTCAGTGATACCAATTGTTAAAACGGGTTGCATACTGAGATGTATACAAGCCTTAGTGAATTATTTCAGATAAAAACAAAGAATTTATGAAATTCACTATTGAAAAACAGTTTCTTTTCATTTTCTCCCCCTCAAAATTTGATATACAAGAAAGTAAATCACCATTTTGATATATTCCTAAGAAAATGAGTCAACTCCCCCTTGAAATATGATATCAATGAGTTACCTCCCCCTTTCGTAACCATTGAAATTTAATCCCAGGTAGTTAACAGAAATCTAAAAGTATGGCTCCCCCTTGAAAGATGTTATCTAAAGCAAAAGGAATAGTTGCTCCCCTAGAATGTATCTACTCCCTCTAAATATAAGATCCCAAGTATAAGTCCCAACAGATCTAAGGAATGTCAAGCGCTATACTCTACCATGCCAATTTCTTTGATCAAGAACTTTAGCCTAAGTTCATCTAAGGGCTTAGTGAACATGTCAACTAATTGCACTTTGGTAGGCACAAAGTATAACTCTACATCCCCTTTTTCTACATGGTCCTTAATGAAATGATAACGAAAATCAATGTGTTTAGTCTTAGAATGCTGGACCGGGTTGCTCATAATTGCAATAGCACTTTGTGAATCATGGTAAATTGGGGTCTTAGAAATCTTAAAGCCATAGTCCAAAAGTTAAGTTTGCATCCACAAAACTTGTGAACAACAGGGAGCTGCAGCAATGTACTCAGACTCAGCTGTTGATAAAGACACACAGTTCTGCTTTTTGGATGACCAACCAACTAGCCTATTCCCCAACATCTGAATTGATCCAGATGTGGTTTTTCTATCAACATGGCAACCGCCATGATCCGCATTAGTATAACCAGTAAGATTGAAGTCGGATCCATGAGGATACCAGATCCCAAGGTTAGGTGTACCTTTAAGGTACTTAAAAATCCTAACAACCGCTTTGGAGTGAGATTTCTTAGGGTTAGACTGCAAGCGGGCACAGACAGTTGCAGCAAGTGTAATGTCTGGTCGACTTGCAGTCAAATACATTAAAGAACCAACCATGCTTCGATAAAGCATTATGTCAAAGGGTTCCCCATTAGCATCAGTATCCAGTAAAGTCCTCACTGGGGTTGTCATTGGTTTTAAATCAGTCATTTTAAAACATTTTAGCATATCATTGATATACTTTATTTGACTAATAAAAATTCCATTTGGTAATTGTTTTACTTGTAACCCCGAGAAGAAATTTAACTGGTCAAGCATGCTCATTTCGAATTTGTTGGCCATAAGGTCACCAAATTCTTTGCATAAGGCCGGGGACATGGAACCAAAAATAATATCATCCACGTAAATTTGAACCAAGAAAATGTGACCGTGGTTTTTACGGATGAATAGAGTTGTATCAATCGTTCCACGAGAGAAGCCATTATCCAGCAAATACTTTGTCAAGGTCTTGTACCATGCACGCGGTGCTTGCTTCAGACCATATAAAGCTTTCTCCAAGTAATAGACGTGGTTTGGATAAATGGGATTGACAAAGCCTTCTAATTGATCAACATAAACTTCCTCTTGAAAAGATGACCATTCAAAAAATCAGTTTTGACATCCATTTGAAACATCGTGAACTTCATGTGAGAAGCAAATGCAAGGAAAGACGAATAGCCTCAATCCTAGCAACCGGAGCAAACGTTTCATCATAATCAATACCCTCTTGTTGTCGATATCCCTTGGCCACAAGACGTGCCTTATTACGAACCACAATTCGATCAGAATCCTTCTTGTTCTTAAAAATCCACTTAACCCCTATTGGTCATTGACCCGTTGGTCTTGGAACTAATCGCCATACTTTTAAACGATCAAATTGACTTATCTCTTCTTGCATTGCTACTACCCAGTTCAGATCTAGTAAAGCTTGAGCAACCGTTGTTGGTTCAGTCTTACTAAGAAAGGCAGTGTATAAACACATATTCCGAGTCGCCCTTCAAGTTGAGACTGGAGCAGATGCATCACCAATAATAAGATCAATTGGATAACTTTTAGTCCATCGGTTGTTATGTGGAAGAGGTTGTACATCAGTGGTATCCGTTGGAACATCAACCATTGTTGATGTTGAGCCTAGATCCGCTTGATCTGATGTAACATCATCTAATGGATTCAATTGAGTATCTGGAGAAACAACTGGAGTTGTATCAACTGATGAATCTTGAATTGGTTCAAGATTATCTGTATCTGGAGGTGGGAGGGAGGATGAAGAAACAATAGGTGAATCAGTTGGTGTTGTATCTTCATCAAAAAGACCTAATTGAGTCTCCACAGTAGTTGACTATGTTGTTGTAACCGGTACGGTTTGAACATTTGAAATTCATTGAGGAGCATAAAGACTATCAAACAAGATATCCAGTTCCTCTGATGTAGCCGTAGGAACACTCTTCTTCAAGAAAATTGAGTTTCGCACGAAAGAAGTAATAGCCAGGTTAGGATCGGGTTTTGAACTGAGTTGTTCAAAAGCCATTCCCGATAATTCATCGAACCTTACATTAATGCTTTCCTTGATCGTCTTTGTCCGTTTGTGATAAACACGATAGGTAACTTTGTTCGAAGAATAACCAAGAAATATGGCATGATCGCCATGTGGATCAAATTTTCCGAGGCTGTCAAAATCGTTAAGCACATAGCATATACAACCAAAGACACGAAAATATTTGACATTCGGGCATCTACCATATAGTAACTCATAAGGAGTTTTATCAAAACGTTTATTAATGATACAGCGATTTTGGGTATAACATGCAGTAGAAATGGCTTCCCCCCACATTTTTGGAGGTAGTTTGGAGTAAGCAAGCATCGTTCGAGCTGCTTCGCACAACGTACGATTACTTCGTTTGACGACTCCATTCTGTTGAGGGGTTCGCGCAGCAGAGAACTGATGTTCAATGCCTTGGGCCTTCAAATAACTATCAAGCAAGTCATTCTTAAATTTTGTCCAATTATCAGTTCGAATACTCTTAACATGTTTGTTAAAAGAGCGTTGAGTCTTTTTAATGAACTCAATGATAATGGTGGGGGTTTTTGACTTTGTTCGTAGAAGGAAAATCCATGTAAATCGGGTATAGTCATCAACAATAACAAGCACATGTTTCCGGCCACCAAGACTAGAAATCCTCATGAGTCCACATAAGTCCATATGCAATAATTGCAAGGACGATGAAGTACTGGGGTGTTGCTTAGACGGATGAGAAGTCCATTTCAGCTTACCCATCGCACATGATGGATACACATGATGCTTATCATATTGAAAGCTTGGAATACCATCAACTAAGTCTTTAGAGACTAGTCGATTAATACCCTTGTAATTCAGGTGAGACATCCGGTGATGCCATAACCATGAATTCTCCTTCGTTGAATGAGTGACCAAACACATGGTTCCATGTGATGGTGCATCATTGAGGTCAGTAGTATAAAGTGAAGCACAACGTTTACCAACAAGGAGATCGTTTCCATCAGTGGATTGCACCAAGCATTGATGACGTTCAAACAAAACTTTGAGATCTCCATCACAAAACTGGCTAACACTAAATAAACTGCACCCTAAACCCTCAACATATGAGACCCGTTTAATCATTATGCCATTCTTCACAAAATCTCCATATCCCGTTATGGCTTCAATCTCATCATTTCCAAAAGTAACTGTTCCTAGGAATTTGTCAATGAAATTGACAAGCAAGGATTTATCGCCCGTCATGTGTCGAGAACAACCGGAATCGATATACCAAACACAGATGTCGAAACCCTGTAAACATTAATTTCCTAGAGTTTCGGTACCCAAAGTTTCTTGGGTCCTTTTCGGTTAGTACCAACAATAATCTTTGGATCAACAATGTGATAATCACGTAAAGCATCATGAAATTTAGACAATAAAGCATCATTTAAAACCACATTATATGAAGCATCATACGCAATATCAAGTTTTACATCGTTATCAGAAGTCTTAACACACAACTTATTCTAAGTAGATGTTTTGTGTACAGACGAAAATCAAAAAACATGAGATGATTTCCTAAGTCGACTAGCAGATTTCTTTGGTTTAGTTGCTACTTTCTTAGTTGTGGACTTAGGAACCCATACAGACTTGTAAGTCAAATTTGGATTATAACCTGTGACACAAAAAACACCTCTGTTAGTTAGACGTCCAAACTTTTCAGTTGACACATGAGATGATTGATTTTGCAAAATTTCCAAATTGATTTTACGTTCCTTTGCATCATACTCACTCAAATCAGGTTTTGGACTCTTGTGTTGTTTTGACTTGACTGATTTTTGTAAAAGACTTTCCTTTGATTGATTTGACATTGGAATCATAGGAATCTTTTCAGTTAACACAGAATCATTTTGAGAATGAACTCTCTTGACAACAAATTGTGTTGAAGGTGCAACTTTTGAAATACGGTTTCCAAATTGAGAACGTAGTGGGTTTTTAAGAATAGTAATGGGTTTTACATCCTTAGATGTTGTTGTCCCCTTCCCCTTCTTAGTCATCCCACCAGCACTTGTAGACACAATGGTCTCAACAATGGATGATTGCTTAAGTGTGTTAGCCTGTTTCAGTTAAATTATTTTTTGTTTTAAGCTCTTAATCTCAAGACATAATTCCTCTGCAGAAACTATCACTTCACCTTCCTTAAAATCATAAGTACATTCTTTCTTAGAAAGTGGAGGCAATTTATCACACAAAGCAAGCATTTTTTCTAATGATTGACACTTAAGTTGCAAATCAACGTTTTCCTATTCAAATTCACCTAGTATACGTTTCAAGTTTTGTACAATAGGTAAGTTCGCATAAAACTCATTCAAAGGATCAATTGATTTGTCAAAGTCTATCAGGTTTACAGGAGTTGGTTCATCTCAAGGTTCTACCTTTACATCTAAATCAGTTTGACCTAGGGATTCTGTCTCAAAGAACACAGTTAATTCATGTGCTAGGTCTTCACGGTAAACGTTATCAGAACATGCAGGAAAAGCGGGTAGAATTGGTTTCTCATCAAAAGTTGGTTCATCAAACACCTCATCTATGGCAATAATGCTAGAACTAGGTTTGTTAAACACTTTATTCTCAAGCATTAAAATATATTTCTCTAGCATGAGTGTTGGAATATAAACCAGTCTACCCTTAGGCACATAATTTTCATGTTGCATATTCTTTTCAGTTTCAACAAGTTCCTTCAAGAAATTAGGATTTGATTTACCCATTTTAGCATTGATTTTCTCATACATTAAGCTAATTTGATGGTATTTCCTAGATTTGCGATTAACAATAATATCTTCAAAATCAGCATCAGAAGCATGCACAAAATGATATGGTAAACCAGCTTGAAAATAATCAGAATGATATAGTCCTAGAATATTTTTGGAAGCATTTTCTAAGATCTTAGGATCTTCATAACCCAACCCCCACTTGTCACCATGAATTGTTTTTGGTCTATTCATGAAAATCGTTTGTTTTGAAAGTTCCGTATTCATGATAGCTTTGGATTGATCTGTTCGATAGAGTTTTTCCTCATATCAAGCAAGTTGTGCTTTCATTTGAAAAGACTCTTTTGACAACGAAGAGATTTCAGAGTCCTTTTCAATGATGGAGTTTTCCAATTGAATAATTTTCTTGTTTAGCTTTGAAAGTGTGGGTTCATGTTGAGTTTTCAAATCAGAAAGATCTTTTTCTAGAAATTGAACTTTTTCTGCAAGTCGTTCCTATTTTAGACGATAATATGTCCTTTTGACCTTAATCGGATGAACTGATTTTTTAAGATCTTCCAACTCAGTTTCCGTAGAGCTGAGTTGGACAGTCAATCTTTGCAGTTCCCATTGTAATTTAGATGAAGATGGTTTGGTCTCAAAAAGTTTGATTTTATCTTTTAAAACCTTGTTTTCAGATTTTAAACTTTTGACTTCTTTTGAATTTGAGACCAAATTCTTCATCATGTCATTTTGCACTTTGATAAAATCAGGTGGAATTTCAGATGATTGTACCTCATCATCATCAGATGCTGAGTCAGAATTCTCCATTGCTTCTGTAGCTTTGATGAGCTTAGTCACCTTGCAAACATTTGCATGTTCAACCTCTGAATCTAAATCGTCAGTCCAGTTAAACCAAGTATCATCAACCGATTTCAGCTCTCGCCCAGTTTCTACAATCTTAGCCAACAACATTTTCTTCTTGTAGTAAGCTGCATCCTTCTTCTTAGGCATTTTGCATTCACGAGAGTAATGACCAGCTTTGCCACAATTGAAACAGATTGAATCATCCTTCTTGGAATCATCAGCACGTTGTTGTTGTTTTGACTGATCAACTTTCTTGTAGTACGAGGAAGATGATGAATTCTTGCGTTGATTGCTTGATTTACCTTTGAATTTATATTTGTTCAAGGCTTTTGTGAACATGGCTGCCATCTTGACTAATTCAAGGTGAGAATCATCAACATCAGACAGATTCAATTCTTCAGAATCAGTTGAATCTTCAAGAAGCACTTTCTTGGATAAGCTTTTGGAAGTCGTAAATGATTTGCTCTTCTTTTTGGCAATGAGAGCAAGAGGATCACTTGGAGATGACTCTTTCCTTCCTTCTTGAAGTTTAGAAACTTCAGGTTGGTAATGCATAAGAACTCCAACAAGCTCATGAATAGTCATCTTATCAATCTCTTTGATTGATCGAACAATGGTTCCATAAGGAAGCCAATCATCATTGAGCTTTTTGAGAAATTTCATGTTAACTTCGGCATTTACTTTTATGATCTTGCACCTTTTTAACTCATTGAGAACACCATTGAAACGACGGTAGGTATCCTTGAGTGGTTCATCAGGTTCCTGCTTAAAGTCTTCATAAAATCCCAGAGCCTTATTCAGTTTAGTAACATTATTCAGTTTAGTAACATCTGACATGTCATAACCTTCTTGCTGTCGTTTAATTTCATCCCATATATCTTTTGCTGTTGTGTTGCTATCAACATTTTCAAACAATTCATACGGGATAGCTTGCATAACAATGTTCTTTGCCTCTATGTCACCCTGAGCTCTCTCACGTTTATCACCAGAAAGTTCATAGACTGGAATTGGCATACCAGTATCTGGATGATAATCTACAATTGGACCATCTCTCAGAGAAGCCCATATGTACTTTTCTTTTTCACCCTTGTAGTCTATGTACTGAGTGATATGGTGAAGCCACTGAGTGTACTTGCCATCAAACAACACTGGAGGACGGGAATCTGATCCAATAATCAAAGTATCTTCAGTAGACATCTTGAAAATGAGGTAGATTCGGTAAAGATTCGGTATTAGACAAATCTAAGATGAAAAATCACAATAATCTAACAAGAATGTCAGATTCGGTAACAGATTCGGTACTGTAGCAGATTCGGTACAGATTCTGTACTGTAGCAGATTCGGTAAACCAGATTCTGTAACAGAAACTGATCAGGAATACAAGTAACACACCCAGATTCAGTATAGATTCGGTAACCACAAGACTTGAAGCTTGAGAACACTTAAAAAAATGAATTAAGTGATACAGAGATTCAGATTCGGTATCTGACTCGATAGTCAGATTCTGTATGAATATGAAGTTCAAACACAATTCAATCCCTTTGAATTAGATTCTTTAAGCTTGCTGCACAAGGAAACACGTTAGTATCACACAAAATATCAAAGATACCGAATGTATAGAATACCGAATGTCAACTGTAGTAGTTGATAATACCGAGTCTAAGTATGAAAACTTAGAATTTCAAACAAATCCTTTCCTAAATCACATCAACTAGCTGCGTATGATCAACCCGAATGTGATAGAATCACTAACACACCACAATCTGCAACACTGAATGAGAATTATTAACTTGAAGCAGATTCCGTATGGCAGTTACGATACCGAATGTGTATCAAATCTTCAAAACTTGAAGAACTGATGAAATTAAACCGTCAGAAATGTGATTAAACACCTCACGATCACAACTGAAACCTCAAATCTTTACTTAACTACATAATCAAGCTAGAAATGATGAATACCGAGAGTTTTAGCCACAAACTCTAAAAATCAACTTGATTCTCCATAATTGATGTTAAAAAGCTGTAATGATGATCAAAACTCTTTCTAATCAACCTAATACACCTTCACTGAACTTATCACAGGAATCTGAATGTCAAATTATCAGATTTGATTATACCGAGTCTGATTCAAAATACCGAGAGTGTTCAGATTCTGTAATCTTCAATCTCTGGATTGATCTAGTGATGTAATATCACTCTCTGGAAGCTCTGATACCAAATGATAGGTCAGATCATGTTGAGATTGAGAGAAACGATAAGATAGAATGAGATTCGGTAGGTGAGAAGGAGATTCAGTAACAGAGAGAATCGGTACAAATTACATTCCACAGCTTCTAGAACTCAGTTACAATGCAATGGCTATCTAATTAGGACTACTTAGGTTCCTTATATAGCCCTCTTCTAAGGGACCTTCATTTAAGCTTATTTCACATTAACACTACACTTGATTACACTATGTGATTGCATAAAAATTAGATCTAAAACAATTAGGGTTTTCAATTATACCTTAGAATCACAAATTGCAAGTACGTACGCGTAGAGAACGAAGAAAGCAACAACTTTAATGCACGGGACTTGATCTAATTTTGAAGTTTGAGTGGTGATGGAGATGGTGGATGTCGACGGCTCAAAGGGGGGAGGGAGAGGAGTAAAAAGTCGACCAAAATAATGGGGGAATGAGGGTTTGTGATTTAATTCCAAGTATTTATAGTTAGGGCCTCTAATTAAGGAAACTAATGATCTTGTAGCCCAAGCTAAGTCCAAATAGGGGAGTTTCATGGAGGTTCAGCCGTGGGTCCACTAAGGGGGCTCATGGGTTCATTTTTGATAAATACTCATAAGCGCATGGTCCGTTTTGAGTGTCGTTAACCGTACTGGGCCTCTGGAACGTTAAATAGTCGTTGAAACGAAATCACCGGATTTAATCCATTAACTAAATAATAAATTAAATAAGTTTTTATTAAAGTCAATAATTATTGAAAATAATTATTTCATCGTTTTTCCAAATTCCGTAAACTGAAAACCTTTCTAGGGGATTAACTTAATCGTAACATTTTCTAGGTATTCTGCTACCCGAAATAAGTTCATAAATTAATATAACCATATTAATTCAAGTAATCTACTAGGATCAAGTATGCATTTAAATCAATCAAACACATAAAGTTCTAAGTAATCACCATTAAATATTTAACGGACAAGTAACGATAGTAACGGAAAAAGTCGGGTTGTTACATTACCCACTTGTTATGAAAAATTTCATCCTGAAATTTTAGTGCACGTCCACCGTAGTTGTCTCCTCGGGAAACAGTTGCGGATACTTTAGCCTCATCTGATCTTCACGCTCCCTCGTGATTTCTGGTCCTCTACGGGCGTTCCATCTATCTTTGACGATCGGAATTCTGCTTTGCTTTAGTTGTTCGACCTCACGGTCCATAATCTCATTAGGTTCTTCAACAAAATGAAGCTTGGGATAAACTTGTATTCTCTTCTAAAGGAATTACCAAACTTTCATCTGATAAGCATATCTTTAAGTCACAAACATGGAAAGTGTCATGAACTTCGCTGAGTTCCTGCGGTAGTTTCAGTCTATACGCTACCGGTCCAATTCTCTCGGTAATCTCAAACGGTCCAATATATCTCGGACTTAGCTTGCCTCTTTTACCAAAAGGCACTACACCCTTCCAGGGTGATACCTTGAGCATAACTTTATCTCCAACCTGAAATTCTAAATCTCGCCTTCTAACGTCGGCGTAACTCTTTTGACGACTTCGCTCCATTTTCAGTTTCTCTTATATCTGCGCGATCTTCTCGGTTGTTTCGTGTATGATCTAAGGAGCAGTCAATTGGCTATCTCCTAACTCAGTCCAACATACGGGTGATCTGCACTTCCTGCCATACAGTACTTCAAAAGGCGCTGCCTTTATTTTTGCGTGATAACTATTGTTATAAGAAAACTCTACTAACGGTAGATATCTATCCCATCCATTTCCAAAATCAATAATACACACTCTTAACATGTCTTCTAGTGTTTGGATGGTTCTCTCACTTTGACCATCTATTTGAGGGTGCTATGTTGTACTCAAATCTAAACGAGTTCTCATTGCCTCTTGCAATGCTTGCCAGAATCTAGATGTAAATCTGTTGTCTCTGTCGAAAATAATGGATATCGGCTCTCCACGACGAGAAGCTACTTCCTTTATATAGCTTTATGCCAACTTCTCCATATTATCCATTTCCCTAATCGGTAGAAAATGAGCAGACTTTGTGAGATGATCAATGATAACCCAAATCGTATCATAACCTCCCACAGTCTTGGGCAACTTAGTAATAAAATCCATAGTAATATTTTCCCACTTCCCTTGGGGAATTTCTGGCTGTGTCAACAGTCCTGAAGGCTTCTGATGCTCTGCTTTTACTTAAGCACACGTTGAGCGTTTACTAACATAGGTTGCTATATCTGCTTTCATATTAGGCCACCAGTACAGTGCCTTAAGATCTTGGTACATCTTGTCAGATCTAAGGTGAATAGAATACCTCGTCTTGTGTGCTTCATCTAGCACTAGCTCCCTTAATCCTCCAAATCTCGGTACCCAAATTCTATCTAAGAAGTATCGAGTTCCATCTTCTCGAATGATAAACTTCTTGTCCATTCCTCTAAGTGATTCCATAGTAACGTTCTCTTCTTTTAATGCCTCTAGTTGTGCATCACGTATCTGAGAAGTAAGATTCATTCAGACAATCATGTTCAATGCTCTAACTCAGATAGGTTTAACCTTATCCTTCCTACTTAAGGCATCTGCAACTACATTAGCCTTGCCAGGATGATAGCAAATATCGCAGTTGTAGTCATCCAATAGCTCTATCCAATGTCTCTACCTCATATTAAGCTGTTTCTGGTCAAAGATATGTTGCAAACTCTTGTGATCCATGAAAACAGTGAACTTCGTACCATACAAATAGTATCTCCACATCTTCAATGCAAAGACCACGGCACTAAGTTCTAAATCGTGCGTTGTATGCTTCTGTTCATGTACTTTAGTTGTCGTGATTCATAGGCAATCACTTTCTTCCATTGCAACAACATGCAACCAAAACCCCGACTTGAAGCATCACAATAAATCACGAAGTCCTCGGTTCCTTCGGGCAAAGACAAAATCAATGCAGTCGTTAACTTCTCTTTTAACTACTGAAATGTAGCTTCATGCAACTCTGTCCATTCATACTTCTTACCCTTGTGAGTCAATGTTGTTAACGGTCGGGCAATAGTAGAAAATCCCTCAATGAATCTTCTATAATAACTGAAGACCTAAAAATTGTTGTATCTGCGTTGGCGACTTAGGAGTCTCCCATTTCTTAACCGTCTCTATCTTCGCAGGATCAACTTGGATACCATTGACACCTACGATATGACCCAAAAACTGCACTTCTTGCAGCCAAAAGTCACACTTTGAAAATTTCTCGTACTACTGCTCCTTCCTGAGCATCTCTAGTAACAAACGAAGATGTTGTTCATGTTCCTTCTCATTCTTAGAATATACCATAATATCATCGATGAACACTATAACATACTTGTCTAGATATGGCTTACACACACGGTTCATGAGATCCATGAACACAGCTGGTGCGTTCGTCAATCCAAACGGCATAACGGTAATTTCATGATGACCATAGCATTTTCTAAACGCTTTCTTCGGTATATCTGCCTCTTTCACTCTCATCTGATGATAACCTAATCTCAGATCGATCTTAGAGTAACACGCTGATCCTTGCAATTGATCAAACAAACCATCAATTCTCGGCAACAGATATCTATTCTTGATAGTTAACTTATTCAACTCCCTGTAATCAATACAGAGTCTTATAGATCCATCATTCTTCTTCACAAACAGTACTGGAGCTCCCCATGGTGAAGAACTCGGTTGAATGAATCCTTTGTCTAACAGCTCTTGCAGTTGACTAGACAACTCTAGCAATTCTAGTGGTGCAAGTCTATACGGTGCACGCGCTACTGGTGCTGCTCTGGGAACTAAATCAATCCGGAACTCTACATCTCTATGCGGAGGTAATCCGTGTAACTCATCAGGAAAAACATTAGGAAATTCTCTAATAATGGGCACATCTTCGAGTTTCTTGCCTTCAGATTCAGTTTTGCTCACGTGAACCAGCATAGCAAGACAACCATTTCTCATGTGTTTTTGCGCCTTCAAATAGTTGATAAAATGTAACGGCGTATTGCTTCGCTCTCCATACACCATTAGAGATTCACCTTCAATAACATGAATGTGAATTGCCTTCTGATGACAAACGATGTCAGCTCTATTCTCGGCTAACCAATCCATTCCAACCACAAGGTCAAATAAAGAGATATGGTAGTCCAAGTAAAATAATTTAACTCCAAAAATCACTCAAGTAGATTTCTATTGTAATGGCCCGTCAATCGTCGAAATAAGTACTGTTCGGTACGAAAAGTTGTTATGAGCTTAACGGTATAGGTCTTGGCTTACAATTTGCAAAGGATCAGGAGCAATTGCTGATTAAAGTTTGGGGTGAGTTTCGGGTGAGAGACGTTTACGATGGGCGTGTACGATCAAACTTCTTAAAGCAGGACCTCTTTAATGACATCAATCTTTATGCGTTTTTTTAGTTTACGTTGTCTAAGGCAGATACCGGATTCTAAATGTTGTGATAGAATTCTTTAGCGACCAAGCTTCTATCGGCACAGGTGTTGAGATTATATAAACATTATGCTTGTTATGTAAGAACGAATTCGTAACAAACTTTATTGAAGTTGATGTTGAAAGCAGGATGAGTTATCAGACTTGCCCACATCGGTGGGGGAGAAAAACGAAATACCCTTTATGAGGGAAGGTGTGAATACCTCTTCCGGTAGACCCGTATTGGAAAGCAAAATCGTGAAGCCGCGGGTGGCTGAATGATAGGAAAGTCGGACGTTAAGTAGACAATATCTACTACGGATTTCGCAGGCTGTTACAAGGAAGTCATCCTCTAAAGATATATCTGAAATGAGTCTTGATGCATAGTAGCTAGTAGTAAATCGTGGAGGTGCTAGTAGTGATGAGTAGTATTTAGTAATGGTAAGTAGCAATGGGTGGCATCAAGTAGTAACTAGTGACTACAAGCAGTGAGAAGTAGGTGATCGGTCGAGACTAGCAGCGAGAGGCGACGTTGTGTAGTAGTTAGCAATGATAAGTATTAAGGAGTAGTGGTATGAGATGATGAGTATGTTCCAAGCAGTGTCTTCGTAGTGTCAACTGGTGATCGGTGGTGACGGAAAGTGTCAAGTAGTGACGAGTTGTGATGTGATTACACGTTTCTTATAGGTTGTAATAACTTATAAATTCGCACATTGTAAATTTCTACTCATAGCTGAAATTATATAGTTCATGTTCTAAACGGTGTTTATCCTAGTAACCTACTTGACTCGCTCCTAATTCCTTATTTTACGATGTCTAAACTTATATATGAGTTACCGTAAAGTAATCCCGGTCATTACATTACGCTATCTCACATATCCATTCGACATTACTCCATGAGTTCAAGATAGTGTAGTCAACTTAATTCTCGTAAGTGTCTCGTCGTGTGTACGTATGTGATTCGTGATATCATATATCTAGTCCAAGTCCATATCATTATGGGTGTAGATGCGTATATGCATGTGATATATAATATGTAGCCCTACGTGTAACATAGTTGAGCAAACAGTTAAGCATGGCGTATAACAGTCATTCTAAGTACACGGTTATAGACTAGACCCACTAATGCGCCCTACGGTTAGACACACTAATGCATCCTAGTTCCCTATAGCCAAAGCTCTGATACCAAATGTAATACCCCGTCAGAATCTATTAATGACGTATTAACTCTGGTCCCAATGCTTGGCTTGACTTCTACATAATAGCAATGTTCTACAGTGAAGCAACTAATACCTGAGATAAAACATGCAAAACGGATCAACATAAAGTTGAGTGAATCTACAGGTTTGAGTAAATAGTTCTCGTATGTTTCATAAAACAGTTTCCATAAATCGTTTGTCGAAAATCATTTTGTTGGTTGAGAATCCAATGATAATATTCAAAAGTTAATCACTTTGTTTTGATGATGACACAAAAGAGATAAGTGCTTAATCATATGTAAGACGACATGAGTTCATAAGCCTACAATATCTCTAGCAAAAGACCAATACATAAATAATTAACTTGGTAAAATTGCTATGCAGCTGCACCACGGTTGACCGTGAGTCTGACCGTGGATGTCCTGTTCCAACTATTGCACCTTTTTCTAAAACTGTCAATCTACGGCTAACCTCACGGTCAACCGCAGTTCGACCCCAATTTTTCTCTGTAACCAAATTCATCCACTTTAAGATAGACCACTTTGAGACATCTATAATGTACAAAACCTTTTTAAACATACTTATAATAGTTGCCTTCTTTGATTTCAAAAGAGTTTTGAACCAAAAGATGTTAATTTTTACTAATCACACCTAACGACATCTTAATGACATTTTAAGCTCAAATAAGATTAAACACAAAAGTGTTTTACTTTTAAAGTGTTACAAAATGTCATTTAAATACATACTAATAATGGTCATCAAAGTCCCAATTAAAGAGGTGCTCTCCCATTACTTTTAAATACTATTTGTATGTATGTAAGTTTTAATTATATTCAAGCTAGTCAAGGTTGTAACAAGGTTCATTTAAGCTCCAACTAGAATCAAACTAGTTCAATCAAGATGCAAGTATGTTCTAAAGAGCAAGACACTTCCATTAAGAAGATGACAAGCTATTAAAATGGGCTAGTAAAGTTTTAGAGGCTTGTGGTTTGTCAAAGGATGATTAAAGCAACTAGTTAAAGGATTCTTCATTATAATCAAACTAGTCAAAATTAACTTGTTGCAAGCAACCAATGAAGTATGATACTTCCATCCAAGTATTGACAAAGTATAAGATTCATGGGTTATTGTGTTTGGAGCTTTGTGGGTTGTCAAGGGACAAGATTTCAGCATTTACCTTTTTAGGAAATCAATGACAATGGTCAAGGGCATTGGACTTTCCTCTTTAGCTAGCACATGTCAACCTCCATGTATATGTCCAAGATCAAAGGGGTAATGGAGTTATCTTCTAGGTGTATTAAGTATATTTTGAAGGCTCTATATTAGGTAAAGAAGCCAAAAATTCAAAGAAAAAGGAGCTCCAACGTATATGTTGAAATGCTGACAGAAGTTGTATGGCTGCCTGCAAGGTCGACCGTGGTTCGACCGCAATTTTGTCTGTCAATATTTTCTTGGAATATAAATACACCACTTTGCTAAACTAGAAGACCACCTCTTTCTAACATTCTTTCAAAGTCATATCTACTGATCTCCCAAGCCTCAAGCACATATCAATGGGGAGATTATAAGAGAGAAAGAGAGATTCTACTTACACTAAGTAGAATTGAAATGTAAACTTTGTACTTATAATTTGTATCTTTAAGTTTACTTTGTAAGACACTTCCTTAGGGGGTCAAGGAAGCTAGATAGTTCTTATGATAGGAAACATCATCTTGCTTAATGATTCAACTTCCTTAAAGGGATCTAGGAAGTTGATTAATTCCATTGGAAATTAAGTTGGTGTAACCTATTGAAGAACTATGAGTGATTGTAAGCTTAGCTTTAAGTTTACTTGTAAGCTATCTTCTTAAAGGAATCTAGAACGTAGTTGTGATTTCACTAGGTTAGAGCATTAGGATCTTGTGGTAAGAGCATTTGGTGTTTGTGAATTCTTCAAAGGGACGTAAGGGTTCATGAGTAGCGGCTTATCGAGGAGCTAGTGTTGTATCCGGACACTCCACCGGGCTTGGGGTATCATAGTGAAGAAAAGTCTCAATTCGTAGAATTGGAGAGTGGATTAAGGTGGATTAGTTAACATCCACCCGAACCACTATAAATCCTTGTGTTTGTGCACTTACAATCTTTACATACTTGCATTAACAAACACCTACGCTTCCACACTTAAAACTTATCTTTTAATAGTTAAAGATTTCGAAAAACTTTTAAGAAACTGTTAAGTAACTATTTACCCCCCCCCCTCTAGTTACTTACAATTGGTATCAGAGCGGTTGCTTGAATCTTTGCTCCAAAAAACCTTTTTGTGACTAAAACTACTTTGTGCAAAAACTCGAGTCAAAGATCTTGGAACTAAGCTCTACTTGGTTGAAGAACGCAAAAGAGTTTGGAAGAGTTAGTCTTGAATCACGATGAAAGTTTTCATATAAGAAGCAGCTTCAAGACATTCAAGGGATGTGGAAGTCAGGGATCGAACCCGAATGCCCAAACTTACATCCACTACATTGAGGAAAAATACCACCATTTACATGGTGAGGTAAGTTTGCTTCCTTCTAGCAAAAATATATAAATTAATAGGTTTATTTAATATTATAAAGCTTGTGTACTCTAAATATTGTGATAATTAACAAAACCTTGATTAAAATGAAAAACTTAAACAAAGAAACATTCTTTGAATAAACAAAGTTAATTTTTGAAAAACAAAAGGATGTAAAGAAAAACGTGGAGTGGGGTCAAAAAAACAACTATAGTGTACACAATAGAAGCACCTTGAAACTTGCCATGTGAAATGCCCCGTTCATACCGATTATAAACGATTCACAATAGTTGATTTTATTGCGAGGTATTTGACCTTTATATGATATATTTTACAAACATTGCATTCGTTTTCAAAAGACAAACTTTCTTTACATCGAAAGTTGACGACATGCATACCATTTCATAATATATCCAACTATAATTGACTTAATAATAATCTTGATGAAATCAACGACTCAAATGCAACGCCTTTTGAAATATGTCATGAATGACTCCAAGTAATATCTTTAAAATGAGCAAATGCACAGCGGAAGATTTCTTTCATACCTGAGAATAAACATGCTTTAAAGTGTCAACCAAAAGGTTGGTGAGTTCATTAGTTTATCATCAATATTCATTTCTGTGATGACCCGAAAAATTTCGACTAATTTAAACTAATTCTCTTTATGATTTAATATTATGTAAATATACATATATGTATGTATATATATATATATATATTATAAGATGTACAAGTAAAAACGACTTTCCTACAGTAAAACATTAATTGCTACAGTAAAAATAACTTTGCTACAGTAAAACACTATTTGCTACAGTGAAACCGTATTTTGCTACAGTGCTACAGTGAAAACGACTTTGCTACAGTGATTTGCTACAGTAAAACACTATTTGCTACAGTAAACACTATTTGCTACAGTAAACACTATTTGCTACAGTAAAACACTATTTGCTACAGTAAAATACTATTTGATGTCGACGAACTAGCAAACAAAAACAGAAAAGGCGGCCATGCGATCGCATGGCAAAAACACTGAAAACTCATGCGATCGCATGAGCTACAGTAAATCGAAAAGTATTATAAAAGGTCAGTTTTGCTCAACGAAATTTTTCATAAATTATATCTGTACGTAAATTTTATAATTATAATTATAATTATAATTATAATTTTAATTTTAAGTTTAATAATAATAAAATATATTCGAGGGTATTTTTAATTCGGGTTTCAAACCGTTTTAAAATAAGGAAATATTGGGTATTGTTCGGGGTATTGTTCTTGAATTCAAGGCCAACCATACAGTCATCTACCGTCATTACGTCTACGCAATTTGCCTACAATATTGAGTCTCAATATTGAACTGTGAGTTTATAGTCTCCCTTTTTAAATACTTTAAATATTTTTGGGCTGAGAATACATGCAATTTATTTTAAACGCGATAAGACACAAGTACATACTAAATTCTACACTGAGTTAAACCGGAAATCCCTTAGCTTTGGTAACTAGTAGCTGCCAGTACATAGGATATGGACTGGTGGGCGCGAATAATTGTATATGGATCCATAGGGCTTGACATCCCCGTCCGAGCTAGAGCGCTAGCCTTTTAACGGACGTATGTTATTTGAGTTTAAGACACGTTGGTTTGCGTGTATTAAAACGAATGGGGTAATTATCACTATAGCGTTAAGTTTAGTTACCAGGGTGCTCTGTTACGTAGAATCTATTGATAAACTTTTGATGAAATCTTGTGGTCTATCTTTATACATGTTTATGACTCGAGCAATTAAACCTATAACTCACCAACATTCGTGTTGACTTTTTTAGCATGTTTTATTCTCAGGTCCTTAGAATGCTTCCGCTGTGATGTGCTTGTTGCCTGCATGGAGTCTCTCATGCTTTGTACAAAGTTTATTGCATTCAAAATAAAACTGCGTTGTGTAATAAATAATTGGACTGTGATGTCAACCTGTAAATTAAAGACTTATGTATTTCGGGGTTTTGCTTATACCTAAGCACTCGCCCACATGTTTATAACTTTCTATGTTTAGAAAGTCACTTATTTTAATGAATGCAATATTTTATCAAAACGTATCATATAGAGGTCAAAACCTCACTGTGGAATCAATGATTAACGTGCCGCGTCAATAGCGATTTTGACGGGTCGTTACAGTTGGTATCAGAGCTTGAGGTCATAGGGAACCAGAAATTACATTAGTGTGTTTAACTGGTAATTGTTAGGATGCATTAGTGAGTCTGGACTATGACCATATTTGTTTTTACTGATTTTTGCTTATCATTTGGTCAAAAACATTATATGTAATATATTTATATGCTAACGTAATTGTTGTTTCAATTATGTGATAGATGACTTCTTCTAATCCTATCATTTTGTACGACTCGGAATCGGACACTGAATCTATTCTATCCACAACTGAAAAGGGCGTTCAAATACCTATTAAAGAAGAAATTGTGTTAGCAGGGGAATCTCAACTCCCGGTAAACCCAGAGGAGGTTCCAGCTCCACCCAGCTTTAGTTTTCCGGAGCCACAGTATCGTTGGCATGGACCCATGATCCCTGGAGTAAAAGAGGATCGTCCATTTTTAAACAAATATGGACATTGGTCCAGATATACCGCCGACGGGCGGGTTGTGCCGATTACGCCTGGCAGATTTCGGTTCATGACCACCGGTACATATTCTTGCAGTTCGTCGTCATATTCTCCTACACATGACTCAGACGGTTCGTCATCAGACGAGATCAGTAAGGAGGAGGATTTCGCTAATGAAATAAAAGAGATCACTAAGGAGAAATTCCAACTTGCAATAGATAATAAAAACAACCACAATAATAAAATGTCCTTAATTATTAAAAAAGAACAGGACCATTCGATCCGTAACCACCCTTATTGTATTAAACCCACTGAGGCAACGGGTACCTCAAAACCCCAACTAAAAATAAAATACACTGCCAGAATGTCTATCGGACCATGTGCACACAAACAATTGGCAGAGAGAACCAAATGGGAAGAAGTTTCTGATAGTTCTGAATGAACGACCTCGCAACCATAAATCTTCCATGCGCTATTTTATTGCTTATGTGTGCTACTCTATCTTGTTATGTAAAATAAGCATATGTAAAATATCAGTATTGTATGGTATTGTATTATTTTGGTTTATTAATAATAAATGCATGGAATGATTATTTGTATTATTACTACTACTTATTATTATTATTATTACATAATAATGTAGTAACTCGCTATAATTTTTTATAGTGGAATATTATTAGGATTTTAGTAGTTAATTCCTTGTACTAGCTATTATGTATGAACTTAACGGGTAGGTAATACCCTAGAAATAATTATAAAATGCTAATAAGAAGAAAAGGCTTTTATAATAATTGGTTCATATTATTAATATGCTACGATTAACTATTGACACTCATTTTACCTATAATATTCTATATGATTAAATTATATCTGTTGTGTTTATTGAAGAAACATGTCTCAAATGTCGGATGCTGAGTTTGAGCAACTAGTCGAGAAACGTGTGAATGAAAGAATTGCTGCAACCGAAGCAGCAAAAGCAACAGCCGAAGCAGCAGCCAAAGCAGCAGCCGTAAACACAAACTCACGAAACGGATGCTCATACAAAACTTTTCAAGGATGCAAACCACAGACGTTTAGTGGAACCGAGGGACCAGTCGGTCTAACCCGATGGTTTGAAAAGATGGAGTCCGTTTTCAAAATCAGTAATTGTGCGAACGGAGACAAGTCAAAGTATGCTTCGTGCACGTTGCAAGATGGTGCACTTACTTGGTGGAACAATTATGCTAAAGCAGAAGGAATAGATACGGCATATGATATCTCTTGGGAAGAACTGAAAAAGATGCTAATCGAGGAGTACTGTCCTCGAAACGAGATCAGAAAAATGGAATCTGAGTTACGTAATCTGAAGGTTATCGGCGCGAATCTCAATAACTATGAAAAGCGTTTCATGGAACTAGCCTTGTTATGTCCCGAATTGGTGCCAAACGAGAAGCGAAAGATAGAAATGTATATTGACGGTTTATCGATCAATATCAAAGGAAATGTTACATCGTCCAAACCGAATACGATGCAAGAAGCCATGACAATGGCACACCAACTCATGGACCAGATCACAGAGAGTTCGATTAAGGCACCAATTACCGAAGTCAAGACAACTGAAGGAAAGAGGAAATGGGAAGACTATAAGGGCAAAAGTACTCACCTGAAGAAACAAGAAACTTTTAAAGGTAAACAAGATGGGGCAACTGCAAGTCCAAACTATAAGGGACCCCATCCGTTCTGCAAAAGATGTTACACACATCATGCAGGTTATTGCCAAGTGGTCTGTGATAAGTGCAACAAGAAAGGACATGTGGCGAAAGATTGTTATGCCACCGTTTCTGAAGTAAAGACAAAACTGACCGATGTCAAGAAATGTTTCGGATGCGGGAAGTCTGGTCACTTTATAAATCAATGCCCTGATAAGGAGAAGAACAAAGAACCCGCACGTGGAAGGGCATTTAATGTTAGTACCAGAGAAGCACGTGAGGATCCTAATCTTGTCACGGGTACGTTTACCGTTAATAATCAACTAGCTTCTATTATGTTTGATACGGGTGCTGATAGAAGTTATATGTGTAAAGACTTTAGTTCTAAACTAAAATGTGCATCATTACCTCTAGACGATAAATATACTATTGAATTAGCTAATGGTAAACTGATAAAAGCCGATAAAATTTGCCATGGTTGCGAAATGAATCTCGCTGGTGAAACCTTCAAAATCGATTTGATACCCGTAGAATTAGGAAGTTTTGACGTAATCGTTGGCATGGACTGGATGTCCAAAACAAGAGCGGAAGTTGTTTGCGCTGAGAAATCAATCCGCATCCCTCGTAAGGATGAAACGTCATTAATGATTTATGGGGAGAAGAGCAACTCAAAGCTGAACTTTATCAGCTGTATGAAGGCCCAGAAACTTATAAGAAAAGGTTGTTATGCTATTCTGGCACACATAAAGAAGATCGATACTGAAGAAAGAAGCATTAATGACATGCCGGTTGTAAGAGAATATCCCGGAGTATTTCCAGAAGAATTACCGGGGCTACCTCCACACAGATGTGTAGAATTCCAGATTGATCTCATACCAGGAGCTGCACCTGTAGCCCGATCTCCATATAGACTTGCACCTTCAGAAATGCAAGAATTACAAGACCAGTTGCAAGAATTATCGGACCGTGGATTTATTCGTCCTAGTTTTTCACCTTGGGGTGCTCCTATTCTGTTCGTCAAGAAGAAGGATGGATCTATGAGAATGTGCATAGATTACCGAGAATTAAACAAATTAACGATCAAGAATCGGTACCCATTACCGAGGATTGATGATTTGTTTGATCAATTGCAAGGATCAAGTGTTTATTCCAAGATTGATCTACGCTCCGGATATCATCAGCTGAGAGTGAAGGAAGAAGATGTTCCTAAAACCGCGTTCAGAACCCGTTACGGTCACTATGAATTTCTAGTCATGCCTTTTGGATTGACTAATGCTCCAGCAGTATTCATGGATCTAATGAATCGCATCTGTAGACCGTATTTAGACAAATTTGTCATTGTTTTTATCGACGACATATTGATTTACTCGAAGAACAAGGAAGAACATGAGCAACACTTAAGACTGGTACTAGGGATACTCAAGAAAGAAGAATTGTACGCAAAATTTTCGAAGTGTGATTTCTGGTTACAAGAAGTACAATTTTTGGGACATGTTGTCAGTAAACATGGAATTAAAGTTGACCCTGCCAAGATCGAAGCCATTAGTAAATGGGAAACACCGAAGACTCGAACACAAATCCGCCAATTCTTAGGTCTTGCTGGTTACTACCGAAGATTCATTCAAGATTTCTCTAGAATCACCAAACCCTTAACTTCATTGACTCAAAAGGGAAAGAAGTATGATTGGTCCACGGAACAGGAATCCTCATTCCAGTTGTTAAAGAAGAAGTTAACGTCTGCACCCATTTTGTCATTACCAGAAGGAAATGATGATTTCGTGATCTATTGTGACGCTTCACGCCAAGGTTTAGGATGTGTATTAATGCAACGCACAAAAGTCATCGCATATGCCTCACAACAACTAAAAATTCATGAAAAGAACTATACGACACACGATTTGGAACTTGGAGCTGTAGTTTTTGCACTCAAAATATGGAGACACTATCTATATGGCACCAAGTGTACAGTGTACACCGACCATAAGAGTCTTCAGCATATTTTTGATCAAAAACAACTCAATATGAGACAACGTCGCTGGGTAGAGTTGTTAAACGATTACGATTGTGAAATCCGTTACCACCCCGGAAAGGCTAATGTTGTAGCTGATGCCCTAAGTCGAAAAGAAAGAGTAAAACCTCTTAGGGTCCGAGCTTTGAATATTACAATTCGTACTGATCTCACAAAGCAAATTCAAGCAGCACAGTTAGAGGCTTTAAAAGAAGAAAACGAAAAAGGCGAAATAAGCAAAGGGTTAGAAAAACAACTTGAAGAAAAAGCCGATGGAACCCTGTATTTTGCTGGTAGGATATGGGTACCAAAACATGGTAACCTAAGGCAACTAGTACTGGATGAAGCACACAAAACGAGGTACTCAATTCACCCAGGAAACGGAAAAATGTACCACGATCTCAAGAAGTTTTATTGGTGGCCTAATATGAAAACAGAAATTGCTACTTATGTAAGCAAATGTTTAACGTGTGCAAAGGTCAAAGCTGAGCACCAAAAGCCGTCAGGATTACTGCAACAACCAGAAATTCCGCAGTGGAAATGGGAAAGAATAACCATGGATTTCATTACGAAATTGCCAAGGACTGCAAGTAGTCATGATACTATTTGGGTGATAGTTGATCGTCTAACTAAATCAGCTCACTTTCTACCAATAAAGGAGACAGACAGTATGGAGAAATTAGCACGCCTATATTTGAAGGAAGTAGTTTCCAGGCATGGTGTACCCATCTCTATCATATCTGATCGCGACACCCGATTCACATCACGTTTCTGGCAGTCATTACAAAAAGCATTGGGAACTCGATTAGATATGAGCACCGCTTATCACCCACAGACAGATGGTCAAAGTGAAAGAACAATACAAACATTGGAAGACATGTTACGGGCATGCGTGATTGACTTTGGAACCAGTTGGGATCGACACTTACCGTTGGCAGAATTTTCATACAATAACAGCTATCATACGAGCATCAACGCAGCGCCATTTGAAGCACTTTACGGTAGAAAGTGCAGATCTCCTATATGTTGGAGTGAAGTAGGAGAAAGACAACTTACTGGACCAGAAATTATTCACGAAACCACCGAAAAGATCATTCAAATACAACAGCGATTGAAAACGGCCATGAGTCGCCAAAAAAGTTATGCTGATGTAAGAAGAAAACCGCTAGAATTTCAAGTGGGCGACAAAGTCATGTTGAAAGTGTCACCCTGGAAAGGCGTTGTACGATTCGGTAAACGAGGAAAGCTAAGTCCTAGGTACGTAGGACCCTTTGAAATCACCGAAAGAATTGGAACAGTTGCTTATCGATTAAAGCTACCGCAAGAACTTAGTAGTGTTCACAACACATTTCACGTGTCAAATTTGAAGAAATGTTTAGCTGAAGAGGATGTCGTAATTCCTCTTGACGAAATACGAATCAATGATAAACTCCATTTTATCGAAGAACCTGTTGAAATCATGGACCGTGAGGTCAAACAATTAAAACAAAGCAAAATACCGATAGTTAGAATTCGTTGGAACGCAAGACGAGGACCCAAGTTTACTTGGGAACGTGAAGATCAAATGAAGCAAAAGTATCCACATTTGTTCACTGATATCGCTCATGAAACAGGTACTACTCAAAATTTCGGGACGAAATTTTCTTTAACGGGGAGGTACTGTGATGACCCGAAAAATTTCGACTAATTTAAACCAATTCTCTTTATGATTTAATATTATGTAAATATACATATATGTATGTATATATATATATATTATAAGATGTACAAGTAAAAACGACTTTCCTACAGTAAAACATTAATTGCTACAGTAAAAATGACTTTGCTACAGTAAAACACTATTTGCTACAGTGAAACCGTATTTTGCTACAGTGCTACAGTGAAACCGTATTTTGCTACAGTACTACAGTGAAAACGACTTTGCTACAGTGATTTGCTACAGTAAAACACTATTTGCTACAGTAAACACTATTTACTACAGTGAACACTATTTGCTACAGTAAAACACTATTTGCTACAGTAAAATACTATTTGATGTCGACGAACTAGCAAACAAAAACAGAAAAGGCGGCCATGCGATCGCATGGCAAAAACACTGAAAACTCATGCGATCGCATGAGCTACAGTAAATCGAAAAGTATTATAAAAGGTCAGTTTTGCTCAACGAAATTTTTCATAAATTATATCTGTACGTAAATTTTATAATTATAATTATAATTATAATTTTAATTTTAAGTTTAATAATAATAAAATATATTCGAGGGTATTTTTAATTCGGGTTTCAAACCGTTTTAAAATAAGGAAATATTGGGTATTGTTCGGGGTATTGTTCTTGAATCCAAGGCCAACCATACAGTCATCTACCGTCATTACGTCTACGCAATTTGCCTACAATATTGAGTCTCAATATTGAACTGTGAGTTTATAGTCTCCCTTTTTAAATACTTTAAATATTTTTGGGCTGAGAATACATGCAATTTATTTTAAACGCGATAAGACACAAGTACATACTAAATTCTACACTGAGTTAAACCGGAAATCCCTTAGCTTTGGTAACTAGTAGCTGCCAGTACATAGGATATGGACTGGTGGGCGCGAATAATTGTATATGGATCCATAGGGCTTGACATCCCCGTCCGAGCTAGAGCACTAGCCTTTTAACGGACGTATGTTATTTGAGTTTAAGACACGTTGGTTTGCGTGTATTAAAACGAATGGGGTAATTATCACTATAGCGTTAAGTTTAGTTACCAGGGTGCTCTGTTACGTAGAATCTATTGATAAACTTTTGATGAAATCTTGTGGTCTATCTTTATACATGTTTATGACTCGAGCAATTAAACCTATAACTCACCAACATTCGTGTTGACTTTTTTAGCATGTTTTATTCTCAGGTCCTTAGAATGCTTCCGCTGTGATGTGCTTGTTGCCTGCATGGAGTCTCTCATGCTTTGTACAAAGTTTATTGCATTCAAAATAAAACTGCGTTGTGTAATAAATAATTGGACTGTGATGTCAACCTGTAAATTAAAGACTTATGTATTTCGGGGTTTTGCTTATACCTAAGCACTCGCCCACATGTTTATAACTTTCTATGTTTAGAAAGTCACTTATTTTAATGAATGCAATATTTTATCAAAACGTATCATATAGAGGTCAAAACCTCACTGTGGAATCAATGATTAACGTGCCGCGTCAATAGCGATTTTGACGGGTCGTTACAATTTCCATCATTTTAATAGACCACAAGATTTCATATATTTAATTGTACACGTAACCCGAGTATATAATAACACGCGTAACCCGCGAATTAAAATTCATTCATATGGTGAACGCTTGATAACCGACTTAACTTAAATGCATAGAATATCCCCAAACAGAACCTCTCGTCTGTATAATAATAATAATAATAATCTCGAAGTACTAAAGCATCTGTACCCCGGATGGGACTTGTCGAGGTTCATAGATCTATCTTTAGGATTCGCGTCAATTAGGGGCCATACCCATTTCCTAATTATTAGGTTACCAAGCTAAAAAGGGGTGATATTCGATTTCGATAATCCAACCATAGAATGTAGTTTTGATCACTTGTGTCTATTTCGTAAAACATTAATAAAAATAGCGCATGTATTCTCAGTCCCAAAAATATATAAAAAAGGAGTAATGAAACTCACGATACGATATTTTATAGTAAAAATATGCATATGACGGAACTGGACAATGCAAGGTTGACCTCGGATTCACGAACCTATATCAAGTATATATATTAACACATATAATTAACATGTGATAATAATCAAACTAGTTTATGTATATTACTTATTTAATTTAGTAATATATTTGTTATTTCAAAAGTTATATATATATTTATTTTGTATTTTAATATTTATACATATAGTTATACTAATACATATATATCTATATAATTAGTATTATATTGTTATATGTAAATATTTATGTAACCAATATTATTAGGTTTAATATATAATGTATATGTAATATTAATATTAATATATTTATAGTATATGTAATAAGTATATTTTTATATACAAAATATTTATTTGTTAAAATGATAGTTTTAAAAATAATGATTTATTAATAATGATAATACTAACCTTATTAATAACGATAATACTAATAATAAAAATGATATTGTTAATAATGATACTTATGTTAATAATATAATAATAATACTAATAATAATAAAAATGATACCAATACTAATGTTAATGAAAATAATGATAATTTGTATTGTTTTCAAAATAATAATAATAATCGTAATCATAATCATAATAATAATAATCATAATACCTATGTTAATAATAATAGTATTAATAATACTCCTAATACTTAATGATAATACTTAGTAATAACAATAATGATAATAATATTAATTATACAAATAATCATGTTACTAATGTTAGTAATAATAGTAATTAACTTAATAATAATAATAATCACAATAATAATAATAATGAAAATAATAGTAGTAATAATAATAATAATAATAATAATAATAATAATAATAATAATAATAATAATAATAATAATAATAATAATAATAGCTACCTTAAAAAACTTTTCCAAAAAAAAAAAAATTGTCCCAGACTGGCTCGAACTCAAGACCTCCCGGTTAACAAAAACACCCATAACCATCCAACTATCCTTGTTTTTCTGATTTAAATCAACTGTTAATTATATATAACCCGTGATTCTATCTGTTTCATAACCTCATTGTCATTAGATGTGGAGACTTGTTACAAGCATCATAATCCGTCCTAAAAACAAACATTGGACACGGCCCAATATATAATTAAGTAACATGCGGCTCAATTACCAAAATAGTTTAATCAAAGCCTAGTTACCAAATGAGCCCAAAATAAAATCATGAGGGGTGTCGGTTTTTAAAGGAAATCGGTAGCAGTCCCAAAAAAATGAAGGGTTTAGTTGATTAAAATTGTCGGCCATTAACAAGAAACAACTCATCATCGATATAGGATGATAGCTGCAGCCTGACATGCTTTTCCTCATCATCAAATCATCGACATAAAATCACGATTACTCCCATCATCATCTTCATTAATTAACGACACAGCTCATCATCATCATTGAAACAGAAAATAGAAAAAAAATATGGCGATGATAATGGTGGTGGTCAGTTTTGAAGCTAACAGTAAACCGAAACAATTGGGCTGAAGGTTTTGATTAAAAGGAAAACAAAACGAGGAGAGGGAGAGGAAAGAGAGAGAGAGAGAAAAATAGAGAGAGATAGGTGGTGGTGGTGGTGGTTAGCGAAAGTGAAGGTGATCGATGGTTACAGTGGTGGGAGTTCGATGAGGGTATGTTTAGTGGTAAAGGTGGTTGTCGTGCAAGGGTGATTGTTGTAGTGACCCGAACTTTTCCATGTTTATATATATTAATTAAGATTGATATTTACATGACTAAATGTTTCCAACGTGTTAAGCAATCAAACTTTTTAAGACTTGATTATATGAAATAAGTTTCATATAGACAATTGATCACCCAATTTGACCGGCGATTCACGAACGTTACAAATTTATAAAAATTACATGTTGTGGTATATATAGACATATATATATGGTTGACATGAGATTATTATGAGTAAGTATCTCACTAAGTATATTAACAATGTGTGATATACATAAGAAATGAGATTACTAAGTTAAGAAACTCGAAATGATATATATAACGATTATCGTTATGATAACGTCTACTAAATACATATGTATCATATTAAGATATTGATACACTATATTTAACATGATAAAATGATATTTAAATATATCATTAAGTGTGTTAATAATGAACTACATATGTAAAAACAAGACTACTAACTCAAGAATTATGAAACGAGACTTATATGTAACGATTATCGTTGTAACGATATTTTAATGTATATATCATATTAAGAGATATTCATACATCATAATATCATAATAATATAATAGTTTAACATCTCATTTGATATAATAAATATTGGGTTAACAACATTAATTGAGATCGTTAACTTAAAGGTTTCAAAACAACACTTACATGTAACGACTAACGAAGACTTAACGACTCCATTAGAATGTATATACATGTTGTGTTTTGATATGTATTCTTACACTTTTGAAAGACTTAATGACACATATAAAAGTACTTCTACTTAACAAAAATGCTTACAATTACATCCTCGTTCACTTTCATCAACAATTCTACTCGTATGCACCCGTATTCGTACTCGTACAATACATAGCTTTTAGATGTATGTACTATTGGTATATACACTAAAATGATCAGCTTTTAGTAGCCCATGTGAGTCACCTAACACATGTAGGAACCATCATTTGGCAACTAGCATGAAATATCTCATAAAATTACAAAAATATTAGTAATCATTCATGACTTATTTACATGAAAACAAAATTACATATCCTTTATATCTAATCCATATACCAACGACCAAAAACACCTACAAACACTTTCATTCTTCAATTTTCTTCATCTAATTGATCTCTCTCAAGTTCCATCTTCAAGTTCTAAGTGTTCTTCATAAATTCCATAAGTATAGTTTCATAAAAATCAAGAATACTTCCAAGTTTGCAAGTCTACTTTCAAGCTTTCTAATCCATTCCAAGTAATCATCTAAGATCAAGGAACTTTTGTTATTTACATTAGGTTATCTTTCTAATTCAAGGTAATATTCATATTCAAACTTTGATTCAATTTCTACAACTATAACAATCTTATTTCGAGTGAAAATCTTACTTGAACTGTTTTCGTGTCATGATTCTGCTTCAAGAACTTTCAAGCCATCCAAGGATCCTTTGAAGCTAGATCCATTTTTCTCATTTCCAGTAGTTTTATCCAGAAAACTTGAGGTAGTAATTATGTTCATAACATCATTCGATTCATACATATAAAGCTATCTTATTCGAAGGTTTAAACTTGTAATCACTAGAACATAGTTTAGTTAATTCTAAACTTGTTCGCAAACAAAAGTTAATCCTTCTAACTTGACTTTTAAAATCAACTAAACACATGTTCTATATCTATATGATATGCTAACTTAATGATTTAAAACCTGGAAACACGATGAACACCATAAAATCGGATATACGCCGTCGTAGTGAAACCGGGGGCTGTTTTGGTTTGGATAATTAAAAACTATGATAAACTTTGATTTAAAAGTTGTTCTTCTGGTAAAATTATTTTTCATATGAACATGAAACTATATCCAAAAATCTTGGTTAAACTCAAAGTGAAAGTATGTTTTTCAAAATGGTCATCAAGATGTCGTTCTTTCGACGGAAATGACTACCTCTTTAGTAATTGACATGTAACTTAAATTTCCGACTATAAACCTATATTTTTTCTGTTTGGATTCTTAAATTAGAGTTCAATATGAAACCATAGCAATTTGATTCACTTAAAACGGATTTAAAATGAAGAAGTTATGGGTAAAACAAGATTGGATATTTTTGATCTTTTTAGCTACGGGAAATGTTTAACAAATCTATACAAATCATATCCTAGCTAACTTATATCATATTATACATGTATTCTAATATATTATGTAATCTTGGGATACCATATACATGTATGCAAATTTTTTGACATATCATATCGACCCATGTATATATATTATTTGGAACAACCATAGACACTCTATATGCAGTAATGTTGGAGTTAGCTATACAGGGTTGAGGTTGATTCTAAAAATATATATACTTTGAGTTGTGATCTAGCCTGAGACGTGTATACACTGGGTCGTGGATTGATTCAAGATAATATATATATCGATTTATTTCTGTACATCTAACTGTGACTGTGGACAACTAGTTGTAGGTTACTAACGAGGACAGCTGACTTAATACACTCAAATCTTTAAAACATAATAAAAATGGTTGTAATTATATTTTGATCATACTTTGATATATTTTTACATATTTGTATAGGTTCGTGAATCGATCCGTGGTCAAGTCTTATTTCCGAGGAAGGAAATATCTGTGAAAGTGAGTTATAGTCCCACATTTAAAATCTAATATTTTTGGGATGAGAATACATGCAGGATTTATAAATGATTTACAAAATAGACACAAGTACGTGAAACTACATTCTATGGTTGAATTATCAAAATCGAATATTCCCCTTTTTATTAAGTCTGGTAATCTAAGAATTAGGGAACAGACACCCTAATTGACGCGAATCCTAAAGATAGATCTATTGGGCCTAACAAACCCCATCCAAAGTACCGGATGCTTTAGTACTTCGAAATTTATATCATATCCGAAGGGTGTCCCGGAATGATGGGGATATTCTTATATATGCATCTTGTTAATGTCGGTTACCAGGTGTTCACCATATGAATGATTTTTATCTCTATGTATGGGATGTGTATTGAAATATGAAATCTTGTGGTCTATTGTTACGATTTGATATATATAGGTTAAACCTATAACTCACCAACATTTTTTGTTGACGTTTAAAGCATGTTTATTCTCAGATGAATACTAAGAGCTTCCACTGTTGCATACTAAAATAAGGACAAGATTTGGAGTCCATGTTTGTATGATATTGTGTAAAAACTGCATTCAAGAAACATATATGTCGATGTAATATATTTCTATTGTAAACCATTATGTAATGGTCGTATGTAAACAGTATATTTTAGATTATCATTATTTGATAATCTACGTAATGCTTTTAAAACCTTTATTGATAAAATAAAGGTTATGGTTGTTTTAAAAATGAATGCAGTCTTTGAAAAACGTCTCATATAGAGGTCAAAACCTCGCAACGAAATTAATTAATATGGAACGTTTATAATCAATATGAACGGGACATTTCAGTTGTTTCGGTTTGATCCTTTACTCGACAGGAAAGAAAACAAGTAGTAGCTGACTCGATGGTTTATGGTGGTCTATGTCTCGGCAACCCAACAATAGCAGTAAACTGCAGTAGCACTCTGAATAGCAGCTGTATAAATAAGTGGGTTTTGGTTTGGGTTACAACCAAACAAGATACAAACGGGTTACACTCCGATTTGCAGTTGTAAAAACAAATGGGTCTCGATTTGGGTTATTAATCGAACCAGAGATAGAAAAGGGATCGAGTAGCAGGTGATGGTGTACAAGTGTGGTGGTGATTATGGTAACCAAAACAGGAAAACTGATTTGATGGCAAGAAACAACGAATAGTATCAACACTTAAGTGGGTTTCGGGCTGAGTAGTATCATTCGAACAGGAACAAAAAGCAACAGCTTGAGAGTTCTTTTCAATAGAAACACAAAAGCAGTTTCAAACTATAAAAAGGTGCTCGGTTTTGGGGTTGGGTTACTCGGAATAGAAACAAAACAGTTGCAAGCTCAGGTGATGTTTGTATGGTGTGGTTCTTGGCCAAAGTAAGCTAGCCGAAGGGTGGTGGTTTCGTTAGTTTGGTGAATCGAAGGTGGTGATTGGTTTGTGTGGGTAGGGAAGAAGACAGTAACAATAGCATGGTGATTGTGGTTGTTCGATTAAACCAAATAGTGGTGGTTCAAACAACAACAACAATAATAATTAACGATGGTGATGGTGTGGCGTCCGGTGGTGGAGGTGAGTGGTGGTGATATGGGTTGTGTCGAACAAGAAGTGGTTGATGTGATGAATTGTTGGTTGCTCCCAAAAGAGATATTGGGTATGGATTGTTTTATAATTGGCAAAGGTGATTGATTCTAATAATGCAGGAACAAGAAACAACACAAGTGGGTGTATAATAAATTAGTAAATTCATGAGTAAAAGAAACGTGCATATACTTAGCAGCCTCCTTTTTGTCTTGTTTCAATGTTCTCGGACTGGTATTTTGTGCTTCATTGTTAATCGGTAGCGGATAAAAGTCCTCATAAAAATCCCAAACTTTTACAGTAATTATCTTTATTTATATCAGTCATTATAGTATAAAATTCGATCATTAACTATTTAAAGTTATTGAATAAAAATTAACTCACTGTCCACGCTCGATCTCAGGTAAAATATAAAATAAAATAAAACTTAACAAATAGTTCCTAAATACATATTTAATAAGCCTATAAATTATATAACTCATTTTTGAATCACCGTTTATTTTAAAATCACATAAGTTTGATTTTATCTTGCTTAATATCCATCGAAACATCAAACGAGTATTACAATCATTTAATATTTATTTTTAATATACTTTAATTATATATAGAGATATATTTTAAATAATAATTATTATAATATCTTATTTTTAATTTAATAATTTTTTTTAATAACAACAACATATAATGCTTCAAATTATATTTTGAATTATTTTTTATATATACATACACACATATCTATTTACAATTAATTGTTCGTGAATCGTCGAGAGCAGTCGAAGGTCAATTGAATATATGAACATTGTTTCAAAATTTTCTAGACTCAACATTACATACTTTGCTTATTGTATCGAAATCATATAAAGATTAAGTTTAAATTTAGTCAGAAATTCCCGGGTCATCACACCATGAAACTTAGGAAAATCCTTGCATGAAAAGTGACATGAGTTATTGTTTAATGTGTGCTTGATTAATTGATCTTACATGCTAGAATACATAAGTTGTCACACATCTTAGAGCCTTAAATGATAGACATAATATCTAAGAGTAGACTCTAAGCATCTCATTAAGTATTCTCGAAAATCAAACAAAAGATTACTTAGTGGTAATAATAATTTGTAAATAAGGTCACTAACTTGTGATTATTTTTGGACAAAAAAAAGAAGTATTTTTAAAAGTCAAAGATATCAAATGATAAATTAAACACTTGGCTTTAAAATACACATTGAGTAGACCTACCACGAGATTTTCAAGAAACACACTTTATAAGACTCAATATAATGCCAAATCGGTCGACGGTCGAGTCTACGATTGACCGTGGATCGACCGCATAGGCCCTGATCAAAAATTGCTTTCGCAATTTTAAGATCGGCCATGGTGTGACACTTTTAGACGTTAAATCTTTTTAAAAATGGTTAAAATAATTGTTTTACATCGTTTATTGGAAATAATTAAACATTTACCAACGTGAAGCTAGTTATTGTCATTAAACGACACTTGTTTAAATGTCAAGTTTTTAACACGTAAGTGTAAATTATTTTCAAACAACTAAAAGTGTACAAAATCAATTATTCTCAAAATATGGACTTGGTTTATCAAATCTTAAAATATAAACATGTCTAAAAGATAAAATCTATTGCTTGAGAAAGGTACTAAAATGGATTAGGACGAGAGTGTTTAATGTTAACAATCCCGGACCCAACAAACATTGGGTACCAAGCCTTGTATCAACAAGTTGTAGGTTTTCTAACAAGTGTGGTGGAAGACGAAATAATCACAAGTGCAAAAAGCTCATGTCCTTAATAAATACGTCACACGAAGCACAAAGAACATGATGCGGTGATGTAATATTGGATGGACATATTTAATGAATATTCACCGATCGAGGTAACTGAGACGACCCTTCCTAATCCATAAGGACGAATACAATAACATATGATTACATTGTGAAGTATTTGACCTCTATATGATATTTTACCAACATTGCATTCGCTTTAAAAGACAAACTTTCATTACATCGAAAGTTGACAGTCATGCATACCATTTCATAATATCCAACTATAAATGACCTAATCTGTCATTTACTTAATTATAATCTTTATTGAACTCAATGACTTGAATGCAACGTCTTTTGAAATATGTCATGAATGACTCCAAGTAATATCTTTAAAATGAGCAAATGCACAGCGGAAGATTTCTTTCAATCCTGAGAATAAACATGCTTTAAAGTGTCAACCAAAAGGTTGGTGAGTTCATTAGTTTAACATCAATATTCATTTCCATCATTTTTAATAGACCACAAGATTTCATATTTCCATTTCTCATAAATATACATCCCATACATAGAGATAAAATTCATTCATATGGATTGAACATCTGGTAACTGACATTAACAATATGCATATAGAATATCCCGTCATTCCGGGACTCCCTTCGGACATGATAAAATCGAAGTACTAAAGCAATTCAAATTCTCTGACTGTGGCTTGTTAGTGCCCATAGATCTATCTTTAGGATTCGCGTCAATTAGGGGCCAGTTCCCTAATTCTTAGGCTACCAGGCTAAAAAGGGGCATATTCAATTTCGATAATTCAACTATAGAATGTAGTTTCAATTACTTGTGTCTATTTCGTAAAATATTTATAAAATCAGCGCATGTATTCTCAGTCCCAAAAATATATATTGCAAAAGCATTTAAAAAGGGAGCAAATGAAACTCACAATACTGTATTTCATAGTAAAAATACATATGATGGCATTGAACAAGTGCAAGGTTGGCCTCGGATTCACGAACCTATATTAAGTATATATATTAATATGTTGGTCAATATCTGTCTAACAATTAAGGTCAAGTCATGATGCACCACAATCCTAATGCTCGAGATCGAAATGTAAAAGTTGACAAAAGTCAATTTGACCCAAAATGACTTCCAAAATTTATACATATTTATTATATAATTTAAATATAGTCGTTTTATATATATAATATATATTTATCAGATTTTATTAGAGTAAATAATACAAGTCATTTATTAATAAAAATTTTATATTAAAATTTATATATGATAAAAATATACTTCTATATATCTTAAGTAATAAAATTTATAAAGCTCACTTAATATCATAAAAATATAGTGGAATGTATTATAAATGTAATTATATTACGTGTGATACAAATATCTTTGTATCACATATTTATTTGATAAAATAATATTAATAATAATAATAAGTAAAAGTTGTATTATTTTGTGATAATAATAATATTAATTATAATAATAACAATATTTATATTTACTAATGATAATAATAATTTTGATAATTAATAATGATCTTATATAATAATACTAATGCCATAATAATAATATTACTAATAATGATAAAAATATTATAATCATGTTAATGATAATAATAATGTTAATAATATTGTTGTTATTAATAATACTAATAATAATAAAAATGATAATTTAAATGAAAATATAAGTTTTAAGATTTATAATGATGTTTTCTAACAACCATGATAATTTAAATAATACAATAGTTTTTAATATTAACTGTAATAATAAAAATATTTTATAACAATGATATTTAATAATAACAATGATATTTCTTTTAAAATCATAATTTTAATAAAAATGATAGTGTTAATATTAATGATACTTTTAATAATAATAACGATAAAAATAATAAAATGATAATTTTGATAAAAGTATTAATTATTTTAATAATAATAATAATATTAATAATAATAATATTGATTATTAGATAATAATAATAATGACGATAATAACGACGATAATGATACCGATAACGATAACGATAACAATAATAATAATCATTTTAACAATAATACTTATAGATAATTCAATTGACGATATCCTTTAATCCGTTCATCGAAATCATACGCTTTCTAAATGAAAAGTTATTAGTTTTTCGTTAGCTTTCCAATGACATGCATATCATATATCTTATATCAGTAGCATATGTATTAAATTCATGACCTATCATAAACTATATAACGACGAAATTAAACCTACAAGCATGCATAATCATATATACTCGAGCACTAGTCAGTGATACATTACTAATATATAAAATTTAAGTTATGAGTGCTCACGTATCAATATTATGATTCAATATTGCAGGAAAGTACGAAGATGCAACGGAGATGATAAACACTAGATTGACCTCAAGAGCATACCCCTAATCCATAACCATAACCTCCATAGCTATAACCCATAATTTCCTTAGCTCTATCCCGCTCGAAAAACCATTTTGAAAACATGCGAGCAGAACTTCGTCGTAGTATTTTATGTATACTAATAATAATACTACTACTACTAATAATAATAATAATAATAATAATAATAATAATAATAATAATAATAATAATAATAATAATAATAATAGTACGATTAATAATAATATTAATCTTAATAATAATAATATTAATAATAAATATAATTATAGTGCGAGAGATAGATGGAGAGATATGTAATCAATTCTGCCAAATACGCGAGCTTTTATAGAAACTTTCCGGAAACAGCACCCCATGCGATCGCATGGGGTTTAGCCTGCTTGGCCATGCAATCGCATGGCACCGATCTCCAGCTCACATTCCATTAATCACGCTGCCGACACTACTTTATATTATTATATATATAATATATTTAATTTATATAATTAATTATATATTATATTATATTTATGTGCATAGTTAATTTGTAAATTTAGTTCCAATGACTTGGACGTTGTCACTCGACTAATGTCCCGGTTCCGGTTTTTCGAACTCATTTTCGTACGCTTAGAAAACTTGCACTTTATGTTACGCGACGTGTACCTTTATCAAAAATTAGACTTAATTATCGATAACTTATATTATAAGAAATATTACTTGATCGCTCAAGTGTTTTGGCCAATTGCTTCAATAAATCAACGTCTCATTATTTATCAAAGTGTTTAATTCAAAACGTTTTATATCTAAGTTAGTATTATATTTTATATCTAAGGTAATATTATATTTTGTAATATATATATATATATATATATATATATATATATATATATATATATATATATATATATATATATATATATATATATATATATATATATATATATCATCATCATCATTTAGATCATAAACTTGTACAAATTATATATATAATTGAAATATTTATGTAATAACATAATATTTAGTTTCTCAAAACTAATCATATTTCAAAGTTAAATTTGTTTAGAAAACATTATAACACGTATCGTTTACACTTTAAAACTTAATTTGATATAATTCATTTATGCTCTAACATTTATTTCTAACACCTTACAAGTTTTAAAACACATTTTTATTTCTCATTATATCTATCTATATTTTATTGAATCAAAGATCATTGTCATGGATAATTTGTCAAAAGGTTTCTAGAAAGATTCTAAATTTTTAGATAACGTTAAAATCTTTATCCTTATTAAAATGACTCGGTAATAATTTGTCAAAAAAATGGTTCCGGATATTTATAAAGTTATATTCTTTTTAAAGGAGACGTGACACTTAAATTATTTTACATAATTTTTAAAATTCATGTTAATAAAAGATAATGATAATAACTTTAATAATTTAATTCTTGACATGTATTAAAATGTACTAACCTTTCATAATATTATCATAGGACGTTTTATACTTTTAAAACAGTATATATATATATATATATGTGTGTGTGTGTGTGTGTGTGTGTGTGTAAATGTGATAATATATATATATATATATATATATATATATATATATATATATATATATATATATATATATATATATATATATATATATATAGCATAGAACTTTAATTAAATTTTATGTACATTATAAAATGTTTTAACAATAGAATTCTTTTTAGACTGAAAACGTTTTTGTACGTTTGAAATATATATTATATAGTTTAGTTTTCTAGAACTAAATATCTTTAAGTCATATAATCTATTAATAGAATTTATATTTATTCTAAAACAAATAAGTATCATCGTTATACATTTAATACTTTGTTAATGTTCTCAAATCATATAACAGATTTCATAACTTATTTTTATATCAACCAAATCGTTAATTGTTTCCTATATATATATATATATATATATATATATACATATATATATATATATATATATATATATATATATATATATGCATATATATCTATTTACACATAATTGTTCGTGAATCATCGAGAGCAGTCGAAGGGTACGTAAACATAGTTCAAAGTTTTTAAGATTTCAACATTACAGACTTTTATTATCGTGTCAAAATATTAAATCGTATCGAGAGTTTGGTTCAAAATTAGTCGAAAATTTCCGGGTCATTACAGTAACTTTACTTACAAATGAATTACTCTTAAAATATACTACATGAGTTTTAACATGCTAAGTATTTAACATGCAAATATATTAACATGCTAAGTTAGGTCAAAATTCATTTGAAAGTAGAAATCATGTTATGCTTACAATTAGGTGGAATGTCTTTTATGCTTGCAAATGAAATTAGTAAAATGATAAAAACATGTCAATATATGCATTGCGTCAATACATTTTTCAAGTTGATGGCATAAAAGATTAAATCACACAAACATGAAACTAATTGATAGAAATCCACTTAGAAGTAAAATATGATGGTCACTGAGTGAATACATAAATGAGTTAAAAGTGTTAATAAGATTAATCTCATCATTTGATTCAACAATATAATTACTTAAGAAACGGTGCTAGCATTAAGAGGGGATAAATGACAAGATCACAAAAAGAATCATAACAAACAAATCTCAGGAGACATCAATAGGAGATAAATTAGATCTTAAGTGTGTAGTCTAAGTTCTCTGTTTCCTAAGTATAGTGTAGATTTCCAAAGTTCTACTTTGTAAGTCTTACTAAAGCAGTTGTATATGATTCCTATCATCTATGCTTAATAAGATACATTTGTGATGATAGAACTTATGCTAGGCTTATACTTAAATGATATTATTTTTGTCTAAAATTGCTAGAGTAATAGTCATTAGAAGTTTAAGTAATTTATGCTAAATATCAAAATAATTCAAAAGAATGTAAAAAGTAAACTCTTAAAGAAAAAGCCTAGGATACTCTAACAAGTTGGTGTAAGAACTAGATTATCACTAAAAGAGGACATTGCTAGTTAAACGCATAAGCGTTTGTTAAGTTGTTGAAATGTCTAAAACACACTTGGACATATTAGAACAAACAATTATTAATCTTTGAGGTTAGAAAACTTTAAGAATAATTCATACTCTTAATTTCTAAACTAGGATTAGGTTTACATCAAACGAACACCTAGAACAAACAAATGAAATGAGAAGTTTCACTAATCCATTATACGTTAAAGAGTTAGATAATTTTAAACCACACAAATGTTTATTCAAACTCTTTGTCTTGAGTCCTATACTTACACGTAATGAGATTAACGAGTGATCTCAAAACCTTACTTAACTCATGAATCAAAGTGACTCTAAGATAGTACTCTTATATCAACCTAAAAGATTACACTTGATACTTTGGTATGATAAGTGCTAAGGTACTAGACACACCTATGGAAATTAATGCTGGATTTTCACTCAAAGATGTAGGTGTGACTCCAAAGGTAGGTACGTCTCTAGGATACTCTTTAAAAGTCAAAACCTAACTAGTTCTAAATAGACGTCCGAGTAGCTTTAAGGATTAATCGAACATATATGAAAAGGTTATATCTTTGCATCTTGAAAATCTCGATAGACTTAGGGCATACTTGCTTGATCATGTGTGTGAAATGGTAAAAGTTAGCAATACATTATTTGCAAAGAAGCATGAGAATAAAATGTTAATGACTTGCTTATTGATCCAATTATCCATTTTCCTTGTGACAAGTTCTTTGAACTCATGGATGATAAGTTTGAAATATACTTGATAGAGAAACTTGAGAACTTTATGGTATGCTTTACACTCTAGGCTTAACTCTAGACTTAACTCTAGGCTTCCGCTCATTATACACTAGGTGTAAACTGCATAATCTTTATCTCTTATATGTGCCATATATGTGTTCATTGCTTGTATAAGTATGTACGCAACATCTACATGCCATATTTGTATGCTTATGTGCTCGTATATATGCAAATCTACTTGTCATACTCGCATGCTCATATGATCTTCAGGATTGACAACTTGAGTTATCTCTTTCGAACCAATGTTGGTTAAAATCACCGTGTTATTTGTTATACTACACACTTTAGGCTCATTAACTTGCTAATTGAATCTTGTTTATGAGGGCATTGTGTTTAATATTTACTACATCTAACATGCCTTATATTTTTCATCATGCTTATGTGCTTACATGCTTATGATTTATTAACATGTTGAAAAATTATGCATGAATGTTTTTATACTCACGATCCAATACAACACACCAAATTGTTAACTATGATACATCGAAAATTTTAACTAGTTAACATTATACGTAGTAAAGTTAACATATCTCTACATGATGATAATTCTCTTAAATCATATTTGTTGAGTGCTAAATAATACTTTGATATTAGCTAGCTTACCATGAGTTATGTGATTGCTTGTTACGCTATATCATTTAAGTGCAATCTTGAGCTACATTTGAATAAATGACTAAATAAGTAGTGACTTAACATAAATCATGTTGATCGTAGTTTACAAGTCAAATACCTACTTGATCTAGTTATTTAGTTTATGTATTTTCTCATCAATATTCATACTATGGAACATGCGTATATTTGACTATCATGATTACTTACTTGTTATGCATGATTGCTACTCACTTGTAGTATGAATTTTAATTGAGCTTACTATGCATGACTGCTTGTTTTGATGTGACATGTGCTTACTATGATGAATATTATTCTTGAATCCTATGCATGCATATATTTCTAACAATACATGCGAGACTTCAACGCATTGTTATGCTCATCACCCATGCAAAGGAAAGTCCCGATATGTCACACTTTTGAGTCGTTAAAAGGATCTTTAGAGAAATCTAAAGGGTTCTATGCATCATGAATATCATGTGCCTTGGAGATTCGGATGATGGTGGATCGCTACTGATAGTGCTCCAAATGAACATATATTTAGACACAATATCCTTCCAATATGTAAAGCTTTTAGTTGTAATTGTTCTAGTTTTATGTAAGTGCGAAGACAAAAGAAGAAAACGACGATTTAAAGATGCAAATGGCCAAAAAGCTCAAATGAACAAGATATAATGCAAGTGGTTCAATTTATTGATGAGAAACGTCTAAAAATTACAAGAGTACAAGCAGCGAAACGCAAAGTACAAGATATCTCCGCGTACGAAAGGACGTTTGAAAATCCGGAACCGGGACCTGAGCCAACTATCAACGCGCGACGCAACGGACCAAAAATTACAAGTCAACTATGCACAAGAATATAATATAATATATATATATATAATTAATATAAAGTATATATTATATATATTTAAATAAAATGTCGGTAAACTAGAAAACAAAGTGATTGAGCTAGATCCAGCTGGACATGCGATCGCATGGCCTGGCTGCCTTATTCCCATGCGATTGCATGGCAGGGAAATGGTGGCCAAGTCTATAAATTCAGCATTTTTCGGACGAGTTTTACACACTAATTTTCATTCTTCCTCTGTAATCAAATATATATATTTATATTTATAATTTTAAGTTTAATTTAAGTTTAATAATAATTGGGTTATTGTAAGAAATATTTTACAAGTTTTAAAGTCAGAACTCTGTCCGTGTAACGCTACGCGATTAATCACCACTGTAAGTTATGTTCTTCCTTTTTAATTTAATGTCTCGTAACTAAGTTATTATTATGCTTATTTAAATCGAAGTAATCGTGATGTTAGACTAAATATTAAGACGGGGTTATTAGATTTTGTACCATAATTAAGGTTTGGACAAAAGACCGACACTTGTGGACATTGGACTATTGACTATTAATAGATAGGGGGTATTGTCTAATCGAATGACAACTCATTAGAATCTGTCGAATCTATCTTCAAATTAGTTAATCTAATAATTATTAAAATGATTATGTATGTTCTATTTAGTGACGTTTATACGACATCTTTTACGATCATTTAATTAATTATTCGGGTTGGGTAATTGATTATTCATTCTGATCAAGTGGGTAAATTAATATTCATATCTCATTAAAACAGGGGTGGATTACATACAAGGATAATTGGTGTAATTGTTAACAAAGTATTAAAACCTTAGATTACACGCAGTCGATAACCTGGTGTAATTATTAACAAAGTATTAAAACCTTGTTACAGTTCGAATCCCTAATTAGTTGGAATATTTGACTTCGGGAATAAGGTTAATTTGACGAGCATTTTATAATTATGACCGATGGACTATTATGGACAAAAACCAGATAGGTATCAAATAAACCAGGACAAAGGACAATTAACCCGGGTAACAATTAATTAAAATCAAAACGTCAAACATCATGATTACGGAAGTTTAAATAAGCATAATACTTTTATTTCATATTTCATCATACCTTTATTTACTGCCATTTTAATTACTGCAATTTACTTTATCACAATTTAAATTCTGTCATTTATATTATCGTCATTTATCTTTACGCTTAAAATATAAAATCGACAAACCGGTCATTAAACGGTAAAAACCCCCTTTTATAATAATATTACTATATATAATTATATATATTTTATAAAAATATAGTTGTTAAAAATATAGTACGTATCACTAGCTCCCTGTGGAACGAACCAGACTTACTAAAAACTACACTACTCTACGATTAGGTACACTTCCTATAAGTGTTGTAGCAAGGTTTAGGTATATTCCATTCAATAAATAAATAAATAACTTGTGTAAAATTGTATCGTATTTAATAGTATTTCATAGTAAAATATAATCTATTTCGTACTACACCTCGCACACATCAAGTATTTTTGGCGCCGCCGCCGGGGAACCGAAAGCGAAACGCTATATTTTTACGCTATATTCTAAAATATTTATATATATTAGTTTTTAAGCTATTTTTATAAAAATATAATTTTATATAAGTTTTAAAATACAAAAATATAAAAAAAAAGTATATTTATCTATTTAAGTGTTTAAAAAGTTTATATTTTTTTTAATTATTTAAAGTATAAAAGTATTTTTAAAAAAATAATTTTAAATATAACCTATATATTAATTTTGTAAATATATATATATATATATATATATATATATATATATATATATATATATATATATATATATATATATATATATATATATATATATATATATCGTGCCAAACTGTAGAAGCCCAAAACCATTTCTGGAATCCAGGCCCATGCGATCACATGAGCCGGACGCTGTAATACCATGCGACCGCATGGCTTAGTCTGACACGCCAGAAACCTAGTACAGCATTTAATACGGAGTAGATTTTTAATTATTATTATAATTTAACCTAATTAGGGTTTATGTATTTAATTAGTTTTTAATATTAGTTTATAATTAGTAATATTAAGTTTTAATATTATTATTAATTATATAAATTAATACTTTTATAAAATAATAATATAAATATAATATTTTTATAAAAATAAATAATTTTATCATTTTTTATTGTTTAATTCGTAATTTGTATTTTTATCGTTCGTAATTAATTTTAAACTTAGTATCTTGCCGTAGAAACGTTTATATTTCTAGATTTTTAGGCTTTGCTGTAAATTCCTTTAAGTGCTTTTTCTTTAGATTAAGATTTAGGCGCTTTAGAATCTTACGACGTCGCTTATCGCCTTAGTTTTAAATAAATTTTAGTGCCTTTTAAGTAATTGTTGTTTTTGATATAGAATTCCTTTAAGCTTTAATACCTTTAGACGTAAGTTTTAATTCTTAGTTTTTAGGCTTTTAAGTTTCGACTCTGCATTTTATTATTATTATTTTTTGACTTTTATTTTTCGACGCTTATTTTTAGACCTCTTATTTTTCGACGCGCTTTTCTTTTTCATTTCAAAGCTCTAGTTTTTAGGACATATGAAAGGACCCGTCCTAATCCATCTGGACGAAGTCACCAACAACTGGTTCCATTGTGATGATCGACTCCAAATACTGTCTTTAAAATGAGCAAATGCACAGCGGAATGTTTCTTTCATACCTGAGAACAAACATGCTTTCAAGTGTCAACTAAAAGGTTGGTGAGTTCATCAGTTTAACATAAATAATTCATTTCATAATTTTAATAGACCACAAGATTTCATATTTCCATTTCTCATAAACATACGTCCCATGCATAGAGACAAAAATATCATTCATATGGGTTGAACACCTGGTAACCGACATTCACAATATACGTATAAGAATATCCCCATCATTCCGGGATCCTCCTTCGGACATGATATAAATTTCGAAGTACTAAAGCATCCGGTACTTTGGATGGGGCTTGTTGGGCCCGATAGATCTATCTTTATAGTTCGCGTCAATTAGGGTGTCTGTTCCCTAATTCTTAGATTACCAGACTTAATAAAAAGGGGCATATTCGATTAGATAATCCAACCATAGAATGTAATTTCAATTACTTGTGTCTATTTCGTAAAGCATTTATAAAAATAGCGCATGTATTCTCAGTCCCAAAAATATATATTGTAAAAGCATTTAAAAAAAGGAGTAATGAAACTCACCATACTGTATTTTGTAGTAAAAATACATACGACTATATTGAGTAACTGAACAATGCAGGGTTGGCCTCGGATTCACGAACCTGTATCATTTGTATATAATTATTAATATACATAATTGTAATCGAAACATATACATTTATTAGTTACATCCTTTTTATATTAATGGTATATATTTGTTTCATATGTTCATTTTGTATATAAAAATATTAATTTTTGTTATGTCATATGTTTTAAATATATCATTTGTATATTAATAATAACAGTAGTCAAAATAATATTAGTAGTGGTAGAAATGATAATAATTATAATACTTAATATTATTAATTAATGTTAATAAGGTCTGTTAATGATAATAATATTGATGTTAATAATTATAGTTGTAAAAATATTAATTTTACTATAAATGATAGTTATGATAGTGATTTTAGTAATTACATAATAACAATACTTGTAATGATACAAATAATAATATTTATGTTAATATTAAAATTTCTATTATTTATAAAAAGATACTAATACTAATATTGATAGAATGATACAAAATTCTAATTTTAATGATAATAATAATAAATTTTTATTACTTTCATAATATTAATAATAATGATCATAATCATAATTATAATGATAATAATAATAATAATAATAATAATAATAATAATAATAATAATAATAATAATAATAATAATAATAATAATAATAATAGTTATACTAATTATAATTGGAATAATAATAATTATTATAATACTAATAACACTAATACTTAATACAAATGCTAATAATATTTAGTGGTATTACTTAATAATAATTAGAATGATAATAATAATAATCCTATTATAAATGTTAACATAATAATAACAAGTTATAATAACAATAGCAATAATAATAACAATAATGAAAATAAGAGTAATAATAATAATAATAATAATAATAATAATAATAATAATAATAATAATAATAATAATAATAATAATAATAATAATAATAATAATAATAATAATAATAATAAATAGAACCTTTGAAGACTTGCTTAAAAAAGAAAATGCCGCTGCCGGGGTTCGAACCCGAGACCTCTAGCTCACCCACAATCACTCTTAACCACTCGACCAACATTGTTTTTCTGATATATTATTCGTTATATTTATATATGAACCGTATAATTTAATATTTGTTCTTCATCCTCTTCAAATCCAAATCGACTCAGAATCAAGCATACATGTTAATCAATTACCTAAACGTTTTCAGGACTTTCATCCAAAGTAAAATTAAACCATATAAGCTCTCAAGTTAATTTAAAACAAAAAAAACAAAAAAAAATAAGCTGCTACTGCAGTCGCTAAAAAGAAAAAGAAAAAAATTCGTGATTTTGCGTTCTGTAATGTTATGGACAATTGTTATAACATAAGTTATATTTCAAAACACTGATAGAAACTTTGCAAACCATCAATTGATCCTAAATCATAAAAAAAAACTACGAATTCCTTCAAGAACACATTGGTTTAACTTTTTGAAAATAAACTTTGACCTCCAAATTGAAACTCGATATGCAAAATTTGACCTTGATAATTTACAGAAAGTTTAGATTAATAATTCCTAACAAAATGGCATTAACACATTTTGAAATTTGTTTCGAAAGCGAACATTTTGAATTTATCCTCCAAGAACAGAGGTTATTGAATAAAAAGAAATTGAATTAATTAAAATTAGGTTCTGAAAAAAAAATATATTGTAAACGATTACAGAGGATGGAGAAGACGAGTTGAATTCCTCAGTTTGATTGAGGATTCGAATGCTTTATGGTGAGAAAAGGGGTCGACAGAAATAATGTACACAGAAGTAAAAAAAAAAAAAAAAAAAAAAAACTAGATATAGATTGATAACCGAATTTTGTTGTGTCCCTGAGATTGATATCTTTGATTCGTACTAATTTGCTAAAGGAAGACCAATCTAACACAGTTAGATAGTTACAGATACTAACCCAACCTCTTTTTATTGATTTTTCTTTTAAATAATAATAATAATAATAATTCTATTAATAATATGTACTAATAATACTAATAATAATAATAATAATAATTCTTAATAATAGTAATAATAATATAACAAATCAAATGCATCAAATTTCATATTATATTTTATATATAGTATTATTAATAACACTAATATCAATATCCATATTTTATTTTAAAAATAATGAAAGTAATAATAATAATAATATTAGTATAACAAATATATTTTTAACTTGTAACCACATTTAATATCTTAATACTACAATTTATTAATTATGTAAAGTTTAATATTTATATATTATATATAATTAAATTCTTATACATTTCCATATACATATAATCATGATCACATGTAGAAATCATATATATTTATATATAGATTTATTTTAATTTACAATATAATTATTTTGTAACTTATCTTATATTTTTAATTCAAATGTTTAAATTACTTTTTATAATTTCAAATTATAATGTAAACTTACATATATATATATATATATATATATATATATATATATATATATATATATATATATATATATATATATATATATATATATATATATATATATATATATATATATATATATATATATATATATATATATGTATGTATGTATATATATATATATATATACCTATTTATTTACAAACAATTGTTCGTGAATCGTCAGGCATGGTCGGAGGGTAATTGATTACATGAATATAGATTTCAAAACTTTCGAGACTCAACATTAAATATTTTTGCTTATCGTGTCGGAAACATATGAAGATTAAAGTTTAAATTTGGTCGGAAATTCCCGGGTCATCACAGTACCTACCCGTTAAAGAAATTTCGTCCCGAAATTTGAGTGTGGTCGTCATGGCTAACAATAAAAATGTTTTCATGACGAATATGAGTCAATAATTAAAGTTTTATCACCATCAGGTGATTTGAATAAAAACAACTAAATTATTCGAAGCGTACGAGTGAAATTATCACAAAAGATTGAAATAGGATAAGTAAAGATTCGTAGTAACTTTTGACAGAGTCAGGGTTGAATTTTGAAAGTAAGATGCATCTTAACTTTTGACGTAGTCACGATTGAATTTAGAAAACAGGATGCGTCTTAACTTTTGACGTTGTTTTGGTTGAATTCCAGAATTTAAGGGATTTGAAGAAAATCTTCGAAATCTAAAAGATTTGATTCTTCTGCGAATAAGGAAATTTAGATTTCTATAATTAAATGCGGTGATCTGCCTCGATTATTCTCTCTGATATTTCCACTATAAATCAAGCTCTTCCGTTTCATTATCCCCATCATTCCTATACTTTCTTTCTTAGTTCATATATCCAAAAGATCGTAAAAATGCTTCATCCTATTCTAATCCTTGATATTTTCTAATATCGTTTCTGTCATCCTTCTTTTCAATCTTCCATCAGAAAAATCTGTTTACTTCTATTATTACCTAGGGGTGATACTATTCTTAATTCCACCGTGTCTTTATATTACTATTCGTATTAATATCCACAGTTTGTAACTTCCGTGTTGTTATTGGGCTTTATATTTTCTCTTATATTTTGAAGCTCTTTGCCTTTTTATTATCCTCCCGACCTCTAGTAAAGCAAGTAACGGTCCAGAATTCGTAAGTATGGAATTTTGGATAAACATCACGTTCTAAATATGAAAGAATGTATTAGCACGATTTGATTGATCAAATTACCAGAATCACTGAGAATAGAACTATCAAGAATATACTTTCTTGATATGTTCAGAAGTTAAGCAATATGAAAGAGTTATGTAACATGGCACGTGATGACGTTATAATCTGTGAATCATCATGTTCCATTTAGAAACTCAGCATGACTTACTGTAATATAATCACGTTGATCAAGTGTCATTATATTATACTAACTCATGCATCAGTTCCCAACACTACTTCAAAACATTCGTATTTTAAACTCGAAATTTTACAGAATATAGAAACTAACAGTTTCTATATGATGTAACACTGATAGCACGAAGAGATTAATGATTTCAGATAAGAATAGTTATGAAAATATCTTCAGAAATATGAAGGATATTTATAATGAAAGATACGATGATATCTTGGAATTTCTAATATCGATGGATGATGAAGAAGATTTGTCCGTAAGGGTTTAGATTCGGAAGCAAGGTATTCGCTAAAGATTTCATCAGGAACAGAATCATTTGAATTCTTTGAAGTCAAACTTATTCTTTGTGATTTGTCCACAGCTTCCTTCATAGGTTAGCATAATCCGCTTTTCGGTACTAAATTTTCTATTGAATGTTTCCAATATAATGATACACAGGAAGCATGAAGAGGTATATAATTTCGGACGAGAATATTTATGAAAATATCCTCAGAAATATCGAAGATATTGATGATGATATTTTGGAATTTCTAAGTTCGATGGTTGATGAGGAAGATCTTCCGCAAGATTTTAACATGAGTACAGAGCAAGATATTCGTTGAAGGTTTCATCGGATCCAGAATTACCTGGATTCTTTGAATATATGGTATGGTCCTTGTATTTGTCCTTGGTCTCCTTCGTGGTTAGCTCAATCCGTTTTCCAGTTCCAACTTTTCTGAGCTTTTCCAACATACTATTCTTTATCATCAAACTTCCAATGATTAAGGGCGTTTATGGTTGTCTATGGTTTCTACTGCTTCATTCAGCTTTTTCAACATTCAGAGTATTGATTTGTGACCGAGTGCTTTTTAGAATTTCAGAATGAGAGATCATAATTCTAAGAGATAAATGTCATACATATAACCATTGATGTAGATATGCAGTGAGTTTTCAAAGTACTGATTGCTGATTCCCGGTAATTGGTATGGTAGTTCTCGTTACAAGATGCGGATGAGTATATGATAGGGTTTCAAGGAATAAATATAATGATTTGTCAGAGAGGTTTAAGCCAAGAAGCAACGAGGGTGCTGGTACGTCTACTGGTAATATGGTAAAATATGAAAGGTTCCCCGGTAACGATAAAAGAGCACGTATATATATCAAGGTTATAATAAGGTTGTTTTGAACGGAAAATCGAAGTTGATTTGGTGGAGCTGTGACAAAATTGGCTATTTTGAAGAAGAACTGCAAAGTTATTTTGGGTAATAATAACACTAAAGGAATTAGCATAGCGATGTGTTAAACGTTTACTCAGTTTCCGAGAGTTTTTCAGGTGTATAACTATATGCATCAATCTTTTCTTCCGTAGATGAAGTGCGGTTGGTTCATCCTCTTGATTGAGGTGTTTTCAAGAATCACGAAAGGTTTGAACGCAGATTGTAATCATTAAGATACAAATGGAATTTAAGATGAAATCAAGTGGCAAACTTGAAGAATTATTTAGTTTCATATATTATAATCAATATTTTAATTCATTTTAATTGTCCAATGTTATTAGTCTATAGTTGACAGTCCAATAATTCATATATAATTTAATATATAATATTCGAATTAATTAATACGTATCGTGACCCGTGTACATGTCTCAGACTCGATCACAACTCAAAGTATATATATTATTATAGAATCAACCTCAACCCTGTATAGAGAACTCGATCATTACTGCATATAGAGTGTCTATGGTGATTCCAAATAATATATATAGATGTGTCGATATGATATGTCAAAACTTTGTATACGTGTCCCGATATTTAAAGTGCGTAAAATAAATACAGAAATTAAATGACGATAAATAAAATGCGTAAAGTAAATAACAGAAATTAAATAACGATAAATAAAATTGCGAGAATTAAAATTGCGATAAAATAAATTGCGATAAATAAAATGTAATATGGAATTAACAGTTAGCTAGGAACAGTTAGCTAGGATTTTTTAGCGTGGTTTCTTAACAAAATTTCATATTGTCAATTAATCTGTTTCTAATCAATTTTTATTGTGTCCATTATTTCTTCATTATGCCACTTGTTGGATTCTGATAGATCAAAATCCAAATATGAAATTGAATTTGAATGAAAATAGTTATTCTTTGGTGAACGGATACGTAAATCGGTGGTTGTAAATAGGATAGTAAATGATCGTTGAATCAATTCCGAAGAATGTACAGTGTAACTTATTAATGTGAAATCTAAATACTCCTCGGGTATTACCTACCCGTTAAAATATTTTCACCATTAATAGTTTGTACAAAAGAATTTTTAATTACAATCTTTATGAAAACATATATACGTATATATTTTCTTCAGATGTAATCATGAATTTAATGAGTTAATGTGATATTGATCTCATTTGATTTATCATTAGAACAAGAATATATAATTTCTAAAACATTAGAGATTACATAATCGCCATGTCGAACGAAAATAAAATAGATAGAACGATACGTAGAACAATGATTATACTTGAGGTATAGAATGAGATGTCGAAGCTGGTGATGCGGATGTTGTTGTTGGTGGTACTAGTGTTGTTGGTGCTAAGGTTGGTGATGTGACTGGTGTTGGTGATACTGCTGGTGTTTGCAAACTGTGTACCGTGCTCTCTAAAGTTAACACTCGAGCTCGGAGTTCTTTAACTTCTTCTACTAACCCTGGTTGGTTATCAATGTGAGGTAGAGATTGGATATCTTTCCTAGTTCCATTAATGGTAGTCTCAAGACGAAAAATTCTGGCAAAAAGGGTATAAACGGTGTTGCGAACAGGTTCGCCAGTGAGCGGGTCGAGTACTCCAAGGTTAGGTGGTAGATTTGATTCATGATATGGAGTACCTTCTTCCCTTCTCCATAGGGTGAGTATGTCGCGAACCCACCCCCATTTTCTCCAGTAATCACAATAGTTGATTGATTGATGTGCTCCTGTCACGCTGTCTTCGGAGTCAGAGGAATTTGGTCGATTCGTAGAGGCCATCTTACGCGATCTCAGGAAAGATTTTTGATATGAATAGTTTAGTGATAGTAATTGATAGTTGGATGGTATTCTCAATGCATAATTTACATAGATATATATAGTACCAGGATCCCTTAAATTGAGGAGAAATTTACGAGAGATATCAGGCAAGGTCTACAGTAACAGATACGCCAAGATATGAATTGTCAGATACGCTAAGATATGAATTGTTAGATACGCTAAGATATGAATTGTCAGATACGCTAAGATCTGAATTTTTGTCTATACACTATTCATGCAGTCAATGCAGTAAAACGTGTCTAGACTAAGAATAATGAGTAGGTAATTTCCTAAGGATGATAAGCAGATGATTTTCGACACAAAATGATAAGCAAAACTTTGGACATGCAGACACGGTCAAAGTCCAGACTCACTAAAGCATCCTAACGACTTATCAGTTAGACACACTAATGCAGACCTGGTTCGCTACAACCACCACTCTGATACCAACTAAAAGGACCCGTCCTAATCCATCTGGACGAAGTCACCAACAACTGGTTCCATTGTGATGATCGACTCCAAATACTGTCTTTAAAATGAGCAAATGCACAGCGGAATGTTTCTTTCATACCTGAGAACAAACATGCTTTCAAGTGTCAACCAAAAGATTTGTGAGTTCATTAGTTTAACATAAATAATTCATTTCATAATTTTAATAGACCACAAGATTTCATATTTCCATTTCTCATAAACATACGTCCCATGCATAGAGACAAAAATATCATTCATATGGGTTGAACACCTGGTAACCGACATTCACAATATACGTATAAGAATATCCCCATTATTCCCGGATCCTCCTTCGGACATGATATAAATTTCGAAGTACTAAAGCATCCGGTACTTTGGATGGGGCTTGTTGGGCCCGATAGATCTATCTTTAGAGTTCGCGTCAATTAGGGTGTCTGTTCCCTAATTCTTAGATTACCAGACTTAATAAAAAGGGGCATATTCGATTAGATAATCCAACCATAGAATGTAATTTCAATTACTTATGTCTATTTCGTAAAGCATTTATAAAAACAGCGCATGTATTCTCAGTCCCAAAAATATATATTGTAAAAGCATTTAAAAAAAGGAGTAATGAAACTCACCATACTGTATTTTGTAGTAAAAATACATACGACTATATTGAGTAACTGAACAATGCAGGGTTGGCCTCGGATTCACGAACCTATATCATTTGTATATATTTATTAATATACATAATTGTAATCGAAACATATACATTTATTAGTTACATCCTTTTTATATTAATGGTATATATTTGTTTCATATGTTCATTTTGTATATAAAAATATTAATTTTTGTTATGTCATATGTTTTAAATATATCATTTGTATATTAATAATAACAGTAGCCAAAATAATATTAGTAGTGGTAGAAATGATAATAATTATAATACTTAATATTATTAATTAATGTTAATAATTCTGTTAATGATAATAATATTGATGTTAATAATTATAGTTGTAAAAATATTAATTTTACTATAAATGATAGTTATGATAGTGATTTTAGTAATTACATAATAACAATACTTGTGATGATACAAATAATAATATTTATGTTAATATTAAAATTTCTATTATTTATAAAAGGATACTAATACTAATATTGATAGAATGATACAAAATTCTAATTTTAATGATAATAATAATAAATTTTTATTACTTTCATAATATTAATAATAATGATCATAATCATAATTATAATGATGATAATAATAATAATAATAATAATAATAATAATAATAATAATAATAATAATAATAATAATAATAATAATAATAATAATAATAATAATAATAATAATAATAATAATAATAATAATAATAATAATAATAATAGTTATACTAATTATAATTGGAATAATAATAATTATTATAATACTAATAACACTAATACTTAATACAAATGCTAATAATATTTAGTGGTATTACTTAATAATAATTAGAATGATAATAATAATAATCCTATTATAAATGTTAACATAATAATAACAAATTATAATAACAATAGCAATAATAATAACAATAATGAAAATAAGAGTAATAATAATAATAATAATAATAATAATAATAATAATAATAATAATAATAATAATAATAATAATAATAATAATAATAATAATAATAATAATAATAATAATAATAATAATAATAATAATAAATAGAACCTTTGAAGACTTGCTTAAAAAAGAAAATGCGGTTGCCGGGGTTCGAACCCGAGACCTCTAGCTCACCCACAACCACTCTTAACCACTCGACCAACATTTTTTTCTGATATATTATTCGTTATATTTATATATGAACCGTATAATTTAATATTTGTTCTTCATCCTCTTCAAATCCAAATCGACTCAGAATCAAGCATACATGTTAATCAATTACCTAAACGTTTTCAGGACTTTCATCCAAAGTAAAATTAAACCATATAAGCTCTCAAATTAATTTAAAACAAAAAAAACAAAAAAAAAAAATAAGCTGCTACTGCAGTCGCTAAAAAGAAAAAAATAATAAATCGTGATTTTGCGTTCTGTAATGTTATGGACAATTGTTATAACATAAGTTATATTTCAAAACACTGATAGAAACTTTGCAAACCATCAATTGGTCCTAAATCATAAAAAAAACTACGAATTCCTTCAAGAACACATTGGTTTGACTTTTTGAAAATAAACTTTGACCTCCAAATTGAAACTCGATATGCAAAATTTGACCTTGATAATTTACAGAAAGTTCAGATTAATAATTCCTAACAAAATGGCATTAACACATTTTGAAATTTGTTTCGAAACCGAACATTTTGAATTTATCCTCCAAGAACAGAGGTTATTGAATAAAAAGAAATTGAATTAATTAAAATTAGGTTCTAAAAAAAAATATATTGTAAACGATTATAGAGGATGGAGAAGACGAGTTGAATTCCTCAGTTTGATTGAGGATTCGAATGCTTTATGGTGAGAAAAGGGGTCGACAGAAATAATGTACACAGAAGTAAAAAATAAAAAAATAAAACTAGATATAGATTGATAACCGAATTTTGTTGTGTCCCTGAGATTGATATCTTTGATTCGTACTAATTTGCTATAGGAAGACCAATCTAACACAGTTAGATAGTTACAGATACTAACCCAACCTCTTTTTATTGATTTTTCTTTTAAATAATAATAATAATAATAATTCTATTAATAATATGTACTAATAATACTAATAATAATAATAATAATTCTTAATAATAGTAATAATAATATAACAAATCAAATGCATCAAATTTCATATTATATTTTATATATAGTATTATTAATAACACTAATATCAATATCCATATTTTATTTTAATAATAATGAAAGTAATAATAATAATATTATTAGTATAACAAATATATTTTTAACTTGTAACCACATTTAATATCTTAATACTACAATTTATTAATTATGTAAAGTTTAATATTTATATATTATATATAATTAAATTCTTATACATTTCCATATACATATAATCATGATCACATGTAGAAATCATATATATTTATATATAGATTTATTTTAATTTACAATATAATTATTTTGTAACTTATCTTATATTTTTAATTCAAATGTTTAAATTACTTTTAATTTCAAATTATAATGTAAACTTACATATATATATATATATATATATATATATATATATATATATATATATATATATATATATATATATATATATATATATATATATATATATATATATATATATACCTATTTATTTACAAACAATTGTTCGTGAATCGTCAGGCATGGTCGGAGGGTAATTGATTACATGAATATAGATTTCAAAACTTTCGAGACTCAACATTAAATATTTTTGCTTATCGTGTCGGAAACATATGAAGATTAAAGCTTAAATTTGGTCGGAAATTCCCGGATCATCACAACATAGATTATATCTTCTTTAAATTTCGACGAAAAATTATTTTAAGCAGTTAAATTGATAGACATCCAAAATTTTCTGGTTCGTAGTAATAGTTGGATTTGTTAGTGGCGAGTTGTGGGCTTCCGATTTAAAGGGTCCTGGCTACCTGCTGCATCTATTGGCTATTCGAAACGTGGGCAAAATCAGAAAAGTCTACCAATTTGATAACTTATATAATTTTTATCTTTATAACTAATAGGATATTTAGTGAATGCACCGAGCAAAACGTTCACCACCTTTCATACGTTCACCACCTGTAACTCGATCAAGACATCTAGCCAACATTGTCGCCGTTGATTTTTCTTTAGAATCGTCATCTAGTTGACCAAGTACTCCAATTCAAATTTCCGATAATCCATTTTTGGAACCCGATTTCACAATTGAGAACCTGGAGGATATTCAAGGACAATTCAGATATCCTGAACCACTAATCATTCCTCCGGAACCACAAATTACACATCCAGAGATTGTCGAGGAAGAAACCATTAAATCATAATCCTTTAGTGATTCAGATTCAATAAATTTAATTATGGAAGTAACAGAACCTCTAAGTATGGAAGACCGAATGAGATCCACACGCAAGGGCCAAGGTCACGCCATTATTAAGCCAGACATTAATGCGCCAGATTATGAAATCAAAGGACAAATCCTACACATGGTAACTAATCAATGCCAATATAGTGGTACGCCAAAAGAAGATCCAAACGAACATCTTCGAACCTTTAATAGGATCTGTACTCTATTTAAAATCAGAGAAGTTGAGGATGAACAGATCTATCTCATGTTATTTCCCTGGACTTTAAAGGGAGAAGCCAAAGATTGGTTAGAATCGTTACCTGAAGGGGCGATTGACACATGGGATGTTTTAGTTGAGAAATTTCTTAAAAGATTCTTTCCGGCATCTAAAGCCGTAAGACTTCAAAGAGAAATTGTTATGTTCGCGCAAAAGCCAAATGAAACATTATATGAGGCATGGACAAGATTCGGAAAGTTGTTGAGAGGATGTCCTCAGCACGGTTTAGAAACTTATCAAATAGTACAAATATTCTACCAAGGTGCCGACGTTTCTATATGAAAAGACATCGATATAGCAGCTGGAGGTTCCATTATGAAGAAAACCGCAACTGAAGCTTAAAAAATTATTGATAACATTGCTTCCCACTCACATGAGTGGCATCCAGAAAAAGACATCGTTAGATCATCTAAAGCGGCTAGAGCCGATTCTAGCCATGACTTTGATTCCGTTTCCGCAAAAATAGATGCTTTCGAAAGACGAATGGAAAAGATGACTAAAGATATTCATGCAATACGAATCAGTTGTGAGCAATGCGGTGGACCACACTTAACGAAAGATTGTCACATTGAGCAAACGATGGAACAACGTGAGAATGTTTCCTACATGAACCAAAGGCCGGAAAATAATTATCAAAATAATTATCAACCGCCAAGGCCAAATTTTAATCGAAATCAAAACATTCTTTACAATCCAAATGGACCCAACAATAACTCGTACAACCAACAAGGTCCGAATAACCAACCAACTCAAAACAACACTTTCAATCAACAAAGACCTAGCTTGTATAAACCACCGCAACAAATCGAAGAGAAAAAGTTAAATCTGGAAGAAATGATGGCAAAGCTAATGGAATCTCAAACATAATTTATTACATCTCAAACCCAAACAAATAAGAGGTTTGATCAATCATTAAGAACTCAACAAGCTTCCATTTTGAATCTAGAAAAACACGTAGGTACTCTTGCTAGCATGATGAGTGAGAGGGAACAAGGAAAGCTACCGAGTGATACTAAAGTAAATCCTCGGAATGAGAATGTTAATATGGTTTCAACAAGTTCTGAAAAACCATCATCAGAAGATGGGAAGGTTTTCGATGTGAGTAACAATGAAGAAGTTACAACACCACCACCACCCGAGTATGTAAAGCCAGTGGTGGCACCATACAGACCACCCATCCCGTTTCCAAGAAAAGGAGTTGAGTATGAGCAAGTAATAGGTAATAAAGTTTGTGATACCTTTGGAAAGAATAAGAAGAATAAGAAAGTGCAAGAAACAAAAATCGTAAAAATAAATCAGGTGAAGACAGTTCCACCAAAACTTACACCCAAGTTGGGTGATCCAGGTGAATTTATTGTTCCTTGTCAACTTAGTGATTGTGTCATGTATGATGCACTAGCAGATTTAGGTGCAAGTGTGAGTGTTATGCCTATTTCATTATATAAGAGATTAGGAGTAGGTGAGTTAAGTCCAACGGAAATGTGTGTTCGACTCTTTGATCAAACCATTAGGCACCCAACTGAATTTTTGTTTTGTAGGTTTTATATGAAATTAATTTGCATTTTTAAATTTAATTTTTGTGTGATTTAAAAAAAAAAAACAAAAATTACTTTATTTCATTAAGTTTAAAAAATGATTTCTAAAATTCATCGTAAGTTGAAGACTAGGTCATGGAACCGAAATTGCTTTACCCGAGGGCGGGGCGAAAAATTTTGTTATCATTATTTTTAATTTTATTGATCTAAAGTATAGCAAAAGACTTAAAAATCTTTGCTTTTAAAACAATCGCTTTAACGACAAATTTTAAATTTTGTCGAGGGACATACCGAAACTACCTAAAGTAAAAGGAAACAAAATTTTAAAAAATTATTCATTTAAATTGTTTTAATAAATAAAGGTTTTATAAAATATATATATATATATATATATATATATATATATATATATATATATATATATATATATATATATATATATATATATATATATATATATATATATATATATATATATATATATAATAAAAATATTATATATGTTTGTAGTTTATCTTATGTACAAAACAGGGTAAAACATCGCACTTTCAAAGACTGACATTAAGTTCAGCAAAAGGTAATAATTTTAACGACAAGACGTAAAATATCAAATGTGATATATAACAAGTTGTTTGCAAACTCGGTATTTTTAATCACTTTTCTACACTAATCACCCTCATGAATTTAAATTTTTACTGATTTCTTGCAAATGAGGGCATTGCAAGATCTCAAGTGTGGGGAAGGGTTATAAATTCTCTCGGGTTTACACTTAGTTTAATTGCCAAATTTTATGAAAATTTGAAAAATTTTCAACTAAATGAGTTCAAAATCATGTTTATACATATTTATGAACGATAAAACTAGATGTTAATGCCAAAATTATTGTTACCTCGGAGAGAACATAAATGGAGAAACAACCCAAAACGATTGAATTCATTTAAAATGGAATAGAAGAGAATAAAAAGGCAAAGAAAAGAAAAAATACAAGCTAAGTATGGGAAGAATTTACCAAGTTCTTTGAAACATATATCACATATTTGGTACAGATTATTGTAGGCACTTTTGCTTTGGACTAAACTAATTAGTTTTACTCGATTTATTGTAATACCTTTGAAAGAATAGATGGATCTACACGATGAATCAAATCCATCATTAAAAGGAAGTAAAGTCTTCCAAAAAAGACACCCACTTCTTGATTTAGGTCAGGAAGTTGTCGTCCAGACCAGCTGTAGGTTGACGAAAAATCTAGAAAAGTCATCTCTAAAATCAGCAGGAAATCCACGGACCTCAGTATCAAATAGGGTCACCATATGGTCAGACTTATCCTAACCATGAGAGGATCTGTCTCGTAAAATGGGAAGGGCACCGTGCAAATTAGCTTGATAAGACTAATGAATCAGACCCCCAGAAAGGATAATCTCCTTAAAGATTAAAAATCAGCTTTTAAGCCTGATATTACTCAATCCTTGAGATTGACTTTAAAGATTGAGAATTACAAACTCATGGAATTCGATGATATCTAAAATTGAGCTTGAACGAGAAAATATTTTGATCAAAATAAAACCGATTTGTTTTCTGAAAACCAATTTTTAATGCGTTCATTACCACTGAATGTAAAATCTTAAGAATTCACCTGAAATTCATTAGGTCACCTGAACCAAATCGGGTGTCAACCGTAAGAACGGTGGTTGCATAGTATGGTCAAAGACAGGACCTTGTGCCAGACCGAAAAATTATAGGGTGATCTTTACTATTGCTCCTACAAAGGATAGTAATTGCATCTGATACGTTTTAGACCATGAACATCTGCATGTCATTAGACATTGCCTTAACAGTTGCTTGTTCAACACTTTCCTTTACAACCGAACGGTAGTTTACCGAAAGGTAATATACGGAGCAAGTATACTGGACGTGTGCTTTCCTAATACAAGGTTAGCAAATGGGTGACACAAAACCACAAGTTTTGAGCTAAAATTTTGAAATCTGAGGTAACGACCCGGATTTTTCCGATAGTATTATACTTACGAGATAAATATTTACATAAATTAAACCTTACTAACATGATAAGCAATCTAAATTGTTGAGACTTATGTTTTTGAAAAGAGTTTTACACAACGTTTGACCGTCCAATTTGACCGATGATATCACGAACTATATAACATACGATAATTATACGTTTGTGTATATATATGTATTTATATATATTTAACATGATCTAAGGATGGTTTAACATCTCATTGTGTACTAATAACAATGAGTTATAAGTATACTTTGAAACTACTAACTTAAATTTTCAAAATGATAACTATACGTAACGTTTTTTTTACATAAATACTTATAACTTATTATGCTTATACATGTATCGTATAAATATGTATTTATTCACTTTTAAAGGACTTATATACATAAAACAATGTAAGTATATTTACAAAATATAGCTATATTGGATCTGTTTCTTCAAGATTTTTACAAAGTATATCTAGGGTATATGTACCCGAATCATACCGAGCTTCTATACGTATTTACTATTAGTATATACACATCAAATCAACATTCTAATCAACCATGTTACTGCCCTAGATATGAGGTAATTAGGGATTGGAATCTAGCTTAGATTTTTATACAAAATTACAAACAAAAATCTTGTCTTTGTTCCCTATTAACCACGCCACCACCACCATTTATACCCCCATCCATTTTCAATTTTTACTACATCATTTCTCTAGCTAGGAACACACACTTACAAGCCTCATGCATCCCTAAGAAATCCAGCAAAAATTCTCTCAAGAATCACCTTAATAACCACCATATCAAGATCAAACAAAAATACTACAAAATACTACTTCCATTTCAAGTTTATGTCCTAAGTTGCTTCCAATCTTCAATCCAACTCCACCACTCTTTTGGTTCTAGGATTTTTCTCATCTCTTACAGTAACTTTGTACAAGTAACTTGAGGTAGTAACCTTATTCATAACCTTATTCGATTCATATTTATATAGCTATCTTATTTTGTGTTGTAAAATTTTAACAACAAGAACATAGTTTGAATGATTTCAAACTTGTTCGCAAACTAAATAGATTCTTCTAACTTAACTTTTAAAACACTTCAAGACCTGTAATATATCATAATGATATGCTAACTTAACAAGATATAACTTGGTTTTACAAAGAACACCTTAAAAACTGGATCTACGTCGCCGGAGTGCAACCGGGGGCTGTTTTGGGTTGGATAATTAAAAACCATCTTGAACTTTGAATTGGAAGTTCATGTTCTGGAAAAATGATATTTCTTATGAATAGGTTAACACATAAAAATTTCATGGTTTAACTCAAAGTGTAAGTATTTTTAGAAAAATGATCATTAAATGTTGTTTTTATGATGGAAAATGATCACTTTCATAAGTTTCACCAAAGTTTGACCTATAACCTGTGATTTTGAATATAAACTAAGGTATTTCAGTTCATATTCTTAAAATTTGACTCGATCTAAGGAAGTGGTGCCAACCAACAAAAACGGAGTTGTAATGAAGAAACTACGACTAAAACAAGATTGGGTATCCGAAGCTAGTTTAGCTACGAAAATATTTGGAGAAAAAGTAAATTAATCATATCTTTTCTAATTAATATGATATTTTATATATAATTACTTATGATTTGATTTTATATATTTCAGGACTACCCGTAAACAACACGAGAAGATTAATCATAAGACCTCATGATTGTACGCAATACGTCATTTGACAACACGGTACTTTATGTACGCAACACGTCATTTGACAACATGGTACCATGGGTCGAGATTAATTCTGATCAATACGAATACAATAGGGTCTTTATTTATTTTATTGAGCAACTAATTGTGAACCATTAACAACAGACTGCCAACTACGGACTGAGAAAATATTAAAAGTATTATAAGTATATATATACATATATATATATATATATATATATATATATATATATATATATATATATATATGTAACGATTACTTGAAAAGAAAATATGTTGATATATTATATATATGGTTAGGTTCGTGATATCAATTGGAGACCAAGTCATGTTATATATCTTCAAGGAAAAAGTGAGTATATAGTCCCACTTTTAAACTCTAAATATTTTGGGATGAGAATACATGCATTTTATGATTTACGTTATGGACACAAGTGATTAAAAATATATTCTACGTTGAGTTGTACCACTGGAATATTTCCCTGTAGCTTGGTAACTACTATTTACATAGGTATGGTAAACGCGAATCCTGTTGATAGATCTATCGGGCCTGACAACCCCAACCGGACTGGACGACCAGTATTCAACGGTTGCACAGTACTTCGTTTTGGTGACTACACTTGGTACGGTGTAGTAAGATTTCATAATAAAGGGAATATGTGACGTTGATTAAATGTTAAGTATGGTTATCAAGTGCTCAACAACTTAGAATATTTTTTATTAAAACGTTTATATATGAAATCTTGTGGTCTATATTTATAACGCTGCCGGCATTAAACCTATATCTCACCAACTTTATGTTGACGTTTTAAGCATGTTTATTCTCAGGTGATAACTAAAAGCTTCCGCTGCAACATGTTGAATTTAAGCAAGATCTTGAGTATGCTATTTGTGTCAAAAATAAAACTGCATATCGAAGAATTTGTAATGTAAAATACGTTGGAAATCGTGTTGTTATCATTACATGTAAAATTTGTAAGGCTAAGATTATCGCTAAACGATAATCATTATTATGTTGTTTAAACCTTGTATTTGTAATAAAAGCTATGGTTTGTATTGTAAAAAGGAATGCAGTTTTTGAAAAACGTCGCATATAGAGGTCAATACCTCGCGATGAAATCTTATGTTATTGTATTCGTCCTTATGGTTAAGGTCGGGTTATGACATGTGGTATCAGAGCGTTGGTCTTATAGAACCAGAAAATTTGCATTAGTGTGTCTTATCGAGTTTGCTAGGATGCATTAGTGAGTCTGGACTTTGACCGTGTTTGATTTCGAAAACTATTGCTTATCCTTGTTGGTTAAAAAAATTAATATGTAAATATTATGTGGTACTAACGTGCTAGTTGTTATGTGATAGATGTCTGGCTTAGAACTTGTTATCACATTCAGCGACTCCGAACCAGAATCTTCAGATGGTGTTCCAGTCATTAACCTGTCCGATGATGAAAACGATACCTTTGGGGAAGACTCACAATTTTCGGATGAATCAATTGAAGAGGAACTGGAAAGTGATCCTGAGGAGGAAGAAATACAGGAAATTACGAAAGACAAGTTCGAAAGAGGAAAGAAACGAAAGGCAACTGAATTGGAAAATCCAAATCCCGAGTTTAGTAAGGATGTTGTGGCACCAACTCCACCAGACACTTCCACCCCTATTCCCGCTATTCCTATTAGTTCTATCCCGGCATCCAATTCTTCAGCCCCTCAGCCAAAACGCAGGGAGACAGTCAAGATAACCTATAAGCGATTTCTTTGAACACAAACGTTTTGGGTTAAATGATGCGCTGTTGTTTTAAACCATGGGATCATATAACGTTTTGTATAATATTACTAGTGTGGTTTGCTTAATGTTTGATGTAAGATAAGCATATGTAAAATAGTGAAGTGTGAAATGCAATAATTTTCCATGGTTGAGTATTATTTGGGTGATTGTAATTGATTTCTGTACTAAGCTATTAAGTATGAACTTTAACGGGTAGGTACTACCCTAGATATAATTATAAAACGCTAATAAGAAGAAAAAGTTTTTATAATAATAACTGGTTCATATTATTAATAAGCTACGATGTACTGTAAATACATACTACATCTATAATATTCCATGTGAATAATTATTTTTCTCATTCTTATTGAAGATTATGGCGCGATTGAACCGAATGACGGAACAAGAAATCGAGGAACTCATCAATCAGCGAGTGGACGACAGAATGTTATGGGTCGAGGCTACGAGAGGTGCTGCAGTTAACCCAAATCCTAGTGTGGGATGTACTTACAAAACTTTTCAAGGTTGCAAGCCCTCATCATTCAGTGGAACAGAAGGACCGGTCGGTTTAACCTGGTGGATCGAAAAGATTGAGTCTGTGTTTAAAATCAGTGGTTGTATTGAGAAGGACATGACCAAGTATGCATCGTGCACCTTACAAGATAGTGCACTCATGTGGTGGAAAAACTATGTGAAGGCCGTAGGAGGAGATGTAGCTTATGATACTCCTTGGAAAGAATTCAAAACAATGCTAATCAACAAGTATTGTCCAAGGAACGAGGTTAGGAAGTTGGAAGCTGAATTACGAAGCCTGAAAGTTATTGGTACTAAACTCACCAACTACAATTAGCGATTCATGGAATTAGCTTTGCTATGTCCCGAATTGGTACCAACCGAAGAACGGAAGATAGAACTGTACAAAGATGGTTTGCCTAAAAATGTCAAAGCAAATGTTACAGCATCGAAACCCAAGACTATTCACGAAGCCATCACCATGGCAAACGAGTTGATGGACTAGATTATTCTGGATAAGATCACTGATGTCAAGACATCAGAAAACAAAAGAAAGTGGGAAGGTAATCAACAATCCAACAAGAAACAAGAAACCACGCAAGGTGCGGGTAGTGGTTCAAGCTCTGGTTACAAAGGACGAAATCCTTTATGTAACAGATGCCACAAACATCACTCTAGTTATTGTAATGTGGTGTGCGAAAATTGTAATCGAAGGGGTCATCTTGCTGAAGATTGTAGGATTCCTGTTACAAATACCAATGGCACCAAGACTCCTGCCACCAATGCAAATAGAACTGCCTTGGCCACTGTTACCTGTTATAGGTGTGGGAAACAGGGTCATTATAAGAGCCAGTGCCCGAATCCAGAGAAGAATAACTGATCTGCACGTGGAAGAGCATTTATTATTAATGCTAGAGAGGCGTGTGAAGACCCGGAGCTTGTTACGGGTACGTTTATCATTAATAACTTATCAGCATCTATTATATTTGATACTGGTGCCGATAGAAGTTACATGTGTAGAGACTTTTACGCTAAATTGAATTGTTCATCATTACTTCTAGATGCTAAGTACATGATTGAGTTAGCTAATGGTAAACTAATTAAAGCCGATAAAATTTACCGTGATTGTAAGATAAATTTAGTCTGAGAAACATTCAAGATTGATTTGATACCCATAGAATTAGGAAGTTTTAACGTAATTATCGGCATGGACTGGATGTCCAAAGTAGGAGTCGAAGTAGTGTGTGCTGAAAAGGTAATTCGCATTCCCCGAAAAGATAACTCAATGATAATGATTTACGGAGATAAAGGTAACCCAAACCTGAATCTCGTTAGCTGTTTGAAAGCTCGAAAGTGCTTAGAAAAGGGATGTTATGCCATCCTAGCACATGTAAAGAAAGTTGAAGAAAAGGAGAAGAATATTAACGATGTAAATGTAGTAAGAGACTTTCCCGATGTATTTCCAGAAGAATTACCGGGACTAACTCCTTTCAGGTCTATAGAATTTCAAATAGATCTTGTACCAGGTGCTGCACCGGTTGCCCGTGCTCTATATAGACTTGCACCGTCCGAGTTAAAAGAACTTCAGAGTCAGTTAAAAGAATTACTGGACCGTGGATTCATACGACCAAGTACTTCACCGTGGGGAGCTCCAATTTTATTTGTTAAAAAGAAAGATGGATCTTTTAGGATGTGTATAGATTATCGTGAATTAAATAAGTTAACTATCAAGAATCGATATCCACTACTGAGAATTGACGACTTATTTGATCAGCTGCAAGGATCATGTGTGTACTCGAAAATCGACTTAAGATCGGGCTATCATCCATTACGTGTCAAAGAAGAAGATATTTCGAAAACTGCTTTTCGGACACGCTACGGTCATTACAAATTTTTGGTCATACCGTTTGGATTAACGAATGCACCAGCTGTATTCATGGACCTTATGAATCGAGTTTTTAGTCCGTATATAGATAAGTTTGTTATCGTTTTCATTGACGATATTCTTATCTATTCCATGAGTGAGTAAGAGCATGAGCATCATTTAAGGTTGGTATTAGAATTGTTAAGAAAAGAACAGTTATACGCCAAATTTTCTAAGTGTGCGTTTTGGTTGAAAGAAGTGCAATTTCTTAGCCATGTTGTTAGTAGCAAAGGAATTCAGGTTGACCCAGCTAAAATTAAGTTCATTGAAAAATGGGAGACTCCTAAAACACCAACGCAGATACGCCAATTTTTGGGTTTAGCTGGTTATTATAGAAGGTTTATTCAAGATTTTTCCCGAATAGCTAAACCATTAACAGCGTTAATGCAAAAAGGGAAGAAGTACGAATGGACTTCTGAGCAGGAAAGTGCATTTCAATTACTGAAGAAAAAGTTGACTACAGCGCCTATTTTATTGTTACCAGAAGGGAACGATGATTTTGAGATATATTGTGACGCTTCGCGACAAGGTTTTGGTTGCGTCCTTATGCATCGGAAGAAGGTTATAGCATACGCATCCCGACAATTGAAGATTCACGAGAGGAATTATACGACACATGATTTAGAATTGGGAGCAGTAGTGTTTGCATTGAAGATATGGAGAAACTATTTATATGGGGTTAAATGCACTGTGTTTACTGATCATAAAAGCCTTCAACATATTTTTGATCAGAAACAGCTGAACATGAGGCAACGTAGGTGGGTCGAGCTGATAAACGACTATGATTGTGAGATTCGCTATCATCCCGGGAAAGCGAACGTGGTGGTCGATGCTCTAAGCAGAAAGGAACGGGAACTAATTCTAGTACGAGCGATGAACATAAAAATTCGTATGAATCTCAACTCACAAATCAAAGAGGCTCAACGAGAAGCTCTTACTAAAGAAAACATAGGAAATGAAATAATGAAGAAGTATGAGAAGCAACTCGTTATACGGGAAGACGGAATTTGATATTTTGCAAACCGTATTTGGGTACCAAAGTTGGGTGGATTAAGGAAGTTGATATTGAACGAGGCACATAAGACAAGACACTCGATACATCCTGGAGTTGGAAAGATGTATCAAGATCTTAAGACGCATTATTGGTGGCCTAATTTAAAGACAGACGTTGCAACATATGTTGGGGAATGTTTAACTTGTTCCAAAGTTAAAGCAGAACATCAGAAGCCATCAGGGTTACTTCAATAACCAGAAATCCCAGAATGGAAATGGGATGGTATTACCATGAATTTCATCACAAAGTTACCTAAGACTGCCTGAGGTTATGACACCATTTGGGTAATAGTTGATCGTCTTACCAAATCTGCACATTTTTTGCCTATAAAGGAAACGGATAGAATGGAGAAACTATTACGACTGTACATAAAGGAAATTGTTTCAAGGCATGGAATACCTATTTCCATTATATCCGATCGTGATAGTAGATTTACATCAAAGTTCTGGCAATCACTACAGGAGGCTCTAGGAACTCGTTTGGATATGAGTACCGCATATCATCCGCAGACTGACGAGCAGAGTGAAAGAATAATTCAGACTCTTGAAGACATGCTCAGGGCATGTGTGATCGATTTTGGAAACGGATGGGATAAATATCTACCATTAGCAGAATTCTCGTATAATAATAGTTACCATGCGAGCATTAAAGCTGCACCATTCGAAGCACTGTATGGAAGGAAGTGTAGATCCCCTATCTGTTGGAATGAAGTAGGAGATCGACAATTAACTGGTCCCGAGATCATACACGAAACGACTGAGAAGATAGTACAAATCAAGGAGAGATTGAAAACAGCCCGTAGTCGCCAAAAGAGCTACGCCGATGTCCGAAGGAAACCACTAGAGTTTCAGATCGGTGACATGGTTATGCTAAAGGTTTCACCTTGGAAAGGTGTAATACGTTTTGGAAAAAGAGGTAAACTGAACCCAAGGTATGTAGGCCCGTTCAAGATCATCGAATCGGACCGGTAGCTTATCGACTCGAGTTACCACAACAAATCGCCGGAGTACATAATTCATTTCACGTCTCAAACCTCAAGAAATGTCTTGCAAAGGAAGATCTCACCATTCCTCTTGAAGAAATTCAAGTCGACGAGAAACTACAATTCATAGAAGAACTAGTCAAAATCATGGACCGTGAAGTTAAATGGCTCAAGCAGAGCAACATACCAATTGTTAAGGTTCGTTGGAATGCTCGAAGGGGTCCCGAGTTTACTTGGGAACGAGAGGATTAGATGAAACAAAAGTACCCACATTTTTTTCCCGAGAACGTAAAATAGGTACAATTTTAAAATTTCGGGACGAAATTTATTTAACGGGTAGGTACGGTAACGACCCGGATTTTTCCGATAGTATTATACTTACGAGATAAATATTTACATAAATTAAACCTTACCAACATGATAAGCAATCTAAATTGTTGAGACTTATGTTTTTGAAAAGAGTTTTACACAACGTTTGACCGTCCAATTTGACCGATGATTTCACGAACTATATAACATACGATAATTATACGTTTGTGTATATATATATATATGTATTTATATATATTTAACATGATTTAAGGATGGTTTAACATCTCATTGTGTACTAATAACAATGAGTTATAAGTATACTTTGAAACTACTAACTTAAATTTTCAAAATGATAACTATACGTAACGTTTTTTTTTTACATAAATACTTATAATGCTTATACATGTATCGTATAAATATGTATTTAATCACTTTTAAAGGACTTATATACATAAAACAACGTAAGTATATTTACAAAAGATAGCTATATTTGAATCCTCGTTCCGTTTCTTCAAGATTTTTACAAAGTATATCTAGGGTATATGTACCCGTATCATACCCAGCTTCTATACATATTTACTATTAGTATATACACATCAAATCAACATTCTAATCAACCATGTTACTGCCCTAGATATGAGGTAATTAGGGATTGGAATCTAGCTTAGATTTTTATACAAAATTACAAACAAAAATCTTGTCTTTATTCCCCATTAACCACGCCACCACCACCATTTATACCCCCATCCATTTTCAATTTTTACTACATCATTTCTCTAGCTAGGAACACACACATACAAGCCTCATGCATCCCTAAGAAATTCAGCAAAAATTCTCTCAAGAATCACCTTAATAACCACCATATCAAGATCAAACAAAAACACTACAAAATACTACTTCCATTTCAAGTTTATGTCCTAAGTTGCTTCCAATCTTCAATCCAACTCCACCACTCTTTTGGTTCTAGGATTTTTCTCATCTCTTATAGTAACTTTGTCCAAGTAACTTGAGGTAGTAACCTTATTCATAACCTTATTCGATTCATATTTATATAGCTACCTTATTTTGTGTTGTAAAATTTTAACAACAAGAACATAGTTTGAATGATTTCAAACTTATTCGCAAACTAAATAGATTCTTCTAACTTAACTTTTAAAACACTTCGAGACCTGTAATATATCATAATGATATGCTAACTTAACAAGATATAACTTGGTTTTACAAAGAACACCTTAAAAACTGAATCTACGTCGTCGGAGTGCAACCGGGGGCTGTTTTGGGTTGGATAATTAAAAACCATCTTGAACTTTGAATAGGAAGTTCATGTTCTGAAAAAATGATATTTTTTATGAATATGTTAACACATAAAAATTTCATGGTTTAACTCAAAGTGTAAGTATTTTTAGAAAAATGATCATTATATGTTGTTTTTATGATAGAAAATGATCACTTTCATAAGTTTCACCAAAGTTTGACCTATAACCTGTGATTTTGAATACAAACTAAGGTATTTCAGTTCATATTCTTAAAATTTGACTCGATCCAAGGAAGTGGCAAGTTGAACCAACAAAAACGGAGTTGTAATGAAGAAACTACGACTAAAACAAAATTGGGTATCCGAAGCTAGTTTAGCTACGAAAATATTTGGAGAAAAAGTAAATTAATCATATCTTTTCTAATTAATATGATATTTTATATATAATTACTTATGATTTGATTTTATATATTTCAGGACCACCCGTAAACAACACGAGAAGATTAATCATAAGACCTCATGATTGTACGCAACACGTCATTTGACAACACGGTACTTTATGTACGCAACACGTCATTTGACAACATGGTACCATGGGTTGAGATTAATTCTGATCAATATGAATACGATGGGGTCTTTATTTATTTTATTGAGCAACTAATTGTGGACCATTAACAACAGACTGCCAACTACGGACTAAGAAAATATTAAAAGTATTATAAGTATATATATATATATATATATATATATATATATATATATATATATATATATATATATATATATATATATATATATATATATATATATATATATATATATATATATATATATATATATATATATGTAACGATTACTTGAAAAGAAAATATGTTGATATATTATATATATGGTTAGGTTCGTGATATCAATCGGAGACCAAGTCGTGTTATATATCTTCAAGGCAAAAGTGAGTATATAGTCCCACTTTTAAACTCTAAATATTTCGGGATGAGAATACATGTATTTTATGATTTACGTTATGGACACAAGTGATTAAAAATATATTCTACGTTGAGTTGTACCACTGGCATATTTCCCTGTAGCTTGGTAACTACTATTTACATAGGTATTGTAAACGCGAATCCTGTTGATAGATCTATCGGGCCTGACAACCCCAACCGGACTGGACGACCAGTATTCAACGGTTGCACAGTACTTCATTTCGGTGACTACACTTGGTACGGTGTAGTAAGATTTCATAATAAAGGGAATATGCGACGTTGATTAAATGTTAACTATGGTTATCAAGTGCTCAACAACTTAGAATATTTTTTATTAAAACGTTTATATATGAAATCTTGTGGTCTATATTTATAACACTGCCGGCATTAAACCTATATCTCACCAACTTTATGTTGACGTTTTAAGCATGTTTATTCTCAGGTGATAACTAAAAGCTTCTGCTGCAACATGTTGAATTTAAGCAAGATCTTGAGTATGCATATTTGTGTCAAAAATAAAACTGCATATCGGAGAATTTGTAATGTAAAATACGTTGGAAATCGTGTTGTTATCATTACATGTAAAATTTGTAAGGCTAAGATTATCGCTAAACGATAATCATTATTATGTTGTTTAAACCTTGTATTTGTAATAAAAGCTATGGTTTGTATTGTAAAAACGAATGCAGTTTTTGAAAAACGTCGCATATAGAGGTCAATACCTCGCGATGAAATCATATGTTATTGTATTCGTCCTTATGGTTAAGGTCGGGTTATGACATCTGAAATCCACACAACCCACAAAAACATTTTGCAAACACCGGTGAAGGGTTATTTCAGAAAACTTATCTAGGGTAAAAGCTAGAATGAATTTTCAAAAGATCAAATATTTTTATAAAGATCCAATTTCCTTAAACGATCTAAATTTTCATAGTCATGTGGGACTGTAAACCACATCGTTACTATCATTATGTATACCACTGTATCAAAATCACTGATGTATAAAGTCTGAGAATAAAAAAGTGATTTGAGTGAAGTGTGATTTTATTTCAAGTTATGTATTGCTTGAGGACAAGCAACGCTCAAGTGTGGGGATATTTGATAATGCTCCAAATGAACATATATTTAGGCACAATATCCTTTCAATATGTAAAACTTTTAGTTGTAATTGTTCTATTTTATGTAATATTCGTTTAAATAAATAAGTGCGAAGATAAAAGAAGAAAACAACGATTTAAAGATGCAAATGACCAAAAAGCTCAAATGAACAAGATATAATTCAAGTGGTTCAATTTATTGATGAGAAACTTCTAAAAATTACAAGAGTACAAGCCGCGAAACACAAAGTACAAGATATCTCCGCGTACGAAAGGACGTTCGAAAATCCGAAACCGGGACCTGAGCCAACTATCAACGCGCGACGCAACGGACCTAAAATTACAAGTCAACTATGCACAAGAATATAATATAATATATATATAATTAATATAAATTATATATATTATATATATTTAAATAAAACGTCGGTAAACTAGAAAACAGAGTGATTGAGCTGGATCCATCTGGCCATGCGATCGCATGGCCTGGCTGCCTTATTCCCATGCAAATGCATGGCAGGGAAATGGTGGCCAAGTCTATAAATTCAGCATTTTTCGGACGAGTTTTACACACCATTTTTCATTCTTCCTCTGTAATCAAATACATATATTTATATTTATAATTTTAAGTTTAATTTTAAGTTTAATAATAATTGGGTTATTGTAAGAAATGTTTTACGGGTTTTAAAGTCGGAACTCTGTCCGTGTAACGCTACGCGATTAATCACCACTGTAAGCTATGTTCTTCCTTTTTAATTTAATGTCTCATAACTAAGTTATTATTATGCTAATTTAAATCAAAGTAATCATGATGTTAGACTAAATATTAAGACGGGGTTATTAGATTTTGTACCATAATTAAGGTTTGGACAAAAGACCGACACTTGTGGACATTGGACTATTAACTATTAATAGATAGGGGGTATTGTCTAATCGAATGACAACTCATTAGAATCTGTCGAACCTATCTTCAAATTAGTTAATCTAATAATTAATAAAATGATTATGTATGTTCTATTTAGTGACGTTTATACGACATCTTTTACGATCATTTAATTAATTATTCGGGTTGGGTAATTGATTATTCATTCTGATCAAGTGGGTAAATTAATCTTCATATCTCATTAAAATAGGGGTGAATTACATACAAGGATAATTGGTGTAATTGTTAACAAAGTATTAAAACCTTGGATTACACGCAGTCGATAACATGGTGTAATTATTAACAAAGTATTAAAACCTTGTTACAGTTCGAATCCCTAATTAGTTGGAATATTTGACTTCGAGAATAAGGTTAATTTGATGAGCATTTTATAATTATGACTGATGGACTATTATGGACAAAAACCAGATAGGTATCAAATAATCCAGGACAAAGGACAATTAACCTGGGTAACAATTAATTAAAATCAAAACATCAAACATCATGATTACGGAAGTTTAAATAAGCATAACACTTTTATTTTATATTTCATCGTACGTTTATTTACTGTCATTTTAATTACTGCAATTTACTTTATCGCAATTTAAATTATGTCATTTATATTATCGTCATTTATCTTTACGCTTAAAATATAAAATCGACAAATCGGTCATTTAACGGTAAAAACCCCCTTTTATAATAATATTACAATATATAATTATATATATTTTATACAAATATAGTTGTTAAAAATATAGTACGTATCACTAGCTCCCTGTGGAACGAACCGGACTTACTAAAAACTACACTACTCTACGATTAGGTACACTTCCTATAAGTGTTGTAGCAAGGTTTAGGTATATCCCATTCAATAAATAAATAAATAACTTGTGTAAATTTTTATCGTATTTAATAGTATTTCGTAGTAAAATATAATCTATTTCGTACTACACCTCGCACATATCAGCTACTATTTAGAAGAGTGGTGTTTGTGCATTAGTTGGTTTATGCATAACTTCTTGGCTCTCAATGGAACAAACACCCGTAGCTCTCTCTACTACTAAAGTCGAGTATGTAGCGATTGGAAGATCATGTGCTTACGACTTATGGATTAAACAAACTTTCCTAGATTAAGGTACCACCTCTTCTAAAACTCATATATGTATGCATTCTCGTGCTAAAATTGGACTAGTCAACCTAATAAGTGATTATTTGAACACCAATTTAGCTTTGATCATTACATGATAAGTGAAATATTAACATGCTCTATATGTTTAGGTTATACATATGTTCATCACTAAGTATACAAAGAGATATGCTCTTAGTTGAATAACCTAAAACTTATTGTATGATTTTTCAATGATAACATTTAGACTTATCATATCTGTGTTATTAAGCACTATCACTTGACATGCTTTGACTATTATGCTCATTATGTTGAATAGAGGTGCCTCATGCATGTTTTAAACTTATATGTAAATTAGATCGTTATGCATGATTACGTATATTAGCTTCAACATGCCATTCTTACTTGTATTCTTACAATGTGTATTCAACATGATATGCTTATATTATGTACAATATGCTTAACATGCTATGCTAATGATATGTGCCATATGTATGTCATGCTTGTCTTTTTACATGATTGTTGAAACTACTATGATAGTATCTATAGTGTTGCATGATATGATTACGTGTGATACTCTTACTTGTTTGTCATGCTATGTTATGCTTGTGTTTTAACATGCTTGTTTGAACTTACTTTCATGCTCTAGCATCTAAGCTTATAAATATGATTATTATGCATGATTGTTTGCTTGACAATTGATCTAATGTATATTAGCTTTTGCATGCTACTCTCACTTATGTTTTCACATTGTGCTGTGTGCAATATGTATATCATGCTATGCTATATTGTTCTACATGCTTGCTTAAACCTACTTGTTTATATACATGCATGAAATTAATAGAACTAATAGAGTTATGTTGGTACTTTATGATAGTGTTGCATGATATACTAAGTCTTTTGCTCACTACATGTTATATCGTACATTCATGCTATACTATTCATTAACTCTGATATGTGGTGGTTTATACGCACTTTTGATCTTACATGCTCTCTAACGATCACATATATTGGTCAAAGTTCTTGCTCCACTATCTTAGTTATGTATGACGCACAATAATTCTTATGCTTTCTATATATTAGTTTATGTGTGCACTAACCCTTGATTGAAGGTTTATCTAGCTCGTTGAGTTCATATGATTCCTTACTTGGTCTTATGACTATGATGTTTCAAGGGGGAGCAATACGGTTCAAGGGGGAGCATTACTCTAGGGCGCGCTTAGTTCCAGGGGGAGCTAACCTTTTTGCTTCGGCAAATGGGGGAGAAGATGTATGGTAAGTGATGTTAACACTTATGTCGGCTTACATAAGTAAACACTTACTCATATGTTTGTCATCATCAAAAAGGGGGAGAATGTTGGTTGAGAATCCAATGATAATATTCAAAAGTTAATCACTTTGTTTTGATGATGACACAAAAGAGATAAGTGCTTAATCATATGTAAGACGACATGAGTTCATAAGCCTACACTATCTCTAGCAAAAGACCAATACATAAATAATTAACTTGGTAAAATTGCTATGGGGCTGCACCACGGTCGACCGTGAGTCTGACCGTGGATGTCCTGTTCCAACGATTGCACCTTTTTCTAAAACTGTCAATATACGGCTAACCTCACGGCCGATCACAGTTCGACCGCAGTTTTCTCTGTAACCAAATTCATCCACTTTAAGATAGACCACTTTGAGACATCTATAATGCACAAAACCTTTTTAAACATACTTATAATAGTTGCCTTCTTTGATTTCAAAAGATTTTTGAGCCAAAAGATGTTAATTTTTACTAATCAGACCTAACGACATCTTAATGACATTTTAAGCTCAAATAAGATTAAACAAAAAAGTGTTTTACTTTTCAAGTGTTACAAAATGTCATTTAAATACATACCAATAAAGTTCATCAAAGTCCAAATTAAAGAGGTGCTCTCCCATTACTTTTAAGTACCATTTGTATGTATGTAGTTTTAATTATATTCAAGCTAGTCAAGGTTGTAACAAGGTTCATTTAAGCTCCAAGTAGAATCAAACTATTTCAATCAAGATGCAAGTATGTTCTAAAGAGCAAGACACTTCCATTAAGAAGATAACAAGCTATTAAAATGGGCTAGTGAAGGTTTGGAGGCTTGTAGTTTGTCAAAGGATGATTAAAGCAACTAGTTATATGATTCTTCATTATAATCAAACTAGTCAAAATTAACTTGTTGCAAGCAACCAATGAAGTATGATACTTCCATCCAAGTATTGACAAAGTTTAAGATTCATGGGTTATTGTGTTTCGAGCTTTGTGGGTTGTCAAGGGACAAGATTTCAGCATTTACCTTTTTAGGAAATTAATGACAATGGTCAAGAGCATTGGACTTTCCTCTTTAGCTAGCACATGTCAACCTCCATGTATATGTCCAAGATCAAAGGGGTAATGGAGTTATCTTCTAGGTGTATTAAGCATATTTTGAAGGCTCTATATTAGGTAAAGAAGCCAAAAATTCAAAGAAAAAGGAGCTCCAACGGATATGTTGAAATGCTGACAGAAGTTGTACGGCTGCCTGCAAGGTCGATCGTGGTTAGACCGCAGTTTTGTTTGTCAATATTTTCTTGGAATATAAATACACCACTTTGTCAAACTAGAAGACCACCTCTTTCTAACATTCTTTTAAAGTCATATCTACTGATCTCCCAAGCCTTAAGCACATATCAATGGAGAGATTATAAGAGAGAAAGAGAGATTCTACTTACACTAAGTAGAATTGAAATGTAAATTTTGTAATTATCATTTGTATCTTTAAGTTTACTTTGTAAGTGCAGTGACCCGACAAAATCGTCATTGACGGCGCCGTCTACTTAGGTCCCGTTACGTGGTCATAAGTCTTTAAAACAACGTTTGACCAAAAGATATGTCGCATTCATTTCAAATGTAAAGATTGTTCAAAGTTTACAAGAATAGTTCCACCACAAGTTACGTTACAAAGTTATAAGTACAAATGAAACTTATGCGACACAATTTAAAAGTAGCCAAAAGACGCTCCATGTATGCATATATACTCGACATCCAATGCAAGTATCAAAATAAAGAGCGGAAGCATGTATCATGTATCGTTCAAGGACCTGAGAAAAACATATAAATCTGTCAACGAAAACGTTGGTGAAATCATAGGTTTAAGTAAGTAAGTACAAGTGAACCACAAGATTTGCAACAATGAGATAATAGTAATACATTCCAAAAGTTTGTTTCACGAGCACCCAATTATCAATGCTTAACATTCCTTCCATAGAACCTCATCACAATAGTGTTAGAACATACACTGTTTCTCGAAAATACATTTCATTCGTAAACGGTAGCGAACCGTTTGAATGAGGGTTTGCCAAACCCATATGGCCATATAACATAAGTTCTCGCTTACACCCGGCAAGTGTAACTAATGATAATCGAATTGAGGATTTTTGTTCAAACTCGTATGTAGAATGTTTGTTTTCCTGTACTTGTGTTCACTTAGTAAAAAGAAACGTTTATGTTTTTCTCATCCCAAATGTAAGTGCAAAAGAGTAAAAGTGGGACTATGATCTCACCTTGAGTGCACGAGTAGTAAAGTACTTCAACAAGTAAACGTGTGCAAAGAACAATGCTAGTCTTGACCTAAACAATAGGTTGTATCAATAACGGTAAACACGATAGGTCAAAGATGTTCAATTAGTCCTATGGCTCGTTAAGACTCGATCATAATAGCATGTGAATCAAATTGTCATGTTTCATGCAAGGTACAAGTATAAAAGCATGTTAGAATGATTGCACAAACATTTGGTTAAGTTTGATTAAAAGTCAACTTAGGTCGGGTCAAAGTCAACGAAAAAGTCAACACGTTCGGGTCGGGTCCCGAACTATTTTTCTGAAGTTTTTAATCATATATGAGCATGTTAGAACAAGTTACATGTGAATCGGAGGTGCGTAGCATAGTAAACATTTTTCGAAAAATGACCAACGAAGACAGAAGCTGCCAGTGTATCTGGACGGCGTCCAGATTGTCTGGACGGCGTCCAGCTTTGAAGGCTGGGAAGGCGTCCAAATATCTGGATGGCGTCCAAGGGTCTGGACGGCGTCCAGATTGGTATTCCAGTCTGATGCAGTAAGCTTCTAAGTACACGAACCAAAAACCAAATAAACACAATTTATGATCCGCAAACAATCAAGTCAAGTATTTTATACCGTTGGGATGGTAATTTGACGAGGAAGACAACTAAACACATTTCACCAATTAATCTACCTATTATAACAACCAAAACCGCATCTAATGCTCAACATTAATCGCATACAAGTTCATAAATGCAATCCAATGATTCGGGCAACCAATTTACATGAATGATATGCCGTTTCGAAGGTAATCAAGCATACAATCCAACTAAACACTTACCAACAATAATCCATGGCATTCAATGCATCAAAAGTCCATTTCAAGTTCATCAAACCCTAATCCAAATTCACCAAAATCATAAATCAAGTTCATGAACTTTTCTAAAGCAACCTACACATCAAATTGAAGCTAGTGATACTAGGAACACAATTAGAACATGAACTTTTAACATCTAACAACATATGATCATCCAAAATTCAAGAACAACACACCAAAATTCAAGTTCATGCTAGTTACACTAAAACAACGAGATCGAGCATATAAATCATATAATCATGTTAGACTTGAGCCATAGACACTAATTAACACTTTTATAAGTTAAAAACATAAAGAATACAAAATCTAGTGATTTTAGAAAGTTACCCAAACGAGATGAAGTTGGTACCAAAATGAAGAGGATGAAGAGAGGATCACGAATATGTAATTTGTTTTGTTGCTAGCTTCCTAATCCGAATTTAGATGATGAATTCTTGTTGGTGTTCTTGAGAGAAAAAGGGAGTAGAAGAAAGATGGAGATGTTGAAATGAGAGGAGGAGGTTGAAGGTTTGACTAGTTGACCTAGTCAAATCTTTGACCTCTTGGCAAGTTTAGTCCCTCTAATTTGAATCGGGTGGGTGAATTACCTAAACGAGATAATTTAAAACGCGTATTAACGGGAGATGTTATAAACATATAACGGAGTTTAAATTAGTATAATGGAAAAGTAAATGGAAAAAGGCGGGATGTTACAGTAAGACAATTCCTTAGGGAGTCAAGGAAACTAGATAGTTCTTATGATAGGAAACACCATCTTGCTTAATGATTCAACTTCCTTAAAGGGATCTAGGAAGTTGATCAATTCCATTGAGAATTAAGTTGGTGTAACCTATTGAAGAACTATGAGTGATTGTAAGCTTAGCTTTAAGTTTACTTGTAAGCTATCTTCTTAAAGGGATCTAGAAGGTAGTTCTGATTTCACTAGGTTAGAGCATTAGGATCTTGTGGTAAAAGCATTTGGTGTTTGTGAATTTTTCAAAGGGACGTAAGGGTTCATGAGTAGCGGCTTATCGAGGAGCTAGTGTTGTATCCGGACACTCCACCGGGTTTGGGGTATCATAGTGAAGAAAAGTCTCAATTTGTAGAATCGGGGAGTGGATTAAGGTGGATTAGTTAACATCCACCCGAACCACTATAAATCCTTGTGTTTGTGCACTTACAATCTTTACATACTTGCATTAACAAACACCTACGCTTCCACACTTAAAAGTTATCTTTTAATAGCTAAAGATTTTGAAAAAGTTTTAAGAAACCGTTAAGTAACTGTTCACCCCCCCTCTAGTTACTTACACATTTCTCAAAATCGTTTATCTGAATAAACCGCTAAGGTTTAATCTCAAAAGTTTGCATATAGCAAATGCTAAGTAATAAACTATTTGTAAGATGTCAAGTTTCAACTATGAGTGACATCAAAAAGTTCTTTTATTTTCATCTGTTCGTAAACATTTCCATGTCTAGTTTCAAGTTTGTAAACATCATGTTTAAGTAAAATTCTTCGTAAGTTAGGCCACGAGATTTCTGAAAAGCTTTGTAATAATATACACTTATCATGAGCGCTTGATTATAAAGCTTTAACCTTTGCTTGAGTCGAGCACACGTCTTTAGTTTACCATATCATTGCGCTACACCGATCAAGTGTACAAGTAACAATAGAATAGACGCCTGTTATGTTTTAGGTGAGGTTTGTCAAACCTAACGGTACCATCCCGATAATTCGAGCTTACAAAGTAACTAATATAATCAAGCTAAGGGATTTTTGATCTGAACTCATATGTATATTCTTGGTAAATTACTCGTGCCTAATATGTAAAACATTCGTAAAAATAGTTTAAGAAATAGTTTCAAAAGCAGCATGTATCTCATCCCAAAAATGTTGATGAAAAAGGGACTATAGACTCACCTTAGCAAAAGCACTTGCAATTTCTTAGTAAAACGTACGATTGTCGAACAATCTCGACTGAACAACGTAACCTAAATAAGTAAATCATCTTAAGTATACACTTATAGGTCAAAACATGTCAATCCATAGTGTACACAAAGTCCTAGTCCTCAGACTGACTTAACAAACAAGTAAAAGTCAACTAATCCAAGCAAGTCAACCAAAGTCAACCCTAAAGTCAACTCAGTCAAAGTGGTCAACTAAATTCAAACATCTCAGTAGGTCATACAAACATGATGAATAAGTCAAACCTAGGTCAAGTATCACTTTACAAGTCATAATTAAGCACATCGCACTTTTGCACCTTAGAACATGCCTTAGAAATTCGTACGTCGTAGAAGGATCCAACTATAGCTCATAGCACATAAATCATTAAATCATGAACAACTCTAGATCTTAACTACACTTAAAATCGATTCTAAAAAGTCCAGCCAAAGCCTCATACGATAAATAAAAGTCAGAAGTCAGAAGGGGTCTATTCATAGTTCATTACAGCAATTTCTTCCCGCGCGTCGGTTTTGAAATATTTTTCATAAAATATAGAAAATAGATTTTGATGAAAGTCCATTTGGAGTCATCTCAAAACATCACAAAATTGTAGTGATAAAATAATCAGAAACATTGCTTTAGCCAATTATTACAATTTTGCAAACCTTTACAGACTCATCAGTTTTGTTCATCAAACAGACATATCATTTAGACGAGCACAGATCTCATGGAAAATAACGTTCTCAGAAGTTCGCATACAAATGAAACATGTCAAGTAACATATAAACTAACATATTCCATAAGATCAAAGTCTCAATCAATTCCTAGTTCACTCTAGAAACTTTTATGTAACTTTGAAAACTGATTCAGATCACTTTAAAAACTAAATCTTCGTTTTGACATAACGGAAGCATTACATAACCTTTTGACGCAAATCTTAAGTCCAAATTACATAAATTTTCATAAGAAATACAGTAGTCGCTTTTTATAAACTAAAACACAAAGCATGCAACTCAGAAAATTCGGATATCATGTGAAACCCTAACGAAACTTCGATTAATCGTAACTTAAGTATCCGGTAACGAAATCATGCAAATCCAAAGTCCAAATTCAATATTTTTTTGATACCTTTCCATCTATATACATTATAATATCAGCCCACAAGTCAATTTTATCAGATCATTAATATACAAATTCATTTTTCATGTAAACAACGTTAATCGAGCAATTAAACGATAAACGGTAATACAAGACATCATTAATTGAGAACTAGACTTGATTACACTATGTGATTGCATAAAAATCAGATCTAAAACAATTAGGGTTTTCAATTATACCTTAGAATCACAAATTGCAAGTACGTACGCGTAGAGAACTAAGAAAGCAACAACTTTAATGCATGGGACTTGATCTAATTTTGATGTTTGAGTGGTGATGGTGATGGTGGATGTCGACGGCTCAAGGGAGAGGGAGAGGGAGAGGAGCAAAAATTTGACCAAAATAATGGGGGAATGAGGGTTTGTGATTTAATTCCAAGTATTTATAGTTAGGGCCTCTAATTAAGGAAACTAATGATCTTGTAGCCCAAGCTAAGTCCAAATAGGGGAGTTTCATGGGGGTTTGGTCGTGGGTCCACTAAGGGGGCTCATGGGTTCGTTTTTGATAAATACTCATATGCGCATGGTCCGTTTCGAGTGTCGTTAATCGTACTGGGCCTCCGGAAAGTTAATTAGTCGTTGAAAAGAAATCACCGGATTTAATCCATTAATTAAATAATAAATTAAATAAGTTTTTCTTAAAGTCAATAATTATTGAAAATAATTATTTCGTCATTTTTTCGAGTTCCGTAAACTGAAAACCTTTCTAGGTGATTAACTTAATCGTAACGTTTTCTCGGTATTCTGCTGAAATGTCCCGTTCATAATAATTATAAACGTTTCATATTAATTGATTTCGTTGCGAGGTTATGACCTCTATATAAGACGTTTTTCAAAGACTGCATTCGTTTTTAACACAAACAATAACCTTTATTTTATCGACAAAGGTTTAAAGGACATAACCTAGGTTATCAAGTAATGATAATCTAAAATATCACGCTTACACATGACCATTACATAATGGTTTACAATAAATATTATGTTACAACAAAGAAAACTTTCGAATGCAGTTTTTAGACAATATCATACAAGCATGGACTCCAAATCTTGTCCTTAATTTAGTATGCAACAGCGGAAGCTCTTAACAATCACATGAGAATAAACATGCTTAAAATGTCAACAAAAATGTTGGTGAGTTATAGGTTTAACCTATATAATTATCAATCATAATAATAGACCACAAGATTTTTATTTTTATAAACACATCTCATATCAGGCATTTCACAAACTGCGTAGAGATAAAAAATCATTTATATGTTGAACACCTGGTAACCGATATTAACTTAATGCATAGAATATCCCCAAACAGAACCTCTCGTCTGTATAATAATCTCGAAGTACTAAATCCATCCATAACCTGAATGGGGGTTGTTAGGCCCAATAGATCTATCTTTCGGATTCGCGTCAATTAGGAGCCATTTTCCTAATTCTTAGGTTACCAGACTTGAAGGGCGATATTCGGTTTAATAATCCAACCATAGAATGTAGTTTCGTATACATGTGTCTATTTTGTAAAACATTTATAAAACTGCATGTATTCTCATCCCAAAAATATTAGATTTTAAAAATGGGACTATAACTCACTTTCACGGATTTTTACTTCGTCGGAAATTTAAGACTTGACCACGGATCGATTCATGAACCTATAACAAATATATACATATATATTAAAGTATGATCGAAATATATTCACAACATTTTTATTACGTTTTAATGATTTAAGTTTATTAAGTTAGCGGTCCAACGTTAGTGATCTACAACTAGTTGTCCACAGTTAGATGTACAGAAATAAATCAATATATATTATCTCGAATCAATCCACGATCCAGTGTATACAAGTCTCAGGCTAGATCATAACTCAAAGTATATATATTATTTTGGAATCAACCTCAACCCTGTATAGCTAACTCAATCATTACTGCATATAGAGTGTCTATGGTTGTTTCAAATAATATATATAGATGGGTCGATATGATATGTCAAAATATTGTATACGTGTCTATGGTATTCCAAGATTACATAATATATGTTAGAATACATGTATAATACAATATAAGTTAGTTAAGTTATGGTTAGTCTAGATTTGTTACAAAATTTTCGTAGCTAAAACTAGCAAATTTATCCAATTTTGTTTTACCCGTCATTTCTTCGTTTCAAACCCGTTTTGAGTGATTCAAGTTGCTATGATTTCATAATGAACTGAAATTTATGAAACTAAACATAAAAAGTATAAGTTTATAGTCAAAAATGCAGGTTACAAGTCATTTTTTTAAAGAGGTAGTCATTTCTGTCGAAAAATGACATCTTGATGACCATTTTGAAAAACATACTTCAATTTTGTGATTAACCATGATTTTTGGATATAGTATCATATTCATATGAAATATCATTTTTCCAAAAAACAAACTTCCAATTCAAAGATTAAGATAGTTTTTATTTTTCTAACCCAAAACAGCCCCCGGTTTCACTACGATGGCGTATGTCCAGTTTTATGGTGTTCTTCGTGTTTCCAGGTTTTAAATCATTAAGTTAGCATATCATATAGATATAGAACATGTGTTTAATTGATTTTAAAAGTTATGTTAGAAGGATTAACTTTGTTTGAGAACAAGTTTAGAATTAACTAAACTATGTTCTAGTGATTATAAGTTTAAATCTTTGAATAAGATAGTTATATATATATGAATCGAATGATGTTATGAACATCATTACTGCCTTAATTTTAGTAGGTAAACCTACTGGAAGTGACAAAAATTGATCTAGCTTCAAAGGATCTTGGATGGCTTGAAAGTTCTTGAAGTAGAATCATGACACAAAAACAAGTTCAAGTATGATTTTTACTCGAATTAAGATAGTTTATAGTTATAGAAATTGAATCAAAGTTTGAATATGAATATTACCTTGAATTAAAATGATAACCTACTGTAAATAACAAAAGTTTCTTGATCTTAGATGATTACTTGGAATGGATTAGAAAGCTTGGAAGTAGACTTGTAAACTTGAAAGTATTCTTGATTTTATGAAACTAGAACTTATAGAATTTATGAAGAACACTTAGAACTTGAAGATAGAACTTGAGAGAGATCAATTAGATGAAGAAAATTGAAGAATGAAAGTGTTTGTAGGTGTTTTTGTTCATTGGTATATGGATTAGATATAAAGGATGTGTAAGTTTATTTTTTTTGTAAATAATTCATGAATGATTTATAATATTTTTTGTAATTTTGTGAGATATTTCATGATAGTTGCCAAATTATGATTCCCACATGTTTAGGTGACTCACAAGGGCTGCTAATAGCTAATAATTGAAGTGTATATACCAATAGTAAATACATCTAGAAGCTGTGTATTGTACGAGTACAAATACGGGTGCATACGAGTAGAATTGTTGATGAAAATGAATGAGGATGTAATTGTAAGCATTTTTATTATGTAGAAGTACTTTAATATGTGTCTTGAAGACTTTCAAAAGTGTACTAATACATCTAAATGCACTACATGTATATACATTTTAACTGAGTCGTTAAGTCATCGTTAGTCGTTACATGTAAGTGTTGTTTTGAAACCTTTAAGTTAACGATCTTGTTAAATGTATTTAATTCATTGTTATTATACTTAAATGAGATGTTAAATTGTTATGTTAACATGATAACATAGTGTATGAATATATCTTAACATCATATATATATATATGTTAAAATACTATTACAACGATAATCGTTACATATATATATTGTTTCTAAATCCTTAAGTTAGTAGTCTCATCTTATTTGCATAGTTCATTGTTAATACACTCAATGATATACATAATTATCATTTTATCATGTTAAATATAGTATATCAATATCTTAATACAATACATATGTATTTAGTAAGACGTTGTTATAACGATAATCGTTATGTATATCGTTTCGAGCTTCATAATTCAATATTCTCATTTTTTTATGTATATCACACATTGTTAATATACTTAGTGAGATACTTCTATATCATAATCTCATGTTAACCATATACATGTCCATATATATCATCATGTCGTTTTTACAAGTTTTAACGTTCGTGAATCGCCGGTCAACTTGGGTGGTCAATTGTCTACATGAAACTTATTTCAAATAATCATGTCTTAACAAGTTTGATTGCTTAACATGTTGGAAACATTTAAACATGCAAATATAGTTTTCATTTAATATATAATCATGGAATAATCAAGGAAAAGTTCGGGTCACTACAGTACCTACCCGTTAAATAAATTTCGTCCCGAAATTTCAAGCTGTTGGAAGTGTTGACGCATCTTCTGGAAATAGGTGCGGGTATTTCCTCTTCATCTGATCTTCATGTTCCCAGGTGAACTCGGGTCCTCTATGAGCTTTCCATCGAACCTTAACAATTGGTATTTTATTTTTCTTAAGTCTTTTAACCTCACGATCCATTATTTGGACGGGTTCTTCAATGAATTGAAGTTTTTCATTGATTTGGATTTCGTCTAATGGAATAGTGAGATCTTCTTTAGCATAACATTTCTTCAGATTCGAGACATGAAAGGTATTATGTACTCCGGCGAGTTGTGGTGGTAAGTCAAGTCGGTAAGCTACTGGTCCAACACGATCTATAATCTTGAATGGCCCAATGTACCTTGGATTTAGTTTCCCCCGTTTACCAAATCGAACAATGCCTTTCCAAGGTAAAACCTTAAGCATGACCATCTCCCCAAATTCAAATTCTATATCCTTTTTTTAATGTCCGCGTAACTCTTTTGTCGACTTTGGGCTGTTTTCAACCGTTGTTGAATCAGGATGATCTTCTCAGTAGTTTCTTGAATTATCTCCGGACCCGTAATTTTTCTATCCCCAACTTCACTCCAACAAATCAGAGACCTGCACTTTCTACCATAAAGTGCCTCAAACGGTGCCATCTCAATACTTGAGTGATAACTGTTGTTGTAGGAAAATTCTGCTAACGGTAGGTGTCGATCCCAGCTGTTTCCAAATTCAATAACACATGCTCGTAGCATGTCTTTAAGAGTTTGTATAGTCCTCTCACTTTGCCCATTGGTCTGTGGATGATAGGCAGTACTCATGTCTAGACGAGTTCCCAATGCTTGGTGCAACGTCTGCCAGAATCTTGAAACAAATCTGCCATCCCTATCAGAGATAATAGAGATTGGTATTCCATGTCTGGAGACAATTTCTTTCAAGTATAATCGCGCCAACTTCTCTATTTTTTCATCTTCTCTCATTGACAGAAAATGTGCTGATTTGGTGAGTCGATCGACTATTACCCAAATAGTATCATAACCACTTGCAGTCCTTGGCAATTTAGTACTGAAATCCATGGTAAAGTTTTTCCATTTTCATTCCGGGATTTCGGGTTGTTGAAGTAGACCTGATGGTTTCTGATGTTCAGCTTTGACATTAGAACACGTCAAACATTTCCTACGTATCTAGCAATATCGGCTTTCATACCCGGCCACCAAAAGTATTTCTTGAGATCTTTGTACATCTTTCCTGCTCCGGGATGTATTGAATATCTAGTTTTATGTGCTTCCTTAAGTACCATTTCTCTCATGTCTCCAAACTTTGGTACCCAAATTCTTTCAGCTATATACCGGGTTCCGTCTTCTCGAATATTTAGATGTTTTTCCGATCCTTTGGGTATTTCATTCTTCAACTTTCCTTCACTCCCTGTTGCGCCTCCTTTATTTGAGTAGTAAGGTTAGTATGAATAATTATATTCATTGCTTTTACCCGAATAGGTTCTCTGTCTTTTCTACTCAAAGCGTCGGCTACCACATTCGCCTTCCCCGGGTGGTAACGAATCTCAAAATCGTAATCATTTAACAATTCAATCCACCTACGCTGCCTCATGTTTAGTTGTTTCTGATTAAATATATGTTGAAGACTTTTGTGGTCAGTATATAGAATACTTTTGACCCCATATAAGTAGTGTCTCCAAGTCTTTAATGCAAAAATAACAGCGCCCAATTCCAAATCGTGAGTCGTATAATTTTGCTCGTGAATCTTCAATTGTCTGGACGCATAAGCAATTACCTTCGTTTGTTGCATTAATACACAACCGAGGCCTTGCTTTGAGGCATCACAATATATCACAAAATCATCATTCCCTTCAGGCAATGACAATATAGGTGCCGTAGTTAATTTTTCTTCAACAATTGAAACGCTTTCTCCTGCTCATCCTTCCATTCAAATTTCTTCTCTTTATGCGTTAATGCAGTCAAGGGTTTTGCTATTTTGGAAAAATCTTGGATGAGCCTTCTGTAGTAACCAGCCAGTCCTAAAAATTGGCGTATATGCTTCGGAGTTTTCGGGGTTTCCCACTTTTCAACGGTTTCAATCTTTGCCGGATCCACCTGAATACCTTCTTTGTTCACTATGTGGCCGAGGAATTTGTAATGACCCATTCTAATCCATCTGGATGAAGTCTTCAACAGTTGGTCCCATTGCGAGGTTCTGACCTCTATATGCCATGAACGACTCCATGTAATATGAACAAATGCACAGCAGAAGATTTCTTTCATACCTGAGAATAAACATGCTTTAAAGTGTCAACCAAAAGGTTGGTGAGTTCATAAGTTTATCATAAAACAATAAAATTCATCATTTTGATAGACCACAAGATTTAAATGCTGCATGGTATAAATGGGCCCGAATCCTATACCCACCTGTAATGTACATGCGATATCTTTTAAATACAGTACACCTTTCTCGTGTACAAAATTATCTTTCATAAATCTTAGTAACCGTACACATATCTTGTGCACAAAAATAACATACACATAACCTGTGTATAAAATCATTCTCTCGATACATAACATTCACTTTTCATTGCTTTCATAGCTTGGCTTGGTAACCGACCTTAACATATAATGCGCATAATGATATCCCCAAAACAGAACATCTCGTCTGTATAATAATCATATAAACTTCGAAGTACTAAACACCACGCCCACTAGCCCTTCCGTCTAGTGAACATTCTGGGTGGGGGTGTTAAACCCGGTAGCTACCTTTAGGATTCGCGTCAATTAGGCGTACACTAATTCTCAAAATTAGTGATGTTCCCTAATTTTTAGGTTACCAAGCAATAATAATCAGGGGAAAATATTCATATCAATTGTGGCAATTATCACGTCCACATAATTCAATGGTGGAAATTATCACGATTCGAGGAATGTTTTGCTTGTGTCTATCTCGTCAAACATTTATAAAAGCATTTCATGTATTCGCAGTTAAAAATGTATTTCAAAAGCATTTAATAAAGCACTTATAAAAGTAGCGCATGTATTCTCAGTCCCAAAAATGTAATGAGTAAAAGGGAATAAAATGAGCTCACCTAATGTATTTTGTAGTAAAAATACATATGACTATATTGAACAATACAGGGTTGGCCTCGGATTCACGAACCTATATCATTTGCATATTTATTAATACACATAATCGTAATCGAATAAGTTTATGTATTATTATTAATGGTTATTTTAGTAACTTGTATGTTTCTTTGTTAATTAATTTAACTATTTTTATTTTATATACTTTAGATAATTAATTAATACTCATTATGAAAATATTAGTGTTGTTATATGAATGTATTAAATATATTCTTATATAGCTATTTATTTGATAAAATAATGTCAATAATAATAAATAAAAATTTGTATCTTTTTATGATAATTGTAATGCTAAAAATAGTTAGATTTAGTAATGATGCTAATATTAATAGTTTTGATAATAATAATAATAATAATAATAATAATAATAATAATAATAATAATAATAATAATAATAATAATAATAATAATAATAATAATAATAATAATAATAATAATAATAATAATAATAATAATAATAATAATAGATATAAAATACTACCTTAAAAGCTTTCCCAAAAATATTGCCACCGACGGGACTTGAACCCGGGACCTCTCGTTCACCCATAACACCCTCTAAACCAATCGTCTGCCTATTTCTTTCTGATTTAACACTCATAGATAAATGTATAACCCGTATTAACTGTCCATCTTCTCCTTCAATAATCAATTCATCTCAATTATCATCTTACACCATTTATTCTTGCTGTATCATTATTCTTTATCATAATCATAATCCTAAATCCAAATCATAACTCATAATCATAATTATAAATCATAATCATAATTCATAATCTTAATTATAAATCATAATCCTAATCTAATCTAATCCAATCATCATCAATGATTATAATCGTTGACATCCCTCATCCTCAAATCGTTTATCATCATAATCATTGATTTCTTGGAATGAAGACTGAACCAAAAAAATGTATACGTAGGCACGTAGCTGTAAGTAATCTATTTGCAGGTTGTTGTATGGCAATGCACAGATACACGAAAAGAGTAGCAGCCCAACTGCAAATTGATTTTTGGTCCAACATTACATAAACTCTCGGCCCAATAATATCACGGCCCAACAGTAAAACAATTTCGTGGCCTTTTTTGTTGCACTGGTAACACGACTTGTAAATTGACAGATACATCAATAACTAATAATGCATGCACACCTCAATATTTCATCATCAATACATCATCATCCATTATCACAAAAAATCGATGTGTCCCTTATCATTGCAAGTTGCATGATACTAATAATATTAAAGAAATATTTCGACCAGAAGGAGATGAGAAAACGTAGGGACACATGGTCCAAGATTCAATTAAACCGAGTTTCCCTTTTTCTTTAACAAATCAAGTGGGGTTATATGGAAATGGAGTTATAATATTTGTAAGTGGGTCTTTCGGTGGTTGTGGGATTCGAATAAAAAAAAACAGAAAGACCTATATATATATATGCAATATTCATTTACCCAGCTTCATCTCATTCTTAATCAGAAAAGAAATAATGGTTCTAGTCATTTTTCTTTGGTGTTTAAGGATGTTTCTTTGTTGATGCAGCGAACAAGAGGTAGGAAAACAGGAACAAAGAGTAGCTGTATAGAATTCACTTGTGGACGTCAATGGTTTATGGCAACAGAAAATTTAGGCGAGAGACAGAAATAAGATGGGAATGGAACGGGTTCTGCGTATAAGAATATATATATATATATATATATATATATATATATATATATATATATATATATATATATATATATATATATATATATATATATATATATATATGTATATATATATATATATATATATATATGTATATATATATATATATATATATGTATATATATATATATATATATATATATATATATATATATATATATATATATATAGAGAGAGAGAGAGAGAGAGGGGAAAGGGAGAGGGTGGTGATTTGGGTGGTTACGGTTTGTTGTGATCAAATGTGAAACAGAAAACAGTAAGCATAGTTGGGGTTTTGGGTTCATTTGAAAACAAGAAACGAAGAGGTAGCAGTAGCACATCATGATGGTTATACCTGGTGTTCTTGATAAATAGCAAGAAGAAGCAAAAGAGGTGGCGGCAGTGAGGTGTGATAGGTGGTAGCCATCGTGATTAGATGGTGTTGATTCAATTGTATAAGAAAAGGAAGAGATAGAAAGAGGTGGTGAATGTTGAAGTAAGAATTTAATCAAGTTGGTTTGTTTGAACCATTTAAACAGAAAACAAAATATGAAGGATGAGAGAGAGATAGATTGAGATATAGAAAGGTTTTGGTGGTTTTGGATTCGGTTGTGGTTCAAACGAGCAATAGGTACAGCGGTCTAAAAGGGGTGTTTGAGTCTGGTTACAACAGAAATGAAAAGCATTAACAATGTTCGTGATTCATGGAAGTCTTAATAATGGTTGTTCATCTAACCAAAAATCAAGAAGAGAGAAGTTGCAGGTGGTGATTTCGTAGTGGTGTAAAAAGTGGTGATCATGGGTTTTTGTTTAGAAGTTCATGATTAATAGTTATAGCATAAATCAATATTAGAAATTGATATTGTGAAGTCATTTGATATCATTTACAGCTGGGGTTGGTTGTTTTCTAGCACAATGGAAATCGACAGGTTAATATTCGCTTGGTACGGAATATATAAAAAATATATAAAGGGAATCAATGGTTAACAGAAATTTGGAGTCATATTAGTGTCTATTACTCTCTATTACTCTGATTTGTACAAACAGCATCAATTATCTATAGTTAGATAAGATTGCAATTGGATTCTGATCTTAAGTCAAGCTATACAATTTCTTTTTATGACTATTATTAATAATTAATATTTAATAATTATAATTATATTAATAATAATAATCTTAAATAAAAATAATACAGATTTCCTAATGTACAAATATGTGTATCTAATTCACAAATTTTAGAATTTAATCAGTACAATTATATTAAGGCTATTAATAATACTAATAATAATATTAATTATAATAATATTAATACTAATAGTAATAATAAAAGTAGTATAAATAATATTTGTTATAACATTTATATTTTAACTTACATTTTATATTATTAGCCATGTAGTATTTAATAATTACATTTATTAAATATTTAATAGCTTATACAATATTTATATATAGAAATTATATATGTATATATATTTATGTATATATATATCCATTCTAATATTCACTTAACTAGTTTGAATATTATTTTATCCATGTAGTTCTACTACTTAACTTGTATCTTGTTATTTTAATTTATTATATATATACTTATATATATATATATATATATATATATATATATATATATATATATATATATATATATATATATATATATACACATATATACATATACATAGATGTATTTAATTACAAACAATTGTTCTTGAATCTGATGGATTTCAATACATAAACAAAGTCACAAACCCATTTTGTTACATATAAATTCGTGTGTATATGTATATATAAAGCGGAAGCAATTTCAAGTTTATGCATGTAAAGTTTAACCCTTTTAAATTTGAAATCCATTAAAGATCTAGTCTTGAAAATACACTTAAATGTAAATAGAGCTAGTTAGATGTTTATACCTACTCCAAAATGGAGGTGAAGAACTAGGATGAAGAAGATGATGTAGATGAAGAAAACTTCTAACTTGAAGCCTCAAATCTTTGATACCCACAAGCAATAATCAACACCCAAGACTTGGTTAGGATTTTAGACACTTAATTACTTGCAAAAATCAACCAAGAATCCCTTGAAGAAGCTCCAAAATTTCGGCCAAAAAGGGGAGGAGAAAGGAGAGGAAATTGCAAGTATTATTTTCAAAATGCTAGAGTCAAAGAGTGTGTTAAAAGTTGCACCAATGCATGTGTATTAGTCATAATTATATGGAGTAATCAAGGAAGGGTGGTTGGCACCTAGGAGCCTTCAAAAAAATGGCCCCCCACCCCTTCCATTTATTTTATATTTTATTACATATTTATAAAACATACATGCATTTAGTTGTAAGTATTTTATTTTATAAGCCTTTTATAAAATAAAATGCAACACACATATGTTACATACACTTTATATTATTTATAACCTATATAAATAATATACAACATGTAGTAACTTATAATTATCCAAATAATTATATCTAGCATTTATTTTAGAAAACCAATTTCTAAAATTCAAGTGTCGTGTATTTGCTTTAATGATCCGATTGTCAAAACAAATACATAAAGTGTTGATAGCTTGTTATTGGGTATGACCCGACTTGGATCACAACATGTAAGCCACATTAATTTATTATGTCTCTCGGGCACAAGAAAATCCTTCAATCTCCCACTTGCACGAGAAACATAAGGAATTAATGCAAGTGACAGATACCACCTAACGACCGTCCATCACCCCCAACATGTTATGACTTAGTGCCATTCAATAACATCATCCCTTTCGAGTTTCCATTTCGAATATGATTTAGGTGAATCTTTCAATATATCCTTTTGCCCTAGATGTCATGTTAAATCCAAGAGACATAGAATGATCACTCTCTTATAGATTTAACTTTGTCAGGCCTTAGACATCTGACTCTCAACGAATAAGAGGGACAAATTCCATCTTGACTACATACGTCCTAGACATTACACTTCGTACCATACCTGAAACCTCCCTTATGTACTACCATGTTTCAGAATAGCGAAGGAAAGAATCAAGGCACAATATTCGGTGAATATCTGAACCCAATATGTGTCTCAGGTCAGAGGATATAATGATATTCTCCTTTACTCAAGATTACATGTGATCAACCACAAAGGTTCCATATAGTAATCTTGAGAGCGGGTCTTCCAATATTTGTGTCCCACAAATATCTATGAACCTTGGTTGCAACCTTGCCCTACATTCACCATTTGAATGTTAACCAATCCAAGTTCATAATAGTCTAGACCTCACACTTGTTCCCACAAATGTGATCAACTACGGAATTTAGAATAATAATTTATTCATGGATAAAATATGCTAAATTGGAACATGACTCATAATTTAAATTAATACCATAATTATATTAATGAGTTTGAACTAATTCGTTCCGTTACAATACATAAAGTAGATCAATTCCAATCACTAGAATGTCGAAGCCCTAATGCACAAACATGTCCCTCATGTTTTGGCCCATGTAAAAGCTTCGTGAGTGGATCCGCAACATTTTGATCTGTGTGAACTTTGTGAATACATATCTTTCCCTTTTCAACCTCATCCCTAATGTAGTTGAATCTCCGCTCAATGTGACGAGTCTTTTGATGAGCACGAGGTTCCTTGATTTGAGCAATCGCACCCTCGTTGTCACAAAAGATCTCAAGAGGGTCCTGAATGGAAGGGACCACTCCTAAGTCGTCGATGAATTTCTTCATCCATGCAGCTTCCTGAGCTGCCAATGAGGCGGCAATGTACTCCGACTCTGTAGTGGATAACGCAACAACTTCCTGTTTCGCACTCTTCCAAGAGACCGCACCACCATTTAACATGAATACATAACCGGATTGTGACCGAGAGTCATCTCGATCAGTTTGGAAACTCGCGTCCACGTAACCTTTTACAACGAGTTCCTCCTCACCAGACCCATATATTAGAAACATATCCTTAGTCCTTCTAAGGTATTTCAATATACATTTAACCGCAGTCCAATGACTATTTCCTGGGTTATTCTGGTATCTACTTGTCAAGCTTAGAGCGCATGACACATCCGGTCTAGTACATATCATTGCATACATGATAGACCCAATAGCAGATGCGTATGGGACTTTCTTCATTCTCTCTTGTTCATCTTTCGTGGTAGGACACTGAGATGAACTGAGAACGGTTCCTCTTTGAATAGGTACCAAACCTTTCTTAGAGTTTTCCATCTTGAACCTTTTCAAGACCTTATCAATGTATGTACTTTGACTTAAGCCTATCAATCTCTTGGATCTATTCCTATAGATTCCAATCCCCAATATATATTGTGCTTCTCCAAGATCCTTAATGGAGAAGCAACTTTTTAACCAAGTTTTGACCTCTTGCATTGTGGTTATATCATTCCCAAATAATAATACGTCATCCACATATAGCACAAGGAACATTATGGAGCTCCCACTAGCCTTCTTGTATACACAAGCTTCATCACCATTTTTAATAAAGCCAAATTTCTTTGCCTCTTCATTAAAACGATGATTCCACATTCTCGATGCTTGTTTCAACCCATAGATTGATTTCTTTAACTTGCATACTTTTTTAGGATTTTTCGGATCGACAAAACCTTCGGGCTGTGCCATATAGACATCTTCCTCAAGATATCCATTTAGGAAAGCGGTTTTGACATCCATTTGCCAAATTTCGTAATCATAATGAGCAGCGATGGCAAATAATATCCTAATAGACTTTAGCATTGCCACAGGCGAGAAGGTCTCATCATAGTCAACCCCTTGAGTTTGAGTGAAACCCTTTGCTACAAGTCTAGCTTTGTATGTATCCAAGTTTCCATGTATGTCGGTTTTCATCTTGAAAATCCACTTGCAATCAACTAGCTTAGAGCTAGGAGGTTGCTCAACAAGTTCCCAAACTTGGTTTTCATACATGGATTGCATCTCGGCGTTCATGGCTTCCTGCCATTTATCTTTATCTATCCTTGATAAAGCATCTTTGTAGTTTGTCGGTTCATCCAAATCAACCGTATAGCAACCATCCACGAGAAACCCATATCTCTCGGGAGGATTACTAATCCTACTAGATCTTCGAACGTCTTGTGTACCTTGATCATCCACTTGATCATTTTCAGCATCCTCATGTTGAGTGCTAGTGTCAACCAATTGTGTATCATCGGCTTGATCTTGTACCTCTACAAGATCTATTTTTCTTTCACCATCACCTTCCATAAGGAACTTGGTTTCAAGGAATTCCGCTTTCCGAGCTACAAATACCGTTTGCTCGGATGGATCATAGAAGTAATATCCCATGTCATCTTTGGGATATCCTATGAAGATACACTTTGTGGATCGAGCATGTAGCTTATTTGCTACATAACGCTTAGGATAAGCTTCACATCCCCATACTTTCAAGTATGAAAGAGAAGGAGGTTTTCCAAACCACATCTCATGAGGAGTTCGTTCCACTTTCTTGGTTGGGGCCATATTTAAAATACGAGCCGCGGAGCTTAGACAATAACCCCAAAATGATAGAGGTAACGAGCTTCTAGCCATCATAGATCGAACCATATCCATTAGGGTTCGGTTCCTCCTTTCGGATACTCCATTAAGTTGGGGTGTTCCGGGTGGAGTAAGTTGTGAGATGATCCCACAACTCCTAAGATGATCTTGGAAGGCATCGCTTAGGTATTCACCTCCTCTATCGGTACGAAGTACCTTGATTGTCCTATTGAGTTGATTTTGTACTTCGTTTTGATATTCTTTGAATGCTTTAAACGTTTCGTCCTTGTGTCTTAGTAAATAGACATATCCGAAACGACTAAAGTCATCAATGAAAGTAACAAAGTATCTTTCACCATTCCTAGTTATGGGTTTAAAGGGTCCACATACATCCGAATGTATTAAACCCAATAAATCTTTAGCCCTTTCATGAGTGCCTTTGAAAGGTGCTTTAGTCATCTTGCCTTGTAAACAAGATTCACATACATCAAACGAATCCATTTCATTTGATTTCAAAAGTCCATTCCTTTGAAGTGTATGCATTCGGTTCTTGTTTATATGTCCAAGGCGACAATGCCATAAATAGGAATCACTCAAATCCCTTTTGAGTTTCTTGGTGCTAGTATGGTATATTGAGCTATTAGATGATGCATCATCATGAACCAATTCATAAATTCCATTTGAAGGCGTAGCCTTGAAATAGAATATATCATCTTTAGAAAAATGGATATCATTATCAATAAAATTAACATTGAAACCACATTGTCTTAAGCGAGAAATAGAAATAATGTTTCGACATAAATCCGGTGCATACAAAACATTTTCTAAAATAAGCTCCAATCCACTTGGAAGCTTCAAAACAAATTCTCCTTGAGCTTTAACATGCACCTTTGCACCATTGCCCATATAGAGACTTGATGTTCCCGCTTTATGATCACTTCTTTTGAACCCCTGCAAAGAATTGCAAATATGAGTTCCACATCCCGTGTCTAATACCCATGTATTAGAAGAAGTAATACTAAGCTCTATATATACCATATATATATTACCTGAGGTTTGCCCTGCATCCCTCTTGTCCTTCAACTCTTTAAGATAGACCGGACAGTTTCGTTTCCAATGACCCATCTCACCGCAACCGAAACATGGGTCTTCCTTGGGGTTTGCCTTCTCGGCTACCTTTTGCTTCTTGGCCTTGTTGATGGTTGGGGTAACCATCTTCCCCTTCCCTTTGCCTTGATGGACGGGTCCTTTTCTCTTAGCCACCTTTGGCTTAGAGGTGTTACCTTTAGACCCACCTTGATCGATTGCTAACACGGGTAAAGCTCTTTTACCCATGCTTGTTTCCGCCGTCCTAAGCATACCATGAAGCTCACCTATGCTCTTATCCATCCCATTCATGTTGTAATTAATTACAAATTGATCAAACCTCTTTGATAGGGAGTTAAGGATAAGATCGGTGGCTAACTCATTAGATATGTTAAGGTTGAGACGGTTAGCACGATCGATAAGGCTTTTCATCTTAAGTACATAAGATGAAACCGATTGGGATTCGTCCATACGACAAGCATGAAGCGCCCGAACCGTTTCGAAACGCTCAACACGTGCTTGTTGGAGAAACATCTCCTTCAATTGTGTTATCATGTCGTAAGCGCTATGATGCTCGAAATCCTTTTGGAGTTCGGGTATCATAGTCCCAAGCATTAAGCATGAGACTTGAAGGGAGTCGTGGCAATACTTATCGTAAGAGGCCATTGCCTCCACATCACTCTCATCCGGTTGGTCGGGAATGGGGTCCTCAAGCACATACATTTTATCCTCTTGTTTGAGGACAATCCGAAGATTGCGGAACCAATCCATAAAATTTGTATGGTTGAGTTTGTCTTTCTCGAGGAGAGACCGTAACGATAGGTTGTTAAAGTTAAGTGGTGCGTTGTTCATGTTGTTGTTGTTATTAGCGGCCATCTACAAAATTCAACAAAGTTCTTTTAAGTATCGATTTGGATTTAATAAACAATACCCTTTTAATTTGTTTTATTAAATATTAGAATCCAACGGTAAATCAAATTTCGGTTAGGTGACCTTTATCCCGTCATTTGATTTAGCTAGGTAGTCATAATGACAATTGCAATCCTTTTGCAACTTCTAAGTTATGGGATCATGCAATCCTTTTGCATGGCATATTAATCCCATCAACGCCTATTTGTTCCTCATGCTTCGGTGACCCTAAGTTCATGATTCCCAAATCAAGTCGTCCTACTTGTGTAGACATGTAGACTTAACATACAAGTGGTTAGGTGACCTTTATCCCACAAGCATGCAAAGTGTACTTTATTCATATTAGTTCACTCATGACGGTTAGGTGACCTTTATCCCATCATGAGATTCCTAATATGTCTAAGTGTTTCCACAAAAGGATGGCGTTTAACTTGTTTATCTTGTATTAGTAAAGGGATTTTAGGTTTTCTACATTCTAGTTTAGAAAACAAAGTGCTATACACCAACATGCATTTGGTGTGTAGTATGTTTATGAAAAACCCATTTTCATGTGCCTTTTAGTAACCAATTACTAGTTTTAACCATTTCATTACCTTTTTAAATAAACCATTTTATTCAAGTCTAATAACCAATTATTAGTGTCATTTTGTTATGTTTTATTATAACCATTTTATAATGTATTATGCAAGTGTAATCATGTGATGATCTTGTAGCAACCAAACATACAAACATACACAAACATGCATAGCAAAGTGTTCACAATCAAGAGCCATTTTGGTAGACATTTGTTTAGCCAATAAACAAATGTCACCTAAGGGGTTAAACCAAAGTAAGAGATTTTACCAAAATCTCCCACTTAATCTTGTAATCTTCAAAACTTCATCTTGTAATCTTCTTCATGAATCTTCACTTTCATTTTACAAAATCATATCCTAATACAATTTTTCTAGAAAATGAAATAACAACCTATTCTATTTTACAAACCAAAATAGAACAAATTACATACAAAATACAAGATTAATTACAACTTTTACAAACCAAAATTACAAAATAATTACAAGCCATATGAATGAATATTACACCCATGAATAATCACCAAATCAATCAACCAAACAAACACATGGCCTAGGCTCGATTGTGAACAACAACATAACATCAAACATGGCCAAAACTTGAAATCCCAAACCCATTTTTGGGACCAAATATTTCGGCCATCACCATACACCCACCAAAACTCAATATTTTTACATTCTACTTTCATGCATGTTGGTAGATTGTAAAGAAAGTGAGTTTACTAGCCAAAAACAAGAAGCATATTAACAAGACTTTGGCTCTAGATACCATTGATGGATTTCAATACATAAACAAAGTCACAAACCCATTTTGTTACATATAAATTCGTGTGTATATGTATATATAAAGCGGAAGCAATTTCAAGTTTATGCATGTAAAGTTTAACCCTTTTAAATTTGAAATCCATTAAAGATCTAGTCTTGAAAATACACTTAAATGTAAATAGAGCTAGTTAGATGTTTATACCTACTCCAAAATGGAGGTGAAGAACTAGGATGAAGAAGATGATGTAGATGAAGAAAACTTCTAACTTGAAGCCTCAAATCTTTGATACCCACAAGCAATAATCAACACCCAAGACTTGGTTAGGATTTTAGACACTTAATTACTTGCAAAAATCAACCAAGAATCCCTTGAAGAAGCTCCAAAATTTCGGCCAAAAAGGGGAGGAGAAAGGAGAGGAAATTGCAAGTATTATTTTCAAAATGCTAGAGTCAAAGAGTGTGTTAAAAGTTGCACCAATGCATGTGTATTAGTCATAATTATATGGAGTAATCAAGGAAGGGTGGTTGGCACCTAGGAGCCTTCAAAAAAATGGCCCCCCACCCCTTCCATTTATTTTATATTTTATTACATATTTATAAAACATACATGCATTTAGTTGTAAGTATTTTATTTTATAAGCCTTTTATAAAATAAAATGCAACACACATATGTTACATACACTTTATATTATTTATAACCTATATAAATAATATACAACATGTAGTAACTTATAATTATCCAAATAATTATATCTAGCATTTATTTTAGAAAACCAATTTCTAAAATTCAAGTGTCGTGTATTTGCTTTAATGATCCGATTGTCAAAACAAATACATAAAGTGTTGATAGCTTGTTATTGGGTATGACCCGACTTGGATCACAACATGTAAGCCACATTAATTTATTATGTCTCTCGGGCACAAGAAAATCCTTCAGAATCGTCGGGGACAGTCAATGGTCAAATGTAATACATGAACATAGTTCAAAGTTTTTGAGATTTCAACATTACAGACTTTGCTTATCGTGTCGAAAACATTAAATCATAAAACATTAAAGTTTAAATTTGGTCGGAAATTTCCAGGTTGTCACAGAATTGAACTTCTTTCAACCAAAATGCACACTTTGAAAACTTAGCATACAATTTTTCCCTCCTCAATAATTCTAACACCTTTCTCAAATGCTCACCGTGCTCTTGATCATTCTTTGAGTAAATAAGTATGTCATCGATGAAGACAATGACAAATTTGTCAAGATATAGCCCACACACTCGGTTCATGAGGTCCATGAATACAGCTGGTGCGTTAGTCAATCCAAAAGGCATAACCATAAACTCATAATGACCGTAACGCGTCCTAAAAGCAGTCTTTGGAATATCATCCTCCTTCACCCGCATTTGATGATACCCAGAACGTAAATCAATCTTCGAATAAACCGACGAGCCTTGTACTTGATCAAATAAGTCGTCGATTCTCGGTAGTGGGTAGCGGTTCTTGATGGTAAGTTTGTTCAACTCTCGGTAGTCTATACACAACCTGAATGTACCATCCTTCTTTTTGACAAATAAAACATGAGCTCCCCATGGTGATGTGCTTGGTCGTATGAAGCCACGCTCTAAAAGTTCTTGTAATTGGCTGTTCCTTCATTTCGCTGGGTGCGAGTCTTTATGGAGCACGAGCTATTAGTGCAGCTCCTGGTACAAGGTCTATCTGAAATTCAACGGATCGATGTGGAGGTAGTCCCGGTAATTCTTTCGAATATACATCGGGAAATTCTTTTGCGACGGGAACATCATTGATGTTCTTTTCTTCGGATTTGACTTTCTCGACATGTGCTAGCACAGCATAGCAACCTTTTCTTATTAGCTTTTGCGCCTTCAAATTACTAATAAGATTTAGCTTCGCGATGCTATTTTCTCCGTACACCATTAAGGGTTTTCCTTCTTCTCGTACAATGCGAATTTCATTTTTGTAACATACGATCTCTGCTCTCTCCTTTTTCAACCATTCCATGCCAATTATCACATCAAAACTCCCTAACTCTACTAGTATCAAATCAATCTTAAACGTTTCGCTAACTAGTTTAATTTCTCGATTCTGACATATTTTATCTACTGAAATTAATTTACCGATTACTAATTCGAGTTAAAACTTATTATCCAAAGGCGTCAATGGACAAATTAATTAATGCACAAAAATCTCTACTCATATAGCTTCTATCCGCACCCGATTCAAATAAAACATAAGCAGATTTATTGTCAATAAGAAATGTACCCGTAACAAGCTTCGAGTCTTCCTGCGCTTCAACCGCATTAATGTTGAAGACTCTTCATCGACCTTGCCCATTATTATTCCCCTGATTTGGACACATATTTTTATAATGGCCCTTCTTCCCGCATCCGAAACAAGTAATGTCGGCATAACTTGTACCGGCATTATTTGTTCCCTTAGTCATTGATCCGTAGATTTCGCACTTTGTCACACCCTTTCTTTTACACTTAGTACACACTGCCGTACAGAGCCCAGTCGGATGGTATCCTTCACACCTCTGGCATGGTTTCTGCCTCTTGTTGTTATTGAAATGGTTGTTGTTGCGATTGTTATTATTGTTGGGACGGTGGTTGTAATGGTTATTGTTGTTGGGATGGTTGTTGTTGCAGTTGTTGTTGCAAAATTTGGTGCGATTGAAGTTGTGATTGTTGTGTTGATTGTTAAAATTGTGACCCATGTCACTGGTTTCTTCCCACTTTCTCTTGACTTGTTTTGTGTTGGCTTCTTCGGCCGCCTCTTAATTCTTTCCTCAATCTGATTTATGAGTTTATGAGCCATTCGACTCCCCTTTTGTATGGAGGCGGGCTCGTGTGAGCTCACATCTTCTTGAATCCTGTCTGGTAACTCTTTCACAAACGCGCCGATTTTTTCTTCTTCATCTTTGAACGCTCTTGGACACAATAAACACAACTCTGTGAATCTTCGTTCGTACGTGGTAATGTCGAAACCTTGCGTTCGTAATCCTCTAAGCTCTACCTTGAGCTTATTGACCTCGTTTCTGAGACGGTACTGCTCGTTCATCAAGTGCTTGAATGCTGACCACGGTAGTGCGTAAGCAGCATCTTGTCCCACCTGCTCGAGATAGGTGTTCCACCATGTTAACACAGCACCTGTGAAGGTATGCGTAGCGTACTTTACTTTGTCTTCTTCAGTGCACTTACTTATGGCAAACACTGATTCGACCTTCTCGGTCCATCGTTTTAATCCGATTGGACCCTCGATTCCATCGAATTCCAGAGGTTTGCAAGCAGTGAATTCTTTGTAGGATCATCCTACATGATTTCTTGTGGCGTTATTTTCATTGCTAGATTCAGAGTTATTGTTTTTGTTTTGCATTGCAGCCTGTACTGCTGCTATGTTTGCTGCAAGGAAAACACGAAAGTCTTCCTCGCTCATATTCATGGTGTGTCGAGTCGTTGGTGCCATTTTCTTTAAAAATAGCCAAAAGAATTGAGTTAATCATATAGAATATTAAGAGTAGTCAATAGTATTTCGTAGCATAATATGAACTTATTTATAAAAGCTTTTTCTTCATATTAGTGTTTTATAAGTTTTAATTCGGGTAGTACCTACCCGTTAAGTTCATACTTAGTAGCTAACATACAATTCAACTACTACAATTCTATATGAAAACTGATTACAATAAATTTCACGTTCAAAAATTTATACAATATTTTACAAATTTACAATACCGCTATTTTACATATAGCATAAAATATAGCACACAATAACTTTGATACAAAGTAGTTTCGAAGACATTCATAGTTAATACGCAAGTCGTTCAACAAAGGCAATAAAGACACGTAATTCATAAGTCCAGAAACAAGTCATGCATTCTGGTTGTACTAATATTATTTCCCATCCTTGGTTATGTGGTAGATAACCATTGTGACCGTTACCTAGGCAGCATGTTGTAACGTCATCAAAAGGACGAGGGTTTCGTAATGCCCAACAGCCTCGTAACAATCTAAAAACCCTGTTTCTCACCCCAACTACCGAATCCGTCACTTGTGAGAAGGTTTTTTTTAAAAGTTGTAATCCGATATTCTTTTTCTCACTTTGGTGAGAAGCTAACATCACTAACCCGTAAGCATAATATGCTTCTTTATGTTGCATGTTAGAAGCTCTTTCTAAAGCACGAAGTCTTATGTTGGGATATGTTGAGTCAAAATAGGTTCTTAACACGTAGCGTAAAATTGCACTTGGGTTCCCCGCATTTAACGCTTTAAAGAAAACACGGCGTAACTTAAGGTCTCCCCAATGTGATATACCCCATCTTTCAAAAGAAAGCCTTTTATAAACTAATGCATGCCTGGAACGTTCTTCAAATGTTCTACAAACTAATTTTGCCGTAAATAATTGTGCCGACGAATTCTGACCGACTCTAGACAAGATTTCATCAATCATGTCCCTGGGTAGGTCTTCTAAAATTTTTGGTTGTCTATCCTTAACATCCATTTTGTGTTTTTATACTGTAAAAATAGACGAGGGTTAGATTCATAAAAGATACTTAACAAATAATACAAGCAATTTTTACATATATCATAAAAGCACAAGCACACTATATTACATATATTACATCGCATGATTACAACTCTTTATTCCGACTCACTTGTTTCTTCTTCTTCGGACTTGGTTTGTTTTGCTAATTTCCTAGGGATATATGGTGCTCCCCTAATACGATCCGTTCTTTTAACAAATTGTCTAGAAAAACCTGGTGGCTTAGATGTTCCCGGGTTATAGCTAAAACTTAAGAAATACGGGTGTTGACGGTATTTCCCATCGGGATATTTCATGTTAACATAGAGGTCATCGGGGTTGGAATTAGGTTTCTCTATTTTGATACATTTTCCCTTATTATTTTCTTTTTCCTTTTCAAATTGGGTCGGGGTAGTTTCTATAACATCATCGGAATCCTCATCGGGATCCGATTCATCGAAAAATTGGTAATCTTCCCAATATTTTGCTTCCTCGGCGAAAAACCTTTGACCATTATTAATTTTGGTCCATTGGTTGAAGGTTTTCTTTTATTTATCTATTTTTCAGTGGTTTCTAATATTTCCTCCTCCGGAACCTCTTCTTCTTCCGGTTCCTCTTCTTCCGGTTCCTCTTCTTCCGGTTCCTCTTCGGGAATTTGTGAGTCTTCCTAATATATATTCGACTCTTCATTATTATTAGGTGAGTCAATGGGATTTGTACTAGAGGTAGACATATATCACACAATATCAAATACATTAAGAGATTAATATATCACATAATATTTACATGTTAATAATATATAGTTTTCAATAAAAAGTGTTAAGCAATCGTTTTTAAAGAAAAATATACGGTCGAAGTCCAGACTCACTAATGCATCCTACAAACTCGATAAGACAAACTAATGTAAATTTCTGGTTCTCTAAGACCAACGCTCGGATACCAAGTAATGATAATATAAAATATCACGCTTACACACGACCATTACATAATGGTTTACAATAAATATTATGTTACAACAAAGAAAACTTTCGAATGCAGTTTTTAGACAATATCATACAAGCATGGACTCTAAATCTTGTCCTTTACTTAGTATGCAACAGCGGAAGGTCTTAATAATCACCTGAGAATAAACATGCTTAAAACGTCAACAAAAATGTTGGTGAGTTATAGGTTTAACCTATATAATTATCAATCATAATAATAGACCACAAGATTTTTATTTTTATAAACACATCTCATATCAAGCATTTCGCAAACGGCATAGAGATAAAAAATATCATTCATATGTTGAACACCTGGTAACCGACATTAACTTAATGCATAGAATATCCCCAAACAGAACCTCTCGTCTATATAATAATCTCGAAGTACTAAATCCATCCATAACCTAAATGGAGGTTGTTAGGCCCAATAGATCTATCTTTAGGATTCGCGTCAATTAGGGGCCATTTTCTTAATTCTTAGGTTACCAGACTTGAAGGGCGATATTAGGTTTAACAATCCAACCATAGAATGTAGTTTCGCATACTTGTGTCTATTTTGTAAAATATTTATAAAACTGCATGTATTCTCATCCCAAAAATATTTGATTTTAAAAATGGGACTATAACTCACTTTCACAGATTTTTACTTCGTCGGAAATTTAAGACTTGGCTACGGATCGATTCACGAACCTATAACAAATATATACATATATATCAAAGTATGATCGATAAATTTTCACAACATTTTTTATTACATTTTAATGATTTAAGTTTTTTAAGTTAGCGGTCTAACATTAGTAATCTACAACTAGTTGTCCACAGTTAGATGTACAGAAATAAATCAATATATTATCTCGAATCAATCCACGACCCAATGTATACAAGTCTCAGGCTAGATCACAACTCAAAGTATATATATTATTTTGGAATCAACCTCAACCCTGTATAGCTAACTTAAGCATTACTACATATAGAGTGTCTATGGTTGTTCCAAATAATATATATATATATATATATATATATATATATATATATATATATATATATATATATATATATATATATATATATATATATATATATATGGGTCGATATGATATGTCAAAACATTGTATACGTGTCTATGGTATCCCAAGATTACATAATATATGTTAGAATACATGTATAATACATTATAAGTTAGTTAAGTTATGGTTAGTCTAGATTTGTTACAAAATTTTCGTAGCTAAAACTAGCAAATTTATCCAATTTTGTATTACCCGTCATTTCTTCGTTTCAAATCCGTTTTGAGTGATTAAAGCTGCTATGGTTTCATAATGAACTGAAATTTATGAAACTGAACAGAAAAAGTATAAGTTTATAGTCAAAAATACAGGTTACAAATCATTTTTTTAAAGAGGTAGTCATTTCCATCGAAATACGACATCTTGATGACCATGTTGAAAAACATACTTCAACTTTGTGTTTAACCATGATTTTTGGATATAGTATCATATTCATATGAAATATCATTTTTCCAGAAAACAAACTTCCAATTCAAAGATTAAGATAGTTTTTATTTTTCTAACCCAAAACAGCCCCCGGTTTCACTACGACGTCGTATGTCCAGTTTTACGGTGTTCTTCGTGTTTCCAGGTTTTAAATCATTAAGTTAGCATATTATATAGATATAGAACATGTGTTTAATTGATTTTAAAAGTTATGTTAGAAGGATTAACTTTGTTTGCGAACAAGTTTAGAATTAACTAAACTATGTTCTAGTGGTTACAAGTTTAAATCTTTGAATAAGATAGTTATATATATATATATATATATATATATATATATATATATATATATATATATATATATATATATATATATATATATATATATATATATATATATGAATTGAATGATGTTATGAACATCATTAATATCTTAAGTTTAGTAGGTAAACCTATTGGAAGTGACAAAAATTGATCTAGCTTCAAAGGATCTTGGATGGCTTGAAAGTTCTTGAAGTAGAATCATGACACAAAAACAAGTTCAAGTAAGATTTTTACTCGAATTAAGATAGTTTATAGTTATAGAAATTGAATCAAAGTTTGAATATGAATATTACCTTGAATTAAAATGATAAACTACTATAAATAATAGAGGTTTCTTGATCTTATATGATTACTTGGAATGGATTAGAAAGCTTGGAAGTAAACTTGTAAACTTGAAAGTATTCTTGATTTTATGAAACTAGAACTTATAGAATTTATGAAGAACACTTAGAACTTGAAGATAGAACTTGAGAGAGATTAATTAGATGAAGAAAATTGAAGAATGAAAGTGTTTGTAGGTGTTTTTGGTCGTTGGTATATGGATTAGATATAAAGGATGTGTAAGTTTGTTTTTTTTTTTTGCAAATAATTCATGAATGATTTATAATATATTTTGTAATTTTGTGAGATATTTCATGCTAGTTGCCAAATGATCGTTCCCACATATTTAGGTGACTCACAAGGACTGCTAAGAGCTGATCTTTGAAGTGTATATACCAATAGTAAATACATCTAGAAGCAGTGTATTGTACGAGTACGAATACGGGTGCATACGAGTAGAATTGTTGATGAAAATGAATGGGGATGTAATTGTAAGCATTTTTGTTAAGTAGAAGTACTTTGATATGTGTCTTGAAGTCTTTAAAAAGTGTACTAATACATCTAAATACACTACATGTATATACATTTTAACTGAGTCGTTAAGTCATCGTTAGTCGTTACATGTAAGTGTTGTTTTGAAACCTTTAAGTTAACGATCTTGTTAAATGTAATTAATTCATTGTTATTATACTTAAATGAGATAAATGAGATGTTAAATTGTTATGTTAACATGATAACATGGTGTATGAATATATCTTAACATCATATATATATGTTAAAATACTATTACAACGATAATATTTACATATATATATTGTTTCGAAATCCTTAAGTTAGTAGTCTCATCTTACTTGTATAGTTCATTGTTAATACACTTAATGATATACATAATTATCATTTTATCATGTTAAATATAGTATATCAATATCTTAATACAATACATGTATTTAGTAAGACGTTGTTATAACGATAATCGTTATGTATATCGTTTCGAGCTTCATAATTCAATATTCTCATTTTTTATGTATATCACACATTGTTAATATACTTAGTGAGATACTTACTTATCATAATCTCATGTTAACCATATATATGTCCATATATATATCATCATGTTGTTTTTACAAGTTTTAACGTTCGTGAATCGCCGGTCAACTTGGGTGGTCAATTGTCTACATGAAACTCATTTCAAATAATCAAGTCCTAACAAGTTTGATTGCTTAACATGTTGGAAATATTTAATCATGCAAATATAGTTTTCATTTAATATATAATCATGGAATAATCATGGAAAAGTTCGGGTCACTACATTCGCTACCCGAAATAAGTTCATAAATTAATATAACCATATTAATTCAAGTAATCCACTAGGATCAAGTATGCATTTAAATCAATCAAACACATAAAGTTATAAGTAATCACCGTTAAATATTTAACGGACAAGTAATGATAGTAACGGAAAAAAGTCGGGTTGTTACAGATAAGGACGGGTCGTTATAGGTGGTATCAGAGCGGTGGTCTTAGTGAACCAGGTCTTGCATTAGTGAGTCTGGACTTTGACCTAGTAGTTGTTAGGATACACTAATGAGTCTAGACTTGGACCTTGTCTGCATGTCAAAAGTTTTGCATATCATTTCTTGTCGAAAAATATCTACTTATCATTTTCAGTCTCGACACGTCCTATTGCAATTATTGCATAGATAGTGTACAGACGAATTCATATTCCATCATATTAGACCTTGTCTGACACATTTCCTTAATTCCCTCCATAATCTACGGGATCTCCTGTACCATATATAGGTATTCTATGTAATTAGAATATCATCCGATATCCAAACATCATTTCCTATCGAAAATCCTTTTATCTGACCGTACTAGATGGAACTCACAACTAGTTCAAATTCCTCGGATTCTGACAGCTCTTCCGATATGAATTTCCAGTCGAACTCCAAAAGCAGTGTAACCTGGATGGAGTAACCAATTAGCCATCACCAATTCTGGATGAATTGGGGATGGGTTCGTAGTCGACTTAATCAATGGAGTAAAGAAGAAGATGATCCTTTCCACCAACCGAATTCACCTCTTGTCGAAGAACCTAAAGCACTTACCAGCGAACCAATCTGAAACACCATTTTCATCGTCATTTCCAGAATAGCTCGCAACGATTACGTAATATCTACTATTCTAAATCTTATTCATCTGCCCGTTCCAACCACCAATCATCCCGGAATAATAGAAGAAGTCAACGAGCTTTGCGCCCGAGTAACAACTTTGGAGAATATGGTGCACAACTTACAAGCACTAGCAGCATCACCGTCACCAACAGTACCACCGACATCAACACCGACAGCACCTGTACCATCAACAAAACAAGCCTCAACATCACACGCCTCAACATCACATTCTATACCTCGATCATAATCTTCGTTCTACATCTTATTCTACATCAATTTTCTTTGTCCTACATCTTTTTCTACATCAATTATTTTTGTTCTACATATCGTTCTACATCATTTAACTTTGTTCTACACGATGATGATGTAATCTCTAATGTTTTAGAGATTATGTATTCTAGTTCTAACGGTAAATCCAATGAGTTTAATATTATATTGACTCATTAAATCCATGATTACATCTGAAGAAAATATATATGTATATATATATTTTCATAAAGATTGTAATTAAAAGTTCTTTTGTACAAACTGTTAATGGTAAAAATATTTTAACGGGTAGGTAATACCCGAGGAATATTTTGATTTCACATTAATAAGTTACACAGTACATCCTTCAATTCAGATTCAGCAGTCATCAACAATACTGCTCAAATCCACATACATACGTATCCGTTCACCAAAGAACAACTATTTTTCATTCAAATTCAATTTCATATTCGGACTTTAATCGATCAGAATCCAAGTTAAGATTTGACAAGTGGCATAATGAAGAAAATAATGGACAAAATAAACTTTATTAGTAACCAATTAATTAAATACGTAAAATTTCTTCATCATCTTCTGATCTTAAATAAATTTAAATTCTAAGATTATATATTGGACTATTGGACTATTGAACTACTAACATTGGACTACTAACATTGGACAATTAAAAAGTATTAAAAAAATAATAAAAAAATAGGAAATATTAATTATAACATTTTGATTTAAAATATCGTTAATAAATTACATCTTCTACAGTTAAACATTTCTTCAAGTTTGCCACTTGATTTCATCCTAAACAACCATTCGTATCTTGACGATTACAATCTCTGTTCAAACCCTTCGAAATTCTTGAAAACCTCTCGGATTGATAACCTATTATTCGAATCCGTTAACCTTGAAAATGCTGATGAAGCAGCAAAAGATGTAGATGGTCTTAATGACTAAGGGTTTGATAATAAAGAATGGTGTGTTGAGAAAGCTCAGAGTAATACTGAAAATCAAATTATGCAAAACTATGAAGAAGGTTGAGGACAAATCACCAAGACTAAACCTGTACTTAATGAACTCAGATGATTCAGTATCTGACGAAGTCTCTAGCAAATATCTTGTTTCCTACTTATCCTTGCGGAAAACGTTTCTGCATCATCCTTTGATTTCAAGTACTTTGAAATTCTAAGATATCACCGTATCTTTCGTTATAAATATCTTCGATATTTCTAAAGATATCTTCATAGATATTCTTGTTCGAAATTATATACCTCTTCGTGCTATCTATATTACATCCTATTGGAAACTGTTTTAGTTTCCAATATTCTGTAAAAATTTAAGTCTAAATTATGAATGAATTCTGGAGAAATGTTAAGAATTAGAGCATGGGTTAGTATAATATAATGACGTTTGGCCAACGTGATTATATTACAGTAAGTCATCATATACCATGTTACATAACTCTTTCATTCTACTTAACCTCTAAACATATCAAGATAATATATTTGCTTGATATTTATATTTTTTCCGTAATTTTTGGTGAGTTAATAAATCAAATTGTGCTATTACGTTCCTCTCTGCTTAGAATATTATAATCATTCAAAACTCTATAGCTACGAATTCTGGACCATTATTCGCTTGACTTAAATTCGGGAAAAGGAAACAAAAGCATAGAACTCCGAAATATAAGGGAAAATATAAAGCCCGATAACAGCACATAAATTACAAACCGGGTATATCAATGCATATAGCAGTATAAAGACACGGGAGAATGAAAAACACTATAACCTCCAAGTAATAGTAGAAGAAAATAAATTCCTCCGGTGGCAGATGAAAAAGAAGAATGACGGTAAATATGGTTAATATAATAACAAGGATTAATACAGGATTAAGCATATTAACGGATCTTGTGGAAGTATAAATTGAGAAAGAAAATATAGGAGGGGTGAAAATAATGGAACGGAAGAGATCAATTTATAGCGAAATATCATACATACCAATCGAGGCAGATAACCGCATATAATTATAGAGAATCCAAATTTCCTTGATTACCGAAGAAACAAATCTTATATAGATTACGAAGATATTCTTTAAATTCCTTGAATTCCGGAATTCAACCGAGACTACATCAAAAGTTAAGACGAATCTCTATTTCTTTATTGCACTCTTTTGTGATAGCTTCACTCGTACGCTTCGAGTAATCGAATTGTTTTATTCGTATTACCCAATAGTGATAAAATTCTATTTTATCAACTCATATTCGTCATAAAAATATTTTTAACGTTAGCCATGACGATCTCGATCAAATTTCAGGACGAAATTTCTTTAACGGGTAGGTACTGTCACGACCCGGAAAATTTCGACTAATTTTAAATCAAACTCTCGATACGATTTAACATTTTTGACATGATAAGAAAAGTCTGTTAGGTTGAGTCTTAAAAATTTTGAACTGTTTCATATATTCAATTGACCTTCGACTATTTTCGACGATTCACGAACAACTAATTGTATATATATATATATATATATATATATATATATATATATATATATATATATATATATATATATATATATCAATTTGAAATATAAAATGATATATGATTTAATTGTAAGAACTAAATTGTAAAATAGTAAATGATATAATAATGTTGTTATTTAAAATGAATCTATATATATATATATATATATATATATATATATATATATATATATATATAAAGTATATTAAAAATAAATATTAAATGATTGTAATGCTCGTTGGACGTTCTGATTAATATTAAACAAGTCTAAATACTAACTTATACAATTTTAAAATAAACGGTGATCCAAAAATGAGTTATATAATCTACAGGCTTGTTAAAAATGTATTTAGGAGCTATTTATTAAATTTTAAAAATATTTTATATTTTACCTGGGATCGGGCGTGGACAGTGAGTTAATTTTTGTTTAATAATTTTAAATAGTTAATGATCGAATTTTATACCATAATGACTAAAATAAATAAATATAGTTAATTTAAAAATATGGAATTTTTCTGAACATTTTTATTCGCCACTGATTAACAACGGGGAACGAAATTTAGTCCGTAAATGGTGACGGATAACAATTTAACATGTTTAAATTCTAAATTATATTATAATGGAATACTGTGCATTCTGTTTTCAATATCTTCCACCTAACTCGTGATATTAATTATTAATATTATTATATTTATTATTATATTATATATTTATGATGAGTACATATCCGTGAACCAAGATAATTGAAAGTGATACTGTGTTTACTTTTTTTTTTCACAAACATAGCATACATAGCATGGAGACACATATATTAACACACAAACAATCCATAGTGAATCTTCAACCTTTCACCGCCGCCTTGATCACTCCTAGCTCGTCACAACCTACACTTCCAACATCACCTTTACCATCGAGCTAGCCATGGTTCTCTTTACTGTTGTATGCTGTTGAACGACCTCACAAACTTTCAACACCATTAAAATGATACGGCTACCATGGATTCTGTTGAACTACCTTGAACCACCATTACCATTTTTGTTTTTCCTTTTCGTTCTCTATTTCTATGTAACGAGCAAGATAACCACAACAAACCATCACTCATTACTACCGTTTTCTGTTTCGAAAAAACACCATAGCCACCAACTTAAAACACCTAACCCATAAACAACCATTCATACTCCTGTTGTTGTCTCATTTATGTTCCTGTCGAGAATTAACCACCACAACCACAACCGTCATCACCCCATATCCCTTTCTCTATCTCTCTTGTCCGATGACACCCAACAAACATATAACCGAAACCCACATCACTACAACAACCCAAAACCATCGACCACTCCGTTAAACTATCATCGAACATGATTGTTTGCTTTCAGTTGCAACCCATGAATCACGAAACACCACCGGCAATCATCACCCATGACCATCTAAGAACAACCATCAACCATTATAAACCCACTTTTATTTTTTCTTTCGTTGAAACCAAACAACAACTGTTCACCACCGATTAACATTACACCACTTAGAACCCCTACAATCCTCATCTTTATCTCGTCTCTCTCTACTCTCTCTCTACATATTTTTTTCGTGAACCACCATGGTTCCACCCTATCACCACCTTCACTATCAGTTTCGACAACCACACTCTCTTCCACCTTGACAGACACCACCACCGATCACTAATTAACATTCGATCACCACCCCTACTTCCACCTAATTGTTGCTGCTATACTCGTTTATTCTGTTACTGTCAAAACAGCCTGACAACACCACCATCGAGCTATGAAGATCAATACCCACCACCTTCGTTCACCATCATCAAACCCAATTGTTTCTTTAACTACTATTAGGCTTCGGTTTCTTCATCTGTTTGATTCGAACATCACAGGAACCTGCTACAGTTAGGTTATCTGTGACTCTTGATGTTGATATTTTTTTTTGCTACGGTTAGGTTATCACATGAACCCTATTTCTATCCGATGTTGTCTACAATATTCGAATACCTGCAGATGATTCAATACGATGATGATGAATATAAGTATATCAGACTGCTGCTATCATGTGTTTATTTTAACCTTCATCATAGCTGGGTACTGCTGCTTGAGGTTTCTGTAAACAAAATAACTGTGACTTTTATTCCTTTGGTGGCAGACATATACCATTAACCCCACTTGATTATTAATTTGAAGGGAAATCGAGCTGTACAAAATATTTCTAGGGCCACCATGTTTTCTCTTTAAAGTCGTGATTTTTTTTTTAGTGGGCTCAAGAAACTAATGGGGTTTTTAAACGGATTAGGCTTAAATAACTGCTGGGCCGTGAACTTCTGCTGTTGGGCCGAAGAAAGCTGGGATAGGTCAATGGGAATGGAGACGATGGGTTAAAATAAATTAGAAATTTGTCTTGAGAGGTTCGTGAATCCGAGGCCAACCCTGCATTGTTCAGTTTCTTCGTATGCATATTTTTACTACAAAATATCGTATTGTGAGTTCATTTGATTCCCTTTTATGCTTTACATTTTTGGGACTGAGAATACATGTGCTGTTTTTATAACTGTTTTATTAAATGCTTTTGAGATATATTTTTGAACTGAGAATACATGAACTGCTTTTATAAATGTTTGACGAAATAGATACAAATACTAAAAACTACATTCTATGATAGAATTATTTGGATTCAGTGGTTCGATTTCTATTAAGATTGCATTAGATACCATCGGTGAGAAATTTTTGCATTGATCAATGCATTAGCTACCGAAATGGTTCGATTTCTATAAAGATTGCATTAGATACCATCGGTGAGAAATTTTTGCATTGCACGATGCATTAGCTACCGAAATGGTTCGATTTCTATAAAGATAGCATTAGCTACCCTCGTTGAGAAATTTTTGCATTACACGATGCATTAGCTACCGTTTGTGAGATTGTTTACGGTGAGAAATTTTTGCATTGCACGGTGCATTAGCTACTGCTGGTGAGATTGTTTACGGTGAGAAATTTTTGCATTGCACGATGCATTAGCTACCGTTGGTAAAATTGTTTACGGTGAGAAATTTTTTCATTGCACGATGCATTAGCTACCGTTGGTAAAATTGTTTACGGTGAGAAATTTTTTCATTGCACGATGCATTAGCTACCATTGGTGAAATTGTTTTGCACTTTCCGTATTTTCATCCGGTGTTCTTCATATGAATGATTATTTTTACAGCAGTGAGCAGACCTACACAGATTGTTTTTGAAATATGAGTATCTTGTGGTCTATTATATTAATGAAAATGTTTATTTATGATAGAACTATGAACTCACCAACCTTTTGGTTGACACTTTTAAAACTTGTTTATTTTTAGGTCTGAAAGAAATCTTCCGATGTACATTTGTTCATTTAAAAGATATTACATGGAGCCGTTCATGGCATATAGAGGTTAGAACCTCGCAATGGGACCATCTGTTGAAGACTTCGTCCAGGTGGATAAGGACGGGTTGTTATAAGGCTTTCCCCGTTCGAAGCACTTTAGATACCGAAGATGACATTTTACTATTTTTAAAGGTGAATTTTGCACTTTTAGATCTTACGATTGTAACACCGTACATTTTTTTTTTAAATCACAGCGGAAACATAATATATTGGTATTTACAAACCATACGTAGTAATTAACTAAACCCTAGTTATTACAGTCATCCAGGCGTTACGTTAACCAAAAACTTTTACACACATATAGGTATCGAAATATAAACATCAGAGTGTAGCCTGTCAAACATATCCAAAAGCAACCACTCCCAAAACTATAGCATGCAAAGCTTAACCTGTAAGGGAGGAGCTGTGGGGGGGGTTAGCATAAAGCTAAGTGAATGGAATTATCCTAACAGTCATAGGTATCTAGCATCAACCTAAGTACAATGACATAGCTTCAACAAGATAAACCAGAATGGTAACAATAGGCTCGGCGGCTTGTACGGGCCATTAACTACTAGTTGATCGAACTAGAGTTTACCAAAACTTCCAGTTACTGTCTCCCTCGCATAGTAATCCGGACGCAGGGGATGCGTCATTCAAACTATACTACACTAATAGTAACTCTTGAACCCAACCTGACAGCAAGGTTGACCTTATGCTCAGCTTTATACCCAAGCTGATTACCGACTAGACATCATAGCCGATAATACCCAAGTGCACATAATCATCATATAAGCATAAACATCATATGCTAACTCATCAGGTATAACATGGCAGGACAACAGTAGCATAACCCGCTACTACATACATATAACAGTTAAGATAGTCCCACTCACCTGATAAACAGCAAGAACTCAGAAGTCTTATATTACTGAGCCTTCTCCGTTCCCTTATTACCTGAGAATACCATATCTTAAGTTAGTACATATCTAACCAATAATATCATCAATTCATACTCTAAACAACATCGTATAGACTAATATATCCATATATGACAAGTTTACATGGCTTCCCATCCAATTGCAACTATCCCACGAGTGTAGAACTAGGCATACACGCTATTCCATTATTTTGACCCAAATTAAAGTTTGATTCAGTGTTTTAAATCTTCACCATTAGAAACTAGACCTCATTACGTTTCCACTGTATTTATTCATCAAAAACAGAGTTACGGTTTGAAAGTTACGGCCAAAACAAGTTTTCCAAAAATCTGCCAGACTGCAACCGCGCGGTTGCACCCTGCAACCGTACGGATGCACCTGCAACCGCACGGATGCACCCTGCAACCGCACGGATGCACCCAAAATGTCCCGGATACACCCCGTAACCGTACGGATGCATCCTGCAACCCTACGGGAGCTGTTCATCAGCATCAGGTCGATGTTTTCGTGATTTTGAGCCCCAAATCTCGTTTTTGCACTATTTTGACACAACAAATCACTTAGAAAACATATATAACTCATATAAAAACATTTTCTAGCATCAATTTGACATAAACAACACATTCAAATCACTTTTTGATTCAAAACCCACTTTTACCAAAACCTAAACAAAAACCCATTTTGCAAACTGATTTGGCTATGAAAATCTGATTATTTTACCTTGTTGGATTCGTGAAATCACAAGGAATGATTTCCCAACTTCAATTTAACACAAAAACGAGATTCAAGGATTAGGGTTTGAGAGGATTTGTGAGTGTAAGTACGGTGGTTGATATTTCAAAAAGAGGAAATAAGAGGAAGCCATGCTTTTTAACACAAAGGGGTTTCCTTCATTGGAAGGAAATCTCTTCCATGATACACACGGGTATTTACCAGTTATCTAAAATACGAAACACCACATTAAGTGGTCCAAACGAAGTCCAAATTAAATAAACAAACCTGTTCTGTAACCCTTGTCACAAACTGGTCTCAACTATATAATTAAATAATTATATACATATAGTTATTAAAATAACATATAATAACACACGAGGGCAATTAGGACAATTACCACTAGGCCCAATGTGAGGTTGTGTGACGACCCGAAAATTTTAGATCAAATTTAAACTTAATCTTTATATGGTTTTGACACGATAAGCAAAGTTTGTAATGTTGAATCTCAAAATTTTGAACTGTTTTTATACAAGCATTTAACTTCGACCAATTCCCGACGATACACGAACTATTGTCTGTAAATAAAAATGTAAATATAAATATAAGAATATATATATAATAATAAATAAGATACACTTTAATATGAATTTAAAATGTAAAATAATTAAATACAATTAAAATGAATATATACAAACATATACATGATATTATTATGAATCTATATGTATATTACAATTAATAATTATTATTATATGGTAATATATATAATATATATCATATAAATATTCAACATCCAATAAATGTTATCATAGGATATATAATATAATTATTAAAAATTACATAGCTAATAAGATATAATATTAACGTACTAAATCTACTTACAAATAAAAAAAATATAATTCCTATATATTATTACTCTCAATATTAATAGTAAATTCAGTATTAATAATATTATTATATATAACATATAGATATAAAATTTGATATGTACAAAATATTATATTATTATCATTATTAATATTATTATTACCTTTAATAATATTAATATCATTAATAATATTATTATTATCATTTTTATTATAGTTATCATTATTATTAATAAACTTATTATTTTTATCATCATTTTGGTATTTACAAATATTATCATATTATTAGTATCACTTATTATTATCAGTATCTTTATCAATAATAGTAATATTTTTATTATTTCCATTATTATTATTATTATTATTATTATTATTATTATTATTATTATTATTATTATTAAGCATGTATTATTATTAATAATATTATTAATATCATTATTAATATAATTATTATTAATTAGAAATATTAATTAAATATAAATTGATAAGTCAAAAATTGGTACAGATTAGTTACCTTTCTTTTTCTGCTTTTTCATTTTTTATTTCTTCTGATTATAATTTTTGATCTTAATCACGCTATAAAACAACGTTTGATCAATTATAACTAGGACAACACTTATTAACCACTATGAAAAATTCATCTTCTGTAAATCACATATCAAAAACAGAAAAAAAAAATTAAAGAAAAACCCGACAGTTCTCTTGTACACTCTACTTTTTGGACAAAATTCAAAAATGAACCAATTAACAAAATTCAAGAATGCAGTCGTGTTAGGATTCAATTACTAAAACTATCTGCAGAATTTCAATCCTCAATTCATAGTATCGATTACGAATTTTTGAGTCAAAGATTTTAAAATAAAAAGTCAACTTTTGTTCTTCGATTAAATTGAAGTTTTCTGTTACAATTAAGGTGAAATTAAGGATTTAGAAAGTTTATAGGTATGATATACAACCTTTTTCATGTTATAACATTTAGCTATAACGATATCAAAAATGAAAACAATTTTTTTTTCCTGTGCAAGCAGCGACGGCAACTTTGCTGCTGTAATATTTTTTTCTTTTCGCTTTTAAGTCAATTCAAGATCAACTAGGTTAATTATAATTTGTTTGAAAGTCATAAAGATAGTTTAGTAATTATATATATGAGGGATTGATCCTTGGTTGATTGAAATCATGAAGAAGAAGATGATATATAATACGGGTTATAAATAAATAAAACAGATACACAATCAAAAATGTAAGGCTTGCTGAATGGTTAAGGGGTGTTGTGGTTGAGCGGGAGGTCGCGGGTTCGAGCCCGGCTATGGGCATTTCTTTTTGCAAATATCTTAGGAAGGGGTATACACTTTTATTTTATCTCTATTATTATTGTTATTGTTATTATTATTATTATTGTTGTTGTTATTAGTATTATAAATATTATTTCTATTATTGTTATTAGTATTGTTATTATTAGTTATTATTAGTTATTATTATTATTATTACAAGTATTATAATTATTAATATTAGTAACGCTAAAAATAAGTGTTAGTTATTATAAATATGAATATAATTACAATTATAGATAATATTAATATTATTATCATTTTGTTACCAAGTAACATCATTAAAAATTATTAGGGTTATTATTATTAGTAGTAATAATATTGATATAAGTATTATTATGATTAGGATATTATTATTATTATCATTAAGTATAAAAACTATTATTATTAAGTATTACGAATATTAGTTATTGATGTTATTATTACGAATGTAAGTATAACTACCATTACCACTGAAATGTCCCGTTCATATTGATTATAAACGTTCCATATTAATTGATTTCGTTGCGAGGTTTTGATCTCTATATGAGACGTTTTTCAAAGACTGCATTCATTTTAAAAACAACCATAACCTTTATTTTATCAATAAAGGTTTTAAAAACATTACGTAGATTATCAAATAATGATAATCTAAAATATACTGTTTACACACGACCATTACATAATGGTTTACAATAGAAATATATTACATCAACATATGTTTCTTGAATGTAGTTTTTACACAATATCATACAAACATGGACTCCAAATCTTGTCCTTATTTTAGTATGCAACAGCGGAAGCTCTTAATATTCACCTGAGAATAAACATGCTTTAAACGTCAACAAAAATCTTGGTGAGTTATAGGTTTAACCTATATATATCAAATCGTAACAATAGACCACAAGATTTCATATTTCAATACACATCCCATACATAGAGATAAAAATCATTCATATGGTGAACACCTGGTAACCGACATTAAAAAGATGCATATATAAGAATATCCCCATCATTCCGGGACACCCTTCGGATATGATATAAATTTCGAAGTACTAAAGCATCCGGTACTTTGGATGGGGTTTGTTAGGTCCAATAGATCTATCTTTAGAATTCGCGTCAATTAGGGTGTCTGTTCCCTAATTCTTAGATTACCAGACTTAATAAAAAGGGGCATATTTGATTTCGATAATTCAACCATAGAATGTAGTTTCACGTACTTGTGTCTATTTTGTAAATCATTTATAAAACCTGCATGTATTCTCATCCCAAAAATATTAGATTTTAAAAGTGGGACTATAACTCACTTTCACAGATATTTCCTTCCTCGGAAATAAGACTTGGTCACGGATCGATTCACGAACCTATACAAATATGTACATATATATCAAAGTATGATCAAAATATAATTACAACCATTTTTATTATGTTTTAAAGATTTGAGTGTATTAAGTCAGCTGTCCTCTTTAGTAACCTACAACTAGTTGTCCACAGTTAGATGTACAGAAATAAATCGATATATATTATCTTGAATCAATCCACGACCCAGTGTATACACGTCTCAGGCTAGATCACAACTCAAAGTATATATATTTTTGGAATCAACCTCAACCCTGTATAGCTAACTCCAACATTACTGCATATAGAGTGTCTATGGTTGTTCCAAATAATATATATACATGGGTCGATATGATATGTCAAAACATTTGCATACGTGTCTCATAATATATTAGAATACATGTATAATACAATATAAGTTAGCTAGGATATGATTTGTATAGATTTGTTAAACATTTCCCGTAGCTAAAAAGATCAAAAATATTCAATCTTGTTTTACCCATAACTTCTTCATTTTAAATCCGTTTTGAGTGAATCAAATTGCTATGGTTTCATATTGAACTCTAATTTAAGAATCCAAACAGAAAAAGTATAGGTTTATAGTCGGAAATTTAAGTTACATGTCAATTACTAAAGAGGTAGTCATTTCCGTCGAAAGAACGACATCTTGATGACCATTTTGAAAAACATACTTTCACTTTGAGTTTAACCAAGATTTTTGGATATAGTTTCATGTTCATATGAAAAATCATTTTCCCAGAAGAACAACTTTTAAATCAAAGTTTATCATAGTTTTTAATTATCCAAACCAAAACAGCCCCCGATTTCACTACGACGGCGTATATCCGATTTTATGGTGTTCATCGTATTTCTAGGTTTTAAATCATTAAGTTAGCATATCATATATATATATATATATATATATATATATATATATATATATATATATATATATATATATATATATATATATATATATATATATATATATATATATATATATATATATATATATATATATATCACTCATTGTTAATATACTTAGTGAGATACTTACTCATCATAATCTTATGTCAACCATATATATATGTCCATATATACCACAACATGTAGTTTTTACAATTTTGTAACATTCGTGAATCGCCGGTCAACTTGGGTGATCAATTGTCTATATGAAACTTATTTCATTTAATCAAGTATTAACAAGTTTGATTGCTTAACAAGTTGGAAACATTTAGTCATGTAAATATCAATCTCAATTAATATATATAAACATGAAAAAGTTCGGGTCACTACAGTACCTACCCGTTAAATAAATTTCGTCCCGAAATTTTAAGCTGTTGAAGGTGTTGACGAATCTTCTGGAAATAGATGTGGGTATTTCTTCTTCATCTGATCTTCACGCTCCCAGGTGAACTCGGGTCCTCTACGAGCATCCCATCGAACCTTAACAATCGGTATCTTGTTTTGCTTAAGTCTCTTAACCTCACGATCTATTATTTCGACGGGTTCTTCAATGAATTGAAGTTTTTCATTGATTTGGATTTCGTCCAACGGAATAGTGAGATCTTCTTTAGCAAAACATTTTTTCAAATTCGAGACGTGGAAAGTGTTATGTACAGCGGCGATTTGTTGAGGTAGCTCCAATTGGTAAGCTACTGGTCCGACACGATCTATAATCTTGAATGTTCCAATGTACCTTGGATTTAGTTTCCCCCGTTTACCAAATTGAACAACGCCTTTCCAAGGTGAAACCTTAAGCATGACCATTTCTCCAATTTCAAACTCTATATCTTTTCTTTTACTGTCCGCGTAGCTATTTTGTCGACTCTGGGCGGTTTTCAATCGTTGTTGAATTTGGATGATTTTCTCGGTAGTTTCTTGTATTATCTCCGGACCCGTAATCTGTCTATCCCCCACTTCATTCCAACAAATCGGAGACCTGCACTTTCAACCATAAAGTGCCTCAAACGGCGCCATCTCAATACTAGAATGATAATTATTGTTGTAGGAAAATTTTGCTAACGGTAGGTGTCGATCCCAAATGTTTCCGAAATCAATAACACATGCTCGTAGCATGTCTTCAATCGTTTGTATCGTCCTTTCGCTCTGCCCATCAGTTTGTGGATGATAGGCAGTACTCATGTCTAGACGAGTCCCCAATGCTTGTTGCAATGTCTACCAGAACCTTGAAACAAATCTACCATCCCTATCAGAGATAATAGAGACGGGTATTCCATGTCTGGAGACAACCTCCTTCAAATACAATCGTGCCAACTTCTCCATTTTGTCATCTTCTCTCATTGGCAGGAAGTGTGCTGACTTGGTGAGGCGATCAACTATTACCCAAATAGTATCATAACCACTTGCAGTCCTTGGCAATTTAGTAATGAAATCTATGGTAATGTTTTCCCATTTCCATTCTAGGATTTCAGTTTGTTGTAGTAGACCTGATGGTTTCTGATGTTCAGCTTTGACCTTAGAACACGTCAAACATTCTCCTACATATTTAGCAATATCGGCTTTCATACCCGGCCACCAAAAGTGTTTCTTGAGATCTTTATACATCTTCCTCGCTCCGAGATGTATTGAATATCTGGTTTTATGTGCTTCTTTAAGTACCATTTCTCTCACATCTCCAAACCTTGGTATCCAAATTCTATCAGCCCTATATCGGGTTCTGTCTTCCTGAATATTAAGATGTTTCTCTAATCCTTTGGGTATCTCATTTTTCAACTTTCCTTCTTTTACAACCCCCTGTTGCGCCTCCTTTATTTGAGTAGTAAGGTTAGTACGAATAATTATATTCATAGCTTTTACCTGTATAGGTTCTCTGTCCTTTCTACTCAAAGCGTCGGCTACCACATTCGCCTTCCCCGGGTGGTATCGAATCTCAAAATCATAATCATTCAACAGTTCAATCCACATGCGTTGTCTCATATTCAGTTGCTTCTGATTAAATATATGTTGGAGACTTTTGTGGTTGGTATATATAATACTTTTGATCCCATATAAATAATGCCTCCAAGTCTTTAATGCAAAAACAACAGCACCCAATTCCAAATCGTGAGTTGTATAGTTTTGCTCGTGAATCTTCAATTATCTAAATGCATAAGCAAACACCTTCGTTCGTTGCAATAATACACAACCGAGACCTTGCTTTGATGTGTCACAATAAATCACAAAATCATCATTCCCTTCAGGCAATGACAATATAGGTGCCGTAGTTAGCTTTTTCTTCAATAACTGAAACGCCTTCTCTTGTTCATCCTTTCATTCAAATTTCTTCCCTTTATGCGTTAATGCAGTCAAGGGTTTTGCTATTTTGGAGAAATCTTGGATGAATCTTCTGTAGTAACCAGCCAATCCTAAAAATTGACGTATATGCTTCGAAGTTTTTGAGGTTTTTCACTTTTCAACAGTTTCGATCTTTGCCGGGTCCACCTGGACACCTTCTTTGTTCACTATGTAACCGAGGAATTGAACTTCTTCCAACCAAAATGCACACTTTGAAAACTTAGCGTATAGTTTTTCTTTCCTCAATACTTCTAGCACTTTTCTCAAATGTTCTTCGTGCTCTTGATCATTCTTTGAGTAAATAAGTAGGTCATCGATGAAAAAAATGACAAACTTGTCAAGATATAGCCCACACACTCGGTTCATAAGGTCCATGAACACAGCTGGTGCGTTAGTCAATCCAAACGGCATAACCATAAACTCGTAATGACCATAACATGTCCTAAAAGCAGTTTTTGGAATATCATCCTCCTTTACTCGCATTTGATGATATCCTGTCGTAAATCTATTTTCGAATAAACCGACGAGCCTTGTAGTTGATCAAATAAGTCATTAATTCTCGGCAGTGGATAACGGTTTTTGATGGTAAGTTTATTCAACTCTCTGTAGTCAATACACAACCTAAATGTACCATCCTTCTTCTTGACAAACAAAACAGGAGCTCCCCATGGTGATGTGCTTGGTCGAATGAAACCACATTCTAATAGTTCTTGTAGTTGGCTTTGCAGTTCTTTCATCTCGATGGGTGCGAGTCTGTAAGGAGCACGAGCTATTGGTGCAGCTCCTGGTACAAGATCTATTTGAAATTCAACAGATCGATGTGGAGGTAGTCCCGGTAATTCTTTCGGAAATACATCGGGAAATTCTTTTGCGACGGGAACATCATTGATGCTCTTTTCTTCAGTTTGTACTTTCTCGACGTGTGCTAGAACAGCATAGCAACCTTTTCTTATTAGTTTTTGTGCCTTCAAATTACTAATAAGATGTAGCTTCGTGTTGCCCTTTTCTCCGTACACCATTAAGGGTTCTCCTTCTTCTCGTACAATGCGAATTGCATTTTTGTAACATACAATCTCTGCTTTCATCTCCTTTAGCCAGTCCATGCCAACTATTACATCAAAACTCCCTAACTCTACTGGTATCAAATCAATCTTAAATATTTCGCTACCTAGTTTAATTTCTCGATTCCGGCATATATAATCTGCTGAAATTAATTTACCGTTTGCTAATTCGAGTAAAAATTTACTATCCAACGGCGTCAATGGACAACTTAATTTAGTACAAAAATCTCTACTCATATAGCTTCTATCCGCACCCGAATCAAATAAAACGTAAGCAGATTTATTGTCAATAAGAAACGTACCTGTAACAAGCTCCGGGTCTTCCTGTGCCTCTGCTGCATTAATATTGAAAACTCTTTCGCGGTCTTGTCCATTCGTGTTCTCCTGGTTCGGGCAATTTCTAATAATGTGGCCCGGTTTTCCACACTGGCATAACTTGCCCCGACACTACTTGCTCCACCATTACTCGTTCCGACACCATTTGTTCCTTTTGTTCTGTTAACCCCTGGTCCATAGACCTCACACTTCGCCGCGCTATGACCATTTCTTTTACACTTGTTTCAAAATTTGGTGCAGAACCCCGAGTGATACTTTTCACACCTTTGGCATAGCTGCTTCTGATTGTTGTTGTTGTTGCGGTTGTTATTGTTGTTGGGATGATTGTTGTAGTTGTTATTGTTGTTGTGCCGTTTGTTGTAGTTGCGATTGATGTTGCGATTGTTGGGATAGTTGTTGTTGTTTTGGTGACTCTTATCACCGTTTTCCTCCCACTTTCTTTTAACTAACTTCACGTTGGCCTCTTCGGCTGCCTGTTCTTTAATTCTTCCCTCAATCTGGTTTACTAGTTTGTGAGCCATTCTACACGCCTTTTGTATGGAGGCAGGCTCGTGTGAACTTATATCTTCTTGGATTCTCTCCGGTAACCCTTTCACAAACGCGTCGATCTTCTCTTCCTCATCTTCGAACGCTCTCGGACACAATAGGCACAATTCTGTGAATCGTCTTTCGTACGAAGTAATATCGAATCCCTGTGTTCGTAACCCTCTAAGTTCTGACTTGAGCTTATTGACCTCGGTTCTGGGATGGTACTTCTCGTTCATCAAGTGCTTGAATGTTGACCACGGTAGCGCGTAAGCAGCATCTTGTCCCACTTGCTCTAGATAGGTATTCCACCATGTTAACGCAATACCTGTGAAGGTATGCGTAGCGTACTTCACTTTGTCTCCTTCAGCACACTTACTTATGGTAAACACCGATTCAACTTTCTCGGTCCACCGTTTCAATCCGATTGGTCCTTCGGTCCTATCAAATTCTGAAGGTTTGTAGGCAGTGAATTCCTTGTAGGAGCATCCTACACGATTTCTTGCGCCGTTAGCTGTATTGCTAGATTCAGAGTTATTGTTGGTATGTAGCGCGGCCTGTACTGTGGCTATGTTTGAAGCAAGAAAGGCACGAAATTCCTCTTCGCTCATATTCAAGGTGTGTCGAGTAGTCGGTGCCATTTCCTTCAAAATAGTTAAATGAAACAATTTAATCATACAGAATATTAAGAGTAGTCAATAGTATCTCGTAGCATAATATGAACTCATTTATAAAAGCTTTTTCTTCATATTAGCGTTTTATAAGTTTAAATTCGGGTACTACCTAGCCATTAAGTTCATACTTAGTAGCTAATATACAATTCAACTACTACAATTCCATATGAAAAACTGATTATAATAATATATCACATACAAATATTCTTCAAACTTACAACTTCGCTATATTACATATAACATGAAATATAGTACACTATGATACAGGACAGTTTTGAAGATAAATCTAGTTAATACGCAAGTTGTTCAGCAAAGGAAATAAAGACACGTAATTCATAAGCCCAGAAACAAGTCATGCATTCTGGTTTTACTAAGACGACTTCCCATCCTTGATCTTGTGGAAAATAACAGTTATGACCATTAGCTAGGCAGCATGTTGTAATGTCGTCAAAAGGACGAGGGTTTTGTAATGTCTAACAGCCCCGTAATAATCTAAAAACCTTGTTTCTCACCCCAACTACTGAATTCGTCACTTGTGGGAAAGTTTTATTTAAAAGCTGCAATCCGATGTTCTTTTTCTCACTTTGGTAAGAAGCGAACATCACTAACCCGTAAGCATAACATGCTTCTTTATGTTGCATGTTAGAAGCTCTTTCTAATTCACGAAATCCTATGTTGGGATATGTTGAGTCAAAATAGGTTCTTAACCCGTAGCATAAAATTGCATTTGGGTTCCCCGCATTTAACGCTTTAAAGAAAATACGGCGTAACTTAAAGTCTCCCCAATGTGATATACCCCACCTATCAAAGGAAAGCCTTTTATAAACTAAGGCATTTCTGGAAAGTCTTTCAAATGTTTGAAAAGTTAATTTCGCCATAACTAAATGTCCTGATGAATTCTGACCGACTCTAGATAAGATTTCCTCAATCATATCCTCTGGTAAGTCTTCTAAAATATTCGGTTGTCTACCCTTAATGTCCATTTTGTTTTTATACTGTAAAATAGACAAGGATTAGATTCGTAATAACAAACAATACAAGCAATTTTTACATAGAACATAAAAGTACAAGCACACTACAATACATTTATTACACAACATGCTCACACCCCTCTAATCTGAATCACTGGTTTCTTCTTCTTCGAACTTGGTTCTTTTTCCTAATCTTCTAGGGATATATGATGTTCCTCTAATACGAGTCATCGTTTTCCACATTGGTTTAGAGAAATCTGGTGGTTTAGAGGTTCCCAGGTTATTGTCACGATATTGAAAATACGGGTGTTGACGGTAAATATAAAGTTCATCGGGGTCGGAATCAGATTTCTCTATTTTGATGCCTTTTCCCTTATTATTTTCTTTTGACTCATTAAATTGGGTCGGGGTAATTTCTATAACATCATCGAAATCCTCATCAGGATCCGATTCATCGGAAAATTGGTAATTTTCCCAATATTTTGCTTCCTTAGAGGAAACACCATTGACCATTATTAACTTTGGTCCATTGGTTGAAGATTTTCTTTTGTTTGACCGGTTTTCTATGGTTCCTACTATTCCCCCCTCCGGAACCTCTTCTTCTTCTGGTTCATCTTCTTCTGGTTCCTCTTCTTCCGGTTCCTCTTCTTCCGGTTCCATTTCCTCTTCTTCCGGTTCTTCGAGAACTTGTGAATCTTGCCAATATATATTCGACTCTTCGTTATTATTAGGTGAGTCAATGGGATTTGTGCTAGAGGTAGACATCTATCACACAATATCAAACATGTTAAGAGATTAATATATCACATAATATTTACATGTTAATAATATATAGTTTCCAACAAAAATGTTAAGCAATCATTTTTAAAGAAAACACGGTCGAAGTCCAGACTCACTAATGCATCCTAACAAACTCGATAAGACACACTAATGCAAATTTTCTAGTTCTTTAAGACCAACGCTCGGATACCAACTGAAATGTCCCGTTCATATTGATTATAAACGTTCCATATTAATTGATTTCGTTGCGAGCTTTTGACCTCTATATGAGACGTTTTTCAAAGACTGCATTCATTTTTAAAACAACCATAACCTTTATTTTATCAATAAAGGTTTTAAAAACATTACGTAGATTATCAAATAATGATAATCTAAAATATACTGTTTACACACGACCATTACATAATGGTTTACAATAGAAATATATTACATCGACATATGTTTCTTGAACGTAGTTTTTACACAATATCATACAAACATGGACTCCAAATCTTGTCCTTATTTTAGTATGCAACAGCGGAAGCTCTTAATATTCACCTGAGAATAAACATGCTTTAAACGTCAACAAAAATATTGGTGAGTTATAGGTTTAACCTATATATATCAAATCGTAACAATAGACCACAAGATTTCATATTTCAATACATATCCCATACAAAGAGATAAAAATCATTCATATGGTGAACACCTGGTAACCGACATTAACAAGATGCATATATAAGAATATCCACATCATTCCGGGACACCCTTCGGATATGATATAAATTTTGAAGTACTAAAGCATCCGGTACTTTAGATGGGGTTTGTTAGGTCCAATAGATCTATCTTTAGGATTCGCGTCAATTAGGGTGTCTGTTCCCTAATTCTTAGATTACCAGACTTAATAAAAAGGGGCATATTCGATTTCGATAATTCAACCATAGAATGTAGTTTCACGTACTTGTGTCTATTTTGTAAATCATTTATAAAACCTGCATGTATTCTCATCCCAAAAATATTAGATTTTAAAAGTGGGACTATAACTCACTTTCACAGATATTTCCTTCCTCGGAAATAAGACTTGGCCACGGATCGATTCACGAACCTATACAAATATGTACATATATATCAAAGTATGATCAAAATATAATTACAACCATTTTTATTATGTTTTAAAGATTTGAGTGTATTAAGTCAGCTGTCCTCGTTAGTAACCTACAACTAGTTGTCCACAGTTAGATGTACAGAAATAAATCGATATATATTATCTTGAATCAATCCACGACCTAGTGTATACACGTCTCAGGCTAGATCACAACTCAAAGTATATATATTTTTGGAATCAACCTCAACCCTGTATAGCTAACTCCAACATTACTGCATATAGAGTGTCTATGGTTGTTCTAAATAATATATATACATGGGTCGATATGATATGTCAAAACATTTGCATACGTGTCTCATAATATATTAGAATACATGTATAATACAATATAATTTAGCTAAGATATGATTTGTATAGATTTGTTAAACATTTCCCGTAGCTAAAAAGATCAAAAATATCCAATCTTGTTTTACCCATAACTTCTTCATTTTAAATCCGTTTTGAGTGAATCAAATTGCTATGGTTTCATATTGAACTCTAATTTAAGAATCCAAACAGAAAAAGTATGGGTTTATAGTCAGAAATTTAAGTTACATGTCAATTACTAAAGAGGTAGTCATTTTCATCGAAAGAACGACATCTTGATGACCATTTTGAAAAACATACTTTCACTTTGAGTTTAACCAAGATTTTTGGATATAGTTTCATGTTCATATGAAAAATCATTTTCCCAGAAGAACAACTTTTAAATCAAAATTTATCATAGTTTTTAATTATCCAAACCAAAACAGCCCCCTGTTTCACTACGACGGCGTATATCCGATTTTATGGTGTTCATCGTGTTTCCAGGTTTTAAATCATTAAGTTAGCATATCATATAGATATAGAACATGTGTTTAGTTGATTTTAAAATTCAAGTTAGAAGGATTAACTTTTGTTTGCGAACAAGTTTAGAATTAACTAAACTATGTTCTAGTGATTACAAGTTTAAACCTTCGAATAAGATAGCTTTATATGTATGAATCAAATGATGTTATGAACATAATTACTACCTCAAGTTTTCTGGATAAAACTACTGGAAAGGAGAAAAATGGATCTAGCTTCAAAGGATCCTTGGATGGCTTGAAAGTTCTTGAAGCAAAATCATGACACGAAAACAGTTCAAGTAAGATTTTCACTCGAAATAAGATTGTTATAGTTGTAGAAATTGAATCAAAGTTTGAATATGAATATTACCTTGAATTAGAAAGATAACCTACTGTAAATAACAAAGGTTCCTTGATCTTAGATGATTACTTGGAATGGATTAGAAAGCTTGGAAGTAAATTTGCAAACTTGGTAGTATTCTTGATTTTTATGAAACTATACTTATGGAATTTATGAAGAACACTTAGAACTTGAAGATGGAACTTGAGAGAGATCAATTAGATGAAGAAAATTGAATAATGAAAGTGTTTGTAGGTGTTTTTGGTCGTTCGTATATGGATTAGATATAAAGGATATGTAATTTTGTTTTCATGTAAATAAGTCATGAATGATTACTAATATTTTTGTAATTTTATGAGATATTTCATGCTAGTTGCCAAATGATGGTTCCCACATGTGTTAGGTGACTTACATGGGATGCTAAGATCTGATCATTGGAGTGTATATACCAATAGTACATACATCTAAAAGCTGTGTATTGTACGAGTACGAATACGGGTGCATACGAGTAGAATTGTTGATGAAACTGAACGAGGATGTAATTGTAAGCATTTTTGTTAAGTAGAAATACTTTGATATGTGTCTTGAAGTCTTTAAAAAGTGTAAGAATACATATCAAAACACAACATGTATATACATTCTAATGGAGTCGTTAAGTCTTCGTTAGTCGTTACATGTAAGTGTTGTTTTGAAACCTTTAAGTTAACGATCTCAATTAATGTTGTTAACCCAATGTTTATTATATCAAATGAGATGTTAAATTATTATATTATCATGATATTATGATGTATGAATATCTCTTAATATGATATATACATTAAAATATCGTTACAACGATAATCGTTACATATAAGTCTCGTTTCGTAATTCTTGAGTTAGTAGTCTTGTTTTTACATATGTAGTTCATTGTTAACACACTTAATGATATATTTAAATATCATTTTATCATGTTAAATATAGTATATCAATATCTTAATATGATACATATGTATTTAGTAGACGTTATCATAACAATAATCGTTATATATATTATTTCGAGTTTCTTAACTTAGTAATCTCATTTCTTATGTATATCACACATTATTAATATATTTAATGAGATACTTACTCATCATAATCTTATGTCAACCATATATATATGTCCATATATACCACAACATGTAGTTTTTACAATTTTGTAACGTTCGTGAATCGCCGGTCAACTTGGGTGATCAATTGTCTATATGAAACTTATTTCATTTAATCAAGTCTTAACAAGTTTGATTGCTTAACAAGTTGGAAACATTTAGTCATGTAAATATCAATCTCAATTAATATATATAAACATGAAAAAGTTCGGGTCACTACAACCATAACCCTAGTTACAATTATGATTATTATTATTATTATTGTTATTACTAATATTATTATCAAAATAAATATTATTATTAAGTGATATGATTATCATTATTAATGAGATGTTTATTACTATTATTATAAGTGTCAGTATTAACAAAAATCATTATTAGTATTATTAATAATAAAGTTATCATTATTATTAGTAAATCATTATTATTAACAAGACTATTTTTTTAAACAAATGTATATTTGTGCATAAAATATACTTATTACATATATATTATAATTATATTAATATTTTACATAACTATATATATATCAAAACTATTAATATTAACTATATAAATATTTGCATATAACAAACTATTGATTTTTTTTAAAAATAACACTAAACAATTATATATATAAATATGGATATATTAATAGAACTATATAAATATGGTTATTTACTTTATATATATATATATATATATATATATATATATATATATATATATATATATATATATATATATATATATATATATATATATATATATATATATTGTGAAGACCCGTCCTAATTCATCCGGACGAAGTCCATATCGATTATAAACGATTCACAACAGTTGATTACATCGCGAGGTATTTGACCTCTATATGATACATTTTACAAACATTGCATTCAATTTTAAAAGACAACCTTTCTTTACAACAAAAATGACGGCATGCATACCATTTCAGAATATATCCAACTATAATTGATTTAATAATAATCTTGATGAACTCGACGACTCGAATGCAACGTCTTTTGAAATATGCCATAAATGACTCCAAGTAATGTTTCTAAAATGAACAAATGCACAGCGGAAGATTTCTTTCGTACCTGAGAATAAACATGCTTTCAAGTGTCAACCAAAAGGTTGGTGAGTTCATTAGTTTAACATAAATAATCATTTCATAATTTTAATAGACCACAAGATTTCATATTTCCATTTCTCATAAACATACGTCCCATGCATAGAGACAAAAATATCATTCATATGGATTGAACACCTGGTAACCGACATTCACAATATGTATGAATAAGAATATCCCCATCATTCCGGGATCCTCCTTCGGACATGATATAAATTTCGAAGTACTAAAGCATCCGGTACTTTGGATGGGGCTTGTTGGGCCCGATAGATCTACCTTTAGAGTTCGCGTCAATTAGGGTTTCTGTTCCCTAATTCTTAGATTACCAGACTTAATAAAAAGGGGCATATTCGATTTCGATAATTCAACCATATAATGTAGTTTCGATTACTTGTGTCTATTTTGTAAAACAGTTATAAAAACATCGCATGTATTCTCAGTCCCAAAAATATATATATTGCAAAAGCATTTAAAAAGGGAGTAATGAAATTCACGCATATAAATATTGTAAAACAGTTAATAAAACATTTGCATGTATTCACAGTTCACAATATATTTCAAAAGCATTTAATAAAGCAGTTGTAGAAACAGCGCATATATTCTCAGTCCCAAAAATGTAAAGAGTAAAAGGGATTCAAATGAACTCACCTAAATCATTTTGTAGTAAAAATACATATAACGATATTGAACAATGCAGAGTTGGCCTCGGATTCACGAGCCTATATTGTTTGTATATATATTAAAACATATAATCGTAATTAAGCAAATTTATATATTTTGTTATGATACTTATTTGATATATATAACTTATTTAATGTTATAATATTATATTAGTTAGAACATAACATTATGTAATATTAGTATAACTTATAATAAATATATATATTTTTTTTTAAAATATTCTTCTGTTTGTAAAAATTGATATTTGTAATAATACGAAGTTAAGGATCATGATAGTAATAATAATAATAATAATAATAATAATAATAATAATAATAATAATAATAATAATAATAATAATAATAATAACAATAATAATAATAATAATAATGATGATGTTGTCGTTAGCTTTTAATAATAATAACAAATTAATAATATTATTAAAAATGTTAATTTCTATGATTGTACCAATTTTAATAACCTGATATATTTTAAAAGTAATGATATTTTTAGTATTAACGGTAACAATATTAGTATTGATAATAATAATACTTATAAAAATATCCATTTTACTACTAATGATAATATTGATAAAAGGTTCAATAATAACAATACGAATAATAATTCTATTAATAATAAAGATAATATTTTTTATAAATACACTCCTTTCATTAATAATAATAATCGTAAACATAATAATGATAATAATACAAAAATGATAATAATAATATTAGTAATACTTATGATAATAATTTAATAATAATGATAATAACAAAAATGATAATACTTAAAGATAATACTAAAATGCTATTAATATCCATGATACTTGTATAAATATTTATGATAACAATAATTGTAATACTTATAATTGTAAATATGATAATAATAATAATAATAATAATAATAATGATGATAATAATAATAATAATAATAATAATAATAATAATAATAATAAATGGAAGTTTAAGAGATTATACCCCTTTAAAGTTTCTCTAAAAAGAATTGTCACAAACCGGATTCGAACTCTCAACCTCTCGTTAACCCGTAAACCTCAGAAACCATTCCTCCATTATCCTATTTCTGTTTTAATTCACCACCTGAATTTATTTAACCTTTTATACATTGCTTTCTTCCTCCTCCTTTTTCTGATAAGCTTTTCGACCCAGGAACCAACCAAGTTTTATAACAAGGTTTACAATTTGAATTAATTTGTGATATGGAACTGAAACAATCAATTGTGACTACTATCGTTTGGCAAAGGATAAAAGAAAGCAAGAAGAAAAAAAAAATATAAACAGACTATAGCAGCAATAACTGCCGTTCGAACGAAAACGAAGAACATAAAGTTTCTTCTTGAGATTGGAGTGTTTTGAGAACTCGACCCCTTCATGGAATATTTTCCTACTTGCTCCTAGAAACCTTCTCTATCATCTATTGATCCGAAAACATCAACACTGATCCCAATTTCTTGAAGAACCAAAACTGTTGACTTTTTGATTGTGAAGTTTGACTCTCAAATTCGTAATTGATATGAGGAATTGAAAGATGAATTTTTACAGGAAGTTGGAGTGGGTGATTTCAAACGAAATTGTATTTTTACATTATGGGATTTGATTAAAAATCGAATTTTTGTTAAAAAGCTGAAGAACATGGTGACATCGATCTGTTTTATTTTTATTTTTTTTGGAACTTACCAAGCCTTATCAATTAGTAGCTGTTGCGATTGGTGATTGATGACTGAAAGTAAGATGAATTCTTTTAACAACTGGTATCGTTTGATGTATAGCGAATTAGGTCGGCCCTTTAACAGACACAAACAAAAATATTAGAAGAAAAATTATCCAATTTGATTAGGATAGCTAACAGATTCTTGTTGGTATTCTATTTGATTTGTACTGGAAATAATCAAAAGCAGTGAACGAATCTATAACAGTTGATTAAGATTAGAAACTGAATATGTATATGTATTAGTTCTATATATCATCTACATCAGTATTTATTTATGTTTATATATTAGTTATTAATAATATAGATTTATTAATATATTCTATTAATTTAATTAATTTATTAAGAATACTAATAACAATAATAATAATAATAATATCTAATAGTCATATCATTAGTAATTAGGATTTAACAAGTTATATGTATCAATTTTCATATCTCTATTTTTATATTACAAATAACAATATTGATAATACAGATATTAATATTAATGAAAGTAATAATAATATTTATATAACATTTAACTTAACTTGTAATTAAATTTACTAATAATATAATTTATTACTTATTTACTATTTAATAATTATATACATATATATATATATATAACAACATACTTTTAATATCTAATATCTATATATTTTAATGTAATACAATATCCATATAGTCATTAATTATATAAAAATCATATTCATATATATATATATTTATATATTTTTTAACGATTTGGTTATTCTTTATATTACTTTACATCTGCAATTTCAATTGATTAAGTATAATCTATTAAATCAAAATTTTATATATATATACTACATATTTGATTAACTACAATTGTTCGTGAATCGTCAGAAATAGTCAAGGGTCACATGTATGCATGAACTCAGTTCAAAGTTTTATAAGATTCTGTTTAACAGACTTTGGCTATCGTGTTGGAATAATATAAAGTTAAAGTTTAAATTTGGTTGGAAATTTTCGGGTCGTCACATATATATATATATATATATATATATATATATATATATATATATATATATATATATATATATATATATATATATATATATATATATATATATATATATATATATATATATATAATGGCATATATAGGTTATTAACATAAAAATTATATAACTAATAATAAATACATATATATATTTGTTCGATTACAATTAAGTATATTAATAAATATACAAATGATATAGGCTCGTGAATCTGAGGCCAACCCTACAATTGCTCAATGTCGTAATATGTATTTTTACTACAAAATACAATAGGTGAGTTTCATTTGCTCCCTTTTACTCATTACATTTTTGGGACTAAGAATACATGCAAAGTTTTAATAACTGTTTTATAATATTTATATGCGTGAGTTCATTTGATTCCCTTTTACTCTTTACATTTCTGGGAATGAGAATACATGCGCTGTTTTTATAACTGTTTCCTAAATGCTTTTGAGATATATTTTGAAACTGAGAATACATGAACTGTTTTTATAAATGATTGACGAAATAGGCACAAATATTCAAAACTACATTCTATGATAGAGTTATTTGGATTCAGAGGTTCGATTTAGTAGTTAACGGAGAGATGATTTTGCATTGCGTACGCATTAGCTCCCGTTTTAACTACCATCGGCGGGATGATTTTGCATTACACGTACGCACTAGCCCCCGATGTATTCTATTGTATTATAGTCGACTTTGTAGTTGGTAACGGAGGGATGATTTTGCATTGCGTACGCATTAGCCCCCGTTGTAAGAATTATATTGTATTAACCACCACGGTGAGATGATTTTGTCATTGCACTACGCATTAGCTACTGTTGGTGAGTTGTTTGAAAGGTTCCGGTGTTCTTCATATGAATGATTTTACAGCAGGAATAGACCTGCACATATTGTTTTCTAATTATGAGTATCTTGTGGTCTATTATATTATTGAAAATGATTGATTATGAAAAACTAATGAACTCACCAACCTTTTGGTTGACACTTTAAAGCATGTTTATTCTCAGGTATGAAAGAAATCTTCCGCTATGCATTTGCTCATTTTAGAGACATTACTTGGAGTCATTCATGACATATTTCAAAAGACGTTGCATTCGAGTCATTGAGTTCATCAAGAATATTATTAAGTCATTTATAGTTGGATATATTATGAAATAATATGCATGTCTGTCAACTTTCGATGAAATGAAAGTTTGTCTTTTAAAAACGAATGCAATGTTTGTAAAATGTATCATATAGAGGTCAAGTACCTCGTGATGTAACCAAATGTAATGTATTCGTCCAGATGGATTAGGACGGGGCATTAGAGGTTGTTACAAATCTACCCCCCTTAAAGGAGATTCCGTCCTCAGAATCTGGTTAAGGTCAAACAAACGAGGGTAACGAGTTCTCATCAACTCTTCTGTCTCCCATGTTAGGTTTGAACCTAAGCTGTGCTTCCACTCAACTAATACCATCGGTATCTGCTTATGCCGTAACTTAGTAATCTTCTTGTCTACAATTCTTACAGGCTCTTCCACTAAATTCTTATTCATATCAACTTTCAAATCTTGCAATGGTAGAATCTAACTTTCATCTTCTACCTTGCACTTACGAAGATAACACACATTAAATGTGTAATGAATACCCGCTAACTCAGTAGGAAGATCAAATACTACTGTCTGATCATTCAACACCTGTTGTATTCTAAACGGCCCAATGTACCTCGGAGCTAACTTGCCTCTTTTACCAAAACGAATTACTCCTTTCCAGGGCGACACTTTCAAGTATACCTGCTCACCTACTGTGAAAATAACTGGCCGTCTGCGCGGATCGGCGTACATATTTTTATATCTCTTGCGGCTTTCAATTTCTCTCGTGCAATTGCCACTTTCTCTGCAGTTAACTGTACGATCTCTGGACCCGCAAATTGTTTCTCTCCAGCTTCTAACTAACAAGTCGGCGTTCTACATCGACGACCATACAACATTTCGTAGGGTGGCATGCCTATACTAGAGTGATACGAGTTGTTGTAAGCGAATTCAATCAAAGGTAGATGAGAATCCCACGATCCTCCATACTCTAATACACAAGCTCTTAACATATCCTCTAAAGTCTGAATAGTACGTTCACTTTAACCGTCTGTTTGAGGATGATACGATGTGCTGAGATTAACTCGAGTACCCAATTTCTCTTGTAAACTCTGCCAAAAATTAGACACAAACCTCGAATCTCTATCTGACACAATAGATAATGGTATTCCATATCGAACTATAATCTCATTCAGATATAGTTGAGCTAACTTGCTGAGTGAAGCTGTCTCACATGTAGCCAGAAAATGCGTGCTTTTAGTCAATCTATCAACTATCACCCAGATCATGTCATGACCTTTCTGGGTTCCGGGTAACTTTGTTACAAAATCCATCGTTATGTGCTCCCACTTGAATTGTCCAGTTCATATTGATTATAAACGTTCCATATTAATTGATTTCATTGCGAGGTTTTGACCTCTATATGAGACATTTTTTCAAAGACTGCATTCGATTTTAGAACAAACCATAACCTTTAAAATATTACGACGATTATCAAATAATGATAATCTAAAATATAGCGTTTTTTACACGACCACTACATAATGGTTTACAATAATATTACACATCAACATAAGTCTTCGAATGCAGTTTTTAAACAATATTATACAAGCATGGACTCCAAATCTTGTCCTTAATTTAGTATGCAACAGCGGAAGCTCTTAATAATCACCTGAGAATAAACATGCTTAAAACGTCAACAAAATTGTTGGTGAGTTATAGGTTTAACCTACATATTATCAAATCATAATAATAGACCACAAGATTTCATTTTTATAACACATCTCATATCAGGCATTTCACAAACTGTATAGAGATAAAAATCATTCATATGTTGAACACCTGGTAACCGACCTTAACAAGATGCATATAGAATATCCCCATCATTCCGGGACTCTCATCGGATATGATAAATCAAAGTACTAAAGCATCCGTAACTCGGATGAGGCTTGTTGGGCCAAATAGATCTATCTTTAGGATTCGCGTTAATTAGGGGCCATTTCCCTAATTCTTAGGCTACCAAGCTAAAAAGGGGCATATTCGGTTCAATAATCCAACATAGAAAGTATTTTCGATTACTTGTGTCTATTTTGTAAAACATTTATAAAATCGCATGTATTCTCATCCTAAAAAAAATAATAGATTTTAAAAATGGGACTATAACTCACTTTCACAGATTTTTATTTCGTCGGGAAGTAAGACTTGGCCACTGGTCGATTCACGAACCTATAACAAATATGTACATATATATATCAAAGTATGTTCAAAATATATTTACAACATTTTTAATACGTTTTAATGTTTTAAGTTTATTAAGTCAGCTGTCCTCGTTAGTAACCTACAACTAGTTGTTCATAGTTAGATGTACATAAATAAATCGATATATTATCTTGGATCAATCCACGACCCAGTGTATACACGTCTCAGGCTAGATCACAACTCAAAGTATATATATTTTTGGAATCAACCTCAACCCTGTATAGCTAACTCCAACATTACTGCATATAGAGTGTCTATGGTTGTTCCAAATAATATATATACATGGGTCGATATGATATGTCAAAACATTTGCATACGTGTCTATGGTATCCCAAGATTACATAATATATTAGAATACATGTAATACAATATAAGTTAGCTAGGATATGATTAATATAGATTTGTTACCAATTTTCACGTAGCTACAACAAGAAAAATTATCTAATCTTGTTTTACCCATAACTTCTTCGTTTTAAATCCGTTTTGAGTGTTTCAAGCTGCTATGGTATCATATTGAACTTAAATTTATGAATCTAAATAGAAAAAGTATAAGTTTATAGTCAGAAATACAGGTTACAAGTCATTTTTGTAAAGGTAGTCATTTCAGTCGAAAGAACGACGTCTAGATGACCATTTTGGAAAACATACTTCTACTTTGAGTTTAACCATGATTTTTGGATATAGTTTCATGTTCATAAGAAAAATCATTTTCCCAGAAGAACAACTTTTAAATCAAAGTTTATCATAGTTTTTAATTAACTAACCCAAAACAGCCCGTGGTGTTACTACGACGGCGTAAATTCGGTTTTACGGTGTTTTTCGTGTTTCCCGGTTTTAAATTATTAAGTTAGCATATCATATAGATATAGAACATGTGTTTAGTTGATTTTAAAAGTAAAGTTAGAAGGATTAACTTTTGTTTGCGAACAAGTTTAGAATTAACTAAACTATGTTCTAGTGATTTCAAGTTTAAATCTTCGAATAAGGTAGTTTTATATATATGAATCGAATGATGTTATGAACATCATTACTACCTCAAGTTTAGTAGGTAAACCTACTGGAAGTGACAAGAAATGATCTAGCTTCAAAGGATCTTGGATGGCTTGAAAGTTCTTGAAGCAGAATCATGACACGAAAACAAGTTCAAGTAAGATTATCACTCGAATTAAGATAGTTATAGTTATAGGAATTGAATCAAAGTTTGTATATGAGTATTACCTTGATTTAGAATGATATCTTACTGTAAACAACAAGGATTTCTTGAGGTTGGATGATCACTTTACTAGATTGGAAGTGAGCTAGTAAACTTGGAAGTATTCTTGATTTTATTAAACTAGAACTTGTAGAATTTATGAAGAACACTTAGAACTTGAAGATAGAACTTGAGAGAGATCACTTAGATGAAGAAAATTTAAGAATAAAAGTGTTTGTAGGTGTTTTTGGTCGTTGGTATATGGATTAGATATAAAGGATGTGTAATTTGTTTTACATGTAAATAAGTCATGAATGATTACTAATATTTTTGTAATTTTATGAGATATTTCATGCTAGTTGCCAAATGATGGTTCCCACATGTGTTAGGTGACTCACATGGGCTGCTAAGAGCTGATCATTGGAGTGTATATATCAATAGTACATACATCTAAAAGCTGTGTATTGTACGAGTACGAATACGGGTGCATACGAGTAGAATTGTTGATGAAACTGAACGAGGATGTAATTGTAAGCATTTTTGTTAAGTAGAAGTATTTTGATACGTGTCTTGAAGTCTTCCAAAAGTGTATGAATACATATTAAAACACTACATGTATATACATTTTAACTGAGTCGTTAAGTCATCGTTAGTCGTTACATGTAAATGTTCTTTTGAAACCTTTAGGTTAACGATCTTGTTAAATGTTGTTAACCCATTGTTTATTATATCTAAATAGATGTTAAATTATTACATTATCATGATATCATGATATATTAATATATCTTAGTATGATATATATACAATTAAATGTTGTTACAACGATAATCGTTACATATATGCCTCGTTTCGAAATTCTTAAGTTAGTAGTCTTGTTTTACATATGTAGTTCATTGTTAACACACTTAATGATATACTTAATTATCATTTTATCATGTTAAACATTGTGTATCAATATCTTAATATGATTCATATGTATTTAGTAAGACGTTGTTATAACGATAATCGTTATATATATAGTTTCGAGTTTCTTAATTCCATAAACTCATTTTTATGTATATCACTCATTGTTAATATACTTAGTGAGATACTTACTTATCATAATATCATGTTAACCATATATATATATATATCCATATATATATCATCATGTAGTTTTTACAAATTTTTAATGTTCGTGAATCGTCGGTCAACTTGGGTGGTCAATTGTCTATATGAAGCACATTTCAAATAATCAAGTCTTAACAAGTTTGATTGCTTAACATGTTGAAAATATTTAATCATGTAAATATACCAATTTCATTTAATATATATAAACATGGAAAAGTTCAGGTCACTACAGTACCTACCCGTTAAATAAATTTCGTCCCGAAATTTTAAGCTGTTGAAGGTGTTGACGAATCTTCTGGAAATAGGTACGGGTATTTCAGCTTCATTTGGTCTTCACACTCCCAGGTGAACTCGGGTCCCCTACGAGCATTCCATCGAACCTTGACGATCGTTATCTTATTTTGCTTGAGCCTTTTAACCTCACGATCCATTATCTCGACGGGTTCTTCAATGAATTGTAGTTTTTCATTGATTTTAAATTCTTCTAAAGGAATAGTGAGATCTTCTTTGGCTAAGCACTTCTTCAGATTCGAGACGTGAAAGGTATTATGTACATTGGCGAGTTGTTGAGGTAATTCAAGTCGGTAAGCTACTGGTCCGACACGATCTAAAATCTTGAATGGTCCAATGTATCTTGGATTTAGTTTCCCCCGTATACCAAATTGAACAACGCCTTTCCAAGGTGAAACTTTAAGCATGACCATCTCCCCAATTTCAAATTCTATATTTTTCCTTTTAAGGTCCGCGTAGCTCTTTTGTCGACTCTGAGCAGTTTTCAACCGTTGTTGAATTTGGATGATTTTCTCTGTAGTTTCTTGGATTATCTCCGGACCTGTAATCTGTCTATCTCCCAATTCATTCCAACAAATTGGAGATCTGCACTTTCTACCATAAAGTGCTTCGAACGGTGCCATTTTGATACTCGAGTGGTAACTGTTGTTGTAGGAAAATTCTGCTAATGGTAGATGTCGATCCCAACCGTTTCTAAAATCAATAACACATGCTCGTAGAGTGTCTTCAAGAGTCTGTATCGTCCTTTCGCTTTGCCCATCGGTTTGTGGATGATAGGCAGTACTCATGTCTAGATGAGTTCCCAATGCTTGTTGTAATGTCTGCCAAAAACTTGAAACAAATCTGCCATCTCTATCAGAGATAATAGAGATTGGTATTCCATGTCTAGAGACAACTTCCTTCAAGTATAATCTCACCAACTTCTCCATTTTATCATCTTCTCTCATTGGCAGAAAGTGTGCTGACTTGGTGAGACGATCGACTATTACCCAAATAGTATCATAACCACTTGCAGTCCTTGGCAATTTAGTAATGAAATCTATGGTAATGTTTTCCCATTTCCATTCTGAGATTTCGGGTTGTTGAAGTAGACCTGATGGTTTCTGATGTTCAGCTTTGACCTTAGAACACGTCAAACATTCTCCTACGTATCTAGCAATATCGGCTTTCATACCCGGCCACCAAAAGTGTTTCTTGAGATCTTTGTACATCTTTACCGCTCCGGGATGTATTGAATATCTGGTTTTATGTGCTTCCTTAAGTACCTTTTCTCTCACATCTCCAAACTTTGGTACCCAAATTCTTTCAGCCCTATACCGGGTTCATTCTTCCCAAATATTAAGATGTTTCTCCGATCCTTTGGGTAATTCATTCTTCAACTTTCCTTCTTTTACAACTCCCTGATGCGCCTCCTTTATTTGAGTAGTAAGGTTAGTACGAATAATTATATTCATAGCATTTACCCTCATTGGTTCTCTGTCCTTTCTACTCAAAGCGTCGGCTACCACATTTGCCTTCCCCGGGTGGTAACGAATCTTGAAATCGTAATCATTCAATAACTCAATCCACCTACGCTGCCTCATGTTCAGTTATTTCTGATTAAATATATGTTGGAGACTTTTGTGATCGGTATATATGATACTTTTAACCCCATATAAGTAGTGCCTCCAAGTCTTTAATGCAAAAACAATCACGCCCAATTCCAAATCGTGAGTCGAATAATTTTTCTCGTGAATCTTCAATTGTCTGGATGCATAAGTAATTACCTTCGTTCGTTGCATTAATACACAACCGAGGCCTTGCTTTGAGGCATCACAATATATCACAAAATCATCATTCCCTTCAGGCAATGACAATATAGGTGCCGTAGTTAACTTTTTCTTCAACAATTGAAACGCTTTCTCTTGCTCATCCTTCCATTCAAATTTCTTCCCTTTATGCTTTAATGCAGTCAAGGGTTTTGCTATTTTTGAAAAATCTTGGATGAACCTTCTGTAGTAACCAGCCAGTCCTAAAAATTGGCGTATATGCTTCGGATTTTTTGGGATTTCCCACTTTTCAACGGTTTCAATCTTTGTCGGATCAACTTGAATACCTTCTTTGTTCACTATGTGACCGAGGAATTGAACTTCTTCCAACCAAAATGCACACTTTGAAAACTTAGCATACAGTTTTTCTTTTCTCAATAACTCTAGCACTTTCCTTAAATATTCTTCGTGCTCTTGATCATTCTTTGAGTAAATAAGTATGTCATCGATAAAAACAATGACAAACTTGTCAAGGTATGGTCCACACACTCGGTTCATGAGGTCCATGAACACAGCTGGTGCGTTAGTCAACCCAAACGGCATAACCATAAAGTCGTAGTGACCATAACGCGTCCTGAAAGCAGTCTTTGGAATATCATCCTCCTTCACCCGCATTTGATGATACCCAGAACGTAAATCAATCTTCGAATAAACTGATGAGCCTTGTAGTTGATCAAATAAGTCGTCGATTCTTGGTAGTGGATAACAATTCTTGATGGTAAGTTTGTTCAACTCTCGGTAGTCGATACACAACCTGAATGTACCATCCTTCTTTCTAACAAACAAAACAGGAGCTCCCCATGGTGATGTACTTGGTGGTATAAAACCACGCTCTAAAAGTTCTTTTAGTTGGCTTTAGAGTTCTTTCATTTCACTGGGTGCGAGTCTGTATGGAGCACGAGCTATTGGTGCAGCTCTTGGTACGAGATCTATTTGAAATTCAACAGATCGATGTGGAGGTAGTCCCGGTAATTCTTTCGAAAATACATCGGGAAATTCTTTTGCGACAGGAACATTATTGATGTTCTTTTCTTCGGGTTTGACTTCTTCGATGTGTGCTAGAACGGCATAGCAACCTTTTCTTATTAGTTTTTGCGCCTTCAAATTACTAATAAGATTTAGCTTCGCGTTGCTCTTTTCTCCGTACACCATTATAGGTTTTCCTTTTTCTCGTACAATGCGAATTGCATTTTTGTAACATACGATTTCCGCTCTCTCCTTTTTCAACCAGTCCATGCCGATTATCACATCAAAACTCCCTAACTCTACTGGTATCAAATCGATCTTAAATGTTTCGCTAACCAGTTTAGTTTCTCGATTTCGACATATTTTATCTGCCGAAATTAATTTACCGTTTGCTAATTAGAGTAAAAATTTATTATTCATAGGCGTCAATGGACCACTTAATTTAGCACAAAAATCTCTACTCATATAACTTCTATCCGCACCCGAATCAAATAAAACATAAGCAGGTTTTTCATTGATAAGAAATGTACCCGTAACAAGCTCCGGGTCTTCCTGCGCTTCTTCCGCATTAATGTTAAAAACTCTCCCACGGCTTTGCCCATTATTATTTCCCTGGTTTGGACACGCTGTTTTGTAGTGGCCCTTCTTCCCGCATCCAAAACAAATAATGTGGGCATTACTTGTTCCTTTACCCGATGGTCCATAAATTTCACACTTTGTTGTATCATGACCCTTTCTATTACATTTAGTACATGTTGCTAGACAAAAAGTAGTTGGATGGTACCCTTCACACCTCAGACACGGAATTTTCTAATTTTGATTACCAGTGTTGTTATTGAGATTGTTGTTGGGATTTTTGTTGTTGCGGTTGGTATTATTGTTGGGTTGATTGTTGTCATTGTTGTTGTTGTTGGAATGGTTTTTGTTGCGTTTGTTGTTGCGAAAAATGGTGCGATTGTGGTTGTGATTATGGTGTTGATTGTTGAAATTGTGACTCTTGTCACTGGGTTCTTTCCACTTTCTCTTGACTTGTTTCATTTTGGCCTCCTCAGCCGCCTGCTCTTTAATCCTTCCCTCGATCTGGTTTATAAGTTTGTGAGCCATTCGGCTTGCCTTTTGCATTGAAGTGGGTGCGCTTGAACTCACATCCTCCTGAATTCTCTCTGGTAACCCCTTTACAAAAGCATCGATCTGCTCTTCTTCATCTTCGAATACTCTTGGGCACAATAAGCACAACTCGGTGAATCGTCGTTCGTATGTGGTGATATCGAATCCCTTCATTCATAATTCTCTAAGCTCTGTCTTGAGCTTATTGACTTCGTTTCTAGGACGGTATTGCTCGTTCATCAAGTGTTTGAATGCTGACCACGGTAGTGCGTAAACAGCATCTTGTCCCACTTGTTCGAGATAGGTATTCCACCAAGTTAACGCAGTACCTGTGAAGGTATACGTGGCATACTTTACCTTATCTTCCTCAGCACATTTGCTTATAGCAAACACAGATTCGACCTTTTCGGTCCATCGTTTCAGTCTGACTGGTCCTTCAGTTCCATCGAACTCCAGAGGTTTACAGGCAGTGAAAGCCTTGTAGGAGCATCCTACACGGTTTCCTGTGGAGTTAACTCCACTGCTAGACCCTGAGTTATTGTTGTTTTGCATTGCAGCCTGTACTGCGGCTATATTTGCTGCAAGGAAAGCACGGAAGTCTTCCTCACTCATGTTCAAGTTCTGACGAGTAGTTGGTGCCATTTCCTTCAAAAATAGCCAAAAGAATTAAGTTAATCATATAGAATATTAAGAGTAGTCAAGAGTATTCCGTAGCATAATATGAACTCATTTATAAAAGCTTTTTCTTCATATTAGCATTTTATAAGTTTTAATTCGGGTAATACCTACCCGTTAAATTCATACTTAGTAGCTAACATACAATTCAACTACTACAATTCTATATGAAAAACTGATTATAATAATATTTCACATTCAAACTTTTATACAATATTTTGCAAACTTACAATACCGCTAGTTTACATATAGCATGAAATATAGCACATAAAAACTCTGATACAAAACAGTTGCGAAGACAATTCTAGTTAATACGCAAGTCGTTCAACAAAGGCAATAAAGACACGTAATTCATATGTCCAGAAACAAGTCATGCATTCTGGTTTTACTAAGACTACTTCCCATCTTTGGTCTTGTGGAACATAACCATTGTGACCGTTGACAAGACAGCATGTTGTAATGTCGTCAAAAGGACGAGGGTTTCGTAATGTCCAACAGCCCCGTAATAATCTAAAAACCTTGTTTCTCACCCCAACTACTGAATCCGTCACTTGTGGGAAGGTTTTATTTAAAAGTTGCAATCCGATGTTCTTTTTCTCACTTTGGTAAGAAGCGAACATCACTAACCCATAAGCATAACATGCTTCTTTGTGTTGCATGTTAGAAGCTCTTTCTAATTCACAAAATCCTATGTTGGGATATGTTGAGTCAAAATAGGTTTTTAACCCGTAGCGTAAAATTGCATTTAGATTCCCCGCATTTAACGCTTTAAAGAAAACACGGCGTAACTTACGGTCTCCCCAATGTGATATACCCCACCTATCAAAGGAAAGCCTTTTATAAACTAAGGCATTTCTGGAAAGTCTTTCAAATGTTTGACAAGTTAATTTCGCCATAACTAATTGTGCTGATGAATTCTGACCGACTCTAGACAAGATTTCATCAATCATATCCTCTGGTAGGTCTTCTAAAATATTCGGTTGTCTACCCTTAACGTCCATTTTGTGTTTTTATTAGGTAAAAATAGACGAGGGTTAGATTCATAAAAGATAATTAACAAACAATACAAGCAATTTTTACATAGAACATAAAAGTACAAGTACACTACAATACATATAATACACAACATGATTATAACCCTCTAATCTGAATCACTAGTTTCTTCTTCTTCGGACTTGGTTCATTTTCCTAATTTTCTAGGAATATATGGTGTTCCTCTAATACGAGCCGTCGTTTTTCACAATGGTTTAGAAAAACCTGGTGGTTTAGAGGTTCCCGGGTCATTGTTACATTTTAGGAAATACGGATGTTGCCGATACATATAAAGTTCATCGGGGTTGGAATTGGATTTCTCTATTTTTATACATTTTCCCTTATTATTTTCTTTCGCTTTATTAAATTGGGTCGAGGTAATTTCTATAACATCATCGGAATCCTCATCGGGATCCGATTCATTAGAAAATTGGTAATCTTCCCAATATTTTGCTTCCTCGTCGGAAACACCATTGACCATTATTAACTTTGGTCCGTTGGTTGAGGATTTTCTTTTATTTAATCGATTTACTATAGGTATCAATATTTCTTCCTCTGGAACCTCTTCCGCTTCCGGTTCCTCCTCTTCCGGTTCCTCCTCTTCCGGTTCCTGTTTGGGAATTTGTGAATCTTCCCAAAATATATCCGACTCTTCATTATTATTAGGTGAATCGATGGGATTTGTACTAGTGGTACACATCTATCACACAATATCAAACACATTATGAGGTTAATATATCACATAATATTTACATGTTAATAATATATAGTTTCCAACAAAAGTGTTAAGCAATCGTTTTTAAAGAAAACACGGTCGAAGTCCAGACTTACTAATGTATCCTAACAAACTCGATAAGACACAGTAATGCAAATTTCTGGTTCTCTAAGACCAACGCTCGGATACCAACTGAAATGTCTCGTTCATATTGATTATAAACGTTCCATATTAATTGATTTCGTTGCGAGGTTTTGACCTCTATATGAGACGTTTTTTCAAAGACTGCATTCGATTTTAGAACAAACCATAACCTTTAAAATATTACGACGATTATCAAATAATGATAATCTAAAATATAGCGTTTTTCACACGACCATTACATAATGGTTTACAATAATATTACACATCAACATAAGTCTTCGAATGCAGTTTTTAAACAATATTATACAAGCATGGACTCCAAATCTTGTCCTTAATTTAGTATGCAACAGTGGAAGCTCTTAATAATCACCTGAGAATAAACATGCTTAAAACGTCAACAAAATTGTTGGTGAGTTATAGGTTTAACCTGTAGTGACCCGAACTTTTCCATGTTTATATATATATTAAATGAAATTGTTATTTACATGATTAAGTGTTTCCAACATGTTCAGCAATCAAACTTGTTAAGACTTGATTAATTGAAATAGGTTTCATATAGACAATTGACCACCCAAGTTGACCGGTGATTCACGAACGTTAAAACTTGTAAAAACTGTACGATGACATATATATGGTTATATATATAGTTAACATGATTTTATTATAAGTATGTATCTCATTAGCTATTTTAACAATGAGTTATATACATAAAAATGAGACTATTAATTTAAGAAACTCGAAAACGATATATATAACGATTATCGTTATAACAACGTCTTACTAGGTACATATGAATCATATTTATATATTGATACACTTGGTTAATTATGTTAAATGATAAGTAAATATATTATTAAGTGTATTAACATTGAAATACATATGTAAAAATAAGACTACTAACTTAATGATTTCGAAACGAGACATATATGTAACGATTATCGTTGTAACGACATTTAACTGTATATATATCATACTAAGATATATTATATATCATAATATCATGATAATATAACAATTTAACATCTCATTTGTTATAATAAACAATGGGTTAACAACATTCAACAAGATCGTTAACCTAAAGGTTTCAAAACAACATTTACATGTAACGACTAACGATGACTTAACGACTCAGTTAAAATGTATATACATGTAGTGTTTTAATATGTATTCATACACTTTTGAAAGACTTCAAGACACTTATCAAAATACTTCTACTTAACAAAAATGCTTACAATTACATCCTCGTTCAGTTTCATCAACAATTCTACTCGTATGCACCCGTATTCGTACTCGTACAATACACAGCTTTTAGATGTATGTACTATTGGTATATACACTCCAATTATCAGCTCTTAGCAGCCCATGTGAGTCACCTAACACATGTGGGAACCATAATTTGGCAACTAGCATGAAATATCTCATAAAATTACAAAAATATGAGTAATCATTCATGACTTATTTACATGAAAACAAAATTACATATCCTTTATATCTAATCCATACACCAACGACCAAAAACACCTACAAACACTTTCATTCTTCAATTTTCTTCATCTAATTGATCTCTCTCAAGTTCTATCTTCAAGTTCTAAGTGTTCTTCATAAATTCCAAAAGTTCTAGTTTCATAAAATCAAGAATACTTCCAAGATTGCAAGTTTACTTCCAAGTTTTCTAAATCCATTCCAAGTAATCATCCAAGATCAAGAAACCTTTGTTACTTACAGTAGGTTATCTTTCTAATACAAGGTAATAATCATATTCAAACTTTAAATCAATTTCTATAACTATAACAATCTTATTTCGAGTGGAAATCTTACTTGAAATTGTTTTCGTGTCATGATTCTGCTTCAAGAACTTTCAAGCCATCCAAGGATCCTTTGAAGCTAGATCTATTTTTCTCATTTACAGTAGGTTTATCCAAGGAACTTTAGGTAGTAATGATGTTCATAAAATCATTGGATTCATACATATAAAGCTATCTTATTCGAAGGTTTAAACTTGTAATCACTAGAACATAGTTTAGTTAATTCTAAACTTGTTCGCAAATAAAAGTTAATCCTTCTAACTTGACTTTTAAAATCAACTAAACACATGTTCTATATCTATATTATATGCTAACTTAATGATTTAAAACCTGGAAACACGAAAAACACCGTAAAATCGGATTCACGCCGTCGTAGTAACACCGCGGGCTGTTTTGGGTTAGTTAATTAAAAACTATGATAAACTTTGATTTAAAAGTTGTTATTCTGGGAAAATGATTTTTATTATGAACATGAAACTATATCCAAAAATTATGGTTAAACTCAAAGTGGAAGTATGTTTTCTAAAATGGTCATCTAGACGTCGTTCTTTCGACTGAAATGACTACCTTTGCAAAAACGACTTGTAACTTATTTTTCTGACTATAAACCTATACTTTTTCTGTTTATATTCATAAAATAGAGTTCAATATGAAACCATAGCAATTTGATTCACTCAAAACGGATTTAAAATGAAGAAATTATGGGTAAAACAAGATTGGATAATTTTTCTCATTTTAGCTACGTGAAAATTGGTAACAAATCTATTCCAACCATAACTTAATCAACTTTTATTGTATATTATGTAATCTTGAGATACCATAGACACGTATACAATGTTTCGACCTATCATGTCGACACATCTATATATATTTCGAAACAACCATAGACACTCTATATGTGAATGTTGGAGTTAGCTATACAGGGTTGAGGTTGATTCCAAAATATATATAGTTTGAGTTGTGATCAATACTGAGATACGTATACACTGGGTCGTGGATTGATTCAAGATAATATTTATCGATTTATTTCTGTACATCTAACTGTGGACAAGTAGTTGTAGGTTACTAACGAGGACAGCTGACTTAATAAACTTAAAACATCAAAATATATTAAAAGTGTTGTAAATATATTTTGAACATACTTTGATATATATGTATATATTGTTATAGGTTCATGATTCAACCAGTGGCCAAGTCTTACTTCCCGACGAAGTAAAAATCTGTGAAAGTGAGTTATAGTCCCACTTTTAAAATCTAATATTTTTGGGATGAGAATACATGCAGGTTTTATAAATGATTTACAAAATAGACACAAGTACGTGAAACTACATTCTATGGTTGAATTATCGAAATCGAATATGCCCCTTTTTATTAAGTCTGGTAATCTAAGAATTAGGGAACAGACAGCCTAATTGACGCGAATCCTAAAGATAGATCTATTGGGCCTAACAAACCCCATCCAAAGTACCGGATGCTTTAGTACTTCGAAATTTATATCATATCCGAAGGGTGTCCCAGAATGATGGGGATATTCTTATATATGCATCTTGTTAATGTCGGTTACCAGGTGTTCACCATATGAATGATTTTTATCTCTATGTATGGGATGTGTATTGAAATATGAAATCTTGTGGTCTATTGTTACGATTTGATATATATAGGTTAAACCTATAACTCACCAACATTTTTGTTGACGTTTAAAGCATGTTTATTCTCAGGTGAATACTAAGAGCTTCCGCTGTTGCATACTAAAATAAGGACAAGATTTGGAGTCCATGTTTGTATGATATTGTGTAAAAACTGCATTTAAGAAACTGATTTCGATGTAACATATTTGTATTGTAAACCATTATGTAATGGTCGTGTGTAAACAGGATATTTTAGATTATCATTATTTGATAATCTACGTAAAGCTTTTTAAACCTTTATTTATGAAATAAAGGTTATGGTTTGTTTTAAAAATGAATGTAGTCTTTGAAAAACGTCTCATATAGAGGTCAAAACCTTGCAATGAAATCAATTAATATGGAACGTTTTTAATCAATAAGAATGGGACATTTCAGTTGGTATCCGAGCGTTGGTCTTAGAGAACCAGAATTTTGCATTAGTGTGTCTTATCGAGTTTGTTAGGATGCATTAGTGAGTCTGGACTTCGACCGTGTTTACTTGAAAAATGATTGCTTAACAAATTTTGTTGGAAACTATATATTTTTAACATGTGAATATTATGTGATATATTAATCTCTTAACGCGTTTGATATTATGTGATAGATGTCTACCTCTAGAACAAGTCCCATTGACTCACCTAATAATAATGAAGAGTCAAATGTAAATTGGAATGATTCGTGGACTGATTCACAAGTTCCCGAAGAGGAACCGGAAGAAGAGTCGGAACCGGAAGAAGAATCAGAACCGGAAGAGGAGGAACCGGAGGAGGAAATAGAACCAGTGGGGGAAATAATAAAACAGTTAAGTAAAAGAAAATCCTCAACCAACCGACCAAGGTTAATTATGGTCAATGGTGTTTCCGCCAAGGAAGCAAAATATTGGGAGGATTACCAATTCTCCGATGAATCGGATTCCGACGAGAATTCCGATGATGTTATAGAAATTACCCCAACTGAATTTAAAAAGGTAAAAGAAAATAATAAGGGAAAGGGCATAAAAATATAGAAATCTAATTCCAACCCCGATGAACTTTATATGTATCGTCAACCCCAGAAGCCCTTAAGTTGTAACAATGACCCGGGAACCTCTAAACCACCAGGTTTTTCTAAACCAATGTGGAAAATGATGGTTCGTATTAGGGGAACATCATATATCCCTAGAATTGCTTGTATTAGAAGAAACGAGCGAGTTGGAATAAGATAGTTGTATTCGTGTGGTGTAATATATGTAATATAGTGTGCTTATGCTTTATGATATATGTAAAAATTGCTTGTATTAATAAGTAATTTTTTTTATGAATCTAACTCTTGTCTATTTTACAGTTTAAAAACACAAAATGGATAGACAACCCAATATTTTAAGAGACCTACCCGGAGACATGATTGATGAAATCTTGTCTAGAGTCAGTCAGAATTCTTCGGCACAACTATTTACGGCGAAATCAGTTTGTAAGACATTCGAAGAACGTTCCAAGAATGTCTTGGTTTATAAGAGACTTTCGTTTGAAAGATGGGGGATATCACATTGGGAAACCCATAAGTTACGATGTGTTTACTTTGACGCATATATTGCGGGGAACCCAAATGCTATTTTACGCAACGGGTTAAGAAATTATTTTGACTCAATGTATCCGAATATAGGACTTCATGATTTAGAAAAAGCGGCTAACATGCAACATAAAGAAGCATGCTATGCTTACGGGTCAGTAATGTTCACTTCTCACCAAAGTGAGAAAAAGAACATCGGGCTACAACTATTAAACAAAACGTTCCCACAAGTGACGGAGTCGGTAATTGGGGTAAGAAATGAGGTTTTTAGGTTATTACGAGACTGTTGGTCATTACGTAACCCTCTTCCCTTTGACGACGTTACAACACGCTGTCTTATCAACGGCCATAACGGTTATGTTCCACAAGACCAAGGATGGGAAGTAGTCCTAGTAAAACCAGAATGCATGACTTGTTTCTGGACGTATGAATTACGTGTCTTTATTGCCTTTGCTGAACGACTTGTGTACTAGCTAGAATTATCTTCACAACTATCTTGTATCAAAGTTATTGTGTGCTATATTTCATACTTTATGTAAAATAAGCGGTATTGTAAGTTTGTAAAATATTGTATAAAAGTTTGAACGCGAAATATTATTATAATCAGTTTTTCATATAGAATTGTAGTAGTTGAATTGTATATTAGCTACTAAGTATGAACTTAACGGGTAGGTACTACCCGAATTTAAACTTATAAAACGCTAATATGAAGAAAAAGCTTTTATAAATGAGTTCATATTATGCTACGAAATACTATTAACTACTCTTAATATTCTGTATGATTAACTTGTTCCATTTGACTATTTTGAAGGAAATGGCACCGACTACTCGACACACCGTGAATATGAATGAAGAGGAATTCCGTACTTTTCTAGCTTCAAACATAGCCACAGTACAGGCTGCGCTACATACCAACAATAACCTTGGATCTAGCAGTACAGGAAATCGTGTAGGATGCACCTACAAAGAATTCACTGCCTGCTAACCTTTGGAATTTGATGGAACCGAAGGACCGATCGGATTGAAACGGTGGACCGAGAAGGTCGAATCGGTGTTTGCCATAAGTAAGTGTACTGAAGAGGACAAAGTGAAGTACGCTACGCATACCTTCACAGGTTCTGCGTTAACATGGTGGAATACCTATCTAGAGCAAGTGGGACAAGATGATGCGTACGCACTACCATGGTTAGCATTAAAGCACTTGATGAACGAGAAGTACCGTCCCAGAACCATGGTCAATAAGCTCAAGACAGAACTTAGAGGGTTACGAATCCAAGGATTTGATATTACCACGTACGAAAGACGATTCACAGAATTGTGCCTATTGTGTCCGGGAGCGTTCGAAGATGAGGAAGAGAAGATCGACGCGTTTGTGAAAGGATTACCGGAAAGAATCCAAGAAGATATAAGTTCACACGAGCCCGCCTCCATACAACAGGCATGTAGAATGGCTCACAAACTAGTGAACCAGATTGAGGAAAGAATTAAAGAACAGACGGCTGAAGAGGCCAATGTGAAGCAAGTCAAAAGAAAGTGGGAGGAAAACGGTGATAAGAATCACCAATACAACAATAACAGCAATTACAATAATAATCGCAACAATTATCCCAACAATCGCAACATCAATCGCAACTACAACAAACGGCCCAACAACAACAACAACAACAACAACAACAGCAATTACAACAATCATCCCAACAACAATAACAACCGCAACAACAACAACAATCAGAAGCAGCTATGCCAAAGGTGTGAAAAGTATCACTCGGGGTTCTGCACCAAATTTTGCAACAAGTGTAAAAGAAATGGTCATAGCGCGGCGAAGTGTGAGGTCTACGGACCAGGGGTTAACAGAACGAAAGGAACAAATGGTGTCGGAACGAGTAATGGTGGAGCAAGTGGTGTCGGAGCAAGTTATGCCAATGTAGTTTGTTATAAATGTGGAAAACCGGGCCACATTATTAGAAATTGCTCGAACCAGGAGAACAAGAATGGACAAGGCCGCGGAAGAGTTTTCAATATTAATGCGGCAGAGGCACAGGAAGACCCAGAGCTTGTTACGGGCACGTTTCTTATTGAAAATAAATCTGCTTACGTTTTATTTGATTCGGGTGCGGACAGAAGCTATATGAGTAGAGATTTTTGTGCTAAATTAAGTTGTCCATTGACGCCGTTGGATAGTAAATTTTTACTCGAATTAGCAAACGGTAAACTAATTTCAGCAGATAATATATGCCGGAATCGAGAAATTAAACTGGGTAGCGAAATATTTAAGATTGATTTGATACCAGTAGAGTTAGGGAGTTTTGATGTAATAGTTGGCATGGACTGGCTGAAGAAGGTGAAAGCAGAGATCGTATGTTATAAAAATGCAATTCGCATTGTACGAGAAGAAGGAGAACCCTTAATGGTGTACGGAGAAAAGGGCAACATGAAGCTACATCTTATTAGTAATTTGAAGGCACAAAAACTAATAAGAAAATATTGTTATGCTGTTCTAGCACACGTCGAGAAAGTACAAACTGAAGAAAAGAGCATCAATGATGTTCCCGTCGCAAAAGAATTTCCCGACGTATTTCTGAAAGAATTACCGGGACTACCTCCACATCGATCTGTTAAATTTCAAATAGATCTTGTACCAGGAGCTGCACCAATAGCTCGTGCTCCTTATAGACTCGCACCCAGCGAGATGAAAGAACTGCAAAGCCAACTGCAAGAACTATTAGAACGTGGTTTCATTCAACCAAGCACATCACCATGGGGAGCTCCTGTTTTGTTTGTCAAGAAGAAGGATGGTACATTTAGGTTGTGTATTGACTACAGAGAGTTGAACAAACTTACCATCAAAAACCGTTATCCACTGTCGAGAATTGACGACTTATTTGATCAACTACAAGGCTCGTCGATTTATTCGAAGATCGATTTACATTCTGGATATCATCAAATGTGAGTAAAGGAGGATGATATTCCAAAAACTGCTTTTAGGACGTGTTATGGTCATTACGAGTTTATGGTTATGCCGTTTCGATTGACTAATGCACCAGCTGTGTTCATGGACCTTATGAACCGAGTGTGTGGGCCATATCTTGACAAGTTTGTCATTGTTTTCATCGATGACATACTTATTTACTCAAAGAATGATCAAGAGCATGAAGAACATTTGAGAAAAGTTCTAGAAGTATTGAGGAAAGAAAAACTGTACGCTAAGTTTTCAAAGTGTGCATTTTGGTTGAAAGAAGTTCAATTCCTCGGTCACATAGTGAACAAAGAAGGTATCCAGGTGGACCCGGCAAAGATCGAAACCGTTGAAAAGTGGGAAACCCCAAAAACTCCGAAGCATATACGTCAATTTTTAGGATTGGCTGGTTACTACAGAAGATTCATCCAAGATTTCTCTAAAATAGCAAAACCCTTGACTGCATTAACGCATAAAGGGAAGAAATTTGAATGGAAGGATGAACAAGAGAAGGCGTTTCAATTATTGAAGAAAAATCTAACTACGGCACCTATATTGTCATTTCCTGAAGGGAATGATGATTTTGTGATTTATTGTGATGCATCAAAGCAAGGTCTCGGTTGTGTATTAATGCAACGGACGAAGGTGATTGCTTATGCGTCTAGACAATTGAAGATTCACGAGCAAAATTATACGACGCATGATTTGAAATTAGGCGCGGTTGTTTTTGCATTAAAGACTTGGAGGCACTACTTATATGGGGTCAAAAGTATTATATATACCGACCACAAAAGTCTTCAACACATATTTAATCAGAAACAACTGAATATGAGGCAGCGTAGGTGGATTGAATTGTTGAATGATTACAACTTTGAGATTTGTTACCACCCGAGGAAGGCAAATGTGGTAGCCGACGCCTTGAGCAGAAAGGACAGAGAACCCATTCGAGTAAAATCTATGAATATAATGATTCACACTAACCTTACTACTCAAATAAAGGAGGCGTGAGACGACCCGACCCAATCCATAGGGACGAATACAATAACATATGATAACATTGCGAGGTACTTGACCTCTATATGATACATTTTACAAACGTTGCATTTATTCTTAAAAGGCAAACTATCATTACATCAATATTTGACATTTTCGTCTAACATTTCATAATATCCAAATGACCTAATCTGTCATTTACTTATTTATATTCTCTATTGAACTCCAATGACTCGAATGCAACGTCTTTGTATCATGGCTTAAAAGGTCCCAAGTAGTATCCTTAACATGAGCTAATGCACAGCGGAAGACTTAATTCATACCTGAGAATAACATGCTTTAAAACGTCAACATAAAGTTGGTGAGATATATAGGTTTGATGCTAGCAGCGTTATAACAATGGAACACAAGATTTCATATATAAACATTTTAATAAAAATATTCTAAGTGGTTGAGCACTTGGTAACCATACTTAACATTTAATCACGTCGCATATTCCCTTTATTATGAAATCTTACTACACCGTACCAAGGTGTAGTCACGAAACGAAGTACTGTGCAACCGTTGAATACTGGTCGTCCAGTCCGGTTGGGGTTGTCAGGCCCGATAGATCTATCAACAGGATTCGCGTTTACAATACCGCTGTAAATATTAGTTACCAAGCTACAGGGAAGTATGCCAGTGGTACAACTCAACGTAGAATATATTTTTCAGTTACTTGTGTCCATAGCGTAAAACATAAAATACATGTATTCTCATCCCGAAATATTTAGAGTTTAAAAGTGGGACTATATACTCACTTTTGTCTTGAAGATATGTAATTTCGACTTGGTCTCCGATTGATATCACGAACCTATCCATATATAATATATCAATACCTTTTCTTTTTAAACAATCGTCACATATATATACTTATAATACTTTTAATACTTTTAATAATTCCTTAGTCCGTAGTTAGCAGTCCGATGTTAGTAATTCAATTTTAATGGTTCATATTTAGTTGTTTAATAAACCCCCAATGAAATAAATAAAACCCCCATCGTATATGTATTGGTCGAGATTAATCTTGACCCATGGTACCGGTGTTGTCAAATGACGTGTTGCGTACATAAAGTACCGGTGTTGTCAAATGACGTGTTGCGTACAATCATGGGATCTTATGATTAATCTTCTCGTATTGTTTACGGGTGATCCTGAACCATATAAAATTAAATTATGAGTACATATGTATAAAATATCATGTTACTTTAGGAAGATGTGATTTATTTAATTTTCTCCAATTATTTTCGTGGCTAAACTAGTCTTGGATATCCGATTTTGTTTTGGTCATAATTTCTTCGTTACAACTCCGTTTTCATTGATTCAACTTTTCACTTCCTTGGATCGAGTCCCTCTTTAAGAATATGAACTGTAAATACCTTAGTTTGTATTCGAAATCATAGGTCATAGGTCAAATTTTGGTGAAACTTATGAAGTTAATCATTTTTGTTACAAAAACATCATTTAATGACCATTTTTCTAAAAATACTTATACTATGAATTAAATCATGAAATTTTTATGTGTTAACATATTCATAAGAAATATCATTTTTCCAGAATATAAACCTCCAATTCAAAGTTCAAGATGGTTTTTAATTATCCAACCCAAAACAGCCCCCGGTTGCACTCCGACGTCATAAAAACAGTTTTTTTTAAGGTATTCTTTGAAAACCCAAGTTATACCTTGTTAAATTAGCATATATTTAAGTTATATTACAGGTCTTGAAGTATTTTAAAAGTTAAGTTAGAAGGATCTATTTAGTTTGCAAACAAGTTTGAAATCATTCAAACTATGTTTTTGTTGTTAAAATTGTATACCATACAATAAGATAGCTATATATATATGAATCGAATAAGGTTATGAACAAAGTTACTACCTCAAGTTACTTGGACAAGATTGCTGTAAAAGAGGAGTAAAAACCTAGAACCAAAAGAGTGATGAAATTGGATGAAAGATTGGAAGCAACTTAAGACATAAACTTGAATTGAAAGTTGTATTTTTGTAGTGTTTTTGTTGATCTTTTTATGGTGGTGTTTAAGGTGATTCTTGAGAGAATTTTTGCTGGAGTTCTTAGAGAGACATGAGGCTAGTAAGTGTGTGTGTTTAGCTAGAGAAATGATGTTCCAAAAATTGAAAATGGATGCATGTATTTATGGTGGTGTAAAAGGTGTATAAATTTGTAATTTTGTGAAAAGATCTTTTAATCATGTGAAATTGTCATACTAAATAACAAAAGTAGTTACCTTATACATAAGGCATGAACAAGGGCTGGTTGGTGGTGATTTGATGTGTATATACCAATAGTAAATACGTATAGAAGCTAGGTATGATACGAGTACATATACTCTAGATATACGTATAGAAATCTTGTGAAAAATGGAATGAGGATTCAAATATAGCTATCTTTTGTGAATATACTTATATTGTTTTATGTATTTAAGTCTTTAAAAGTGATTAAATACATTATATATACGATATATGTATAAACATTATAGGTCGTAAGTATTTATGTCAAATAACGTTACGTATAGTTATCGTTTTGAAAGCTTAAGTTAGTAGTTTCAAAATATACTTATAACTTATTGTTATTAATACAAAATGAGATATTTAAACATCCTTAAATCATGTTAAATATGTATATATACATATATATACACAAACGTATAATTAACATATATTGTATAGTTCGTGATATCATCGGTCAAACTAGACGGTTAAACGTTATGTAAAACTCTTTTCAAAATCATAAATCTCAACAATTTAGATTGCTTATCATGTTGGTAAGTTTTAATTTATGTAAATATTAATCTTATAAGTGTAAAACGATCGAAAAAATCCGGGTCGTTACAGTACCCACCCGTTAAAGAAATTTCGTCCCGAAATTTGGTAGAGGTTGTCATAAATAACAATAGGAATGTTTTCATGATGAATATGAGGTATTAATAGAGTTTTATCATTATTGGAAGATATGGATAAAACGATTCGGTCATGTGAAGCGCACGAGTGAAGCTATCACAAAAGAATGAAATGAGTGAATATAGAATTGTTTTAACCGATGTCGAGATTAGGATTGATTTCCAGAATTTAAGGGATTTAAAGAAAATCTTATGTAATAAGATTTGGTTCTTCGATGATTTAGAAAACAGGATCTCCTTTGATTTAATGCGATAATCTGTTTCGATTTCTTTGTCGGATATTTCACTATAAATCCACCTCCTTCCCTTTCTTACTTCCATACCTCACATCTCTTACTCTTCCTCCTCTAATTCATACCTTAAGGTATCCTTTAAAATGCTTCATCCCGTTCTGATTTTTGTTATACTTCTAACTTTCATATCTTTCATTCTTCTCTTTCATCTACCGCTAGAAGAATCTATTCACTTTTATGATTTTCTTGGAATTATAATGTTTCTAATTCTCCCGTGTCTTTACGTCGCCATACGTATTGATACACACGGTTTGTAGTTTCTGGGTGGTTATTGGGTTTGATATCTTTCCTTATATTTCGATGCTCCTGCTTCTGTTTTCCATAATCATTGTCATCCATAGTTAATACTCTCTCCTATTTGCTGTAATCTATACCCCAATTTCTATTTTGGGACTTTGTCCCTTCGTTTCTTCTTCCCGTCCTTGAGTCAAGCGATCAATAGTTCGAAATTCGTAGGTATAAAATTCGGAATGAACATAGCTAATGCTCTAAGAAAGGAATGGTAATGGCACGATTTTGATTTGTCAAATTACCAGAATATCCAGGAAAATAGAACTATCAAGATGATTTGTTCTTAATATGTTTCGGAATTGGATAGAATGTAAAAGTCGTGTAACATGGCACATGATGACGGTACTGTGAATCATCATATTCCATTAGAAACTTAACATGACTTACTGTAATATAATGAAGTTGATCAAGTTTCATTATATTATACTAGTTCATGCATCAGTTCCCAACACTGCTTCAGAACATTCCTATTTTAAACTTGAAGGATTTAGAAACTAACACAGTTTCCTTTATATTGTAACGCAGATATTACAGAGAGATAAATGATTTCAGATAAGGATAGTGGTGAAAATATCTTCAGAAATATTAAGGATATTTATAATGAAAGATATGATAATATCTTGGAATTTCTAATGTCGAAGGATGATGATGAAGATTGACCCGTAAGGGTTTAGATTCAGAAGCAAGGTGTTTGCTACAGAATCGTCATAATTCTTTATGTACAAGTTTAGTCCTTGTAACTTGTTCAGAGTCTCCTTCATGGTTTGTTCAATCCGGTTTTCAGTACCAATTTTCTATCGAGCGTTCCTAACACTTCCTTCTTTTATCATCAACATTTGGTCATTAAGACCTTCTACAACATGCTGCTTCGTCAGTATTTTCAAAGTTATCGGATCTGGGTCATTGGTTATCAAACCAAGATGGTTTAAGGAGAATTGTATTTTTAGATGATTAAACGCTGATGGTAATATGATGGAATATAAAAGGTTCTCCGGTAACGATGGCGAAAGAACAACGTATATATATATATCGAGATTGTAATAAGAGTAGTCTTACTGAGATATCGAAGTGGAGCTGTGACAAAATTAGTTAATTGAAAAGGAATCGCGTGATTGTTTTTGCTAATGGATGATAAGGAATTCGATGCGGATACGTTTTAACTATAACTTCGAGTTCAAAAATTTTTAGGTGCATAACTGTATGCATAAATCTTTATTCCGTAGACGAGGTGCGGCTGGTTGAACTTCTCGATCGAGATGTTTTCAAGAATCATGAAAAGTTGTGAATGCGAATTGTAATCGTCAAGATACAAATGAGGTTTAAAATAGAATCAAGTGGCAAACTTGAAGGATTGTTTAGTTTCATATGTAATAATCATCATTTTAACTCATTTTTAATTGTCCAAAGTTAGCAGTCCAATAGTTCGATTGTCCAATGGTTCAATAAATTCATATATGAACTAAATATATAATATTCGAATTACTTAATACGTATCGTGACCCGTGTACTGGTCTCGGTGTCGATCACAACTCAAAGTATATATATATTTTGGAATCAACTCCGACCCTGTATAGCCAACTCCCACCTTCACATATAGAGTGTCTATGGTTGTTCCGAAATATATATATATAGATGGATCAATATGATAAGTCGAAACCTTGTATACGTGTCCCGTTATTTAAAATGCGTAAAATAAATAAATATATATCATGACCCATTATACAACGTGTTGTCTCAGAATTAATCCGACGTGTTGTTGTACATGTGTCCCGACGGTATGTAAAGTAAAGAAATTAAAATTGCAAGAATGTAAATTGCGATAAATTAAATATTAATCAGTTAGCTGGGAACAGTTAGCCGGAACAGTTAGCGTGTAATCCTATCACAATTTCAATTAATTAATTCATCTGTTTCTAACAATTTTTATTTTGCCAATGTTTCTTCATTATGCCACTTGTTGGATTCGGATAGGTAAAAATCCAAATATGAAATTTAAATGGAAATGGTTAATCTGGGGTGAACGGATACGTATATCGGTAATTGTAAGTAGGATAATAAATGATCGTTGAATCAGATTCGAAGAATGTACAGTGTAACTTGTTAATGTGAATTCTAAATATTCCTTGGGTACTACCCACCCGTTAAAATATTTTCATCATTAACAGTTTGTACGAATGAAATTTTTAATTACAATCTTTATGAAAATATATTTGCATATATATTTTCTTCGGAGGTAACTATGAATTTAATGAGTCAATAAAATATTCAACTCATTTGATTTATCGTTATTACTAGATTACATAATCTCCAAAACATTAGAGATTACATAATCGTCATGTCGAACGAAGAACGATACGTAAAGAAGAGGTAATCGGTGTAGAATGATATGTAGAACAAAGATCATATTCGAAGTTCAGATGATGATGTTGAGGTACGTGGTGCGGATGTGATTGTTGGTGGTGGTAATGATACGGTTGGTGTTGATGCTGATGATGTCGTTGACGTCGATGATGCTACTGGTACTGAAGATTGCGAGGTTCATGTTGTTAACGGTACTGGTTATGCTGCTGGTGCTGCTGCTGGTGTTTGTAACCTTCGCACCGTGTTCTCCAAAGCCGTCACACGAGCGCGAAGTTCGTTAATTTCTGCTAGTACACCAGGATGATTGGCGGTTGGAGTGAGCGAATGAACAAGATCCGAAATATGGGATAAGATATAATCGTGACGAGATACTCGAGAAATGAGAGAGAAAATGGTTTCTCGAACAGGTTCGCCGGTAAGTGCTTCAGGTTCGTCGCCAATGGGGCAATTCGGTGGGTGAAAGGGATCACCTTCTTCTTGTCTCCAATAATTTAGTATACTACGAACCCATCCCCAATTCATCCAGAATAGATGATGAGAAATTGGTTGATCCATTCCAGTGACGCTGCCTTCGGAGCCCGAATGGAAATCCATATCAGCGTAGCTGTCGGAGTCGGAGGAATTCGAACTGGACGCGGAGTTCATCTTGTACAGTCGGGGAAATGAATTTTTGGTTTGGAATAGATTATAGGAGTTGGGTTTGGTATTCTTCAATACATAATTTACATATGTATTTATAATACTCAAAATCCCGTGAATTACGGAGAATCTTTGAAATTCGTCAGGCAATGTCTATAGCAACAGATACGCTAGGATACGAATTTTGTCTATACACTATCGATGCACCAAATGCAGTAAGACGTGTCTAGACTTAAGAATACTAAGCAGGCAATTCTTAAGGATGATAAGCAGATGATTTTCGACTAGATATGATAAGCAAAACTTTTGACATGTAGACACGGTCAAAGTCCAGACTCACTAATGCATCCTAACAACTACCAGTTAGACACACTAATGCAAGGCCTGGTTCGCTAAGACCAACGCTCTGATACCACATGAGACGACCCGACCCAATCCATAGGGACGAATACAATAACATATGATAACATTGCGAGGTACTTGACCTCTATATGATACATTTTACAAACGTTGCATTTATTCTTAAAAGGCAAACTATCATTACATCAATATTTGACATTTTCGTCTAACATTTCATAATATCCAAATGACCTAATCTGTCATTTACTTATTTATATTCTCTATTGAACTCCAATGACTCGAATGCAACGTCTTTGTATCATGGCTTAAAAGGTCCCAAGTAGTATCCTTAACATGAGCTAATGCACAGCGGAAGACTTAATTCATACCTGAGAATAACATGCTTTAAAACGTCAACATAAAGTTGGTGAGATATATAGGTTTGATGCTAGCAGCGTTATAACAATGGAACACAAGATTTCATATATAAACATTTTAATAAAAATATTCTAAGTGGTTGAGCACTTGGTAACCATACTTAACATTTAATCACGTCGCATATTCCCTTTATTATGAAATCTTACTACACCGTACCAAGGTGTAGTCACGAAACGAAGTACTGTGCAACCGTTGAATACTGGTCGTCCAGTCCGGTTGGGGTTGTCAGGCCCGATAGATCTATCAACAGGATTCGCGTTTACAATACCGCTGTAAATATTAGTTACCAAGCTACAGGGAAGTATGTCAGTGGTACAACTCAACGTAGAATATATTTTTCAGTTACTTGTGTCCATAGCGTAAAACATAAAATACATGTATTCTCATCCCGAAATATTTAGAGTTTAAAAGTGGGACTATATACTCACTTTTGTCTTGAAGATATGTAATTTCGACTTGGTCTCCGATTGATATCACGAACCTATCCATATATAATATATCAATACCTTTTCTTTTTAAACAATCGTCACATATATATACTTATAATACTTTTAATACTTTTAATAATTCCTTAGTCCGTAGTTAGCAGTCCGATGTTAGTAATTCAATTTTAATGGTTCATATTTAGTTGTTTAATAAACCCCCAATGAAATAAATAAAACCCCCATCGTATATGTATTGGTCGAGATTAATCTTGACCCATGGTACCGGTGTTGTCAAATGACGTGTTGCGTACATAAAGTACCGGTGTTGTCAAATGACGTGTTGCGTACAATCATGGGATCTTATGATTAATCTTCTCGTATTGTTTACGGGTGATCCTGAACCATATAAAATTAAATTATGAGTACATATGTATAAAATATCATGTTACTTTAGGAAGATGTGATTTATTTAATTTTCTCCAATTATTTTCGTGGCTAAACTAGTCTTGGATATCCGATTTTGTTTTGGTCATAATTTCTTCGTTACAACTCCGTTTTCATTGATTCAACTTTTCACTTCCTTGGATCGAGTCCCTCTTTAAGAATATGAACTGTAAATACCTTAGTTTGTATTCGAAATCATAGGTCATAGGTCAAATTTTGGTGAAACTTATGAAGTTAATCATTTTTGTTACAAAAACATCATTTAATGACCATTTTTCTAAAAATACTTATACTATGAATTAAATCATGAAATTTTTATGTGTTAACATATTCATAAGAAATATCATTTTTCCAGAATATAAACCTCCAATTCAAAGTTCAAGATGGTTTTTAATTATCCAACCCAAAACAGCCCCCGGTTGCACTCCGACGTCATAAAAACAGTTTTTTTTAAGGTATTCTTTGAAAACCCAAGTTATACCTTGTTAAATTAGCATATATTTAAGTTATATTACAGGTCTTGAAGTATTTTAAAAGTTAAGTTAGAAGGATCTATTTAGTTTGCAAACAAGTTTGAAATCATTCAAACTATGTTTTTGTTGTTAAAATTGTATACCATACAATAAGATAGCTATATATATATGAATCGAATAAGGTTATGAACAAAGTTACTACCTCAAGTTACTTGGACAAGATTGCTGTAAAAGAGGAGTAAAAACCTAGAACCAAAAGAGTGATGAAATTGGATGAAAGATTGGAAGCAACTTAAGACATAAACTTGAATTGAAAGTTGTATTTTTGTAGTGTTTTTGTTGATCTTTTTATGGTGGTGTTTAAGGTGATTCTTGAGAGAATTTTTGCTGGAGTTCTTAGAGAGACATGAGGCTAGTAAGTGTGTGTGTTTAGCTAGAGAAATGATGTTCCAAAAATTGAAAATGGATGCATGTATTTATGGTGGTGTAAAAGGTGTATAAATTTGTAATTTTGTGAAAAGATCTTTTAATCATGTGAAATTGTCATACTAAATAACAAAAGTAGTTACCTTATACATAAGGCATGAACAAGGGCTGGTTGGTGGTGATTTGATGTGTATATACCAATAGTAAATACGTATAGAAGCTAGGTATGATATGAGTACATATACTCTAGATATACGTATAGAAATCTTGTGAAAAATGGAATGAGGATTCAAATATAGCTATCTTTTGTGAATATACTTATATTGTTTTATGTATTTAAGTCTTTAAAAGTGATTAAATACATTATATATACGATATATGTATAAACATTATAGGTCGTAAGTATTTATGTCAAATAACGTTACGTATAGTTATCGTTTTGAAAGCTTAAGTTAGTAGTTTCAAAATATACTTATAACTTATTGTTATTAATACAAAATGAGATATTTAAACATCCTTAAATCATGTTAAATATGTATATATACATATATATACACAAACGTATAATTAACATATATTGTATAGTTCGTGATATCATCGGTCAAACTAGACGGTTAAACGTTATGTAAAACTCTTTTCAAAATCATAAATCTCAACAATTTAGATTGCTTATCATGTTGGTAAGTTTTAATTTATGTAAATATTAATCTTATAAGTGTAAAATGATCGAAAAAATCCGGGTCGTTACAAGGCGCAACAAGGAGTTTTAAAAGAGAGAAATTTAATGGATGAAATACCCAAAGGATCGGAGAAGCATCTTAATATTCAGGAAGACGGAACCCGGTATAGGGTTGAAAGAATTTGGGTACCAAAATTTGGAGATATGAGAGAAATGGTACTTAGAGAAGCTCATAAAACTAGATACTCAATACATCCTGGAACGGGGAAGATGTACAAGGATCTTAAGAAACATTTTTGGTAGCCGGGTATGAAAGCCGATGTTGCTAAATGTTATGACCCGGGAATTTCCGACCAAATTTAAACTTAATCTTTATATATTTTCGATACAATAAGCAAAGTATGTAATGTTGAGTCTAGAAAATTTTGAAACGATGTTCATATATTCAATTGACCTTCGACTGTTCTCGACGATTCACGAACGACTAATTGTAAATAGATACATATATATTTTTTTATTTGAAATATAATTGGAGATATAATATTAAATATTATATGTTGTATTTAAAACTAAATATATGAAATAAAATAAAAATAAGATATTATAATAATTATTATTTAAATCATAACTATATATAAATAAAGTATATTAGAAATAAATATTAAATGGTTGTAATACTCGGTTGATGTTTCGATTGATATTAAGCAAATTAAATTCAAACTTATGTAATTTTAAATAGACGGTGATACGAAAATGAGTTCTATAAATTTTAGGCTTATTAAAAATATATTTAGGAGCTAATTATTAAATTTGAACACTTTTTATATTTTACCCATAAATGAGAGGGACAGTTGATGTAATTTTTATTTATTAAATTAATGATCAAATTTTATACCATAATGACCAAAATAAATAAAGTCATTTAATTTAAAAATATGGGATTTTTCTGAACACTTTTATCCGCCACTGATTAATAACGGAGGACGATAAAATATCCAAAGAAAACTGTCGGTAGAGGCTGCTGAACTATGCTAAATGAGTTTACACGTTTTCTTTCATTTGATTAATTTAATATTTATTATTATTATTATATATGAAAAAGACAAACACTTTACAATTCATTTTTCATTCGTAAGTATAATTGATGGACATGTCACTGATTGATTTTTATTATTAGATTAAAACACTGCTTAAGCTTTTGTCTATTGTTCCCCATTACCTCGGTTACAAAGTAATATGAAATATATACATACATATAATATGCATATATAGATAGAACCAGTTACAAGAAAATTCATCACCACCTTTCTTTCTCTCCTTCTCACATTAACTAGCGGTATTTATTTTCTGTTTAAGAAATAAACCACACCCATTTATCTTTTGTTGCTACTAGTTGATCATTCGTTGAAGCTACAAACCCATGTTAACCATCGACTTCTAATGAGTCACAACGATAACTGATCCAACCATAATCTATCACCTTTGATAAACCCAATAAACCACCACCTTGATTACTTTCATCACCACCGACAACCAAGAACAACTCTACCACCACCAATACCCATTTAATCATCATCTTTTCTTTCGCCACCATCACCTATCATGAACCATCACCAAAACCATCCATCACAACATGCAACTCCTTCTGCTACTTATGTTCCTGTCCGAGAATGACCAACAGCTGCAAACCACCACTCATTCGCGTTAGTTAACTGCTACTGCTACTCGTCTTTTGCTGCTATTGTTCCGGTTCATTAACCATTCGAACCATCACATGTGGCAGTCCCAAGGCTGCTTAAACCGTTGCCTTTTTCTATTTCTGTTCACTGTTCACGGACCCCAAACCCCAACGAATTCGCTGCTGCTTTGTTTTTCTGTTTCTATTCCGGGTAAAACAACAAAGATGTGAATAACGATGAAGATGAGATATAAAAATAAGGATTGTGATATTCTTTTCCTTTTTGGCTCCGTATTTTATTATTACTTGTTTGAGTGGGTATCTTATTGTCGACAAAGACAGAAAGTAAAAGAGATCTTTATATATATATATATATATATATATATATATATATATATATATATATATATATATATATATATATATATATATATATATATATATATTTATCTTTCGAAGCCCAACTACATACAGTTGCAAACGAGATATTCTGCTGCAACTTATTGTGTCTGTTTCTTTTCCTGACGTCAAGAACAACTGGACTGCTAGTTGAACTTTTTTTTTTTGGGGATAATTAATTGGGCCGTGAACTTTGTTGGACCAATTTAATCTTGGGCTCTCCTTGAACTGTGAACCCAATAAACGTACCGGATGGGCTTCTTTTTCTGCGGCCTGCTTGAATTATTATTGGGCTATCTATTGGGCTTTGTTTTTTTTCGGGTCAACATCATATGATTGTCGCTGATGTTACCAAAGTGAATGGGAAATGATAATGAAACATGAAAACCAAAAATGATAACATGATTCGCATATAAATGATAACATAGTTATGTTTATGATTATAATCATGATTATGTTATGATTATGGTTAGATGATACATATAAATGAATGATGATGACGAGTCTAAGGTGATAATGATAACGAGGTGTTGATGAAGGGAATAAATATAAATAGGTTACATATTAGTTCAGAAAGACAGAATTGGAAGTATGGTTAAGGGCGTTTGGGTTGATCGTAAAGTCATGGGTTCGAGCCCGGGTTATGGCATGTATTTTTTTTTAAAGCTGTTTAAGGTAGTCTTCTTTTATTAATTTATTTATTTATTTATTATTGTTATTATTATGATTATTATTGTTATTGTTATTATTAGTATTATAAGTATCATTATTTTTAATATATCATTATTATTATTACTACAAATAACATGACTAATATTATTATCAAAATCATTATTATATCAAATTATTAGTATTATCATCTTTATTTTAGTGTTATTATAATTATTAGTTTTAAGAACAAAAGAGATTTATATATATAAAAAGTATATTACATACTATATTTTTTTTATATATATAATGTTATTAACTAAAATAATTACTAAATTACATACAGTGTATAAATATATTTTAAGATATTATAAGTAACAATATAAACATATATAAAAAATAAAAATTATTTTAATACATTATATACGTAACAATAAATTTCAATTTAATAAGATATTATAATAAATACATATACAACTTTGTTCGGTTACGATTATGTATATTAATAAATATACAAATGATATAGGTTCGTGAATTCGAGGTCAACCCTTCATTGTTCAATATCGTCATATGTATTTTTACTACAAAATACATTAGGTGAGTTCATTTGATTCCCTTTTACTCTTTACATTTTTGGGACTGAGAATACATGCGCTATTTTTACAACTGCTTTATTAAATGCTTTTGAAATATATTTTGAACTGCGAATACATGAAATGCTTTTATAAATGTTTGACGAGATAGACACAAGCAAAACATTCCTCGAATGAATTATTGTGCAGACAGAAGTTCTGCGGATTATTATTGAATTATGTGGACATGATAATTGCCACCATTGAATTATGTTGACATGATAATTGCCACCATTGAATTATGTGGACATGATAATTGCCACCATTGAATTATGTGGACATGATGATTGCCACCATTGAATTATGTGGATATGATAATTGCCACCAATTGAAGTGAATGTTATGTATCGAGAGAATGATTTTATACACAGGTTATGTGTATGTTATTTTTGTGCACGAGATATGTGTACGGTTACTAAGATTTATGAAAAAGGATTTCGTACACGAGAAAGGTGTACTGTATTTAAAAGATATTGCATGTACATTACAGGTGGGTATAGGATTCGGGCCCATTTATATCATGCAGGATTTAAATCTTGTGGTCTATCAAAATGATGAATTTTATTGTTTTATGATAAACCTATGAACTCACCAACCTTTTGGTTGACACTTGAAAGCATGTTTATTCTCAGGTATGAAAGAAATCTTCCGCTGTGCATTTGCTCATTGTAAAGACATTATTTGGAGTCGATCATCGCAATGGAACCAGATGTTGGTGACTTCGTCCAGACGGATTAGGACGGGGTATGACATGTGGTATCAGAGCGGTGGTCTTAGCGAACCAGGTCTTGCATTAGTGTGTCCAACTGATAGTTGTTTAGATGCATTAGTGAGTCTGGACTTCGACCGCCTGCATGTCAAAAGTTTTGCTTATCATTTAGTATCGAAAAATTATTTGCTTATCATCCTTAAAGTCTAGACACGTCTTACTGCCTCTATTGCATTGACAGTGTATAGATAAATTCATATCTTAGCGTATCTGTTATTGTTACCTTTGCCTGACAGCTTCCGTAGATTCCTCCGTAACTTATGGGATTTTAGTATTATATATGCATATGTAAATTATGTATTACAGGGTACTAATCTACATCCTATTCTATTTCTTGTCAAAAATCCTTCATCTGATCGTACGAGATGAGTCCCTCAACCAGTTCGAGTCTCTTAGATTCCGATAACTATTCCGATAGTTATTCCGACTGCTATTCCGACATGGATATTCACCTAAGCTCCGAAAGCGGTGTCACCAGAATGAATCAATCAATCAGCCATCCCCAATTCATCGGATGCATTCGTAGTCGACTTAATCAATGGAGACGTGAAGAAAGCGATCTTTTCCATCAACCAAATTCACCTCTTGACGAATAACACGAAGCACTTAACGGTGAATCAATCCGAAACACCATCTTCACCCTCATTTTCAGAGTAGCTCGATATGTTTATATTCTATCCACAATTTGAAACCCTATTCATCTGCTCGTTCCGACCGACAAATTATCCCAGAGTAATACAAGAAGTCAACGAACTTCGCGCTCGAGTAATCAATTTGGAGAATAAGGTGCAAAAAAAAATCTACCAGCTTCAGCAACATCACCAGCACCAACAGTACCATCAATAACAGCACCAGTACCATCAACAATCCATGCTCAACATCTCATTCCGTACCTCGAGTATAATTATCGTTCTACGAATCGTTCTACATCAATTATCTTCGTTCTTCATGGCGATTATGTAATCTCTAATGTTTTAGAGATTATGTACTCCAGTTCTAGTCGTAAATCTGATGAGTTTAATATCACATTGACTCATTAAATCCATGATTACATCTGAAGAAAATATATATGTATATATGTTTTCATAAAGATTGTAATTAAAAATCTTTTTTTACAAACTGTTAACGATGAAAATATTTTAACGGGTAGGTAATACCCGAGGAATATTTAAGATTCACATTAATAAGTTACACTGTACATTCTTCGAATCTGATTCAACAGTCATTTTCTATCCTACTTACATCCACAGATATATAAATCCGTTCACCACAGAATAACCATTTCCAATCAAATTTCATATTTGGATTTTGACCTATCAGAATCCAACAAGTGGAATAATGAAGAAAACATTGGACAAAAATAAAATTTGTTAGAAACAAACAAATTAACTATGAGAAATTTTGTTAAGAATCCACGCTAACTGTTCCTAGCTAACTGTTAATTCCGTATTACTTTTTATTTATCGCAATTTATTTATCGCATTTTATTTATCGCAATTTAATTATCGCAATTTTATTTATCGTCATTTAATTTCTGTTATTTACTTTACGCACTTTATTTATCGTCATTTAATTTCTGTTATTTATTTTACGCACTTTAAATATCGGGACACGTATACAAGGTTTTGACATATCATATCGACGCATCTATATATTTTATTTGGAATAACCATAGACACTCTATATGCAGTAATGCGGGAGTTAGCTATACAGGGTTGAGGTTGATTCTACAATAATATATATAGTTTGAGTTGTGATCGAGTCTGAGACGTATACGGATCACGATACGTATTAATTAATTCGAATATTATATATTAAACTATATATGAATTACTGGACTGTTACTGTGGACTATCGACTGTGGACTATCAAGATTGGACAATTTAAAATGAATTAAAATATTGATTATAACATATGAAACTAAACAACTCTTCAAGTTAGCCACTTGATTTCATCTTAAACCTCATTTGTATCTTGACGATTACAATCCGCGTTCAAACCTTTCATGATTCTTGAAAACACCTCAATCGAGAGGATAAACCAATCACACTTCATCTACGAAAGGAAAGATTTCTCCATATAGTTATGCATCTGAAAAACTCTCGGAACATGAGTAAACGTTTAGCACGTAGCAGTGCTAATTCCTTTAGTGTTACTATTTCCCAAAATAACTTAGTAATCCCTTTCAAAATAGCAAATTTTGTCACAGCTCCAGCAAATCAACTTCGACTTTTCGTTCGAAACAACCATATTATAACTTTGATATATATGCGTGCTCTTTTATTGTTACCAAGGAACCTTTTATATTCCAACATATTACCATCAGCGTTTAATCATCTAAAAACACAATTCTCTTGAAAACACCTCGGATTGATAACCGATGATTCAGATATCGTAGTATTAAATGCAGAGGAAACAGAAAAATGGTAGATGGTCTAAACGGCCAAAAGTTTGATGATAAAGAAAGGAGTGTTAGGAAGCTCGGTAGAAAATTTGATACTGAAAAACAGATTGAGCTAAGCATGAAGGAGACCAAGGACAAATACAAGGACCAAACCCTATATTCAAAGGATTCAGGTAATTATGGATCTGTTGAAATCTTTAGAGAATATCTTGCTCCGAAGTCATGTTAAAATCTTACGGAAGATCTTTCTCCATCAACCATCGAACTTAGAAATTCCAAAATATCATCATCAATATCTCCGATATTTCTGAGGATATTTTCATAAATATTCTCGTCCGAAATTATATACCTCCTCGTGCTTCCTGTGTATCATTATATTGGAAACATTCAATAGAAAATTTAGTACCGAAAAAGCAGATTATGCGAAACTAGGAACAAAGCCGTGGACAAATCACAAAGAATAAGTTTGACTTCAAAGAATCCAAATGATTCAATATCTGCTAAAGTCTTTAGTGAATATCTTGCTCCTTACTCTAAACCCTTGCAGACAATAGTTTCTATCATCCTCTGATCTTAAATATTCCGAGATATTATCGTATTTTTCATTATAAATATCCTCCATATTTCTGGAGATATTTTATAACTATTCTTATCTGAAATCATTAATCTCTTCGTGCTATCAGTATTACATCATATAGAAACTGTTAGTTTCTATATTATGTAAACTTCGAGCTTAAAATATGAATGTTATTGAAGTAATGTTGGGAACTGATGCATGAGTTAGTATAATATAATGACACTTGATCAACGTGATTATATTACAGTAAGTCATGCTGAGTTTCTAATGGGACGTGATGATTCACAGATCATAACGTCATCATGTGCCATGTTACATAACTCTTTCATTCTACTTAACTCCTGATTAAATCAAGAAAATGTATTCTTGATGGTTCTATCTTCCGTGATGTTGATAAATTTGAAAATTCAAATCGTGCTATCACGTTCCTTCCTGCTTAGAACATTATAATCATTCGAAATTCTATATCTACAAATTCTGGACCATTATTCGCTTGACTTAAAGTTGGGAAGTGAAAACAAAAGCATGGAGCCTCGAAATATAAAGGAGTATACAAAACCCGATAACAACACAGGAATTACAAACCGTGTATGTCAATGTTTATTGCAACGTAAAGACACGGGAGAATTAAAAACACTATAACCCCAAGAGCGAAGTAGAAGAAAACAGATTCCTCCTGTGGGAGTTGGAAGAGGAGAATGAATGTTGCGATAGTCAGAATAAGAATAATGATCAGAACTGGATTAAGCATTTTCACAATCCTTGGAAATGTAAATCAAGGAAAGAAAGTATAGAAGTGGTGAAAATAATGGAACGGTAGAGGTAAATTTATAATAAGAGTATCCGACATAGCAATCGAGGCAGATATCCGCATTTAATCGAGGCAGATATCCGTATTCAACAAAGAATCAGATCTTTTAGATTTCAAAGATTTTCTTTAAATCCCTTGAATTCCGGAATTCAACCAAGACAACGTCAAAAGCTAAAACGCACCTTATTTTCTAAATTCCACCGTGACTACGTCAAAAGTTAAATCTCTATCTCAATATGTTGTGACAGCTTCATTCGTACTCCTCGAATAATCGAATGGTTTTATCCATATTACTCAATACTGATAAAACTCAATTGATCAACTCATATGCGTCATGAAATCATATTTATTGTTAACCATGACTACCTCACTCAAATTTCGGGACGAAATTTCTTTAACGGGTAGGTACTGTGATGACCCGGGAATTTCCGACCAAATTTAAACTTAATCTTTATATATTTTCGATACGATAAGAAAAGTATGTAATGTTGAGTCTAGAAAATTTTGAAACGATGTTCATATATTCAATTGACCTTCGACTGTTCTCGACGATTCACGAACGACTAATTGTAAATAGATACATATATATTTTTTTATTTGAAATATAATTAGAGATATAATATTAAATATTATATGTTGTATTTAAAACTAAATATATGAAATAAAATAAAAATAAGATATTATAATAATTATTATTTAAAGCATAACTATATATAAATAAAGTATATTAGAAATAAATATTAAATGGTTGTAATACTCGGTTGATGTTTCGATTGATATTAAGCAAATTAAATTCAAACTTATGTAATTTTAAATAGACGGTGATACGAAAATGAGTTCTATAAATTTTAGGCTTATTAAAAATATATTTAGGAGCTAATTGTTAAATTTGAACACTTTTTATATTTTACTCATAAATGAGAGGGACAGTTGATGTAATTTTTATTTATTAAATTAATGATCAAATTTTATACCATAATGACCAAAATAAATAAAGTCATTTAATTTAAAAATATGGGATTTTTCTGAACACTTTTATCCGCCACTGATTAATAACGGAGGACGATAAAATATCCAAAGAAAACTGTCGGTAGAGGCTGCTGAACTATGCTAAATGAGTTTACACGTTTTCTTTCATTTGATTAATTTAATATTTATTATTATTATTATATATGAAAAAGACAAACACTTTACAATTCATTTTTCATTCGTAAATATAATTGAGGGACATGTCACTGATTGATTTTTATTATTAGATTAAAACACTGCTTAAGCTTTTGTCTATTGTTCCCCATTACCTCGGTTACAAAGTAATATGAAATATATACATACATATAATATGCATATATAGATAGAACCAGTTACAAGAAAATTCATCACCACCTTTCTTTCTCTCCTTCTCACATTAACTAGCGGTATTTATTTTCTGTTTAAGAAATAAACCACACCCATTTATCTTTTGTTGCTACTAGTTGATCATTCGTTGAAGCTACAAACCCATGTTAACCATCGACTTCTAATGAGTCACAACGATAACTGATCCAACCATAATCTATCACCTTTGATAAACCCAATAAACCACCACCTTGATTACTTTCATCACCACCGATAACCAAGAACAACTCTACCACCACCAATACCCATTTAATCATCATCTTTTCTTTCGCCACCATCACCTATCATGAACCATCACCAAAACCATCCATCACAACCTGCAACTCCTTCTGCTACTTATGTTCCTGTCCGAGAATGACCAACAGCTGCAAACCACCACTCATTCGCGTTAGTTAACTGCTACTGCTACTCGTCTTTTGCTGCTATTGTTCCGGTTCATTAACCATTCGAACCACCACATGTGGCAGTCCCAAGGCTGCTTAAACCGTTGCCTTTTTCTGTTTCTGTTCACTGTTCACGGACCCCAAACCCCAACGAATTCGCTGCTGCTTCATTTTTCTGTTTCTATTCCGGGTAAAACAACAAAGATGTGAATAACGATGAAGATGAGATATAAAAATAAGGATTGTGATATTCTTTTCCTTTTTGGCTCCGTATTTTATTATTACTTGTTTGAGTGGGTATCTTATTGTCGACAAAGACAGAAAGTAAAAGAGATCTTATATATATATATATATATATATATATATATATATATATATATATATATATATATATATATATATATATATATATATATCTTTCTAAGCCCAACTACATACAGTTGCAAACGAGATATTCTGCTGCAACTTATTGTGTCTGTTTCTTTTCCTGACGTCAAGAACAACTGGACTGCTAGTTGAACTTTTTTTTTGGGATAATTAATTGGGCCGTGAACTTTGTTGGACCAATTTAATCTTGGGCTCTCCTTGAACTGTGAACCCAATAAACGTACCTGATGGGCTTCTTTTTCTGCGGCCTGCTTGAATTATTATTGGGCTATCTATTGGGCTTTGTTTTTTTTTCGGGTCAACATCATATGATTGTTGCTGATGTTACCAAAGTGAATGGGAAATGATAATGAAACATGAAAACCAAAAATGATAACATGATTCGCATATAAATGATAACATAGTTATGTTTATGATTATAATCATGATTATGTTATGATTATGGTTAGATGATACATATAAATGAATGATGATGACGAGTCTAAGATGATAATGATAACGAGGTGTCGATGAAGGGAATAAATATAAATGGGTTACATATTAGTTCAGAAAGACAGAATTGGAAGTATGGTTAAGGGCGTTTGGGTTGATCGTAAAGTCATGGGTTCGAGCCCGGGTTATGGCATGTATTTTTTTTTAAAGCTGTTTAAGGTAGTCTTCTTTTATTTATTTATTTATTTATTTATTATTGTTATTATTATGATTATTATTGTTATTGTTATTATTAGTATTATAATTATAATTAGTATTATAAGTATCATTATTTTTAATATATCATTATTATTATTACTACAAATAACATGACTAATATTATTATCAAAATCATTATTATATCAAATTATTAGTATTATCATCTTTATTTTAGTGTTATTATAATTATTAGTTTTAAGAACAAAAGAGATTTATATATATAAAAAGTATATTACATACTATTTTTTTTATATATATATAATGTTATTAACTAAAATAATAACTAAATTACATACAGTGTATAAATATATTTTAAGATATTATAAGTAACAATATAAACATATATAAAAAATAAAAATTATTTTAATACATTATATACGTAACAATAAATTTCAATTTAATAAGATATTATAATAAATACATATACAACTTTGTTCGGTTACGATTATGTATATTAATAAATATACAAATGATATAGGTTCGTGAATCCGAGGTCAACCCTTCATTGTTCAATATCGTCATATGTATTTTTACTACAAAATACATTAGGTGAGTTCATTTGATTCCCTTTTACTCTTTACATTTTTGGGACTGAGAATACATGTGCTGTTTTTACAACTGCTTTATTAAATGCTTTTGAAATATATTTTGAACTGCGAATACATGAAATGCTTTTATAAATGTTTGACGAGATAGACACAAGCAAAACATTCCTCGAATGAATTATTATGCAGACAGAAGTTCTGCGGATTATTATTGAATTATGTGGACATGATAATTGCCACCATTGAATTATGTTGACATGATAATTGCCACCATTGAATTATGTGGACATGATAATTGCCACCATTGAATTATGTGGACATGATGATTGCCACCATTGAATTATGTGGATATGATAATTGCCACCAATTGAAGTGAATGTTATGTATCGAGAGAATGATTTTATACACAGGTTATGTGTATGTTATTTTTGTGCACGAGATATGTGTACGGTTACTAAGATTTATGAAAAAGGATTTCGTACACGAGAAAGGTGTACTGTATTTAAAAGATATTGCATGTACATTACAGGTGGGTATAGGATTCGGGCCAATTTGTATCATGCAGGATTTAAATCTTGTGGTCTATCAAAATGATGAATTTTATTGTTTTATGATAAACCTATGAACTCACCAACCTTTTGGTTGACACTTGAAAGCATGTTTATTCTCAGGTATGAAAGAAATCTTCCGCTGTGCATTTGCTCATTGTAAAGACATTATTTGGAGTCGATCATCGCAATGGAACCAGATGTTGGTGACTTCGTCCAGACGGATTAGGACGGGGTATGACACTAAATACGTAGGAGAATGTTTGACGTGTTCTAAGGTCAAAGCTGAGCATCAGAAACCATCAGGTCTACTTCAACAACCCGAAATCCCGGAATGGAAATGGGAAAATATTACCATGGATTTCATCACTAAATTGCCAAGGACTGCAAGTGGTTTTGATACTATTTGAGTAATAGTTGATCGTCTCACCAAATCAGCACACTTCCTGCCAATAAGAGAAGATGACAAGATGGAGAAGTTAGCACGACTGTATTTGAAGAAAGTCATCTCCAGACATGGAATACCAATCTCTATTATCTCTGATAGGGATGGCAGATTTATTTCAAGATTATGGCAGACATTACAGCAAGCATTAGGAACTCGTCTAGACATGAGTACTGCCTATCATCCACAAACTGATGGACAGAGCGAAAGAACGATACAAACGCTTGAAGACATGCTACGAGCATGTGTTATTGATTTCGGAAATAGTTGGGATCGACATCTACCGTTAGCAGAATTTTCCTACAACAACAGCTACCATTCAAGCATTGAGATGGTGCCGTTTGAAGCACTTTATGGTAGAAAGTGCAGGTCTCCGATTTATTGGAGTGAAGTGGGGGATAGACAGATTACGGGTCCGGAGATAATACAAGAAACTACCGAGAAAATCATCCAAATTCAACAAAGATTGAAAACCGCCCAGAGTCGACAAAAGAGCTACGCGGACAGTAAAAGAAAAGTTATAGAGTTTGAAATTGGAGAAATGGTCATGCTTAAGGTTTCACCTTGGAAAGGCGTTGTTCGATTTGGTAAATGGGGGAAACTAAATCCAAGGTACATTGGACCATTCAAGATTATAGATCGTGTCAGACCAGTAGCTTACCAACTGGAGCTACCTCAACAACACGCGGCTGTACATAACAATTTCCACGTCTCAAATTTGAAGAAATGTTTTGCTAAAGAAGATCTCACTATTCCGTTGGACGAAATCCAAATCAATGAAAAACTTCAATTCATTGAAGAACCCGTCGAAATAATGGATCGTGAGGTTAAGAGACTTAAACAAAACAAGATACCGATTGTTAAGGTTCGATGGAATGCTCGTAGAGGACCCAAGTTCACCTGGGAGCGTGAAGATCAGATGAAGAAGAAATACCCGCATTTATTTCCAGAAGATACGTCAACACCTCCAACTGCTTAAAATTTCGGGACGAAATTTATTTAACGGGTAGGTACTGTAGTGACCCGAACTTTTCCATGTTTATATTTATATATATATTAAATAAAATTGTTATTTACATTATTAAGTGTTTCCAACATGTTAAGCAATCAAACTTGTTAAGACTTGATTAATTGAAATAGGTTTCATATAGACAATTGACCACCCAAGTTGACCGGTGATTCACGAACGTTAAAACTTGTAAAAACTGTACGATGACATATATATGGTTATATATATAGTTAACATGATTTTATTATAAGTATGTATCTCATTAGCTATTTTAACAATGAGTTATATACATAAAAATGAGACTATTAATTTAAGAAACTCGAAAACGATATATATAACGATTATCGTTATAACAACGTCTTACTAGGTACATATAAATCATATTAAGATATTGATACACTTGGTTAATTATGTTAAATAATAAGTAAATATATTATTAAGTGTATTAACAATGAAATACATATGTAAAAATAAGACTACTAACTTAATGATTTCGAAACGAGACATATATGTAACGATTATCGTTGTAACGACATTTAACTGTATATATATCATACTAAGATATATTATATATCATAATATCATGATAATATAACAATTTAACATCTCATTTGTTATAATAAACAATGGGTTAACAACATTCAACAAGATCGTTAACCTAAAGGTTTCAAAACAACATTTACATGTAACGACTAACGATGACTTAACGACTCAGTTAAAATGTATATACATGTAGTGTTTTAATATGTATTCATACACTTTTGAAAGACTTCAAGACACTTATCAAAATACTTCTACTTAACAAAAATGCTTACAATTACATCCTCGTTCAGTTTCATCAACAATTCTACTCGTATGCACCCGTATTCGTACTCGTACAATACACAGCTTTTAGATGTATGTACTATTAGTATATACACTCCAATTATTAGCTCTTAGCAGCCCATGTGAGTCACCTAACACATGTGGGAACCATCATTTGGCAACTAGCATGAAATATCTCATAAAATTACAAAAATATGAGTAATCATTCATGACTTATTTACATGAAAACAAAATTACATATCCTTTATATCTAATCCATACACCAACGACCAAAAACACCTACAAACACTTTCATTCTTCAATTTTCTTAATCTAATTGATCTCTCTCAAGTTCTATCTTCAAGTTCTAAGTGTTCTTCATAAATTCCAAAAGTTCTAGTTTCATAAAATCAAGAATACTTCCAAGATTGCAAGTTTACTTCCAAGTTTTCTAAATCCATTCCAAGTAATCATCCAAGATCAAGAAACCTTTGTTACTTACAGTAGGTTATCTTTCTAATACAAGGTAATAATCATATTCAAACTTTAATTCAATTTCTATAACTATAACAATCTTATTTCGAGTGGAAATCTTACTTGAAATTGTTTTCGTGTCATGATTTTGCTTCAAGAACTTTCAAGCCATCCAAGGATCCTTTGAAGCTAGATCTATTTTTATCATTTCTAGTAGGTTTATCCAAGGAACTTGAGGTAGTAATGATGTTCATAACATCATTCGATTCAATAAGCGTTCCCCGAGGGAAGTGTATAAATGTTTGTTCACGTCAATGCGGTTCGAGTCAGACAATAATGTATTCAGGTATGAAAAGAGTAACGAGTCATGATAACGAGTAGCACACAACCATAGTGATAAATGTTGATGACGATACTCACCTAGAGTAGTGATGGTAGTAACACCAAAAAGTAGATAGTAAGAAACACCAGTGGGAAACCGATAGTAAGTTGAAACGGTGGCAAATAACAATCCGGGAGACAGAGTTCCCGAACACGTGTGACTAATGAAGTCATCGTCATCCATACGTGTATGAATCTTGAATTTACGTGTGTTACCAGAAAGTGGCAGAATACGGATTCGTATGATGAAAGCTTGGTACCATCAAGAAGTTTGCCTAAGAATGATTCAAGTATAATGCACAAGTAGTCAAGTAAGTGCTATCTATAGCAAATGTATGTCAGAATGCAATGGCTAACTATCCGGTTGTAGTCTAGATTCACTAATGCGTCCCAACGACTCTGTCAGACACACTAATGCACATCCTAGTTCCCTACAACCAACGCTCTGATACCATCTGTGGCGACCCGACCAAAATCGTCATTGACGGCGTCGCTAACTGAGGTCCCGAAACGTACAACAATTTTAAGTTTGCAAAAGTATAAATTATAAATGAGGTAACTTGCGACATAATTAGTTTAAAATCACGGTTGCTATAAATAGCGTAAGTATGTAAACAATATGTTTGAATCCAAAGGTGCTATCACTAGCGTATGTATGTATGTATGCTTGACCCCAAGCAAGAAATCAGAGTGTATGCATGCATGCTTGACTCCAAGCAAGTATGAGTGTACGCGGAAGCATGTATCAAATAGCCAAGTATGAACCTGAGAAACATATAGAAAACTTTCAACGAAAAACGTTGGTGAAATCATAGGTGTTTTAGTAAACGTTGTATTTGAACCACAAGATTTAGTATAAGATGATTATCAAAATCATTTGCATTCCAAAGTTGTTGTTTGTATCCCGGGCACCCAATTATCAAACTTAACTATTTTGCACCCTTTGCGTAGTGTTAGAACATACACTAGACCCGAAAATATATTTCATCCGCTAACGGTAGCGAACCGTCCGAATGAGGCTCGTCAAGCCCATGTGATCACATAATATAAGTTCACGTTTACACCCTGCAAGTGTAACTAATGATAATTGAATTGAGGCTTTTTGTTCAAACTCGTACGTGGAATGTTCTTTTTCGTACTTGTGTTCAATGTATAAAAGTATGATACGTATATGTTTCTCATCCCATAGTTTAAAGCATAAAAGTTGTTTGAAAGATGGGACTATGATCTCACCTCGAGATGGGACTATGATCTCACCTCGAGTGCACGAGTATAAAAGTACTTCACAAAGTAAACGTGTGCATGATAGTTGCTTAGCCTTGACCTAAACAAGTAAGTTGTATTAATTAACCGGTTACGTCACAAGGTCGGGCAAAATGTGTTCAATTAGTCCTATGGCTCGTTACGACTCGATTAAATATAGCATGTGAATCAATTTGTCAAGTTTCATGCAAGATACAAGTATAGAAAAAAGTTAGGAAGATTGCACAATCATTTGGTTAAGTTTGACAAAAAGTCGAACTTCGGTCGGTCAAAGTCAACGAAAAGTCAACACGTTCGGGTCGGGTCCCGAACTATTTTTCTGAGGTTTTTAATCATATATGAGCATGTTAGAACAAGTTACATGTGAATCGGAGGTGCGTAGCATAGCAAACATTATTCAAAAATCGACAAAGTTAGACAGACCACTTTGGCGCGCCGCGCGGGTATATGGCGCACCGCGCCATTACCTGTGCAGAGAATTCTGGCAGTTTTTAAGTTTTATGCACGAACCTAACTTCAACCAATCACCGTTTATGACCCGCAAACAACCAAAGCATGTATCTTATATCATCGGAAAGGTATTTTGACAAGGAAAACAACTAAACACATTTCATCCATCACATTTACTTTTACAACAACCAAAATCACATTCAAAGCTCCTCATTAAATGCACTCAAGTTCATAAATGAAATTCGATGATTCGGCAACCAATTTATATGAATGATATGCCTTTTTGAAGGTAATCAAGCATACAATACAACCTAACACTTACAAATAACATTTCATGTCATTCAAAGCATCAAAAGTTCATTTCAAGTTCATCAAACCCTAACCCAAATCCACCAAAACCAATAATCAAGTTTATGAAGTTTTCTAAAACAACCTACACATCAAATTGATGCTAAAGATGCTAGTAACACTTTTAAAACATAAACTTTAACAATTTAACAACATTAACTCATCCAAAATCAAAGATTAAGCACACCCATTTCAAATGTTCAAACTAGTTACTCAAAACAACGAATCGAGCAAACAAAACATATATTCATGTTATACACGAGCCATAGACACTAACTAACACCATTTCAAGTAAAAACACGAATTTAGAGAAATCTAGAGTTTTTAGAAACTTTACCCCAAGCTATGAAATTGGTACCAAATCGAAGAGGATGAAGAGAGGATCACGAAAATGTAATTTGTTTTGATGTTTGCTTCTCCAATCAGATTTAGATGATGAATTTATGAGTTGGGTGTTTATGGTTCAAAAATGGAAGAGAGAAAGGAGGTAGAAGGAGAAGAGGAAAATGAATGGATGAGATGGGGAGGTGGTGACTAGTCACCAAACATTTGGCCAAATGCCAAGATTAGTCCCTCAAGTTTGTTGTCGGGTGCGGGAGTTAACCAAATGAATATTTCTTAAAACGCTCGAGTAAACGAGTGATGTTATAATTAAATAACGGGGATATTAAGAACGTTAGTCATCGGAAAATACGAATTTAAATAACGAAAGATATTATAAAAAAAACGGTGTTAAAATTAAATTTAACGAAAAAACGCGGGATGTTACATTATCCACACCTCAAAAGAAATTTCATCCCGAAATTTAGTTGGAAGTAGTAGTTGTTGTTTCTTCTTCGAAACCTTGCATTGTCGGTTCTACGAATAAGTGAAGGTACTCCCTCGGGTATTTCAACGAACTTCGACAGTCGCGATTTTACGTTGGTTTAAAGTTTGGTTCCATGATTTATAGTTTCAACCGGTCCTCCTTGGAAGTGAGGTTTATCGTTGATAGTAAGTTCATCGAAGAGGATAACAAGTTCTTGTCTCACAAGACACGCCTTTAAGTTTGATACACAGAATGTAGGATGAACGGAATTTGTTTGAGTCGGAATTTCGAAGCGGTAAGCAACGGGCACAACACACCCCAAAATTTCAAAAGGACTAAAAATATCGCAGATTTAGCTTTCTACGTTTCCGAAACGGACTACACCTTTTCAAGGTGCGACTTTTAACATTACGCGGTTTTCCACTTGGAATTCGAGAGGTTACGTTTAACCCTTGTATGGCTCTTTTGGCGACTACGGGCCGTCTTGAGCCTTTCCTGGAATTGAAAAAATTTTCCGGTTGTTTCATGAATGAGTTCGGGTCCGGTGGTTCGCTTGTCACCTACTTCGGTTCAACAATTTAAGAAAATGACATTCACAGCTATACAGGTCCTCGAAAAGTGTGACGTTAATACTCGAATGAAAATTATTGTAGTAAGAGAATTTGACTAAAGGCAAGTACTTTTCTCAAGTAAATTTGAAGTCGATAACACGAACTCGTATTATGGTTTCCAAAGTTTGAATCATATGTTTGCTCGGTCCGTCGGGTTGTGGTTGATGTGTTGTACTCATGTTTAAGCGTGGTCCCGAGGCTTTTTGTAAGGCACTCCGAAATCTAGAAGTGACATGAGAATCTCGATCCAAAACGAGGTACATTTCTTTAAGGTATATTTGAAAAAGTTTGTTAGGACTTGAAAACGTTAGATAGAACAAGTTTCTCAAGAAATTCGCGCCGCGGAAGATTTATCGATTTTCGAAAATGTTCGTTAGGACTATTCACCCTCATGGCGAATGCTTGTATAGTGTGAAGAGTCTCTCTCTCCATTGAGAATTTAGGTAGAAGGTTTCTTTATACGAAAGTATGAGTGTAATGCGGGAGAAGTTTCCGCCTCGATATGAGCATAACAAGCATATCGTAGTTCGTCGATAAAACTGTGCGAAAATGAGATAGTATACACGTGTAACATATGTTTGAAAATGAAAGAATTTTTCATTCCTTTGGAAGCATGGGTATGGTTCGACAATAATCGAAGATGTGTCCCTGGTATGGTTGTTATCAACATTCTCGGAGTTTTTGGATATTCAAACAAGAAAAATGAAGTCATGTACATGGCACATGGTGGTGATTAGGTTGATCGAGTCCAATCACCATCACGAGTCATTAGAACTTTGGTATGGCTTACCGTAATATAACCACGTTGATCGAGTGTCGTTATATTACGCTAACTCATACCTCCATTCCCACATCACTCCATAACATCAAGTTCGTGTAACTGTGAAGATCTAGAATGAACAAAGTGTAACGACGTCTCAAACGTGACTCATATTAAATCCAAAGAATTTCTGCAACACTAAATAAGCGTTCCCCGAGGGAAGTGTATAAATGTTTGTTCACGTCAATGCGGTTCGAGTCAGACAATAATGTATTCAGGTATGAAAAGAGTAACGAGTCATGATAACGAGTAGCATGCAACCGTAGTGATAAATGTTGATGACGATACTCACCTAGAGTAGTGATGGTAGTAACACCAAAAAGTAGATAGTAAGAAACACCAGTGGGAAACCGATAGTAAGTTGAAATGGTGGCAAATAACAATCCAGGAGACAGAGTTCCCGAACAAGTGTGACTAATGAAGTCGTCGTCATCCATACGTGTATGAATCTTGAATTTACGTGTGTTACCAGAAAGTGGCAGAATACGGATTCGTATGATGAAAGCTTGGTACCATCAAGAAGTTTGCCTAAGAATGATTCAAGTATAATGCACAAGTAGTCAAGTAAGTGCTATCTATAGCAAATGTATGTCAGAATGCAATGGCTAACTATCCGGTTGTAGTCTAGATTCACTAATGCGTCCCAACGACTCTGTTAGACACACTAATGCACATCCTAGTTCCCTACAACCAACGCTCTGATACCATCTGTGGTGACCCGACCAAAATCGTCATTGACGGCGTTGCTAACTGAGGTCCCGAAACGTGGTCGTAGTTGAAATGTCCCGTTCTTATTGATTAAAAACATTCCATATTAATTGATTTCGTTGCGAGGTTTTGACCTCTATATGAGACGTTTTTCAAAGACTGCATTCATTTTTAAAACAAACCATAACCTTTATTTCATAAATAAAGGTTTAAAAAGCTTTACGTAGATTATCAAATAATGATAATCTAAAATATCATGTTTACACACGACCATTACATAATGGTTTACAATACAAATATGTTACATCGAAATCAGTTTCTTGAATGCAGTTTTTACACAATATCATACAAACATGGACTCCAAATCTTGTCCTTATTTTAGTATGCAACAGCGGAAGCTCTTAATATTCACCTGAGAATAAACATGCTTTAAACGTCAACAAAAATGTTGGTGAGTTATAGGTTTAACCTATATATATCAAATCGTAACAATAGACCACAAGATTTCATATTTCAATACACATCCCACACATAGAGATAAAAATCATTCATATGGTGAACACCTGGTAACCGACAATGACAAGATGCATATATAAGAATATCCCCATCATTCCGGGACACCCTTCGGATATGATATAAATTTCGAAGTACTAAAGCATCCGGTACTTTGGATGGGGTTTGTTAGGCCCGATAGATCTATCTTTAGGATTCGCGTCAATTAGGGTGTCTGTTCCCTAATTCTTAGATTACCAGACTTAATAAAAAGGGGCATATTCGATTTCGATAATTCAACCATAGAATGTAGTTTCACGTACTTGTGTCTATTTTGTAAATCATTTATAAAACCTGCATGTATTCTCATCCCAAAAATATTAGATTTTAAAAGTAGGACTATAACTCACTTTCACAGATTTTTAATTCGTCGGGAAGTAAGACTTGGCCACTGTTGATTCACGAACCTATAACAATATATACATATATATTAAAGTATGTTCAAAATATATTTACAACACTTTTAATATATTTTGATGTTTTAAGTTTATTAAGTCAGCTGTCCTCGTTAGTAACCTACAACTAGTTGTCCACAGTTAGATGTACAGAAATAAATCGATAAATATTATCTTGAATCAATCCACGACCCAGTGTATACGTATCTCAGTATTGATCACAACTCAAACTATATATATTTTGGAATCAACCTCAACCCTGTATAGCTAACTCCAACATTCACATATAGAGTGTCTATGGTTGTTCCGAAATATATATAGATGTGTCGACATGATAGGTCGAAACATTGTATACGTGTCTATGGTATCTCAAGATTACATAATATACAATACAAGTTGATTAAGATATGGTTGGAATAGATTTGTTATCAATTTTCACGTAGCTAAAATGAGAAAAATTATCCAATCTTATTTTACCCATAACTTCTTCATTTTAAATCCGTTTTGAGTGAATCAAATTGCTATGGTTTCATATTGAACTCTATTTTATGAATCTAAACAGAAAAGTATAGGTTTATAGTCGGAAAAATAAGTTACAAGTCATTTTTGTAAAGGTAGTCATTTCAGTCGAAAGAACGACGTCTAGATGACCATTTTAGAAAACATACTTCCACTTTGAGTTTAACCATAATTTTTGGATATAGTTTCATGTTCATAATAAAAATCATTTTCCCAAAATAACAACTTTTAAATCAAAGTTTATCATTGTTTTTAATTAACTAACCCAAAACAGCCCGCGGTGTTACTACGACGGCGTAAATCCGGTTTTACGGTGTTTTTCGTGTTTCCAGGTTTTAAATCATTAAGTTAGCATATCATATAGATATAGAACATGTGTTTAGTTGATTTTAAAAGTCAAGTTAGAAGGATTAACTTTTATTTGCGAACAAGTTTAGAATTAACTAAACTATGTTCTAGTGATTACAAGTTTAAACCTTCGAATAAGATAGCTTTATATGTATGAATCGAATGATGTTATGAACATCATTACTACCTTAAGTTCCTTGGATAAACCTACTGGAAAAGAGAAAAATGGATCTAGCTTCAACGGATCCTTGGATGGCTCGAAGTTCTTGAAGCAGAATCATGACACGAAAACAAGTTCAAGTAAGATCATCACTTGAAATAAGATTGTTATAGTTATAGAAATTGAACCAAAGTTTGAGTATGATTATTACCTTGTATTAGAATGATAACCTACTGTAAGAAACAAAGATTTTTTGAGGTTGGATGATCACCTTACAAGATTGGAAGTGAGCTAGCAAACTTGAAAGTATTCTTGATTTTATGAAACTAGAACTTTTGGAATTTATGAAGAACACTTAGAACTTGAAGATAGAACTTGAGAGAGATCAATTAGATGAAGAAAATTGAAGAATGAAAGTGTTTGTAGGTATTTTTGGTCGTTGGTGTATGGATTAGATATAAAGGATATGTAATTTTGTTTTCATGTAAATAAGTCATGAATGATTACTCATATTTTTGTAATTTTATGAGATATTTCATGCTAGTTGCCAAATGATGGTTCCCACATGTGTTAGGTGACTCACATGGGCTGCTAAGAGCTGATCATTGGAGTGTATATACCAATAGTACATACATCTAAAAGCTGTGTATTGTACGAGTACGAATACGGGTGCATACGAGTAGAATTGTTGATGAAACTGAACGAGGATGTAATTGTAAGCATTTTTGTTAAGTAGAAGTATTTTGATAAGTGTATTGAAGTCTTTCAAAAGTGTATAAATACATATTAAAACACTACATGTATATACATTTTAACTGAGTCGTTAAGTCATCGTTAGTCGTTACATGTAAGTGTTGTTTTGAAACCTTTAGGTTAACGATCTTGTTAAATGTTGTTAACCCAATGTTTATAATATCAAATGAGATTTTAAATTATTATATTATCATGATATTATCATGTATGAATATCTCTTAATATGATATATATACATTAAATGTCTTTACAACGATAATCGTTACATATATGTCTCGTTTAAAAATCATTAAGTTAGTAGTCTTGTTTTTACATATGTAGTTCATTGTTAATATACTTTATGATATGTTTTCTTATCATAGTATCATGTTAGCTATATATATATATATCCATATATATGTCATCATATAGTTTTTACAAGTTTTAACGTTCGTGAATCACCGATCAACTTGGGTGGTCAATTGTCTATATGAAACATATTTCAATTAATCAAGTCTTAACAAGTTTGATTGCTTAACATGTTGGAAACATTTAATCATGTAAATATCAATCTCAATTAATATATATAAACATGGAAAAGTTCGGGTCACTACAGTACCTACCCGTTAAATAAATTTCGTCCCGAAATTTTAAGCTGTTGAAGGTGTTGACGAATCTTCTGGAAATAGATGCGGGTATTTCTTCTTCATCTGATCTTCACGCTCCCAGGTAAACTCAGGTCCTCTACGAGCATTCCATCGAACCTTAACAATTGGTATCTTGTTTTGCTTAAGTCTTTTAACCTCACGATCCATTATTTCGACGGGTTCTTCGATGAATTGAAGTTTTTCGTTGATTTGGATTTCATCTAACGGAATAGTGAGATCTTCTTTAGCAAAACATTTCTTCAAATTCGAGACGTGGAAAGTGTTATGTACAGCCGCGAGTTGTTGAGGTAACTCAAGTCTGTAAGCTACTGGTCCGACACGATCAATAATCTTGAATGGTCCAATATACCTTGGATTTAATTTCCCTCGTTTACCAAATCGAACAACGCCTTTCCAAGGTGCAACTTTAAGCATGACCATCTCTCCAATTTCAAATTCTATATCTTTTCTTTTAATGTCAGCGTAGCTCTTTTGTCGACTTTGGGCGGTTTTCAACCGTTGTTGAATTTGGATGATCTTCTCGGTAGTTTCTTGTATAATTGATAATGCTAAAAACGAACATATATTTCATAGCATTATTCCTCAAGAAAGACAAGCTTTTAGTTGCAATTGTTCTATTTACAAGTGATATTCGTTTAAATAATAAAAGGTGAAGACAAAAGACAGATTCGACGAATTGAAGACGCAAACGACCAAAAAGCTCAAAAGTACAAAAGACAATCAAAAAGGTTCCAATTATTGATAAGAAACGTCTCGAAATCACAAGAGTACAAGATTCAAAACGCAAAGTACAAGATATTAAATTGTACGCAAGGACGTTCGAAAATCCGGAACCGGGACCAGAGTCAACTCTTAACGCTCGACGCAACGGACTAAAAATTACAAGTTAACTATGTATATAAATATAATATAATATATAATTAATTATATTAATTATATATATATTATATATATATATTATTAAAACCGTCGGCAGCCAGAAACTCTAAGGGTGTGAAATGAAAATACCTCTCCGCGACTCGCGGAGTTTGAAGGGCTTTTTGCCGCGAGTCGCGGAGCCCCAAAAATCATTTCTGGCTATAAAGCCAACCGAATTCTGATCGAATTTTACACATTATTTTCATCTCTCTCTCAATATATACGTAATATATATTTATATTTATAATTTATATTTTAATTTTAATTATAATTCTAATAATAAGGGTATGTTAGCGAATGTTGTAAGGGTGTAAGTCGAAATTCTGTCCGTGTAACGCTACGCTATTTTTAATCATTGTAAGTTATGTTCAACCTTTTTATATTAATGTCTCGTAGCTAAGTTATTATTATGCTTGTTTAAAACGAAGTAATCATGATGTTGGGCTAATTACTAAAATTGGGTAATTGGGCTTTGTACCATAATTGGGGTTTGGACAAAAGAACGACACTTGTGGAAACTAGGCTATGGGCTATTAATGGGCTTTATATTTGTTTAACTAAATGAAAGTTTGTTAATGTTAATATAAAGATTTACAATTGGGCGTCCCTATAAATTACCATATACACTCGATCGGACACGATGGGCGGGGTATTTATATGTACGAATAATCGTTCATTTAACCGGATACGGGAATGGATTAATAGCCACTAGAATAATTAAAACAGGGGTGAAATTACATTCAAGGGTAATTGGTGTAATTGTTAACAAAGTAGTAAAACCTTGGTTTACACGCAGTCGATAACCTGGTGTATTCATTAAACAAAGAATTAAAACCTTGTTACAATTCGAATCCCCAATTAGTTGGAATATTTATCTTCGGGTATAATAATAATTTGACAAGGACACTTGCAATTTATATTTATGACTGATGGACTGTTATGGACAAAAACCAGACGGACTTATTGAATAATCCAGGACAAAGGACAATTAACCCATGGGCATAAAACTAAAATCAACACGTCAAACATCATGATTACGGAAGTTTAAATAAGCATAATTCTTTTATTTTATATTTAATTTCCTTTATTTTATATTTAATTGCACTTCTAATTATCGCACTTTTATTTATTGTTATTTTATTTAATCGCACTTTTAATTATCGTACTTTTAATTATCGCAATTTAATTTTTATCGCATTTTTATTATTCGCAATTTCATTATCGTTATTTACTTTACGCTTTAATTTAAAGTCTTGTATTTATTTTATATTTTACATTAGGTTTTAACTGCGACTAAAGTTTTAAAATCGACAAACCGGTCATTAAACGGTAAAAACCCCCCCTTTATAATAATAATATTACTTATATATATATTTGTAATTTTAATAAAAGTAAACTAATATAGCGTTGAGCTTTGCTTAAAGATCTCCCTGTGGAACGAACCGGACTTACTAAAAACTACACTACTGTACGATTAGGTACACTGCCTATAAGTGTTGTAGCAAGGTTTAAGTATATCCATTCTATAAATAAATAAATATCTTGTGTAAAATTGTATCGTATTTAATAGTATTTTCTGCTAAAATTTAATATTATTTTATACCCCCCTGCTTTGACATCAAGTATTTTTGGCGCCGCTGCCGGGGAACATCTTAAAAGCCGGAAGCGCAACGCTAATAAAAAAAAAAAAAAGATTTTTATTTACTTTTATTAAAAGTCGTTTTTGTAAAAATTACGTTTTAATTATTCAAAAATATAAAAAGAAAAACAAAAATATAAGTATTTTTAGGATTTTGTTAAATATTTAAGTTTTATAAGTTTCTTTATCTTTATTTTAATTTATAAAAATATAAATTTTATTAAAAATCGTTTATTTAAATTAAAAACAGAAAAGAAAATAAAAAAAATAAAAAAAATAAAGAAAAACGCGTAAAAAACAAAACCTGTCAACTGAATTCCTGAACCCCGCGACTCGCGGGGTTTTTCTCTTTATTTGCCGCAACCCGCGGAGGCCCTCTGACACACGGACAAAACCCTAATCACGGGTTTTAATTTATTATTATTATTATTAATTACTTAATTATTATTATTATTATTAATTTTAGTTTTATTTTTACTTTTTACTTTATATTTATGTATTTTGTTTAATTAGTTTTATTAAAATTGTAAAATTAGTAGTTTTAATTAAATAAATAATATAAAAATAATATTTTTATAAAAATTGTACTTTTTACAACTTTTTGTATATTTTTATATTTTGTACCTTTTTAATCGTTGTAGCGTAACTTTTGTATTTTTAGCTCATATTTAATTTTAAACTTAATTTTTGCTATAGTTATTTTTACTCCTAGATTTTTAGGCTTTGCCGTAGAATTCCTTAAGTGCTTTTTCTTTAGACTAAGATTTAGGTGCTTTAGAATTTTGCGACGCCTTTTTAAGTTTTAGTTTCTTTTTAAGTTATTTCCATTTGGGATTTAGTTTTTCCTTGTAAGCTTTAATATTTTTAGACCTTTTACTATGTATCAATTATCATTCCAATTAGTAATTTCAATTTGCGATTATAATTTTAAGTTAGTTGTAGTAATAAGGTTAAATTAGTTAAGTATTTTTAAGTTTTTATAAGTTTCTTTTATTTTTCCGTCACCTTTTATTTTTCAACCATTTATTTTTCTTTTTCGACATTTTTCGACGCGCAATCTATTTCTTTCTTATTTCTCGCCATTCTAGTTTTTAGGACTTAGAATTTTTTTCTACTTCTTATCTAAATTTCTAAAAATTACGAAAATTTATTTTGAGTAGTTAAATTGATAGACATCAAAATTTTCTGGTTCGTAGTAATAGTTGGATTTGTACGTGGACCGGGTTATTGGAGCCAAACAGTCCTCAATTATATTGAGACCAAACGAATCCTGCCCCTCTGCTGCATCTTTTGGCTATTCGAAACGTGGGCAAAATCAGAAAAGTCTATTGATTGGATAACTTATTATAATTTTTCTTTCCTTTTTAAAACTAATAGGATATTCAGTGAATGCACCGAGCAAGACGTTCACCACCTTTTGTACGTTCACCACCTGTAACTAGATCAAGACATCGTTTAACAAATATAACCGCCGTTGATTTTTCTTTAGAATCGTCATCCAGTCGACCAAGTACTTCAGTTCAAATTTCCGATAATCCAGTTTTTGAAACCAACCTCACAATTGAGAATCCAGAAAATATTCAGGAACGGTTCATAGATCCTGAACCATTAAACTTTCCTCCGGAACCACCAATCATTCAAACAGAGATTGTTGAGGAACGAACTATTAAATCAGAATCATTCAGTGATACCGATTCAACAAATTCAATTATGGAGAATCTGGAACCTTTAAGTATGGAAGACCGAATGAGAGCTAAACGCACTGGCCAAGGTCACGCAATTACTCATCCAGACATTAATGCGCCAGATTATGAAATCAAAGGACAAATTCTACACATGGTGACTAATCAATGCCAATTTAGTGGTGCGCCGAAGGAAGATCCAAATGAACATCTACGTACCTTTAATAGGATCTGCACACTATTTAAAATACGAGAAGTGGAGGATGAACAGATATATCTCATGTTATTTCCCTGGACTTTAAAGGGAGAAGCCAAAGATTGGTTGGAATCATTACCTGAAGGGGCGATTGATACATGGGACGTTTTAATTGATAAATTTCTTAAACAATTCTTTCCTGCATCTAAAGCCGTAAGACTTCAAGCAGAAATTGTTACGTTCACACAGAAGCCAAATGAAACTCTATATGAGGCATGGACAAGATATGGAAAATTGTTAAGAGGATGTCCGCAACATGGTTTAGACACTTGTCAAATAGTACAAATATTCTACCGAGGATGCGACATCACTACAAGAAAAGACATAGATATAGCAGCTGGTGGCTCTATTATGAAGAAAACCGAAACTGATGCTTACAAAATTATTGATAATACTGCTTCCCACTCACATGAGTGGCATCAAGAAAAAGATATCATTAGATCATCTAAAGCAGCTAGAGCCGATTCTAGCCATGACTTAGATTCCATTTCCGCAAAGATAGATGCTTTCGAGAGACGAATGGAAAAGATGACTAAAGATATTCATGCTATACGAATTAGTTGTGAGCAGTGTGGAGGACCACATTTGACAAAAGATTGTCTCAGTATTGAATTAACAATGGAACAAAGAGAGAATATTTCATACATAAACCAAAGGCCTGGAAATAATTATCAGAATAATTATCAACCGCCAAGACCGATTTATAATCAAAATCAGAATTATAACCGAAATATTCCATACAACAACCAACAAGGTCCTAGCAATCCACAATTATCCAATAATACTTACAATCAGCAAAGACCGAATTTTCAAAACAAACCACCACAACAAACCGATGATAAAAAGCCGAATTTAGAAGATATGATGACGAAGCTAGTTGAAACTCAAACGCAGTTTTTCACATCTCAAAAACAAACCAATGAACAAAATGCTCAAGCATTTAGAAATCAACAAGCTTCTATTCAAAATCTGGAACAAGAAGTAAGTAACCTAGCAAGGTTAATAGGTGAAAGAAAACCGGGAAGTTTACCTAGCGATACAAACGCTAACCCCCGGAATGAAACAGCTAAAGCTATTACCACAAGAAGTGGTACAACACTTAAAACACCTGAAATACCTGTAACTTCTGATGAAACTATTCCTACTACACAAGAACCACAACCTGATCAAGATAAGGAAAAAGAACCGGTAGTTGAAAAGGTTAATGAAGATAACACAGTTAAGGATAAACCTTATGTTAAACCATACCAACCACCACTTCCTTATCCGAGTAAAATGAAGAAGGAAAAACTTGAAGCCGAGCAATCCAAATTCTTGGATATTTTTAAACAGATAAATGTAAATCTTCCTTTCATTGATGTAATTTCAGGAATGCCAAGATATGCTAAATTCTTGAAAGATCTAATCACGAATAGAAAGAAAATGGAAGAACTCTCGGCTGTTACTATGAATGCTAATTGTTCAGCAGTGCTGTTGAATAAGATACCAGAAAAACTATCTGATCCAGGAAGTTTCACAATTCCATGTTTTCTGGGTAGTCTTAGTTCAATAGAAGCATTGGCAGATTTAGGTGCTAGTATAAATCTAATGCCGTATTCACTATACGCTAAATTAGACCTTGGAGAATTAAAACCAACCAGAATAAGCATACAACTAGCCGATAGATCAATAAAATATCCTAGAGGGATAATGGAGAACATGCTAGTTAAAGTTGGTACTTTAGTATTTCCAGTAGATTTTGTTGTTCTAGACATGGAAGAAGATTCTCAAGTTCCTCTTATATTAGGAAGACCATTCTTAAACACAGCTAAAGCAATGATAGACGTGTTCGGTAAGAAACTGACCCTAAGTATAGAGGATGAGAGTGTTACCTTTTCAGTTGATAGAGCAATGCAACAACCACAATCTGCAGATGATACATGTTATTATATTCAAACTATAGATGCACATGCAGAATTATTAGAAGAATTTCCAGAATTACAAGGAACAGGAGAATGTTCTTTAGGAGAAGGAAATGAACCAATTGATGAAGCTGAAATGTTAGCTACACTTATAGCTAATGGATATGAACCAACAACAGAAGAAATACAAATGCTAAAAGAAGAAGACAGATATCGATATAAATCATCGATAGAAGAACCTCCGAAATTAGAGTTAAAGCCACTTCCAAACCATTTGGAATACGCTTATTTACATGGTGAATCTGAATTACCTGTAATAATATCGTCTTCTCTTACTGAAAATGAAAAATCACAACTCATTTCTGTGTTGAAAGCTCATAAACCAGCCATTGCATGGAAGATTCATGATATTAAAGGAATAAGTCCTTCGTATTGCACACATAAAATTCTTATGGAAGAAGGTCATAAAACGTATGTGCAACGTCAACGAAGACTAAATCCTAATATGCAAGATGTAGTTAAGAAAGAGATTATTAAACTGCTAGATGCAGGTTTGATATATCCAATTTCTGATAGTCCATGGGTAAGCCCAGTTCAATGCGTGCCTAAGAAGGGTGGCATGACTGTCATTACAAATGAGAAAAATGAGCTTATTCCTACTAGGACTGTAACAGGATGGCGTGTATGTATTGATTATAGAAAATTAAATGACGCCACCAGAAAAGATCACTTTCCCTTACCTTTCATAGATCAAATGTTGGAAAGATTAGCCGGAAATAGTTACTATTGTTTTCTAGATGGATTTTCCGGATATTTTCAAATTCCAATAGCACCCGAAGATCAAGAGAAAACAACATTCACGTGCCCTTATGGTACTTTTGCTTACAAACGCATGCCATTTGGACTTTGTAACGCCCCTGCAACCTTTCAAAGGTGTATGATGGCGATTTTTCACGACATGATAGAAGAATGCATGGAAGTATTCATGGATGACTTTTCAGTCTTCGGTGATACATTTAAATCATGTCTAGTAAATCTGGAACGAATGCTAATTAGATGCGAAAAATCAAATCTAGTACTTAATTGGGAGAAATGCCATTTCATGGTTAAAGAAGGCATCGTTCTTGGACATAAAATTTCAAAAGAAGGAATTGAAGTGGATAGAGCTAAAGTAGATGTAATTGCTAAACTTCCACATCCCACAAATGTTAGAGGAGTTAGGAGTTTTCTAGGGCATGCCGGTTTTTACCGACGTTTCATAAAAGATTTTTCTAAAATTGCCACTCCTATGAATAAACTCCTAGAAAAGGATGCGCCATTCATCTTTTCAGATGAGTGTATCAAATCTTTTAATATTCTTAAAGAAAAACTCACTAATGCACCGATCATGATAACACCAAATTGGAATCTACCATTTGAACTAATGTGCGATGCAAGTGATTTTGCAATGGGAGCCGTTTTAGGACAAAGGATTGAAAAACGATTTCAACCTATATATTATGCTAGTAAGACATTACAAGGAGCACAAACGAACTATACAACTACTGAAAAAGAACTCCTTGCTATTGTCTTTGCTTTTGACAAATTTCGATCATATCTCGTTCTAGCAAAAACGGTGGTCTATACCGACCATTCTGCTCTTAGATACCTATTTTCAAAACAAGATGCTAAACCAAGATTAATCCGTTGGATCTTACTCTTACAAGAGTTTGATATTGAAATCCGAGATAAAAGAGGAGCAGAAAATCTCGCCGCTGATCATCTTTCTCGTCTTGAAAATCCCGAATTAGAAGTTCTAAATGAATCGGCCATACAAGACAACTTTCCCGATGAATATCTATTGAAGATAGATTATAAAGAAATCCCATGGTTTGCAGACTATGCAAACTACTTAGTTTGTGGATTCCTTGAAAAAGGATTATCGTACCAAAGACGAAAGAAATTCTTCAGTGATATAAAACACTATTTCTGGGAAGATCCACATCTGTTTAAAAGTTGTCCCGATGGAATAATACGCCGATGTGTATTTGGAGATGAAGCTAGTAAAATTTTAAACCATTGTCACACAGGACCAACAGGAGGGCATTATGGGCCTCAACTAACAGCAAGAAAAGTTTATGAAGCTGGATTCTATTGGCCTACAATTTACAAAGACTCACACCTTCTTTGCAAATCCTGTGATGCATGTCAAAGGGCCGGAAGAATAAGTCAACGTGATGAAATGCCACAAAATGTCATCCAAGTATGTGAAGTATTTGACATTTGGGGTATTGACTTTATGGGTCCATTTCCAAAATCTCAAAATAATCTATATATACTCGTAGCCATTGATTATGTATCTAAATGGGCGGAAGCACAAGCTCTCCCAACTAACGATGCACGAGTTGTAGTCAACTTTTTGAAACGTCTTTTTGCAAGGTTTGGAACACCGAGAGCTTTAATAAGTGATCGGGGTACTCATTTTTGTAATAATCAACTTGAGAAAGTTCTTAAAAGATATGGAGTAACTCATAAAATCTCCACCGCATATCATCCACAAACAAGTGGACAAGTTGAAAATACCAACCGAGCTTTAAAACGTATTCTAGAGAAAACCGTAGGATCAAATCCGAAGGAATGGTCCATTAAATTGGAGGATGCACTCTGGGCTTTTAGAACAGCCTACAAAACTCCAATTGGAACCACACCTTTTAGACTTGTTTATGGAAAAGCATGTCATCTTCCAGTAGAAATTGAACACAAAGCATTTTGGGCTTTGAAGACATGTAATCTTGATTTACAAGAAGCCGGACGTCTACGATTAAGTCAACTAAACGAATTAGAAGAATTAAGACATGAAGCATACGATAATTCGTTAATCTATAAAGAAAGAACGAAGAAATGGCATGATAAAAGAATCAGAAGTTCAAAAGAATTTAAAGAAGGAGACAGAGTTCTTCTTTTCAATTCACGATTCAAGCTATTTCCTGGAAAATTGAAATCAAGATGGTCTGGACCATTCATAGTCAAAAGAGTTTTCCCATACGGAACGATAGAATTGATAAATTCAAATGGGATTGAATTTAAAGTTAATGGTCACAGAGTTAAACATTACATACAGGGTCCGATGGAAGTCGACAACGAAGTTAATCACAATTTCGACACCACAGCTAACTAAGTGTGGGGAGAATCAAGTCTTTAAAGGATAATATGTATTTCTGTTAGAGTTAGATTGTCTGTTTTCGTGTAGTTCTCGAAAATGGAACACGTATGGTCTTTCCCTAGCAGACCCTAAAGAACTAGTCTTCTCCCCCCATTCTGAATTTTTATTTTTTTTAGGTTTTTACAAAATGAAGACTGCCTGTGAATTAAACCATGGTCTAATGCTACACGCTTTGATCACTAAACGTAATAATGACATACTCCCGAGTGAATTAGTATCAGTAATCAGAGAAAGAATGGACGGAGTTAGAAAAGGATCCAGATGCGAAGATAATAAGTTACAATTTGGTAAAGGAAAATCAAAATCCGCAGCGAAAAGAAGAGCACGACACCTAGAAAAATGTCACAAATGCGGAAAATGGTCACATGGAGGTAAATGTTCAAATAATCAAACCTATTCAAATACCGAATTTGTTACTTTATGCAGAGACGGACCGTTCATATGTTTAGAAGAAAAGACAATGAATGCTCGAGGTTACGCCTATGCAGCCATGGAAGACCAATTAAACCGACTATCTTATGAATATAATAGATCATATAACTAAGAAATCTATTTCACAGGTATGTCTGTACAGTTTTTATTTTTATTTTTATTTTTAACCTTTTGATAATAAACGCTAATTTGTTCGCTAAAAAGTATTAAATTGGTATTAAATAAAATTAGGTTTGGCGACCGAAATTATTGATATCGTTCAAAAATTTATTACATCACTGCGAAATTTAACGTTTATTCTTAAGGTATAAATATCTTTAATCAATCAACCCAAAATATTTCAAAAATTCGTCATGAGTTAAATTAGGTCTTGGAACCGAAATTACTTTACCGAAAAGAGGGGCGCATATTTTTGATAATATTTGATTGATTAAAGTGGGATAAAAAGACAAAAAGATTTTTAATTGTTTTTAATCTTAATATTTAAACCTTAAATTAATATTGTAAACTTTATAAAAACAATATATATAAAATTGTAAATATTTGAAAAATTAATATAAGTTTGATATGAATTTATGAATTTTTAAATTAAGTTTGGTGTGAATTTTTAATTTTTAAAATATGAATTTTAATTTTATGCATTTCAAATTTTAAGTTTGGTGTAAATTTTTAATTTTTAATTTTTTTAATTTTGAATTTTATATTTAAGTTGTGTGAATTTAAAAACAAAAATTTACTTTATCTCATTAAGTTAAGAATATGACTTTTAAAATTCGTCGTAAGTTGAAGACTAGGTCTTTGAACCGAAATTGCTTTACCCGAGGGAGGGACGAGAACTTTTATTATCATTATTTTTAATCTTATTGATTTAAAGTATGCCAAAAACATTAAAAAACCCAAAAATCTTAGCTTTTAAAACAATCGCTACAAAAAGACAAATTTTAAAATTTTGTCGAAGGACGGACTAGGACATCAATCCGAAACGACCTCGTCCTAAATAACAAGGGAAACAAAATTTTAAAATTAATTTCTTAATTGTTTTATAAGTTAAAGATTATAAAAAATAAAAAAAAAATAAAAAAAAAAAAAAAAAAAAAAAATAACTCCGCGACTCGCGGAGTTTTCAGTTAAAACCTCCGCGACTCGCGGAGGGACCAAATTACAGAAAAAAATAAAACAGCTGCACACGATCAGTTCACTCCCACCAACACAAAAACACCCAAAATACTGCGAAAAAGACCCGAGAAAACCCACAAAAATCATCCCAAAAAACTCGATTTTTCACCATTAATCTTCAAATTTTTCACTACAATCATGTTGAGAAGGATGATATCTAGGAACTACTCAAGAAAACAGGTACAATTACACCCCAAATCACCTTTAAATCCGAATTTTAGTGTGTTCTTGAGCATATTTTCATAATTTGAATTTTGTTAATTTTTAGTGTAATTAGTGTTAAATTGTTAGTATATTATGCATGTATAACCTAGATTGATGCTTGTTAACATGATTTGAAGCCAAAAACTTCAAAATCTTTAGAATCTAGGGTTTGTGTTCTTGAGCAATTTGGGGCTTTTTGATATAAACAGGTTATGGCCGATTTTTGTCATGAATTGTTGCTAAATTGAGTAGTGTAACATGTCTAGGTAGTTAAATGATCCAAACTTTGAGCCTAAACATGATTTTGAGAATTAAAGTGGACTTTTTCAAGTCCAAAATTCATGAACTTGATTTTTGAAAGATAATGCCATTTGAGACTTGTTTATTTGCTAGTAATGATTATTTTGACATGTTATTTGAGTTGAATGCTTATGAACTTGGCGAAAATTTTCGTATATGCTTATTTGAAAAAGTGTAGATTTGATAAAAATGTGAAAATAAGCTTAAGTTTGATATAAATTGATAATGTCATTGTAATTATTTTGATTGATGATTTTGCTGACACTAATGCATATTTGGATGCACAAAATTTGTGTTTGATGTGTTTTGCAGACTGAAAGGGGTGAATCTTCATCCCAAGCCCGCCATGCTCCTGCTGAGAACTTGGAACAACAGGAAGTAGATAACTACTACAAGCAGGATGTACCTCATCCAGTCATGACCTTTTCAGATATGCACTTGGAACAGTTGCACCCGAACCTGCGATTTGACAGACTTTGGATAGATTATCCAAAATATCAACGGGGTTTGCATACTCTTCACTCTAAGGTTGTTGAGGTACCAAGGGTCATAGAATGGGGACCCTTGGAAGCTGTAGAATTGGCCGGGCCAATTAGGGAATTACTGGTACAGAGGTATGGTAATTCTTCTTTCAATGACTGGATATGTTTATTCACCATACGCAGACCTGTATATAAAGTATGGTGTGAAGAGTTGTTATGTAGTATAGAGTTGAATGATCGGGTAGCTAGTTTAACCGATCGTTCTTTTATTAGATTTTTGTTAGGCGGTTCGATGCGCCACATGTCTTTACTGGACATGGCTCAGGCTTTACGTATATATACGCCTGAGGAATTAGCGTCTGCCGATTGTAGAGGATTGATACTAAACGGTAGGAAAATAGATGAAAATTTTGATACACACGGTGTGTGGAGTCAAATGACAAGCCATCACCGTTTTAAAGGGGGAAACTACTCTTATTTGGATATAGATAGAGCCGAATTAAGAGTAATACATAGGTTTTTAGCTAACTCGATTACACAAAGGGGTAAAAACAAAGAAAAGGTAAATGAACAAGATTTGTTTTACCATATGTGTATTCGAGACCCACACAGCGCTGTAAGTATACCATATTGTGTGGGTTATTATTTATCAGCTATGGTTCGAGGGATGCGTCCACATAGCATAATAGGAGGTGGTATTTTTATTACTTTGATTGGTGAATATCTCGGTGTGGATATAAGTCGGGGGGGATTATTAGTAGAAGAGCCGGAACCCCGCGACACTATAGGTTTAAATGTGTACCATGGTGCGAAAGTTTTGAAGCGGCGAAACAACGCCGCAGTACGATACAATGGTAGACATCCACAGGTAGAGAGAAACCAGGAACAAGGTAATGTAGGAGGGGGGCAAGAAATACATAGGTTTATAGCTTCTCAGGAATACGAAAATGCTAGACAGAGAGCATTTGAAGATTGGCAAGTTCATCAGAACCAGATCATAGCGCATTGCCAACACATAGGTAGAAACTATATTCCTACTCCGAAACCCGTCTTCCCTCCTTGGTCGATAGAGATGCAGCCACCATATCCTACGTATGACCCTGCCGAGGCATTCTATAGCACTTATGGTTATGCGTGGAACCCCTATTGGTACCAATATCATCCTTAGTTTACTTATTTTTATTTTTATTTTGTAATTTGTAATTATTGATATGTTTAATATTTTTGTTAATATTGTAATTATTTTTATAATTATCTAACTTTTATTCTTAGATTTTAATAATTTTTGAATGTGGGGTAATATACCAAACTTCAAAAATATGTATATATGTTTGCAGTTTATCTTATGTACACAACAGGGTAAAACAACGCATTTTCAAAGACTGGCATTAAGTTCAGCAAAAGCAAGTAATTTTGACGACAATGATGCAAAATACATGTGAAATAACAACAAGACGGAATGAACAAATGACGTGCACCATTTATCATTCAGCAAACAAACGCCAATATATTTGGAAACTTTGGTAAAAATTTAATCATTTTCACACAAATCACCCTCAATAATTTAAATTGTTACTGATTTCTTGCAAATGAGGGCATTGCAAGATCTTAAGTGTGGGAAGGGGTTAAATTCTTTCGGATTTTAAAATTTTTATATTAAACACTTGGTTACCATTAAAAATACTAGTAAAGCAGTAATTGTATTAGAATCTAGTGCTCTCTGATAAAAAAGAACAGCCCTAGTCTTATATACTGACTACCCAATTCTAGTAAAATTTTTTAAAATTTTCAATTAAATGAATTCAAATCATGTTTATACATATTTATGAACGATAAAACTAGGTTTTAACACCGAAATTATTGTTACCTCAGAAAGGACATAAATTGAGAAACAAACTAAAATGTTAAAATTCATTTAAAATGGAATAGAGGACGATAAAAAGAAAAATAAAAAGCCAAGTGTGGGAAAATTTACCAAGTTATCTTAAACATATGTCACATATATCTGTAACAAATAACTGAAAATACTTTTGCTTTGAACTAAACTAAACTGTTTTACCCGATGAAAGAAAAGAAGAGATGGATCTACACGATGAATCAATTCCATCATTAAAAGGAAGTAAAGTCTTCCGAAAAAGACACGCGCTTCTTGATTTAGGTCATGAAGTTGTCGTTCAGACCAGCTGTAGGTTGACGAAAAATCTAGAAAAATCATCACTAAAATCAGCAGGAAATCCACGGACCTCAGCATTAAACAGGGTCGCCAAGTGGTCAGATTTATCCTAACCATGAGAAGGATTTATCAAGTACAATGGGGGGGCACCGTGCAAATTAGCTGGATAAGACTAATGAATCAGATCCCCAGAAAGGATAATCTCCTTAAAGATTAAAAATCAGCTTTTAAGACTGATATTACTCAATCCTTGAGATTGACCTTAAAGATTGAGAATTACAAACTCATGGAATTCAATGATATCTAAACTCGAGCTTAAACGAGAAAATATTTTGATCAAAATTACAAACCGATTTGTTTTCTGAAAACCCTATTTTCAATGCGTTCATTACCATTGAACGTAAAATCCTAGGAATTCACCTAGAATTCATTAGGTCACCTGAACCAAATCGGGTGTCAACCGTAAGAACGGTGGTTGCATAACATGGTCAAAGACAGGACTTTGTGCCAAACCGACAAATTATAAGGGTGAGCTTTACTATTGCTCCTACCAAGGATAGTAATTGCGTCCGACACGTTATAGACCATAATCAAAAGCATGTCACGGGACATTGCCTTAACAGTTGCTTGTTCAACGCTTTCCTTTACAACCGGACGGTAGTTTGCCGAAAGGTAATATACGGAACAAGTAAACTGGACGTGTTGCTTTCCAAATACAAGGTTAGCAAGTGGGTGACACAAAAACCGCAAGTTTTGAGCTAAAATTTTCAAATCTGAAACCCACCAAACCCACAAAAATATTTTGCAAACACCGGTAAAGGGTTATTCCGGAAAATTTATCTAGGGTAAAAACTAGATTTAATTTTCAAAAGATCAAATGTTTTCATAAAGATCCAATTTCCTTAATGGATCTAAATTTTTATAGTCATGTGGGACTGTAAACCATATCGTTACTACCATTGTTTATACCGCCGTATAGAAATCACTGATGTACAAAGTGTGAAGAATAAAAAAGTGATTCTAGTATTTCAAGACGATATTGCTTGAGGACAAGCAACGCTCAAGTGTGGGAATATTTGATAATGCTAAAAACGAACATATATTTCATAGCATTATTCCTCAAGAAAGACAAGCTTTTAGTTGCAATTGTTCTATTTACAAGTGATATTCGTTTAAATAATAAAAGGTGAAGACAAAAGACAGATTCGACGAATTGAAGACGCAAACGACCAAAAAGCTCAAAAGTACAAAAGACAATCAAAAAGGTTCCAATTATTGATAAGAAACGTCTCGAAATCACAAGAGTACAAGATTCAAAACGCAAAGTACAAGATATTAAATTGTACGCAAGGACGTTCGAAAATCCGGAACCGGGACCAGAGTCAACTCTTAACGCTCGACGCAACGGACTAAAAATTACAAGTTAACTATGTATATAAATATAATATAATATATAATTAATTATATTAATTATATATATATTATATATATATATTATTAAAACCGTCGGCAGCCAGAAACTCTAAGGGTGTGAAATGAAAATACCTCTCCGCGACTCGCGGAGTTTGAAGGGCTTTTTGCCGCGAGTCGCGGAGCCCCAAAAATCATTTCTGGCTATAAAGCCAACCGAATTCTGATCGAATTTTACACATTATTTTCATCTCTCTCTCAATATATACGTAATATATATTTATATTTATAATTTATATTTTAATTTTAATTATAATTCTAATAATAAGGGTATGTTAGCGAATGTTGTAAGGGTGTAAGTCGAAATTCTGTCCGTGTAACGCTACGCTATTTTTAATCATTGTAAGTTATGTTCAACCTTTTTATATTAATGTCTCGTAGCTAAGTTATTATTATGCTTGTTTAAAACGAAGTAATCATGATGTTGGGCTAATTACTAAAATTGGGTAATTGGGCTTTGTACCATAATTGGGGTTTGGACAAAAGAACGACACTTGTGGAAACTAGGCTATGGGCTATTAATGGGCTTTATATTTGTTTAACTAAATGAAAGTTTGTTAATGTTAATATAAAGATTTACAATTGGGCGTCCCTATAAATTACCATATACACTCGATCGGACACGATGGGCGGGGTATTTATATGTACGAATAATCGTTCATTTAACCGGATACGGGAATGGATTAATAGCCACTAGAATAATTAAAACAGGGGTGAAATTACATTCAAGGGTAATTGGTGTAATTGTTAACAAAGTAGTAAAACCTTGGTTTACACGCAGTCGATAACCTGGTGTATTCATTAAACAAAGAATTAAAACCTTGTTACAATTCGAATCCCCAATTAGTTGGAATATTTATCTTCGGGTATAATAATAATTTGACAAGGACACTTGCAATTTATATTTATGACTGATGGACTGTTATGGACAAAAACCAGACGGACTTATTGAATAATCCAGGACAAAGGACAATTAACCCATGGGCATAAAACTAAAATCAACACGTCAAACATCATGATTACGGAAGTTTAAATAAGCATAATTCTTTTATTTTATATTTAATTTCCTTTATTTTATATTTAATTGCACTTCTAATTATCGCACTTTTATTTATTGTTATTTTATTTAATCGCACTTTTAATTATCGTACTTTTAATTATCGCAATTTAATTTTTATCGCATTTTTATTATTCGCAATTTCATTATCGTTATTTACTTTACGCTTTAATTTAAAGTCTTGTATTTATTTTATATTTTACATTAGGTTTTAACTGCGACTAAAGTTTTAAAATCGACAAACCGGTCATTAAACGGTAAAAACCCCCCCTTTATAATAATAATATTACTTATATATATATTTGTAATTTTAATAAAAGTAAACTAATATAGCGTTGAGCTTTGCTTAAAGATCTCCCTGTGGAACGAACCGGACTTACTAAAAACTACACTACTGTACGATTAGGTACACTGCCTATAAGTGTTGTAGCAAGGTTTAAGTATATCCATTCTATAAATAAATAAATATCTTGTGTAAAATTGTATCGTATTTAATAGTATTTTCTGCTAAAATTTAATATTATTTTATACCCCCCTGCTTTGACATCAATAATCTCCGGACCCGTAATCTGTCTATCCCCCACTTCACTCCAACAAATCGGAGACCTGCACTTTCTACCATAAAGTGCTTCAAACGGCGCCATCTCAATGCTTGAATGGTAGCTGTTGTTGTAGGAAAATTCTGCTAACGGTAGATGTCGATCCCAACTGTTTCCGAAATCAATAACACATGCTCGTAGCATGTCTTCAAGCGTTTGTATCGTCCTTTCGCTCTGCCCATCAGTTTGTAGATGATAGGCAGTACTCATGTCTAGACGAGTTCCTAATGCTTGCTGTAATGTCTGCCAGAATCTTGAAATAAATCTGCCATCCCTATCAGAGATAATAGAGATTGGTATTCCATGTCTGGAGACGACTTCCTTCAAATACAGTCGTGCTAACTTCTCCATCTTGTCATCTTCTCTTATTGGTAGGAAGTGTGCTGATTTGGTGAGACGATCAACTATTACCCAAATAGTATCAAAACCACTTGCAGTCCTTGGCAATTTAGTGATGAAATCCATGGTAATGTTTTCCCATTTCCATTCCGGGATTTCGGGTTGTTGAAGTAGACCTGATGGTTTCTGATGCTCAGCTTTGACCTTAGAACACGTCAAACATTCTCCTACATATTTAGCAACATCGGCTTTCATACCCGGCCACCAAAAATGTTTCTTGAGATCCTTGTACATCTTCCCCGTTCCAGGATGTATTGAGTATCTGGTTTTATGAGCTTCTCTAAGTACCATTTCTCTCATATCTCCAAATTTTGGTACCCAAATCCTTTCAGCCCTATACCGGGTTCCGTCTTCCCGAATATTAAGATGCTTCTCCGATCCTTTGGGTATTTCATCCTTTAAATTTCCCTCTTTTAAAACTCCTTGTTGCGCCTCCTTTATTTGAGTAGTAATGTTATTATGAATCATTATATTCATAGATTTTACTCGAATGGGTTCTCTGTCCTTCCTGCTCAAGGCATCGGCTACCACATTTGCCTTCCCCGGGTGGTAACGAATCTCAAAGTCGTAATCATTCAATAATTCAATCCACCTACGCTGCCTCATATTCAGTTGTTTCTGATTAAATATGTGTTGAAGACTTTTGTGGTCGGTATATATAATACTTTTGACCCCATATAAGTACTGCCTCCAAGTCTTTAATGCAAAAACAACCGCGCCTAATTCCAAATCATGCGTCGTATAATTTTGTTCGTGAATCTTCAATTGTCTAGACGCATAAGCAATCACCTTCGTTCGTTGCATTAATACACAACCGAGACCTTGCTTTGATGCGTCACAATAAATCACAAAATCATCATTCCCTTCAGGCAATGACAATATAGGTGCCGTAGTTAGCTTTTTCTTCAATAACTGAAACGCTTTCTCTTGTTCATCATTCCATTCAAATTTCTTCCCTTTATGCGTTAATGCAGTCAAGGGTTTTGCTATTCTGGAAAAGTCTTGGATGAACCTTCTGTAGTAACCAGCTAGTCCTAAAAACTGGCGTATGTGTTTCGGAGTTTTCGGGGTTTCCCACTTTTCAACAGTTTCTATCTTTGCCGGATCCACCTTAATACCTTCTTTGTTCACTATGTGACCGAGGAATTGAACTTCTTCCAACCAAAATGCACACTTTGAAAACTTAGCGTACAATTCTTCCTTCCTCAATACTTCTAACACCTTTCTCAAATGTTCACCGTGTTCTTGGTCATTCTTTGAGTAAATAAGTATGTCATCAATGAAAACAATGACAAACTTGTCAAGGTATGGTCCACACACTCGGTTCATAAGGTCCATGAACACAGCTGGTGCATTAGTTAAACCAAACGGCATGACCATAAACTCGTAATGACCGTAACGTGTTCTGAAAGCAGTCTTTGGAATATCATCTTCTTTCACCCGCATTTGATGATACCCGGAACGTAAGTCAATCTTTGAATAAACAGACGAGCCTTGTAGTTGATCAAATAAGTCGTCGATTCTCGGTAGTGGGTAGCGGTTCTTGATGGTAAGTTTGTTCAACTCTCGGTAGTCGATACACAACCTGAATGTACCATCTTTCTTCTTGACAAACAAAACAGGAGCTCCCCACGGTGATGTGCTTGGTCGAATGAAACCACGCTCTAAAAGTTCTTGTAATTGGTTTTGTAGTTCTTTCATCTCGCTGGGTGCGAGTCTGTAAGGAGCACGAGCTATTGGTGCAGCTCCTGGTACAAGATCTATTTGAAATTCAACGGATCGATGTGGGGGTAATCCCGGTAATTCTTTCGGAAATACATCGGGAAATTCTTTTGCAATGGGAACATCATTGATGCTCTTTTCTTCAGTTTGTACTTTCTCGACGTGTGCTAGAACAGCATAGCAACCTTTTCTTATTAGTTTTTGTGCCTTCAAATTACTAATAAGATGTAGCTTCGTGTTGCCCTTTTCTCCGTACACCATTAAGGGTTTTCCTTTTTCTCGTATAATGCGAATTGCATTTTTGTAACAAACGATCTCTGCTTTCACTTCTTTCAATCAATCCATACCGATTATCACATCAAAACTCCCTAACTCTACTGGTATCAAATCAATCTTAAATGTTTCGCTAACCAGTTTAATTTCTCGATTCCGACATATATTATCTGCTGAAATTAATTTACCATTTGCTAATTCGAGTAAAAATTTACTATCCAAAGGCGTCAATGGACAACTTAATTTAGCACAAAAATCTCTACTCATATAGCTTCTATCCGCACCCGAATCAAATAAAACGTAAGCAGATTTATTGTCAATAAGAAACGTACCCGTAACAAGCTCCGGGTCTTCCTGTGCCTCTGTCGCATTAATATTGAAAACTCTTCCACGGCCTTGTCCATTCGTGTTCTCCTGGTTCGGACAATTTCTAATAATGTGGCCCGATTTTCCACATTTATAACAAACTACATTGGCATAACTTGCTCCGACACTACTTGCTCCGCCATTACTCGTTCCGACACCATTTGTTCCTTTCGTTCTATTAACCCCTGGTCCGTAGACCTCACACTTCGCCGCGCTATGACCATTTCTTTTACACTTGTTGCAAAATTTGGTGCAGAACCCCGAGTGATTCTTTTCACACCTTTGGCATAGCTGCTTCTGATTGTTGTTGTTGTTGCGGTTATTATTGTTGTTGGGATGATTGTTGTAGTTGCTGTTGTTGTTGTTGTTGTTGTTGTTGGGCCGTTTTTTGTAGTTGCGATTGATGTTGCAATTGTTGGGATAATTGTTGCGATTATTGTTGTAATTGCTGTTGTTGTTGTATTGGTGATTCTTATCACCGTTTTCCTCCCACTTTCTTTTGACTTGCTTCACATTGGCCTCTTCAGCAGTCTGTTCTTTAATTCTTTCTTCAATTTGGTTCACGAGTTTGTGAGCCATTCTACATGCCTGTTGTATGGAGGCGGGCTCGTGTGAACTTATATCTTCTTGGATTCTTTCCGGTAATCCTTTCACAAACGCGTCGATCTTCTCTTCCTCATCTTCGAATGCTCCCGGACACAATAGGCACAATTCTGTGAATCGTCTTTCATACGTGGTAATATCAAATCCTTGGGTTCGTAACCCTCTAAGTTCTGTCTTGAGCTTATTGACCTCGGTTCTGGGACGGTACTTCTCGTTCATCAAGTGCTTGAATGCTGACCACGGTAGTGCGTACGCATCATCTTGTCCCACTTGCTCTAGATAGGTATTCCACCATGTTAACGCAGAACCTGTGAAGGTATGCGTAGCGTACTTCACTTTGTCCTCTTCAGTACACTTACTTATGGCAAACACCGATTCAACCTTCTCGGTCCACCGTTTCAATCCGATCGGTCCTTCGGTTCCATCAAATTCCAAAGGTTTGCAGGCAGTGAATTCTTTGTAGGTGCATCCTACACGATTTCCTGTACTGCTAGATCCAAGGTTATTGTTGGTATGTAGCGCAGCCTGTACTGCGGCTATGTTTGAAGCTAGAAAAGTACGGAATTCCTCTTCATTCATATTCACGGTGTGTCGAGTAGTCGGTGCCATTTCCTTCAAAATAGTTAAATGGAACAAGTTAATCATACAGAATATTAAGAGTAGTTAATAGTATTTCGTAGCATAATATGAACTCATTTATAAAAGCTTTTTCTTCATATTAGCATTTTATAAGTTTAAATTCGGGTAGTACCTACCCGTTAAGTTCATACTTAGTAGCTAATATACAATTCAACTACTACAATTCTATATGAAAAACTGATTATAATAATATTTCGCGTTCAAACTTTTATACAATATTTTACAAACTTACAATACCGCTTATTTTACATAAAGCATGAAATATAGCACATAATAACTTTGATACAAGATAGTTGTGAAGACAATTCTAGCTAGTACACAAGTCGTTCAGCAAAGGCAATAAAGACACGTAATTCATACGTCCAGAAACAAGTCATGCATTCTGGTTTTACTAGGACTACTTCCCATCCTTGGTCTTGTGCAACATAACCGTTATGGCCGTTGATAAGACAGCGTGTTGTAACGTCATCAAAGGGACGAGGGTTACGTAATGTCCAACAGTCCCGTAATAATCTAAAAACCTCATTTCTTACCCCAATTACAGACTCCGTCACTTGTGGAAACGTTTTGTTTAATAGTTGTAGCCCGATGTTCTTGTTCTCACTTTGGTGAGAAGCGAACATTACTAATCCGTAAGCATAACATGCTTCTTTATGTTTCATGTTAGCCGCTTTTTCTAAATCACGAAGTCCAATATTCGGATATATTGAGTCAAAATAATTTCTTAACCCGTTGCGTAAAATAGCATTTGGGTTCCCCGCAATATATGCGTCAAAGTAAACACATCGTAACTTATGGGTTTCCCAATGTGATATCCCCCATCTTTCAAACGAAAGTCTCTTATAAACCAAGACATTCTTGGAACGTTCTTCGAATGTCTTACAAACTGATCTCGCCTTAAATAGTTGTGCCGAAGAATTCTGGCCGACTCTAGACAAGATTTCATCAATCATGTCTCCGGGTAGGTCTCTTAAAATATTGGGTTGTCTATCCATTTTGTGTTTTTAAACTGTAAAATAGACAAGAGTTAGATTCATAAAAAAAATACTTATTAATACAAGCAATTTTTACATATATCATAAAGCATAAGAACACTATATTACATATATTACACCACACGAATACAACTATCTTATTCCGACTCGCTCGTTTCTTCTTCTTCAGTTTTGGTTCGTTTTGCCAAGTTTCTAGGGATATATGATGTTCCCCTAATACGAGCCGTCGTTGTCCACATTGGTTTAGAAAAACCTGGTGGTTTAGAGGTTCCCGGGTCATTGTTACAACTTAAGGACTTCGGGGGTTGACGATACATATAAAGTTCATTGGGGTTGGAATTAGATTTCTCTATTTTTATGCCCTTTCCCTTATTATTTTCTTTTGCCTTTTTAAATTCAGTTGGGGTAATTTCTATAACATCATCGGAATTCTCGTCGGAATCCGATTCATCGGAGAATTGGTAATCCTCCCAATATTTTGCTTCCTTGGCGGAAACACCATTGACCATAATTAACCTTGGTCGGTTGGTTGAGGATTTTCTTTTACTTAACCGTTTTATTATTTTCCCCACCGGTTCTATTTCTTCATCCGGTTCCGATTCTTCTTCCGGTTCCGACTCTTCTTCCGGTTCCTCTTCGGGAACTTGTGAATCAGTCCACAAATCATTCCAATTTACATTTGACTCTTCATTATTATTAGGTGAGTCAATGGGACTTGTTCTAGAGGTAGACATCTATCACATAATATCAAACGCGTTAAGAGATTAATATATCACATAATATTCACATGTTAAAAATATATAGTTTCCAACAAAATTTGTTAAGCAATCATTTTTCAAGTAAACACGGTCGAAGTCCAGACTCACTAATGCATCCTAACAAACTCGATAAGACACACTAATGCAAAATTCTGGTTCTCTAAGACCAACGCTCGGATACCAACTGAAATGTCCCGTTCTTATTGATTAAAAACGTTCCATATTAATTGATTTCGTTGCGAGGTTTTGACCTCTATATGAGACGTTTTTCAAAGACTGCATTCATTTTTAAAACAAACCATAACCTTTATTTCATAAATAAAGGTTTAAAAAGCTTTACGTAGATTATCAAATAATGATAATCTAAAATATCCTGTTTACACACGACCATTACATAATGGTTTACAATACAAATATGTTACATCGAAATCAGTTTCTTGAATGCAGTTTTTACACAATATCATACAAACATGGACTCCAAATCTTGTCCTTATTTTAGTATGCAACAGCGGAAGCTCTTAATATTCACCTGAGAATAAACATGCTTTAAACGTCAACAAAAATGTTGGTGAGTTATAGGTTTAACCTATATATATCAAATCGTAACAATAGACCACAAGATTTCATATTTCAATACACATCCCACACATAGAGATAAAAATCATTCATATGGTGAACACCTGGTAACCGACAATGACAAGATGCATATATAAGAATATCCCCATCATTCCGGGACACCCTTCGGATATGATATAAATTTCGAAGTACTAAAGCATCCGGTACTTTGGATGGGGTTTGTTAGGCCCGATAGATCTATCTTTAGGATTCGCGTCAATTAGGGTGTCTGTTCCCTAATTCTTAGATTACCAGACTTAATAAAAAGGGGCATATTCGATTTCGATAATTCAACCATAGAATGTAGTTTCACGTACTTGTGTCTATTTTGTAAATCATTTATAAAACCTGCATGTATTCTCATCCCAAAAATATTAGATTTTAAAAGTGGGACTATAACTCACTTTCACAGATTTTTACTTCGTCGGGAAGTAAGACTTGGCCACTGTTGATTCACGAACCTATAACAATATATACATATATATTAAAGTATGTTCAAAATATATTTACAACACTTTTAATATATTTTGATGTTTTAAGTTTATTAAGTCAGTTGTCCTCGTTAGTAACCTACAACTAGTTGTCCACAGTTAGATGTACAGAAATAAATCGATAAATATTATCTTGAATCAATCCACGACCCAGTGTATACGTATCTCAGTATTGATCACAACTCAAACTATATATATTTTGGAATCAACCTCAACCCTGTATAGCTAACTCCAACATTCACATATAGAGTGTCTATGGTTGTTCCGAAATATATATAGATGTGTCGACATGATAGGTCGAAACATTGTATACGTGTCTATGGTATCTCAAGATTACATAATATACAATACAAGTTGATTAAGATATGGTTGGAATAGATTTGTTATCAATTTTCACGTAGCTAAAATGAGAAAAATTATCCAATCTTGTTTTACCCATAACTTCTTCATTTTAAATCCGTTTTGAGTGAATCAAATTGCTATGGTTTCATATTGAACTCTATTTTATGAATCTAAACAGAAAAGTATAGGTTTATAGTCGGAAAAATAAGTTACAAGTCGTTTTTGTAAAGGTAGTCATTTCAGTCGAAAGAACGACGTCTAGATGACCATTTTAGAAAACATACTTCCACTTTGAGTTTAACCATAATTTTTGGATATAGTTTCATGTTCATAATAAAAATCATTTTCCCAGAATAACAACTTTTAAATCAAAGTTTATCATAGTTTTTAATTAACTAACCCAAAACAGCCCGCGGTGTTACTACGACGGCGTAAATCCGGTTTTACGGTGTTTTTCGTGTTTCCAGGTTTTAAATCATTAAGTTAGCATATCATATAGATATAGAACATGTGTTTAGTTGATTTTAAAAGTCAAGTTAGAAGGATTAACTTTTATTTGCGAACAAGTTTAGAATTAACTAAACTATGTTCTAGTGATTACAAGTTTAAACCTTCGAATAAGATAGCTTTATATGTATGAATCGAATGATGTTATGAACATCATTACTACCTTAAGTTCCTTGGATAAACCTACTGGAAAAGAGAAAAATGGATCTAGCTTCAACGGATCCTTGGATGGCTCGAAGTTCTTGAAGCAGAATCATGACACGAAAACAAGTTCAAGTAAGATCATCACTTGAAATAAGATTGTTATAGTTATAGAAATTGAACCAAAGTTTGAGTATGATTATTACCTTGTATTAGAATGATAACCTACTGTAAGAAACAAAGATTTCTTGAGGTTGGATGATCACCTTACAAGATTGGAAGTGAGCTAGCAAACTTGAAAGTATTCTTGATTTTATGAAACTAGAACTTTTGGAATTTATGAAGAACACTTAGAACTTGAAGATAGAACTTGAGAGAGATCAATTAGATGAAGAAAATTGAAGAATGAAAGTGTTTGTAGGTGTTTTTGGTCGTTGGTGTATGGATTAGATATAAAGGATATGTAATTTTATTTTCATGTAAATAAGTCATGAATGATTACTCATATTTTTGTAATTTTATGAGATATTTCATGCTAGTTGCCAAATGATGGTTCCCACATGTATTAGGTGACTCACATGGGCTGCTAAGAGCTGATCATTGGAGTGTATATACCAATAGTACATACATCTAAAAGCTGTGTATTGTACGAGTACGAATACGGGTGCATACGAGTAGAATTGTTGATGAAACTGAACGAGGATGTAATTGTAAGCATTTTTGTTAAGTAGAAGTATTTTGATAAGTGTATTGAAGTCTTTCAAAAGTGTATAAATACATATTAAAACACTACATGTATATACATTTTAACTGAGTCGTTAAGTCATCGTTAGTCGTTACATGTAAGTGTTGTTTTGAAACCTTTAGGTTAACGATCTTGTTAAATGTTGTTAACCCAATGTTTATAATATCAAATGAGATTTTAAATTATTATATTATCATGATATTATCATGTATGAATATCTCTTAATATGATATATATACATTAAATGTCTTTACAACGATAATCGTTACATATATGTCTCGTTTAAAAATCATTAAGTTAGTAGTCTTGTTTTTACATATGTAGTTCATTGTTAATATACTTTATGATATGTTTTCTTATCATAGTATCATGTTAGCTATATATATATATATATCCATATATATGTCATCATATAGTTTTACAAGTTTTAACGTTCGTGAATCACCGATCAACTTGGGTGGTCAATTGTCTATATGAAACATATTTCAATTAATCAAGTCTTAACAAGTTTGATTGCTTAACATGTTGGAAACATTTAATCATGTAAATATCAATCTCAATTAATATATATAAACATGGAAAAGTTCGGGTCACTACAGTAGTCCCTATATGAGACTCGTTTGACCAAAATTATGTCGCATTCTTTTAAAACGTATCATGCTTGGAAAGTTTAGTTTACAAAACCGTTCGACAACAATTTTAAGTTTGCAAAAGTATAAATTATAAATGAGGTAACTTGCGACATAATTAGTTTAAAATCGTGGTTGCTATAAATAGCGTAAGTATGTAAACAATATGTTTGAATCCAAAGGTGCTATCACTAGCGTATGTATGTATGTATGCTTGACCCCAAGCAAGAAATTAGAGTGTATGCATGCATGCTTGACTCCAAGCAAGTATGAGTGTACGCGGAAGCATGTATCAAATAGCCAAGTATGAACCTGAGAAACATATAGAAAACTGTCAACGAAAAACGTTGGTGAAATCATAGGTGTTTTAGTAAACGTTGTATTTGAACCACAAGATTTAGTATAAGATGATTATCAAAATCATTTGCATTCCAAAGTTGTTGTTTGTATCCCGGGCACCCAATTATCAAACTTAACTGTTTTGCACCCTTTGCGTAGTGTTAGAACATACACTAGACCCGAAAATATATTTCATCCGCTAACGGTAGCGAACCGTCCGAATGAGGCTCGTCAAGCCCATGTGATCACATAATATAAGTTCACGTTTACACCCTGCAAGTGTAACTAATGATAATTGAATTGAGGCTTTTTGTTCAAACCCGTACGTGGAATGTTCGTTTTCGTACTTGTGTTCAATGTATACAAGTATGATACGTATATGTTTCTCATCCCATAGTTTAAAGCATAAAAGTTGTTTGAAAGATGGGACTATGATCTCACCTCGAGTGCACGAGTATAAAAGTACTTCACAAAGTAAACGTGTGCATGATAGTTGCTTAGCCTTGACCTAAACAAGTAAGTTGTATTAATTAACCGGTTACGTCACAAGGTCGGGCGAAATGTGTTCAATTAGTCCTATGGCTCGTTACGACTCGATTAAATATAGCATGTGAATCAATTTGTCAAGTTTCATGCAAGATACAAGTATAGAAACAAGTTAGGAAGATTGCACAATCATTTGGTTAAGTTTGACAAAAAGTCGAACTTCAGTCGGTCAAAGTCAACGAAAAGTCAACACGTTCGGGTCGGGTCCCGAACTATTTTTCTAAGGTTTTTAATCATATATGAGCATGTTAGAACAAGTTACATGTGAATCGGAGGTGCGTAGCATAGCAAACATTATTCAAAAATCGACAAAGTTGGACAGACCACTTTGGCGCGCCGCGCGGGTATATGGCGCGCCGCGCCATTACCTGTGCAGAGAATTCTGGCAGTTTTTAAGTTTTATGCACGAACCTAACTTCAACCAATCACCGTTTATGACCCGCAAACAACCAAAGCATGTATCTTATATCATCGGAAAGGTATTTTGACAAGGAAAACAACTAAACACATTTCATCCATCACATTTACTTTTACAACAACCAAAATCACATTCAAAGCTCCTCATTAAATGCACTCAAGTTCATAAATGAAATTCGATGATTCGGCAACCAATTTATATGAATGATATGCCGTTTCGAAGGTAATCAAGCATACAATACAACCTAACACTTACAAATAACATTTCATGTCATTCAAAGCATCAAAAGTTCATTTCAAGTTCATCAAACCCTAACCCAAATCCACCAAAACCAATAATCAAGTTTATGAAGTTTTCTAAAACAACCTACACATCAAATTGATGCTAAAGATGCTAGTAACACTTTTAAAACATAAACTTTAACAATTTAACAACATTAACTCATCCAAAATCAAAGATTAAGCACACCCATTTCAAATGTTCAAACTAGTTACTCAAAACAACGAATCGAGCAAACAAAACATATATTCATGTTATACACGAGCCATAGACACTAACTAACACCATTTCAAGTAAAAACACGAATTTAGAGAAATCTAGAGTTTTTAGAAACTTTACCCCAAGCTATGAAATTGGTACCAAATCGAAGAGGATGAAGAGAGGATCACGAAAATGTAATTTGTTTTGATGTTTGCTTCTCCAATCGGATTTAGATGATGAATTTATGAGTTGGGTGTTTATGGTTCAAAAATGGAAGAGAGAAAGGAGGTAGAAGGAGAAGAGGAAAATGAATGGATGAGATGGGGAGGTGGTGACTAGTCACCAAACATTTGGCCAAATGCCAAGATTAGTCCCTCAAGTTTGTTGTCGGGTGCGGGAGTTAACCAAACGAATATTTCTTAAAACGCTCGCGTAAACAAGTGATGTTATAATTAAATAACGGGGATATTAAGAACGTTAGTCATCGGAAAATACGAATTTAAATAACGAAAGATATTATAAAAAAAAACGGTGTTAAAATTAAATTTAACGGAAAAATGTGGGATGTTACAAAATAAAAGTTAATCCTTCTAACTTGACTTTTAAAATCAACTAAACACATATTCTATATCTATATGATATGCTAACTTAATGATTTTAAACCTGGAAACACGAAAAACACCGTAAAACCGGATTCACGCCGTCGTAGTAACACCGCGGGCTGTTTTGGGTTAGTTAATTAAAAACTATGATAAACTTTGATTTAAAAGTTGTTATTCTGGGAAAATGATTTTTATTATGAACATGAAACTATATCCAAAAATTATGGTTAAACTCAAAGTGGAAGTATGTTTTCTAAAATGGTCATCTAGACGTCGTTCTTTCGACTGAAATGACTACCTTTACAAAAACGACTTGTAACTTATTTTTCCGACTATAAACCTATACTTTTTCTGTTTAGATTCATAAAATAGAGTTCAATATGAAACCATAGTAATTTGATTCACTCAAAACGGATTTAAAATGAAGAAGTTATGGGTAAAACAAGATTGGATAATTTTTCTCATTTTAGCTACGTGAAAATTGGTAACAAATCTATTCCAACCATAACTTAATCAACTTGTATTGTATATTATGTAATATTGAGATACCATAGACACGTATACAATGTTTCGACCTATCATGTCGACACATCTATATATATTTCGGAACAACCATAGACACTCTATATGTGAATGTTGGAGTTAGCTATACAGGGTTGAGGTTGATTCCAAAATATATATAGTTTGAGTTGTGATCAATACTGAGATACGTATACACTGGGTCGTGGATTGATTCAAGATAATATTTATCGATTTATTTCTGTACATCTAACTGTGGACAAGTAGTTGTAGGTTACTAACGAGGACATATGACTTAATAAACTTAAAACATCAAAATATATTAAAAGTGTTGTAAATATATTTTGAACATACTTTGATATATATGTATATATTGTTATAGGTTCATGATTCAACCAGTGACCAAGTCTTACTTCCCGACGAAGTAAAAATCTGTGAAAGTGAGTTATAGTCCCACTTTTAAAATCTAATATTTTTTAGATGAGAATACATGCAGGTTTTATAAATGATTTACAAAATAGACACAAGTACGTGAAACTACATTCTATGGTTGAATTATCGAAATCGAATATGCCCCTTTTTATTAAGTCTGGTAATCTAAGAATTAGGGAACAGACACCCTAATTGACGCGAATCCTAAATATAGATCTATTGGGCCTAACAAACCCCATCCAAAGTACCGGATGCTTTAGTACTTCGAAATTTATATCATATCCGAAGGGTGTCCCGGAATGATGGGGATATTCTTATATATGCATCTTGTTAATGTCGGTTACCAGGTGTTCACCATATGAATGATTTTTATCTCTATGTGTGGGATGTGTATTGAAATATGAAATCTTGTGGTCTATTGTTACGATTTGATATATATAGGTTAAACCTATAACTCACCAACATTTTTGTTGACGTTTAAAGCATGTTTATTCTCAGGTGAATACTAAGAGCTTCCGCTGTTACATACTAAAATAAGGACAAGATTTGGAGTCCATGTTTGTATGATATTGTGTAAAAACTGCATTCAAGAAACTGATTTCGATGTAACATATTTGTATTGTAAACCATTATGTAATGGTCGTGTGTAAACAGGATATTTTAGATTATCATTATTTGATAATCTACGTAAAGCTTTTTAAACCTTTATTTATGAAATAAAGGTTATGGTTTGTTTTAAAAATGAATGCAGTCTTTGAAAAACGTCTCATATAGAGGTCAAAACCTCGCAACGAAATTAATTAATATGGAACGTTTTTAATCAATAAGAACGGGACATTTCATAACCTACATATTATCAAATCATAATAATAGACCACAAGATTTCATTTTTATAACACATCTCATATCAGGCATTTCGCAAACTGCATAGAGATAAAAATCATTCATATGTTGAACACCTGGTAACCGACCTTAACAAGATGCATATAGAATATCCCCATCATTCCGGGACTCTCATCGGATATGATAAATCGAAGTACTAAAGCATTCGTAACTCGAATGAGGCTTTTTGGGCCAAATAGATCTATCTTTAGGATTCGCGTCAATTAGGGGCCATTTCCCTAATTCTTAGGCTACCAAGCTAAAAAGGGGCATATTCGGTTCAATAATCCAGCATAGAAAGTATTTTCGATTACTTGTGTCTATTTTGTAAAACATTTATAAAATCGCATGTATTCTCATCCCAAAAAAATAATAGATTTTAAAAGTGGGACTATAACTCACTTTCACCGATTTTTACTTCATCGGGAAGTAAGACTTGGCCACTGGTCGATTCACGAACCTATAACAAATATGTACATATATATATATATATATATATATATATATATATCAAAGTATGTTCAAAATATATTTACAACATTTTTAATACGTTTTAATGTTTTAAGTTTATTAAGTCAGCTGTCCTCGTTAGTAACCTACAACTAGTTGTCCATAGTTAGATGTACAGAAATAAATCGACATATTATCTTGGATCAATCCACGACCCAGTGTATACACGTCTCAGGCTAGATCACAACTCAAAGTATATATATTTTTGGAATCAACCTCAACCCTGTATAGCTAACTCCAACATTACTGCATATAGAGTGTCTATGGTTGTTCCAAATAATATATATACATGGGTCGATATGATATGTCAAAACATTTGCATAAGTGTCTATGGTATCCCAAGATTACATAATATATTAGAATACATATAATACAATATAAGTTAGCTAGGATATGATTAATATAGATTTGTTACCAATTTTCACGTAGCTACAACAAGAAAAATTATCCAATCTTGTTTTACCCATAACTTCTTCGTTTTAAATCCGCTTTGAGTGTTTCAAGTTGCTATGGTTTCATATTGAACTTAAGTTTATGAATCTAAACAGAAAAAGTATAAGTTTATAGTCGGAAATACAGGTTACAAGTCATTTTTGTAAAGGTAGTCATTTCAGTCGAAAGAACGACGTCTAGATGACCATTTTGGAAAACATAATTCTACTTTGAGTTTAACCATGATTTTTGGATATAGTTTCATGTTCATAATAAAAATCATTTTCCCAGAAGAACAACTTTTAAATCAAAGTTTATCATAGTTTTTAATTAACTAACCCAAAACAGCCCGCGGTGTTACTACGACGGCGTAAATCCGGTTTAACGGTGTTTTTCGTATTTCTCGGTTTTAAATCATTAAGTTAGAATATCATATATGAAATGTCCCGTTCTTATTGATTAAAAACGTTCCATATTAATTGATTTCGTTGCGAGGTTTTGACCTCTATATGAGACGTTTTTCAAAGACTGCATTCATTTTTAAAACAAACCATAACCTTTATTTCATAAATAAAGGTTTAAAAAGTTTTACGTAGATTATCAAATAATGATAATCTAAAATATCCTGTTTACACACGACCATTACATAATGGTTTACAATACAAATATGTTACATCGAAATCAGTTTCTTGAATGCAGTTTTTACACAATATCATACAAACATGGACTCCAAATCTTGTCCTTATTTTAGTATGCAACAGCGGAAGCTCTTAGTATTCACCTGAGAATAAACATGCTTTAAACGTCAACAAAAATGTTGGTGAGTTATAGGTTTAACCTATATATATCAAATCGTAACAATAGACCACAAGATTTCATATTTCAATACACATCCCATACATAGAGATAAAAATCATTCATATGGTGAACACCTGGTAACCGACATTAACAAGATGCATATATAAGAATATCCCCATCATTCCGGGACACCCTTCGGATATGATATAAATTTCGAAGTACTAAAGCATCCGGTACTTTGGATGGGGTTTGTTAGGCCCAATAGATCTATCTTTAGGATTCGCGTCAATTAGGGTGTCTGTTCCCTAATTCTTAGATTACCAGACTTAATAAAAAGGGGCATATTGGATTTCGATAATTCAACCATAGAATGTAGTTTCACGTACTTGTGTCTATTTTGTAAATCATTTATAAAACCTGCATGTATTCTCATCCCAAAAATATTAGATTTTAAAAGTGGGACTATAACTCACTTTCACAGATTTTTACTTCGTCGGGAAGTAAGACTTGGCCACTCGTTGATTCACGAACCTATAACAATATATACATGTATATCAAAGTATGTTCAAAATATATTTACAACACTTTTAATATATTTTGATGTTTTAAGTTTATTAAGTCAGCTGTCCTCGTTAGTAACCTACAACTAGTTGTCCACAATTAGATGTATAGAAATAAATCGATAAATATTATCTTGAATCAATCCACGACCCAGTGTATACGTATCTTAGTATTGATCACAACTCAAACTATATATATTTTGGAATCAACCTCAACCCTGTATAGCTAACTCCAACATTCACATATAGAGTGTCTATGGTTGTTCCGAAATATATATAGATGTGTCGACATGATAGGTCGAAACATTGTATACGTGTCTATGGTATCTCAAGATTACATAATATACAATACAAGTTGATTAAGTTATGGTTGGAATAGATTTGTTACCAATTTTCACGTAGCTAAAATGAGAAAAATTATCCAATCTTGTTTTACCCATAACTTCTTCATTTTAAATCCGTTTTGAGTGAATCAAATTGCTATGGTTTCATATTGAACTCTATTTTATGAATCTAAACAGAAAAAGTATAGGTTTATAGTCAGAAAAATAAGTTACAAGTCGTTTTTGTAAAGGTAGTCATTTCAGTCGAAAGAACGACGTCTAGATGACCATTTTAGAAAACATACTTCCACTTTGAGTTTAACCATAATTTTTGGATATAGTTTCATGTTCATAATAAAAATCATTTTCTCAGAATAACAACTTTTAAATCAAAGTTTATCATAGTTTTTAATTAACTAACCCAAAACAGCCCGCGGTGTTACTACGACGGCGTAAATCCGGTTTTACGGTGTTTTTCGTGTTTTCAGGTTTTAAATCATTAAGTTAGCATATCATATAGATATAGAACATGTGTTTAGTTGATTTTAAAAGTCAAGTTAGAAGGATTAACTTTTGTTTGCGAACAAGTTTAGAATTAACTAAACTATGTTCTAGTGATTACAAGTTTAAACCTTCGAATAAGATAGCTTTATATGTATGAATCGAATGATGTTATGAACATCATTACTACCTTAAGTTCCTTGGATAAACCTACTGGAAAAGAGAAAAATGGATCTAGCTTCAATGGATCTTTGGATGGCTCGAAGTTCTTGAAGTAGAATCATGACACGAAAACAAGTTCAAGTAAGATCATCACTTGAAATAAGATTGTTATAGTTATAGAAATTGAACCAAAGTTTGAATATGATTATTACCTTGTATTAGAATGATAACCTACTGTAATAAACAAAGATTTCTTGAGGTTGGATGATCACCTTACAAGATTGGAAGTGAGCTAGCAAACTTGAAAGTATTCTTGATTTTATGAAACTAGAACTTTTGGAATTTATGAAGAACACTTAGAACTTGAAGATAGAACTTGAGAGAGATCAATTAGATGAAGAAAATTGAAGAATGAAAGTGTTTGTAGGTGTTTTTGGTCGTTGGTGTATGGATTAGATATAAAGGATATGTAATTTTGTTTTCATGTAAATAAGTCATGAATGATTACTCATATTTTTGTAATTTTATGAGATATTTCATGCTAGTTGCCAAATGATGGTTCCCACATGTGTTAGGTGACTCACATGGGCTGCTAAGAGCTGATCATTGGAGTGTATATACCAATAGTACATACATCTAAAAGCTGTGTATTGTACGAGTACGAATACGGGTGCATACGAGTAGAATTGTTGATGAAACTGAATGAAGATGTAATTGTAAGCATTTTTGTTAAGTAGAAGTATTTTGATAAGTGTATTGAAGTCTTTCAAAAGTGTATAAATACATATTAAAACACTACATGTATATACATTTTAACTGAGTCGTTAAGTCATCGTTAGTCGTTACATGTAAGTGTTGTTTTGAAACCTTTAGGTTAACGATCTTGTTAAATGTTGTTAACCCAATGTTTATAATATCAAATGAGATTTTAAATTATTATATTATCATGATATTATCATGTATGAATATCTCTTAATATGATATATATACATTAAATGTCTTTACAACGATAATCGTTACATATATGTCTCGTTTAAAAATCATTAAGTTAGTAGTCTTGTTTTTACATATGTAGTTCATTGTTAATATACTTAATGATATGTTTACTTATCATAGTATCATGTTAACTATATATATATCCATATATATGTCATCATATAGTTTTTACAAGTTTTAACGTTCGTGAATCACCGGTCAACTTGGGTGGTCAATTGTCTATATGAAACATATTTCAATTAATCAAGTCTTAACAAGTTTGATTGCTTAACATGTTGGAAACATTTAATCATGTAAATATCAATCTCAATTAATATATATAAACATGGAAAAGTTCGGGTCACTACAATATAGATATAGAACATGTGTTTAGTTGATTTTAAAAGTCAAGTTAGAAGGATTAACTTTTGTTTGCGAACAAGTTTAGAATTAACTAAACTATGTTCTAGTGATTTCAAGTTTAAACCTTCGAATAAGGTAGTTTTATATATATGAATCGAATGATGTTATGAACATCATTACTACCTCAAGTTTAGTAGGTAAACCTACTGGAAGTGACAAGAAATGATCTAGCTTCAAAGGATCTTGGATGGCTTGAAAGTTCTTGAAGCAGAATCATGACACGAATACAAGTTCAAGTAAGATTATCACTCGAATTAAGATAGTTATAGTTATAGGAATTGAATCAAAGTTTGTATATGAGTATTACCTTGATTTAGAATGATATCTTACTGTAAATAAAAAAGATTTCTTGAGGTTGGATGATCACTTTTCAAGATTGGAAGTGAGCTAGTAAACTTGGAAGTATTCTTGATTTTATGAAACTAGAACTTGTAGAATTTATGAAGAACACTTAGAACTTGAAGATAGAACTTGAGAGAGATCACTTAGATGAATAAAATTGAAGAATGAAAGTGTTTGTAGGTGTTTTTGGTCGTTGGTATATGGATTAGATATAAAGGATGTGTAATTTTGTTTACATGTAAATAAGTCATGAATGATTACTAATATTTTTGTAATTTTATGAGATATTTCATGCTAGTTGCCAAATGATGGTTACCACATGTGTTAGGTGACTCACATAGGCTACTAAGAGCTGATCATTGGAGTGTATATACTAATAGTACATACATCTAAAAGCTGTGTATTGTACGAGTACGAATACGGGTGCATACGAGTAGAATTGTTGATGAAACTGAACGAGGATGTAATTGTAAGCATTTTTGTTAAGTAGAAGTATTTTGATACGTGTATTGAAGTCTTCCAAAAGTGTATAAATACATATTAAAACACTACATGTATATACATTTTAACTGAGTCGTTAACTCATCGTTAGTTGTTACATGTAAATGTTGTTTTGAAACCTTTAGGTTAACGATCTTGTTAAATGTTGTTAACCCATTATTTATTATATCTAAAGAGATGTTAAATTATTACATTATCATGATATCATGATATATTAATATATCTTAGTATGATATATATACAGTTAAATGTTGTTACAACGATAATCGTTACATATATGCCTCGTTTTGAAATTCTTAAGTTAGTAGTCTTGTTTTACATATGTAGTTCATTGTTAACACACTTAATGATATACTTAATTATCATTTTATTATGTTAAACATAGTGTATCAATATCTTAATATGATTCATATGTATTTAGTAAGACGTTGTTATAACGATAATCGTTATATATATCGTTTCGAGTTTCTTAATTCCATAAACTCATTTTTTATGTATATCACTCATTGTTAATATACTTAGTGAGATACTTACTTATCATAATCTCATGTTAACCATATATATATCCATATATATATCATCATGTAGTTTTTACAAATTTTTAACGTTCGTGAATCGCCGGTCAACTTGGGTGGTCAATTGTCTATATGAAGCACATTTCAAATAATCAAGTCTTAACAAGTTTGATTGCTTAACATGTTGAAAACATTTAATCATGTAAATATACCAATTTCATTTAATATATATAAACATGGAAAAGTTCGGGTCACTACACCACTTCCACTGAGGAATCTCAAGTTGACGTAATGACCCGTAAGGTTTCTGATGTTCAGCTTTTACTTGAGCGCATATATGACACTTTTCCATGTAATGCGCGATATCTTTCTTCATTGTTGGCCACCAATATAAAGGTTTCAGATCATGATACATCTTCGCGCTTCCAGGATGGATCGACAATCTCGATTTATGCCCTTCATTCAAGATCAAATCCCTCAATCCTCCGAGTAAAGGAACCCAAATTCTATTACTCAAAGTCTTTAATCCACAAGAATCGTCAGTTAAATCCACTTTTCATTTTACTAAGATCTCAGATTTTAAATGTTCATCCTTCAAGGCTTCTAATTCTGCTATCTTTAATCGATCAATCAAATCTGACACAATCTCAATTCACATGAATTTTACATTGTCAGTGGATTTCTTTCAACTCAAAGCATCTGCAACTACATTTGCCTTTCCTGGATGATAACGAATTTCACAATCATAATCCTTGATTAGCTCTTGCCACCGTCTCTGATGCATGTTTAATTCTTTCTGCGAAAATATATGCTGAAGACTCTTATGGTCGGTACAAATCACACAATGAGTGCCGTAAAGGTAATGTCTCCATAATTTTAATGCAAATACAACCGCAGCCAATTCTAGATCATGTGTTGGATAATTCTTCTCATGATTTTTCAACTATCTTGAGGCATAGGCAATAACTTTCTCTCTCTGAATTAACACACAACCCAATCCGGCTAATGACGCATTACAATACACAACAAAATCTTCTGTACCCTCAGGTAACGCTAAAATCGGAGCTTGACACAATAATCGTTTCAATGTCTGGAAGGCATTTTCTTTTTCATCACTCCATCGAAAAGTTACATCTTTCCTGGTCAACTTGGTCAATGGACCCGCGATCTTTGAGAAATCTTTAATAAACCTTCGGTAATAACCGGCTAAACCCAGAAAACTCTTAATCTCTGTCAGAGTCTTCGGTGAATTCCAATTCATTACCGCTTCTATTTTAGATGGATCAACTTTGATACCCTCTTGGCAGATAACGTGACCCAAAAACTGCACTTCTCTTAATCAAAACTCACATTTAGAAAATTTGGCGTACAACTTTTCCCGTTTCAACAGTTCTAATACTTGTCTCAGATGTGTAGCGTGTTCTAATTTCGTCTTTGAATAAATCAAAATATCATCGATAAATACTATCACGAATTTGTCGAGAAACTGTCTGCACACCTGATTCATTAAATCCATGAATATTGCTGGCGCATTTGTCAACCCGAACGGCATAACTAAAAACTTGTAATGACTGTATCTTGTACGAAACGCTGTCTTCGGAATATCTTCCTCAGCTACTCAAACCTGATGATAAGCTGATCGTAGATCAATTTTAGAGAAGTACGATGCCCCTTGTAGCTGATCAAACAGATCATCAATTCTCGGTAACGGGTACTTGTTCTTCACCGTTCTTTTATTTAGTTCCCGATAATCAATGAACATACGGAGAGTTCCGTCTTTCTTCTTCATGAACAACACTGGAGCACCCCATGGCGAAGAACTTGGCCGAATAAACCCACGATCTAGCAACTCCTGAATTTGCGACATCATATCACGAATCTCGGACGGTGCTAATCGATACGGAGCTTTAGCAACTGGTGTAGATCCCGGTAACAACTCGATTTTATATTCTACGTCCTTAACTGGCGGTAAACCCAGCAATTCATCTGGGAAGACTTCTGGGAATTCGGACACTATCGGGATATCGAACATGGATTTCTTCTCTTTTTTTGCATTGATCACATATGCTAGAAACGAATCACACCCCTTTTCTAAAGATTTCTTAGCTTTCATCATCGAAATTAATGGACAATTAAACCCGCCCCGTTCACCTCGGGCCACAGCACGTGTCCCATCGGTCAAAGGAAAATAAATTATTTTCTTATGACATTTTATACTTGCCTTATGGCGACTTAACCAATCCATACCTAATACGACATCAAAGCTCGGTATAGTCATAACAAGACAAGTCATAGGGAATTCAATCCCATCTATTTCAATGGTTACTCTAGACACTAAGGTTGTGACTGGAACCATTCTACCATCACCCACTTCTATTCTTAAAGGTTCAGATAATACATTGATAGGCAATTTCAACTTATCACATAATGTAACAGAAATAAAAGAGCGATTCGCTCCACAATCAAATAACACACAAGCCGACGAAGAATTTATCAGAAACATACCGGTAATCGCATCGTCAGTTTCAGTAGCTGTATCAACTGACATTTGAAAGGCTCTTGCTTCAGGTGGTGGAGAATTCTTTCGCTTCTGTCCTGTTGAAGAAGCAGAAGATCCTCCGACTGGCATTGTTCTTGCTCCGGCCCCTACCCCAGAGCTCGCTCACCTTGCAGAAGGATAATTAGCTGATCGATGACCCGGTTTTTTGCAATTCCAACAAACATTTTCTCGAAATGAACAAACTTGAACATCATGACCCATCGCTCCACACCTTATACACCTTTTTGTCGACTCTGTATGTGATGCCCCGTCCTAATCCATCCGGACAAAGTCCATATTGATTATAAACGATTCATAATAGTTGATTACATCGCGAGGTACTTGACCTCTAAATGATACATTTTACAAACATTGCATTCGTTCTTTTTTTTTAAAGACAAACTTTCATTTCATCGAAAGTTGACAGGTATGCATACCATTTCATAATATCCAACTATAAATGACCTAATCCGTCATTTACTTAATAATAATCTCTCATGAACTTCAACGACTCGAATGCAACGTCTTTTGAAATATGTCATGAATGACTCCAAGTAATATCCTTAAAATGAGCTAATGCACAGCGGAAGATTTCTTTTAAACCTGAGAATAAACATGCTTTCAAGTGTCAACCAAAAGGTTGGTGAGTTCATTAGTTTATAGTAATCATTTCATTTTCGTCGTTTTAATAGACCACAAGATTTTAAATATTATAAAACGTGCAGAAGTCCCATTCCAACTGCACAAAAATATCTTTCATATGAAGAACACCTGGTGAGGATTCAAAATATAATAGTAACCATCTGTGCCGGTCTTTCACCCCACGGCTGAATACATGTGCCTTCAAAATATAGAACCTCTGTGCCGGTCTTTACACCCCACGGCTGAACACATGTTTATAAAATATAGGACAACCGGTGCCAAAATGTCATAAATAATAAACCATCCACCCGGCTCGGGAGCTCATACGCTCTAACGGAAACCGGGGGCTAATGCGTGTCATAATAATCAACCCCAATCCCAGATAATTCTATCATAGAATGCAGTTAAGGTACTTGTGTCTATTGCGTCAAACATTTATAAAAGCGCATGTATTCTCAGTCCCAAAAATGTAAAGAGTAAAAAGGGAATCAAATGAAACTCACCTATTGTATTTTGTAGTAAAAATACATAACATTGAACAAAGCAGGGTTGGCCTCGGATTCACGAACCTATATCAGTTGCATATATATTAATTCGTATCCTATTCAATCAACTAAGTTTACTTATATTTTATAATTTCCTAAAATTAGTATCTTTAATAAATGTATGTTATATAATTTAATTAAAGTTTTATCAATATAAATGGTGATATATTAGTTAAAAACATATTAATATGTAATATTAGTTATCTTGTAATATATTTTTTTTTATAAATAACCTCTGTTTGTTAAAGATAATAATTATAATAATACTAAAAATAATAATAGTAATGATAATAATAAAAATGGTAATACTTTTAATAATAATGATAATATTAATAATAATAAAAGTGATAAAAATAATAGTTATGAAAAAAAATAATGTTAGTGTTGTTAAAAAATACTTATAATGATAATGAAATTGATAATTTTAATGGAGTACTTTTGTTAATAATAATAATTTCAACAATGATAATTTTAGAGATAATACTAATAACAATGTTAATAATAATAATATTAAATAATAACAATAACCAAAAAAAAAAAATAGCAGTGCTACCTTAGCGAAACCAGCTTTACAAAAATTAAACTTCCCTGCCCAAGCTCGAACCCGAGCCCTCTCGCCCACTCATAACACCACTAAACCATTCAGCTATTATGATTCTTCTGATTTAAACCCAACCAAAATAAATATAAGTCGTATCTGCTTATCATCTTGGCCCAAGTGAAAAAATCTGATGGCCCAACATTTCTCAGTCTAATATAACTTGATCTGGTAGCAACCTATTCGACCCAATAAAATGAAGCCCAACAAAAGATTATGTTTAATCAAATAACAAGTCTACTAACATGTTAAATGCAAATCTTATTATCCCCTTTATCTCTTCTGTCGGCTGGGATTGAAAAAAAAAACCGAAAAGGAAGAAAAAGCAGAAAAGGACATGTCGATGGTATGGGTTAGGATTAAAATAGAAAAAAAATATTTTTCGCAGCATCCCTTATCTCATCATTTATCTTCATCGTGATTATCATCATCACTATCATCAACACACATAATCTCATACCGTAATCATATTCTTATTTCATCATCATCGCTATTACTAAAAAGCATCACCATAATCATCCGAGTTTATAAAAAAATTAAAGGTACGTCCCTTTTGCATGACTCAATTGTGTCGGCCATGTATTGTGTCATTATCCCACTTGTCTAATTATAAATCGCTATATACTGTAATCCTATAACTAATTTGCCAAAGTGGATTGTTCATGATTTGGAGTTTGTCCCACAAACATTACCTAGTCGACCACTATTACCTTAAATTTAATCCTCACAGCCCATAATGACATAAGATCACGGCTCCACTTCCTAATTTAAAAGTCCAACAAACAATTCAGTGGCCAAAGTGTTTGGTAAAAAGTCATACTTCTATGCTTTTAATAATCAAGTAGATGTAATTTGCTTAAAGAGATTGTTGACCAAAAGAGAAAGTAGCAAGTAAAAAAGATCGTGGATTCGTGGACATCATGCATACTGAATCATCATTGTTGGTGGGGTTGAATAAGGATTTGATATTTGCATTTGCATATGGAATAAAAGAAGGGTTAGTATTTGGTTGTCCCACATGCCTATTTGATAAAATTCTATATATTCTATGACTAAAACCTTAAATGTATTCTATTCTTTTCATCATCTTCTTAATCATCACAGTTTCGCGTTTAATTCCCATTCCCATTATGAACAAAAGAGAACAAGCTAACAAAAAAAAATATAGAATAAAAGGTGGTGAAGTTAACGGTGGATACATGAACATATGTATGTATAGAGGAGAAGATGTTGTGCGTGTGCTTGCATCTGCAGAAATAGAAAGGAAATGGGCGTCGGGTTGTTTACGTGAGTTGAACTAAACCAGTGAAGAAGTGGTTAGTGTTTGTGTGGTTTTTGAGGTTCATGAAGAATAAAAATGACATTAATGGAGAAAAGGTGGGGTGGTGAGGGTTGCCGTAGGGTGAGTGATGGGTGATGTTTTATGACTCATGAGGATAATTAAGATGAATCGAAGGTGATCGAGTGTGATGGCGGTAACCCGAAGGTATGTAACCGTATATATATCTAGTATGTATGTGTAGGTGTTTATATTTTTTTAGAGAGAGTGATTCCATGGTGTGAAGGTGATGATAGAGTTTTAATTGATAATGGTGATGGATAAATGACTAACTCTTTCATATCATTATGTAACTCGTTTTATGGCTTAAAGGGTCGACAAGGAGAATCAATCCGAAGAGATACCAACAGAATAATGGAAGAAAACAGATTTAGAATGTTGTCAGAAATATTCGAGCCATGGAAGAAACAACAAGAAAAAAATAAAGAAAAAAGTGATGTGTAACAACTTCGTACGATTACTATTGATCTCTGACAACTTGATTGGATCAGTTTGTTTGTATTGTGAAGTTAATTTTGGACGGGAAATAAGTTGAAGACATTAAGGACAAGTAAAATAAAATATCAAGAAGATTGATGTGGATGCCTAACTGCATTCGATTCTTCATTTATTTAATATCTAGTAATCTTGTATTATACCGAATCATTATATCTGATTTTGATTCTAACAGATTATGATAGTTAAACAGATTTTGTTTTTAGTAGAATTGATTTGTACTGGTAACAAATTAAAAACAGGAAACGAATCATATACAGTTATTTTGATACATGAAACTGAATCTTAATTATTTTGTGATTTTATAAATAATTATTAATATATATAATTATATTAATAACATTAATTCTATTAATATTAGGAATCATAAATGATAATAATGTTTGTTAATATTATTATTAATAATAATAATATAAAAAAATACAAAGAATAATAAGAGTAATAAAAAAAATAATTATAAAAACAATATTATTAATTTATTAATGATAATAATAATAAATTGTATTATTTTCTATTAATAATTATAATACTAAATATGATAATTATATTAATAATATATATATATATATATATATATATATATATATATATATATATATATATATATATATATATATATATATATATATATATATATATATAATGTTTGTATTAATAATAATAATAATAGAAGTAATAAATATAACATTTATATTTTATTATTTCACATTATTATATATACACATATATTTATATTTATGTATATATATATATAAGCACATTTATTTATAAACTATTGTTCGTGAATCGTCAGGCATGGTCAAAGGGTAATTGATTACATGAATACAGTTTTCGAAACTTTCGAGACTTAACATTACAAATTTTGCTTATCGTGTCGGATTCATATAAAGATTAAAGTTTAAATTTGATCGAAAATTCCTGGGTCATCACAGTACCTACCCGTTAAAGAAATTTCATCCCGAAATTTGATAGAGGTCGTCATGGCTAACCATAAAAATGTTTTCATGACAATTATGAGTTGATAATTAGAGTTTTATCATCATTGAGTAATATAGATAAAAAAATTTGATTACGCGAAGAGTATAAGCGAAGCTATCGCAAAAGAGTGAAATGAGTAAATGTAGAATCATTTTAACTGATGACGTAGCTATGATTGATTTCCGAAATTCATGGGATTTAAAGAAAATCTTCGTAATAAGATTTGGTTCTTCGGCGATTAAGAAAATCAGGATTTTTATTTAATTGAATACAATAATCTGTTTCGATTGCTCTGTCAGATATTTCACTATAAATCCACCCCTTTCATTTCCTTACAACTCATACCTTCTATTCTTTCCCCCTCAATTCATATTTTAAGACATTCGTCAATATGCTCCATCCCGTTTTGATCCTTGATATACTTCTAAATTTCATATCCGTCATTCTTCTTTTTCATCTACCACCAGAGGAATCTATTTACTTCTACTATACTCTTGGGTTTATAGTATTTCTAGTTCTCCTGTGTCTTTATATTGCTATATGCATCGACATATACGGGGTATTATTTCTGAGTGGTTGTTGGGTTTTTTTTTTATCTTCCCTTATATTTCGATATCCATGTTTCTGTCTTCTATAATCATTGTCATCCACAGTTAATGCTCTCTTCTATTTGCTGCGATTTATACTCCAATTTCTAGTTTGGAGTTTTCATTCTTTCGTTTCCTCTTCTTGTGATTAAGCACTATTTGTAATGGTCCAGAATTCGTAGATATAAATTTCGGAATGAACATTGTCAATGTTTCAAGAAGAAAATCGTAATGGCACGATCTTGATTTAACAAATTACCAGAATACCCTGGAAAATAGGACTATCAAGAAGATATGTTCTTAATATGTTTGGAAATTGGTTAGAATGTAAGAGTCGTGTAAATGGCACATGATGACGGTATGTTCTGTGAATCATCACGTTCCATTAGAAACTCAGCATGAATTACTGTAGTATAATCACGTTGATCAAGTGTCATTATATTATACTAACCCATGCATCAGTTCCCAACACTACTTCAAACCATTCATATTTTAAATTCGAAGGTTCGCAGAATATAGAAACTAAAACAGTTTCCTTTTATGATATAATACGGATAGCGTAGAGAGATAATTAATATCGAACGAGAATATTTATGAAGATATCTTCAGAAATATTGAGGATATTAATAAAGAAAGGTACGATGATATCTTAGGATTTTAGAATCAAATTGTGATGAAGAAATTCATTCACGATGATTTAGAACGGTTAAGGAGTAAGGTATTCGCTAAAGATTTCCTCAGAAACAGAATCATCTGGATTTTTTTTTTTTTTTGTACAAGTTTAGTCCTTGTAATTTGTTCAGAGTCTCCTTCGGTTTGCTCAATCCGGTTTCCAGTCCCAACTTTTCTGAGCTTTACCAATATACTATTCTTTATCTTTATACCTTCGGCGATTAAGGTCGTTTGCGGTTGTCTACAGTTTCTGGTGCTTCATTCAGCTTTTTCAAAACTCAAAGAACTGATTCATAGGCTAGAGTGCTTTTCAGAATTTCAGAATAGAAGATCATAATTCTAAAGGTTGTATGTATACTTATAACTGTTGATGTTAATATGCTGCGAGATTTCAAAATACTGATTTGCTAATTCCCAGTAGTTGGTATAGTAATTCTCGTTATAAGATGTAAATGAGTAAATGATAGGGTTGCACTGAATTTAGTGATTCTTCGAAAAGTCATAGATCAACGGAGTTGTTGGTAAATTTACTACTAATGTGGTAAGATATAAATGGTTCTCCGGTAACGTTGACGAAAGGCAAACTTATATATCAAGGTTATAATAGACTTTATTCGAGCGAAAGGTCGATGTTGATTTGCTGGAGCTATGACAAAATTGGCTAATTTGGAAAGAAATTGCAAAGTTATTTTCGAAAACAACAATGCCAGAGAAGCTAGCACAGATACGTGTTAAACATTTATACAGGTTCCGAGAATTTTTTTTTTTTTAGGTACATAACTATATGCGTAAATCTTTTCTTCCGTAGATGAAGTACGATTGATTCATCCTCCCGATTGAGGTGTTTCCAAGAATCATGAAAGGTTTGAACGCAGATTATAATCGTCAAGATACAAATGAGATTTAAGATGAAATCAAGTGGCAACTTGAAGATTTGTTTAGTTTCATATGTTATAATCAATATTTTAATTCATTTTAATTATCCACTATTGGTAGTCCTCAGTTGATTAGTCCACAGTTAGCTAGGAACAGTTAGCTAGAATTTTGTTAGCGTGGATTCTTAACAAAATTTCTCATAGTTAATTGGTTTGTTTCTAACAAATTTTATTCCGTCAAATGTTTTCTTCATTATGCCACTAGTTGGATTCTGAGAGGTCAAAATCCAAATATGAAATTTGAATAGAAATGATTATTCTGTGGTGAACGGATTCATTTATCCGTGGATGTAAGTAGGATAGGAAATGACTGTTGAATCAGATTTGAAGAATGTACAATGTAACTTATTAATGTGAAATCTTAAATATTCCTCGGGTATTACCTACCCGTTAAAATATTTTCATCATTAACAGTTTGTACGAAAGAACTTTTAATCACAACCTTTATGAAAATATATATACATATATATTTTCTTCAGATGTAATTATGGATTTAATGAGTCAATATAATATTAGACTCATTTGATTTTCGACTTTAGCTAGAATAAGTAATCTCTAAAACTATTAGGAACCACATATTCTTCGCAGAATATTAATGAAGTTATGGTTCAATACTTCATTGTTAATTAATGTTGGTACTCCTTGGTATCCATGGTGCGTATGATGTTGATGTTCGTGGAATAGATTGTGAAATTGAGGCTTAGAATGCGGATGTTGTTGTTGGTGGTACTGTTGATGTTGCTGAAGCTGGTACATTTTACACCATATTTTTCAAAGCTACAACTCGGGTGAGAAGCTCGTTGACTTATTACTCCGGGATGATTGTCGGTTGGAGCAAGCGGATGAATAAGGTCCAGAATATGGAATAGTATATAATCGTGACAAGATACTATGGAAATGAGAGAGGAAATGGTGTTTCAAACAGGTTCGCCGGTAATTGTTTCGGGTTCTTCGTCAAGAGGGAAATTTGGTTGATGAATAGGATCGCCTTCTTCTCATCTCCATTGATTTAGTCGACTACGAACTCATCAGATGATTTGGGGATGGATGTTTGATTGATTCATTCTGGTGACGCTGCTTTCGGGCTGGAGTGGGACTCCATATCGGAATCCGAGGGACTTGAACTAGTTGTGAGTTCCATTGCATACGATTGAATAAAGGATTTTTCGATATGAAATGATTTTCGGATAATGGATGATATTCTAATTACATAGAATACCTATACATAGTACAGGAGATCCCGTAGATTACGAAGGAAATTTACAGAATATGTCAGGAAAAGTTTACAGTAACAGATACGCGGTGATATGAATTAGCAGATACGCTAAGATAGGAATTAGCGGATACGCTAAGATATGAATTGTGTCTATACACTATCTATGCAATGAATGCAGTAAGACATGTCTAGACTAAGAATGATAAGCAGATAATTTTCGACAAGAAAATGATAAGCAAAACTTTTGACATGCAGACCAGGTTGAAGTCCAAACTCATTAATATAACCTAACAACTACTAGATCGAAGTCCAGACTTCACTAATGCATTCTAACAACTCCTAGTTAGACACACTAACGTCGACCTGGTTCACTACGACCACCGCTCTGATACCAACTGTGATGCCCCGTCCTAATCCATCTGGACGAAGTCCATATTGATTATAAACGATTCATAATAGTTGATTACATCGCGAGGTACTTGACCACTAAATGATACATTTTACAAACATTGCATTCGTTTTTTTTTTTAAAAGACAACCTTTCATTTCATCGAAAGTTGACAGGTATGCATACAATTTCATAATATCCAACTATAAACGACCTAATCCATCATTTACTTAATAATAATCTCTCATGAACTTCAACGACTCGAATGCAACGTCTTTTGAAATATGTCATGAATGACTCCAAGTAATATCCTTAAAATGATTTGATATTTGCATTGTTGGTGGGGTTGAATAAGGATTTGATATTTGCATTTGCATATGGAATAAAAGAAGGGTTAGTATTTGGTTGTCCCACATACCTATTTGATAAAATTCTATATATTCTATAACTAAAACCTTAAACGTATTCTATTCTTTTCATCATCTTCTTAATCATCACAGTTTCGCGTTTAATTCCCATTCCCATTATGAACAAAAGAGAACAATCTAACAAAAAAAATATAGAATAAAAGGTGGTGAGGTTAACGGTGGATACATGAACATATGTATGTATAGAGGAGAAGATGTTGTGCATGTGCTTGCATCTGCAGAAATAGAAAGGAAATGGGTGTCGGGTTATTTACGTGAGTTGAACCAAACCAGTGAAGAAGTGGTTAGTGTTTGTGTGGTTTTTGAGGTTCATGAAGAATAAAAATGACATTAATGGAGAAAAGGTGGGGTGGTGAGGGTTGCCGTAGGGTGAGCGATGGGTGATGTTTTATGACTCATGAGGATAATTAAGATGAATCGAAGGTGATCGAGTGTGATGGCGGTAACCCGAAGGTATGTAACCGTATATATATCTAGTATGTATGTGTAGGTGTTTATATTTTTTTTAGAGAGAGAATGATTCCATGGTGTGAAGGTGATGATAGAGTTTTAATTGATAATGGTGATGGATAAATGACTAACTCTTTCATATCATTATGTAACTCGTTTTATGGCTTAAAGGGTCGACAAGGAGAATCAATCCGAAGAGATACCAACAGAATAATGGAAGAAAACAGATTTAGAATGTTGTCAGAAATATTCGAGCCATGGAAGAAACAACAAGAAAAAAATAAAGAAGAAAGTGATGTGTAACAACTTCGTACGATTACTATTGATCTCTGACAACTTGATTGGATCAGTTTGTTTGTATTGTGAAGTTAATTTTGGACGGGAAACAAGTTGAAGACATTAAGGACGAGTAAAATAAAATATCAAGAAGATTGATGTGGATGCCTAACTGCATTCGATTCTTCATTTATTTAATATCTAGTAATCTTGTATTATACCGAATCATTATGTCTGATTTTGATTCTAATAGATTATGATAGTTAAACAGATTTTGTTTTTAGTAGAATTGATTTGTACTGGTAACAAATTAAAAACAGGAAACGAATCATATACAGTTATTTTGATACATGAAACTGAATCTTAATTATTTTGTGATTTTATAAATAATTATTAATATATATAATTATATTAATAACATTAATTCTATTAATATTAGGAATCATAAATGATAATAATGTTTGTTAATATTATTATTAATAATAATAATATAAAAAAATACAAAGAATAATAAGAGTAATAAAAAAAATAATTATAATAACAATTTTATTAATTTATTAATGATAATAATAATAAATTGTATTATTTTCTATTAATAATTATAATACTAAATATGATAATTATATTAATAATATTGATGTTTATATTAATAATAATAATAATAATAATAGAAGTAATAAATATAACATTTATATTTTATTATTTCACATTATTATATATACACATATATTTATATTTATGTATATATATAAGCACAATTATTTATAAACTATTGTTCGTGAATCGTCAGGCATGGTCAAAGGGTAATTGATTACATGAATACAGTTTTCGAAACTTTCGAGACTTAACATTACAAATTTTGCTTATCGTGTCGGATTCATATAAAGATTAAAGTTTAAATTTGATCGAAAATTCCCGGGTCATCACACTGTACAGGGTCCAGCTTGTGTTGACCAACACACATCGCACCATGTTTTGTGACTCAAATTACTACCAATGCTTTGAGTAACCCTACCTCTTTGTTGGTTACCATGAGATCTTCTAGATTTACTACTCATTTGGCTCGACTGGCTTGTCGCTTGTTTTGGTTGCGACATCTGCTCTTTATATTTACTCTTGGTGGCTTTGATGTCTCCTTCCACCATTCTTGCCATAGCAAACGCTTGAGGCAAGGTTGTTGCTAATCTCACCATTGATCGGTACTCAGGCAGAATCATTTCAACAAACTGATCGATTCTGGATTGTTCGTCAGGAAGCCATTGTTGTACAAAGCGGAGTTTGTTTGTGTACTTTTCGATCACTTCATCAATTGACATCTGCTTAGTCATTCTTAAATTCATAAACTCGCGCTTCATCTTGGAGATTTCGTAAGGAGTACAGTATTGCTCGCACACCTTTGCTGAAAATTGTTCCCACATCACTTGGTTTAATTGTTCTTTGGGCACTTGGGCGGTTAGAGAATCCCACCAGCCCATCGCTTTCTTTTTCAAAAGTCTACTTGCATAAGTAACACGCAATTCGGGTTCGCATTGACAAGCATCCAATGCTCGATCTACTTCACGTAGCCAATCTAAGGTGTCTATCGGGTTTGTACTTCCAGAATACTCTGGGGGTTTACAATCCATGAATTATTTGAATGTACATTTCTTTCGGGTTTCAGCAACTGGTTGCGGTATCATTTGTAATGGGTAAGTGTACATAAATTGGTTAGGATATTGGTTTCCAGTTTGGAGGGGTATCTGGTTAGACAGTGGTGTTTGGAATTGAGGAGGTAACGGAAACTGGTATTGTTGTTGTTGTTGATGAGATGAATTCCCAGTGGGTACAGGCCCACGCTGAGGGAATGGAAAACCCGGAGGGTGAGATTCAATATTTACCCCTAAGGTACGTGCAGGAAGAGTATTTTCTAGTTCAGTAATCTTTTCCCGAGCTTCCTGTAGCTCACTTTCTAACCTCTGGATATAATCTCCTTGATCTTCATCTGAAATTTCACCCTCTGTCGGAGCTCTGAAGATACCAAGGGTCGGGGAAGCATGAACATTCTGTTGTTCGTCAGTCATCTTTAACCTGTACTGCACATCATCTCACCAAAGTTTAGTGGATAACTTGTTAGTACCTAAGACTAACATACAACTTCCACATTCACTTAACTCTACCCCACGGATATGTTTGACACAACATAAGCAAGGTTTGGGAACATGACATCCATGTGTACACGTTGCCAAACCTACGCTCTGATACCAACTTGTAACACCGTACATTTTTTTTAAAACACAGCGGAAACATAATATATTGGTATTTACAAACCATACGTAGTAATTAACTAAACCCTAATTATTACAGTCATCCAGGTGTTACGTTAACCAAAAACTTTTACACACATATAGGTATCGAAATATAAACATCAGAGTGTAGTCTGTCAAACATATCCAAAAGCAACCACTCCCAAAACTATAGCATGCAAAGCTTAACCTGCAAGGGAGGAACTGTGGGGGGGTTAGCATAAAGCTAAGTGAATGGAATTATCCTAACAGTCATAGGTATCTAGCATCAAGCTAAGCACAATGACATAGCATCAACAAGATAAACCAGAATGGTAACAATAGGCTCAGCGGCTTGTACAGGCCATTAACTACTAGTTGATCGAGCTAGAGTTTACCGAAAGTTCCAGTTACTGTCTCCCTCGCATAGTAATCCGAACACAGGGGATGCGTCATTCAAACTATCCTACACGAATAGTAACTCTTGAACCCAACCTGACAGCAAGGTTGACCTTATGCTCAGCTTTATACCCAAAGCTGATTACCGACTAGACATCATAGCCGATAATACCCAAGTGCACATAATCATCATATAAGCATAAACATCATATGCTAACTCATCAGGTATAACATGGCAGGACAACAGTAGCATCACCCACTACTACATACATATAACAGTTAAGATAGTCCCACTCACCTGTTAAACAGCAAGAACTCAGGAGTCTTATATTACTGAGCCTTCTCCGTTCCCTTATTACCTGAGAATACCATATCTTAAGTTAGTACATATCTAACCAATAATATCATTAATTCATACTCTAAATAACATCATATAGCTTAATATATCCATATATGACAAGTTTACATGGTTTCCCATCCAATTGTAACTATCTCACGCGTGTAGAACTAGGCATACACGCTATTCCATTATTTTCACCCAAAATAAAGTTTGATTCAGTGTTATAAATCTTCACCATTAGAAACTAGACCTCATTACATTTTCAACGGTAGTTTATTCATCAAAAACGGAGTTACGGTTTGAAAGTTACGGCAAAAACAAGTTTTCCAAAAATCTGTCAGACTGCAACCGCGCGGTTGCACCCTGCAACCGTACGGATGCACCTGCAACCGTATGGATGCACCCTGCAACCGCAAAAATGCACCTAAAATGTCCCGGATACACCCCTTAACCGTGCAGATGCATCCTGCAACCGTACGGGAGCTGTTCATCAGCATCAGGTCGCTATTTTCGTGATTTTGAGCCCCAAATCTCGTTTTTGCACTATTTTGACACTACAATTCACTTAGGAAACATATATAACTTATATACAAATATTTTCTAGCATCAATTTAACATAAACAACACATTCAAATCACTTTTTGATTCAAAACCCACTTTTACCAAAACCTAAACAAAAACCCATTTTGCAAACTGATTTGGCTATGAAAATCTGATTATTTTACCTTGTTGGATTCGTGAAATCACAAGGAATGATTTCCCAACTTCAATTTAACACAAAAACGAGATTCAAGGATTAGGGTTTGAGAGGATTTGTGAGTGTAAGTACGGTGGTTGATATTTCCAAAAGAGGAAATAAGAGGAAGCCAGGCTTTTTAACACAAAGGGGTTTCTTTCATTGGAAGGAAATCTCTTCCGTGATACACACGGGTATTTACCAGTTATCTAAAATACGAAACACCACATTAAGTGGTCCAAACGAGGTCCAATTTAAATAAACAAACATGTTATGTGACCCTTGTCACAAACTGGTCTCAACTATATAATTAAATAATTATATACATATAGTTATTAAAATAACATATAATAACACACTAGGAAATTAGGACAATTACCACTAGGCCCAATGTGAGGTTGTTACAACGATGAGTAATACCTTCACATGTGAATTGTTGTGCTTGTTTAAATATCACTATGATACTTATTTTTATTTAATATTGTATTTAGGTACATATAGAATCATTTTGGGGCTACTATCTCACCACTAGCTAGAAAACCTTGCTCTTTTATAACGTCTTGGTTTTACAGTTCGAGTATTTTTAGCCAATTTTTATTTCTCTAGATTAATTACCTTAATTTTGTTTTTGTTTCTAAATTTCATATTGAATGCGAATATATGTGCGTGTAGTTTCATTTTGATGATAATTAATGGCCGCAAAACACATATTTGAAGCCACTACATTCCCCACAAAATCGGGCAAATTTTTGTGGAGAATTTTCCAAAATTTCAATTGCAAATTAGACCCATATTCTCAAGATAACTATAAAACGTCGCTACGAGCAAGACTTCCTTAAGGATTTCCCCCGTTCAAAGCAGTTTAGATGCCGGAAATGACCTTTTACTATTTTTAAAGGTGAATTTTGCACTTTTAGATCTTACGATAAGTAATGCCTTCACATGTGAATTGATATGCCTGTTTAAATACCACTATGATACTTATTTTTATTTGATATTGTATTTAGGTACATCGAGAATCATTTTGGGTCTACTATCTCACCACTAGCTAGAAAATGTTGCTGCATTTATAACGTCTTGATTTATTGTTAGAGTATTTTTAGCCGTTTTTTTATTTCTCTAGATTTATAACCTTATTTTTGTTTTTGTTTCTAAATTTCATATTGAATGCAAATATATGAGAGTGTAGTTTCATTTTGATGATAATTAATGGCCGCAAAATACATATTTGAATTCACTACATTCCCCACAAAATCGGCCAAAATTTTGTGAAGAATTTTCCAAAACATTTTCAATTGCAAAACCTATATTCTTAAAATAATTAGAAAACAGCACTACGAGCAATTCTTTCTTAAGGTTTTCTCCCGTTCGAAGCAGTTTAGGTGTCGAAAATGACATTTCACTATTTTTAAAGGTGAATTTTGCAGTTTTAGATCTTACGATAAGTAATACCTTCACATGTGAATTGTTGTGCCTGTTTAAATACCACTATGATAACTTTTTTTTATTTAATATTGTATTTAGGTACATCAAGAATCATTTTGGGGCTACTATCTCACCAATAGCTAGAAAACTTTGCTGCTTTTATAACGTCTTAGTTTTATTGTTCGGATATTTTTAGCCGCTTTTTTATTTCTCTAGATTCATAACCTTATTTTTGTTTTTATTTCTAAATTTCATATTGAATGTGAATATATGAGAGTGTAGTTTCATTTTGATGATATTTAATGGCCGCAAAACACATACTTGAAGTCACTACATTCCCCACAAAATCGGCTAAAATTTTGTAGAGAATTTTTCGAAAAATTTTCAATTGCAGATTAGGCCTATATTCTCAAGATAACTAGAAAACGGCGCTACGAGAAAGATTTCCTTAAGTATTTCCACCGTTCGAAGCAGTTTAGATGCCGAAAATGATATTTTACTATTTTTAAAGGTGATTTTTGCATTTTTGGATCTTACGATAATTAAGACATTCACATGTGAATTATTGTGCCTGTTTAAATACCACTATGATACTTGTTTTATTTAATATTGTATTTAGGTACATCGAGAATCATTTCTGGGCTACTATCTCACCACTAGCTAGAAAATCTTGCTGCTTTTATAACGTCTTGGTTTTATTGTTCGAGTATTTTTAGCCGCTTTTTTATTTCTCTAGGTTCATAGTCTTAATTTTATTTTGTTTCTAAATTTCATATTGAATGCGAATATATGAGAGTTTTGTTTCATTTTGATGTTAATCAATGGTCGCAAAACACATATTTAAAGCCACTACATTCCCCACAAAATCATGCAAAATTTTGTGGAGAATTTTTTGAAAAATTTATCAATTGCAGATTAGGCCAATATTCTTAAGATAACAAGAAAACGGTGTTACGAGTAAGACTTCCTTGACGCTTTCCCTCGTTCGAAGCAGTTGAGATGCCGAAAATGACATTTTACTTTTTTTAAAGGTGAATTTTGCACTTTTAGATCTTACGATAAGTAATACCTTCACATGTGAATTGTTGTACATGTTTAAATACCACTATGATACTTATTTTTATTTAATATTGTATTCAGGTACATCGAGAATCATTTTGGGGCTACTATCTCAGCACTAGCTAGAAAACGTTTCGAGTATTTTTAGCCGCTTTTTTATTTCTCTAGATTCATAACCTTAATTTTGTTTTTGTTTCTAAATTTCATATTGAATGCGAATATATGATAGTGTAGTTTTGTTTTGATGATAATTAATGGCCGCAAAACACATATTTGAAGTCACTACATTCCCCACAAAATCGGCCAAATTTTGTTAAAATTTTTCGAAAAATTTTTCGAAAAATTTTCAATTGCAGATTAGGTCCATATTCTCAATATAACTAGAAAACGGCGCTATGAGCAAGACTTCCTTAAGGCCTTCCCCCGTTCGAAGCAGTTTAGATGCCGAAAATGATATTTTACTATTTTTAAAGGTGAATTTTGCACTTTTAGATCTTACGATAAGTAATACCTTCACATGTGAATTGTTGTGCTTGTTTAAATACCACTATGATACTTGTTTTTATTTAATATTGTATTTAGGTACATCGAGAATCATTTTGGGACTACTATCTCACCACTAGCTAGAAAACGTTGCTGCTTTTATAATGTCTTAGTTTTACTGTTCGAGTATTTTTAGCCGCTTTTTTATTTCTCTAGATTCATAACCTTAATTTTGTTTTTGTTTCTAAATTTCATATTGAATGTGAATATATGAGAGTGTCGTTTTGATGATAATTAATGGCAGCAAAACACATATTTGAAGTCACTACATTCCCCACAAAATCGGCCAAAATTTTGTGGAGAATTTTCTGAAAAATTTTCAATTGCAGATTAGGCCCATATTCTCAAGATAACTAGAAACGGCACTATGAGCAAGACTTCCTTGAGGCTTTCCCCCGTTCGAAGCAGTTTAGATGTCGAAAATGACATTTTACTATTTTTAAAGGTGAATTTTGCACTTTTAGATCTTACGATAAGTAATACCTTCACATGTAAATTGTTGTGCTTGTTTAAATACCACTATGATACTTGTTTTTATTTAATGTTTTATTTAGGTACATCGGGAATCATTTTGGGGCAACTATCTCACCACTAGCTAGAAAACTTTGCTGCTTTTATAACGTCTTGATTTTACTGTTTGAGTATTTTTAGCCGCTTTTTTATTTCTATAGATTCATAACCTTAATTTTGTTTTTGTTTTTAAATTTCATATTGAATGCCAATATATGAGAGTGTAGTTTCATTTTGATGATAATTAATGGCTGCAAAACACATATTTGAAGCCACTACATTCCCCACAAAATCAGGCAAAATTTTGTAGAGAATTTTCTGAAAAATTTTCAATTGCAGATTAGGCTCATATTCTTATGATAACTAGAAAACGGCGCTACGAGTAAGACTTCCTGGAGGCTTTCCCCCGTTCGAAGCATTTTAGATGCCGAAAATGACATTTTACTATTTTTAAAGGTGAATTTTGCACTTTTAGATCTTACGATAAGTAATACCTTCACATGTGAATTGTTGCACCTGTTTAATACCACTATGATACTTATTTTTATTTAATATTGTATTCAGGTACATTGAGAATCATTTTGGGGCTACTATCTCACCACTAGCTAGAAAACGTTGCTGCTTTTATAACGTCTTGGTTTTATTGTTCGAGTATTTTTAGCCGCTTTTTTATTTCTCTAGATTCATAACCTTAATTTTGTTTTTGTTTCTAAATTTCATATTGAATGCGAATATATGAGAGTGTAGTTTCGTTTTAATGATAATTAATGGCCGGAAAACACATATTTGAAGTCACAACATTCCACACAAAATCGGCCAAAATTTTGTGGAGCATTTTCTGAATAATTTTCAATTGCAGATTAGTCCAAGCAAGACTTCCTTAAGGCTTCTCCCCGTTTGAAGCAATAAAGATTAATAATTACGAACTTACAAGTGGAGTGTAGATCCCCACTACTATATAACTTAAGGCTAAAAACACATAAACAGCTACCACCTGCAAAGATTTATGAGAAATAAGTTATCCAATAGTACAATTCCAAATGACTATAAATAAATTAAGTTTTGAACGCCTGAAGAGGATGATACGGAAGTTGCCATCTATGTTTCCTCATTTTTGCATTAATGTTAAAGTTAGCAAATAATTGTTTATGTGAGTAATTTGCAGAGAGACTCATAACATAGGAACCAAAGTATGATACCTTTCCTGACCACCAGCATCCCATGTCTCAAATTTCATTATTCCATCATTCACTGATATGGTTTGTATAAAAAAAATTGTCGCTCTAATCATCGATTCCTTCAAATAAAAAACAAACTAAATCTATATTAAACTGAAACCATTTCGATATTTAAACCCATATGCCCTAAAACATCAAATACGTAAATCAAAGTGAAGAAAAATTGCTTACTTTATTGATTTTAGAAATGGAAAAATACGGTGAGTGCGTCGGTGTTAGAGTAGCGACGATGGTGGATGAGGATACGGTAGCGGTGGCGGTGTTGGTGGTAGCAACGGCGGCGATAGCAGCAACTCCGATGCAAACACGCAATTGAAAATCTAGCAACTGAAGAACCCGAAAAATCAGATGAAGAAGGGTCTAGGGTTTTTTGTTTGTGTGAAAGATATGGAGACAGAAAGGGAATAAGTTGAAGACATGAGTGAAGATGTGCGGTTGGTGGAAGTGTACACTCTACCTCCCGGTTAGGGATGGAAGTATACCAAAGTTGTACGCTTTTTTCTTTTTTTTTTTTAATTAAAGCTTCATGGGAAAGCATAAGGAAATGACCAAAATGCCCGCGTAAATAGTAAGTTTCGACCAATCAAAAGTCACCATTTACTATGGCTAATAGATAGTGTATAATGAAACTAGTATTTTATAAGGGCTACAGAAAAATGGTGCCCCTTATTCGTATGGTGCCCTGGGCAAGCACGACCTTGCTAATATTCGTATGATGCCCATAAGCAAGCACCGCCTTGCTAACTAATTACATCAACGAAATACAAAATACCACAACCAAACAATGAACTAAACTATATAAATCAAATATTGTTGTTAATTAGAGTTTCGAATTCGGATTTCTGAGAGTAGTGTAATCACTTTCAGATCAAAGTATTTCGATGGTACTATCGAAATCTCTAATCGGATACAACTCAGAATTATTGAACAAAGAATATGTGTTTGTATATATGAATTTGATTAAATGTACCAGACTAAATAACCAAAAACGGGAGTTCCATAACTGCCGAATGGAAGTTCTATCTATAACTGCCGAATGGCAGTTTCATAACTGCTAAAAATGTTCAAATCCGGGTTTTTTATTTTGGGTCAAACCGGTTCAAAATCGAATTTTAACACATTTTTAATAAAGCGATGTTAACCCAAATAAATCCAAGCTGACCTGGCAGCTCGACCCCAGCCAAGGGCTCTACCCTTGTACCCTGCCAGGGGTTGCCACCCCTTGGACCCCGCCATCAAGGGCGCTGACCCCGAACCCCCGTCATAATCAAGATAAGTTCAAACAAGTGTGCACTTCACATTTTCCGAACTTATTCGATATTTATCAAGATTATTTTGATTAACAAATTAATCTCATTACACTCCAATCGTACCGGTGACTCAAATCACCAACAAATATAACCAATTACAAACAATTACAACAAAAAACTACAACAGAAGCAGATCACTTGTTAACTGTGATCAATCAAAGGTTTTCTTAAGTTTTAATTCCCCACAATTTTCTCAAACCCATAAACCCGAACTCAACAAATTCTTCCAAATAATGGATATAATATCACAATTACAAGAACAAGTGAACACAATAGCAGCAATTGCTTTCAATACGTTTGGTACATTACAAAGAGACGCACCTCCTGTTCGTCTCTCTACCAATTACCCTGAACCCCCTTCATCTGCTGCACCTAACACCGCCGTTGCACCATCGCCCGCCACCGCCGCCGCCACCGCCGCTGCTACTAATGCCACGACTACTGCCAGTACTAACCCCACCACTGAAGAAGTACCCAATACAAATAATATCTCTGAAACACCAAAGATTTTGAGTGCTGAACTTGTTAAAGCTGCCAAACAGGTGCCTTTTTATATTAGGGTTTTATCAAGATTCAATTTTTATGTTAATTTAGTTATTGGGTTTGTTATTAGAGAATAAAGATTAATGGGCCAGTTAATTTCAACAAAAAAGCAAACCTTTTTAGCCAATTTTTTGCTACTTTCATCTTTTTTAAGCAGAAGACAACTTTTTGGATCTACTGTGTTTTCAAGGGTTAGATGTTGTGTCAATTTAGTCATTATGCAGGGTTTATGGATCAATTGATTTAGTGAAACAAAATCATTTTTCTTAAGCTATGAATATGTGATCTTACTTTACTTTAATTTGAATTTATAATAAACATTCTTTACCTTACTATCCAAGTTTGATTATTTTGAAAATTTTCCTTTAATTGTTTGAAATTTAAATTCAAGTGCATCAACCTAACGCTCCATAGTAGTTAGTACTTCTTATAATCTCTACAATAATCAGTTTAGAGTGCATCCAAACACCCCCTTTTAGTATCCCTTGAAATGTGTTTGGATGAAACTAGCTGGAGCTGGAGCTTATAGGCTAGAGCTGGGCTGGAGCTTATTTTTAAAGCTGGTAACTGGAGCTTATTATTTTTTATAAGTGTTTGGTAAACTAGCTGGAGCTTATTTTTTAGTTCATAAGCTCTATTTTTTTTCATAAGCTACTAGAAGTTTAAGGCCTGTTTACTTTTTTTCTATTAAGTTCCTGCATGGATAATGATAGCAGTATGGATATAGATAGCAGTATGTAGTAATCTCAAAAGCTATAATGTTGTTTACTTTTTGTGCTGAATGAATGAACTGAATGGTTAAAATGACTAATTTACCCCTAAATATAAATTGTAAGATATAAATAAATTAAACAGTCCTTTAAGAAACATCATCTTAGAAATTGGAATCACGATTAAATACTTCGTAACTAATTACCGAATATAATAGTAATAATACTCCACTTTAAAATAAAATATAAAATATATAAATAAAAAAAGAAACGAAAGTATTTTTTATTATTTTTATTTCATCAAAAAATGTTACAAACTGAAGATGCAGTTGCTGAAAATACACATATCATCAAACCCCATGAAATCAAGAACATACATATCATCAAAGTCCATGAAGTTAGAACCCAACCGACTCACAAGTTTCCATACCATATCATACGGAGTAAAATTTTGATTCGCAATCTTATATTAACAAATTGAAAAAAATAAAACTTCATGATACGTACACAAAGAAATTGTTCATAGGTTCAACAACGACGAATTTGAGATGAGATTTTTTATTTGGGTTTATGAGATGAAGTTTATGAGATGATTTCAATGACATATAGATGTGGATTTATGAGATGGGTTTTCAATTTCGGGGTGGATTTGATTTTGGGTGCTTTTGATTTGGAGATGGGTGTTTGTAGGAGAGAGGGCATAACAGTAACAATTTTGGTTATATGGGGAGGACACCACTTTTTTAGCTTACCAATAATCTTTCAATATAGCATGTCATTTAGCATTAAGTCAAAAAGTAAACACCATTGTTGGTGACCGAATAAGGAGGCCACTCAATCCAGCCCAATAAGTCAAAAAGAAACAGCCCCTTAGTGTTGCACCAATAAGGTGTCTAATTAAACACCATGTGAGTATCATATATTTGTATTTGCACATGTATTTGTGTGCAGTTCTATATACGTCATTCGTCTATGAAATTTTCTTCATTCTGTGACCTTTACTTAATGTAATGGGACCCGCAAAATAAATAGGTTAAGTAACTGGAACAGATAGGACCTACTAGAAGTAATTTTTATACTTTCTCAAATCCCATTGCCGTCTTTGAAATAAAAAGTAATAATTTTCTCTGTAGATTTTGTCTTGCCTAAAGTTTTATACTCATTTACTCCGTTTAGGGGTGTTAACGAGTCAAGCACTTAACGAGCTATTCGAGTTCGAGCTTGTTTATCCCGAATTCGAACCTCATAATAATCAAAATTGTTCGGTCAGCTTCACGAGCCGAGCTTATAAACATTAATATTCGGCTCGACTCGATCGACAACTCGTTCATTTCTTCTAAATCGGACGGGTAATCGAGTCGAACGAGATAAACGAGCCGAGCCCTTATTTTCTGATATTCGATTCGACTCAGTTCGTTAACACCCCTAACTGCATTACATGTGTAGTTTGATGCATTGGTAGCTGCCCTTCCGTTATCTGAAGGAGGTGAGGAAGCTCAGCTGAGTAGAATTGCAGAACTTCAGGTATGATTCTTACCCCTGCCAACAGTCTAAACAAAAAACATGATACCGTAAATGTTGGCCTGGCATAAATTGAACCATTAAAAGTTGTACTACGAAACTGAGTTGTAAACTAGTAATTGTTGTATGGACTCTAAATATATTATATGTTACCAAGTAATAATTAATTACAACAGAATAATAATCCGAGAGGAATCAATATTGATCGTCATTTATGATCATGCATATTTTAACCGTGGGGTTTAATATGCCTGCTCAATACATAAGGAGAGGCTTAGGGATCTTAGAACGTGGCTCTCCGGTCCGGCTACCGTGAATAACCCTGGCCGACATGATGATGTCGGCGGGGTGGCCAAGTGATTAAGTCCACCTCTGATAACGGTCGTCGATCAAGAGGCCCCAAATAAGGTCGTAGGTACTAGCTTACGAAAGACTAACCTGTTAACCTTGAAGAGATGCTGAATGATGCTGTTTTGCGTAATGTATCTCGTGTGTGATAGTTACGTAATATGCCGTGTCTGGTAAATGATGATTAGGGTTGTATTTATAGGCAAACCCTAATTCTAGAACCGTCCCAGATCACGCTAATCTCATCCATAACTGACTCCCCCGAATCACGGATATAATTATGGAAAAGATATTTACTTGACAGCTAAGCAACCGCCGTACCGGGAACAAAGGAATCAGATACAATCCGCGTACCTCATACCGCACACAAGCACACGCATACGCATACTATTAAGCGCCCGCATGCATATGAGGTGCGCATGCGGGTTGCGGTATCATTATGTCCCCCCAGTTTGATGTTATATGGCGCGAGGCGTATGATATCAAACTATTAAGCGAAAGAAAAAACAAGAAAACGGCTAGCATTTAATATTCCGCGTGCGCCTCGATGCCATTAAATGCCTGTCACAATCGCAGAAGCCCATTCGGCGGACATGACATAAAGTGACAGTGTGTCAGGCGCGTGCCAACCACGCGCGTACATGTAATCATACCCAACTGGCATCCACGCGCATAAATAAAGTGCTGGCCGTCGATTGCGTAACACGTGTACAGCCACGATCACACTACTCCATCCCATGACTCCCAATCTTCCCTATAAATACCCCATTTTGCAGCTCATTTCCACTTTCCTGCTTCAAGCTTCCTCGTTACGCTGCCAATTTGAATTCCGATCAAAAATCAAACATTCCGGCCACCATTTAAAGGTTAGTATTCATCCGATTACTCCTAGAAAATGACTAAAGCTAACGAGACGTATGTAGATAGCGTAGAGTCTGTTATAGAGCAGAAGCACATAGATTACTTAGTGAAACAGTATCCTCCCTTAGCCAAGTACAATCCGGTGCCACCCCTACCCCATCAGCGTGCTCACGAGCCACCGGAGAAGAAAGTGGCCATCTATGAACATGCGTTCAAGCATGGTAACTTTAGGGTTCCTCCCTCTGACTTCTTCTTAGGCGTATTAGATCACTTCAGAGTGGGATTAGGGCAACTACACCCGTATGCCATAGGCAAAATAGTTCTGTTTGAAATGTGGTGCGCCGCAATCGACAGGGTACCGTTGGTTAAAGTTTTCTGTCATCTATACCGCCTAGCCAATCACCACAAATCCTGGTTCACCTTCTTCGCCCGACAAAATTTCACCAAAACCCCAAAGTCGAATGCGGGTAACTGGAAAGAAACTTTCTTTTTCATTGACCACTGTAGTTGGTACCGCTTTTCCGCAAACGCTTATATGGTGCGAGAAAGTGGAAAAGGATGTGAACAAAACCCCGGTCCTTGATGACGAGGAAACAAAGCTGTTAGCGGAGTGCGCTAACGCACAGCTGGTGCACCGGTCATACGGGAACGTGATGTTGCGGCTAGGGAAGATATCCGCACACTGGCCATGGGAGGATGTGCGTCCATCCATAGTCGGACCGGATGGAAAGGGTAGGAATAGTATAATCACGTACTAACAACAGTTTGCTATTTATGTGTTCTAACGCATGCGTGCATGTTTGCAGAGATGAAGATGAAGAGAGTACTGACTGCGGAGGAGATTGCGGGCATCGCCTTCCGCAAACAGAATGTGAACCAGCCGTTAGAGCAGAAGGAGACTGGCGAGAATGCACCTGCCACCTCCGGCAATAAGCGCAAGGCCGCCGAAGCCTCCCAATCCCAACAGAAGAAGAAGAAACTCACTCCCAAACAGAGGGAGGACAAGCGGAACGATAACTTCGTTCCCATCGAACCCCGTTCTGCGGATCTACCTCCCCCATCCTCTGGTAAGAGTTCAGCTTTCGCGCATACCGCACATTGAAGTTTGCATTTATATAACCACTTATTAACACGCAGGGCATGCGGAAGAAACTCATCACACCCCACCGCGGGTCAATCCGGACCTCGAAGCTACTGCCGAGTCAAAGGATAAGACGATACACCTGGACTCCGAGTCCACACCAACCCCGCCACACGGTAGCTTCCGATTGGCAAACCTGGCGCAGCTCACCCAGACATCGGCGGAAAACGCCGCAGAGCAGTCCGCCTTCCTCCAACAAATCTTCCCGGCTGAGTTCCGCAACCAACTAGCCGCACTGCCTTTTAATCAGGCGCTCAACGCCTTCGTCCAAAACGGCCTTGTCTTTTTTGGCATGGTTGCAGATCAAGCCCGCCGTTCGACTAACTTGTATCAAGTGGCCTTGCGGAAAGAAACAGAGCTAGGGCTGCTGCAAGCGGGGGTTGATCAGGTGAAGAAAGACAGGGACGCCGCAGAAGAAGCGCGCAAGGCGGTGGAGTTAACCGCGGCGGAAACCAAAACTGCACTGATTGAGGAGAGAAAGAAAAACCGCGAGCTGGTTGGTGCGGTTGACCAGTCCAAGGGGGAGGCGGAGCGTCTGCGGGTGGAGCTGGAAAGGGTGACGAGGGAAAGGGATGACGCGGTAACCAACCGCGAGCTGGCAGAGGCGGATCTGGCGAAGCTGCGCACTGCACTCCCCACCATTGCGCAAAAGGTGATGGATTCTGGGCCAGTTACCGATGAGTTCAATGCCTATGTTGACGCGGTGAAAGACCACGAAGTCAACAAGGCAGTCTTAGAGGTGATTCAAGCCTGCAGCCTCACACCACCGTACCCTGACGCTGTGCAGAAGAAATTGAAGGAGGGTACGGCTGCGGCATTGCTGGAAGCGGAGAATGCTACCACCACCATTCCTATCCCTCTAATCGATGCGTTTGCGGCGGACCCAAACATGCCGATTGATGGGTTTCTCAAGGAAGATTTTTAGTTTGTGTTTGTGATGGTTTGCGCCGTAAGTCCTATGCTTAGGCAGGCAATTGTAAATGTATTTTTGAGCCCTAAGTCCCGTGTCGGGCAGGTATTTGAAACAATTACCACTTATGTAATAACGTAATTCAATGTATATGTATCTTACTGTTATGCATGCGTAGTTTGTTTTTTTATATATCGCGAATCAAAACAAAAGGTGAACCGCATGCCCATGCGCATAGTTAACCAAAACTCATGCGTATGCGGGTAATACTGCGTAAAATAAACCAATACTTTAACAATTACCCTTTAATAATTTAGACTCGAAAGCTACTGCGTTATCGCTTTGTCATGTACTAGAGGTGCACTATAGCTGTATGGTAAGCAACGCAACTAAAAACAAGCCAATGTTTTTATGCTTTGAGTTCCTCAAGCAAACCAATGCGAGAGTAATTACGCACAAGCAAACCAATGCTTGTAATTTTTTAAGTCGACTTTGCAGCCATCTAGTCTGCGTGGCGCTTGGCTAGGGGAAAACCAATTCCCTTTGCCTGCCGTTAGCGTCTAGCCTTGTAACCAAACAGGCTTCTGCCGCACGGGGGCTAGAGGACACCCCTTAAGTAGGCAGGAACCGCATACAAAAAAGATTTAAACAACAAAAGTATGCGCGAGTAAATATTTAATTGGCATTAATCACAATTACAACCGCGACACATCCAAACGGACGGGAAATACTTAGAAAAAATAATGTGCTACAATAAACTGGAGTGATCAGATCCACCTAGCTACATATAACATTTTTTCAATAACGTCGCATGCCAAGTGTGTTTCACAGGTTTTCCATCTAATGTCTCGAGATGGTACGCCCCGGTATTGTTTGCCTTCGCTACCCTGTATGGACCTTCCCAACGGGGGCCCAGTTTTCCAGTATCCTCCGCATGACTTGCGTCGTTCTGACGCCAAACCAAGTCACCGCACTTGTAAGAGCGCGAACGCACACGCTGATTATAGTACTTTGCAATTTTTTGCTTGTTATTTGCTTCGTTGACAGCCGCAGAGAGTCTGCGCTCTTCCAGCAAATTAAGATTTTCCCGCAAAGCTTCAGAGTTATTTTGCTCATCAAAATTTTGTATGCGGAACGTTGGTACCCCAATTTCTGCGGGTACAACAGCTTCTGATCCATAGACCAAACTGAACGGGGTCTCACCAGTGCTTGCTTTGGGTGTTGTTCTATGCGCCCATAAAACCTTCGGTAGTTCATCCACCCAACCAACGCGACCATGACCCAACCTAGCTTTGATTCCAGCTACTATATCCCGGTTGGTGACTTCGCACTGGCCATTCGCCTGCGGATGCGCAACAGATGTAAAAGTTTGCTTAATATTAAGCTCCGCGCACCAGCTGCGAAAAGGGTCACCCGCGAACTGCGTACCGTTATCGCTAACAATTTCGTTTGGTATACCAAATCGACAGACGATGTCTTCCCATACAAAATTTCGCACCCTTTTTCCTGAGATTGCTGCCAGCGGTCTCGCTTCGACCCACTTTGTGAAATAGTCGATTGCAACAATCAAGAATTTGATGTTTCCTGCGTGTGCAGAATGTGCGTAAGGTACTGATGTGAGTAACACGTTTAGAAAATAAATGATAAAATTACCTCGGCCTTTTGGGAATGGTCCGACTATGTCGATTGCCCATTTGCAGAATGGCCACGGTGAGGAGACTGGTATCATCGGATGCGCAGGTGCTCTGCTAATAGGTGCATGTATTTGGCATGATTCACATTGCTTAACTATGCGCGCAGTATCCGCGTACATGGTGGGCCAATAATATCCTAGCCGCATTATTTTTGACACAATGGACCTGTGCCCCGAATGGAGTGCGCATGCACCTTCATGCACCTCGCGTACAACTTCCTCTGCCTCTTTCGGGCCAATGCACCTTAAGTGCGGTCCCAAATAATTCTTTCGATATAGGACGTCACCCTCAAGGGCATACAGCGGTGCCTTAACGCGGACTTTCTTTGCATCAGCGGAATCCGCAGGAAATGTGCCATCCCGCAGAAAAGCCACAATGGGCGTCATCCATGTTGAGCTTGATTCCTCAACTGGTGCCACTAAAGGCATCATAACAATGGATTTCGCATTGAGTTCTTCTATTAGAACTTTCTTCCCCATATGATCAAAAGCCAAGGCAGCCAGTTTGCTTAGCGCATCCGCTTTCTTATTTTGCCCCCGCATTACGTGGGAGATTTGAAAAGCTTCAAACTGGTCAGCGAGGTTGTGAACAAGCGATAGATATTGCTGCATGGCTATGTCATGCGCTTCGAAATCTCCGCTGACTTGACTGCATACTAGCTTTGAATCCACATAAGCGTGCAAAATTTTAACATTTAACTTATGCGCAATGCGCATACCTGCTAACAGAGCCTCATACTCTGCTTCGTTGTTTGTAACAGCAAAATTAAACCGCAGTGCGTATGTATGCTCTTCGCCATCTGGGCCTGTTAAAATTACACCCGCACCTGCACCAGATGCGCTGCACGCACCATCGGTGTACAATTCCCATGGTGACAAAGTTGGTGCAGGTGGATCCTGATGTTCTGCTGATGCCTCGACATCCGCAGGTAATTCTGCTAGGTAATCAGCAAGTATTTGACCCTTAACCGCACTGCGCGAAGAGAAATTTATTTCATGTTCACCTAATTCAACTGCCCACTTAGCCATTCGGCCAGAAATCTCAGGCTTGTATAACACCTGAAAGAAAAATGATTGCGTTAGTCAATGCGGTAACCCCGGTCATTGCCGCAAAGTAGGTGTTTACCAACCTGTTTGATTGGTTGATCAGTTAGAACCACGATTGGATGTGCTTGAAAATATCGGCGCAAACGCCGCGCCGTATGGACCAGCGCATATACAAGCTTTTCTATTGGTGAGTAGTTTACTTCGCTTGATGTCAGCGTCTTGCTTACGAAGTAGACCGGCATTTGCGTCTGAGAAAAACCTCAGTCGTTAAATTTCTGCGATATAAATAAAGCATGTAAATTAATGGATTACCTTTCCGCGATCCGCGATGAGGACTGAGCTGACAGCTTCCTTCGATGCCGCGAGGTACAGCGTTAGCGTTTCTCCTGATACTGGCGCAGTAAGTGTTGGTAATTCTGCAAGCACCTTTTTCATCTCCTGAAAGGCTGATTCTGCTTCCTGAGTCCATACGAAGTCTTTTTTCTTCAAACAATTTTTCAAAGTATTGAAGAATGGTAACTGTCGTTCTGCGGCTTTCGACAGAAATCGCGTGATAGCCGCAAGCTTCCCCGTTAGACTCTGCACATCTTTCTTTGTCTTCGGAGATGGCAAATTATCAATGGCTTCAATCTTTTTGGGATTGGCCTTGATACCCCGCGCTGTCACCACATGACCTAAAAACTTGCCTTCCTCTTCCCCAAAACTACATTTAAGCGGGTTAAGCTTCATGTTGATCCTGCGCAGAGATGCAAACGTTTCTAGGATGTCCGTGAGCATGTCTTCTTCGGTGTTACTTTTAATTACCAAGTCGTCGACGTACGCTTCAAGATTTCTACCGATTTGGTGCTTGAATGCTGCGTCAATTACACGGTGATAGGTCGCGCCAGCATTCTTTAAACCGAAAGGCATCTTCGTGTAACAATAAATACCCTGCGGCGTATGAAAAGCAGTCTTGTCCTCATCTTCCGCAGCCATTAAGATTTGGTGATAACCCTTGTATGCGTCCAGAAAACACTTGTACCTAAATCCCGATAGTGATTCTACCTTCCAGTCTATCTCCGGGAGAGGGTAATTGTCCTTAGGACATGCCTTATTAATGTCCTTGAAATCAACGCACATTCGCCAGTTACCGTCAGCCTTTTTTACTAACACAGGATTTGCAACCCATGTCTGATAACGCACTTCCCGCAGAATGCTTGCTTTGACAAGGTTGTCCACCTCTGCGCACAACCAATCACTGCGGTCTAGAGCCATATGCCGCTTCTTTTGCCTAACGGGTGTCAATGATGGATTAACATTTAACTTATGTTCCGCAATATCACGCGGAACCCCAGTCATGTCTGACTCACGCCACGCGAAAACATCTACGTTTGCGGACAAAATTCCATGCAATTTGGCCTTTGTTTCGGCTGACAAGCCTGCGCCAATTTTAATTCGCTTATCCGGATGCAAGCGATTTGCTATGACTGCACAATTTGCCAGTTGTTCTCCCACGCTAGGAGTGCTTATAGGCGCAACTGAGCCACACAACTCGGTTGTTTGATGTGACGCAACCGTGGCAACGCCCCCTACTGTGGGAAACTTGATCAAACCATGCACTACCGATGGTATGATGTTGAAACGCCGTATGAAGTTTCTCCCTAGCAGTGCGTTATATCGTGAAGTTGAACGAACCACATAAAAATCGACCAATTCATGCCTGATCATCTGCGGGTTCCTGTCATCCGCAAGCTCTACCATTAATTCTATTCGGCCTAGCGGCCACGAGTTTTCTCCGGAAAACCCTGATAGCGTAATATCAGGCTGGCGTAACTGCGCTTTGACTTCTGCCGGAAGGAAACGATAACAATGCTCATACATAATATCGACACCGCTGCCAGTGTCAACATGCATGCGCTTAACCTGGATTCCGCAATCAGGGATGCGACACTTGATGATAATGGGCTCATTAATGGAATCAATTGACATTACAGGAGGGAAAGTGATTGGGAGAAGCTCCCAATCTTGGTGATCATTGTACTTTCTCCGCTGGCTGATTTTCTCTGCGTCAACCATGTTAATGGTTAAGTCGGCATTTTTCGCTTTGTCAACTTTCTGCCACGCGAAAGTCTTAGACTTCGAAGCCTCTTCTGCGACCTTTCCCTTGTCCTTTTTAGGTGGTTTTAGATGATCCAATTTGCCCGCGCGAAGCGCCTCCAGAACCCGTTCCATCAAGTTTTTACACCGATTGGTGTCGTGACCATAATCGTCATGAAATTCACAATACTTTGTTTTGTCCCGCTTACCAAATTCCGTAAGCGGAGTTGGGACCGCAAAGGTCGCGCACACCGGTTCGGTTGCCAAAATTTCTTTTGGCGTTTTGGTCAAACTTTTAAGCAGCGCATAGTTCTGATTATTGATGCCGCGCTGATTATTGTTTCGATAATTGCCACTTGATTTCCCTTTATCATTCCTGATGGGACCACCGCTAGGATACCTTCCACGAGAGTTGTTACCACGATTTTGATCGCGCGAACGATCATCATCGTCCTTCCTCTCGTTGCGTGAGCTAGCTGTTGGAATGTCATTATATTCGCCACTCCGCATATAGTCGTGGCATTCATTAAGCGCCTCAGCATAAGTTGTTGGGACTGTATGGCGCAGACGCCTTACCAGTGTTGGATGACGTTCTGAGTTTATACCATGTATGAGTCCGGAAATTTGTTGCTCTGGTTTGAGATCTGGTATACGCAGGCACTCATTAGTATACCTTGTGAGAAATTCGCCCAAAGATTCCTTGGACTTCTGCACGATGTCATGGCATTCAATGTGAGTGCGCTTGCGTGGTCTCTGATTCTGATATTGCAGCAAAAACTTTGTCCGCAGATCCATAAACCCGGCAATACTACCTGCCGGCAACTTATTAAACCACTCACGAGCAATACCCTGTAGTGTCATAGGAAATATCTGACACGCAACCGGATCCACCCAGCCTTGAGTGCGCATTGCGCCTTCGAAACGCTGTAAAAAATCATCTGGATCGGTCAGGCCATTGTAAGTACCCAACGTGCTAGGTATCTTTGGTGCTGATGGAAACGGGTATGCGGATATATGCGGAGGAAACTTGTCAAAGGTAGTCGGTAGCTCGAAGGGTGGTTTAACAGGATCCCCTTTCAAGTTTGCAAAGAAACGCTTCATCATGTCCTGAACAAAGTCAGGTTGTGAAAATAAGTGAACCATATCAGGAGGTGCGGCCTGCATGAATTGACTTGCAAGATTTGCCTGCCCTTGAACATTTTGCCAAGGTTGACCCTGCGTATGCGGATATAACCAAGGCTGCTGCGTTGGAAAAGAGGGATAACTTGAAGACGCAGAGTACACATGTGGCTGTAAAGGAAGCGAAACCTGTGGCGCAGATATCTGCGAAACTTGAGGATACACACTTAAAAGCCCAACTGTATGCGCTGTGCTTTGCTGCTGCGCTGTTATCGGCGCCCAATGAGAGTTTGCATCTGGGATGACACCAAATCCCCAACTATTAAGTAACGTCTGCGCATCCGCAGGAGTTAAAAATTGTGAAACTGGGCGCGGTGGTTGCCAAGGTTGCAACGGTGTAAATGACGAATTCTGCTGAATGCTCTGCGTATGCAGAGGTATTGAAACAGTGGTACTGTAAATAGGTACCTGGCCGCAGCAAACCACATGCGGCCCCGTTGTTCCACCGCTAGTGCCTGCAAAGATGACCCTTGGATCCACTGACGAAAAGTCCAGCCGCGTGGTTGTGACTGGTGAATTTGCTCTTGGCGGTGTAACCCCGTCTGAATATATCGGCTTGTACCTCTGAAAGGGTTCGCCGGATATAGGTGGAGGGTATATCGTGTGCCCCGCCTGAATAGCGGCCCCCGTAGTCATAACCGGTGTATGTTGACTACCAGACGGTGCGTTCTGAACATCTGTTTGGGTATGTTCCGATGATTCCTCGGAAGTCATGATACTATTAAAGAAAAAATTCAAAAATTTTGTAAATAACGAGTCATACAATTCAAAACCTTAAAAGAAAAAGCAAATAAATAGTCTTGAATTAATTCGACTCTCAATGAAAGCACCACTTGATCATGCATATTTTAACCGTGGGGTTTAATATGCCTGCTCAATACATAAGGAGGGGCTTAAGGATCTTAGAACGTGGCTCTCCGGTCCGGCTACCGTGAATAACCCTGGCCGACATGATGATGTCGGCGGGGTGGCCAAGTGATTAAGTCCACCTCTGATAACGGTCGTCGATCAAGAGGCCCCAAATAAGGTCGTAGGTACTAGCTTACGAAAGACTAACCTGTTAACCTTGAAGAGATGCTGAATGATGCTGTTTTGCGTAATGTATCTCGTGTGTGATAGTTACGTAATATGCCGTGTCTGGTAAATGATGATTAGGGTTGTATTTATAGGCAAACCCTAATTCTAGAACCGTCCCAGATCACGCTAATCTCATCCATAACTGACTCCCCCGAATCACGGATATAATTATGGAAAAGATATTTACTTGACAGCTAAGCAACCGCCGTACCGGGAACAAAGGAATCAGATACAATCCGCATACCTCATACCGCACACAAGCACACGCATACGCATACTATTAAGCGCCCGCATGCATATGAGGTGCGCATGCGGGTTGCGGTATCATTAATTTAACTTATAATGAACTTTGTGTGTAGGCTGAAAATGATCTTGTTGGTCAAGAACTTCAAAAGCAACTTGAGGCTGCAGGTAAATCGATTCTCTGCATTTTTCTACATCTATGGTTTGGATTCTGTCTATTTTTTCTCTTTTGACAATTACGTGGTTGGTCCTTGTGGTTTAACCCACATTACGCGAGTGGTCCTTGTACTTTTTTTGACGTGGTTGGTCACTTTAGTTTGCACAAGTTACACTAGTAATCTGGGATAAACCACATAGACCAACCACCTAATTTTATCTTCTCTTTTTGCACACGATTCCGTGTGGATATTCTTAGTGTACTCCCTTGGCTCACACTTTGTCTTTAAAAATCGGAAGGTCCATCTTTAAGTTAAAGGTTCTTTTAAGTTTTTATGTTTTGTTTATTTATTTATTTATTTATTATTATTATTATTATTATTATTATTATTATTATTATTATTATTATTATTATTATTATTATTATTATTATTATTATTATTATTATTATTATTATTATTATTATTATTATTATTATTATTATTATTATTATTATTATTATTATTATTATTATTATTATTATTATTATTATTATTATTATTATTATTATTATTATTATTATTATTATTATTATTATTATTATTATTATTATTATTATTATTATTATTATTATTATTATTATTATTATTATTATTATTATTATTATTATTATTATTATTATTATTATTATTATTATTATTATTATTATTATTATTATTATTATTATTATTATTATTATTATTATTATTATTATTATTATTATTATTATTATTATTATTATTATTATTATTATTATTATTATTATTATTATTATTATTATTATTATTATTATTATTATTATTATTATTATTATTATTATTATTATTATTATTATTATTATTATTATTATTATTATTATTATTATTATTATTATTATTATTATTATTATTATTATTATTATTATTATTATTATTATTTTGTAAAGTGGTTCTTTTGGTTTTGTGGTCTAACGGGTTGACATATTATTGTTCAGAGAATGAACTAAAACAAGTGCAGGCATTGTTCAATGAAGCTGCGGATAACTGTCTCAACTTGAAGAAACCAGACTAAATGTAGACACCAAAGATAATATCTAATTAGGTGAACAGTTAATTATTAATTATTTGAATAAAAGTGTTTGAATTCTCATTTTTCTGATTGAAATCTTTGTTTAGGCGAAGAATGAAGTTCAGCTCATATTATATTCATTCATGAAGTGTCTGGTTTTATTTACAAATTACATTATAGTTGACGAAGCGTTTTAAGTGATTGAATTTGCACTTGACTTTCATTTCGTTTGGTTTGATTGGATCTAAAGTTCTCTTTTCGTTAGAGAACATAACCCGACACCTCTTGTTTGTGCATTCAAAAAACTTCGGCTTGCCCATAAAGCTACTTAAAAGTTCACTATATGTTCTATAAAAAACGAGTTAACGAAACTTACCGCAAACTGTAGAGTTCGGTTTTCCAAGTTAAGCGTAATAGAAAATATTATAATCCTTATAGTAAAGTACACACCATAAAACTATGATATGTAGTTATGCGCTAAGTGGGAACAAAGCAAGATCTTCAAGTTTGTTAAACTGCAAGGTGATGCCAGATTAGTTTTAAAATCAGATTTTAAGACTATTAAGACGTGCGCTTCCAACGAGTTTAGATAATAGATCCTAATAGCCAATTCAAACTTAAATGGGTTCAGCCACAAACGCGAAAACAAATAATTGTTGAAATCGAAAAGAGGTGTTAAAATCGGAAGACCTCGAAATGGTTACAAAGACATCCAAAAGCAAATTCAAACGAAAAAACAACTGCGTAGAGGAGTTGACAACAACAATAATGTGGTAGCAACTCCACTACTTGAGCGATCCTTCTTCTTTTGCTTACATCAAGTCGCCTCTGCCTTCCAGTTTCAAGCATTTCCAACCAAACATGAATTCAAGGCACACATACATGCTCACTGCACATCAAATTATATGAACTCGTTACAAATTATTTTAGCAGAACAATGTAACACTTTCCACATATAAACGGAATGTTTGATTTTATTTTAGATTGAAGAAGTGATTAAAGAATGTTTTTGAAAAAAACAACTTCCGTGATCATGTTACAACAGAAAATCAAATTCCTAGAAATAATATAATGTCAGTATTTGATATTTTACCTGATGCTGCTGCTGCGGTTGTGGTTGCTGTTGAACTTGAGGGTAACCACCATATCCAGGATAGCCTCCATAATACATAGCAGGATCTTGTGCAACTGGAGTATAACCATAAGTCTCGTATCCCTGTCCATACCCATAGTATCCAGCACCGTTGTATTGACTTTGGTCAACCTGAGGCTGAAAGATCTAAGATTTTAGTCTAACGTGGCTTCTTAGATTAACATGCAGTTAATTTGGGTTTAGATTTGTCCTTCAAAACGTCAAATATGTTGATTTAAAGAAAATGCTGACGAAATGCAAACAAACCAAATAAACCCACGGGCTTCTGGCCTAGCAATATCAAGGGAACTCATCAATCTAATCTTGTGGCTGTGAGTTCGAGTCCCATCGTGGACAAAAAGGGTGTGTCGTGTGTCGTGTGTGTGTGTGTTTGTTGTTCCCAAAAAAAAGAGGAAAGTATAAAACTACCTGAACCCTTCCCAGATTCTGTGAACCTAAATTATTATGTGTTCTGGGACCTATTTTTAAGGCGTCTACTTTAATAATTCAAGCACGATGTACTTTTAACCTAAGTAATCAACCGTTCATAAAAGCCTAGTACACGATATTAGTCGAAACTTGAATCATTGTATTTTAGCATTTAATAGACCAATGTTCGGAGTATCATACCCAGTGAATGAGGGAATCCCAGTTCACCCAAATCTTAATCTTAATAACCATTAATTAACATCCACTTGGTAAAAAATGCTTAAACAAACCTGTTTATTCGAAGGACTACGACCCCATGACAGGCGTACAGTTTGCCCACCTATAACAGTTCCCTGTAACATTCTCAGTGCTTCTTCAGCACAGCTTCTGCACATTCATGACATAAACCACGCATTTAGAGATATATTCTCAGTTTAACTCGTAAGAAACAAATCCGATAAGTGACAAAAAGGCAGGTACTGAAATGGGTAAAGGTGATTTCGGGTCAACACATGTAAATTTTGTCAGGACAAAACAAGCCGTATGTGGTTACCCATGCACAATGCTTTGCGCAAAATATAATTAAATGTATTTAACTATTTCAATACTCAAGTTTAGGAATAAAATTACTCGAGATTTTAGGCAGCTAAGAAAATATTAATCGACTATGAACAACTTTGTGCTAGTTCAGCGTGTTTTATTTTTTGTTACTTTAAACAGGTCAAATTAGTACCCAAAAAATACACATACCTATCAGCAAACTGGACAAAACCACACCGCTTGCCCACAGGAATCTTCACATGGACTAACTGTCCGTATTGGCTGAATACTTGCTTAAGGTGGTCATCTGAAATATTAGGATCCAAACCACCAACAAACACCTGCAATCAAATTTTTCGAATACTTAGTAAACTTAGTTTTAAAATGTAATGTCTGTAATGAGAACAAATTACTAACAGTAGTATTATTTGGATCCTCATCATTCTGTGTTCCTTGAGTATTCTGGTATGATGCTGCAAATAAAGAAAATTTGAACAGAGTTACAAATATATGCAAGTGATTTTAGTTCCATTTTAATGTCTGATATTGACAGTTGAAGTCAAGATGTAATCACATAACTCAAATAAAAAACAGAGGTTACACAGGACCAATAAACTACAATTACAAGCCTTCAAGATATTAATGCAAAAGCACTACCCAGATTATAACAGAATGTGGAAATATAACGTAAATCTTAGAATCAACAGCAATTAGCAAGAACACACATTTGTCGCTAAAATATTCACATGCCAGGCATTAAATTTTGTCGTTCGTTTTCATGTAGCTAACCACGGTTGGAAAAGTCTCAAGACGGAGACGAGTCTTGGAACGACTAGTCGTGGATTCAGGGACCTAGTCAGACGCTGACCAACGTTATTATCTGCCAGCTTTTTTTCTTCAAGATCATTAAAAAGTCACCGAAATCATGAAATGATCACCATTGTAGCCAGCTAATCGAAGTCAATTCCATCACATTGTTCTACAAGTTGTAAAAAACCTCACCACTATCACAGTGAGATTCTGTTTGCCAAAACCTTTAGGCATGTACTTGTACACTTTAAACCTTACAAGAAAATACTTGCGCGACAGTATTCAACACTACTAGAGTGTAAAGACTTAAAAGGTGTCTCGAGCGCTAAAAAGTTTCTGTTTTGAACATAAACCCATAGATTCAAAAATCCCACAATCTTTTCTACTCGTCGATTAAGTCGGTTAAATCTCACTTGATAAGTATATATAATGATCATGGCTTATCACAAGACCAAGATAAAAAATTATTATTTAGTGATGCTGAAACAACTCCAAGCTCCATAGAACATAAACGAAGATTCCAAACTAGTAATAGTGTTCACGAAAGGATAGTAAGGATAACAAGATCAGGATTACAATAAACTTGTAATGTAAGCTCTAAACTGATAAAGATGGTTAAAAAATGGTACGATAACACTAAACATTAAGTAAAATGACAAAAACAACGTAAATAAAGCTTGAACAGGAAAAAGAACCAAGTAACAACTATAAATATAAAAAGAGACATAACCAGAAACTAAAGCGGAGAAAATAGTGGTAAAAAAAATGAATGACAGGAAAGTATAACTTGACTGGAAGGAAAAAACAGTATTAAAAGACTTGAAAGAAAATTAATCTAAAACTGTCGCCTTGAAAAACTGAAATAAACGAAAAAGGGTAATTTAATGGCTCAAAATTTAATACTGACCTAAACAAGGCCACCCTTTAAAGGGGAAACTATTTCTGCTGAAATCGGCGCCAGGCCATTACATGATAAAGCCCCTTGATGCCCTGCTTTGAGACAACATTAGTTCTAATAAGTTTTTCAAGTTCAATACATGATGAGAATTTAATGGCCAAAATTGCTCAAAGCACGCGAAGGAAATAACTCTGCAAGCTCTTGAATATCTTCGAAATTCAAATGCAACACTAATGAATTAAACTTAAGAAGCCTAATTAACAAAGCCAGACGAGATGCTTCTAGCAATTAATAGTTAAATAACACATAAAATATCCCACAACCAAACCACAAAATGGATATTAGCATATGCATATGTTATATGTTATCTCAACAATTAAAATTCAAAATAAAGTTAGAGATACCTTTTGGGTACTGTTGTCCACTAGCAATATTTTTGTTAGCAGCTGGCCCAATACGCATAGGTCTGGTTGAGCATAATCTTCCATTCATTTCAGTCATAGCATGTAATTGTTCAGTCTCATCTCCAAACTTAACAAATCCATAACCTTTTGTGCGTCCAGTAATTCGGTCAGTTACAACTTTTGCACTCTTCACAGATGGGTAAACAGCTCTAAATGTCTCCTGTAATGTATAATCTGTAACATCCGCCGCTAAATCCCCAACAAAAATGGTAAAATCCGGACCACTATCAGCACGTTTTTCACCACCACCAAAAGAAGCCCAGTTCAGCCTAAAGTTCTGCTCAACGTTAGGCATAAGAGTACCGTTATACGTCTGCAAATGCCTTTCTGCAGCAGCACGGCTAGCAAACTCAATAAAACCATAACTTTCAGATTGTCCCGTTTGCTTGTTTCTGATAACTTTTGCAGATATCACCTGCAAACATTCATAATTCATAACACCATTAATACATTTACCAATTTTAAACGTAACCTTGATAAGAAGGTTCAACAAACACATTAAACTTAGTAGTATCCAAACAATCACACTTCACACATTTCATTTAATACATAATCATAACTAAAGAAATATATTCACAAAATCCTTATCTTCTTATTTTAAAAATGAAAAGTATCAATCTTGTAATATTAATTAACAAAAGTTAACACACAACCCAAATAGCATAATATTTGGTCTGAAGATCTGCAGACATGACCATGTCTGTAAAGAAGATGTGGTCTAAATGTCTGTATAACCAAGAAGATGTGGTCTAAATGTCTGTATGACCCATGTTTGTTTTTAATTCTGTCTACGGCACTTAGAAGCATATTTCTATGTGTGCGAGGGTGCAGACATAATAAGACATTATTTTATCTTATGTCTTCTGAAAAACAAACTGTCTACGGAACAAATGTCTGCGAGCGCGAAGACATAATAAGATCTAAGATCTGCAGACAGAAAAACAAACTACACCTAAGACATATACGCATATTCATACAAATTTAAATAATTAATTAAAAAATAAAATTGATGTATACCTCGCCAGATTGGGCAAAGCAGCTAACGAGATACTGTTCATCCATCCAATACTGTAAATCACCGATCCAGAGTGTACGGATCTCATCGGCCGTAGCTGGTTGATGAGGCGCACCGCCAGCGGACGGTGGTACAGCGTACGGTGGAACGACGGCCGGTACTGCGGCAGCCGGTGGTGGTTGATTGTAGGTGTACATCTGCTGCGGTTGTTGGAATTGTTGTTGTGGCGGCGGAGGCTGTTGTTGATTCATCATCATCCATTGTTGGTACCGTTGATCCATTACCGCCGGTGTCGCTGGTTGCATACCGAAACCCTAGAATCAGAGACAGATAGATACAGAAGGAGATTGGGGATTTGAGGATGTAACTTTGGAGTATTTATAATTTTTAAGCCCTTTTGTTTTGTGGTTTTTTCATTTTTTACCCTTCTAGCTTTCTCAAATAGGAGATGATATTTCCAACATTAAATTTACTTCTTCCATCAAAATTATCTAAACTACCCTTAATGAATGTATTACACAAAACTTGTAAAAAAATTTATAATAATTTATTAAGGGGTGTTTTAGGAAATAAACATCAAAATATGGTGGAAGAAGTAAATTTGATGTTGGCAATATCATCTCCCTTCTCAAATACGAGTACTTATCAAGTTCGTTACACAAAGTGTCTTTTTTTAATATAACATCCGTTATAACAAAGATTTATGAGAGGTTAACAATACCCCAGAAGTTGATGATATAGGTTTTTACCAGTGGGGTTAGCAAAAATATGGTCTTTGTCAGATGCTAGCACGTTGTAGTTTATGAGCATATCAACCACCATATGACTGGATATCTGGAGCAGACGTGTAAGAAGGCATGACCATTATGAGTGATGGCAAAACCGTAGCTTTGTACTATAGTTAGCGACATGTCTAAGAGTGTGGTGTATTAGGTAGAGAACTGATATCACACTATTGACCAATAGGTCATTGTGTCCTTATTTACTCGTTAGTCTTGATGTGTTCTCATGTGTGTATACCACTTACGACCTTACAAACTCTGTTGTGGTCTTTCGAACATCATAAGTTTTAAATATTTTGATGTCGTTTCGTACAATTTATAATTCAAATATTTGTAACAAATTCCCGCCCTCGTTGAAAAAAATTATATGGATCTGTCACCATTATATATATGATCCCGGCGCATGGGTCATCACTAATGTGGACACAATCTTCTTATGGTGCGATCAAGTGGTTACTCGAGAGTATTTATCTATCTAAGTCCGACGTGACCTCAACATGGAGGACATTATGAACGTGAACTCGTAGCCTTCCCTATGTAATATGCCATGACACCAACACATGGGTCAAGATGAGTGCTTGCGGATTGCGTAGCTCGTCAAGACAAAGGTCGAATGAATGTGTCAATAGACATCATACACATTGTAATTGTAATTGTAACATATACTAGAACATAAAAGTTACGAATAGCAGCTTCTGTTCGTTATCAGCTAACGAGCTAACGAGTGACATTTCAGTTTCAATTAAGCCTCCGGATTAAAACAAATACGGATATACTTTTTAGTGTCCTACGCAGTGACGGATCTAGGAATGTTAGTCAGTGGTATCACTGAATTAATAACCGAATTTTTTTCTACATGATGGCTTATTTTTATGGGAGTTTTTGGATCTGACAATGGCAGCTTTTACATAATCAAGTCACAAGGTTGTCTTCAGACATGTGCAAAGTGTGTAGTCGCACATGGCTCAACAAATTTGAGGGACCCATGACCTTTTAAGTTCCATATAATAGTGTACATTTATTTATTAATATATTTTTTTTTTAAATTCGCCCGCACTGCAAACAAAGATTATTAATATTAATAGCTTCTTTATTATGTATTAAATTTGTTAATAAATTTTAAGTACGTGAAGTTTTATTAATCTAATAAATTTCAAGTTTAAATTTATTTACTACTCCGTATAAGTTTAGGATAACAAACTCTTGTGAAATAAACATGCTATAATATTTAAGCATAACAAAGAGTTACATGATTTTAAATTATGAATGTGTGTTTGTATATAACGAGTTTTGTGGTTAGCCGTGTTTCGCTGCGGCTGAAGCGCGGTTGACTAATCATGAGTTGTTTTTTTCTAGTGACGTGTTACACGATATATTTATTATTGACATAATATTTCATTTGTACATAGTTCTATAGTGACGACTCGGAAATTTTCGACCAAATTTAAACTTAATCTTTATATGATTTTGACAAGATAAGCAAAGTCTGTTAATGGTGTATCCTATCGTATACACGCATAAAGGCACAATATTCGCATGAAAATAGCATCAGGAATACGGAGAACAATGGTTTTATGAAACTGTCCGTCAAGCGTTCTCCGCTGTGCAGGCTGCTTCCGTCATGCATAAGCCCTGAAGGCCGCCTAGCGCTTAAGCCCTGGACGGAGAGCGCCACATTCAGCGTAAACTTCGGATCACAAATAACATAACGTATCATCATCTGACACGTGTCCCCGAACAATCTGGTGGATCTGTCACTATAAATAGACCCCTTGGGTTGTCATTTTACACATTCAGACATTCTGACAACTTGTGAGTAGAGACTTCACCTTTCTCTCTCACATAGTACTTTCTCTCACTAGAAGTCATCCGGCCAACTGCTAAACGCTAAACTGACAACAGATTGATTAAGCCACCCCACAGATTTCCAGATCTGTGTACCGGGTCTGCAAGGATTATTTTCCAAGGGTAAAATTCAATCGGCAACACTCCCCCACCTTTAGCTAGATCACTTCTAGTATTGTGCTAACACACTAAGCCTTACCTCATAAGGAAATAGGTGTTAACATCTGTAATGTTGAGTCTCGAAAATTTTAGAACTATGTTCATATATTCAATTACCCTTTTGACTATACTCAACGATTCACGAATGTAACGACCCGTCAAAATCGCTATTGACGCGGCACGTTAATCATTGATTCCACAGTGAGGTTTTGACCTCTATATGATACGTTTTGATAAAATATTGCATTCATTAAAATAAGTGACTTTCTAAACATAGAAAGTTATAAACATGTGGGCGAGTGCTTAGGTATAAGCAAAACCCCGAAATACATAAGTCTTTAATTTACAGGTTGACATCACAGTCCAATTATTTATTACACAACGCAGTTTTATTTTGAATGCAATAAACTTTGTACAAAGCATGAGAGACTCCATGCAGGCAACAAGCACATCACAGCGGAAGCATTCTAAGGACCTGAGAATAAAACATGCTAAAAAGTCAACACGAATGTTGGTGAGTTATAGGTTTAATTGCTCGAGTCATAAACATATATACAGATAGACCACAAGATTTCATCAAAAGTTTATCAATAGATTCTACGTAACAGAGCACCCTGGTAACTAAACTTAACGCTATAGTGATAATTACCCCATTCGTTTTAATACACGCAAACCAACGTGTCATAAACTCAAATAACATACGTCCGTTAAAAGGCTAGCGCTCTAGCTCGGACGGGGATGTCAAGCCCTATGGATCCATATACAATTATTCGCGCCCACCAGTCCATATCCTATGTACTGGCAGCTACTAGTTACCAAAGCTAAGGGATTTTCGGTTTAACTCAGTGTAGAATTTAGTATGTACTTGTGTCTTATCGCGTTTAAAATAAATTGCATGTATTCTCAGCCCAAAAATATTTAAAGTATTTAAAAAGGGAGACTATAACTCACAGTTCATATTGAGACTCAATATTGTAGGCAAATTGCGTAGACGTAATGATGGTAGACGACTGTATGGTTGGCCTTGGATTCAAGAACAATACCCCGAACAATACCCAATATTTCTTTAGCTTAAAGCGGTTTGAAACCCGAATTAAAACACCCTCGTATATACTTTATATACTTTATTATTATTAAACTTAAATTATAATTATAATTATAATTATAATTATAAATATAAAAATTGATTAAAGAAAATTAAAGTGTGAAGAGTTCGTGCAGAAATCTGGCGTATTTATAATACTTTTCGATTTACTGTAGCTCATGCGATCGCATGAGTTTTCAGTGTTTTTGCCATACGATCGCATGGCCGTCTTTTCCGTTTTTGTTTTGCTAGTTCGTCGACATCAAATAGTGTTTACTGTAGCAAAATAGTGTGTACTGCAGCAAATAGTGTGCACTGTAGCAAATAGTGTTTACTGTAGCAAATCACTGTAGTAAAGTCGTTTTCACTGTAGCACTGTAGCAAATACGGTTTCACTGTAGCAAATAGTGTTTTACTGTAGCAAAGTCATTTTTACTGTAGCAAATAGTGTTTTACTGTAGGAAAGTCGTTTTTACTTGTACATATATATATATATACATACATATAATTGTTCATGAATCGTCGAGAGTAATCAAAAGTAATTGTATATATGAAATAGTTCTAAAATTTTGAGACTCAATCTAACAGACTTTGTTTAACGTTTTAAAATAATAAATCGTATAGAGAATTGGTTTAAATAAGTCAAAAATTTCCGGGTCATCACAGTACCTCCCCGTTAAAGAAAATTTCGTCCCGAAATTTTGAGTAGTACCTGTTTCATGAGCGATATCAGTAAACAAATGTGGATACTTTTGCTTCATTTGATCTTCACGTTCCCAAGTAAACTCGGGTCCTCGTCTAGCGTTCCAACGAACCCTAACTATCGGTATTTTGCTTTGTTTTAATTGTTTGACCTCACGGTCCATGATTTCAACAGGTTCTTCGACAAAATGGAGTTTATCATTAATTCGTATTTCGTCAAGAGGAATTACGACATCCTCTTCAGCTAAACATTTCTTCAAATTTGACACGTGAAATGTGTCGTGAACGCTACTAAGTTCTTGCGGTAGCTTTAATCGATAAGCAACTGTTCCAACTCTTTCTGTGATTTCAAAGGGTCCTACGTACCTAGGACTTAACTTTCCTTGTTTACCGAATCGTACTACGCCTTTCCAGGGTGACACTTTCAATATGACTTTGTCGCCCACTTGAAATTCTAGTGGTTTTTTTCTTACATCAGCATAACTCTTTTGGCGACTCATGGCCGTTTTCAATCGCTGTTGTATTTGAATGATCTTTTCGGTGGTTTCATGAATAATTTCTGGTCCAGTAAGTTGTCTTTCTCCTACTTCACTCCAATAGATAGGAGATCTGCACTTTCTACTGTAAAGTGCTTCAAATGGCGCTGCGTTGATGCTCGTATGATAGCTGTTATTGTATGAAAATTCTGCCAACGGTAAGTGTCGATCCCAACTGGTTCCAAAGTCAATCACGCATGCCCGTAACATGTCTTCCAATGTTTGTATTGTTCTTTCACTTTGACCATCTGTCTGTGGGTGATAAGCGGTGCTCATATCTAATCGAGTTCCCAATGCTTTTTGTAATGACTGCCAGAAACGTGATGTGAATCGGGTGTCGCGATCAGATATGATGGAGATAGGTACACCATGCCTGGAAACTACTTCCTTCAAATATAGGCGTGCTAATTTCTCCATACTGTTTGTCTCCTTTATTGGTAGAAAGTGAGCTGATTTAGTTAGACGATCAACTATCACCCAAATAGTATCATGACTACTTGTAGTCCTTGGCAGTTTCGTAAATAGTGTTTACTGTAGCACTGTAGCAAAATACGGTTTCACTGTAGTAAATAGTATTTTACTGTAGCAAATAGTGTTTTACTGTAGCAAAGTCATTTTTACAAAGTGATCAAATATAATATTAACTTGGTCATAAAACGTTTTGATTTAAAACAATATTATTAAATATACTTTGATAAATAACGAGAAAATGATTTATTATAAAGACTTAATATATTATTAAATATATATTAATGAATAACGAGACGAGGAATTAAAGAAGCAAATGACCAAAACACTCGAACGTTAAAGTGACACTTCGAGTAATATAGTTTATTGATAATTTAAGTCTATATTTTGACAAAGGTATGAGTCACGAAACGTAAAGTACAATTTTTCTAAGCGTACGAAAGGACGTTCGAAAATCCGGAATCGAGACATAAACCGAGTATCAACGTACGAGTCAACGGACCTAAAATTACAAGTCAACTATGTACATGAATATAATATAATATATATATATATATAATTAATATAAATTTTATATATATATATATATATATATATAGTGGTAGGATCAAGAGGGAAGTAACCATTCGGGGGGAAGCGGGGGGAAGCAAAAACTTTTTTTTCGTTTTTTGAAAAAACTTTATTCACGAACATTATAGATGAGATGAAAATATGAACATTTAGTAGAGACACTTTGTGATAAATGTTTTTATTTTGGCGGAAAAATGCTCGAAGAAGTAATATATAACAATTATCATGTTTTTCGAGCGTATTTTGAGGTTTTAGCTATTGGGGTTTAGATATTAGGGTTTAGATATTAGGGTTTATAGGGTTTAGATATTAGGGTTTAGAAATTTAGGGTTTAGGGTTTAGATTTAGATTGAGTTTTTAACACGAACGGTTTAGAGTTTAGGGTAAACCCTAAACTGTAAATTGGGCTAAATTTTACTTCACAAAACATGAAGAAAAAAACGTTCATATTCTTCACGAACAATAATATCTTGAATGCTATTTTTGTCGATCATTTTCCCGCCTAAATAATAACATTCATCACGAAGTGTCTTTTCTAAATGTTCATATTTTTGTGTGATCTTGATTCCGGAAAAAAAATTCAAAAAAAACGAAAAAAAAATAATTTTGCTTCCCCCCGCTTCCCCCCGATTGGTTACTTCCCCATTGATCCTGCCCATATATATATATATGTATATATATATATATATATATATATATATATATATATATATATATATATATATATATATATGTATATGTATATATATGTATATATATATATATGTATGTATGTATATATATATATATATGTATATATATATATATATATATATATATATGTATGTATATATATGTGTATATATATATATATGTATGTATGTATGTATATATATATATATATATATATATATATATATATATATATATATATATATATATATATATATATATATATATGTCGACAAACAAGAAAAAAAAAAAAATTGTGAGCTGGATTTTGAGGCCATGCGATCGCATGGGAAATACGCATAAAACCCATGAGATCGCATGGGAGTCAGGAATCAGAATTCTTCTATAAATAGCCCAGGTTTCTGCAGAATCCATTACAATTCAATCTCTTTCTTTCTCTCAATATTTATATTTATTATTATTATTATTATTATTATTATTATTATTATTATTATTATTATTATTATTATTATTATTATAAATCTTATTATTATTAGTATTATTATACATAAAATACTACGACGAGGTCATGAGCAAGTTATTTTCAAAACAAGCTTTTCGAGCGGGATAGAGCTAAGGAAATTATGAGTTATCGCTAAGGAGGTAATGTGTATTATTCGGGGGTATTGCTCGTGAGGTCAAACTATTGTTTATCATTTTCGTTGCGTCTACGTACTTTCCTGCAATATTGAATCACAATATTGATATGTGAGCATTCATATCTTACCTTTTATATATTAATAGTGTATCCATGTCTAGTGCTTGGGTATATATGTTTATACATGCTTGTATGCTAAATTTCATCGTTAGATAGTTTATGATGAATCACGAATTTAATACATATACTACTGATATAAGGTATATAATATGCATGTTATTGGAAAGCTGGCGAAAAATTAATAACTTTTCATTTAGGAATCGCGTGATTTCGATGAACGAATTAAAAGTTATGGTCAACTGAACTATGATTGACGTTAATTGAAATTGCTTTTGAATCTACAATTTAAACAACTTATTTATAAGATTAATAAATTGGATTTTTGGATACTACTAGTCGAGTAAATGAATTCTTATATAAGACACGTCTCATTTTGCTAAACAATTGTCAAAGTTGACTCTTTGAGATGACTTTTGTTAACTTTTGCATGTCGGTCTTGAGCATTAGGATTGTGATACACTATGACCCGACCTAGCTTGTTAGACCTGTATTGACCAACATATGTTCTCTAGGTTGAGATCTATGGTTATTTTGCATTCCGAGTTTCGGTCACATTTCGGTGAATGACCTTATGTGCTGCTGAGGTGAGTTTCATATGCTCCATTTTTAATTGCTTTTGTAATCTATATTTTTGGGCTGAGAATAAATTCACTTTATTTTAAACGCAATGGATACAAGTACATACTAAATTCTACACTGAGTTTGAACTGAAAATCCATTAGCTTTGGTAACTAGTAAATGCCGATTATAAGAACCGGTGGGCGCGAATAGTTGTATATAGATCCATAGGGCTTGACATCCCCGTCTGTTCCAGGTATAGAAACCCTAGCCTGAACTATAAAATAGATGTATACTATTTGAGTTTAGTACACGTTGGATTGCGTGTATTGTACATGTTAGTTGCATGTATGTTAAAACAGGGGTACTTATTATAACGTTAAAGTTTAGTTACCAGGGTGCTCAATCTTTTAGAATAATTTGATAAACGTTTATGGATGAAACAACTGAAATCTTGTGATCTACCCGTATATACAGATTATGCGCAACATTAAAACTATGAACTCACCAACCTTTGTGTTGACACTTTTAAGCATGTTTATTCTCGGGTTCCTAGAAGTCTTCCGCTGTTTGCTTATATGTTATACAAGCTATGTGCATGGAGTCATACATGCTTTATTCGAGAAAATGTTGTATTCACAAAATCATCACCATGTATCTTATTTTGACTGCATTGTCAACGGATGTAGTATTGTAAACTATTATTTACGGTGATTGTCTATATGTAGAAATCATTAAATGTCAAGAACCTTAGAATTTTATATTCATTTACGGTGTGCCTTTTTGAAAGAATGCAATGTTTACAAAACGTATCATGTAGAAGTCAGTACCTCACTGTGAAATCGATGAATGATGTATTCGTCCAAATGGATTTGGACGGGTCATCACATCTATGGTCATTGTTCATTGCTCATTGTTTATACTATGTTATCGATATAGTACAAAGTAAGGATACATGGTTCTACCAAGCATGTTATACATTGGTACCTTTTTAGTAGTCTGTTAACGTCACTTATATTCTCTTATCGAATTTTAAAGTAGCATGATCCAATTTATAATATCTTTAATAAAAATAATTGTAAAGGGAAGAAAATTTAGAAAAATGGTTGAGCGAAAACTTTTATACGTATCATATAATGAAAAAGTGGGTTAAAAGTTCGATAAAAAAAATTTGAATTTTTTTTTAGAAAATGCGAGAAGAATTTAAAAAGGTTTTAAAGAAAGAATAAAAATATAATAAAAGTAATATTGTAAAAAAAATTGAGAAAAGAATAAAATAATAAAAAATGAGAGAGTTTAAGTAGAAAAATTAAAATGTATTTGAAGAATGGGAAGATTGAATTGAATTAAAAATTTGAAGAAGTTATTTTAAAAGATTTAATAAAAAATGTGCTAATAGGTAAAAAAAGAAAGTAAAAAAATAAGAGAGAGAGTTGGTGGGAATTGAACCCCTGACCCATTACCAAGTATATACTCTAACCATTGAACTATTTATGTGTTTGTTAAATTTATGAAAGAGTTTATATTTATCTGTAAACAAAAGTGTTTTTAAAATTAAATGCAAAAGTGGTAAAAAAAAATTGAGAAAAGAATAAAATAATAAAAAGTGAGAGAGTTTAAGTAGAAAAATTAAAATGTATTTGAAAAGTGGGAAGATTGAATTGGATTAAAAATTTGAAGAAGTTATTTTAAAAGATTTAATAAAAAAAGTGCTAATAGGTAAAAAAGAAAGTAAAAAAATAAGAGAGAGAGAGAGAGAGTTGGTGGAAATTGAACCCATGACCCATTACCAAGTATATACTCTAACCATTGAACCATTTTTGTGTTTGTTAAATTTATGAAAGAGTTTATATTTATCTGTAAATAAAAGCGTTTTTAAAATTAAATGCAAAAGTGGGCCGAAATTGGGCTGAAATTGGATTGTATTTACTGTTCATTCAATTCTCCAATTAAATATATATACAATATATAATATAATATAATATAATATTACAAAATAAGATTTGCTAAAAATGTATGATGATGTCCCAAAATTTATTAATTAATTAATTAATTTGTAAAAGATGAGGAGTAAAATATACATTTATATATAATATTAGGGTTAAATTATAAATAATCTATTAAAAGGGGAGTTACTTTATTGTTGTAGTAAAAGTATCGCAGGTCCCACAGTACGATTATTTTCCCTAAATTCATCTTCTTCTCCAAAACAATTAATCCTCTGCAACTTTTTTTTTCTATTAAACCCAAATATAAGATTTATATTAATTTCATAAAGGAGTTGGTGTCACTCAATAAAATTAGTGGTGTCACTCAATAAAATTTACACTATCCAAATGTGTAACTAATTAAAAACTCAATGGAAATTCCATTATATTACGAATTTCACTGGTAGTACGTGCTATCGGTTCAAAGCCAATAGATCCGCCCCTGATCCTACGTGCATAATTTATGTATTACATACCCTACTAAAAAGTTAGATAACCTAAAAAATTATTTAACAGACCCTCAGTAATATAATCTATGTATTACATACCATTCTAAAATGGGATAATTGTTTCAAAATGTACTGAACTTTCACCAAATTCCTATTGTATGCATCCAACTTTCAAATCTCCTGTTGTATGCATTCAACTATTTAAATGATTTTATTGTACGCATCAACTAACTTGTATATCAGGTATCAGGTTAATATGTAGAAAAACTTCGGGGTTGGTCCCTTGATTTAGCGTCGACTAAATTCTTTCGTTAAGTTTTATCTCATCCTACCATTTTCAATCCTACCATTTTCAAGAACATCTTCATCTTCAAGAATATCTTCATATTGACAACAATAAAATAATTCACGCTTTTTAATTTTCCTAAATCTAAACATTATTCTAAACCCTTATGCACAGATTGCAATGCTATGTATACTTTAACTACATATTTAACTACAGCTTCTTCTTTTAGAAGTCTATTACAACTTATAGGTACAAAGGTATTGTATCAACCCTAAATCAAAAACATATTATTGAAATTACCAGAAGATGGAGGATCATTAAAAGTCTAATACAACTTATAGGTACAAAGGTATTGTATGGTTAAATACATACAATAGAACAATTTAACAAGTTAAATGCATACAATAGAAAATCTGAAAGTTAGATGCATACAATAAGAATTTGATAAAATTAAATATGTTATAATTCAGTAGGCTTATAACTACCTTTAGTGGTTTGGTTCGTGTTATAATTCAGTAGGCTTATAACTACCTTTAGTGGTTTGGTTCGTGTTATAATTCTTTGTAGTATGAAGAATTAATAGTAGAGAGAAAAAGAATATATATTTCTTATTCTTGTAAGAAATTGGTGTGTATTCTTTCTTACATTCATCATCTATTTATACATAAGAATAATAACTGTATAGAATCAATCACGAGATATGAATTATAAATTTGTCTCCTAAATTTGAATTATTGTGGATGGAGATATAAATTTTCAAACATCCATTTTGGCTTTTTATAATTATAACACTCCCCCTTGGATGACAATTTTTGTTTCATTAGAGATCAACTAGTACTGCCTCGTTAAAAACCTTGCTAAAGAAAACTCAGTGGGAAAAAACTTTAACTAAGGGAAAAAGAGTGCAGCATGAGTTGACTCCCCCTCAAGTAGACATCAGTGAGCTGTTACATCCTTTTAACATGCCTCATACCAATATTGTGAACATGCGCTCTGAAAATAGTAGTTGGAAGTGCTTTGGTGAAAAAATCAGCAGAGTTTTTGCTGGATTAAACATATTTCATTTCAATCTGGTTGTTCTTAATGAGATCTTGAGTGTATGAGAAGAATCTAGGAGGTATGTGTTTTGTTCTGTCACTTTTGATATAGCCTTCTTTCATCTGTGCTATGCAAGCTGCATTATCTTCATAGATAGTTGTTAGACTTTTATCGCGTTCTAGTCCACAAGAATCAGTAATGAGTTGTGTCATTGATCTCAACCAAAAACATTCCTGAGTAGCTTCATGTAATACAATTACTTCGGCATGATTTGATGATGTTGCAACAAGTGTTTGTTTTTGAGAACGCCATGAAATTGCAGTACCTCCATTTTGGAATACATATCCAGTTTGAGATTTAGCTTTATGTGGATCGGATAAATAACCTGCATCTGCATAACTAACTAAATCTTGTTTTGAATCGTTAGAATAAAATAATTGTAACATCCCGCGTTTTTTCGTTAAATTTAATCTTAACACCGTCTTTTTTTTTTAAAACATAATATTTCGTATTTAAATTAATAGTTTCCGTGAGTAACGTTCATTATATTCCCGCTATTTAATTTTGACATCACCCGTTTACTCGAGCGTTTTAAAATATTCGTTTGGTTAATTACCGCACCCGCTTTGAAACTTGAGGGACCAATCTCGTCACTTGGCCAAATTGGGGCAACTAGTCACCACCTCCCCACCTTCCTCACCATTCAATCACCTCCATCTCTCTCTCTTTCTCTCTAGCAAGAACACACACACAAATACCCAATTCAAACATTCATCATCTAAATTCGGATCGGGAAGCAAACTTCAAAACAAATTACATATTCGTGATCCTCTCTTCATCCTCTACAATTTGATACCAACTTCATCTCGTTTGGGTAACATTTCTAAAACTCTTGATTTCTCTAAATTCGTGTTTTTGATTTGAAATGGTGTTAGTTAGTGTCTATGGCTCGTGTCTAGCATGAATATATGATTTACTTGCTCGATTTGTTGTTTTGAGTAACTAGTTTGAGTTTTTGAAATGGGTTTGCTTAATCCTTGATTTTGGATGAGTTAATGTTGTTAGATTGTTAAATTTCATGTTTTAATTGTGTTACTAGTATCACTAGCTTCGTTTTGATGTGTAGGTTGATTAAGAAAACTTCAAAAACCCGATTAATGATTTTGTGATGTTTGACTAGGGTTTGATAGTTCTTGACATGAACTTTTTGATGCTTAAATGCCATGAAATGGTAATTGTTAGTGTTTAGTTGTAATGTATGTTTCATTACCTTCAAAACGGCATATCGTATGTGTAAATTGGATTCCCGGATCATAAAATACGTTTTACGAACTTGAAACTTTGAAAATAAACCTTTCTTGATCAATTGACGAGTTTTCGATTATTGTAATTGATGTTTTTGCTTGTGAAAGGTAGTTAGTTGTATTCCTCGTCAAAATACTTTTTCGACGATATATGATAGGCATTATAAGTGTTTGCGGGTCAAGAGTTGGGTTGGAAAATGTTTTGGTTCGTGACTTGGACCATTTTTCTGCAAACAGCATTTTTCCCAGGTATGCACGCCGCGCATACCACCGCGCGCCGCGCGAATCCAAAATCCCAAATGAATGGCCCTTTAAGTCAAGTTCTGACCTGGTTTTACACTTGGGTGCGCGCCGCGCAACCCATTGCGCGCCGCGCAAAACCCCCAGGCCAGGCTATTGTGTTTTTAAATGTTCTCAAAATGTTTCTCGCTTAACCGTAACCCCGATTAACATGAAAATCGGCTATTGTGTTCATATATGATTTCTCATCAGGGGAAAATTGTCGGATACCCGACCCGATCCCGTTGACTTTGACTTTGACCAAGTTTGACTTTTAGTCAAACTTAACCAAACTTTTATGCAAATGTTCTAACATGCTTTTATACGTGATTCTTGCATGAAACTTGACAACATGATTCACATGCTATACTAATCGAGTCGTAACGAGCCATAGGACTAATTGAACACATTTCACCCGACCTTGTGTCGTAACCGGTTAATTGATACAACTTACTTGTTTAGGTCAAGGCTAAGCAACTTTCATGCATACGTTACTTTGTGAAGTACTTTTATACTCGTGCACTCGAGGTGAGATCATAGTCCCACTTTTACTCTTTTTGAACTTATATTTGGGATGAGAAAACATAAACGATTCTTTTGAACTAAGTGAACACAAGAACGGGAAAACAAACATTCTACATACGAGTTTAGAACAAAAATCCTCAATTCGATTATCATTAGTTACACTTGCCGGGTGTAAGCGAGAACTTATGTTATATGGCCATATGGGTTGACAACCCTCATCCTTGACGGTTCGCTACCGTCTACGGATGAAATATATTTTCGAGAATCAGTGTTTGTTCTAGCACTATGGATGGGGTATTCAATGGATGGAATGTTAAGCTTTGATAATTGGGTGCTCGTGAAACAAACTTTTGGAATGTATTACTATTATTTCATTGATGCAAATCTTGTGGTTCACTTGTACTTACTTACTTAAACCTATGATTTCACCAACGTTTTCGTTGACAGATTTCTATGTTTTTCTCAGGTCTTGCATGATATGTGAAACATGCTTCCGCTTACTATTTGATACTTGCATCCGATGTCGAGTATACATGCATTTCATGGAGCGTCTTTTGACTTTACTTTAAACCGTGTCGCCTAGATTTCAATCGTACTTATAACGTTGTAACTTAACTTTTGGTTGAACAATTCTTGTAAACTTTGAAAACAATCTTTATTTTGAAATGAAGGCGATATATTTTGGTCAAACGTTATCTTAAAGACTTATAATCAGGTAATGGGACCCACGTAGCCGACGCCGTCACTTGACGATTTGTCGGGGTCGCTACAAGTGGTATCAGAGCCTTGGTTGTAGGGATTTAGAGTTCATTTGTGTTCACCCCGAGTCATAGGGTACATAGGTGAATCTAGACTACAACCGGCATATAGACTGAAGTAGGAATTACTTGACTATTTGTGCATTTATACTCGAACTCTTCTATCATATCTAACTCGTATTCGATCTTGATCTTACGTTGATAAATTTTGTTGATGCGCCACCTTGACTTTATGAAGTAATGTTAAATGCACATGAGAATCAGGGTAATATAATTTCCGGGATTATATTACGGTGATTCACATGGACGTTCCGACATTATGACATAAAGAATTTAAGGCGAGTCAAGGAAAATTTTTCTCTATATCCTTATTCCATATCACGGTTAGTATTGTTAAGAATACTAATCAACGATATTCTTGTGTCATGAAGGAACAATGGCTCACCAAGGTCAACACAATACCCCTCTCGAAACTCTAGAACAAGCTCTTCAACGAATGATAGCCACCGCCGTGGGTACGGCCGTGGCCGATCACTTTTCTAACAACAACAATCATGGAACCGGTAATTCAAACGAAGGTTGCTCCTACAAGAACTTCATGAAGTACAATCCTTCCACTTTCGATGGAACCGGAGGACCGGTTACTCTCACCCGATGGTTTGAACAAATGGAGACCGTTTTTAACACAAGCGGTTGTCGAGACCAAGATAAGGTCAAGTTTTCCACCCTCACTTTCACCGGTATTGCTCTCTCATGGTGGAACACGTATGTACAATCAGTGGGTATCGATGAAGCCCTTACACTCTCTTGGACCGAATTAAGAGAAAGAATGATCACCGAATACTTCCCGCGCGATGAGACTCGAAGGCTCGAGCAAGGGCTAAGGAATTTAAGAACGGTCGGGAATGACCTCGGAGCTTATAATCAACGGTTTACCGAACTAGTCTCAATGTGTCCAAATCTCATGACTCCCGAATCCCTAAGAGTCGAACTTTACATGGATGGCCTCCCTAAGAGCATTCAACACAAGGTAATGACATCTCAACCCACTAACCTACAAGAGGCTTTAACAATGGCCCGCCAAGCCTTAGAAACGGTGAATGAAATGGAAGCACCGGCACCAATGGTCGAGAACCACCCGAGTAACAACAAAAGAACATGGGAAGCCTCTCAATCAAGCAACCACAACAATAACAACAACCCCGCCAAGAAGCCTTTTATCTCCAACGACAAGAAAGGCTATGCCGGAAAACTACCTTTTTGTAACGAATGCCACAAGCATCACTTTGAAGGATGTGGCAGGTTTCGCCACCGGCGCCAAGGACCCGTCGCTCGAAAGATGCCCAACGCACACAGAACGGGTGCTTGCTTCGAATGTGGCCAACTGGGTCATTTTAGGAATGTGTGCCCAAATAAGAAAATCAACCCCAACGCACGCCGTTGAACCTTCAACATCGACACCTAGGATGCCCGGAACGACGATGGACTAATAACGGGTACGTTTCTTCACAACAAACTGTATACTTCATACTTATTCGATTCCATTACCGCTAGACGTTTTACAACCAAGACTTTGACTTGTACTCATTACATTCCACCTTTTTCCCTTAGATACTACTTAGGCAATTTAAGCGACCAACGGAAAGATATTGTGTGCCTATAAATTCTATCGGAGGATATACGTTAAGAATATTGACTTGACACCTATAGAACTAGGGAGCTCAGAACCTATTCGTTAAGGAGAAATTGTTTCCCTACAACTAGGTATAGATTATTGTGAACTAAATAATTTTCGGTTGAAAACCGATACCCTCTTCCTCGTATCCATGACCACCTGATTACTTGCATGAATCCCGTGTGCATTCCAAAACGACCTCCGTTCCGGTTACCATCAATTGGGGGTTAAGGGAGACGATGTCTCCTAAGCCATTTTTCCGAACTCGCAACGTTAGTTGTAAATCTCTCCTAGTACCGTTTGATTTATTTAGGACTCCGTCCGTATTCCTGAACCTCCTAAACCACGTATGCAACTTATCTAGACAAAGCTGTTATCGTATTTATGGATGACATCTTAATTTATTTAAGTAAAGAAGGGAAACGAACAACATCACCATCTTACGCTCGAACTTTTGAGAAAAGAGCAACTCTATACCAAATTCTCCGAGTGAGAATTTCTGTTGAACGAAGTCCAATTTTCTAGACCATGATGTTAATGGTCAAGGCATTACAATCAATCTCGAAATCAAGCCACATATAATCAGGAAACTCTACCAACTCGGACTTGTATTCGTAAAAATCTTAGATCTCGTCTGTTATTACCGAAGATTCATTTCTGACTTTTCTCGTGTTACACGACTTTTAAACTCGTTAACTCACTAAGGAAAACTTTAAACCTCTCCGTGTTCGCACCTTGAGCGTGATACTTCACACCAACATTTCTAGTTAAAAATCGTATAGCAACAGATGGAACTCAAACATGGAAATATTTCTACTTGAACGCCGAAAGGCATACTCTCTCGACTCAAAAAAAAAAAAAAAAAAAAAAAAAAAAATCAACCTAACTAAAATTCGTTATTTTGCACGAAGAATTCGAATACTAAATTGTGGATCCGATCAATTTTCTCGTCATCCCGTACCACACTACCTACCTCTTTTATTTCACCGTCACCGTCTAATATTACTGGAATTTAAGATAACACACAATCCAACGATACTTCACTCTTCTTTGACTTAACGCCCTTGCGTCACTGATAATCGTCCAACCATTATTCAACCCCGAACTATACAATTACGTGTACTATCTCGTTTCTCTTTCAGACTTCATTTTTTTTTTTTGACAACTAGAGGCACGTTATGGCAACCTCGAGATGTAAGCTCATCCTATTCTAAGTCCTCGTTTCACTCCTATCTTCATCGCTCGCACTTCCGTTTAAGGGAACTCCTTGTAACATTTCTCCATGGATAGAGAAATTCATCATATTACATTAGTATCCGCCACGAGGGTGAATAGTCCTAACGAACATTTTTCGAACCCTAACTGACTTGTTCAAACGTATCTTAATAGATTCTATTCCAACACGGTGTATCTTTGTCAATTATTCCGTATCGAAATACTCGTTTCACTTCTAGTTTTACAAGAAACCTTGGAGACCCGCTTAGACACATGTACCGCGTATCTCCCACAACCGACGAACCGAGCAAACGTACGATTCAATCTTGGAAAGACATGTTGCAGACTGGTGTTGTCACCTTTAGTAGTTCCTCTTACAACGACAGCTATCACACGTATATTAACGCAGCACTTCCGAAACCCTATATGACCGCAAATGTCATACCCCTGTTCATTTAACCAAAGCAAATCACCGAATCTGAACTCCATCAAGAAACAACATTTAGGATCGTTCACTCAAGACGACCCGTAGTCGCCAAAGGGGCTATACCGATTTTCGACGTAAACCTCTCGAATCCCAAGTTAGTAACAGCGTAATATTGAGAACCCGCACCTTGGAAGGGTGTAATCCGTTTCGGGAATCAGGGAAAGTTAAACCCGCGACATGTTAACCCTTTTGAAACCTTGGGGCGTATTGGAACCGCTCCCTACCGTTTAGAACTTCCGACTCAATTAAGTTTCCGTTTACCCTACATTTCGTGTAACAAACTTAGAAACGTGTCCTGCGGAACAGGAACGTGCAATCCTGCTGGATACATCAACTATCGATGACAAACTTCTCTTCATAGGAAAACCAGTTGAAACCGGGGATCGTAAAAACCGAACCTTAATGCAACGTAAAACCCTGACTATCCAAATTCATGAGAACCCTCAAGAACGTACTTTCACTTATTCATATCATTGACAACGTAAAGTCTCGAGTAAGATTCAACAACTACTACTTCCAACTAAATTTCGGGACGAAATTTCTTTTGAGGCGTGGATAATGTAACATCCCGCGTTTTTCCGTTAAATTTAATCTTAACACCGTCTTTTTTTTTTAAAACATAATATTTCGTATTTAAATTAATAGTTTCCGTGAGTAACGTTCATTATATTCCCGCTATTTAATTTTGACATCACCCGTTTACTCGAGCGTTTTAAAATATTCGTTTGGTTAATTACCGCACCCGCTTTGAAACTTGAGGGACCAATCTCGTCACTTGGCCAAATTGGGGCAACTAGTCACCACCTCCCCACCTTCCTCACCATTCAATCACCTCCATCTCTCTCTCTTTCTCTCTAGCAAGAACACACACACAAACACCCAATTCAAACATTCATCATCTAAATTCGGATCGGGAAGCAAACTTCAAAACAAATTACATATTCGTGATCCTCTCTTCATCCTCTACAATTTGATACCAACTTCATCTCGTTTGGGTAACATTTCTAAAACTCTTGATTTCTCTAAATTCGTGTTTTTGATTTGAAATGGTGTTAGTTAGTGTCTATGGCTCGTGTCTAGCATGAATATATGATTTACTTGCTCGATTTGTTGTTTTGAGTAACTAGTTTGAGTTTTTGAAATGGGTTTGCTTAATCCTTGATTTTGGATGAGTTAATGTTGTTAGATTGTTAAAGTTCATGTTTTAATTGTGTTACTAGTATCACTAGCTTCGTTTTGATGTGTAGGTTGATTAAGAAAACTTCAAAAACCCGATTAATGATTTTGTGATGTTTGACTAGGGTTTGATAGTTCTTGACATGAACTTTTTGATGCTTAAATGCCATGAAATGGTAATTGTTAGTGTTTAGTTGTAATGTATGTTTCATTACCTTCAAAACGGCATATCGTATGTGTAAATTGGATTCCCGGATCATAAAATACGTTTTACGAACTTGAAACTTTGAAAATAAACCTTTCTTGATCAATTGACGAGTTTTCGATTATTGTAATTGATGTTTTTGCTTGTGAAAGGTAGTTAGTTGTATTCCTCGTCAAAATACTTTTTCGACGATATATGATAGGCATTATAAGTGTTTGCGGGTCAAGAGTTGGGTTGGAAAATGTTTTGGTTCGTGACTTGGACCATTTTTCTGCAAACAGCATTTTTCCCAGGTATGCGCGCCGCGCATACCACCGCGCGCCGCGCGAATCCAAAATCCCAGATGAATGGCCCTTTAAGTCAAGTTCTGACCTGGTTTTACACTTGGGTGCGCGCCGCGCAACCCATTGCGCGCCGCGCAAAACCCCCAGGCCAGGCTATTGTATTTTTAAATGTTCTCAAAATGTTTCTCGCTTAACCGTAACCCCGATTAACATGAAAATCGGCTATTGTGTTCATATATGATTTCTCATCAGGGGAAAATTGTCGGATACCCGACCCGATCCCGTTGACTTTGACTTTGACCAAGTTTGACTTTTAGTCAAACTTAACCAAACTTTTATGCAAATGTTCTAACATGCTTTTATACGTGATTCTTGCATGAAACTTGACAACATGATTCACATGCTATACTAATCGAGTCGTAACGAGCCATAGGACTAATTGAACACATTTCACCCGACCTTGTGTCGTAACCGGTTAATTGATACAACTTACTTGTTTAGGTCAAGGCTAAGCAACTTTCATGCATACGTTACTTTGTGAAGTACTTTTATACTCGTGCACTCGAGGTGAGATCATAGTCCCACTTTTACTCTTTTTGAACTTATATTTGGGATGAGAAAACATAAACGATTCTTTTGAACTAAGTGAACACAAGAACGGGAAAACAAACATTCTACATACGAGTTTAGAACAAAAATCCTCAATTCGATTATCATTAGTTACACTTGCCGGGTGTAAGCGAGAACTTATGTTATATGGCCATATGGGTTGACAACCCTCATCCTTGACGGTTCGCTACCGTCTACGGATGAAATATATTTTCGAGAATCAGTGTTTGTTCTAGCACTATGGATGGGGTATTCAATGGATGGAATGTTAAGCTTTGATAATTGGGTGCTCGTGAAACAAACTTTTGGAATGTATTACTATTATTTCATTGATGCAAATCTTGTGGTTCACTTGTACTTACTTACTTAAACCTATGATTTCACCAACGTTTTCGTTGACAGATTTCTATGTTTTTCTCAGGTCTTGCACGATATGTGAAACATGCTTCCGCTTACTATTTGATACTTGCATCCGATGTCGAGTATACATGCATTTCATGGAGCGTCTTTTGACTTTACTTTAAACCGTGTCGCCTAGATTTCAATCGTACTTATAACGTTGTAACTTAACTTTTGGTTGAACAATTCTTGTAAACTTTGAAAACAATCTTTATTTTGAAATGAAGGCGATATATTTTGGTCAAACGTTATCTTAAAGACTTATAATCAGGTAATGGGACCCACGTAGCTGACGCCGTCACTTGACGATTTGTCGGGGTCGCTACAATAATCCCAAATCAGCAGTTCCTCGAAGGTATCGAAATATGTGTTTGATTCCATTCCAGTGTCTTTTGGTAGGAGCTGAGCTGAACCTTGCTAACAAATTAACTGCAAAAGAAATGTCAGGTCTTGTACAATTTGTAAGATACATAAGAACTCCAATTGCACTAAGATATGGTACTTCAGGTCCCAGGATATCTTCATGATCTTCACATGGACGAAATGGATCAGTGTCAACATTAAGTGATCTAACAACCATAGGAGTACTTAATGGTTTTGCCGTGTCCATTTTGAAACGTTTCAAATTCTTTTCCGTATAAGTTGTTTGATGTACAAGTAAACCATTAGGCATATGCTCAATCTGCAAACCAAGGCAATACTTGGTTTTTTAGAGATCTTTCATTTCAAATTCTTTCTTTAGAAGTTGAATGGTTTCATGGATCTCTTTATTTGTACCTATGATGTCAAGATCATCGACATAAACGGCTATGATCACATATCCAGATGTTGTTTTCTTAATGAATACACATGGGCAAATAAGATTATTGGTATACCCTTTGCATATCAAGTAATCACTTAATCGTTTATACCACATGCAACCCGATTGTTTCAACCCATATAAAGACCTTTGTAACTTGATTGAGTACATTTCTTTGAATTTTGCATTGGTTGCTTCTGATACCTTAAATCCTTCAGGTATCTTCATATATATATATATATATCACTATCAAGTGATCCATAATCCATGAGATGCATTTCTAAATTTTTAGAAACTGCCAGACTGATTAAGTATCTAAAAGTAATTGCATCCATAACATGAGAATAAGTTTCCTCATAATCAATTCCTGGCCTTTGAGAAAAACCTTGAGCTACAAGTCTAGCTTTATACCTTGTAACTTCATTTTTCTCATTTCTTTTTCGCACAAAAACCCATCTATTTCCCACAGGTTTCACATCTTTTGGTGTGAGAATGATAGATCCGAAAAATTTTCTTTTATTGAGCGATTCAAATTCAGCTCGCATTGCTCTTTTCCAATGATCCCAATCATGTCTATTTTGACATTCCATGACAGATTTTGGTTCTGGATCATCATCATCATCATCATTCATGATGTCATATGCTACATTATATAAAAATATCTCATCAAGATTTTTCATTTCATTTCGGTTCCATAATATTTTTGAATGTGCATAATTGATTGAAAATTCTGTATTGACATCATCAATCTCCTCTGCAGAAGGAGTATTGATTTGTGGTTCTTCTTGAACACTTTCTTTTACCTCATTATCAGCTGATTTTCTTTTTCGAGGATTTTTATATTTGGAACCAATTGGTCTCCCACGTTTCTGGCGTGGCAAAGACTCAAGAGCGACATTATTACCAGCTTTTGGAATTTCAATTCGAGCTGGAGCATTTGCTGCTGGTATATATGATTTAGTCACTCTTTTTGTATCTGTAAATGCATCAGGCAATTTATTCGCAAGTTCTTGCATATGCATTATTTTTTGAACTTCGGTCTCGCATTCTTTTGTACGAGGATCAAGATACATTAATTGAGGTTCACACCATGAAACATCATTTTCTTTATTTTTTATTTCTCCCCCTAATCTAGGGAACAATGTTTCATTAAAGTGACAATCAGCAATGAAATGTCCCGTTCATATTGATTATAAACGTTCCATATTAATTGATTTCGTTACGAGGTTTTGACCTCTATATGAGACGTTTTTCAAAGACTGCATTCGATTTTAAAACAAACCATAACCTCTATTTTATAGATAAAGGTTTAAAATGATAATAAAAAAATATAGCGTTTTCACACGACCATTACATAATGGTTTACAATAATATTACACAACAATATATGTCTTCGAATGCAGCTTTCAAACAATATTAAACAAGCATGGACTCCAAATTTTGTCCTTAATTTAGTATGCAACAGCGGAAGCTCTTAACAATTACCTGAGAATAAACATGCTTAAAACGTCAACAAAAATGTTGGTGAGTTATAGGTTTAACCTATATATTTATCAATCGTAATAATAGACCACAAGATTTCATATTTTAATTTTTCATAAACATCATCCCATACATAGAGATAAAAATCATTCATATGGTGAACACCTGGTAACCGACATTAACAAGATGCATATAAGAATATCCCCATCATTCCAGGACATCCATCGGACATGATATAAAAACTCGAAGTACTAAAGCATCCGGTACTTTGGATGGGGTTTGTTAGGTCCAATAGATCTATATTTAGGATTCGAGTCAATTAGGGGTGCACTAATTCTCAAAAATTAGTGATGTTCCCTAATTCTTAGGCTACCAAGCAAAAAGGGGCATATTCGGCTTCGATCATTCACCCATATAATGTAGTTTTGATTTTTTGTGTCTATTTCGTAAAGCATTTATAAAACTGCATGTATTCTCATCCCAAAAATATTAAATTTTTTAAAAGTGGGACTATAACTCACTTTCACATATTTTCACTTCGTCGAAAAATAAGACTTGGCCACGGGTCGATTCACGAACCTATAACAAATATGTACATATATATCAAAGTATGTTCAAAATATATTTACAACATTTTTATTACATTTTAATGATTTGAGTTTGTTAAGTCAGCAGTCCTCATTAGTAACCTACAACTAGTTGTCCACAGTTAGATGTACAGAAATAAAGCAATATATAATATCTCGGATCAATCCACGACCCAGTGTCTACAAGTCTCAGACTCGATCACAACTCAAAGTATATATAATATTTTAGAATCAACCTCAACCCTGTATAGCTAACTCCAACATTACTGCATATAGAGTGTCTATGGTTGTTCCGAAATATATATATATATATATATATATATATATATATATATATATATATATATGGGTCGATATGATATGTCAAAACATTGTATTCGTGTCTATGGTATCCCAAGATTACATAATATATGTTAGAATACATGTATAATACAATATAAGTTAGTTAAGTTATGATTTGTATAAATTTGTTACAAATTTCACGTAGCTACAACAAGCAAAATTATCCAATCTTGTTTTACCCATAACTTCTTCGTTTTAAATCCGTTTTGAGTGATTCAAGTTGCTATGGTTTTATATTGAACTTAAGTTTATGAATCTAAACATAAAAAGTATAAGTTTATAGTCAGAAATACAGGTTACAAGTCATTTTTGTAAAGGTAGTCATTTCAGTCGAAAGAACGACGTCTAGATGACCATTTTGGAAAACATACTTCTACTTTGAGTTTAACCATGATTTTTGGATATAGTTTCATGTTCATAAGAAAAATAATTTTCCCAGAAGAATAGCTTTTAAATCAAAGTTTATCATAGTTTTTAATTATCCAAACCAAAACAGCCCCCAGTTTTACTACGACGGCGTATATCCGATTTTACGGTGTTCTTCATGTTTCCAAGTTTTAAATCATTAAGTTAGCATATCATAAAGATATAGAAAATGTGTCTAGTTGATTTTAAAAGTTAAGTTAGAAGGATTAACTTTGTTTGCGAACAAGTTTAGAATATACTAAACTATATTCTAGTGATCACAAGTTTAAATCTTCGAATAAGATAGTTATATATATATATATGAATCGAATGATGTTATGAACATCATTACTACCTCAAGTTTAGTAGGTAAACCTACTGGAAGTGATAAGAAATGATCTAGCTTCAAAGGATCTTGGATGGCTTGAAAGTTCTTGAAGTAGGATCATGACACAAAAACAAGTTCAAGTAAGATTTTTACTCGAATTAAGATAGTTTATAGTTATAGAAATCGAATCAAAGTTTGAATATGAATATTACCTTGAATAAGAAAGATAACCTACTGTAAATATGTAAGACCCTAATCTTCATTGTACAACAGTGTAAATAGAGTACATAAAGTGCGGGAATGATTGTGCTGTTGAACAGAAGTCAGAAGCTGAGCTGGGCTTAGTGCGCTCAGCGCACACCTAAGAGTGCGCGTGGCGCACTCTCTACTGTAGCCGGATTCAGCTCTTTTATTCAGATATTTTGATGGGTATTTTGGTAATTTCACCTGTGGACGAGTTAAAGGCCCGTAGGTCAATTTGTGGAGTATCATTCACTCCATTTTCAACAACCTTATCTTCTTCACTTTAATTTTAGAGAGAGAGTGTGAGATTCTTGTGTGAGAAAGCTCAAGCAAAGGAAGAAGGAGCTAGTTTTGAGTCTTAGCTCGAGTTATAAAGTTGTTCATCTCTTCTCTAGCTACATTTTGGTTGTAGTGGTATGTTCTAACTTTAATTTCCTTACTTTGATTTTGTGTAAGGGTTAGGGTTTGGGATAGTGATGAACATTAAACTCATATTTAATGATTTTGGGTGTTCTTGGGTAAGAGGGAGTCATGAAGACTCAATGGTAACTAACCTAGGGTTTCAAAATGTTAATTGATGTTTATGAGTTCTAATTAGTTAGTTAATCACTAGCACACCTAGTTAATTAGTAAATGGGTGTTAGATGGGTTAGTAGATAACCCGAAATAGGTGTGTGTTGATTTTAAATTAGTCAAGTGGCAAATGATTGACCTAATTGGGAAATATAGGGTATGAAATACCCTAATTATGTAATGGTTAGTGTTGTTGGACCTTAATCACTAGTTTTTAAGTGATTAATGATGGTCTTGACCCTTAAAGGGAGGTTTTGGTGAAAATGGGGCATTTAATGCATTTAAGTCATTAAATGCACATAAGTGAAATTGTTGGTATTTAGTACAACTAGTTATGTGGGTTGATTGAAGTACTTATTATATTAGGTACTTTGCTTTGAAGCTTGCAGAAGTATAAAAACCGTCACCAAATTGTTAAAGGTGAGTGGAATGATTATATGCATATGTATGTAATGTATTTATTTATATGCTATGGTATGAACCAAAGAGCCGGTAGTTCCATAGTATGTGCGAGCGTGCTATGATGTGAACCAAAGAGCCGGTAGCTGTAGTGACCCGAACTTTTCCATGTTTATATATATTAATTGAGATTGATATTTACATGATTAAATGTTTCCAACATGTTAAGCAATCAAACTTGTTAAGACTTGATTAATTGAAATATGTTTCATATAGACAATTGACCACCCAAGTTGACCGGTGATTCACGAACGTTAAAACTTGTAAAAACTATATGATGACATATATATGGATATATATATAGTTAACATGATACTATGATAAGTAAACATATCATTAAGTATATTAACAATGAACTACATATGTAAAAACAAGACTACTAACTTAATGATTTTTAAACGAGACATATATGTAACGATTATCGTTGTAAAGACATTTAATGTATATATATATCATATTAAGAGATATTCATACATGATAATATCATGATAATATAATAATTTAAAATCTCATTTGATATTATAAACATTGGGTTAACAACATTTAACAAGATCGTTAACCTAAAGGTTTCAAAACAACACTTACATGTAACGACTAACAATGACTTAACGACTCAGTTAAAATGTATATAGATGTAGTGTTTTAATATGTATTTATACACTTTTGAAAGACTTCAATACACTTATCAAAATACTTCTACTTAACAAAAATGCTTACAATTACATCCTCGTTCAGTTTCATCAACAATTCTACTCGTATGCACCCGTATTCGTACTCGTACAATACACAGCTTTTAGATGTATGTACTATTGGTATATACACTCCAATGATCAGCTATTAGCAGCCCATGTGAGTCACCTAACACATGTGGGAACCATCATTTGGCAACTAGCATGAAATATCTCATAAAATTACAAAAATATGAGTAATCATTCATGACTTATTTACATGAAAACAAAATTACATATCCTTTATATCTAATCCATACACCAACGACCAAAAACACCTACAAAAACTTTCATTCTTCAATTTTCTTCATCTAATTGATCTCTCTCAAGTTCTATCTTCAAGTTCTAAGTGTTCTTCATATATTCTACAAGTTCTAGTTAGTTAAAATCAAGAATACTTTCAAGTTTGCTAGCTCACTTCCAATCTTGTAAGGTGATCATCCAACCTCAAGAAATCTTTGTTTCTTACAGTAGGTTATCATTCTAATACAAGGTAATAATCATATTCAAACTTTGGTTCAATTTCTATAACTATAACAATCTTATTTCAAGTGATGATCTTACTTGAACTTGTTTTCGTGTCATGATTCTGCTTCAAGAACTTCGAGCCATCCAAGGATCCGTTGAAGCTAGATCCATTTTTCTCTTTTCCAGTAGGTTTATCCAAGGAACTTAAGGTAGTAATGATGTTCATAACATCATTCGATTCATACATATAAAGCTATCTTATTCGAAGGTTTAAACTTGTAATCACTAGAACATAGTTTAGTTAATTCTAAACTTGTTCGCAAACAAAAGTTAATCCTTCTAACTTGACTTTTAAAATCAACTAAACACATGTTCTATATCTATATGATATGCTAACTTAATGATTTAAAACCCGGAGACACGAAAAACACCGTAAAACCGGATTTACGCCGTCGTAGTAACACCGCGGGCTGTTTTGGGTTAGTTAATTAAAAACTATGATAAACTTTGATTTAAAAGTTGTTATTCTGAGAAAATGATTTTTATTATGAACATGAAACTATATCCAAAAATTATGGTTAAACTCAAAGTGGAAGTATGTTTTCTAAAATGGTCATCTAGACGTCGTTCTTTCGACTGAAATGACTACCTTTACAAAAACGACTTGTAACTTATTTTTACAACTATAAACCTATACTTTTTCTGTTTATATTCATAAAATAGAGTTCAATATGAAACCATAGCAATTTGATTCACTCAAAACGGATTTAAAATGAAGAAGTTATGGGTAAAACAAGATTGGATAATTTTTCTCATTTTAGCTACGTGAAAATTGGTAACAAATCTATTCCAACCATAACTTAATCAACTTGTATTGTATATTATGTAATCTTGAGATACCATAGACACGTATACAATGTTTCGACCTATCATGTAGACACATCTATATATATTTCGGAACAACCATAGACACTCTATATGTGAATGTTGGAATTAGCTATACAGGGTTGAGGTTGATTCCAAAATATATATAGTTTGAGTTGTGATCAATACTGAGATACGTATACACTGGGTTGTGGATTGATTCAAGATAATATTTATCGATTTATTTCTGTACATCTAACTGTGGACAACTAGTTGTAGGTTACTAACAAGGACAGCTGACTTAATAAACTTAAAACATCAAAATATATTAAAAGTGTTGTAAATATATTTTGAACATACTTAGATATATATGTATATATTGTTATAGGTTCGTGAATCAACCAGTGGCCAAGTCTTACTTCCCGACGAAGTAAAAATCTGTGAAAGTGAGTTATAGTCCCACTTTTAAAATCTAATATTTTTGGGATGAGAATACATGCAGGTTTTATAAATGATTTACAAAATAGACACAAGTACGTGAAACTACATTCTATGGTTGAATTATCGAAATCGAATATGCCCCTTTTTATTAAGTCTGGTAATCTAAGAATTAGGGAACAGACACCCTAATTGACGCGAATCCTAAAGATAGATCTATTGGGCCTAACAAACCCCATCCAAAGTACCGGATGCTTTAGTACTTCGAAATTTATATCATATCCGAAGGGTGTCCCGGAATGATGGGGATATTCTTATATATGCATATTGTTAATGTCGGTTACTAGGTGTTCACCATATGAATGATTTTTATCTCTATGTATGGGATGTGTATTGAAATATGAAATCTTGTGGTCTATTATTATGATTTAATATATATAGGTTAAACCTATAACTCACCAACAATTTTGTTGACGTTTTAAGCATGTTTATTCTCAGGTGATTATTAAGAGTTTCCGCTGTCGCATACTTAAATAAGGACGAGATTTGGAGTCCATGCTTGTATGATATTTTGTAAAAACTGCATTCAAGAAACTTAATTTGTTGTAACATATTTGTATTGTAAACCATTATGTAATGGTCGTGTGTAAACAGGATATTTTAGATTATCATTATTTGATAATCTACGTAAAGCTTTTTAAACCCTTATTGATGAAATAAAGGTTATGGTTTGTTTTAAAATGAATGTAGTCTTTGAAAAACGTCTCATATAGAGGTCAAAACCTCGCAACGAAATCAATTAATATGGAACGTTTTTAATCAATAAGAACGGGACATTTCAGTTGGTATCCGAGCGTTGGTCTTAGAGAACCAGAATTTTGTATTAGTGTCTCTTATCGAGTTTGTTAGGATGCATTAGTGAGTCTGGACTTCGACCGTGTTTACTTGAAAAATGATTGCTTAACAAATTTTGTTGGAAACTATATATTTTTAACATGTGAATATTATGTGATATATTAATCTCTTAACGCGTTTGATATTATGTGATAGATGTCTACCTCTAGAACAAGTCCCATTGGCTCACCTAATAATAACGAAGAGTCAAATGTAAATTGGAATGATTCGTGGACTGATTCACAAGTTCCCGAAGAGGAACCGGAAGAAGAGTCGGAACCGGAAGAAGAATCAGAACCGGAAGAAGAATTGGAACCGGATGAAGAAATAGAACCGGTGGGGGAAATAATAAAACGGTTAAGTAAAAGAAAATCCTCAACCAACCGACCAAGGTTAATTATGGTCAATGGTGTTTCCGCCAAGGAAGCAAAATATTGGGAGGATTACCAATTCTCCGATTAATCGGATTCCGACGAGAATTCCGATGATGTTATAGAAATTACCCCAACTGAATTTAAAAAGGCAAAAGAAAATAATAAGGGAAAGGGCATAAAAATAGAGAAATCTAATTCCAACCCCGATGAACTTTATATGTATCGTCAACCCCCGAAGTCCTTAAGTTGTAACAATGACCCGGGAACCTCTAAACCACCAGGTTTTTCTAAACCGTTGTGGAAAACGACAGCTAGTATTAGGGGAACATCATATATCCCTAGAAACTTGGCAAAACGAACCAAAACTGAAGAAGAAGAAACGAGCGAGTCGGAATAAGATAGTTGTATTCGTGTGGTGTAATATATGTAATATAGTGTGCTTATGCTTTATGATATATGTAAAAATTGCTTGTATTAATAAGTATTTTTTATGAATCTAACTCTTGTCTATTTTACAGTTTAAAAACACAAAATGGATAGACAACCCAATATTTTAAGAGACCTACCCGGAGACATGATTGATGAAATCTTGTCTAGAGTCGGTCAGAATTCCTCGGCACAACTATTTAAGGCGAGATCAGTTTGTAAGACATTCGAAGAACGTTCCAAGAATGTCTTGGTTTATAAGAGACTTTCGTTTGAAAGATGGGGGATATCACATTGGGAAACCCATAAGTTACGATGTGTTTACTTTGACGCATATATTGCGGGGAACCCAAATGCTATTTTACGCAACGGGTTAAGAAATTATTTTGACTCAATGTATCCGAATATAGGACTTTATGATTTAGAAAAAGCGGCTAACATGCAACGTAAAGAAGCATGCTATGCTTACGGGTTAGTAATGTTCGCTTCTTACCAAAATGAGAAAAAGAACATCGGGCTACAGCTATTAAACAAAACGTTCCCACAAGTGACGGAGTCGGTAATTGGGGTAAGAAATGAGGTTTTTAGATTGTTACGGGACTGTTGGATATTACGTAACCCTCGTCCCTTTGACGACGTTACAACACGCTGTCTTATCAATGGCCATAACGGTTATGTTCCACAAGACCAAGGATGGGAAGTAGTCCTAGTAAAACCAGAATGCATGACTTGTTTCTGGACGTATGAATTACGTGTCTTTATTGCCTTTGCTGAACGACTTGTGTACTAGCTAGAATTATCTTCACAACTATCTTGTATCAAAGTTATTGTGTGCTATATTTCATGCTTTATGTAAAATAAGCGGTATTGTAAGTTTGTAAAATATTGTATAAAAGTTTGAACGCGAAATATTATTATAATCAGTTTTTCATATAGAATTGTAGTAGTTGAATTGTATATTAGCTACTAAGTATGAACTTAACGGGTAGGTACTACCCGAATTTAAACTTATAAAACGCTAATATGAAGAAAAAGCTTTTATAAATGAGTTCATATTATGCTACGAAATACTATTAACTACTCTTAATATTCTGTATGATTAACTTGTTCCATTTGACTATTTTGAAGGAAATGGCACCGACTACTCGACACACCGTGAATATGAATGAAGAGGAATTCCGAACTTTTCTAGCTTCAAACATAGCCACAGTACAGGCTGCACTACATACAAACAATAACATTGGATCTAGCAGTACAGGAAATCGTGTAGGATGCACCTACAAAGAATTCACTGCCTGCAAACCTTTGGAATTTGATGGAACCGAAGGACCGATCGGATTGAAACGGTGGACCGAGAAGGTCGAATCGGTGTTTGCCATAAGTAAGTGTACTGAAGAGGACAAAGTGAAGTACGCTACACATACCTTCACAGGTTCTGCGTTAACATGGTGGAATACCTATCTAGAGCAAGTGGGACAAGATGATGCGTACGCACTACCGTGGTCAGCATTCAAGCACTTGATGAACGAGAAGTACCGTCCCAGAACCGAGGTCAATAAGCTCAAGACAGAACTTAGAGGGTTACGAACCCAAGGATTTGATATTACCACATACGAAAGACGATTCACAGAATTGTGCCTATTGTGTCCGGGAGCGTTCGAAGATGAGGAAGAGAAGATCGACGCGTTTGTGAAAGGATTACCGGAAAGAATCCAAGAAGATATAAGTTCTCACGAGCCCGCCTCCATACAACAGGCATGTAGAATGGCTCACAAACTAGTGAACCAGATTGAAGAAAGAATTAAAGAACAGACTGCTGAAGAGGCCAATGTGAAGCAAGTCAAAAGAAAGTGGGAGGAAAACGGTGATAAGAATCACCAATACAGCAACAACAGCAATTACAACAATAATCGCAACAATTATCTCAACAATCGCAACATCAATCGTAACTACAACAAACGGCCCAACAACAACAACAACAACAACAACAACAACAACAACAACAACAACAACAACAACAACAACAACAGCAACTACAACAATCATCCCAACAACAATAATAACCGCAACAACAACAACAATCAGAAGCAGCTATGCCAAAGGTGTGAAAAGTATCACTCGGGGTTCTGCACCAAATTTTGCAACAAGTGTAAAAGAAATGGTCATAGCGCGGCGAAGTGTGAGGTCTACGGACCAGGGGTTAATAGAACGAAAGGAACAAATGGTGTCGGAACGAGTAATGGCGGAGCAAGTAGTGTCGGAGCAAGTTATGCCAATGTAGTTTGTTATAAATGTGGAAAACCGGGCCACATTATTAGAAATTACCCGAACCAGGAGAACACGAATGGACAAGGCCGCGAAAGAGTTTTCAATATTAATGCGGCAGAGGCACAGGAAGACCCGGAGCTTGTTACGGGTACGTTTCTTATTGACAATAAATCTGCTTACGTTTTATTTGATTCGGGTGCGGATAGAAGCTATATGAGTAGAGATTTTTGTGCTAAATTAAGTTGTCCATTGACGCCTTTGGATAGTAAATTTTTACTCGAATTAGCAAATGGTAAATTAATTTCAGCAGATAATATATGTCGGAATCGAGAAATTAAACTGGTTAGCGAAACATTTAAGATTGATTTGATACCAGTAGAGTTAGGGAGTTTTGATGTGATAATCGGTATGGATTGGTTGAAAGAAGTGAAAGCAGAGATCGTTTGTTACAAAAATACAATTCGCATTATACGAGAAAAAGGAAAATCCTTAATGGTGTACGGAGAAAAGGGCAACACGAAGCTACATCTTATTAGTAATTTGAAGGCACAAAAACTAATAAGAAAAGGTTGGTATGCTGTTCTAGCACACGTCGAGAAAGTACAAACTGAAGAAAAGAGCATCAATGATGTTCCCGTCGCAAAAGAATTTCCCGATGTATTTCCGAAAGAATTACCGGGATTACCCCCACATCGATCCGTTGAATTTCAAATAGATCTTGTACCAGGAGCTGCACCAATAGCTCGTGCTCCTTACAGACTCGCACCCAGCGAGATGAAAGAACTGCAAAGCCAATTACAAGAACTTTTAGAGCGTGGTTTCATTCGACCATGCACATCACCGTGGGGAGCTCCTGTTTTGTTTGTCAAGAAGAAAGATGGTACATTCAGGTTGTGTATTGACTACCGAGAGTTGAACAAACTTACCATCAAGAACCGCTACCCACTACCGAGAATCGACGACTTATTTGATCAACTACAAGGCTCGTCTGTTTATTCAAAGATTAACTTACGTTCCGGGTATCATCAAATGCGGGTGAAAGAAGATGATATTCCAAAGACTGCTTTCAGAACACGTTAGGTCATTATGAGTTTATGGTCATGCCATTTGGTTTAACTAATGCACCAGCTGTGTTCATGGACCTTATGAACCGAGTGTGTGGACCATACCTTGACAAGTTTGTCATTGTTTTCATTAATGACATACTTATTTACTCAAAGAATGACCAAGAACATGGTGAACATTTGAGAAAGGTGTTAGAAGTATTGAGGAAGGAAGAATTGTACGCTAAGTTTTCAAAGTGTGCATTTTGGTTGGAAGAAGTTCAATTCCTCGGTCACATAGTGAACAAAGAAGGTATTAAGGTAGATCCGGCAAAGATAGAAACTGTTGAAAAGTGGGAAACCCCGAAAACTCCGAAACACATACGCCAGTTTTTAGGACTAGCTGGTTACTACAGAAGGTTCATCCAAGACTTTTCCAGAATAGCAAAACCCTTGACTGCATTAACGCATAAAGGGAAGAAATTTGAATGGAATGATGAACAAGAGAAAGCATTTCAGTTATTAAAGAAAAAGCTAACTACGGCACCTATATTGTCATTGCCTGAAGGGAATGATGATTTTGTGATTTATTGTGACGCATCAAAGCAAGGTCTCGGTTGTGTATTAATGCAACGAACGAAGGTGATTGCTTATGCGTCTAGACAATTGAAGATTCACGAACAAAATTATACGACGCATGATTTGGAATTAGGCGCAGTTGTTTTTGCATTAAAGACTTGGAGGCACTACTTATATGGGGTCAAAAGTATTATATATACCGACCACAAAAGTCTTCAACACATATTTAATCAGAAACAACTGAATATGAGGAAGCGTAGGTGGATTGAATTGTTGAATGATTATGACTTTGAGATTCGTTACCACCCGGGGAAGGCAAATGTGGTAGCCGATGCCTTGAGCAGGAAGGACGGAGAACCCATTCGAGTAAAATCTATGAATATAATGATTCATAATAACCTTACTACTCAAATAAAGGAGGCGCAACAAGGAGTTTTAAAAGAGGGAAATTTAAAGGATGAAATGCCCAAAGGATCGGAGAAGCATCTTAATATTCGGGAAGACGGAACCCGGTATAGGGCTGAAAGGATTTGGGTACCAAAATTTGGAGATATGAGAGAAATGGTACTTAGAGAAGCTCATAAAACCAGATACTCAATACATCCTGGAACGGGGAAGATGTACAAGGATCTCAAGAAACATTTTTGGTGGCCGGGTATGAAAGCCGATGTTGCTAAATACGTAGGAGAATGTTTGACGTGTTCTAAGGTCAAAGCTGAGCATCAGAAACCATCAGGTCTACTTCAACAACCCGAAATCCCGGAATGGAAATGGGAAAACATTACCATGGATTTCATCACTAAATTGCCAAGGACTGCAAGTGGTTTTGATACTCTTTGGGTAATAGTTGATCGTCTCACCAAATCAGCACACTTCCTGCGAATAAGAGAAGATGACAAGATGGAGAAGTTAGCACGACTGTATTTGAAGGAAGTCGTCTCCAGACATGGAATACCAATCTCTATTATCTCTGATAAGGATGGCAGATTTATTTCAAGATTCTGGCAGACATTACAGCAAGCATTAGGAACTCGTCTAGACATGAGTACTGCCTATCATCCACAAACTGATGGGCAGAGCGAAAGGACGATACAAACGCTTGAAGACATGCTACGAGCATGTGTTATTGATTTCGGAAACAGTTGGGATCGACATCTACCATTAGCAGAATTTTCCTACAACAACAGCTACCATTCAAGCATTGAGATGGCGCCGTTTGAAGCACTTTATGGTAGAAAGTGCAGGTCTCCGATTTGTTGGAGTTAAGTGGGGGATAGACAGATTACGGGTCCGGAGATTATACAAGAAACTACCGAGAAGATCATCCAAATTCAACAACGGTTGAAAACCGCCCAAAGTCGACAAAAGAGCTACGCTGACATTAAAAGAAAAGATATAGAATTTGAAATTGGAGAGATGGTCATGCTTAAAGTTGCACCTTGGAAAGGTGTTGTTCGATTTGGTAAACGAGGGAAATTAAATCCAAGGTATATTGGACCATTCAAGATTATTGATCGTGTCGGACCAGTAGCTTACCGACTTGAGTTACCTCAACAACTCGCGGCTGTACATAACACTTTCCACGTCTCGAATTTGAAGAAATGTTTTGCTAAAGAAGATCTCACTATTCCGTTAGATGAAATCCAAATCAACGAAAAACTTCAATTCATCGAAGAACCCGTCGAAATAATGGATCGTGAGGTTAAAAGACTTAAGCAAAACAAGATACCAATTGTTAAGGTTCGATGGAATGCTCGTAGAGGACCCGAGTTCACCTGGGAGCGTGAAGATCAGATGAAGAAGAAATACCCGCATCTATTTCCAGAAGATTCGTCAACACCTTCAACAGCTTAAAATTTCGGGACGAAATTTATTTAACGGGTAGGTACTGTAGTGACCCGAACTTTTCCATGTTTATATATATTAATTGAGATTGATATTTACATGATTAAATGTTTCCAACATGTTAAGCAACCAAACTTGTTAAGACTTGATTAATTGAAATATGTTTCATATAGACAATTGACCACCCAAGTTGACCGGTGATTCACGAACGTTAAAACTTGTAAAAACTATATGATGACATATATATGGATATATATATATATATAGTTAACATGATACTATGATAAGTAAACATATCATTAAGTATATTAACAATGAACTACATATGTAAAAACAAGACTACTAACTTAATGATTTTTAAACGAGACATATATGTAACGATTATCGTTGTAAAGACATTTAATGTATATATATCATATTAAGAGATATTCATACATGATAATATAATAATTTAAAATCTCATTTGATATTATAAACATTGGGTTAACAACATTTAACAAGATCGTTAACCTAAAGGTTTCAAAACAACACTTACATGTAACGACTAACAATGACTTAACGACTCAGTTAAAATGTATATACATGTAGTGTTTTAATATGTATTTATACACTTTTGAAAGACTTCAATACACTTATCAAAATACTTCTACTTAACAAAAATGCTTACAATTACATCCTCGTTCAGTTTCATCAACAATTCTACTCGTATGCACCCGTATTCGTACTCGTACAATACACAGCTTTTAGATGTATGTACTATTGGTATATACACTCCAATGATCAGCTCTTAGCAGCCCATGTGAGTCACCTAACACATGTGGGAACCATCATTTGGCAACTAGCATGAAATATCTCATAAAATTACAAAAATATGAGTAATCATTCATGACTTATTTACATGAAAACAAAATTACATATCCTTTATATCTAATCCATACACCAACGACCAAAAACACCTACAAACACTTTAATTCTTCAATTTTCTTCATCTAATTGATCTCTCTCAAGTTCTATCTTCAAGTTCTAAGTGTTCTTCATATATTCTACAAGTTCTAGTTACATAAAATCAAGAATACTTTCAAGTTTGCTAGCTCACTTCCAATCTTGTAAGGTGATCATCCAACCTCAAGAAATCTTTGTTTATTACAGTAGGTTATCATTCTAATACAAGGTAATAATCATATTCAAACTTTGGTTCAATTTCTATAACTATAACAATCTTATTTCAAGTGATGATCTTACTTGAACTTGTTTTCGTGTCATGATTCTGCTTCAAGAACTTCGAGCCATCCAAGGATCCGTTGAAGCTAGATCCATTTTTCTCTTTTCCAGTAGGTTTATCCAAGGAACTTAAGGTAGTAATGATGTTCATAACATCATTCGATTCATACATATAAAGCTATCTTATTCGAAGGTTTAAACTTGTAATCACTAGAACATAGTTTAGTTAATTCTAAACTTGTTCGCAAACAAAAGTTAATCCTTCTAACTTGACTTTTAAAATCAACTAAACACATGTTCTATATCTATATGATATGCTAACTTAATGATTTAAAACCCGGAGACACGAAAAACACCGTAAAACCGGATTTACGCCGTCGTAGTAACACCGCGGGCTGTTTTGGGTTAGTTAATTAAAAACTATGATAAACTTTGATTTAAAAGTTGTTATTCTGAGAAAATGATTTTTATTATGAACATGAAACTATATCCAAAAATTATGGTTAAACTCAAAGTGGAAGTATGTTTTCTAAAATGGTCATCTAGACGTCGTTCTTTCGACTGAAATGACTACCTTTACAAAAACGACTTGTAACTTATTTTTCTGACTATAAACCTATACTTTTTCTGTTTAGATTCATAAAATATAGTTCAATATGAAACCATAGCAATTTGATTCACTCAAAACGGATTTAAAATGAAGAAGTTATGGGTAAAACAAGATTGGATAATTTTTCTCATTTTAGCTACGTGAAAATTGGTAACAAATCTATTCCAACCATAACTTAATCAACTTGTATTGTATATTATGTAATCTTGAGATACCATAGACACGTATACAATGTTTCGACCTATCATGTCGACACATCTATATATATTTCGGAACAACCATAGACACTCTATATGTGAATGTTGGAGTTAGCTATACAGGGTTGAGGTTGATTCCAAAATATATATAGTTTGAGTTGTGATCAATACTGAGATACGTATACACTGGGTCGTGGATTGATTCAAGATAATATTTATCGATTTATTTCTGTACATCTAACTGTGGACAACTAGTTGTAGGTTACTAACAAGGACAGCTGACTTAATAAACTTAAAACATCAAAATATATTAAAAGTGTTGTAAATATATTTTGAACATACTTTGATATATATGTATATATTGTTATAGGTTCGTGAATCAACCAGTGGCCAAGTCTTACTTCCCGACGAAGTAAAAATCTGTGAAAGTGAGTTATAGTCCCACTTTTAAAATCTAATATTTTTGGGATGAGAATACATGCAGGTTTTATAAATGATTTACAAAATAGACACAAGTACGTGAAACTACATTCTATGGTTGAATTATCGAAATCGAATATGCCCCTTTTTATTAAGTCTGGTAATCTAAGAATTAGGGAACAGACACCCTAATTGACGCGAATCCTAAAGATAGATCTATTGGGCCTAACAAACCCCATCCAAAGTACCGGATGCTTTAGTACTTCGAAATTTATATCATATCCGAAGGGTGTCCCGGAATGATGGGGATATTCTTATATATGCATATTGTTAATGTCGGTTACTGGGTGTTCACCATATGAATGATTTTTATCTCTATGTATGGGATGTGTATTGAAATATAAAATCTTGTGGTCTATTATTATGATTTGATATATATAGGTTAAACCTATAACTCACCAACATTTTTGTTGACGTTTTAAGCATGTTTATTCTCAGGTGATTATTAAGAGTTTCCGCTGTCGCATACTTAAATAAGGACGAGATTTGGAGTCCATGCTTGTATGATATTTTGTAAAAACTGCATTCAAGAAACTTAATTTGTTGTAACATATTTGTATTGTAAACCATTATGTAATGGTCATGTGTAAACAGGATATTTTAGATTATCATTATTTGATAATCTACGTAAAGCTTTTTAAACCTTTATTGATGAAATAAAGGTTATGGTTTGTTTTAAAATGAATGTAGTCTTTGAAAAACGTCTCATATAGAGGTCAAAACCTCGCAACGAAATCAATTAATATGGAACGTTTTTAATCAATAAGAACGGGACATTTCAGTAGCGTCATAGTACGTGTGTTGTAGTGTGAACCAAAGAGCCGGTAGCGCTATAGCATGATTTGTTAGGGTGTGAACCAAAGAGTCAGTAGCACCTTAGCATTGTTAGAGTGTGAACCAAATAGCCGGTAGCACTCTAGCGTGAGTATGACTCGAGTTGTGATGTGAACCAAAGAGCCGGTAGCATCATGACAAATGCGTATGGTGTGAACCAAAGAGCCGGTAGCACCATGAAGCGAGAATGGTTAACCATGGTTGTGTATTGTTTTGTAGCATATTATATTATGTCGATTGTATGTTATTGATTACGCTAGTAGGGGTTTGTTGGAGAATATTAGCTTTGTACTTGTGATGGTATGCTAATTGTATTGCTAGCGTGTATGCGGTAAATGTGTAAGTGATTGCAAGTTGGTATATTATATATATATGGGTATAATTATTGCATTTACTAAGCTTTTCTTACCCTCTCGTTGTTTATCTTTTTTATAGGCTCCGACGTTGACAAGGGTAAGGGCCTTCGATTGGATTAGAGATCCCGCTTGTTGTTTAGGGGACGCTTTTGGGATGTGATAGCTTTTGGAGTTTGACCGAGATTTGGGTAGTTTAAACCCAAACACCATGCTCATAGTGTCGTTTAGAATTTAAACTAGTGTGGTCGAAACTCGAACTTTTGTATGAAACTCGTAAAACGGCCGATGTGGGCCCCGTTTTGTAAAACTCATTTTATGTTTGAATCGTATGAGTTTTTCATATTAGAACATGTTGTGAAAAGCGTTTCGTCTAATTATGTCGGGAAGTGGGAGATCTTTATTTAAAAATTTGCAAATTCGGACATAACTGAATTGGGGCCTGTGCGCGCCGTGCACCCTATGGTGGTGCGCGTGGCGCACTCCTCTGTATAAAAAAAAAATTTGTTTCGCGTAATCGGTTGGTTATTGGTTTGGGTCATTACAAGTGGTATCAGAGCATGGTCTAAGGGATTTAGGCGACTTGAGATAGGTGCCTAGACTTAGATTTATTTATGTATGTGCTTTATGCGGGACTTGTAGGAGACGGGTCGGACTGGGAGTTGATTAGTGCTTAGGTTTACGTGAACTAACCTTGCGCTAATTGTTTTGTGTTGTATTAGCAATCATCAAATGAGATAGACGTTGTACTAGCAAGTTAATGTGATGTGCTCGCGTAACAATGATTAGCTACCATTGTTACGGGTTCAAATCGTGTCAAACAAGCGATGTACGACGATTGTTGAGCAAGATGGGGTAGTGTGGTGTATATGTATATACTTATGTGATAAGTTTTCTCGTTCGTTGCTTAACCTTTCCGTTTTATAGTATGAAGACGAGAAACGGACCCGAGACCAATGAAGGGGGTTCAAGCGAGGATGTTGAGTTTACGGCCAAGGTTGAGGCCATTATGCAAAGGTGTCATGAGGCCTTCTTAGAGGATGTTAAGAAGATGTTTTTGGATTCGATTGACGAACAAGTAGTCAAGGAACAAGTTAGGATTGTTCTTAAGGAGGATAACGCGGGAAGGCGAGACTTCCACTATAAAAACTTCAAAGATGCTCAACCTCCCACCTTTGAAGGTGAACGAGACCCACTCAAGAGTGCTCGATGGATCTCTGATATGGAGGGGGCTTTCCGTACTAGTGAGTGCCCTCTCGATAAAAAGACGAGGTTTGGTAGTAGCATGATGAGGGGTGAAGCCAAGCTATGGTGGGACGCGAAAATCCGACTTTATGGCGAAGAACAAGTATGAGTTTGATGTAGGACGAGTTTAAAGAAGAATTTTTCAAGGAGTACCGAACTTCGGCCGATCTTTCAAAGCTTAAGGACGAGTTACGTACTTTAAGGCAAGGGTCAATGGATTTGAACACTCTCAAGTCCACTTTCTTATCAAAGACTCAATTTTGCCCGGAGTATGACGGGAACGATCATATGTTGAAAGAAGATTTCTACCGAACCTTGAATGATAACTATCAAGAAAGGATTAGTAGGAATTCGGCGAAGACTTTTGATGAGCTATTTGATATCGCTAAGGGTTTTGAGTCGCTTGCTCCAAGAAAGAGTGACTTCACCTTTGGCAAACGAAAATTTGAAGCTACTAGCCACTCGAACAAGAAGAACAAGAGTGTGATCGAGAGCGTCGGTAGTGCGAAAAGGGGGCTTCTAAGATTTGTGGGCCCACATGCTACAATTGTGGTCGACAAGGGCACTTGGCCCGTGATTGTACGAACTCATCTTCCAACAAAATCGTTTGTTTTAATTGTAACAAAGAGGGGCACAAGAGGCCGGAGTGTCCCAATTTGTGCAACGATAATGTTAAGCAGCTAGAGAAGGCGGCGGGTACGGCTAGGGGACACAATTATTTGATGACCAATGAGGAAGCCAAGCAATCTAGCGAAGTTGTCTCAGGTACTTTCATGGTTAATTCTAATCCGGCAAGGATACTCTTTGATAGTGGTGCAAACTTGTCATTTGTGTCACCAAAATTTGTGCTTAAACTTAATAAACAGTTAGCTAAGTTAAGTCGTCCAGTAGAAGTTGAAATAGCGGATGGCAAGACGGTGTTAGTGGTTGATGTGTGTAAAAATTGTAATGTTGTGTTTGGTGTCGAAAACTTTAAAATCGATCTCATCCCGATGACTTTGGGTGACTTTGTTATCGTTGTTGGTATGGATTGGCTCGATCATAATAGAGTCGATATTGCATGTCATGAAAAATCTATTCGAGTGAAGACCCCTAGTAGGGGAGAGTTAATTATTCATGGCGATAAACGAAGAAGACTTGTGCCGATATGCACTTTTGCACGGGCGCGTTGTTTTCTTGTTAATGGTGGCATGGCTTTTCTTGCCCATGTTGTTGATACTCGAGATGAGCCACCATCCATTCATGAAATTCCGGTGGTGAATGAATTTGAAGACGTTTTTTCGGATGAGTTACCGGGTGTTCCGGCGGAAAGACAAGTTGAATTTCGCATTGAGTTGGTTCCGGGGGCTACCCCCATTGCTAAAACTCCTTATCGTTTAGCGCCAACAGAAATGCAAGAGTTGTTAAATCAAACCCAATAGTTGCTTGAGAAGGGTTTCATTCGACCGAGTGCTTCGCCATGAGGCGCTCCGGTTTTATTCGTGAAGAAGAAGGATGGTAGTATGCGGATGTGCATCGATTATCGGGAGTTGAACAAAGTGACGATCAAGAATCGTTATCCATTGCCTAGGATTGACGATCTGTTTGACCAACTCCAAGGTGCAACGTATTTCTCAAAAATTGACCTACGGTCCGGCTATCACCAAATGCGGGTCCGTGAGAAAGACCTCGAGAAAACGGCTTTTCGAATGCGTTATGGGCATTTTGAATTCGTAGTTATACCTTTTGGTCTTACGAATGCGCTGGCGGCATTCATGGATCTTATGAACCGAGTGTGCCAACCTATGTTGGACAAGTCGGTAATTGTGTTCATTGACGACATACTTGTCTATTCGAAAAGTATGAAGGAACATGAATATCATTTGCGAAGTGTGTTAAAGATGTTGCGGAAGGAGAAGTTGTATGCTAAATTCTCCAAATGTAAATTTTGGCTAAGGGAAGTTCAATTCCTTGGCCATATTGTGAACGAAAATGGTATTCAAGTAGATCCAGGGAAGATAGAGACGGTCAAGAGTTGGGGACGACCGACTACGCCTACGGAAATCCGAAGTTTTCTCGGATTGGCCGGTTATTATCGTCGGTTTATCCAAGACTTTTCTAAGATCGCTTCTCCATTGACGAAATTGACGAGAAAGAACGCGAGATTTAATTGGGAGAACGAGCAAGAAATCGCTTTTCAATTGTTAAAAGAGAAGTTATGTCAAGCTCCGGTGTTAGTATTGCCGGAAGGGGTAGAAGACATGACGGTTTATTGTGATGCTTCTTTAAATGGGTTCGAGTGTGTTCTAATGCAAAGGGGTAAGGTCATCGCTTATGCCTCTCGACAAATAAAGGAACACGAAACGAGATATCCGACTCATGATCTTGAGTTGGCGGCGGTTGTGCATGCGTTGAAAATTTGGTGCCATTACTTGTATGGTGTCAAGTGTACGATTTATTCGGATCAAGAGTTTGAAGCATCTTTTCGATCAAAGAGATTTGAATTATCGTCAACGTAGGTGGATGGATGTAGTAAAAGATTATGATTGTGAAATACTTTATCATCCGGGCAAGGCGAATGTGGTCGCGGATGCGTTAACTCGAAAGAGTCATCACCCGGCGTTACGATTAGGATTGTTACGTATGATTATTACCAACGATTTTCTTGAAAAACTTGGTGTGATTAAAATTGAAGCTTACGTTCAGAACAAGCATGCGGAACGAATTGTGGGGCAATCGGAATTCATTACTATGGGTTCGCGTGGTTTGTTGTCTTTTCAAGGAAGAGTGTGGGTGCCTAAGATGGGGGATTATCGACGATTGCTACTTGATGAAGCACATAAGTCAAAGTATTCCATTCATCCGGGCGCAACGAAAATGTATTTCGATTTGAGGAAAGAGTATTGGTGGCCGGGCATGAAACGTGATGTTGTTAAGTATGTTGAGCAATGTGTCACGTGTTTGCAAGTTAAAGCCGAACACCAAAAGCCGTATGGTAAGTTACAGCCGTTAGAAATCTCGAAGTGGAAATGGGAGCACATTACCATGGATTTCATCACAAAGTTACCTAAAACGGCGAGAACCCAATTCGATTCGAAATGGGTGATAGTTGATCGATTGACGAAGAGTGCCTTGTTTCTTCCCATTCGGGAAGCGATATCATCGGAGACTTTGGCTAAATTGTTTATCAAGGAGGTAGTCGCTCGACATAGGGTTCCTATATCTATTATTTCGGATCGAGATACCCGTTTCACATCTCGATTTTGGGAAAAGTTTCATGACGATATGGGCACACAATTGAAATTGAGCACGGCGTATCATCCTCAAATGGACGGTCAAACCGAGCGTACGAATCAAACTTTGGAGGATATGTTACAGGCGTGTATTATTGATTTCGGTGGTAGTTGGGATGAACACTTACCTTTGGTGGAATTCTCGTACAATAATAGTTATCATACTAGTATCGGGATGCCACCTTACGAGATGCTTTATGGGCGGAGGTGTCGAACTCCGATTTGCTGGGGTGAAGTTGGTCAAAAAGAAATCGGGAGTACCGATTTGGTCTTAGAAACGAATAGCAAGATTGATATGATTCGGGATCATTTGAAAAAAGCACAAGATAGACAAAAGTCGTATGCCGACAAGCGTAGACGAATGATCGAATTTCAAGAAGGTGACATGGTGATGCTTAAGGTTTCGCCATGGAAAGGTGTTATTAGGTTTCGAAAACGGGGAAAGTTAGCTCCTCGGTTTATTGGGCCATTTAAAATTTTAGCTCGTGTCGGTGAATTTGCGTATCGTTTGGAATTATCCAAAGAGCTTGCGGGGATCCATAATACATTTCATGTTTCCCATCTCCGCAAGTGTCTTACGGATGATTCTTCTTGGGTGCCTTTAGACGAGATCGAGCTAAACAATAAGTTAGAGTATATTGAAGAGCTGATTGCTATACTCGATGAGAAAGTCAAAAGGTTGAGGAATAAAGAGGTGAGAACTTTTAAAGTTCAATGGCGTCGTAGTAAAGGTTCCGAGTTTACTTGGGAGTTCGAAGAATTCGTGTTGGTTTACCTTCCCTCTTGTCATGCGGCTTGAATCGTGAGGACGCGCTCCGATTCAAGTGGGGGAGAGTTGTAAGACCCTAATCTTCATTGTACAATAGTGTAAATAGAGTACATAAAGTGTGGGAATGATTGTGCTGTTGAACAGAAGTCAGAAGCTGAGCTGGGCTTAGTGCGCTCAGCGCACACCTAAGAGTGAGCGTGGCGCACTCTCTACTGTAGTCGGATTCAGCTCTTTTATTCAGATATTTTGATAGGTATTTTGATAATTTCACCTATGGACGAGTTAAAGGCATGTAGGTCAGTTTGTGGAGTATCATTCACTCCATTTTCAACAACCTTATCTTCTCCACTTTAATTTTAGAGAGAGAGTGTGAGATTCTTGTGTGAGAAAGCTCAATCAAAGGAAGAAGGAGTAGTTTTGAGTCTTAGCTCAAGTTATAAAGTTGTTCATCTCTTCTCTAGCTACGTTTTGGTTGTAGTGGTATGTTCTAACTTTAATTTCCTTACTTTGATTTTGTGTAAGGGTTAGGGTTTGGGATAGTGATGAACATAAAACCCATATTTAATGATTTTGGGTGTTCTTGGGTAAGAGGGAGTCATGAAGACTCAATGGTAACTAACCTAGGGTTTCAAAATGTTAATTGATGTTTATGAGTTCTAATTGGTTAGTTAATCACTAGCACACCTAGTTAATTAGTAAATGGGTGTTAGATGGGTTAGTAGATAACCCGAAATAGGTGTGTTGATTTTAAATTAGTCAAGGGGCAAATGATTGACCTAATTGGGAAATATAGGGTATGAAATACCCTAATTGTGTAATGGTTAGTGTTGTTGGACCTTAATCACTAGCTTTTAAGTGATTAATGATGGTCTTGACCCTTAAATGGCGGTTTTGGTGAAAAAGGGGCATTTAATGCATTTAAGTCATTAAATGCACATAAGTGAAATTGTTGGTATTTAGTCCAACTAGTTATGTGGGGTGATTGAAGTACTTATTATATTAGGTACTTTGCTTTGAAGCTTGCGGAAGTATAAAAACCGTCACCAAATCGTTAAAGGTGAGTGGAATGATTATATGCATATGTATGTAATGTATTTATTTGTATGCTATGGTATGAACCAAAGAGCCGGTAGTGCCATAGTATGTGCGAGCGTGCTATGATGTGAACCAAAGAGTCGGTAGCATCATAGTACGTGTGTTGTAGTGTGAACCAAAGAGCCGGTAGTGCTATACCACGATTTGTTAGGGTGTGAACCAAAGAGCCAGTAGCACCTTAGCGTTGTTAGAGTGTGAACCAAAGAGCCGGTAGCACTCTAGCGTGAGTATGACTCGAGTTGTGATGTGAACCAAAGAGCCGATAGCATCATGACAAATGCGTATGGTGTGAACCAAAGAGCCGGTAGCACCATGACGCGAGAATGGTTAACCATGGTTGTGTATTGTTTTGTAACATATTATATTATGTCGATTATATGTTATTGATTACGCTAGTAGGGGTTTGTTGGAGAATATTAGCTTTGTACTTGTGATGGTATGCTAATTGTATTGCTAGCGTGTATGCGGTAAATGTGTAAGTGATTGCAAGTAGGTATATTATATATATATGGGTATAATTATTGCATTCACTAAGCTTTGCTTACCCTCTCGTTGTTTATCTTTTTTATAGGCTCCGGCGTTGACAAGGGTAAGGGCCTTCGATTGGATTAGAGATCCCGCTTGTTGTTTAGGGGACGCTTTTGGGATGTGATAGCTTTTGGAGTTTGACCGAGATTTGGGTAGTTTAACCCCAAACACCATGCTCATAGTGTCGTTTGGAATTTAAACTAGTGTGGTCGAAACTCGAACTTTTGTATGAAACTCGTAAAACGGCCGATGTGAGCCCCGTTTTGTAAAACTCATTTTATGTTTGAATCGTATGAGTTTTTCATATTAGAACATGTTGTGAAAAGCGTTTCGTCTAATTATGTCGGGAAGTGGGAGATCTTTATTTGAAAATTTGCAAATTCGGACAGAACTGAATTGGGACATGTGCGCGCCACGCACCCTATGGTGGCGCGCGTGGCGCACTCCTCTGTATAAAAAAAAATTTGTTTCGCGTAATCGGTTGGTTATTGGTTTGGGTCGTTACAAGTGGTATCAGAGCATGGACTAAGGGATTTAGGCGACTTGAGATAGGTGCCTAGACTTAGATTTATTTATGTATGCGCTTTATGCGGGACTTGTAGGAGACGGGTCGGACCGGGAGTTGATTAGTGCTTAGGTTTACGTGAACTAATCTTACGCTAATTGTTTTGTGTTGTGTTAGCAATCATCAAGCGAGATAGACGTTGTACTAGCAAGTTAATGTGATGTGCTCGCGTAACAATGATTAGCTACCATTGTTACGGGTTCAAATCGTGTCAAACAAGCGATGTACGACGATTGTTGAGCAAGATGGGGTAGTGTGTTGTATATGTATATACTTATGTGTTAAGTTTTCTCATTCGTTGCTTAACCTTTCCGTTTTATAGTATGAAGACGAGAAACGGACCCGAGACCAATGAAGGGGGTTCAAGCGAGGATGTTGAGTTTACGGCCAAGGTTGAGGCCATTATGCAAAGGCGTCATGAGACCTTCTTAGAGGATGTTAAGAAGATGTTTTTGGATTCGATTGACGAACAAGTAGTCAATCTAGTCAAGGAACAAGTTAGGATTGTTCTTAAGGAGGATAACGCGGGAAGGCGAGACTTCCACTATAAAAACTTCAAAGATGCTCAACCTCCCACCTTTGAAGGTGAACGAGACCCACTCAAGAGTGCTCGATGGATCTCCGATATGGAGGGGGCTTTCCGTACTAGTGAGTGCCCTCTCAATAAAAAGACGAGGTTTGGTAGTAGCATGATGAGGGGTGATGCCAAGCTATGGTAGGACGCGAAAATCCGACTTTATGGCGAAGAACAAAGTATGAGTTTGACGTGGGACGAGTTTAAAGAAGAATTTTTCAAGGAGTACCGAACTTCGGCCGATCTTTCAAAGCTTAAGGACGAGTTACGTACTTTAAGGCAAGGGTCAATGGATTTGAACACTCTCAAGTCCACTTTGTTATCAAAGACCCAATTTTGCCCGGAGTATGACGGGAACGATCATATGTTGAAAGAAGATTTCTACCGAACCTTGAATGATAACTATCAAGAAAGGATTAGTAGGAATTCGGCGAAGACTTTTGATGAGCTGTTTTATATCACTAAGGGTTTTGAGTCGCTTGCTCCAAGAAAGAGTGACTTCACCTTTGGCAAACGAAAATTTGAAGCTACTAGCCACTCGAACAAGAAGAACAAGAGTGTGACCGAGAGCGTCGGTAGTGCAAAAAAGGGGGCTTCTAAGAGTTTTGGGCCCACGTGCTACAATTGTGGTCGACAAGGGCACTTGGCCCGTGATTGTACGAACTCATCTTCCAACAAAATTGTTTGTTTTAATTGTAACAAAGAGGGGCACAAGAGGCCGGAGTGTCCCGATTTGCGCAACGATAATGTTAAACGGCTAGAGAAGGCGGCGGGTACGGCTAGGGGTCGCAATTATTTGATGACCAATGTGGAAGCCAAGCAATCTAGTGAAGTTGTCTCAGGTACTTTCATGGTTAATTCCAATCTGGCAAGGATACTCTTTGATAGTGGTGCAAACTTGTCGTTTGTGTCACCAAAATTTGTGCCTAAACTTAATAAACCGTTAGCTAAGTTAAGTCATCCGGTAGAAGTTGAAATAGCGGATGGTAATACGGTGTTAGTGGTTGATGTGTGTAAAAATTGTAATGTTGTGTTTGGTGTCGAAAACTCTAAAATTGATCTCATCCCGATGACTTTGGGTGACTTTGATATCGTTGTTGGTATGGATTGGCTCGATCATAATAGAGCCGATATTGCATGCCATGAAAAATCTATTCGAGTGAAGACCCCTAGTGGGGGAGAGTTAATTATTCATGGCGATAAACGAAGAAGACTTGTGCCGATATGCACTTTTGCACGGGCACGTCATTTTCTTGTTGGTGGTGGCATGGCTTTTCTTGCCCATTTTGTTGATACTCGAGATGAGCCACCATCCATTCGTGAAATTCTGGTGGTGAATGAATTTGAAGACGTTTTTTCGGATGAGTTACCGGGTGTTCCGGCGGAAAGACAAGTTGAATTTCGCATTGAGTTGGTTCTGGGGGCTACCCCCATTGCTAAAACTCCTTATCGTTTAGCGCCAACGGAAATGCAAGAGTTGTTAAATCAAACCCAAGAGTTGCTTGAAAAGGGTTTCATCCGACCGAGTGCTTCGCCATGGGGCGCTCCGGTTTTATTCTTGAAGAAGAAGGATGGTAGTATGCGGATGTGCATCGATTATCTGGAGTTGAACAAAGTGACGATCAAGAATCGTTATCCATTGCCTAGGATTGACGATTTGTTTGACCAACTCCAAGGTGCAACGTATTTCTCAAAAATTGACCTACGGTCCGGCTATCACCAAATGCGGGTCCGTGAGGAAGACATCGAGAAAACGGCTTTTCGAACGCATTATGGGCATTTTGAATTCGTAGTTATGCCTTTTGGTCTTACGAATGCACCGGCGGCATTCATGGATCTTATGAACCGAGTGTGCCAACCTATGTTGGACAAGTCGGTAATTGTGTTCATTGACGATATACTTGTCTATTCGAAGAGTATGAAGGAACATGAACATCATTTATGAAGTGTGTTAAAGACGTTGCGGAAGGAGAAGTTGTATGCTAAATTCTCCAAATGTGAATTTTGGCTAAGGGAAGTTCAATTCCTTGGCCATATTGTGAACGAAAATGGTATTCAAGTAGATCCGGGGAAGATAGAGACGGTCAAGAGTTGGGGACGACCGACTACGCCTACGGAAATCTGAAGTTTTCTCGGATTGGCCGGTTATTATCGTCGGTTTATCCAAGACTTTTCTAAGATCGCTTCTCCATTGACGAAATTGACGAGAAAGAATGCGAGATTTAATTGAGAGAACTAGCAAGAAATCGCTTTTCATTTGTTAAAAGAGAAGTTATGTCAAGCTCCGGTGTTAGTATTGCTGGAAGGGGTAGAAGACATGACGGTTTATTGTGATGCTTCTTTAAATGGGCTCGGGTGTGTTCTAATGCAAAGGGGTAAGGTCATCGCTTATGCCTCTCGACAATTAAAGGAACACGAAACAAGATATCTGACTCATGATCTTGAGTTGGCGGTGGTTGTGCATGCATTGAAAATTTGGTGCCGTTACTTGTATAGTGTCAAGTGTACGATTTATTCGGATCACAAGAGTTTGAAGCATCTTTTCGATCAAAGAGATTTGAATTATCGTCAACGTAGGTGGATGGATGTAGTAAAAGATTATGATTGTGAAATACTTTATCATCCGGGCAAGGCGAATGTGGTCGCGGATGCGTTAACTCGAAAGAGTCATCACCCGGCGTTACGATTAGGATTGTTACGTATGATTATTACCAACGATTTTCTTGAAAAACTTGGTGTGATTAAAATTGAAGCTTACATTCAGAACAAGCATGCGGAACGAATTGTGGGGCAATCGGAATTCATTACTATGGGTTCGCGTGGTTTGTTGTCTTTTCAAGGAAGAGTGTGGGTGCCTAAGATGGGGGATTATTGACGAGTGCTACTTGATGAAGCACATAAGTCAAAGTATTCCATTCATCCGGGCGCAACGAAAATGTATCTTGATTTGAGGAAAGAGTATTGGTGGCCGGGCATGAAACGTGATGTTGTTAAGTATGTTGAGCAATGTGTCACGTGTTTGCAAGTTAAAGCCGAACACCAAAAGCCGTATGGTAAGTTACAACCGTTAGAAATCCCGAAGTGGAAATGGGAGCACATTACCATGGATTTCATCACAAAGTTACCTAAAATGGCGAGAACCCAATTCGATTCGATATGGGTGATAGTTGATCGATTGAAGAAGAGTGCCTTGTTTCTTCCCATTCGGGAAGCGATATCATCGGAGACTTTGGCTAAATTGTTTATCAAGGAGGTAGTCGCTCGACATGGGGTTCCTATATCTATTATTTCGGATCGAGATACCCGTTTCACATCTCGATTTTGGGAAAAGTTTCATGACGATATGATCACACAATTGAAATTGAGCACGGCGTATCATCCTCAAATGGACGGTCAAACCGAGCGTATGAATCAAACTTTGGAGGATATGTTACGGGCGTGTATTATTGATTTCGGTGGTAGTTAGGATGAACACTTACCTTTGGTGGAATTCTCGTACAATAATAGTTATCATACTAGTATCGGGATGCCACCTTACGAGATGCTTTATGGGCAGAGGTGTCGAACTCCGATTTGTTGGGGTGAAGTTGGTCAAAAAGAAATCGGGAGTACCAATTTGGTCTTAGAAATGAATAGCAAGATTGATATGATTCGGGATCATTTGAAAAAGGCACAAGATAGACAAAAGTCGTATGCCGACAAGCGTAGACGGATGATCGAATTTCAAGAAGGTGACATGGTGATGCTTAAGGTTTCGCCATGGAAAGGTGTTATTCGGTTTTGAAAACGGGGAAAGTTAGCTCCTCGGTTTTTTAGACCATTTAAAATTTTAGCTCGTGTCGGTGAAGTTGCGTATCGTTTGGAATTACCCGAAGAGCTTGCGGGGATCCATAATACATTTCATGTTTCCCATCTCCGCAAGTGTCTTGCGGATGATTCTTCTTGGGTGCCTTTAGACGAGATCGAGCTAAACAATAAGTTAGCGTATATTGAGGAGCCGATTGCTATACTCGATGAGAAAGTCAAAAGGTTGAGGAATAAAGAGGTGAGAACTTTTAAAGTTCAATGGCGTCGTAGTAAAGGTTCCGAGTTTACTTGGGAGTCCGAAGAATTCGTGTTGGTTTACCTTCCCTCTTGTCATGCGGCTTGGATCATGAGGACGCGCTCCGATTCAAGTGGGGGAGAGTTATTAGACCCTAATCTTCATTGTACAACAGTGTAAATAGAGTACATAAAGTGTGGGAATGATTGTGCCGTTGAACAGAAGTCAGAAGCTGAGCTGGGCTTAGTGCGCTCAGCGCACACCTAAGAGTGCGCGTGGCGCACTCTCTACTGTAGCAGGATTCAGCTCTTTTATTCAGATATTTTGATGGGTATTTTGGTAATTTCACCTGTGGACAAGTTAAAGGCCTGTAGGTCAGTTTGTGGAGTATCATTCACTCCATTTTCAACAACCTTATCTTCTTCACTTTAATTTTTGAGAGAGAGAGTGAGATTCTTATGTGAGAAAGCTCAAGCAAAGGAAGAAGGAGCTATTTTTGAGTCTTAGCTCAAGTTATAAAATTGTTCATCTCTTCTCTAGCTACATTTTGGTTGTAGTGGTATATTCTAACTTTAATTTCCTTACTTTGATTTTGTGTAAGGGTTAGGGTTTGGGATAGTGATGAACATAAAACCCATATTTAATGATTTTGGGTGTTCTTGGGTAAGAGGGAGTCATGAAGACTCAATGGTAACTAACCTAGGGTTTCAAAATGTTAATTGATGTTTATGAGTTCTAATTGGTTAGTTAATCACTAGCACACCTAGTTAATTAGTAAATGGGTGTTAGATGGGTTAGTAGATAACCCGAAATAGGTGTGTTGATTTTAAATTAGTCAAGGGGCAAATGATTGACCTAATTGGGAAATATAGGGTATGAAATACCCTAATTGTGTAATGGTTAGTGTTGTTGGACCTTAATCACTAGCTTTTAAGTGATTAATGATGGTCATGACCCTTAAAGGGCGGTTTTGGTGAAAAAGGGGCATTTAATGCATTTAAGTCATTAAATGCACATAAGTGAAATTGTTGGTATTTAGTCCAACTAGTTATGTGGGTTGATTGAAGTACTTATTATATTAGGTACTTTGCTTTGAAGCTTGCGGAAGTATAAAAACCGTCACCAAATCGTTAAAGGTGAGTGGAATGATTATATGCATATGTATGTAATGTATTTATTTGTATGCTATGGTATGAACCAAAGAGCCGGTAGTGCCATAGTATGTGCGAGTGTGCTATGATGTGAACCAAAGAGCCGGTAGCATCATAGTACGTGTGTTGTAGTGTGAACCAAAGAGCCGGTAGCGCTATACCACGATTTGTTAGGGTGTGAACCAAAGAGCCGGTAGCACCTTAGCGTTGTTAGAGTGTGAACCAAAGAGCCGGTAGCACTCTAGCGTGAGTATGACTCGAGTTGTGATGTAAACCAAAGAGCCGGTAGCATCATGACAAATGCGTATGGTGTGAACCAAAGAGCCGGTAACACCATGACGCGAGAATGGTTAACCATGGTTGTGTATTATTTTGTAGCATATTATATTATGTCGATTATATGTTATTGATTCCACTAGTAGGGGTTTGTTGGAGAATATTAGCTTTGTACTTGTGATGGTATGCTAATTGTATTGCTAGCGTGTATGCGGTAAATGTGTAAGTGATTGCAAGTAGGTATATTATATATATATGGGTATAATTATTGCATTCACTAAGCTTTGCTTACCCTCTCGTTGTTTATCTTTTTTATAGGCTCCGGCGTTGACAATGGTAAGGGCCTTCGATTGGATTAGAGATCCCGCTTGTTGTTTAGGGGACGCTTTTGGGATGTGATAGCTTTTGGAGTTTGACCGAGATTTGGGTAGTTTAACCCCAAACACCATGCTCATAGTGTCGTTTGAAATTTAAACTAGTGTGGTCGAAACTCGAACTTTTGTATGAAACTCGTAAAACGGTCGATGTGGGCCCCGTTTTGTAAAACTCATTTTATGTTTGAATCGTATGAGTTTTTCATATTAGAACATGTTGTGAAAAGCGTTTCGTCTAATTATGTCGGGAAGTGGGAGATCTTTATTTGAAAATTAGCAAATTCGGACAGAACTGAATTGGGGCCTGTGCGCGCCGCGCACCCTATAGTGGTGCGCGTGGCGCACTCCTCTGTATAAAAAAAAATTGTTTCGCGTAATCGGTTGGTTATTGGTTTGGGTCGTTACAAAATAACAAAGGTTTCTTGATCTTAGATGATTACTTGGAATGGATTAGAAAGCTTGAAAGTAAACTAGTAAACTTGAAAGGATTTTTGAAGTGTTCTTGAAGTGTTCTTCCTATGATGATTATAGCTTGATTCTTGAAGTAATTTTGATGAAGATGATTAGTTTACTGGAAAAATTCGTTCATAAGTGTGTGTAGGTGTTGAGAGAGAATTAGAAAGAGAATTGGAAGTGAAATGGATTGATTGGTGAGTGGTGAATGATGAGTGGTGAGTGGGGTTAAAAGGAGTTCTAGTTATTTGACTAGTTCATGGTAGAAGTTAAATTTGATTAGTCATGCATGACATAATCAAGAGTGGAATCCCATGCTAGTTCCTATTGGTATATACTCATAGTAAGTACGTCTAGAAGCTGTGTATAATACGAATACGAATACTGAATGACTACGAGTAGAATTGTTGATGAAAATGACTGGAAATGTAATTGTAAGCATTTTTGCTAAGTAGAATTACTTTGATATGTGTCTTGAAGTCTTTCAAAAGTGTACTAATACATCTTAATACACTACATGTATATTCATTTTAACTGAGTCGTTAAGTCATCGTTAGTCATTACATATAAGTGTTGTTTTTGAAAGCTTTAAGTTAACGATCTCATTTGATATTGTTGAAAGCTTTAAATCAAATTTTAACACATTTTTAATAAAGCGATATTAACCCAGACAAAAAAAAAATTCGAGCTGACCTGGCATCTCGATCCCAGCCAGGGCTCTGCCCCTTGGACCCTGCCAGGGGTTGCCACCCCTTGGACCCCGCTATCAGGGGCGCTGCCCCCGAACCCCCGTCATAATCAAGATAAGTTCAAACAAGTGTGCACTCCACACTTTCCCAAACTTGTTCGCTATTTATCAAGGTTATTTTGGTTAACAAATTAATCCCATTACACTTAAATCATATTGGTGACACAAATCACCAACGATGAATATATCATAATATGATACATATGTATTTAGTAAGGCGTTGCTATAACGATAATCGTTATATATATATCGTTTCGAGTTTCATAATTCAATAGTCTCATTTTATGTATATAACTCATTGTTAATATACCTAGTGAGATACTTACTTTTCATAATATCATGTTAGCTATATACATATCCATATATATATATATATCATCATATAGTTTTTACAAGTTTTAACATTCGTGAATCGCCGGTCAACTTGGGTGGTCAATTGTCTACATGAAACCTATTTCAATTAATCAAGTCTTAACAAGTTTGATTGCTTAACATGTTGAAAACACTTAACCATGTAAATATCAATTTCATTTAATATATATAAACATGGAAAAGTTCGGGTCACTACAAGCAAAACGAGCTGTAAAAACATCACCCGTCATGGGTTCAATATATCTTATGATTGAAGATGTTTCATATCCAACATATATTCCCATCCTTCTTTGAGGACCCATTTTTGTAGTGACTCGAACTTTTCCATGTTTATATATATTAATTGAGATTGATATTTACATGATTAAATGTTTCCAACATGTTAAGCAATCAAACTTGTTAAGACTTGATTAATTGAAATAGGTTTCATATAGACAATTGACCACCCAAGTTGACCGGTGATTCACGAACGTTAAAACTTGTAAAAACTATATGATGACATATATATGGTTATATATATAGTTAACATGATATTATGATAAGTAAACATATCATTAAGTATATTAACAATGAACTACATATGTAAAAACAAGACTACTAACTTAATGATTTTGAAACGAGACATATATGTAACGATTATAGTTGTAACGACATTTAATGTATATATATCATATTAGGAGATATTCGTACATCATAATATCATGATAATATAATAATTTAAAATCTCTTTTGATATTATAAACATTGGGTTAACAACATTTAACAAGATCGTTAACCTAAAGGTTTCAAAACAACATTTACATGTAACGACTAACGATGACTTAACGACTCAGTTAAAATGTATATACATGTAGTGTTTTAATATGTATTCATACACTTTTGAAAGACTTCAATACACTTATCAAAATACTTCTACTTAACAAAAATGCTTACAATTACATCCTCGTTCAGTTTCATCAACAATTCTACTCGTATGCACCCGTATTCGTACTCGTACAATACACAGCTTTTAGATGTATGTACTATTGGTATATACACTCCAATGATTAGCTCTTAGCAGCCCATGTGAGTCACCTAACACATGTGGGAACCATCATTTGACAACTAGCATGAAATATCTCATAAAATTACAAAAATATGAGTAATCATTCATGACTTATTTACATGAAAACAAAATTACATATCCTTTATATCTAATCCATACACCAACGACCAAAAACACCTAAAAACACTTTAATTCTTCAATTTTCTTCATCTAATTGATCTCTCTCAAGTTCTATCTTCAAGTTCTAAGTGTTCTTCATAAATTCCAAAAGTTCTAGTTTCATAAAATCAAGAATACTTTCAAGTTTGCTAGCTCACTTCCAATCTTGTAAGGTGATCATCCAACCTCAAGAAATCTTTATTTCTTACAGTAGGTTATCATTCTAATACAAGGTAATAATCATATTCAAACTTTGGTTCAATTTCTATAACTATAACAATCTTATTTCAAGTGATGATCTTACTTGAACTTGTTTTCGTGTCATGATTCTGCTTCAAGAACTTCGAGCCATCCAAGGATCCGTTGAAGCTAGATCCATTTTTCTCTTTTCCAGTAGGTTTATCCAAGGAACTTAAGGTAGTAATGATGTTCATAACATCATTCAATTCATATATATAAAACTATCTTATTCGAAGGTTTAAACTCGTAATCACTAGAACATAGTTTAGTTAATTCTAAACTTGTTCGCAAACAAAAGTTAATTCTTCTAACTTGACTTTTAAAATTAACTAAACACATGTTCTATATCTATATGATATTCTAACTTAATGATTTAAAACCTGGAAACACGAAAAACACCGTAAAACCGGATTTACGCCGTCGTAGTAACACCGCGGGCTGTTTTGGGTTAGTTAATTAAAAACTATGATAAACTTTGATTTAAAAGTTGTAATTCTGAGAAAATGATTTTTATTATGAACATGAAACTATATCCAAAAATTATGGTTAAACTCAAAGTGGAAGTATGTTTTCTAAAATGGTCATCTAGACGTCGTTCTTTCGACTGAAATGACTACCTTTACAAAAACAACTTGTAACTTATTTTTCTGACTATAAACCTATACTTTTCTGTTTAGATTCATAAAATAGAGTTCAATATGAAACTATAGCAATTTGATTCACTCAAAACAGATTTAAAATGAAGAAGTTATGGGTAAAACAAGATTGGATAATTTTTCTCATTTTAGCTACGTGAAAATTGGTAACAAATCTATTCCAACCATAACTTAATCAACTTGTATTGTATATTATGTAATCTTGAGATACCATAGACACGTATACAATGTTTCGACCTATCATGTCGACACATCTATATATATTTCGGAACAACCATAGACACTCTATATGTGAATGTTGGAGTTAGCTATACAAGGTTGAGGTTGATTCCAAAATATATATAGTTTGAGTTGTGATCAATACTGAGATACGTATACACTGGGTCGTGGATTGATTCAAGATAATATTTATCGATTTATTTCTGTACATCTAACTGTGGACAACAAGTTATAGGTTACTAACGAGGACAGCTGACTTAATAAACTTAAAACATCAAAATATATTAAAAGTGTTGTAAATATATTTTGAAGATACTTTGATATATATGTATATATTGTTATAGGTTTGTGAATCAACCAGTGGCCAAGTCTTACTTTCCGACGAAGTAAAAATCTGTGAAAGTGAGTTTCATTAATCCCTTTTTAAATGCTTTTGCAATATATATTTTTGGGACTGAGAATACATGCGTTGCTTTTATAATTGTTTTACGAGATAGACATAAGTACGTGAAACTACATTCTATGGTTGAATTATTAAACCGAATATGCCCTTTTTATTAAGTCTGGTAATCTAAGAATTAGGGAACAGACACCCTAATTGACGCGAACTCTAAAGATAGATCTATTGGGCCTAACAAACCCCATCCAAAGTACCGGATGCTTTAGTACTTCGAAATTTATATCATATCCGAAGGGTGTCCCGGAATGATGGGGATATTCTTATATATATGCATCTTGTTAATGTCGGTTACCAGGTGTTCACCATATGAATGATTTTTATCTCTATGTATGGGATGTGTATTGAAATATGAAATCTTGTGGTCTATTATTATGATTTGATATATATAGGTTAAACCTATAACTCACCAACAATTTTGTTGACGTTTTAAGCATGTTTATTCTCAGGTGATTATTAAGAGCTTCCGCTATCGCATACTTAAATAAGGACGAGATTTGGAGTCCATGCTTGTATGATATTGTGTAAAAACTGCATTCAAGAAACTTATTTTGTTGTAACATATTTGTATTGTAAACCATTATGTAATGGTCGTGTGTAAACAGGATATTTTAGATTATCATTATTTGATAATCTACGTAAAGCTTTTTAAACCTTTATTGATGAAATAAAGGTTATGGTTTGTTTTAAAATGAATGCAGTCTTTGAAAAACGTCTCATATAGAGGTCAAAACCTCGCAACGAAATCAATTAATATGGAACGTTTTTAATCAATAAGAACGGGACATTTCAGTTGGTATCCGAGCGTTGGTCTTAGAGAACCAGAATTTTGCATTAATGTGTCTTATCGAGTTTGTTAGGATGCATTAGTGAGTCTGGACTTCGACCGTGTTTACTTGAAAAATGATTGCTTAACAAATTTTGTTGGAAACTATATATTTTTAACATGTGAATATTATGTGATATATTAATCTCTTAACGCGTTTGATATTATGTGATAGATGTCTACCTCTAGAACAAGTCCCATTGACTCACCTAATAATAATGAAGAGTCAAATGTAAATTGGAATGATTCGTGGACTGATTCACAAGTTCCCGAAGAGGAACCGGAAGAAGAGTCGGAACCGGAAGAAGAATCGGAACCGGAAGAAGAATCGGAACCAGATGAAGAAATAGAACCGGTGGGGGAAATAATAAAACGGTTAAGTAAAAGAAAATCCTCAACCAACCGACCAAGGTTAATTATGGTCAATGGTGTTTCCGCCAAGGAAGCAAAATATTGGGAGGATTATCAATTCTCCGATGAATCGGATTCCGACGAGAATTCCGATGATGTTATAGAAATTACCCCAACTGAATTTAAAAAGGCAAAAGAAAATAATAAGGGAAAGGGCATAAAAATAGAAAAATCTAATTCCAACCCCGATGAACTTTATATGTATCGTCAACCCCCGAAATCCTTAAGTTGTAACAATGACCCGGGAACCTCTAAACCACCAGGTTTTTCTAAACCAATGTGGAAAATTATGGCTCGTATTAGGGGAACATCATATATCCCTAGAAACTTGGCAAAACGAACCAAAACCGAAGAAGAAGAAACAAGCGAGTCGGAATAAGATAGTTGTATTCGTGTGGTGTAATATATGTAATATAGTGTGCTTATGCTTTATGATATATGTAAAAATTGCTTGTATTAATAAGTACTTTTTTTTATGAATCTAACTCTTGTCTATTTTACAGTATAAAAACACAAAATGGATAGACAACCCAATATTTTAAGAGACCTACCCGGAGACATGATTGATGAAATCTTGTCTAGAGTCGGTCAGAATTCTTCGGCACAACTATTTAAGGCGAGATCAGTTTGTAAGACATTCGAAGAACGTTCCAAGAATGCCTTGGTTTATAAAAGGCTTTCGTTCGAAAGATGGGGGATATCACATTGGGAAATCCATAAGTTACAATGTGTTTACTTTGACGCATATATTGCGGGGAACCCAAATGCTATTTTACGCAATGGGTTAAGAAATTATTTTGACTCAATATATCCGAATATTGGACTTCGTGATTTAGAAAAAGCGGCTAACATGCAACATAAAGAAGCATGTTATGCTTACGGATTAGTAATGTTCGCTTCTCACCAAAGTGAGAACAAGAACATCGGGCTACAACTATTAAACAAAACGTTCCCACAAGTGACGGAGTCGGTAATTGGGGTAAGAAATGAGGTTTTTAGATTGTTACGGGACTGTTGGACATTACGTAACCCTCATCCCTTTGACGACGTTACAACACGCTGTCTTATCAACGGCCATAACGGTTATGTTCCACAAGACCAAGGATGGGAAGTAATCCTAGTAAAACCAGAATGCATGACTTGTTTCTGGACGTATGAATTACGTGTCTTTATTGTCTTTGCTGAATGACTTGTGTACTAGCTAGAATTATCTTCACAACCATCTTGTATCAAATTTATTGTGTGCTATATTTCATGCTATATGTAAAATAAGCGGTATTGTAAGTTTGTAAAATATTGTGTAAAAGTTTGAACGCGAAATATTATTATAATCAGTTTTTCATATAGAATTGTAGTAGTTGAATTGTATATTAGCTACTAAGTATGAACTTAACGGGTAGGTACTACCCGAATTTAAACTTATAAAATGCTAATATGAAGAAAAAGCTTTTATAAATGAGTTCATATTATGCTACGAAATACTATTAACTACTCTTAATATTCTGTATGATTAACTTGTTCCATTTCACTATTTTGAAGGAAATGGCACCGACTACTCGACACACCGTGAATATGAATGAAGAGGAATTCCGTACTTTTCTAGCTTCAAACATAGCCGCAGTACAGGCTGCGCTACATACCAACAATAACCTTGGATCTAGCAGTACAGGAAATCGTGTAGGATGCACCTACAAAGAATTCACTGCCTGCAAACCTTTAGAATTTGATGGAACCGAAGGACCGATCGGATTGAAACGGTGGACCGAGAAGGTCGAATCGGTGTTTGCCATAAGTAAGTGTACTGAAGAGGACAAAGTAAAGTACGCTACGCATACCTTCACAGGTTCTGCGTTAACATGGTGGAATACCTTTCTAGAGCAAGTGGGACAAGATGATGCGTACGCACTACCGTGGTCAGCATTCAAGCACTTGATGAACGAGAAGTACCATCCCAGAACCGAGGTCAATAAGCTCAAGACAGAACTTAGAGGGTTACGAACTCAAGGATTTGATATTACCACGTACGAAAGACGATTCACAGAATTGTGCCTATTGTGTCCGGGAGCTTTCGAAGATGAGGAAGAGAAGATCGACGCGTTTGTGAAAGGATTACCCGAAAGAATCCAAGAAGATATAAGTTCACACGAGCCCGCCTCCATACAACAGGCATGTAGAATGGCTCACAAACTAGTGAACTAGATTGAAGAAAGAATTAAAGAACAGACTGCTGAAGAGGCCAATGTGAAGCAAGTCAAAAGAAAGTGGGAGGAAAACGGTGATAAGAATCACCAATACAACAACAACAACAACTACAACAATAATCGCAACAATTATCCCAACAATCGCAACATCAATCGTAACTACAACAAACGGCCCAACAACAACAACAACAACAACAGCAACTACAACAATCATCCCAACAACAATAATAACCGCAACAACAACAACAATCAGAAGCAGCTATGCCAAAGGTGTGAAAAGTATCACTCGGGGTTCTGCACCAAATTTTGCAACAAGTGTAAAAGAAATGGTCATAGCGTGGCGAAGTGTGAGGTCTACGGACCAGGGGTTAACAGAACGAAAGGAACAAATGGTGTCGGAACGAGTAATGGCGGAGCAAGTAGTGTCGGAGCAAGTTATGCCAATGTAGTTTGTTATAAATGTGGAAAACCGGGCCACATTATTAGAAATTGCCCGAACCAGGAGAACACGAATGGACAAGGCCGCGGAAGAGTTTTCAATATTAATGCGGTAGAGGCACAGGAAGACCCGGAGCTTGTTACGGGTACGTTTCTTATTGACAATAAATCTGCTTACGTTTTATTTGATTCGGGTGCGGATAGAAGCTATATGAGTAGAGATTTTTGTGCTAAATTAAGTTGTCCATTGACGCCTTTGGATAGTAAATTTTTACTCGAATTAGCAAATGGTAAATTAATTTCAGCAGATAATATATGTCGGAATCGAGAAATTAAACTGGTTAGCGAAACATTTAAGATTGATTTGATACCAGTAGAGTTAGGGAGTTTTGATGTGATAATCGGTATGGACTGGTTGAAAGAAGTGAAAGCAGAGATCGTTTGTTACAAAAATGCAATTCACATTATACGAGAAAAAGGAAAACCCTTAATGGTGTACGGAGAAAAGGGCAACACGAAGCTACATCTTATTAGTAATTTGAAGGCACAAAAACTAATAAGAAAAGGTTGCTATGCTGTTCTAGCACACGTCGAGAAAGTACAAACTGAAGAAAAGAGCATCAATGATGTTCCCATTGCAAAAGAATTTCCCGATGTATTTCCGAAAGAATTACCGGGATTACCCCCACATCGATCCGTTGAATTTCAAATAGATCTTGTACCAGGAGCTGCACCAATAGCTCGTGCTCCTTACAGACTCGCACCCAGCGAGATGAAAGAACTGCAAAGCCAATTACAAGAACTTTTAGAGCGTGGTTTCATTCGACCAAGCACATCACCGTGGGGAGCTCCTGTTTTGTTTGTCAAGAAGAAAGATGGTACATTCAGGTTGTGTATCGACTACCGAGAGTTGAACAAACTTACCATCAAGAACCGCTACCCACTACCGAGAATCGACAACTTATTTGATCAACTACAAGGCTCGTCTGTTTATTCAAAGATTGACTTACGTTCCGGGTATCATCAAATGCGGGTGAAAGAAGATGATATTCCAAAGACTGCTTTTAGAACACGTTACGGTCATTATGAGTTTATGGTCATGCCGTTTGGTTTAACTAATGCACCAGCTGTGTTCATGGACCTTATGAACCGAGTGTGTGGACCATACCTTGACAAGTTTGTCATTGTTTTCATTGATGACATACTTATTTACTCAAAGAATGACCAAGAACACGGTGAACATTTGAGAAAGGTGTTAGAAGTATTGAGGAAGGAAGAATTGTACGCTAAGTTTTCAAAGTGTGCATTTTGGTTGGAAGAAGTTCAATTCCTCGGTCACATAGTGAACAAAGAAGGTATTAAGGTGGATCCGGCAAAGATAGAAACTGTTGAAAAGTGGGAAACCCCGAAAACTCCGAAACACATACGCCAGTTTTTAGGACTAGCTGGTTACTACAGAAGGTTCATCCAAGACTTTTCCAGAATAGCAAAACCCTTGACTGCATTAACGCATAAAGGGAAGAAATTTGAATGGAAGGATGAACAAGAGAAAGCGTTTCAGTTATTGAAGAAAAAGCTAACTACGGCACCTATATTGTCATTACCTGAAGGGAATGATGATTTTGTGATTTATTGTGACGCATCAAAGCAAGGTCTCAGTTGTGTATTAATGCAACGAACGAAGGTGATTGCTTATGCCTCTAGACAATTGAAGATTCACGAGCAAAATTATACGACACATGATTTGGAATTAGGCGCGGTTGTTTTTGCATTAAAGACTTGGAGGCACTACTTATATGGGGTCAAAAGTATTATATATACTGACCACAAAAGTCTTCAACACATATTTAATCAGAAACAACTGAATATGAGGCAGCGTAGGTGGATTGAATTGTTGAATGATTACGACTTTGAGATTCGTTACCACCCGGGGAAGGCAAATGTGGTAGCCGATGCCTTGAGCAGGAAGGACAGAGAACCCATTCGAGTAAAATCTATGAATATAATGATTCATAATAACCTTACTACTCAAATAAAGGAGGCGCAACAAGGAGTTTTAAAAGAGGGAAATTTAAAGGATGAGATACCCAAAGGATCGGAGAAGCATCTTAATATTCGGGAAGACGGAACCCGGTATAGGGCTGAAAGGATTTGGGTACCAAAATTTGGAGATATGAGAGAAATGGTACTTAGAGAAGCTCATAAAACCAGATACTCAATATATCCTGGAACGGGGAAGATGTACAAGGATCTCAAGAAACATTTTTGGTGGCCGGGTATGAAAGCCGATGTTGCTAAATACGTAGGAGAATGTTTGACGTGTTCTAAGGTCAAAGCTGAGCATCAGAAACCATCAGGTCTACTTCAACAACCCGAAATCCCGGAATGGAAATGGGAAAACATTACCATGGATTTCATCACTAAATTGCCAAGGACTGCAAGTGGTTTTGATACTATTTGGGTAATAGTTGATCGTCTCACCAAATCAGCACACTTCCTGCCAATAAGAGAAGATGACAAGATGGAGAAGTTAGCACGACTGTATTTGAAGGAAGTCGTCTCCAGACATGGAATACCAATCTCTATTATCTCTGATAGGGATGGTAGATTTATTTCAAGATTCTGGCAGACATTACAGCAAGCATTAGGAACTCGTCTAGACATGAGTACTGCCTATCATCCACAAACTGATGGGCAGAGCGAAAGGACGATACAAACGCTTGAAGACATGCTACGAGCATGTGTTATTGATTTCGGAAACAGTTGGGATCGACATCTACCATTAGCAGAATTTTCCTACAACAACAGCTACCATTCAAGCATTGAGATGGCGCCGTTTGAAGCACTTTATGGTAGAAAGTGCGGGTCTCCAATTTATTGGAGTGAAGTGGGGGATAGATAGATTACGGGTCCGGAGATTATACAAGAAACTACCGAGAAGATCATCCAAATTCAACAACGGTTGAAAACCGCCCAAAGTCGACAAAAGAGCTACGCTGACAATAAAAGAAAAGATATAGAATTTGAAATTGGAGAGATGGTCATGCTTAAAGTTGCACCTTGGAAAGGCGTTGTTCGATTTGGTAAACGAGGGAAATTAAATCCAAGGTATATTGGACCATTCAAGATTATTGATCGTGTCGGACCAGTAGCTTACCGACTTGAGTTACCTCAACAACTCGCGGCTGTACATAACACTTTCCACGTCTCGAATTTGAAGAAATGTTTTGCTAAAGAAGATCTCACTATTCCGTTAGATGAAATCCAAATCAACGAAAAACTTCAATTCATCGAAGAACCCGTCGAAATAATGGATCGTGAGGTTAAAAGACTTAAGCAAAACAAGATACCAATTGTTAAGGTTCGATGGAATGCTTGTAGAGGACCCGAGTTCACCTGGGAGCGTGAAGATCAGATGAAGAAGAAATACCCGCATCTATTTCCAGAAGATTCGTCAACACCTTCAACAGCTTAAAATTTCGGGACGAAATTTATTTAACGGGTAGGTACTGTAGTGACCCGAACTTTTCCATGTTTATATATATTAATTGAGATTGATATTTACATGATTAAATGTTTCCAACATGTTAAGCAATCAAACTTGTTAAGACTTGATTAATTGAAATAGGTTTCATATAGACAATTGACCACCCAAGTTGACCGGTGATTCACGAACGTTAAAACTTGTAAAAACTATATGATGACATATATATGGTTATATATATAGTTAACATGATATTATGATAAGTAAACATATCATTAAGTATATTAACAATGAACTACATATGTAAAAACAAGACTACTAACTTAATGATTTTGAAACGAGACATATATGTAACGATTATAGTTGTAACGACATTTAATGTATATATATATCATATTAGGAGATATTCGTACATCATAATATCATGATAATATAATAATTTAAAATCTCTTTTGATATTATAAACATTGGGTTAACAACATTTAACAAGATCGTTAACCTAAAGGTTTCAAAACAACATTTACATGTAACGACTAACGATGACTTAACGACTCAGTTAAAATGTATATACATGTAGTGTTTTAATATGTATTCATACACTTTTGAAAGACTTCAAGACACTTATCAAAATACTTCTACTTAACAAAAATGCTTACAATTACATCCTCGTTCAGTTTCATCAACAATTCTACTCGTATGCACCCGTATTCGTACTCGTACAATACACAGCTTTTAGATGTATGTACTATTGGTATATACACTCCAATGATTAGCTCTTAGCAGCCCATGTGAGTCACCTAACACATGTGGGAACCATCATTTGACAACTAGCATGAAATATCTCATAAAATTACAAAAATATGAGTAATCATTCATGACTTATTTACATGAAAACAAAATTACATATCCTTTATATCTAATCCATACACCAACGACCAAAAACACCTACAAACACTTTCATTCTTCAATTTTATTCATCTAATTGATCTCTCTCAAGTTCTATCTTCAAGTTCTAAGTGTTCTTCATAAATTCCAAAAGTTCTAGTTTCATAAAATCAAGAATACTTTCAAGTTTGCTAGCTCACTTTCAATCTTGTAAGGTGATCATCCAACCTCAAGAAATCTTTGTTTATTACAGTAGGTTATCATTCTAATACAAGGTAATAATCATATTCAAACTTTGGTTCAATTTCTATAACTATAACAATCTTATTTCAAGTGATGATCTTACTTGAACTTGTTTTCGTGTCATGATTCTGCTTCAAGAACTTCGAGCCATCCAAGGATCCGTTGAAGCTAGATCCATTTTTCTCTTTTCCAGTAGGTTTATCCAAGGAACTTAAGGTAGTAATGATGTTCATAACATCATTCAATTCATATATATAAAACTATCTTATTCGAAGGTTTAAACTCGTAATCACTAGAACATAGTTTAGTTAATTCTAAACTTGTTCGCAAACAAAAGTTAATCCTTCTAACTTGACTTTTAAAATTAACTAAACACATGTTCTATATCTATATGATATGCTAACTTAATGATTTAAAACCTGGAAACACGAAAAACACCGTAAAACCGGATTTACGCCGTCGTAGTAACACCGCGGGCTGTTTTGGGTTAGTTAATTAAAAACTATGATAAACTTTGATTTAAAAGTTGTAATTCTGAGAAAATGATTTCTATTATGAACATGAAACTATATCCAAAAATTATGGTTAAACTCAAAGTGGAAGTATGTTTTCTAAAATGGTCATCTAGACGTCGTTCTTTCGACTGAAATGACTACCTTTACAAAAACAACTTGTAACTTATTTTTCCGACTATAAACCTATACTTTTCTGTTTAGATTCATAAAATAGAGTTCAATATGAAACCATAGCAATTTGATTCACTCAAAACGGATTTAAAATGAAGAAGTTATGGGTAAAACAAGATTGGATAATTTTTCTCATTTTAGCTACGTGAAAATTGGTAACAAATCTATTCCAACCATAACTTAATCAACTTGTATTGTATATTATGTAATCTTGAGATACCATAGACACGTATACAATGTTTCGACCTATCATGTCGACACATCTATATATATTTCGGAACAACCATAGACACTCTATATGTGAATGTTGGAGTTAGCTATACAGGGTTGAGGTTGATTCCAAAATATATATAGTTTGAGTTGTGATCAATACTGAGATACGTATACACTGGGTCGTGGATTGATTCAAGATAATATTTATCGATTTATTTCTGTACATCTAACTGTGGACAACTAGTTATAGGTTACTAACGAGGACAACTGACTTAATAAACTTAAAACATCAAAATATATTAAAAGTGTTGTAAATATATTTTGAACATACTTTGATATATATGTATATATTGTTATAGGTTCGTGAATCAACCAGTGGCCAAGTCTTACTTCCCGACGAAGTAAAAATCTGTGAAAGTGAGTTTCATTAATCCCTTTTTAAATGCTTTTGCAATATATATTTTTGGGACTGAGAATACATGCGTTGCTTTTATAATTGTTTTACGAGATAGACATAAGTACGTGAAACTACATTCTATGGTTGAATTATTAAACCGAATATGCCCTTTTTATTAAGTCTGGTAATCTAAGAATTAGGGAACAGACACCCTAATTGACGCGAACTCTAAAGATAGATCTATTGGGCCTAACAAACCCCATCCAAAGTACCGGATGCTTTAGTACTTCGAAATTTATATCATATCCGAAGGGTGTCCCGGAATGATGGGGATATTCTTATATATATGCATCTTGTTAATGTCGGTTACCAGGTGTTCACCATATGAATGATTTTTATCTCTATGTATGGGATGTGTATTGAAATATGAAATCTTGTGGTCTATTATTATGATTTGATATATATAGGTTAAACCTATAACTCACCAACAATTTTGTTGACGTTTTAAGCATGTTTATTCTCAGGTGATTATTAAGAGCTTCCGCTGTCGCATACTTAAATAAGGACGAGATTTGGAGTCCATGCTTGTATGATATTGTGTAAAAACTGCATTCAAGAAACTTATTTTGTTGTAACATATTTGTATTGTAAACCATTATGTAATGGTCGTGTGTAAACAGGATATTTTAGATTATCATTATTTGATAATCTACGTAAAGCTTTTTAAACCTTTATTGATGAAATAAAGGTTATGGTTTGTTTTAAAATGAATGCAGTCTTTGAAAAACGTCTCATATAGAGGTCAAAACCTCGCAATGAAATGAATTAATATGGAACGTTTTTAATCAATAAGAACGGGACATTTCAATTTTAGTGCGTTGTGGTGGTGCGATAGGAATAAACCGCACAACCAAATGTTCTAAGGTAGGAAATATTTGGCTGATGGCTAAAAACAAGTTGCAAAGGAGAATATGTATGACTTGCACTTGGTCTAATGCGAATTAATGATGCAACATGTAAAATTGCATGACCCCATACAGATACTGGGAGTTTTGTTCTCATTATCAATGGTCTAACTATTAATTGCAATCGTTTGATTAGTGATTCGGCTAAACCATTTTGTGTATGCACATGGGCAACAAGATGTTCAACAACAATCCCAATAGACATGCAAAAATCATTAAATGCTTGAGATGTAAACTCACCAGCATTATCCAATCTCACCCTTTTAATAGTATAATCAGGGAAATGTGCTCTCAATTTAATAATTTGAGCAAGAAATTTTGCAAATGCAACATTTCGACTTGATAATAGATAAACATGAGACCATCTACTAGATGCGTCTATTAGGACCATGAAATATCTAAATGGTCCACATGGTGGATGAATTGGTCCACATATATCACCTTGAATTCTTTCAAGAAATATTGGTGATTCTTTTTCAACCTTAAGAGGTGATGGTCTTATTATCAATTTTCCAAGTGAGCATGATGTACATGGAATAAGTGCATCATGAGTGATCTTTTGATCCGTCAATGGATGTTCATGTGTACTTTGAATTATTCTTTTCATCATTGTTGATCCTGGGTGGCCTAATCTTTCATGCTACAGATTGATCATTACAGGATCACATACCTTTTCATTTACTACCATGTGCGCTTCTGGTACATGTATAAATGTATAATGTAAACCAGAACTAAGTCTTGGTAGTTTTTCAATCACATGATTCTTCTTAGTGATACTTAAATATTTATCATTTTCTATAGTCACTGACTGATAATCATATCCATTTCAGAAAATTTGTACCATTTGGTAACATGAATTTTGCCTTTCCCATTCCTTTTATTAAATCCGCAGGACCTGATATAGTATGTACCGTTCCTTCTGTTGCTTTAAAATCAGTGAAATATTTTTTAGATTTGAGTATAGTATGTGTGGTACCACTATCTGCAATACAAAGATCCCCACCATTTGACTGATTTTGCACTCCAGTAGTGTACATCATGAACTTCAAAATATGAGAAACAAATAATGAGTACATAATTCATCAATATATTACATTCAAAATATGTTATAAACGAAAGTACATAATAAGGAAACATATAGTAAAGTAGATATGGTATAGATGGTAAATCCACATCCATTTATTTGATATGGACATATAATAGGAAATTTATTCATTAAAGTAGTCACTTGTTGGCTCAGTGATTTTTGTATCAAAGTCATCCACAAGGTTTGCCTCTTTTCCTTTTTCCTTTAGGGATTCTTGATATTGATTAACAGAATATTGATTTGTTCGACAGTTTTTAGACCAATGGCCAATTTTACCACATCGATAACAAGAATCTTCAATATTCTTTATAGAGCTTCCTTCAACATTATGATTTGTGGGATTGTATGGTGGTTGAAATTTATAATTTTGTGGATTATTATTTCTTTGTCCACGACCACGACCACTGTAACCATTACGACCACGACCACCACCACGACCAGTACCATAAGGATGATTTCGAACATAGTTATGATTTTTATTATTGTTATGGTAATTTCCATGATGATGGTTTTGGCCAATATGACCACGACCTCGCCCACGTCCTCGTCCAGGTGCATTTCTTTTTATTATTATTATTATTATTGTTAATAGCATTAGCTTCAGGGAATGCTAGCGCACCCGTAGGACGAGATTCTTGATTCTTCATCAGTAATTCTTTATTCACTTCTGCAACTAAGAGATAAGTTTGAAGTTTGGAAAAAGTTTTGTAATTCTGCAATCTTAAATTTTCTTGTATAATAATGTTTGCAGAATGCATTGTGGAGAAAGTTTTCTCCATCATATCAGCATCACTTATTTCTTGACCACAGAATTGAAGCTTTGAACGGATCTTGAATATGGCCGAGCTGTATTCACTTACCTTTTTAAAGTCTTGGAACCTTAGATTTCTCCATTCTTCCCTCGCAGCTGGGAGTAATATTTCTTTTTGATTATCGAATCTACTCTTGATACTTTCCCATAAAACATGTGGATCTTTGATAGTGAGATACATATGTTTTAAGGTGATATCAATATGTTTGCGAATAAAAGCAATTGATTTTAATTTATCTTGATCAGAACAAGTATTGTTTTCTTTTAAAGTTTCTAGAATACCCAATGATCCAAGATTTATTTCTACATCCATGACCCATGATGTTTAGTTTGTTCCCGATACGTCTAGGGCATCAAACTCAAGCTTTGATAAGTTTGACATTTTCTTGATTAGTGACTTGTGCTTGCTTAGATAAACCTTGATTATACGGAGCACTTCGTGCTGATAACGTGTTATAATTCAGTAGACTTATAACTACCTTTAGTGGTTTAGTTCGTGTTATAATTAAGTAGGCTTATAACTACCTTTAGTGGTTTGGTTCGTGTTATAATTCTTTGTAGTATGAAGAATTAATAGTAGAGAGAAAAAGAATATATATTTCTTATTCTTGTAAGAAATTGGTGTGTATTCTTTCTTACATTCATCATCTATTTATACATAAGAATAATAACTGTATAGAATCAATCACGAGATATGAATTGTAAATTTGTCTCCTAAAATTGAATTATTGTGGATGGAGATATAAATTGTCAAATATCCGTTTTGGCTTTTTATAATTATAACAAAATACATTTTCAAACAATTATCACATTCTAAAAACTTAAAAAATTACTTAACAGACCCTTAGTTTGGTTAAAAACCAGGGTCTTGTATCCATCCACAACCTGCTGAAAAAATGACGATTCTACCCAACTGCCGGAGCTTCGTTGTCAACACTCCTGTTACAACGATACTACTCCATACATTATTCGCCACTAACATCCCCATCAACAAAACTACGTCGTTTTGCTTCTCTTCAATTTCGCATTCGGACTTCAAAATTCACCACAAAAAAAGCAGCAGAAACAGAGCTTTCGCATCTAATTCAACTGCCGTTGTTACATCATCAACTCCAAATCCTAATCATAATTCTAATCGGTACACTTCAAAATTCACACTAATAACACTAATAATTTTCATATATTAATATTATTATGTTAAATGTTACGTTATGTTATGTTATAAACTATTAGTAGGATTTTTTTAATTTAGAAGAATTTAGGGTTTACCTAAGATTTTACATCTTTATTGTCTATTGTTGATTGATTGGTAGATTTCAGAATTTAATGTATTTATTTTAGGTAAAATTAGGAAATTTGCATTTTGGATGATACTCAAATTATTGTTGTAACGAGTGATTGAGGTTGAGGATAATAAGAATGTAACTGGCACTTGATAAACCAATGTGATTTGTTAAATGGTCTTTTTTTTTTTAATTCTTTAAAGAAGAGTAAAATAAACCACGCATGCTTGCCTAAGTGGCCACTGAGTTGCCCAATGAAGCACACCACCCGGGTTCGATTCCTAGCTATGCCAAATCGTTCAGTAAGGGAGTAAGGTAGTGTGACCAGAGGGTGCGCATAACGCGCAATTCACCCGGTACCAGGTCTCGCGCTCGGGGGATTGATTACCCGAGGTTTGCCCTCTGTGGGGAAGCCAATGTGCTCGTTCCTAGGGGGTTTCCCCGTTAATAAAATAAGAAAAAGAGTAAAATAGAAAAGGGGGTCTTTAGTAAACCAGATTGATGTATTGCTATGTATGAATCTAAAAGGATGATATGCATGATGATCATAAATTCGAAAATTACACTATAGTAAGGTAAGATACCAAAAATGTGTACAATTCTGATATCATGGAAAAAGTGTACTGTTTTCACCCTTAGAGGCGTAGCAAAGTTAACGAACTTTTGTGTATCTTTTTTTCTATATGAAGCTAGTTTCCTGGAGTTGATATTTGTTATTATGAAGTATGAACCTTGACTTTTCATGATGCTTCATTCTGTTGTCACATTTTGTAATTAAAATGAAGTGATTTTTTATTACTCATATGGTCATGTTTTCTTATGAGTAGAAAGTTTGTATACCTGCATAATGGTTTTCTGATGCAGAAACTTTTTTTTATTTAGGTATTCGGAATACGGTCGCTTGCTTCCGTGCCCAGCTGAAAACCTTCAACCAAGAATCGAGCATTTAATTGTTAAAGAAGGAGGACCCATTCTTGATTTCATCACTAAATCTTTGGATCTTCCTCCTTTGTGAGTTGCTATGTACTTTTACCTTTTCACCTTTGTGCTAATTTATATTACTTAAATTCTAATCTTCTGTAAATATGAATTACAGCTTTTAAAAAACCAACAAAGCAAACATACATTGATACTTAAGTAGTAAAGTGTTCAGCATGCAACTCAAAACTCAACATGTGAAACAAATATCCAAAGATATATAAGTTCAAACATAAAATACTTGAATGCAATTAATAACAATCAAAATATTTTTTAAATCTTCATCTAGGTTCTCTCATTGATTGTCTTCTAATCTTGAAGTTGATCATTTTAAGTTTTCACTTTTAGAATTCAAGTCCCACTTTTTATACGACACCTCATTGTAAGATTCTTCAAATCGTGATTGTACTCGATATTTACAAGCAGAGACTTATTAGCGCTTTTAGTGACCTAATCTTTTTCATTAAAGTATACAGGTCATGCTCTTAAGGCACAAATAGTTAAACATCGTTTAAAAGATAGATAAAAAGATATAATTGACTACTTCGTACATTTAAACTGTTCGGATATTCGTTTAAAGTTAGATTTAGTTAAGAAGTCAAATTTTAGTTCTTAGGTATAGTGATTCCTAGAAAATATGAAACAACCCAACCCGTACTCCGTACGATAATTTTTTTTTATTTATATATATATACACATTTATGCGCCAATTAAATATGTAGACCAAATCACAAGTTCCATTAAAACGTACAACCATTTCCAATGTTTACAAAAGGCACAAAGGCCATTAATTAAGTTAATACAAGTTTGACCGAATACAATGATAGTTTATAAACCAAACGACCCAACGAGCATGGTTTGGGACTAAACTACCCAAAAGGTGGTCAACTTCCAAAAGCTCCTACAAGCACATCGTCAAGGACATCTAGTGTCCAACAATCCCCTTCCCTTTATCCTCACCTGCAACTAAAAAGATAAACAACGCGAGGGGTAAGCTAACGCTTAGTGAATGCAATAATTATACATGATCATATATAATCTACTTACTTGCATACAATTACACAATACCACATACAAGCTAGCAATTCAACAACATGCAATCGATCATGCATAAACTACTACCCACGTTCCACATTAAGCTAGCAACACTAATAGCATATAGTTCACAATATAATATGCTAAGCACAATTCGCACAACCATGGTTAACCAAGTATACAAGAGAACGGTACATGATAGTCCGTTGGAGTTCATAACATCCACTAGTGTTACTTACACACCGCGTAATCACTAGTCCCCCGGGTGATGTCTTAAACACCGCGACTAACTCACCCTTACAACAATGTGGCGTCTTAAACACCGCGACGGATCCACACTTCATTCAATACAATGAGTGGTGTCTTGAACACCGCGACACTTCCACTCTCATGACCTTGTGGTGTCTTAAACACCGCGACAATACCACAAGTCAATCACACAATGAGTAGTGTCTTAAACACCGCGACAATACTACTCGTTACCTAGAATGTGGTGTCTTGAACACCGCGACACTTCCACATTCACACCACACAAATAAATACATTATATACGTTCACGCATAATTATTCCACTCACCTTGACGCAAGGATGATGAATATTCGCTTCCAACTCAAAGCCAAGTACCTATTACATTAAGTACCAATTCAATACATAAACTAGTGGAATTAACCACATTACATTTACTTGGGCATTTAATGACTCAATTCGCATTGAATGACCCAACTACACCACAACCGCCCCCTTAAAGGCCAAGAGTCGACTTTAATTACCAACATTAGTGCATTAAAGTCTACTAGCCTCAAATGACATCCACCTAGGGTAATTTACACCCATTTTACCCAAACTAGGTCAACTAGTACATTCTTGACCCAATTGACATCTCTTTCAATTCTAACAAGTGTTTAATGCTTACAAAACCATTAACACTTTCAAACTCACAATTACAAGACCAAAATCCTAGATTATGGCCATTAGGGTTTCATTACAACAACCTAACCCAAATTCACCCATTTTACTCCCAAATGGGTCATACAAGTTTCTATTAACCAAAACCCTAGCCATAATCAATTAAAACGCGAAACTTAGAGTTAGAACTTACCGAGACTATCACCACGTAGCTAGAGTCACAAGGATCAACTTTAATACTAGCTCCAAAGATCAACCCTCACTTCTTCCTCTCTCAATCTCACTTTGAATTAAATTGGGTGTTAGAGTTTTGGGAGAGAAATTGAAGAAAAAGGAAAAAGGAAAATGAAATAAATGATCTAGTGGACCAGATTTAATGCACCCATCTGATCTATACGTCTATTTACCATTTTGCCCCTCAAAATCCCTTAATTTGAACTAAATCCGAAATCTGGCCAGCAGGCCTGCCGCGGCGCGGCATTAATCGTCGCGGCGCGACGATACACTAAAAAGGTTTATTCAGTTTAGGCTGGTTCCTGTTCTAAAATCCTTTGGTGGGCCGCGGCGCGGACCCCCTTGTCGCGGCGCGACAATTGACTGCAACAGACCCCTTCGACTATTTTACACAATTCCAAGGTTTCCTCGACTAATTACTTCATCCTCGTTTCCCCAATACGCGTCCAAGCCTCAATCTAAGTCTCACGAGACCGAACACTACCCAAACTCATCTACATACATATATATACATTTATATACACATTCACACACAACTAACAAGTTAGCTATTCTAGCCGCATATCGAGCAAGTTATAGACGTACAATTGATTAGGTGTGTACCTTTAAGCGTGTACGGAATAACGGGGTGTTACAACTCTCCCCCACTTAGATCGGAGCGCGTCCTCGCGATCCAAGCCGCGTGACAAGCCGGAAGGTAAACCAAAACAAACTCTTCGGATTCCCATGTAAACTCGGAACCCTTTCGATGCCGCCATTGTACCTTGAAGGTTCTAACTTCCTTGTTCCGCAACATCTTAACCTTTTCATCAAGGATTGCGACCGGTTCTTCCGCATACTCTAACTTGTTATTCAAGGTAATCTCATCCAACGGCACCCAAGACGAGTCATCCACAAGACACTTGCGAAGATGGGAAACATGGAACGTATTATGAATTCCCGCAAGTTCTTCGGGTAACTCTAATCGATAAGCAACCTCACCAACACGTGCCACTACCTTGAAAGGACCAATAAACCGAGGAGCTAACTTTCCTCGCTTTCGAAACCGAATCACACCCTTCCATGGAGAAACCTTAAGCATCACCATATCACCTTCTTGAAACTCAATCGTTCTTCTACCTTTATCGGCATAAGACTTTTGTCTATCTTGCGCCGCTTTAAGTCGAGCCCGAATCATTTCAATTTTACTATTCGTCTCCAATACCAAATCGGAACTTCCGATTTCTCGTTGACCCACTTCTCCCCAACAAATGGGAGTTCGACACCTTCGGCCATAAAGCATCTCGTAAGGTGGCATCCCGATACTAGTATGAAAACTATTATTGTATGAGAATTCCACCAAAGGTAAATGCTCATCCCAACTACCACCAAAATCAATGATGCACGCCCGTAGCATATCTTCCAAAGTTTGATTCGTACGCTCGGTTTGACCGTCCGTTTGAGGATGATACGCCGTGCTCAACTTTAATTGTGTACCCATATCTTCATGAAACTTTTCCCAAAATCGAGATGTAAAACGGGTATCTCGATCCGAAATAATAGATATAGGAACGCCATGTCGCGAGACCACTTCCTTGATAAACAACTTAGCCAAGGCCTCCGACGATATTGCTTCTTTAATGGGAAGAAACAAAGCGCTTTTCGTCAACCGGTCCACGATCACCCAAATCGAATCATATTGAGTTCTCGCCGTCTTAGGTAACTTAGTGATAAAATCCATGGTAATGTGCTCCCATTTCCACTTCGGGATTTCTAACGGTTGCAACTTACCATACGGCTTTTGATGCTCGGCTTTAACTTGCAAACAAGTAACACATCGTTCAACGTATTTTACAACATTGCGTTTCATGCCCGGCCACCAATAATCTTTCTTCAAGTCATGATACATTTTCGTCGCGCCCGGATGAATGGAATATTTCGACTTATGTGCTTCATCGAGTAGCACCCGTCGGTAATCACCCGTCTTAGGCACCCACACCCTTCCTTGAAAGGACAACAAACCCCGCGGACCCATAGTAATAAACTCCGATTGGCCCACAATTCGTTCCGCGTGCTTATCGTGAACATAAGCCTCTATTTGGTCTTCACCCATCTTTTCAAGAAAGTCGTTAGTGATAATCAAACGTAACGATGTTATACGTATCGCCGGATGTTGAGCCTTTCGACTTAACGCATCCGCGACCACATTCGCCTTACCCGGATGGTAAAGTATCTCACAATCATAATCTTTCACCACATCCATCCATCTACGTTGACGATAATTCAAATCCTTTTGAGTAAAAAGGTGTTTCAAATTCTTATGATCCGAATATATCGTACACTTGACACCATATAAGTAGTGGCGCCAAATTTTCAACGCATGCACAACCGCCGCCATTTCAAGATCATGAGTCGGGTACCTCGTTTCGTGTTCCTTTAATTGTCGAGAGGCATAAGCAATGACTTTACCCCTTTGCATAAGGACGCACCCGAGCCCATTTAAAGAAACATCACAATAAACCACCATGTCTTCGACACCTTCCGGTAACACTAACACCGGAGCTTGACACAACTTCTCTTTCAATAATTGAAAAGCAATTTCTTGCTCGTTTTCCCAATTGAACTTAGCACTCTTCCTTGTCAACTTCGTTAATGGAGAAGCAATCTTAGAAAAGTCTTGGATAAACCGACGATAATAACCGGCCAATCCGAGAAAACTTCGGATCTCCGTGGGCGTAGTCGGTCGTCCCCAACTCTTCACCGTCTCAATCTTCCCCGGATCCACTTGGATACCGCTTTCGTTCACAATGTGACCAAGGAATTGAACCTCCCTTAGCCAAAATTCACATTTAGAGAACTTTGCATACAACTTCTCTTTTCTTAGCGTCTTCAAAACTTCACGCAAGTGACGTTCATGTTCGTGCATACTTTTCGAGTAGACTAGTATGTCGTCAATGAACACAATAACCGACTTGTCCAACATAGGTTGGCACACCCGGTTCATAAGATCCATGAATGCCGCCGGTGCATTCGTAAGACCGAAGGGCATAACTACAAATTCATAATGCCCGTAACGCGTTCGGAAAGCCGTTTTCTCAATATCTTCCTCACGGACCCGCATTTGGTGATAGCCGGACCGTAGGTCGATCTTAGAGAAATACGTTGCGCCTTGAAGTTGATCAAACAAATCGTCGATCCTAGGTAGTGGATAACGATTCTTGATCGTCACTTTATTCAACTCACGGTAATCAATGCACATACGCATACTACCGTCTTTCTTCTTCACAAATAAGACCGGAGCGCCCCATGGCGAAGCACTCGGTCGGATAAAACCCTTCTCGAGCAATTCTTGAATTTGATTCAATAACTCTTGCATCTCCGTTGGTGCTAAACGATAAGGAGTTTTAGCAATGGCGGTAGCCCCCGGAACCAACTCGATGCGAAATTCTACTTGTCTTTCCGCCGGAACACCCGGTAACTCATCCGGAAAGACATCTTCAAACTCATTAACTACCGGAATTTCACGAATAGGTGGTGGCTCATTACGAGTGTCGACAACATGAGCAAGGAAAGCCATACCACCGGTAATAACGTGACGTCGTGCCCGAGCAAAAGTGCATATCGGCACCGATCTCCTTCGTTTGTCACCATGAATAATCATCTCTCCCCCACTTGGGGTCTTTACACGAATAAACTTGTCGTGGCATGCAATATCGGCTCTATAACGATCGAGCCAATCCATACCAACGACTACATCAAAATCACCCAAAGTCATCGGAATAAGATCAATTTCGAAACTTTCGGCGCCAAACACAACATTGCAATTTTTACACACGTCAACCACTAGCGCCGTCTTGCCATCCGCTATTTCAACTTCTACCGGACGACTCAACTTTACTAGCGGTTTATTTAACTTAGGCACAAATCTTGGAGCTACGAAAGACAAATTAGCACCACTATCAAAAAGTATCCGAGCCGGATTAGAATTAACCATGAAAGTACCTGAAACGACTTCATTGGATTGTTTAGCTTCTTCGTTAGACATCAAGTAGTTACGACCCCTAGCCGTACCCGCTGCCTTCTCTATCCGCTTAGCATTATCATTACGCAACTCGGGACACTCGGGTTTCTTGTGTCCCTCCTTCCCACAATTGTAGCAAGTGAATTTTGTAGTAGAAGATGGTTTGGTACAATCACGAGCCATATGCCCCCTTCGCCCACAATTATGACAAGTATAGGGGAAATCCCCCGAGGCACCTTTCTTCACACTCCCCACACTCTCGGTTGGGCCTTTCTTTGACTTCTTGCTTGAAAAATTTGAGTGACTCGAACCTTCATACTTTCTCTTCCTCAACACAATCGCTTCAAACCCTTTCGCCATATTAAACAACTCATCGAAGCTCTTCACCACGTTTACGCTAATCTTTTCTTGATAACTATCATTCAAGGTTCGATAGAAATCTTCTTTCAACATTTTATCATTCCCGACATACTCCGGGCAAAATTGCGTCTTGGACAAGAACACGGATTTGAGAGTGTTCAAGTCCATCGACCCTTGCCTCAAGGTACGTAGCTCATCCTTAAGTCTTGTAAGATCGGCCGAAGTTCGGTACTCATCGAAGAACTCCGCTTTAAATTCCTCCCAAGTGAAGTCCATACATTGTTCTTCACCATAGAGTTGGATCTTAGCATCCCACCACAATTTCGCGTCACCCCTTAACATGCTACAACCATACCTAGTCTTCTTGTCGGGTGGACACTCACAGGTACGGAAGGCCCCCTCCATATCGGAGATGAATCGGGCACTCTTGAGTGGGTCCCGATCGCCCTCAAAAGTAGGAGGTTGAGCATCCCTAAAGTTCTTGAAGAAAAAGTCACGCCTTCCCCCATTTTCTTCTTGAAGAGCAATCTTAATTTGCTCCTTAACCAAAGTGACGACTTGTTCGTCAATCGTCTCGAGAAACATCTTCTTAACATCTTCGCGAAACTCCGCCTTTTGGCGTTGAAAGATGGCCTCAACCTTGGCCGTGAACTCGGGGTCCTCGCTCGTGCCCCCAATATCGGTGTCGTGTCCGTTTCTCATCTTCATTCTATAAAACGGAAAAGATTAAACAACGAAACTAAAGACATGACACATATATACATATACACCATACCACTCCATCTCGCTCGACAATCGTCGTACATCGCTTGTTTGACACGATTTGCACCCGTAGTAAGGGTAGCTAATCATTACTACGCGAGCACGTCGCGTAACTTGCTAGTACAACGTCCGTTCTGCTTGATGATTGCTATATAATACAAACAATAACGCATGATTAGTTCATATAAACCTATGCGCTAACCAAGACCCGGTCCGACCCAAAGTCCTACAAGTCCCGCACAATACGCACACAAAAGTCTAAGTCTAGGCGCCTATCTCAAGTCACCTAAATCCCTTAGACCATGCTCTGATACCACTTGAAACAACCCAACCCGTACTCCGTACGATAAATTTTTTTTTTTTATATATATATACACATTTATGCGCCAATTAAATATGTAGACCAAATCACAAGTTCCATTAAAACGTACAACCATTTCCAATGTTTACAAAAGGCACAAAGGCCATTAATTAAGTTAATACAAGTTTGACCGAATACAATGATAGTTTATAAACCAAACGACCCAACGAGCATGGTTTGGGACTAAACTACCCAAAAGGTGGTCAACTTCCAAAAGCTCCTACAAGCACATCGTCAAGGACATCTAGTGTCCAACAATCCCCTTCCCTTTATCCTCACCTGCAACTAAAAAGATAAACAACGCGAGGGGTAAGCTAACGCTTAGTGAATGCAATAATTATACATGATCATATATAATCTACTTACTTGCATACAATTACACAATACCACATACAAGCTAGCAATTCAACAACATGCAATCGATCATGCATAAACTACTACCCACGTTCCACATTAAGCTAGCAACACTAATAGCATATAGTTCACAATATAATATGCTAAGCACAATTCGCACAACCATGGTTAACCAAGTATACAAGAGAACGGTACATGATAGTCCGTTGGAGTTCATAACATCCACTAGTGTTACTTACACACCGCGTAATCACTAGTCCCCCGGGTGATGTCTTAAACACCGCGACTAACTCACCCTTACAACAATGTGGCGTCTTAAACACCGCGACGGATCCACACTTCATTCAATACAATGAGTGGTGTCTTGAACACCGCGACACTTCCACTCTCATGACCTTGTGGTGTCTTAAACACCGCGACAATACCACAAGTCAATCACACAATGAGTAGTGTCTTAAACACCGCGACAATACTACTCGTTACCTAGAATGTGGTGTCTTGAACACCGCGACACTTCCACATTCACACCACACAAATAAATACATTATATACGTTCACGCATAATTATTCCACTCACCTTGACGCAAGGATGATGAATATTCGCTTCCAACTCAAAGCCAAGTACCTATTACATTAAGTACCAATTCAATACATAAACTAGTGGAATTAACCACATTACATTTACTTGGGCATTTAATGACTCAATTCGCATTGAATGACCCAACTACACCACAACCGCCCCCTTAAAGGCCAAGACTCGACTTTAATTACCAACATTAGTGCATTAAAGTCTACTAGCCTCAAATGACATCCACCTAGGGTAATTTACACCCATTTTACCCAAACTAGGTCAACTAGTACATTCTTGACCCAATTGACATCTCTTTCAATTCTAACAAGTGTTTAATGCTTACAAAACCATTAACACTTTCAAACTCACAATTACAAGACCAAAATCCTAGATTATGGCCATTAGGGTTTCATTACAACAACCTAACCCAAATTCACCCATTTTACTCCCAAATGGGTCATACAAGTTTCTATTAACCAAAACCCTAGCCATAATCAATTAAAACGCGAAACTTAGAGTTAGAACTTACCGAGACTATCACCACGTAGCTAGAGTCACAAGGATCAACTTTAATACTAGCTCCAAAGATCAACCCTCACTTCTTCCTCTCTCAATCTCACTTTGAATTAAATTGGGTGTTAGAGTTTTGGGAGAGAAATTGAAGAAAAAGGAAAAAGGAAAATGAAATAAATGATCTAGTGGACCAGATTTAATGCACCCATCTGATCTATACGTCTATTTACCATTTTGCCCCTCAAAATCCCTTAATTTGAACTAAATCCGAAATCTGGCCAGCAGGCCTGCCGCGGCGCGGCATTAATCGTCGCGGCGCGACGATACACTAAAAAGGTTTATTCAGTTTAGGCTGGTTCCTGTTCTAAAATCCTTTGGTGGGCCGCGGCGCGGACCCCCTTGTCGCGGCGCGACAATTGACTGCAACAGACCCCTTCGACTATTTTACACAATTCCAAGGTTTCCTCGACTAATTACTTCATCCTCGTTTCCCCAATACGCGTCCAAGCCTCAATCTAAGTCTCACGAGACCGAACACTACCCAAACTCATCTACATACATATATATACATTTATATACACATTCACACACAACTAACAAGTTAGCTATTCTAGCCGCATATCGAGCAAGTTATAGTCGTACAATTGATTAGGTGTGTACCTTTAAGCGTGTACGGAATAACGGGGTGTTACAAAATACATATATGCTCGGAATATAAAAAAGATTATGTTTGATGAATAATCAAATATACAAAATCTTGTAGACTCCTAGGCAGTGTTGGAAAAGTCGGCCGACTTGGCCGACGCGTCGTTTTTTAGGCATGGCCGATGCGTCGTTGCTAAAAAGTCGGTCAAAGGTAAAAAGTCGGTCAAACTCGGAAAAAGTCGTCGAAGTCGGAAAAAGTCGGTCAAATTCGGTCAAAGTAAGTCAAAGTCGGTCAATTTTTTTATTTTTATAAATATTGTAAATAATTGTTAATTGTTCATGTTTATTGTAAATAAAGTTTATATTTTAAGATTCGATATATATAATATTATATATAAATATATTTTTAAGAAAACTATTTTAAAAAGTCAACGTTAGTCAACGCCCGTTGCGTCCCCGTTGCGTCACCGTTGCGTCCGACGCGTCGTTTTTAGGCAAGGCCGATGCATCCCCGACTCGCGTCTTTTACGACCTTGCTCCTAGGTGAAGGAATAGTTATCATGAAAATCTCAAGGTGACTTAGGGTTCATTATTACGCAAAGGTATAAGTGATATATTACAACATTGTTTAGAAAAATCTAAATATGATGAACACATAAAAAATACACAAGTGTTTTAAGCAGTAGACGACTTTCCAATGCATAATCTCAACTAATTATCAGAATACTGTATGGTGTTTTGGAAAATATACTATCATGTTGATTAATGTTCTGTACTTTGAAGGTATGTTGCAGATCTTATTCATTTTGGTGCAGTGTTTTATGCCCTTGTATGCCCACAGCCTCCCTTGACTGCTACACCGGAGGAAATCAAATTGTTCAAAAAATTTACTGACCCATCAGTTCTAAAAAATAGACCTTCGATTATAGGAAAAACATTCAGAGAGGCACAAAAAACTTTTAGGATTACTCGTATCGATGAGTTCGTTGAAGAGGGTACATATGTGAGAGTGCATGTACGTCCAAAACGTTTCCCAAGGTACACTGACAAAATAACACCATACTCCGTATCCAAAATTGAGTTTCAAAATATGAAGTTATGATCTTTTAACTCCAAGTCCCAAAACTGATTTTTTAGTCAAACTATTATGACTTACAATGAAGCTATGTCGCCGTCGCTGTAAAGGGTTACTTGTCAAACAATCAGCCTATATTTTGTTAGTTGTCATCTTAGCAACGTAAATGCTTTATAATCGTTTTTAGAAGTTGGTAAATAATTGTTTGTCGTGCTGGCTATTGGAAAGTAGGTTTATTTTTTTGTGGTATCAACCGCGATGATAATTAAAGACTTAAAGTTATAATAAGATAAGAAATTGTTATTATTTTTTATTTTTATGGGGATGTAGGGTCAAACTCTTGAGCAAATTAGGACTCCATTTAGAAATATAATCATAATATCGATGTACTCCGTATCAATTTTTTACCAGATGCTATGATATCGACTGGAGATCGAGAATAATTGCTGTGACGGAATCCTACGTGGTTCTTAACAAGCCAGCTGGCACATCAGTATGTAAATTATTTCATCCCCTTCATCTTAATATATGACTGAATTTGTACCTTTTACTGCAAATGCGTATGGCTGACTTATACCAAGATACCCAAATATACAGTAATCTGAGGCAAGGTTGCAAATCTCGCTACTCACGGAGTACTCGGTCGGGACTTTTTAGGGAGTATTCGGAAACCCGGGGAGTACTCGGATGTTGACCAAATTTGACTTTGACCAACTGTGACCAAGTTTTGACCAATTTTGATGGATTTTGACCGGTTTTAAGAGTAATCTTGACTTTTGGTCGAGTTTTGACGGAGTTTTGACCGATTTTTCGTGTAATCCTGAGTTTTGGTCGAGTTTGATAGAGTTTTGACCGAGTTTGACCGCTTTTGATTACTCGACTCGGAGCTCTTCAAAAACCGAGTACTCATTGAGTGCTCGACCAGAATTGCGAGCTCTATCCGAGGCTAATTTTCTAGTAAAAGTGCAATATGTTAATGGATGATACTATCTATAGCTTCATTTGTGATACAATTTTCTATCATTTTCTGCATCTTATTTAGGTAGGTGGAACTACAGACAACATCGAAGAAACTTGTGTCAATTTTGCCACTCGTGCCTTGGAATTAGCTACCCCGTTAAAGACGACTCATCAGATTGATAATTGCACAGAAGGCTGGTATTATCTGAACTTCAAATCATATCGTTTTCTATTTGTATTGCTAACGAGAAGATGGCTAATCCTATCTTCTTTTGTAGTGTTGTGCTAGCTAGAACTAAGGACTACTGTTCAGTTTTTCATAGAAAGATCAGGGTAAGTTGGTAGATTATGTATTTTATCTGTGAGATTTATTTTGCATATGCTTTTCACATTTGTGAGGACTTTGTCTTTGTCTTCCCAATCAGGAGAAACGAGTGAAGAAGCTATATCTTGCACTTGCTGCTGCTTATGTTCCATGTGGAGTCATGACTCATTATATGCGACCATTTCGTATGGCTCCAAAAGTTGTTTCAGATGGTAAACATTGCTATTTCAGTCTACTTTCTTCTCTTTATTTCTCCAGTGTTGCAGAACTCGGAATTACTCGGTGAGTAATTGGTTTTTTCAACTCGGGGAGTACTCGGCGAGTACTCGGTCAAACTCGGAATTACTTGGTAAATCGGTAAAAAAGCAGTCAAAATTCGGGATTACATGGTAAATCGGTCAAAAATCAGACAAAATCTGTCCAAGTCAAATTTGGTCGACATCCAAGTACTCGGGGCCCCGAGCACTCTCCAAGTTGCCGGGAACTCCCTAAAAAGTCTTGACCGAATACTCCTCGAGTTGCTATTTATGCAACCTTGATTCTTCATGATATTTGTTAATATATGTAATTCAGATAGATTATGGTAATTTGTAGAGGTAATCATTCTAGACCAAATCTATTTGGAACATTGACTGACAATTGACTTTCCATTACAAAGTTGGTGTAAATTTGTTGCTAATCAGCATGGTAGATCCTTAAAAGAACTAACATATGAGAACAATGGTGTGCGTTGGATGTGTTAGGAATTTAGAGAGCCCTAACAAGAATCTCATAAACCAAATTATCACCAACCGACGAACAAACAAATAAATCACAAGAACACGCATAGATAACCATTAGATAAATTACCAGAAACGTAAAACACAGAAATATAACATGGTTATATCCAATATTTCTATTGTTATAATCCACGGCCAAACAGAGATAATTTTCTTAAGAATTTCGTAGGTGTTAGGTTTAGGCCAGGGTTTAATTTATAGAGAGTACAAAATTAAGAAACAAAAACTGTACACTTTCTGTCCATGCAACACGTCGCGTCCCGCACCTGACCTCGCCAAATGCAAGGTTCCTTGATTCTCAAATTTCAATTAGCTCGATCACTTGCGTATTCACACACTTGGTAGCGTCTGGTGACTAACCCTCGCCAGACGCGATGCAACATGCTTTTTCTTCGACTTTTTGTTCACAAATCTACAACCCTCAACAATCTCCCACTTCAAGAATTTTTGACAAGAAACACAACACGCGATCACCATCTTAAATTCATTGAACATATCCATCTATACTGCCAAGAAAGCTTCTTGGGACATGAACATTCCAACCCATTGAGCTCACAACTTTTGATAAAAGCACTTTAACTACACTCGCGAAAATGTAATTAACCATATCAATTGTAAACCTTAACTTCTAGGACTTCCCACATCTACAAAAGATTACCTGACCATACTCCCTTTGAAATACCACCGTACAAGCTACCTGGGACACATTCCGCACTTCCAAACCGTGGGGAGGAAGACTTTCGACATACCAAAAATGTTGAGCTATAATCCAATCACCGTTACTCGCTTGGGAACAATCCAACTCTCTTTGTTTCTGGATTGTGAGATACCGTGTCGGAGCCCGACCCGACTCTAACAACCCATCACCGAAGTGACCCATCTGTACACAATGCCATTTCATCGGTCCATCTCTCACACAAAGAATAGACAACCGGTAGATCAAACCCGTACCATCAAGGTACCGATGAGAGAACACCATCACATCTTTGATTTTCCACCTTATCGCTTTCCCTTTCACCGTTAGAACACCAACCACATACGTGCGCACGAATTCACACGAGCCTAATTTTTCAACCCGAGTCAACTCCGACGGTACGGATGCAATAATACTAGCGGCTCCCACAAGAATAACTTGTTTATTTTCACTAGCCAGATGCAACATATTTTCCATTGGAGGTGATTTAACTGAAGTCTCGAAAACTCTAGTGTTCCCGAATCAAAAAACTGTTTAGTGGCTTTAAAGCTCCCACTCAACTCCGATTCCCCACGAGTTTCGTGTCTTCTCGAGGCTCACTCAATGATCCCTCAGCAAAATTAGAAAGTTCAAGCACACTAGGATCAACACCTAACCTCCAACCTAGCCGTTCCTTAATAGGATCTCAACCATATACATGGTTTCCTTCTTCAACCCGCGAACAATAATCCGACCGCCCCCTAAACCCACCTTCCATTGTTGATCTCCAAACAAAACATGACACTTATCATCATCCAACTTCCCAATAGAGATCAATCTTCTCGTGAGCTTGGGATGAACCTCACGTTCCTCAAGATCCACAAATAATCCAAGTGTCTTATGGCAAGGTCACCAATTCCCGCAACATCAAGTGATTTCTTGTCCGCAACTCGAACACTACTAGCATACCACCTAAAATTTATCATCCCGTTCATGTACGAGGAGGCATGAAACGAGGCACCCGAATCCAAAACCCATGATTCGTCAAGAAACTCCTCATGGAACATCAGAGCAATTTCAATCACCGCCTGTGTTCTCACCCGCCTTCAAACCCGGCCACTGCGATCTAAAGTGACCGACATGCTGACAATTCCAACACAAAGTGTTTCTAACCTGTGATGGTTCTCTGTTAGATCCAAGGTTGTAAAACTCGCGATTCGGGGAGAACTCGGCTGGAGGTTTTTGAGGAGTTCTCGGCGACTCGGGGAGAACTCGGGGGAGAACTCGGATGTTGACTAACGTTGACTTTTAAATTTATACTATATATTTTAATAATATATGTGATAAATTTAATTTTTTTACTTATTTTTGATAAGTTTTCTATAATTTTTATGTAATATATTTTTGAACCAACTCTTTTTTATGTAATATATCTATCTATGGATCCACTCTTTTTATTCATCACAATTACATTTACAGGACCAGTTCTATATGACCCAATGGACTTATAAAACACAGCCCATCATTAAATATGTGCTTGCTTTAAGTAAAGTTCCTAGCTATAGGTACTGTATATGTATGTACTTAAAAGTTAAATAAGGTGTCAGTCTCATCTTTTAATGCTCGCAAGAACCCCACCATCTTTCTCTTTAACCATCATATCCTACCACATCTCTCTTTCTCGTCTTTTCATTCTCTCCATCCAACATCTAAAACACCAACCACCTAAACTTTAAATATTGACGACCACCTAAAACCTAACAAATCCAACAACCACTAGATGCCGCCACCAGGTAAATCCGAGAGTTTCCAAGCTACCACCACACTTCCGGCTACCAAGAAGATAAATAAGGTGTGGAAACAATAGAAAAACAAAAAAAAAGAAAACGAAAAAAATTCCAGATCTGTGTTTGACCGGCGTTGAACGACCTTTGACCGACGTTGACCGGCGTTGACCCGATAAATGAACGAGTTTGCCGCCGATTTCTCGTTGGGATCATTCTGGCGAGTTATCGCCGATTAATCGGCCGATAAGGCCGAGTTTTGCAACCATTTAGATCTTGTCCTGCTTCTACTCTTACCCATACCTCTGCCTGCATGCAGCACTCAAAATCGAACCGATGTCCCAGCCGAATCCTTTCTCCTGATTCCTTCACGGAGAATTAAATATCGGATTCCTTCAAAGGTCAACTTTGTAGTTGCAGATGAACCACTAACTGCTGTAACCGTGCTAGACCAACTCTTGAGCAATGAAGACAAAAGAAATTACTCCTCTAGCTCATCCTCAAACTTAAACCCCAACTGATTTTATCAAAATCAGGTTAAACTCGTTCAGACCTGTAGAAGCTTCTTCCTTCATCCTCGCGTTAACTAGCTGTCCGATCAAGAAGACTTTATTCAAAGCCGAGGGTTTATCTTACATGTTAGATAAAGTAGACAACACATCTTCGGTCGTGGTTTCCCCACGATTTTGTAGGCGACATTCTTGGCTAGAGAAAGAGAAAGCCTGACTACATGAAGTCTCTTCTTATCCAACAAATCCTTATCTTGTGCTTCATCTCTTTCGGTTTATATCAGTTAATGGTTGATACAAACCCTTTTGATAATGCACATATTCGATCTTCATCTTCCACAAGCAAAATCTGAACCATCAAACTTATCGATCTTAATAGTGTTATTATTTGCCATTGTTCCAGGTAAACGCTCGTAACGCAAGTCTGATACCATTTGTTAGGAATTTAGCGAGCCCTAACAAGAATCTGATAACGGTAGTTATCACCCACCGAGTAACAAACAAACAGATAAATTGCAAGAACGCGCAAAGATAACGATCAAATAAAGTGCAAGAAACTTAAAGAACACAAGAATATAACGTGGTTATATCCAATATTTCTATTGGTTTAATCCACGACCAGACAGAGAGAATTTTCTTATTAGTTTTGGAGGTGTTAGGGTTACAAGAGGCCGTTTAATTTATTGGGAGTACAAAATAAGGAAACAAAAATTGCCGACATTTTGTTCACACAACACGTTGCGTCCTGACCTCGCCAAATACGAGGTTTCTTGATCCTTAGATTTCAATCAGCTCTATCAACTTTCTCGCGTCTTGACACACTTGGTCGCGTCTGGTGACTGACCCTCGCTAGACGCGAGGGTCTTCCTGCAGCATGCTTTTCTTCGACTTTTTGTGCACAAAACTACAACCCTCAATAGGATGTATTCAACTTCATAAGTTCTTGACTTTCTTGCTTATATAAAACTTGAATAATTTTTTAAACATTTGTGCGTATCCTTCAAACCTGCAGAGTTTATCAAGGGGTGGAACTTGTGTGAACTTGAGGTCCTAGAATGCAGGAAAGTTCCCTGGCCGAGCGCTTTAGCCGAAGAGAAATATGGAATTGAGGATTCTAATTGGCCTAATAAAGAGTTTGCTTACGAGTGCAGAATTAACCTCTTGACTGGCCGCACTCACCAGGTAAATGTAAATGATACGTTGATAGATATCAGGGGCTTCTTTTGCCTTATTCTGATAATTAAGGATATAGTGGTAAAAACCTTTCTTTGTGAAATATTCTTTCATCAATCTATCATACGTCATTTTTACGATTCCGAGTGTTACATGATAGTCTTTGCACGGTTACTTGAATATTTATAAATTGTGTCAATCAAAAACTGAAATGCTACCGATAAGAATGTCCGTTTGGCTTCATTTTGGAAAACTATCAAGCTAAAGTTGCACGTCTTCTCTACTTTTTACTCCGTTAAACGGTATTGTAGACATTTTATTATGATCAAACACTGTGATTAAACTAAATGCCTAGTCAAAGGTTGCAATTATCGTTTGGTCTGGAAACAAATTGTTAATCTTCATTTTCCATTTGTTTTGGTAACATGCATCATAACCCACTTCCTGAAAAAGACACGGCTCTCTCCCTTTTAATGAATACAACTTTACTTTATGTAGGATTTTTCGTTGCCTATTAGCCTTTGTTTTCTAAGATATAAATATATCCCTCTATATTGTTCATTTACCCTAAGACGATCAATTAGGCGGCAGTTAGTTGAAATTAATAATCCAAATTCAGATAATTAAAACGGTATCTGTTTATCCATTCACTAAAACTAAATCTGATCATATAATCATTCCAAAACGCCAAGTCAAACACCCTGCTTGTTACCTTGTATTTGTCCTCTTCATTTTCTTCCAACAAAAATATTATTTATTTTGTTAATTATCACTCATCGAAAATATAACACAGTATCTTTTTACCATTTGCATGATATACAGATTCGAGCTCAACTGGCAGCATGTGGTGCACCGATAGTGGGTGACTCGATGTATATGCCAGCTGCAATCGAGGAGTTAGCAAATCCCGGGTCAAACCCTTTTGGTAGGTATAAGAAACAGTTTGAAAGTGAAGTTGATAGAGAAAATGACGCTGAAGAATGGGCCAAAAAACATGGGAAGGAACCTGGTGTGGCTATCGGCCTGCAAGCGTGTCAAATTTCATGGGATGAAGGCGAGCATTTCTATAAGGCGGGACCCCCTTGGTGGCGGACTCGGTAGCAACATCTAGGATTTGGGTCCTATTTTTTCTGGGATGATGGTTAGAGTAATGTTGGAAAGATACTTCTTCATGTGAAGTGCAAGGTTCGTCTTTATTCATATTTGTTGTTGTTCCATTTATAATCGTTAGAAGTAGTGAATAGGAGGTGTAGATGTTTAGATTTGATTGAATCCTTATGCAATGGTGAATTGATGACTCGCCGAATTGCAAGTAGGTTTAGAATCAGTCAAAATTGGTCAACATCCGAATTCTCTCTGTGTTTCCGAGTACCCCCTAAAATGTCTCAACTGAGTACTTTCGATTAGCGATTGAGTACTGTCAATTAGCGATTTTTGCAATCTTGGGTTTTAGATTTGAAGTCATCCTCATCTTCATGTTCATCCTCTTCGTTTGCAAATATAATTCATAAATAGTGATGAAAAAAAAATGAAAAAAGATTGATATCTATAAACTTATGAAAAGCTAAACGGATCATGTTTAAGCTATGCGGGGAGGGCGAGTACTTTTAATTAGATGTACACTACCTAACCAAGTTATCCCGTGACCGTTACCGACCCTTTCCCTAGCCACTTCAATATATGTTTCTAGTGAAGTTTGAAATTGCAATCAGGATACGAGGACCCCATCCACTAGGCTACCTTGAGATGGTACGGAATAACACATTCTATAAGCTTATGAGAAATACTTTACGTGAAGAACACATTCAACTACATTAATGGTACGGAATGTTAATGTATGTAGGCTTCTCAATGCTTAGCAGATAAGCTAAGTATACGGCTTGCATATTACTTGGTGACTAAGTTAGGGTTTGGCCAACCCTAATTAGTTTGGGCCGGTTTTTAGGGTTTTACTAAGACTAGGGGTTTATTTGATCCTTGTCTATAAATACTCTCTCATATGTATTTGTAATGTATCACCTCCAAATTAATAATATACTCTCTAGTTCCAAAGTGGATGTAGGTTTCACATCGAAACTGAACCACTATAATTCTCGTGTTGTTCTTTTATTCTTGTGTTTATATTCGGCTATCGTGTGTTAGGTTTATACTCTGATCAGGCAGCTCTAGCCTTAACAACTGGTATCTAGAGCTTAGGTTCTAACCCTAGCCGATTGCAGATGACAAAATCAAGTCTGCTGCTGCTGCTGTTACAGATCAGATCTTGCTGCTATTTTCAATCAAGGTTAAACCCTAGCCGTTAATTATAGCAGCCCTTTGCAGCTAATCCAGACGTGCTGATGTTTTTTCAAAGGTTCTAACAGCTGCTTCTCAGCAACCCTAGCTGATTACAGCTGTTTGCAGGTCAAACCCTAGCCGTCACCAACAGCTGTTGCTGTTACGATTAAGCCCCTGCAGCTGATCACAGCTGCTACCATTTTTTCTGATCATCACAGGCACAGCTGCTACTATTTCACATGTGTGTTTTGCTCCTGTCCATCAGATCTTATAAAGCTTTTACAATGGCAGAAGAAGGAAGAATCAAAATCGACAAGTTTGACGGGCAAGATTTCGGGTGGTGGAAGATGCAGGTTGAAGATTTGTTATGTCAGAAGGATCTGATCGATGCCTTGATTGAGAATAAGCCAGAAAGATTGAAATACGACGAATGGAAGACGCTTGATAGGAAACCCCTAGCTGTTGTCAGGCTCACGCTGACAAAAAGTGTTGCCTTTAACATTGTGAACGAAACCACGACACATGGTTTGATGAAGACCTTAGCAAATATGTATGAGAAGCCGTCTGCTTCTAACAAGGTGTTTTTGATCAGACAGTTGGTAAACACCAGGTTGAAAGAAGGTGCTTCAGTAACAAACCATGTTAATAACTTCAACAATATTATCTCTCGGTTACTGTCAGTTGATATCAAGTTCGATGACGAAGTTAAAGCTCTTCTAGTATTATCTTCGTTACTTGAAAGCTGGTCAGGTTCAGTCACAGCTATCAGTGGATCCACAGAGTCCTCAAAGCTCAAGTTTGAGGGCATTCGTGATTTTATTCTTGGAGAGGACATAAGAAGAAAGAGCTCAGGAGAACCATCAGGAAACTTGCTTAGCACAGAAGAGATGGGTAGGAGAAAAGACAGAAGTAACACCACCATGGGCAGGTCAAAGTCAAGAAGGAGTGTGTCGAGAACGAGGAATGATATTAAATGTTGGAATTGTCAGGAGACTGGGCATTTCCGAAACCAGTGTACTAAGCCAACAACATCATCAAAGGGAAAAGAAGTTTATGTAGCAGCTGCAACAGATGACTATGAGAATGTCCTTGTGTGTTGCATTGAGAACACAATTGATGCTTGGGTTATGGACTCAGGAGCATCGTTTCATGCTATTCCAAGCCCACACTTGATGAAGAATCTACGAACAGGTAATCTTGGTAAAGTCCGTTTGGCTAATGATCATTTGCTTGACATCACAGGGATTGGAGATTTAGAGCTGAAGACATCTTTGGGCACTAACTGTACCTTGGAAAACGTCCGAGTTATTCCTGGCCTAAAGAAGAAACTAATCTCTGTTGGACAGCTTGATGATCAAGGATATAGTGTGCTATTTGGTGAAGGTTGGTGGAAAGTAATAAAGGGGAACTTAGTAATAGCCAAGGGTAAGATGAAAGGCACTCTTTATATGGTAGAAGTTGCAGCTAATGATGTAAATGCAGTTTTCAATGATCGAAGCTTAACCAGAGTGGCACCAACGTTTAGGTCACATGAGTGACAAATGAATAAAAATGCTAGTGTCTAATGGTAAAATTCCTGGTCTAAAGAGAGTTGAATCGGACTTTTGCGAGTCATGTGTTCTAGGAAAGAAGAAGAAGGTCACCTTTGCAAAAGCAGGCAGAACTTTAAAGGCTCAGAAGTTGGAGCTAGTACACACAGATGTGTTCGGGCCTACTCCTGTTTCTTCATTGGGAGGAGCACGCTATTATGTGCTGATCATGATATTCGGATGATCAAGACGGTTCCAGGTACTCCACAACAAAATGGAGTTGTAGAAAGGATGAATCGTACTTTAAATGAGAGAGCACGTAGCATGAGACTTAATTGTGGCTACCAAAGACTCTAAGGCTGATGCAGTAAGCACTGCCGCTTATTTGATTAACCGTTCTCCATCAGATCCACTTGATTTCAAAATACTCGAAGAAGAATGGAGAGGAAAAACAGTTAGTTATGAGCATCTAAAAATCTTTAGGTACAGTGCATACGATATTAATAAAGATGGTGACAAACTCGATGCAAAAGCAAAGAAGTACGTGTTCATTGGTTATGGGGGAAGTGACATGGGTTACAGGTTATGGGATAATAAGGGAAAACATGTTATCAGAAGTAAACATGCCACCTTCAATGAAGCAGAATTGTACAAGGATTTCAACTCAACACCAAAAGAAAAAGAATCAGTTGAATTTGAGGTTGACACAGAGACAACAAGAGAGGATGAAAGAGAAACTCCATAGAATGAAACTGAAGTTCCAGTGGGAGTTCCTAACAGTGAAAGCTCGGATTCTGATCACGAGCAGATTTCTGATAGTGGGAGCTTCGATTCTGATGATGAGCAGCCCCCACCACAACCTGACCAGTCCAATTGGGTCAGGAGATCTATACGAGTCACAAGATAGCCAGATAAGTTTAGTCCAACAGTTAACTATCTTCTTTTAACAGAAAATGGGTAACCAGAAAGTTATTCTGAGGCAATGAAGGTGAAAGATTCGTTCCAGTGGGAGCAGGCTATGAAAAGCAAGATGGAATCTTTATTAAAGAATCAAACTTGGAAGTTAACCAAGTTACCACCAGGAAAGAAAGTCCTACAGAATAAATGGTTTTCAGAGTCAAAGATGAAGCGGATGGTTCTAAACGATACAAAGCAAGATTAGTTGTCAAAGGATTTCAACAAAAGAAAGGAGTCGACTATGCTGAAATCTTTTCTCCAGTAGTGAAGATGACGACTATCAGATTGGTTCTAAGTATGGTGGCAACCGAGAAGTTACACTTAGAACAGTTGGAAGTTAACACAGCCTTTCTACATGGCGACATTGAAGAAGACATTTATATGTCTCAACCAGAGGAGTTTTGTGTCAAAGGAAAGGAAAGTCTTGTGTGTAATCTAAAGAGAAGCTTGTATGGTTTGAAACAAGCTCCCAGACAGTGGTACTTGAAATTTGATGATTTCATAGAGAAGACGGGATTCGTGAGAAGTTCTACATATCATTGTTGTTATTTGAAGAAGTTCAAGAGCTCTTATATTTTATTGCTTCTTTATGTCAATGATATGTTAATTGCAGGTTCTGATATGGTTGAAATACGCAATTTGAAGAAGCAATTATCTAGAGAATTTGAAATGAAGGATCTCGGGCCAGCTAAGCAGATTCTTGGTATGAGTATATGCAAGAATAAAGATGGGTCAGTTTCTTTATCTCAAGAAAAGTATTTTCGCATGGTTCTTGAAAAGTTCAGAATGAATTGTGAGTCTACAAAGCCAAGAAACACACCGTTGGGAAGTCATCTAAAGCTTTCTAAACATTAGTCTCTTAAAACTGAAGTAGAAAAAGCAGAAATGGCTAAGGTTCCTTATGCATCCGCCATGGGTAGTCTAATGTACGCTATGGTGTGTACAAGACCTGATATAGCACATGCAGTTGGGATGGTTAGTCGCTTTATGTCAGCTACGGGGAAAGAACATTGGGAAGCAGTGAAGTGGATACTGCGGTATTTAAAGGGTACTTCCAAAGTTGGGTTATGTTTCAAGGGCTGGGATGCTACTCTCAGGGGTTATTCTGATGCAGATCTGGGTAGATGCAATAATACCTTCAAGAGCACCACCGGGTATGTATTCACTATAAGAGGAACGACAGTGAGTTAGATGTCTAGGCTTCAAAAGGGCGTGGCTCTATCTACTACTGAAGCAGAATACATGACCTTGACTGAAGCCAGTAAAGAACTAGTATGGTTGAAGACATTCATGAAAGAATTGGGTAGCAAACAGACAGAATATGTCTTATATTGTGATAATGAGAGCGCAGTTAAATTAGCGAAGAATCCAGTCTATCATGCTAAGACGAAGCACATTGCATGAATTACTTTATCATAGAACGGGTAAGCAATGGAACATTTAATCTGGAGAGCATTCCAGGTTCAAAGAATCCAACAGATATGTTCACCAAACCACTAACGCTGGATAAGTTAAAGCTGTGCATAGCTTCAACTGGCCTTCAGGAACATTGAAGAGAAGGCAGGAACTAGAGAGAGAAAAGACGAGCAAAGTCTTGCAAAGCAGAAGTACAAGAGTGCAGATCGATGATATTCGTAGCCTCCAAGTGGGAGATTGTTAATGTATGTAGGCTTCTCAATGCTTAGCAGATAAGCTAAGTATACGGCCTGCATATTACTTGGTGACTAAGTTAGGGTTTGGCCAACCCTAATTAGTTTGGGCCGGTTTTTAGGGTTTTACTTAGACTAGGGTTTATTTGATCCTTGTTTATAAATACTCTCTTATATGTACTTGTAATGTATCACCTCCAAATTAATAATATACTCTCTAGTTCCAAAGTGGACGTAGGTTTAACATCGAAACTGAACCACTATAATTCTCGTGTTGTTCTTTTATTCTTGTGTTTATATTCGGCTATCGTGTGTTAGGTTTATACTCTGATTAGGCAGCTCTAGCCTTAACACAGAATACATATTCTCTCTAATCATGATGACCTTGGGGATTTTACCTTGCCATAGAGGAATCAACATTCAACAATTTGCTAAATTGTTTATATAATAATATTTCGTGCAGGCAGCTAATAGTTAGGCTTGATCCAAAGATGAGCAGACCATATCTTTATCTGCTAAAGCATATTGGAGGAACAACTTGGATCATCACATGCCCACATGTGCTAATACGACAATGAATGTTTCAGTTCAAGAACATACAAGTTTCAACCGCATGGTAGGTTGTTAAACTAAGTAAACTGTGAAGTGTTATATTACTAGTACATGAGGATTTTGTTGTTACATGTAATCATTTTTGTTAAATGAATAGAAGACCACCTAGAAACTTAACAAGATTAGGGGTAGATATTTTTGCAATGTTACTCTTTTGGATAGTAATGTAATTCTATACAATGACTGCAATTTTTGAAGTTTTTTCTACACATGTTATTATTATTTTAGGAGTAAAAGTGTAATCTCAAACTATGAATACGCTACATATGCAGTTGATTCGTACAGTATATTTCTTTGGGTATACTTGAGTATCTGAATCGTTGCGAACAGACTAATCCCAGAGTGACTATCTACTTTACGGGTAGCTCGGAGTCATCGGGGGTGAACTTCCGTAGCCACGAGGGGATTAATTTTTCAAACTATATGGTTCGAATACATGTCCTCCACTTTGGAAGGTAGACCTAATTGTTAGAACAAAAGATGCACCTGCCTGTCGAAGTTTTATTAGAACGAGTCAAATGGGCTGAACGTGTTTTTTAATGCGTAAAGCATCTACACCATCTATTATAGAGTGTTATAACTGGAATAATCTAACTTTTGTTATGATATATGCCACTAGTTAAGTACCTATTTAAACAAGATCGCTCGAATCGCCTTAATCATCTCCTCTCCCGTTGGTCAAGTCACTTCGTCCCTTATCAACAAACACACACTCACATATTTGAGGTATGTGGAGGTAAGATGTAGACAAACATTCTTCTACATGAGGATAAAGAGCTCCGTTACTCAACTTTAAGCAGAGAAAGTCATCAAAGAGTCTACTTCGAGGAGATTTATGAATTACAGTATAATTTATAAATTATGATGACCATAAATCAAATACGGAGTATGAAATACAAATAAATGTGTTTGGGCGTACTCGAACATTTCTTTTGTTCTCCAAGTTTTTGTTGAACACTCATGTTCTACACTATACACTATGTTATTATGTTCTACATTCATTTTTTACATTTTAGTGTTTACAATTAGGATTTAAGGTTTAGATTTGGGGTATAGGGTTTAGATTTAGTGTTTAATACGAATGATTTAGAGTTTAGGATTTAGGGTTTAGGGTTTTGGATTTAGGGATCTAAACGCAAAACACTAAACCGTAAACCCTAAACTTTATATCGGGCCCAATTCAAAAATAAAAGGTGAATTCGAACAAAAATAAGCTGAATTGGAACAAAAATGGATGAATTCGAACAATTTGTCCATATTCGAACAAATTTCCGTTCTACAATTTGTTCTACATTTTTATGAATTCGAACAAAAAATGTTGTGGTCGAACAAAAAATGGCCAAAAAAAAAAATGTTTGTAGAACGAAATTTGATTTCTATGCTTCTAAACTTTTTTGTTCGACCAAGCATGAAATTGTTCTACCGTACTATGTTTTTGTTCGACTACGAGTTCCCAGAGTTCTTTCCAATTTGGAGTTTTCATGGGATCCTCACCCTATATATATAGTCGAGCTAGAGGCAAAGAGCTCGGCTCGAGATGTTACCGAAATGGGTTTAACAAAAACTGCTGGTTTAAGCGCCTAAGTTTGTTGATTAACTTGCCCAACGCCAATTTAAACGTGTCAAGTTGTTTAACTTCTAACACTAGCTACACCCATGTGTAACCACCCATTTCATTTACTTTAGAGCAGGGGCGGAGCTTTATAAGGACAGGAGGGGGCCCTCGCCCCTCCATAAGTTTCTCTAAGTAATGCTATTTCGTAGCCCTTTGAGTTACGGACGTATGAGCTTTTGAATCAACTAAATCGGAGTCTTTATGAAGAATATATGACGAAAATGGTGAAGGCTTACAGATTTTATTTTCATCAACAATTTACTTTATTCTTTCATATTTCATGGGCATTTTTAACTAGAAAACAATCTAAAACTAAAGTTTAAGAAGTTAAATTAAATTATGTACAATTATGATCGATATTGTCATCTTAAATGTATATAAAACTTACAAATTTTCCTCCAAACTTTGCGTTTTTTGTTGCTAAAAAACATATCACACATTTCGACAAAGTCTTACCCCTCCAACCATTAGGTTCAAGCTCCGCCACTGCTTTAGAGGATCTATTATTAATGCAACTAGAGAGTTATGAGCAATTAATTTAATGATTTGATAGAGATGGATGAAAGTCCATTTTTGGATGTAATAATTGACCTGTTCAACTCTCAACCAGCCTAACACATTTGACCCATTTAGATATTGGGTTCTATCATTATTAGTTAATACTCATGGCTGCATCAGGACATCTGGTTACATTCTAAATATACAGTTACATCTTTAGTACTCATTAGATTTTTACTTATAGACTTATAGTTCTCAAATATTTAGCATTTCCCTTCTGTTTAAACTTGTAGTATTAACATTTCAATTTTAAGTTCCAACACAATTTATTGATTCACTAAGAAGGGTGATATATAATTTCATGTTCAACTTAATTGTCAAAAATATAAAACAGTTTTTTCGGTTAGATATAATTTTGTAAGTTATTAAATCTACTGTAAACTATGAGCTCCTGAACCTTAAATCTTTGTTCATCCCTGACTCGAATGAATAAATAAACTTCGAGTAAATTATATTGTTGTCCATGTGTGATTTAAGCGAAATCATACCGATAGTTCTTATGGTTTTGAAATTACACAGATCATCCCTTACTTTTTAATAAATGCACGGCACTAGTCTTCAGGCTATCGTCACTTACAATTTCCAGTATAACTAATGAACCTAAAATCAAAGTTAACAGTCCATCTTTACTAAAGACTTTTGCTTTACGATAAGTCAATGAAAGTAAGTGTTTGATGCTACTAATTATGTAATAAGAAACACACTTGAAATGATCAATTATCAAAAGGAAATTGCATGAGATGAAAAGAGGCAAGTTATTTGTTAGGATCAAGTTTCTACATGGCCATCATTCTAACACTAAACTTCAAACTAAAACACATACAATTGCAATCACCTAAACCAAAACCATAAATTTGAAGAAAGTTTTCAAGAGTAAAACTAAAATTCACTCAATAAGGTTTTAGTTTACTCAAAAATCGTCAACAGAACTAGGCAAAGTCAATACCCGAACCTATAATAATAGCCTTCAGTGTATGGTGCAAATTGCATTCTTGATGACACCATACGCTAAAGGATTGTTGTAGGTTCGTTCTTGACTTCTTCCATTACATTCAAATCATACGAGTAAACATCGCCTGCTAGCTTACTTATCCTCCTTCATCTCATCTCATGGATTCGATCATGCTACAAAATACATAAACTAGTTACAACAACAAATTACATAATATGAAAGAAAAGAAAAAACTAAAATTGTCGCTGTAAATAGTTACACCAAGTGACACTTTTCAATTTGTTACTAATACTTGTGTACTAAAATGTGGTACTTCACTGTGGTACATCTTTTAGCCCTGGTTAGACCATTTGTATCGCACCCCTGCCAACCCCGTTGTTGCCGACGTGGAGTGCCCAAAACGCCAACTCGCCGCCGTATCCCGGCGTTGGCAACCGGTGTTTTGCCGGTGTTGGTGAGACTCCAACGGAGCTTCCAACGGATGTTTTGTCCACGTGTTTCGTTTTGGTTGGCCAGCAAAAATAGATCCGTTGAGTTGGGAGCCGTTGGGGATTAAAAAAAATAAAAAAATTTAATTATTTTTACTATTATATATATATATATATATATATATATATATATATATATATATATATATATATATATATATATATATATATATATATATCCCCATTTTACTCAACAAAAATACACACAATTTACTTCAACACTCCCAATTTCATCTTTATTTACAAAAAAATGGCTAACACTCCAAGCAATTCACAACTGCTAGAGCTCAGCATCAAGATGATTATCACGTGGATACTACGGGTGTTGGTGGAACTCAAGGAGACCCGATAAGCCCCAGTCAAGACTTTGATGAGGCCGAGTTGTTTGGGAAAGTTCCGATGCAACGTCCAATGGGACGTGATAGAGCAAAGAAAACCCAAAAACAGTCGGCTTCGTCGGACGCAAGAGCGTCATCTCGTGGTAAAAATAAAATAAAACAAATAAATAAAATAGAAAAATACAAAATTAAATGCCACATCAGCATTCCACTAACACAACACCAACTCACAAAACCACCACTACTCCACTCAACAACACAACACGTCCTAGTAATCAAAAAAGTGCAAAAAGTGCACAACACGAACCCACAACACGAACTACCACTACAAATGGTCTTAGTCACAGTGGGTAATGCTGATGTGGCGCTGATGTGTCTACTAGGAAGTTCAATTATGTTAATCTTGATAGAGAGTGGTCTAAGGAGGCTAACATGCCTTCTATTAACTGTTTTCACTTTTACTTGAGTGTTATATTAACTAATGCTTAATGATGCTTTTTAATGGCCCTTCTCCCCCCTTAATGGACATTCGATGAAAACAAGTGCGATAATAGTGATAGCGTCTTACCATTTAAAACGAAGACAACATAATTATGGATTTTCAGGAGCAACAGCGGCTTTGATCCTTTCAACGGTGCACTTGATAAGACTATTAACGGTTGCAACTGAGCCAAGTGATAGTTTTGCTGTAGGAACCGAATCCACCAGAATCTGAAACGCAACAGTTAGTAACGATCCACCATTTCCAACCTCTAAAATACTTCCTCCTTGATGTTTTCCTGCTCCATCAGGAAGTATAGCAAAACCAGACGGTAGTAACGCAACATAATCAGGATCACCACCACCTAACACCACGTTCATCGCGGCAATATCTACTGGAGCGTAAATAACATATGAACCCGTTGGGTCATTTGAACTCTCTTGAAGTATTAGCATGTTTCCTTGGCTCGAATTTGCACTCTACAATATATAAAAGATCAAAAGTCATTTAAATTAAGTTTTATATTTAGATTTTTCTAACGACTAACCCTAGGGACTGTATCGTTAAGGTGCATAAAGATATTGTACATTTGAATAACTGCCATCAAAAAGTCAATATTAACCGCCATGTACGATACATTTATGCATGTTAACGACAGTCTTAAGGCTTTCGTTAGAAAAAAATCTATATATTTATAATATTTAAATCTTACATTGACACGTAGAAGCGAGACGCAGTTTCCCGGATCACGACCATTAGCAATATGCGCCATTTCTTGAACTAGTCCACCATTCGAAAGAATGTCCCACTATATATATAGCAAAATAGCAATGAAAGATTAGCGAAAATGAAAACATTTGCAACGCTTTGTAAACTAAATAAATAGTACCTCGCTCCTTGAGTTTTCATCGCGGAGAAAGTCAAAAACTTGTTTTGGTGGAACCGGGATCCAAAACGATGTAGCAGCACTAAGGACGATACCAGGAGGCCTTCCTGGATCATCGACACTCTTTCTAGTCATGACACGAACATCATCTGCACCACTACCAGATAACGTCGTCCAAGTATGTGTCGTTGAAGCCCCAACACCACTACAAAAACTCAAAACCATTCTCTCCGAAAGCTTTAACATACTCTTTCTACCATCAAGTGTTGTTATAACTGTTCAAATATAAATGTGCATGGTTAGTTATAGTCACAATCAGGGCTCAATATATATAAGTTATTTTGGGTAGTGTTTGCATTGACCCAACCCAATTAGCCCCTTGCATGGAATGCAATCTGACCCATTACCCGAATCTCTTGACCCATCCAATTAGCCACATATAAACCTCTAACTATTACAAGTATTACCTCCAACATCGCCAGCAGGGATATTGTTTGCCATTGCGCTTGCAAGCCTTTCACACTGTCTCTCTAGCGTTGCTACCCATCGTCTTGCCCCAAATCCTAAACCAGAGTTTACTAGTAACCGGTATATATCATGAACTGATCTATCATCAATTTCAACATGTTCAACCCATGTTACCTAGAAAAAGCGAAATAGTTATTAGTTAATATAGGTTCTTGAAACTTTTATATACAACTATATTATAAGATCAAGATTAAATTAACTTATTGGATTTTTCTAGCGACAGCCCTTAGGTGCATAAATATATTTCACATTTGAATAAAAGTCATCAAAAAGGCAATTTTAACAGCTAATGTACAATACATTTATGCATGTTAAATACAATCCAGAGGGTTGTCGTTAGAAAAATCCTAACTTATATTAATGTAAACTGATAAATAAACTCTAGAAGTTGAACCACGATTGAGTTTCACCTTTGAGTAGCCATTAGGAAGTTCTTGAATTAAACAACCTGATGGCCTTCTTCTAGACCTTGACATCATAGTAGGACGTAAACTGTCCAACGATACATCGACCACAGCCCACATCCCGTCAACATGCTGTTTACAGTACCTAACGAAATAGTATTCTCGGGTTGGGACAAGTGGCGAAGGAACCTGATACTCAGCTGTCATCTGCACAGTACAAACCGATTATACCCTCAACTTGCAGCAATACTATTACTTTATACGTCAATGGCGATTGTAAAATTTTTTATACTTAATCATACATACATATATATATATATATATATATATATATATATATATATATATATATATATATATATATATATATATATATATATATATATATATATCAAAGAATAAAGCTTTTTCTGTCTTTCCATAGCCGAAAGTAATTTTTGCTCTTTTATTTAAATTATATAAACTTGTGATCATGAATGTTTTTCATTAATCTTACCACTTGCAGAGCCCCATTGTAGTTTCCAGCCACACCAGTTGAAAGCACTTCAAGAGTCATTGCTCTTGAAACAATGCCAGAAAACACATTTGACCATTGACCCTGCAATTTTTTTAGTAAAGTTTAGTGTTAATTTCTACCCAATTTCAAATCAATCAATATGTGAACACACAAAAACAAAATGTTTGTTTTGCATACCACATCCATTAGAATCTCAACAAGATTAACATGATTCATGATGACAACAGCAGATTCTCTAGAAGCTTCCGATAGTAATCCCAATTGTTTTGGTCCAATGCCTCTAGGAAACGTTTGCGCGTAGTCTTCTTCATTCAACATCTCAGATGAGTTATCAGGGTTTTGAACCCACAGAGGCTCACCAGACTGAGCCATCCTAACCAGTTCTTCCATGGCTGCAACCGCTAGTTCGATTATAACTGGCTTGTCTGCTTCACTAGGACCTGAAACTGATCGCATAAGGCCGCTGGTTCCAAACATGTCATCAACCATTGCAGGCTGTGAACTGAAACTTGCAATTGGTAGGTCAAGAGAGCGTTGCGGTCCATTGTGTGAGAGATTTGGGTATGTTAACAATGGCTTGCCAACATATTTTGCAGCTATGCCAGATATCCTATCAATCTGTTAAATGCACAAGATATGCTTAAATTAAAAGTTAGCGTAGTATCAACGAGATTGAAAGAAGATTATGTTTGTTTATAGTCCCAAAATGGAGAAAATGCATAAAATAGTTGCATTTTGCATCAAATTCATATCTTTGAAGCTTGTCTTGCATACACCTACACCACTTAAAGTGTTTCAATATAACTAATTATGTTAATTAGTACTAATGTACTACATAATTGTTATTGTTAATGAATGGTTTTAAATGTACCATTTGCGTCTAGCAATAATGTGTTCAAAACTGCTCATTTTTATTAGTTTGATCTATGTATAACAGTTTAATTTGTAGACAATTTATAAGAACCAAGAGTTTTTTTTCAAAAAAGTTGATTACTTGTTATTAAAGAACTAAAAAATAATAAACATATATAGGGATTTGATTGATTTACTTCTTCACGTAGGCGGGCATTTTCAATTCTGAGATGTTGTTCGTCGAACGACATCTCTCCAATGGCTGCAGGACCACCACAGTTGGGACAAGTAGCATTGGTAAGGGCTTCCTTGTATCGTATGTTCTCCATTCGTAGCTTTTCATTATCATTCCTCAATTGCGTGTTCTCACAACGTTCATGTTGGGCCTATAATTGCATGATAATGGTATAGCTTTAATTAGCAGCAATATATATTGTAAGTTCACTTCGTATCGTTTTTGTAGTTTAAAACTTTAAATTGACATATGTAGTTTTTCGAATAAGGTTTTCCCTGTTAAGGGGGCATTTTACTCAGATGTACGCGGGCTAACTAGGTTAACCCGTGACTGTTTATGACCCTTTCAATTCCCTGGCCACCTATAACCTCTTAGCTAGGCTATTTTGGGATGACATATATGGCCTAAAAGTAAACAACATTGCGATTTAACTTGCTTATTCAACTAAAGGGCAACGATCATAAGCAAATGCGGCCAAAGTTAAACCTAAATGTGATGGTACTAGACCTTTACATAAAGCTCAATAGTAAGCCTTCATTTCTCAAGGTTTGTTAGCATCTGGTACACTAATTATTCACTAAAATATTCTTTAACATTAACATCACACTATATTTATGTGTGTGTCTTGCTTGTGTAAAATACCTTCATTTGAGTTCTTTTGTTTTGGAACCAAAACTTGACTTGCAAAGGCTCTAAACTTAATCTTCTTCCAAGTTCTTTCCTTTGTTTATCATCTGGATGTGGGCATTCTTTAAAGAACCTACATTCAAACAATCTTTATATGTATATGTATTTACAAACTAGGAAACATTAAAATCATATGATGATATGATCTAACAAACTTACGACTCGAGTTCTTGAATTTGATGTTGTGTGTGACGATGATAACGCTTCTTTTTGTTGGGAAGTTGATTAGGGTCTTGATCATCACCAGATGGAGCTTCCATAATATCGGTTCCGGATTTGCTCTCATAGTCATCGTCTCTAAGCATATCGAGCTCGTTTTCGGGACTTTTGTTACTCATGTCAAGAAGATGATGGTGATGATGACTTTCAAACATGTTGGGTTGAAACATATTTCTTTATTTCTTCACACTCCTGATCAAAAATAAAGTGTTCTAGTTTATATAAGTATTCACATTCTTCAGAAATAAAGTTGTTTGACGACTAAATTAGAAAAATAAAGAATATGATGCTAAAATCATGAGGAAAAATAGTACAATATTACCCAAGAATTTGCAGTTTGGACTTTAAGTACATTAATAGTCAAAGACTAGCTCTAATTAAACAAACTATTTTAAACCATTTCTTTTACCAAAAATTCACAACTAACGCAATAAAAAGTAACTGAAAAGTTTTTAAATCGGATTGATACGGTTTGACTTTAATTTATTTTGTACTCCATATTATAAATTAGAAATTTATAAATAATTTATAATTATAATTTTGTTTAAAATTAAAAACTAACTAGTGAAAAAGAAGACATAGGAAATGAAGTTGGATTATCGATATTCACAAACATAATAGACATAAATGTATTTTTATTGGAGGTCAACAAATGTCAATCTTCTTTGAAAACAAAAGTCAACTAAAAAGCATGTAAGATTTAATATTATTATAAGAATATTTTTGTGCATTTCCTAATTATTTATTTTTGTATTTTTGTTGCAATATTATATGCAAAGTTTATGGTTAGTGGTTAAAAAAGATTCATAGAAAAACCCTTAAAATTTATAGTTCGCCCCTTGATATTCATGGAAATGAAGAAAATAAATGAAATTTAATTCATCAAATATTACAAACAGTTATATGGGAAGTATTACACTTAGTTTGTTGGAAACCGATCTGGGCTCATTAAAATTTATAATTTTAGACTTCTTTGATGATATTGAAACAACAAAAGAGCTTTATTTAACTTTTAGAAAGATCATAGTTAGCATAAATTTTTTCATTTCTTTCTCTATTTTGAAAGATTTGTTTCTTTCAATATTGTAATAAAATCAAGTTAAATAAGATATACACTTACCTGATCATCAATAAATTTCCACTTTTAAGAAAAATCAAATCAAATCTACATAATAAACATCATAATAGTATATATCCAGAAAGATATATACTCATTCAGAAACCCTAGTACATACATATAAAATTTAACCTCTACAGAAAGAGAGTTTTTTGGAATTTGGTAGTGGTTTCTTATTGGTAAAGAATACTCATCAATGACTCAACTTGAAAAATGAAAAAAAAGGAGTAATCTTTACAACTTTCTTGACTTTATAATTTATAAAATCAGAATAAATACTTAAAAAATTATTTTTTCTCAACCAAATGAAAAACTTGTTCAAGAAATCTTGAAAAGATTGAAACTTTAACTTGTTCAAGAAATCTTTATGGAATAAAACCATCAAGATTTTAGTATTCACATATATAAAAATCCAAACTTTATAAATAAAGCTTACTTACTGGTAATTATTTAGACCAAAAGATGTGTTGAAGCCAGTTTTAAGAGTGAAAGAGTGGTTTTCAGGCTGGTTTTTCAATTGAATTGAAGCAGCAAGTTGTTGTATGTTTCCTGTGAATAGAATTAAAGAAGAATGAAGGGAGAGAAAGAGAAAGGGAGAGAAGGGAAAGGAACAGGTGGGAGAATTGAAGAGATGAGAGGGAAGAGTAAATGCAATGTTTATAGAGAGGATGCAATTGCATTTATGTAGAGAGAGACTGGTTCTTGCAAGCTGGTGTGTATTTACTTCAAACTTTGCATACACACACTTACTGTGTGTAAATGTGTGTGATAAGTTGTATGGTGAAATATCAAAGTAGTGACATTTTTCTAGCAACTTTATGCAAATATATTTACTTTTGGATCGAGTATAGCTAGTAAATAATCGAGTTTCACAGGGACTATCTTTTTATGAGTTAAATATATATTCAATATCAACCAATGCCATAGAAATTCTACATTATTTCTTATTAACCTCGATTACTCTTTGGTGAAGATAATCGGTTTGGATGTCCTACATAAGAATTTGAATGAAACTTATGTATGCATATAAGCATTTAAAAATCTCCCTCATCAGTTAGTTTTAAAGTACTAGAGAATTCATAAGCTTATATGCATGACATGTTGGTGGATTAAAGTCGATCAAACAAGTTGTCTCCTGGGAACCTCCATCTATCACCAATTGGTTTTTGAGTACTTAAGAACCTCTATCACGTTGGTAGACTAAAAACGATCAAACACTCCTCTATGAAAACGGTCGTTCTGACTTTTCAAAATCCGTTTAATCAATCAATCAACATTGATTAATGAGTCAAAATGAGAATTGTTGGTCAAATTCGGTTAAAATCGGAATGGTCAACATTATATGTATGTTTTTAAACAATAATATCAAAGTTTATGTTTGTATATATACGTTTCTTTAATATTTACACATAGTATTGATATTTAATATTTGAATGTATAAAAAGTCCAATTCGATTAATCACGGATTGATCTCTGAATTGACGATTACTCCCTCCAAAATCTCAACTTATTACTCTCTAAATAGCGAGCTTTGCAATCTTGATATTAACTATTGATTTAGATTATGATGTTAAGTTTGTACCTCTCGGATCAACCACTAATTTGTAATTTCAACAATTGATAATTTTAATTTCAATCGTTAATTTGATAACAGATAATACAAATAAAATAAGTTTTTATGTTTATTATGTTATATTTAATATTTATACTTATCATTGTTTATTAATTATTAACTTTATAAAGTTACGGTCTATAAATAATAATCAATCAAATTAAATAACTTATTATCATTAGTGATAAAAGATATTATTAAAAGATATTAATGTATGTATTTTATAACATATGTATCACGTTGTTAACAATCAGTACATTTAAAGATGTGATTAATACTCTATCGTGTCATTAAAATGATGTCCTGTCACCAAATTAAAATCATTTTAGTCTCTCATATACAATCTTTGATATTTTCTATTCTTAATTATTGTTATATATACACGATATAATTGATATTTGTTAAGGAGAGGATATAATTGAAAGTATTTGTTATTGTGTGAAGTGTTTGGAGATAGTTGCATTGTGAGATATGTGTAATTGTGGACAATGTTGTGAAAAGGAATTTTGTTACGGTAGTACTATTTTAAGTGAATGTTGTAGAATGTGATAAATGATATAATAAAATATAATTATTATTAACCACGCAGGCTTGCGTGAGTGGCCACCGAGTTGCCCAATAAAGCACACCATTCGGGTTCAATTCTTGGCTATTCCAAATTGTTCAAAAAGAGAGTGTGACTAGAGGGTGCGCATGATGCGCAATTCACACGGTACCAGGTCTCGCGCTCGGGAGGCTTGATTACCGGAGGTTTTACCTTCAATGGGGGAGCCAATGTGCTCGTTCATAGGAGAGTTTCTTCGCTTACCTAAAAAAAAAATATGATTATTTTTTGATAATAAATAGATAAATATCAACTAATCAAGCATAGTCCACTAATTGTCATTTTGACGCTCATGAGTTTATACCCAGACTTCAAAACAACGCCACAACAAGCACTGTAAGCGTTGTTGAGATAGCATATATGTCACACAAATAGCTGAACTAGACTAGTGTCAATAATAAAATAAGATCTTGTAAATATATGAGGAAATTTAAAAGAAAAATACATTGTTAGCTGTTTTAGTACTAGCTCTGACCTCTCTTCAGTAGTCGGAGTAGAATTCTTTAATTCATCTCTTGCCATAAGAATTGAACGAACCAAGTTCGATCTTGAGGAAGAAATATCAACAAGAAACTTTTCATTTTTGATGTCCTACGATTCTTCTAGAAAAGAACTAACGAGAAGGACATGGGGTGTTAGGCCACGAAAACAAAAACTCTAAATTCTATGTACGTCTTATCAAATGATCTTTTATACAATAGAAGTTAACACACATTGCAATAATTATTTTTTCGAAAAGCAAAGATTTATTAGATTTACTCGAAAGGATCAAACCAATAAAGGAGCTCGATCCTACGGAATACAACATGAATAGGTAACTCGATGTAGGTACAAGAATTATAAACAAGTAGGCATTTAGTTGCAAAGATAGCAACTACAACCTAAAAACCTAATCGAAACTTAAGGACTACGAAGTGAATACAAGCTACATCCTGCTATATCATCGAAGGCAAGTTATACGACTAAGATACTTGGATTAGAAAGTCATTGAGACCACTCGATCTTCACATTTTTCAATCTAGAAGAGATCCATTCGAACGATTTTACTTGAATTTCCATTAGCGCTGTAGGACCATTCTAACACTTATTTATAGATACTTTAAGGTTACGGTTTCTCCAAATTAGATACGCACAAATCCACTCCAATGCTTGCCAAATTGTAGAGCCTTGGGGTGTCATCGTTTGGTTGCTTCTTCCTCGGAGTGCTTCATTTATACTTAGGTACTTAGGTTTGATACCGCGCCGAAGCCCCACCATTTGAAAACTCTATCCCAAACTCCGTAAGAATGCCGCCAAAGAAAAAATGAGTGGTCAATTGATTCTACATCATCGTCGCAAAGCGGGAATCTTACGGAGTTCAGGTCAATTCCACGCTTGTCGAGTTCGATCATTGTTGGTAATCTTCTACGTAGAACTCTCCAAACAAAAATCTTGATCTTCAATGGAACCAAGTTGTTTTTTAGAGTTTCCTCTCTCGATCTATCATCCAAAAGAATAGTGTCGTCGATTAGCCTCGATAGCTTCTTGGTTGTGAATATGCCATTTGTTGATAGATTCCGGTACCAAGCATCCAATGGTCTATCCTGTTTAACATACGAAAAAATTAAATCGGTTAGTGATTGAAGTTCATCTCGAGCTCGTCCAGTAAATTCTCGCGTCCAATTGCACGAACAATACGACATGTTATTTATCCATCGAATCGTGTTTCCAACCGCAACATCTTGATCCGCTTCTAGGTGGTATAAACGATTGAATTTTAATGAACTTAATCTTTTCTATTTAACTTACTATATTAACTTATACTGAAAGGATATAATGAGAACTAAATTATGGATGAGAACTCTGAGAATCATGATGTCGAACAAAAATATACACATGCGAATATTTTTATAGTATGACCGAACAATTTTGAGATGCATATGAAATCACGTTTTCGTTCTACAAAGTTTTGAATTCGAACAATTTTGTGTATGTTTCTACAAGTTATGTTCTACACAATCATGAATTCGAACAATTTTGTGTTCTACACTTTGTTCCACATCTCTTGATTTTGAACAAAAAAAGCTAAGTCGAACAAAAAAATATTCTAGTCGAACAAAATAATCCTTGTTCAACAATTCTTGAAGTCTAACGATTTTGGTTGAATTCGAACAATAAATCAAAATTTTTGTGCACTCTTAGTTTTCAGGGTTTCCTGATATGTTTGGTTCTTATGGGATCTTCATCCTATATATATATATATATATATATATATATATATATATATATATATATATATATATATATATATATATATATTGTTGATTTTGGAATTTAGGTTTTGTATAGTAGTAAAAGAGTTTAGCTCTATTTTATATTTCTACTTACCATATTAATTGGTTGTGTTGTACATATATATGCATATATGTGTCAACCACTTTTACAACCAAGCGTGAGGACGTATTTAATTATTTTTTTTTCATTTTAGAATTTGATAAGCTTTATTTGAAGAATGAAAAATAAAATCAAAGGTCATTGACATGATAGTATGGAAAAACCCTTTTTTTTAAAAAGTTGTGAGCTCAATGAACATTTTTAAAAAATCGTACATGTTTGTAAGTATGGCTTAACAAAAAAAAAAAGTAAAGTGGGAAAATAAATTAGAATGATTTAAGTAATTACCACCAAATCGTTGATTGATATAGAAGGCTGAACTTTGAGGACACTGTCCCATCTTCGAATTCTAGAGGAGGTAAATTTTGAGAATATTATTTCCCGGGTTCAAATTGTTGAAGTACGAAACGAGTTAAACAAAGATTCGAAAAAGAATTCGGTTCAAGAGACAAGGCGCGCCGCGGCCTCTCCTAGGCGCGACGCGGCCTAGAGTGTGAATAGGGGTCAAGACGAAGAAAGTTACTGTTTTGGATTTTGCCTTGGAGGCGCTGCGCTGCCATCCCTGGCGCGGCGCGGCTTCGGTCTGACGTGGAAGTTTCCAAAAACGTGTTTTCTTGTTCCCAAAGCTATTTCCTTGTTGAGTTTTGCCTATTTAAGCATCTTATTTGTGACGACCCGGAAAATTTCGACTAATTTTAAACCAAACTCTCGATACGATTTAATATTTTTGACACGATAAACAAAGTCTGTAATGTGGAGTCTCAAAATTTTTGAACTGTTTACATAAATTCATTTAACCTTTGACTATTCTCGACGATTCACGAACAATTAATTGTAAATAAATATGTATATATGTGTATATAAAGTATATAAGTAATAATTAGAAACACTATATAAAGTATTATATGAACTAATAATTTGAACTAATTTATGATTTACGAAATAATTAAATTATTATTGAAACATAATAAATATAATGTAATTCAAATATAAATGGTTTCGAATTCATTTAGTAAACGATTGTAGCATCCGTTTATCATTCGATGACTACTGTTTCATTTTGATTGTAAAATGTGATGTTAATATAACATTATAATATATACTACTGTTAAACCTAAAACATATATCGACATATTAAACTGTGGCTAATTGAATGATATTAAAACTGTGCCAAATTGATTGGACACTAATTGATTGGATGTTACTGTTTTTAAAGTTTCATTCTATTCTTCCACATGTGATTAAAGATTCGTTAAGTTATTACATTATCAATAAAAATCGTTATTTTAGTTATCATAAAAATAAATACAAGTTATTATCATTAATAATAATAATAATATTATTATTATTATTATTATTATTATTATTATTATTATTATTATTATTATTATTATTATTATTATTATTATTATTATTATGTTATTAGTATTTTTATTAATAATATTAACATTATTATTATTAATATATATATATTTTTAATTATACACATTTAATAAGAAATATAAATAGATATATAACCCGTGAAACCTTCTATCCCTATCATCTTTAATTTTTTTTTCCTCTTTTCCGTTCTTTCCCCCATTAGTGTCCCCAATCATCGCTAGCAAACAACTCAGATATGACCCTAGGAAGCGATTAATAACACTGACGATTTAACTCGATCCATCATAACCACAATATCTCAGACTCATCTTCATACAGTGGCCATTTTTTTTTTTTTGAAGATGAAGATAAAATTTGATTTTGCAATCTGGTTAGTTTTATTGCTCGATTTCTTCATGAAATACTTGTTAAATCTTCCATAGAACCTTCGTCAATTATCAATTTCATCAGAAACATCGAATTAATTGCGAATTTGATTCTTGAACAGACATTTGACTTTTTGTTTTGAAGCTTTGACTCCGAAATTCATCATCAATTCTTCGATTCAGCCTTTCAAAATTTGTGGATAGTTTCACGAATATATTTAGAACACATTTACATTACCAGTTTTCAGTTTTGATTAAACACCACACGCTGCTATAACTGCGGCTCATCTTCTGTTCTATTTTGTTCGTTCCTACTGCAGCTTTACTGTTTGTTTTCTATATACAACCACCGCAAACCACCACACCCGCAGCTTCTGTTTTCTGTTACGATGACCAACTGCTACTTGCTTCTGTCTCTTATTGTTTCTGCCTAAAACATGCGAAGACCCCACCCATTTCTTTTTCCTGTCCAAACTATTTAATTCGCAAATTCTGTTAATTAAACTGACGAGGGACTGAGTAAAAGGTTTGGGCCTGCTATTGGGCTGGGTGCCTTACTACTATTGGACTGCTACATTTCAGTTTTCTAGTCGAGCCGCCGGTTTCTTCTATTGGGTCCATGTCCCAAATTTTATTGGGCCAAAGCCCATCACACACACTTGTTTTAATTTTGATAATGATGAGGAGAATAAATTCGAATCGCGTATGATACAAGATGGGAGTGATGATGCGTGAATCATGATTATGATAATTATGACTCACGATTTATTATGATGATGATATTGGTCACAATGATGATGATTATGTTAGAATGATAAAGGTGATTTCATGGTGATGAACGAGTACGTTTGATAATGTATATTGATAATGATACATGGTGATGAAACAGAAAAGAAGTTATGGTGATAGGATGATTAGGGTATGATGATTCACAGACAAGGGTTAATAGAATTTAAGTACCATTTAAATCAGAAAAACAATAAGCAGATCATTGGTTTAGGTTGTTATCGGGTTAGCGGGAGGTCGCGGGTTCAAACCTGGACTTAGGCATTTTTAAGGGCTACTTCTTTAAGGTAGTATTACTGTAACCATTACTATTATTATTATCATATCATTATTAGTATTAATATAAGTATTATTATTATTCATATTATCAGTTTATGAATTAATAAAACAAGTATCATTATTATTATTATCATTTTTATTATTAGTATTATTATTATTATTAGTATTATTATTACTAGGTATTATGAATATTATTGTTATTATTATTATTATTATTATTATTGTTATTATTATTATTATTATTATTATTATTATTATTATTATTATTATTATTATTATTATTATTATCATCATCATCATCATCATCATTGTTACTTTTAAAATTAAAATTATTATTTTTAACATTATTATTATTATTATTATCATTATTTGTGTTACTAATATTACCATTAGTATTATTATTACTACTATAACAAATATTATTTATGTAAAATATAATTATTACATATAACATAACTATATTAATATTTCTTTTTATTATTTATCTAAACTATATAAAATAAATATAGTTAATTAAATTATTAATGAAACACATAATTAAAATAACAATTAAATCAATAATAATATATAAATTTGTTCGATTACCATTATATGTGTTAATATATATATATATATATATATATATATATATATATATATATATATATATATATATATATATATATATATATATATATATATATATATATATATATATGATATAGGTTCGTGAATCCGAGGCCAACCTTGCATTGTTCAGTTCCGTCGTATGCATATTTTTACTACAAAATATCATATTGTGAGTTTCATTTGCTCCCTTTTTAAATGCTTTTGCAATATATATTTTTGGGACTGAGAATACATGCGCTGTTTTATAAATGTTTGACGAAATAGACACAAGTACTCGAAAATTACATTCTATGGTTGGATTATCGAAATCGAATATCACCCCTTTTAGCTTGGTAGCCTAAGAATTAGGGAACAGACACTCTAATTGACGCGAACCCTAAAGGTAGATCTACGGGCACTAACACCCCTCATACTAGAAAATGGTATGCTTTAGTACTTCGAGTTTATATTACAAATGAGTTTCTGTTTGGGGATATTCTATATACATCCTGTTAGTTCGGTTATCAAGCGTTCACCATATGAATGATTTTTATACACTTGCGAGTGTAAGGTTATTTATAAAAATGAAATCTTGTGGTCTATTAAAATTATGAAAATGATCGATTATGATAAACTAATGAACTCACCAATCTTTTGTTTGACACTTTTAAGCATATTTATTCTCAGGTATTAAAGAAATCTCCCACTGTACATTTGCTCATTTTAAAGATATTACTTGGAGTCATTCATGGCATATTTCAAAAGACGTTGCATTCGAGTCATTGAGTTCAGTAAGATTAGTATTAAGTCATTTATAGTTTGGATATATTATGAAATGGTTTGCATACATATCAACTTTCATTGTAATTAAAGTTTGTCTTTTAAAAATGAATGCATTGTTTGTAAAACTTATCATATAGAGGTCAAATACCTCGCAATGAAACCAATTATTATGTAACGTTTATAATCGATATGAACGGGGCATTGATAATGCTAAAAACAAACATATATTTCATAGCATTATCCCTCAAGAAAGACAAGCTTTTAGTTGCAACTGTTCTATTTACAAGTGATATTCGTTTAAATAATAAAAGGTGAAGACAAAAGACAGATTCGACAAATTGAAGACGCAAACGACCAAAAAGCTCAAAAGTATAAAGTACAATCAAAGTGGTTCCAATTATTGATGAGAAACGTCTCAAAATTACAAGAGTACAAGATTCGAAACGCAAAATACAAGATATTAAATTGTACGCAAGGACGTTCGAAAATCCGGAACCTGGACCAGAGTCAACTCTCAACGCTCGACGCAACGGACTAAAAATTACAAGTCAACTATGCACATGAATATAATATAATATATAATTAATTATTAAAATTAATATATATATTATATTATATTATAAAAACCGTCGGCAGAAAAAACAAAGACATGTGAGCCTCTACAGCTGGCCATGCGATCGCATGGCCTAGAGGGGCAAAGCTCACGCGATCGCATGAGCCCCTGTAGCAGCTGACATGCCTATAAAAATCGCGTTTTTGGTGAACATCAAACACATCTTTTTCTTCTTCCTTCATACGTAAACATATATATATATATATATATATATATATATATATATATATATATATATATATTATAATTTTAATTTTAATTTTAATTTTAATTCTAATAATAAGGGTATGTTAGCGAATGTTGTAAGGGTGTAAGTCGAAATTCTGTCCGTGTAACGCTATGCTATTTTTAATCATTGTAAGTTATGTTCAACCTTTTTAATTTAATGTCTCGTAGCTAAGTTATTATTATGCTTATTTAAAACAAAGTAATCATGATGTTGGGCTAATTACTAAAATTGGATAACTGGGCTTTGTACCATAATTGGGGTTTGGACAAAAGAACGACACTTGTGGAAATTAGACTATGGGCTATTAATGGGCTTTATATTTGTTTAACTAAATGATAGTTTGTTAATTTTAATATAAAGATTTACAATTGGACGTCCCTATAAATAACCATATACACTCGATCGGACACGATGGGCGGGATATTTATATGTACGAATAATCGTTCATTTAACCGGACACGGGAATAGATTAATAGTCTATGGAATTATTAAAACAGGGGTGAAATTATGTACAAGGACACTTGGCATAATTGATAACAAAGTATTAAAACCTTGGGTTACACGCAGTCGATATCCTGGTGTAATTATTAAACAAAGTATTAAGACCTTGTTACAGTTTAAGTCCCCAATTAGTTGGAATATTTGACTTCGGATATAAGAATAATTTGACGAGGACACTCGCACTTTATATTTATGACTGATGGACTGTTATGGACAAAAACCAGATGGACATATTAAATAATCCAGGACAAAGGACAATTAACCCATGGAATAAACTAAAATCAACACGTCAAACATCATGATTATGGAAGTTTAAATAAGCATAATTCCTTTATTTTCATATTTAATTGCACTTCTAATTATCGCACTTTTATTTATTGTCATTGTATTTAATTGCACTTTTAATTATCGTACTATTTAATTAACACAAGTTTATTTTATCGCACTTTTATTTATCGCAATTTCATTATCGTTATTTACTTTACGCTTTAAATTAAGTCTTTTATTTATTTAATATTTTACATTAGGTTTTAACTGCGACTAAAAGTTTTAAAAATCGACAAACCGGTCATTAAACGGTAAAAACCCCCATTTTTATAATAATAATATTACTTATATATATTTGTATTTTTATAAATTAAAACTAATATAGCGTTAAGCTTGTTTAAGTGTATCCCTGTGGAACGAACCGGACTTACTAAAAACTACACTACTGTACAATTAGGTACACTGCCTATAAGTGTTGTAGCAAGGTTTAGGTATGTCCATTCTATAAATAAATAAATATCTTGTGTAAAATTGTATCATATTTAATAGTATTTCATTATAAAATATAAGCTATTTCATATACACCTCTACACACATCAAGTATTTTTGGCGCCGCTGCCGGAGAACAATTCTGCTTAAACGCCGGAAGCGCAACACTATAAAAAAAAAGATTTTTATAAATTTTTAGTGTACTTTTATAAAAAATACGCTTTTATAAAATACGTTTTATATATATTCGAAAATATAAAAAGAAAAACAAAAATTATATATTTTTAATAGTTTGTTATATATATATATATATATATATATATATATATATATATATATATATATATATATATATATATATATATATATATAAGTTTTATAAAGTTTCTTTATTTTTTTTTTAGTTTGTAAAAATATAAGTTTTATTTAATTTATATAAATATATTATAAATATATAATTCAGCAAAACAGAAAAAAAAATATAAAAACTCTCGGCCTGGTACTGTAGTAGCCCAACTCTGGCCCGAAACCCTAGCCCATGCGATCGCATGGCTGGGTAACTTAGAACTCATGCGATCGCATGACCCTGACAGACAGGCCACAGTTGACTTCCCAACAGCAATAATTATGTAATAATTATAATTATTATTAATTCTAAACCCTAATTAGGGTTAATTATAATATTATTTAGTTTAGTTTTTAGATTTAATTTGTATTATTTAGTTTAATTAGTTTAATTAAATTATAAAATTAATAGTTTTATAAAATAAATAATATAAAAATAATATTTTTATAAAAAATTGTACTTTTTACAACTTTAAGATTATTTTTATATTTTATACCCTTTTTAATTGTTTTAGTGTAATATTTGTATTTTTCGCTCGTATTTAGTTTTAAGTTATAGTTTCTGCCATAGTATTTTTATTTCTAGATTTTTAGGTTTTGCCGTAAAATCCCTTAAGTGCTTTTTCTTTAGACTAAGATTTAGATGCTTTAGAATTTTGCGACGCTGTTTTATTAAATATAGTACCTTTTTAAGTTAATGCCGTTTTGAATATAGTTTTTCTTTTAAGCTTTAATATTTTTAGACTCAACTTTTAATTTTTAGTTTTTAGTTCCTTTTTAAGTTTCGACGCGCTACTTTCTTATTTTTATTTTTCGACGCCTATTATTTTTCAATCTTTTATTTTTCGACGTTTTTCGACGCGCTCTTTTTCTTTCTTATTTCTCGCTATTATAGTTTTAGGACTTAGATTTTATTTTCTACTTCTTCTCTAAATTTCTTTAAATTACGAAAATTTATTTTAAGCGGTTAAATTGATAGACATCAAAATTTTCTGGTTCGTAGTAATAGTTGGATTTGTACGTGGACCGGGTTATTGGAGCCAAACAGTACTCAATTATATTGAGACCAAACGAATCCTGCCCCTCTGCTGCATCTTTTGGCTATTCGAAACGTGGGCAAAATCAGAAAAGTCTATTAATTTGATAACTTATATAATTTTCTTCTTTTTTTTTTATAACTAATAGGATATTCAGTGAATGCACCGAGCAAAACGTTCACCACCCTTTGTACGTTCACCACCTGTAACCAGATCAAGACATCTAGCAAATATTGTCGTCGTTGATTTTTCTTTAGAATCGTCATCCAGTCAACCAAGTACTCCAATTCAAATTTCCGATAATCCATTTTTTGAACCCGACCTCACAATTGAGAATCCGAGGAATATTCAGGGACAATTCATAGATCCTGAACCACTAATCTTTCCTCCAGAACCACCAATCATTCAAACAGAGATTGTCGAGGAACGAACCATTAAATCAGAATCCTATAGTGATTCAGATTCAACAAATTCAATTATGGAGAATCTGGAACCTCTAAGTATGGAAGACCGAATGCGAGCTAAACGCACTGGCCAAGGTCACGCAATTACTCAACCTGACATTAATGCGCCAGATTATGAAATCAAAGGACAAATCCTATACATGGTGACTAATCAATGCCAATTTAGTGGTGCACCGAAGGAAGATCCAAATGAACATCTTCGTACCTTTAATAGGATCTGCACTTTATTTAAAATAAGAGAAGTGGAGGATGAACAGATATATCTCATGTTATTTCCCTAGACTTTAAAGGGAGAAGCCAAAGATTGGTTAGAATCGTTACCTGAAGGGACGATTGATACATGGGACGTTTTAGTTGAAAAATTTCTTAAACAATTCTTTCCGGCATCTAAAGCCGTGAGACTTCAAGGAGAAATTGTTACGTTCACACAGAAGCCAAATGAAACTCTATATGAGGGTTGGACAAGATTTGGAAAGTTATTGAGAGGATGTCCGCAACATGGTTTAGACACCTGTCAAATAGTACAAATATTCTACCAAGGATGCGACATCACAACAAGAAAAGACATCAATATAGCAGCTGGTGATTCTATTATGAAGAAAACAGAAACTGATGCTTACAAAATTATTGATAACACTGCTTCCCACTCACATGAGTGGCACCAAGAAAAAGATATCGTTAGATCATCTAAAGCGGCTAGAGCCGATTCTAGCCATGACTTAGATTCCATTTCTGCAAAGATAGATACTGTCGAGAGACGAATGCAAAAGATGACTAAAGATATTCACTCAATACGAATTAGTTGTGAGCAGTGTGGAGGACCACATTTGACAAAAGATTGTCTCAGTATTGAATTAACAATGGAACAAAGAGAGAATGTTTCATACATAAACTAAAGGCCTGGAAATAATTATCAGAATAATTATCAACTTCCAAGACCGATCTACAATCAAAATCAGAACTATAACCGAAATGTTCCATACAACAACCAACAAGGTCCTAGTAATCAACAAGTATCCAATAATACTTACAATCAGTAAAGACCTAATTTTCAAAACAAACCACCACAAACCGATGATAAAAAGCCAAATTTAGAAGACATGATGACGAAGCTAGTTGAATCTCAAACTCAATTTTTCACATCTCAGAAGCAAACCAATGAACAAAATGCTTAAGCATTTAGAAATCAACAAGCTTCTATTCAAAATTTAGAACAAGAAGTGAGCAACCTAGCAAGGTTAATAGGTGAAAGAAAACCTGAAAGTCTACCTAGTGATACAAATGCTAACCCCCGGAATGAAACAGCTAAAGCCATTACCACAAGAAGTGGTATTACACTTAAACCACCTGAAATACCTGTAATTTCTGATGAAGCTATTCCTACTCCACAAGAACCACAACCTGAACAAGATAAGGAAAAAGAACCGGTAGTTTAAAAGGTTAATGAAGATAACACAGTTAAGGCTAAACCTTATGTTAAACCATACCAACCACCACTTCCTTACCCGAGTAAAATGAGAAAAGAGAGACTTGAAACCGAGCAATCCAAATTCTTGGATATGTTTAAACAGATAAATGTAAATCTTCCTTTCATTGATGTAATTTCAGGAATGCCTAGATATGCTAAATTTCTGAAAGAACTAATCACCAATAGAAAGAAAATGGAAGAACTCTCGGCTGTTACTATGAATGCTAATTGTTCTGCAGTGCTGTTGAATAAGATACCAGAAAAACTATCTGATCCAGGAAGTTTCACAATTCCATGTTTTCTGGGTAGTCTTAGTTCTATAGAAGCATTGGCAGACTTAGGTGCTAGTATAAATTTAATGCCGTATTCATTATACGCTAAACTAGACCTTGGAGAATTGAAACCAACACGAATAAGTATACAACTAGCCAATAGATCAGTAAAATATCCTAGAGGGATAATGGAGAACATGCTAGTTAAAGTTGGTACTTTAGTATTCCAGTAGATTTTGTTATTCTGGATATGGAAGAAGATTCTCGAGTACCTCTCATATTAGGAAGACCATTCTTAAACACGGCTAAAGCAGTAATAGACGTGTTTGGTAAGAAACTGACCCTAAGTATAGAGGACGAGAGTGTTACATTTTCAGTTGATAGAGCCATGCAACAACCGCAATCTGCAGATGATACATGTTATTATATTCAAACTATAGAATCACATGCAGAATTGTTAGAAGAATTTCCAGAATTACAAGAAACAGGAGAATGTTCTTTAGGAGAAGGAACTGAACCAATTGATGAAACTGAAATGTTAGCTACACTTATGGCTAATGGATATGAACCGACAACAGAAGAAATTCAAATGCTAAAAGAAGAAGACAGATATCGATATAAATCATCGATAGAAGAACCACCGACATTAGAGTTAAAGCCACTTCCAAACCATTTGGAATATGCTTATTAACATGGTGAATCTGAATTACCTGTAATAATATCGTCTTCTCTTACTGAAAATGAAAAATCTAAACTCATTTCTGTGCTAAAAGCTCATAAACCAGCCATTGCATGGAAGATTCATGACATTAAAGGAATAAGTCCTTCGTATTGCACACATAAAATCCTTATGGAAGAAGGTCATAAAACGTATGTGCAACGCCAACGAAGACTAAATCCTAATATGCAAGATGTTGTTAAGAAAGAAATTATTAAACTGCTAGATACAGGTTTAATTTATCCAATTTCTGATAGTCCATGGATAAGCCCAGTTCAATGCGTGCCTAAGAAGGGTGGCATGACTGTCATCACAAATGAGAAAAATGAGCTTATTCCTACTAGGATTGTAACAGGATGGCGTGTTTGTATTGATTATAGAAAATTAAATGAAGCCACCAGAAAAGATCACTTTCCCTTACCTTTCATTGATCAAATGTTGGAAAGATTAGCCGAAAATAGTTACTATTATTTTCTTGATGGTTTTTTCGGATATTTTCAAATTCTAATAGCACCCGAGGACCAAGAGAAAACCACATTCACGTGCCCTTATGGTACTTTTGCTTACAAACGCATGCCATTTGGACTTTGCAACGCCCCTGCAACCTTTCAAAGGTGCATGATGACGATTTTTCACGACATGATAGAAGAATGCATGGAAGTTTTCATGGATGACTTTTCAGTCTTCGGTGATACATTTGAATCATGTTTAGTTATTCATGGATGACTTTTCAGTCTTCGGTGATACATTTGAATCATGTTTAGTTAATCTTGAACGAATGCTTATTAGATGCGAACAATCAAATCTAGTTCTTAATTGGGAGAAATGCCATTTCATGGTTAAAGAAGGCATCGTTCTTGGTCATAAAATTTCAAAGGAAGGAATTGAAGTGGATAGAGCTAAAGTAGATGTAATTGCTAAACTTCCACATCCCACCAATGTTAGAGGAGTTAGGAGTTTTCTAGGGCATGCCGGTTTTTACCGACGTTTCATAAAAGATTTTTCTAAAATTGCCACTCCTATGAATAAACTCCTAGAAAAGGATGCTCCATTCATCTTTTCAGATGAATGTATCAAATCTTTTAATATTCTTAAAGAAAAACTTACTAATGCGCCGATCATGATAACTCTAAATTGGAATCTACCGTTTGAACTAATGTGCGATGCAAGTGATTTTGCAATGGGAGCCGTTTTAGGACAAAGGATTGAAAAACGATTTCAACCTATTTATTATGCTAGTAAGACATTACAGGGAGCACAAACGAATTACACAACTACTAAAAAAGAACTCCTTGCTATTGTCTTTGCTTTTGACAAATTTCGTTCATATCTAGTTCTAGCTAAAACGGTGGTCTATACCGACCATTCTGCTCTTAGATACCTATTTTCAAAACAAGATGCCAAACCAAGATTAATCCGTTGGATCTTATTCTTACAAGAGTTTGATATTGAAATCCGAGATAAAAAGGGAGTAGAAAATCTCGCCGCTGATCATCTTTCTCGTCTTGAAAATTCCGAATTAGAAGTTCTAAATGAATCAGCCATACAAGACAACTTTCCTGATGAATGTCTAATGAAGATAGATTATAATGAAATTCCATGGTTTGCAGACTATGCAAACTACTTAGTATGTGGATTCCTTGAAAAAGGATTATCGTACCAAAAAACGAAAGAAATTCTTTAGTGATATAAAACACTATTTCTGGGAAGATCCACATTTGTTTAAAAGTTGTCCCGATGGAATAATACACTGATGTGTATTCGGAGATGAAGCTAGTAAAATTTTAAACCATTGTCACACAGGACCAACAGGAGGGCATTATGGGCCTCAACTAACAGCAAGAAAAGTTTACGATACTGGATTCTATTGGCCTACAATTTTTAAAGACGCATACCTTCTTTGCAAATCCTGTGATGCTTGTCAAAGGGCCAGAAAAATAAGTCAACGTGATGAAATGCCACAAAATGTCATTCAATTATGTGAAGTATTTGACATTTGGGGTATTGACTTTATGGATCCATTTCCAAAATCTCATAATAATCTATATATTCTCGTAGCCATTGATTATGTATCTAAATGGGCGGAAGCACAAGCTCTCCCAACTAACGATGCACGAGTTGTAGTCAATTTTTTAAAACGTCTTTTTGCAAGGTTTGGAACACCGAAAGCTTTAATAAGTGATCGGGGTACTCATTTTTGTAATAATCAACTTGAGAAAGTTCTCAAAAGATATGGAGTAACTCATAAAATCTCCACCGCATATCATCCACAAACAAGTGGACAAGTTGAAAGTACCAACCGAGCTTTAAAACGTATTCTAGAGAAAACCGTAGGATCAAATTCGAAGGAATGGTCCATGAAATTGGAGGATGCACTCTGGGCTTTTAGAACAGCCTACAAAACTCCAATTAGAACCACACCTTTTAGACTCATCTACGAAAAAGCATGTCATCTTCCAGTAGAAATTGAACACAAAGCATTTTGGGCTTTGAAGACATGTAATCTTGATTTACATGAAGCTGGACGTCTACGGTTAAGTCAACTAAATGAATTAGAAGAATTAAGACATGAAGCATACGAAAATTCGTTGATCTACAAAGAAAGGACGAAGAAATGGCATGATAAAAGAATCAGAAGTTCAAAAGAATTTAAAGAAGGAGACAGAGTTCTTCTTTTCAATTCACGATTCAAGCTATTTCCTGGAAAATTAAAATCAAGATGGTCTGGACCATTCATAGTCAAAAGAGTTTTCCCATACGGAACAATAGAGTTAATAAATTCAAATGGAATTGAATTTAAGGTTAATGGTCACAGAGTTAAACATTACATAGATAGTCCGATGGAAGTTGACAACGAAGTTAATCACAATTTCAACACCACAGCTAACTAAGTGTGGGGAGGTTCGAATCTTTTTAGGGTAATATGTATTTCTGTTAGAGTTAGATGTTCTGTTTTCGTGTAGTTTCCGAGAATGGAACCCGAATGGTCTTTTCCTAGCAGACCCTAAAGAACTAGTCTTCTCCCCCCATTCTGAATTTTTATTTTTTTTAGGTTTTACGAGATGAAGACTTCCTGTGAATTAAACCATGGTCTAATGCTACACGCTTTGATCACTAAACGTAATAATGACACCCTTCCAAGTGAAATAGTATCATTAATCAGAGGTAAATTGGACGGAGTAAGAAAAGAATCCAGATGCGAAAATAATAAGTTACAATTTGGTAAAGGAAAATCAAAATCCGCAGCGAAAAGAAGAGTACGACACCTTGAAAGATGTCACAAATGCGGAAAATGGTCACACGAAGGAAAATGCTCGACGAATCAGACATATTCCAATACCGAATTTGTTACTCTATGCAGAGATGGACCGTTCATATGTTTAGAAGAAAAAACGTTGAATGCTCGAGGTTACGCCTATGTAGCCATGAAAAACCAATTAGTCCAACTATCTTATGAGTGGGCTAGAGCATATCACTAAGAAATCTATCTCACAGGTAAGTATGTACAGTTTTCATTTTTATTTTTATTTTTATTTTTAACCTTTTGATAATAAACGCTAATTTGTTCGCTATAAAGTATTAAATTGGTATTCGATAAAATTAGGTCTTGCGACCGAAATTATTGATATCATACAAAAATTTATTACATCACTGCAAAATTTACCGTTTATTCTTAAGGTATAAATATCTTTAATCAATCAACCCAAAATATTTCAAAAATTCATCATGAGTTAAATTAGGTCGTTGAACCGAAATTACTTTACCGAAAAGAGGGGCGTATATTTTTGATAATATTTGATTGATTAAAGTGGGATAAAAGACCAAAAAGATTTTTAATTTTATTTTTTACTTTGTTTTTAAAATTAATATATAAATATTAAAATAATATTGTAAACTTTTTAAATCAATATATTTAAAATTGTGAATATTTGAAAAATTAATATTTTTAATATAAGTTTGTATGTATAAAAACAAAAATATAATATAAGTTTGATGTGAATTTTTAATAATAATATGAATTTTTAATTTTATGCATTTTAAATTTAAGTTTGGTGTGAATTTAAAAACAAAAATTTACTTTATTTCGTTAAGTTAAAAATTTGATTTTTAAAATTCGTTGTGAATTGAAGACTAGGTTGTTGAACCGAAATTGCTCTACCCAAGGGAGGGACGAGAACTTTTATTATCATTATTTTTAATCTTATTGAACTAAAGTATGCCAAAAACATTTAAAAAAATCAAAAATCTTTATTTTTAAAACCGCGCTTAAAAAATTGACAAATTTTAAAATTTTGTCGAGGGACGGACTAGGACATCTATCCGAAATGCCCTCATCCTAAAAAGAAACAAAATTTTAAAGTTTTATTAATTATATGTTTTATAAGTTATAAGGTTTTATATATAAAAAAAAGAGCCAAAACACTGTACCCGGACCCCCATGCGATCGTATGGGGTTTACACTCCAACCTCATGCGATTGCATGAGGTTGGAAATCAGGCCTGATACAAGATCAGTCGACTGGTCTGTCTTTCTCCACAATACACACACACATATACAAAATTCTCTCAAAATCTCACCAAATTTCACCAAATTTTCACCGTAATTCGTCAAATTTTTCGCTCTAATCATGAAATTGTTCAGAAGCTTTTCAAAGAAGGTAAAAATTACACCCCTAAACTCATAAATTTTCTAGTTTTTGTGATAATTACTAATATTTTACCTAATGCAATTTTGTTAATTTCTAGTATAATTAGTGTTAAATTATTAGTATTTTATGCATGTATAACCTAGATTGATGCTAATTAACATGATTTGAAGCCAAACACTTCAAAATTTTTAGAAATCTAGGGTTTGTGTTCTTGAGCAATTTGGGGCTTTTTGATATAAACAGGTTATGGCGGATTTTTGTCATGAATTATTGCTAAATTGAGTAGTGTATCATGTTTAGGTAGTTAAATGATCCAAACTTTGATCCTAAACATGATTTTTGGAGATTAAAGTAGACTTTTTAAGTCTAAAATTCATGAACTTGATTAATTTAATATAATTGCCATTTGAGACTTGTTTAATTGCTAGTAATGACTATTTTGACATGTTATTTGAGTTAAATGCTTATGAACTTTGTCTACATTTTCATATGTGCTTATTTGAAAAAGTGTAGAATTGTAAAAATTGTGAAAATGCGTATAAGTTTAAGTTTGATTTAACATGTTATTGTGGTTAATTTAAGTTGTTATTTTGCCAACACTAATGCATATTTGGATGCACAAATTTTGTGTTTAATGTGTTTTGCAGAGAGTCGATACTGGAGGTTCAGGATCATCATCATCTAGACGACCTGCTCCAGCTCCAGAACCAGAACCAGAATATATACATATATATATATATATATATATATATATATATATATATATATATATATATACAATAAGTTGGAATATTAATTATTAAAATTAATTATAAATTTATTAATAATAATGATAACTATAAATATAATAAGGATTTTAATAAATATAATAATAATTTCTAATGATAATGGTAACTATAAAAATAATAATAATAATAATAATAATAATACAAAAATAATGGTAGTTGTATTAATATCCAATAATAATATAACAATTTACATGTACTTAATTTCTTATTTTTGTATATTAATAATACTGATTTTAATATTAATATTAATAATAATAATAAAAATAATAATAATAATTAAGGTAATAATAATATTACCAATACGTCTATATTTACAATTTATAATTTACATTTAATATATTAACATTATATATTATAACTATACAATATATATTATATGATAACATTTGTTGAATATTTAATATTTATACATTTAGATATAAACACATTATATAATATGTGTTTGAGTATTAAGTATGAAAATATAGTCATCTTATATTAAATATCAAGAAAAATTCGCGAAATTCTGAAAACTGGTCAAAGTTTTATTTTTCGATCAAAATGGGACACAAAATTTGAAATCAACACAAAGAAACTGATTAAAAATCGACTTGGACCTTCACTGATGTTGGACATGCAAATGATGTGGTCCAAATTAATTTGGGCCTTGACAGATAGACAGATGGGCTGCTACAGCAGTTATCAACAAAATAATCAAAAAAAAAATGCTGGAAGCAAGAATTGAACTCGTGACTATCTGTTTACACTCCTGAGACTTAACCACCTGACCAATTTAATTTTCTGTTATAACCTGAAACAAAGTATGATGATGATTGAAGAGCACAAGGCCAGGAACCACAACATCAGCCTGATCAACATGTACCTTATTATGATCCGCTACAGCTTGTTAATGAATTCATAGTATTTCCGATGAATCCACTTGTAGAATACCCAACGATTCCTGAACACACGTTGCATCCTAATCTGAGATTCGATAGACGATGGAGAGATTACCCGGCATATCAAAGTAATAAATTTAAATTGGTAACAAAAGAGGTAGAGGTGCCGAGGGTAATTGATTGGAATCCTTTGGAAACGGTCCATCTAGCTGACCGTGTTAGACAACATTTGATTCAAAGGTATGGCAGTTCTTCTTTTACAGATTGGGAACGTCTTTTCACCATTCGTAGACATGTATATAAGGAATGGTGTGTTGAGCTGATGAGTACTATAGCGTTAAATGTAGATGTAGATAGGTTAGATGATAGAAGTTTTCTTAGATTTATCCTTGGCGGTAGGATGTACAGAATGTCCATGATGGACATGGTCAGGGCATTACAGATTTACACTCCTAGTGAATTGCTACTACCCGATTGTATGAATTTGATTTATCGTGGTGAAAGGGTAGATAGGAATTTTGACTGGAACGCCGTTTGGAGGCGTATGTCAAACTATAATGTTTTTACACTGGGAGGAAAACACTCCTACTTACATATTAACAAAGCCGAGCTTCGTGTAATTCATAGATTTTTGGCTAACTCGATTACACAGAGAGGTCACAATAAGAAGAAAATGACCTTACATGATTTATTTTACCTAAAGTGTATTCGAGACCCGAGAAGCTTTGTTAATATCCCTTACTGTGTTGGTTTTTATTTATCTAAAATGGTAGAAGGAATGCAGGACGGGAGTATAATAGGAGGAGGTATTTTTGTTACTCTCATTGGAGAGTATTTAGGTGTTGATAGGAACCAAGGGGGTCCATTACAGGTTTGTAGAGAACAGGATGAGACCATAGGATTGCGGGTTTATGCGGGAGCTAAGGTATTGAAGAGTAGACGCAACCAGGAAGTTCCCTATGAAGGTAATCATCCTCAGGTAGAGAGAGGCTCAGACGAGGAAATAGAGGAAGCGGAAGACATTAGGGATGTCTTTCGAGATGCTATTCTTGACGTCCACGTTCGTATAGATGAGGAAGCAATGACGAACGTGGCCAGACATAGTATGTATGAGCAGTGGAACTCCGAGCGAGTATACGAGGATTATAGGCGACGCCAACACGATAGCTGGTTAGTTCATCAGCACCAAATCATGAGCCAGCTATCATATCAGGTACCAAATAATTACGTGCCTACTCGACCTGCACATTTTCCGCCACACAACCCCGACATCCGACCACCCTTTAACCGGTATGACTATAACCAAGCCTATCAGAACACCTATAACCAACAATGGAACCCACCTGACGAGATGAACTGGAACCCCTATCCAGACTGATTTGGTTCCATTGGTTATTTTTATAATTTTTATGTTTTTATCTTTTTACTTATTCATGTTTAAACTTATGTTATTGGATATATTTGTGTAATTTTTATCATTTTTATTAATATTGTGTACTAATATTTCCCATTTAGGATTTGAAAGTTTAAAAGTGGGATTTTAAGTCCCATTTCAAATTGCCATGCATGTTTATATTTGTATTTTATGTATATTGTCGATTGTACAAAACATGGTAAAACAGCGCATTTTCAAAGACTGGCATTAAGTTCAGCAAAAGCTAGTACTTTTGACGACAAAACGAAAAACAAATGTGATGTAACAACAAGACGGAATGAACAAATGATGGGCACCATTTATCATTCAGCAAACAAACGCCAATATGTTTGGAAACTTTGGTAAAATTTAATTATTTTTCTACGCTAATCACCCTCAATAATTTAAATTGTTACTGATTTCTTGCAAATGAGGGCATTGCAAGATCTTAAGTCTGGGAAGGGGTTAAATTCTTTAAGATTTTTAAAATTTTTAACTTATACACTTGGTTACCATTAAAAATACTAGTAATGCAGTAGTTGTATTAGAATCTAGTGCTCTCTGATAATAAAGAACAGCCCTAGTCGTATATATTGACTACCCAATTCTAGTAAAATTTTTCAAAATTTTCAATTAAATGAACTCAAAATCATGTTTATACATATTTATGAACGATAAAACTAGGTGTTAACACCGAAATTATTGTTACCTCGGAAAGGACATAAATTGAGAAACAAACCAAAATGTTAGAATTCATTTAAAATGGAATAGAGGACAATAAAAAGGCAAAAAAAGAAAATAAAAGCCAAGTGTGGGAAAAATTTACCAAGATATTTTAAACATATATCACATATTTCTGTAACAAATAATTGAAGATACTTTTGCTTTGGACTAAACTAAATAGTTTTACCCAATTTACTATAAGAAAGATGGATCTACACGATGAATCAATTCCATCATTAAAAGGAAGTAAAGTCTTCCGAAAAAGACACGCGCTTCTTGATTTAGGTCATGAAGTTGTCGTCCAGACCAGCTGTAGGTTGACGAAAAATCTAGAAAAGTCATCATTAAAATCAGCAGAATAATCCACGGACCTCAGCATCAAACAGGGTCGCCAAGTGGTCAGACTTATCCTAACCATTAGAGGATGTGTCTCGTAAAATGGGGAGGACGCCGTGCAAATTAGCTGGATAAGACTAATGAATCAGATCCCTAGAAAGGATAATCTCCTTAAAGATCAAAAATCAGCTTTTAAGACTGATATTACTCAATCCTAGAGATTGATCTTAAAGATTGAGAATTACAAACTCATGGAATTCGATGATATCTAAACTCGAGCTTGAACGAGAAAATATTTTGATCAAAATTACAAACCGATTTATTTTCTGAAAACCCATTTTTAATACGTTCATTACCATTGAACGTAAAATCCTAGGAATTCACCTGGAATTCATTAGGTCACCTGAACCAAATCGGGTGTCAACCGTAAGAACGGTGGTTGCATAGCATGGTCAAAGACAGGACCTTGTGCCAGATCGGAAAATTATGAGGGTGAGCTTTACTATTGCTCCTACCAAGGATAGTAATTGCATCCGACACATTATAGACCATAATTAAAAGCATGTCAGGGAACATTGCCTTAACAGTTGCTTGTTCAACGCTTTTCTTTACAACCGGACGGTAGTTTACCAAAAGGTAATATACGGAGCAAGTATACTGGACGTGTTGCTTTCCCAATACAAGGTTAGCAAGTGGGGACACAAAACCATAAGTTTTGAGCTAAAATTTTCAAATATGAAACTCACCAAACCCACAAAAACAATTTGCAAACACCGGTGAAGGGTTATTCCGGAAAACTTATCTAGGGTAAAAGCTAGATTTAATTTTCAAAAGATCAAATGTTTTCATAAAGATCCAATTTCCTTAAAGGATCTAAATTTTTATAGTCATGTGGGACTGTAAACCACATCGTTACTACCATTGTTTATACCGCCGTAAAGAAATCACTGATGTACAAAGTGTGAAGAATAAAGAAGTGATTCTAGTATATTTCAAGACTATATTGCTTGAGGACAAGAAACGCTCAAGTGTGGGAATATTTAATAATGCTAAAAACAAACATATATTTCATAGCATTATCCCTCAAGAAAGACAAGCTTTTAGTTGCAACTGTTCTATTTACAAGTGATATTCGTTTAAATAATAAAAGGTGAAGACAAAAGATAGATTCGACAAATTGAAGACGCAAACGACCAAAAAGCTCAAAAGTACAAAGTACAATCAAAGTGGTTCCAATTATTGATGAGAAACGTCTCAGAATTATAAGAGTACAAGATTCAAAACGCAAAATACAAGATATTAAATTGTACGCAAGGACGTTCGAAAATCCGGAACCGGGACCAGAGTCAACTCTCAACGCTCGACGCAATGGACTAAAAATTACAAGTCAACTATGCACATGAATATAATATAATATATAATTAATTCTTAAAATTAATATATATATTATATTATATTATAAAAACCGTCGGCAGAAAAAACAAAGACATGTGAGCCTCTCCAGCTGGCCATGCGATCGCATGGCCTAGAGGAGCAAAGCTCATGCGATCGCATGAGCCCCTGTAGCAGCTGACATGCCTATAAAAATCGCGTTTTTGGTGAACATCAAACACATCTTTTTCTTCTTCATTCATACGTAAACATATATATATATATATATATATATATATATATATATATATATTATAATTTTAATTGTAATTTTAATTTTAATTCTAATAATAAGGGTATGTTAGCGGATATTGTAAGGGTGTAAGTCGAAATTCTGTCCGTGTAACGCTACGCTATTTTTAATCATTGTAAGTTATGTTCAACCTTTTTAATTTAATGTCTCGTAGCTAAATTATTATTATGCTTATTTAAAATAAAGTAATCATGATGTTGGGCTAATTACTAAAATTGGGTAATTGGGCTTTGTACCATAATTGGGGTTTGGACAAAAGAACGACACTTGTGGAAATTAGACTATGGGCTATTAATGGGCTTTATATTTGTTTAACTAAATGATAGTTTGTTAATTTTAATATAAATATTTACAATGTTGTAAGGGTGTAAGTCGAAATTCTGTCCGTGTAACGCTACGCTATTTTTAATCATTGTAAGTTATGTTCAACCTTTTTAATTTAATGTCTCGTAGCTAAGTTATTATTATGCTTATTTAAAACAAAGTAATCATGATATTGGGCTAATTACTAAAATTGGGTAATTGGGCTTTGTACCATAATTGGGGTTTGGACAAAAGAACGACACTTGTGGAAATTAGACTATGGGCTATTAATGGGCTTTATATTTGTTTAACTAAATGATAGTTTGTTAATTTTAATATAAAGATTTACAATTGGACGTCCTATAAATAACCATATACACTCGATTGGACACGATGGGCGGGATATTTATATGTACGAATAATCGTTCATTTAACGGGACACGGGAATGGATTAATAGTCTATGGAATTATTAAAACAGGGGTGAAATTATGTACAAGGGCACTTGGCATAATTGATAACAAAGTATTAAAACCTTGGGTTACACACAGTTGATATCCTGGTGTAATTATTAAACAAAGTATTAAGACCTTGTTACAGTTTAAGTCCCCAATTAGTTGGAATATTTGACTTCGGATATAAGGATAATTTGACGAGGACACTCGCACTTTATATTTATGACTGATGGACTGTTATGGACAAAAACCAGACGGACATATTAAATAATCTAGGACAAAGGACAATTAACCCATGGGAATAAACTAAAATCAACACGTCAAACATCATGATTATGGAAGTTTAAATAAGCATAATTCCTTTATTTTCATATTTAATTGCACTTCTAATTATCGTACTTTTATTTATTGTCATTGTATTTAATTGCACTTTTAATTATCGTACTATTTAATTATCGCAAGTTTATTTTATCGCACTTTTATTTATCGCAATTTCATTATCGTTATTTACTTTACGCTTTAAATTAAGTCTTTTATTTATTTAATATTTTACATTAGGTTTTAACTGCGACTAAAAGTTTTAAAAATCGACAAACCGATCATTAAACGGTAAAAACCCCCTTTTTATAATAATAATATTACTTATATATATTTGTATTTTTATAAATTAAAACTAATATAGCGTTAAGCTTGTTTAAGTGTATCCCTGTGGAACGAACCAGACTTACTAAAAATTACACTACTGTACGATTAGGTACACTGCCTATAAGTGTTGTAGCAAGGTTTAGGTATATCCATTCTATAAATAAATAAATATCTTGTGTAAAATTTTATCATATTTAATAGTATTTCGTTATAAAATATAAGCTATTTCATATACACCTCTACGCACATCAGGCATTTTAGTTGGTATCAGAGCGGTGGTCTTAGCGAACCTGGTCTTGCATTAGTGTGTCTAACTGATAGTTGATAAGATGCATTAGTAAGTCTGGACTTCGACCTTAGCTGCATGTCAAAAAGTTTTGCTTATCATTTCTTGTCGGAAATTACCTGCTTATCATTTTTAGTCTAGACACGTCTTACTGCATTGATTGCATGAATAGTGTATAGACAAAATTCATATCATAGCGTATCTGCTAATTCATATCTTAGCGTATCTGTTACTGTAAATTTTGCTTGACATATTCTGTAAATTCCTCCGTAATCTACGAAATATTTTGTTCTATATATTAGAATACCATCCGATAGCCAAAAATCATTTTATATCAAAAAATCCTTTATTCAATCGTACGAAATGGAACTCGCCACTAGTTCAAGTCCCTCGGATTCCGATATGGAGTTTCACTCGAGCTCCGAAAGCAGTGTGACCGAAATGGATCAACCAATTAGCCATCATCTATTCTGAATGAATTAGGAATGGGTACGTAGCCTACTTAATCATTGGAGATAAGAAGAAGGTGATCCCTTCCATCCACCACATTTCCCTCTTGGCGAAGAACCTGAAGCACTTATCGGCAAACCTGTTCGTAATGCCATTTTCTCTCTCATTTCCAGAGTAGCTCGTCATGATTATATACTATCTCAAATTCTAGATCTTATTCACCCGCTCGTTCGAACCAACAATCATCCTGGTGTACTAAAAGAAGTCAACGAGCTTCGCGCTCGAGTAGTGACTTTGGAGAATAAGGTGCAAAGATTACAAGCACCATCAACAACACCAGTAGCACCAACAACATCCACATCGCAAGCCTCAATACCATAAGCACCAGCAGCATCATTGGCATCAACGGTACCACCATCATCAACCTCAACGGTACCATTACCACCACTAACAACAACATCCACATCACAAATTGTCCCACGAGCATCAACGTCATAAGCACCATAGATACCAAGGAGTACCAACAACAACAAATGATGAAGTATTGATTCATAACTTCATTGGAGAAATATTCGGCAGAGAATATATAGCTTCTAAAATTTTTAGAGATTATTTATTCTAATCAAAACCGTAAATCAAGATAGAGAGGATAGAGGGGAGAATAGAAACCTTGACAGGAATGGTACGTGTGTTACAAAATAGAATTGTTATACAAGCAGCACCAGTAGTACTTTCAGCATCACCAGCACCAGCAGTACTGTCAGCATCACCAGCACCAGCAACACCTACAACATCACAAGTTCCGCCAGTTCCATAATCATAGACATCATTACAAATCAACAACGAGCATATTGTATCAACGAGTTATGAAGTATTAACTCATTTCCTCGAAAAAATTTATATGTATATCTTATATATATAAATTTTGAAACCATAATAAATCTTTTCGTACTAAGCTATTACGTGTGAATCTTAACTGATAGATACTACTCGGTTAATTCATGTTACTAATATGCTATGATGTACATCCTTCGTTAATAACTTAACAACCGTTAACTATAATCTCTGCTTTAACTCAATAGATTCCATTTCATAATAAACCAAGTGTATTGTGCGAGTACCTGCTTGATTTTACACTTTTATTTTCGATATACTCGAAACTTTATAGAAATCATCATTTGTGTTTTGCGAAGTTCACAAGAATTATACGAACACCAACCTCATTCATCGACAAATAATGAAGTATTGATTTAAAATTTCATTTACGTTGAAGAATTACTCAGCAAAGATTACGTAATTTCTAAAGTTTTAGGAATTATTTAAATCTAGTTCCAACCAAATGAGTTTAATTTAACTCATTAAATCTATATTACATCTGAAGAAAATATGCATATATATATTTTCATAAAGACTGTAATAAAATTCATTTGTACAAAATATTACTTGTGAAACTTTTAACAGATAGGTAATACCCGAGAGATAAATTCACAATTAATATGTTACATTCTTCGATTCTAATTCAGCAAATCATCAACTATACTCACTACTTTCACAGTAATATACATTCTTTCATAGAAATCAAAACAACCATTCGCATCCAAATTTGATTACATATTCTGATTTTGACAAATCAGAATCCAAGTCAAGATTTAACAGAAAACATCACTCTTAGATTCTTACATCTTGATAATGCTAAAAACGAACATATATTTCATAGCATTATCCCTCAAGAAAGACAAGATTTTAGTTGCAATTGTTCTATTTACAAGTGATATTCGTTTAAATAATAAAAGGTGAAGACAAAAGATAGATTCGATGAATTGAAGACGTAAACGACCAAAAAGCTCAAAAGTACAAAGTACAATCCAAGAGGTTCAAATTATTGATGAGAAACGTCTAAAAGTTACAAGAGTACAAGTCGCAAAACGTAAAGTACAAGATATTAAATAGTACGAAAGGACGTTCAAAAATCCGGAACCGGGACCAGAGTCAACTCTCAACGCTCGACGCAACGGACTAAAAATTACAAGTCAACTATGCACATAAATATAATATAATATATAAATAATTCTTAAAATTATATATATATATATATATATATATATATACATATATATATATATATATATTATATTATATATATTAACTGTCGGCAAATAAACAAACAAAAGCGTGTGAGCTGTAAAAGAAGGCCATGCGATCGCATGATCAGAAGGCACAAATGCCATGCGATCGCATGGTGAATAGTATCAGGCCACATCCTATAAAAAGCAACGAATTCAGTCGAATGTGATATACCTTTTCTCTCTATCTCTCACGTAATATATATATATATATATATATATATATATATATATACACATATATATATATATATATATATTATAATTTTAATTTTAATTTTAATTTTAATTTAATAATAAGGGTATGTTAGCGAATGTTGTAAGTGTGTAAGTCGAAATTCTGTCCGTGTAACGCTACGCTATTATTAATCATTGTAAGTTATGTTCAACCTTTTTAAATTAATGTCTCGTAGCTAAGTTATTATTATGCTTATTTAAATTGAAGTAATCGTGATGTTGGGCTAAAATATTAAAGACGGTGTAATTGAGCTTTGTACCATAATTGTGGTTTGGACAAAAGAACGACACTTTTGGAAATTAGACTATGGGCTATTAATGGGCTTTATATTTGTTTAATTGAATGATAGTTCATTAATTTAATATAAAGATTTAAAATTGGACGTACCTATAAATAACCACATACACTCGATCGGACACGATGGGCGGGATATTTATAAGTACTAATAATAGTTCATTTAACCGGACACGGGAATGGATTAATAGTTAATGGACTTATTAAAACAAGGGTGAATTACATACAAGGAAAATTGGTGTAATTATAGTTTAAGTCCCCAATTAGTTGGAATATTTGACTTCGGATATAAGGATAATTTGACGAGGATACTCGAACTTTATATTTATGACTGATGGACTGTTATGGACAAAAACTAGATGGACATATCGAATAATCCAGGACAAAGGACAATTAACCCATGGTAATAAACTAAAATCAACACGTCGAACATCATGATTACGGAAGTTTAAATGAGTATAATTCCTTTATTTCATATTTCATCGCACTTTTATTTTCTGTCTTTTTATTTAATTGCACTTTTAATTATCGCAATTTTATTTATTGTCATTTTATTTATCGCACTTTAATTTATCGCACTTTAATTATTGTCATTTACTTTACGCTTTAAATTAAGTATTTTTTTAATATTTTACATTAGGTTTTAACTACGACTAAAGTTTTAAAATCGACAAACCGGTCATTAAACGGTAAAACCCCCTTTTATAATAATAATACTACTTATATATTTATATTTATTTATTAAAATATAGTTTTAAAAATATAGCGTTAAACTTGGCTAGCTCCCTGTGGAACGAACCGGACTTACTAAAAACTACACTACTGTACGATTAGGTACACTGCCTATAAGTGTTGTAGCAAGGTTTAGGTATATCCACTCTATAAATAAATAAATAACTTGTGTAATATTGTATCGTTTTTAATAGTATTTCGTAACAAAAATATAACTATTTCGTATACATCTCTACGCACATCAAGTATTTTTGGCGCCGCTGCCGGGGACTGCTTAAACGCCTGAAGCGAAACGCTATATATAAAAAAAAGATTTTTATTAAGTTTTAATTTCTTTTTGTAAAAATACGTTTTAAATATTAAAAATACAAAAATATAGAAAAAAAAAACAAAATATATATATTTTTAAGAGTTTGTTAAATATATATATATATAAAATTATAAAGTTTCTTTATTTTTATTTTAGTTTTTAAAATATAAGTTTTTATTTGTTTATATAAATATTTTATAAAAACAGAAAAAAAAATATAAAAATCACTCGGCCTGGTACTGTAGCAGCCCATAATCTGGCCTGGAACCCTAACCCATGCGATCGCATGAAAATATAACAGGATATCCATGCGATCGCATGGCCTGATCTGACACGTCAGGTTTGACCTACTTCTGCATTAATTACGGTGTATTATTATTAATTATTAATTAACCCTAATTAGGGTATAGATATTTTATTATTTAGTTCTATTTTGTATTTTTAGTTTTAAATTAAGTTTATTAATTATAAATTGATATTTTTATAAAATAAATAATATAAAAATAATATTTTTATAAAATTTGTATTTTTATAAATTTAAGTTTCTTTTTATATTTATATCTTTTTAATCATTTATTCGTAATATTTATATTTATCGTTCGTAATTAGTTTTTAAAATAGTATTTTGCCGTAGTTATTTTTATTTCTAGATTTTTAGGCTTTGCCGTAAAATCCCTTAAGTACTTTTTCTTTAGACTAAGATTTAGGTGCTTTAGAATTTTACGACATTGTTTATCGCTTTAGTTTTTAAGATTTTAGTAATTTTTAAGTTATTGTCGTTTTGGATATAGAATTCCGTTTAAGCTTTAATATCTTTAGACGTAACTTTTAATTCTTAGTTTTTAGACTTTTAAGTTTCGACGCGCTACATTCTTCTTATTATTTTTCGACCTTTTATTTTTCGACGTTTTTCGACGCACTCTTTTTCTTTCTTATTTCTCGACGCTCTAGTTTTTAGGACATAGATTTTTTTTCTTCAAAACTTCGACAAAAAATTATTTTAAGTGGTTAAATTAATAGACATCCAAAATTTTCTGGTTCGTAGTAATAGTTGAATTTGTTAGTGGCGAGTTGTGGGCTTCCGATTTAAAGGGTCCTGGCTACCTGCTGCATCTATTGGCTATTCGAAACGTGGGCAAAATCAGAAAAGTCTATTAATTTGATAACTTATATAATTTTTATTTTTATAACTAATAGGATATTCAGTGAATGCACCGAGCAAAACGTTCACCACCTTTTATACGTTCACCACCTGTAACTCGATCAAGACATCTAGCCAATATTATCGCCATTGATTTTTCTTTAGAATCGTCATCTAGTCGACCAAGTACTCCAATTCAAATTTCCGATAATCTATTTTTTGAACCCGACCTCACAATTGAGAATCCGGAGGATATTCAGGGACAATTCAGAGATCCTGAACCACTAATCATTCCACCACAAATCATTCAAACAGAGATTGTCGAGGAACAAACTATTAAATCAGAATCCTCTAGTGATTCAGATTCAACAAATTCAATCATGGAAAATCTGGAACCTCTAAGTATGGAAGACCGAATGAGAGCTAAACGCACTGGCCAAGGTCACGCAATTACTCAACCAGACATTAATGCGCCAGATTATGAAATCAAAGGACAAATCCTACACATGGTAACTAATCAATTCCAATTTAGTGGTGCGCCGAAGGAAGATCCAAATGAACATCTTCGTACCTTTAATAGGATCTGTACACTATTTAAAATAAGAGAAGTTGAGGATGAATAGATATATCTCATGTTATTTCCATGAACTTTAAAGGGAGAAGCCAAAGATTGGTTAGAATCGTTACCTGAAGGGGCGATTGATACATGGGACGTTTTAGTTGAAAATTTTCTTAAACAATTCTTTCCGGCATCTAAAGCCGTGAGACTTCAAGGAGAAATTGTTACGTTTACACAAAAGTCAAATGAAACTCTATATGAGGCGTGGACAAGATTTGGAAAGTTATTTAGAGGATGTCCGCAACATGGTTTAGACACTTATCAAATAGTACAAATATTCTACCAAGGATGCGACATCACTACAAGAAAAGACATCGATATAGCAGCTGGTGGTTCCATTATGAAGAAAACCGCAACTGAAGCTTACAAAATTATTGATAACACTGCTTCCCACTCACATGAGTGGCACCAAGAAAAAGATATCGTTAGATCATCTAAAGCGGCTAGAGCAGATTCTAGCCATGACTTTGATTCCATTTCCGCAAAGATAGATGCTGTCGAGAGACGAATGGAAAAGATGACTAAGGATATTCACTCAATACGAATTAGTTGTGAGCAATGTGGAGGACCACATTTGACAAAAGATTGTCTCAGTATTGAACAAACAATGGAACAAAGAGAGAATATTTCATATATAAACCAAATGCCTGGAAATAATTATCAGAATAATTATCAACCGCCAAGACCAATCTACAATCAAAACCAGAATTATAACCGAAATGTTCCATACAACAACCAATAAGGTCCTAGCAACCAACAAGTATCTAACAATACTTACAATCAGCAAAGACCTATTTTTCAAAATAAACCACCACAAACTGATGATAAAAAGCCAAATTTAGAAGATATGATGTCAAAGCTAGTTGAATTTCAAACTCAATTTTTCACATCTCAGAAACAAACGAATGAACAAAATGTTCAAGCATTTAGAAATCAACAAGCTTCTATTCAAAATCTGGAACAAGAAGTGAGCAACCTAGCACGGTTGATAGGTGAAAGAAAATCGGGAAGTCTACCGAGTGATACAAATGCTAACCCACGGAATGAAATAGCTAAAGTCATTACCACGAGAAGTGGTATTACACTTAAACCACCTGAAATACCTGTAATTTCTGATGACTCTATTCCTACTCCACAAGAACAACAACCTGAGCAAGAGAAGGAAACAGAACCGGTAGTTGAAAAGGTTAATGAAGTTAACAAAGTTAAGACAAAGCCTTATGTTAAACCATACCAACCACCGCTTCCTTACCCGAGTAAAATGAGAAAAGAAAGACTTGAAGACGAGCAATCCAAATTTTTGGATATGTTTAAACAAATAAATGTAAATCTTCCTTTCATTGATGTAATTTCAGGAATGCTAAGATATGCTAAATTTCTGAAAGATCTAATCACAAATAGAAAGAAAATGGAAGAACTCTCAGCTGTTACAATGAATGCTAATTGTTCTGCAGTACTGTTGAATAAGATACCAGAAAAATTATCAGATCCTGGAAGTTTCACCATTCCATGTTTTCTGGGTAGTCTTAGTTCAATAGAAGCATTGGCAGACTTAGGTGCTAGTATAAATCTAATGCCGTATTCACTATACGCTAAACTAGAACTTGGAGAATTGAAACCAACACGAATAAGCATACAACTAGCAGATCGATCAGTAAAATATCCTAGAGGGATAATGGAGAACTTGCTAGTTAAAGTTGGTACTTTAGTATTTCCATTAGATTTTGTTATTCTGGACATGGAAGAAGATTCTCGAGTTCCTCTCATATTAGTAAGACCATTCTTAAACATTGCTAAAGCAATAATAGACGTGTTCGGTAAGAAACTGACCCTAAGTATAGAGGACGAGAGTGTTACCTTTTCTGTTGATAGAGCCATGCAACAACCGCAATCTGCAGATGATACATGTTATTATATTCAAACTATAGATTCACATGCATAATTGTTAGAAGAATTTCCAGAATTACAAGGAACAGGAGAATGTTCTTTAGGAGAAGGAACTGAACCAATTGATTAAGCTGAAATGTTAGCCGTACTCATGGCTATGAACCAACAACAGAAGAAATTCAAATGCTAAAAGAAGAAGACAGATATCGATATAAATCATCGATAGAAGAACCACCAACATTAGAGTTAAAGCCACTTCCAAACCATTTGGAATATGCTTATTTACATGGTGAATCTGAATTACCTGTAATAATATCGTCTTCTCTTACTGAAAATGAAAAATCTCAACTCATTTCTGTGCTAAAAGCTCATAAACCAGCCATTGCATGGAAGATTCATGACATTAAAGGTATAAGTCCTTCGTATTGCACACATAAAATCCTTATGGAAGAAGGTCATAAAACGTATGTGCACCGCCAATGAAAACTAAATTCGAATATGCAAGATGTTGTTAAGAAGGAAATTATTAAACTACTAGATGCAGGTTTAATTTATCCAATTTCTGATAGTCCATGGGTAAGCCCAGTTCAATGCGTACCTAAGAAGGGTGGCATGTGAAAGGACCCGTTCATATACATTATAAACGATTCACAATAGTTGATTACATTGCGAGGTATTTGACCTCTATATGATACATTTTACAAACATTGCATTCGTTTTTAAAAGACAAACTTTCTTTACATCAAAAATTGACAGGCATGCATACCATTTCATAATATCCACTATCCAACTATAAATTGATTTAATAATAATCTTTGATGAACTCAATGACTCGAATGCAACGTTCTTCGAAATATGCTATGAAAGACTCCAAGTAATATCTTTAAAATGAGCAAATGCACAGGGGAAGATTTCTTTAACACCTGAGAATAAACATGCTTTAAAGTGTCAACCAAAAGGTTGGTGAGTTCATTAGTTTATCATAATCATTTATTTCCATCATTTTAATAGACCACAAGAATTTCATTTCCAGTTCTCATAAATATACGTCCCATGCATAGAGACAAAAATAATCATTCATATGGTGAACACCTGGTAACCGACATTAACTAGATACATATAAGAATATCCCCTATCATTCCGGGATCCTCCTTCGGACATGATATAAATTTCGAAGTACTAAAGCATCCGGTACTTTGGATGGGGTTTGTTAGGCCCAATAGATCTATCTTTAGGATTCGCGTCAATTAGGGTGTCTGTTCCCTAATTCTTAGATTACCAGACTTTAATAAAAAGGGGCATATTCGATTTCGATAATTCAACCATAGAATGTAGTTTCAATTACTTGTGTCTATTTTGTCAAACATTTATAAAAGCGCATGTATTCTCAGTCCCAAAAATATAAAGGGTAAAAAGGTAAATGAAACTCACCATACTGTATTTCGTAGTAAAAATACATATAACGTCATTGAACAAGTGCAAGGTTGGCCTCGGATTCACGAACCTAAATTAATTATATATATTTATGTGTTGGTCAATATTTGTCTAACAAATTAGGTCAAGTCATAGTGTACCACAATCCTAATGCTCGAGACTAATATGCAAAAGTCAACAAAAGTAAATTTGACTCAAAATAATTTCCAAAAATCTATACATGATTAATATATAGTTTAAATATCGTCGTTTTATATTTTTAAATATTTTTAAAAGATTTATTAGAGTAAATAATATAATTTATTTATTAATAAATAAAATTTTATATTAAATTTATATAATAAAATATACTTTTATATATATTAAGTAATAAAATTTATAGGCCAGGTTCATTTAATATCATAAAGATAATATGATAGGTATTATTAAAGTAAGTTATTACACGTAGTAAAATATGTTTGTATCACATATTTATTTGATAAAATAATATCTATAATGATAGTAAGTAAAAGTTGTATTATTTTGTAATAATAATTATTATTATAAAAATATCAATATTTATAATTACTAAGATGACATTATGATAAAACGATAATTCTAATTATGATAACTTTAATATTTACGATAATTTTTAATATTATCTTTAAAATAATAATTCTATTTAAAATAATAATAATAATAATATTTTATAATAACAATGACATTTCTATTAAAATGATAATTTTTGTTAAAATGATAGTTTTAATACTAACGATACTTTTAATAATAATAGTAATGATAAAAATAATAAGAACGATAATTTTATCTAAATCAATATCTTATAATATTTTAATTTCATCATGATACTCTTACTCATTATTTCCTAATCGTTTCGTTTAATAGCTTTTAATCGTCTTTTATATCGTGTTCATAATAATGATAATAATAGTAATCAAAATAATTAGGTGTTACAAATATTTGTTTTAATTACACTAATATTAATAATGATAGTTACTATAACATTATTAACGATAATACTAATAATTATCTTAATGATAATATAGTAATAATAATAATAACAATAACAATAACTATTTTTAAATAATGATATATATATTAATAATGATAATAATAATAATAATAATAATACTAATAATAATAATAATAATAATAATAATAATAATAATAATAATTGGATAATAATAATAATACTAATTATAACTTTAACGATAATAACGATAGTAATAATAAAAAAAATAACAATTTTTAATAATAAATCCCTTTTATTGATAAAGATAATAATAATGATAATAATAAGATAAAACTAGAACGACGATAATAATAATCATTTTTAATAAAAATATCAAAAATTCAATTGATTATAACTTCTAATCCGTTCATCGAAACCATTCGATATCTAAAGGAAAAGTTCTTAATTTTTCGCTAGCTTTCCAAGGACATGCATATCTTATACCTTATCTCAACCGCAAGTGTAACTAATTCAAGATTCAACCTAACCTGTCTAAGGGCAATATCAAAAGTACAAGCATGCATAATCCTAAATACTCGAGCATTAGTCAGGGATACACTATTAGTATGTAAAAGTTAAATTTTGAGTACTCACGTATCAATATTGAGATTCAATATTGCAGGAAAGGTACGTAGACGCAACGGAAATGATAAACACTATATTGACCTCACGAGCATACCCATGAACCATACTCAATCACCTCCATAGCTATAACCCATAATTTCCTTAATCCTATCCTACTCGAAAAACAATCTCGAAATCACTCGGACAGCACTCCGTCGTAATATTTTATGTATACTAATAATATCTTGAAATAATACGGAGTAAATATATATATGTAAATCGATTGAGAGAGTTTAGAGAAAAATATTTTCAAGTTTCTATGAAATAATGAAACCTAATGAATTCTATTTATAATAGATTTTTGAATTATTAAAGTGAATTATTAAAGTATGAATTATTAAAGTGAATTATTAAAGTATGAATTATTAAAGTGAATTATTAAAGTATGAATTATTAAAGTGAATTATTAAAGTATGAATTATTAAAGTGAATTATTAAAGTATGAATTATTAAAGTTAAAGTAAAGTAAAAATAAAGTAGAGGTAAAGTTTAAGTATAGTAAAAGTATAAAACTATGTACGTATAATACGCGTATAAATATATATAATATTAATTTAAATCGTTTAATAAAATAAAATATAAATATCGTTATCTTTATCATACTAGTTAAGTAATGAGTTGTCAAAAGTGGTTCTAGATATTTATAAAAGTTATATACGTTTTAATAATAAAGTTCTTTTTAAACTGAAAACGTTTTTGTACGTTTGAAACTAAATAGATCAATCGAGTCTTTATGAGATTCAATCTTCCACTATCCTTTGTCTAGTTCTCAATGATTGACAGTTTGTTCTTATTTATAAATCACTTTACCATTTTTCGAATATTGTTAAAATGGAAAGATTTCTCAAATCAACGTGGGCCTTTCAACAGAGACTTGTAATCATAATTCAATATATCTGATAATTCAATCATTTGATCTTATCTTCTAATTCCATTGATAAACATTTTGAAACAGATACAATCATATAAAGTATTTAATCTAATATTTTGTTTACGTTTCAAGTTATAATATATATACACATATACATATATAATCATATTCGTTTAATGGTTCGTGAATCGTTGGAACTTGGTCGAGGTTGAATGAATGTATGAACATAGTTTAAAATTCTTGAAATTTAACTTAACAAGTATTGCTTATCGTGTCGAAAACATATAAAGATTAAAGTTTAAATTTGGTTGGAAATTTCCGGGTTGTCACAGCATGACTGTCATCATAAATGAAAAAAAATGAGCTTATTCCTACTAGGACTGTAACAGGATGGCGTGTTTGTATTGATTATAGAAAATTAAATGACGCCACCAGAAAAGATCACTTTCCCTTACCTTTCATTGATCAAATGTTGGAAAGATTAGCCGGAAATAGTTACTATTGTTTTCTTGATGGTTTTTTCGGATACTTTCAAATTCCAATAGCACCCGAGGATCAAGAGAAAACTACATTCACGTGCCCTTATGATACTTTTGCTTACAAACGCATGCCATTTGGACTTTGCAACGCCCCTGCAACCTTTCAAAGGTGCATGATGGCGATTTTTCACGACATGATAGAAGAATGCATGGAAGTTTTCATGGATGACTTTTCAGTCTTCGGTGATACATTTGAATCATGTCTAGTTAATCTTGAACGAATGCTTATTAGATGCGAACAATCAAATCTAGTTCTTAATTGGGAGAAATGCCATTTCATGGTTAAAGAAGGCATCGTTCTTGGTCATAAAATCTCAAAGGAAGGAATTGAAGTGGATAGAGCTAAAGTAGATGTAATTGCTAAACTTCCACATCCCACCAATGTTAGAGGAGTTAGGAGTTTTCTAGGGCATGCCGGTTTTTACCGACGATTCATAAAAGATTTTTCTAAAATTGCCACTCTTATGAATAAACTCCTAGAAAAGGATGCTCCATTCATCTTTTCGGATGAATGCATCAAATCTTTTAATATTCTTAAAGAAAAACTCACTAATGCGCCGATCATGATAACTCTAAATTGGAATCTACCATTTGAACTAATGTGCGATGCAAGTGATTTTCCAATGGGAGCCGTTTTAGGACAAAGGATTGAAAAACGATTTCAACCTATTTATTACGCTAGTAAGACGTTACAAGGAGCACAAACAAACTACACAACTACTGAAAAAGAACTCCTTGCTATTGTCTTTGCTTTTGACAAATTTCGTTTATATCTCGTTCTAGCTAAAACGGTGGTCTATACCGACCATTCTGCTCTTAGATACCTATTTTCAAAACAAGATGCTAAACCACGATTAATCCGCTGGATCTTACTCTTACAAGAGTTCGATATTGAAATTCGAGATAAAAAGGGAGCAGAAAATCTCGCCGCTGATCATCTTTCTCGTCTTGAAAATCCCGAATTAGAAGTCCTAAATGAATCGGTCATACAAGACAACTTTCCTGATGAATATCTATTGAAGATAGATTATAGTGAAATTTCATGGTTTGCAGACTATGCAAACTACTTAGTATGTGGATTCCTTGAAAAAGGGTTGTCGTACCAAAAGCAAAAGAAATTCTTTAGTGATATAAAACACTATTTTTGGGAAGATCCACATTTGTTTAAAAGTTGTCCCGATGGAATAATACGCCGATGTGTATTCCGGGAGGAAGCCAGTCAAATCTTAAACCATTGTCACACAGGACCAACAGGAGGGCATTATGGGCCTCAACTCACAGCAAGAAAAGTTTACGATGCTGGATTCTATTGGCCTACAATTTTCAAAGACGCACACCTTCTTTGCAAATCCTGTGATGCTTGTCAAAGGACTGGAAAAATAAGTCAACGTGATGAAATGCCACAAAATGTCATTCAAGTATGTGAAGTATTTGATGTTTGGGGTATTGACTTTATGGGTCCATTTCCAAAATCTCATAATAATCTCTACATTCTCGTTGCCATTGATTATGTATCTAAATGGACGGAAGCACAAGCTCTCTCAACTAACGATGCACGAGTTGTAGTCAACTTTTTAAAACGTCTTTTTGCTAGGTTCGGAACACCGAAAGCTTTAATAAGTGATCGGGGTACTCATTTTTGTAATAATCAACTTGAGAAAGTTCTCAAAAGATATGGAGTAACTCATAAAATCTCAACCGCTTATCATCCATAAACAAGTGGACAAGTTGAAAATACTAACCAAGCTTTAAAACATATTCTAGAGAAAACCGTAGGATCAAATTCGAAGGAATGGTCCATGAAATTGGAGGATGCACTCTGGGCTTTTAGAACAGCGTAGAAAACTCCAATTGGAACCACACCTTTTAGACTCGTTTATGGAAAAGCATGTCATCTTCCAGTAGAAATTGAACATAAAGCATTTTGGACTTTGAAGACATGTAATCTTGATTTACATGAAGCTGGACATCTACGGTTAAGTCAATTAAACAAATTAGAAGAATTAAGACATGAAGCATACGAAAATTCGTTAATCTATAAAGAAAGAACGAAGAAATGGCATGATAAAAGAATTAGAAGTTCAAAAGAATTTAAAGAAGGAGACAGAGTTCTTCTTTTCAACTCACGATTCAAGCTATTTCCTGGAAAATTGAAATCAAGATGGTCTGGACCATTCATAGTCAAAAGAGTTTTTCCGTACGGAACAATAGAGTTAATAAATTCAAATGGAGTTGAATTTAAGGTTAATGGTCACAGAGTTAAACATTACATGAATAATTCAATGGAAGTTGAAGATGAAGTTAATCACAATTTTGACACCACAGCTAACTAAGTGTGGGAAGGTTCGAATCTTTTTATGGTAATATATATTTCTGTTAGAGTTAGATATTCTGTTTTCGTGTAGTTTCCGAGAATGGAATCCGAATGGTCTTTCCCTAACAGACCCTAAAGAACTAGTCTTCTCCCTCCATTCTGAATTTTTATTTTTTTTAGGTTTTACGAGATGAAGAATTCCTTTGATCTGAACCATGGTCTAATGCTACATGCTATGATTACTAAACGTAATAATTACACCCTTCCGAGTGAACTGGTATCCTTCATAAGAGGCAAAATGGACAGAGTAAGAAAAGAACTCAGGAAAGATCATCATAAGATACATTTTAGTAAAGGAAAATCAAAATCCGCAACAAAAAGAAGAGCACGACATCTTGAAAGATGTTATAAATGCAGAAAATGGTCACTTGAAGGTAAATGTTCAAATAATCAAACATATTCAAATACCGAATTTGTTACTCTATGCAGAGAAGGACCGTTTATATGTTTAGAAGAAAAGATATTGAAGAATCGAGGTTACGCTTACGTAGCTATGGAAAATCAAATCACACGACTCTCCTATGAGTCAGCTAAAGCAGGTCTCTGAGAATTCTTCCTCATAGGTAAGTATGTACAGTTTTTATTTTTATTTTTATTGCTTTTAACCTTTTGATAATGAACGCTGAATCGTTCGCTATAAAGTATTAAATTGGTATTCAATAAAATTAGGTATGTGTAACCGAAATTATTGATATCATACAAAAATTTATTACATCACTGCGAAATTTACCGTTTATTCTTAAGGTATAAATATCTTTAATCAATCAATCCAAAAATATTTCAGAAATTCATCAGGAGTAAAACTAAGTTATGGAACCGAAATTACTTTACCGAAAAGAGGGGCGTATATTTTTGATAATATTTGATTGATTAAAGTGGGATAAAAGACTAAAAAGATTTTTAATTTTAATTTTTACCTTGTTTTTAAAATTAATATATAAATATTAAATTTATATTGTAAACTTTTTAAAATCAATATATTTAAGTTTGTAAGTTTTTTAAAAATTAATATTTTTAATATAAGTTTGTAAAATTAATGTACAAAAATATTAATAATATTAATATGAAATTCTATGCATTTTAAATTTAAGTTTGGTGTAAATTTAAAAACAAAAATTTACTTTATTTCATTAAGTTAAAAATGTGATTTCTAAAAATTCGTCGTGAGTTGAAAACTAGGTCGTTGAACCGAAATTGCTTTATCCGAGGGCGGGACGAGAAATTTTATTATCATTATTTTTAATCTTATTGAATTAAAGTATGTCAAAAACATTAAAAAAACCCAAAAATCTTTGCGTTTAAAACCGCGCTTAAAAATGAAAAATTTTAAAATTTTGTCGAGAGGCGGACTAGGACAACGATTCGAAACGCCCTCATTCTAAAGAAACAAATTTTTAAAATTTATTAATTTATGTTTTCTTAGTTGAAGGTTTTTATATAAAAAAAAAACCGGACTCCATGCTGTGATGACCCGGAAATTTCCGATCAAATTTATACTTTAATCATTATATGTTTCCGACACGAAAAGCAAAAATCTGTAATGTTAAGCCTCGAAAGTTTTGAAATCTATATTTATGTAATCAATTACCCTTTAACCATGCCTGACGATTCACGAACAACTAAATGTAAATATATATAATAATTTGAAATATTAATTGAAATAATATATGAGTTAATTGTTGGAAATAAATATGTAAAATAATATGCGATATAATGAAAACTATTATTATTACAAATGTGTATATATATATATATATATATATATATATATATATATATATATGTATATAATTATGTGTATAAATACTAATTATAAATATATAAAATAATATTAAATCTATTTTTTTAAAAATATATAAAATATATTTATGTGATAAAACTTGTTATTTAAAACTGATTATATATAGATAGAGTGTAAATGGAAAATGAATGATCTTGAGCTTAATTAGTAAACGTCAGTAACACTCGGTTGATGTTTTGTTAGTTTTAATATAGATATTGTACATGTTCATGAAGGATTGAAATGAAAGTTGGATTGTAAATTAATTACGAAGATTTTAGATTTGTTAAAAATATTTTTTTTACATTTTTAAGTTTAAATATTAATACTCCGTACACATTAATTGGAACATAAAATAAATAATTATCGAACCTTTTTAATCAGGTTTCAAACAGTTAATGAGTGAAATAATTAATTATAATTAATCTAAAAATTTAGGATTTTTTTAGGAACACTTTTATATTTTAACTGTTTAGTAATGAACCACGATATAACACAGTCCGTGAAAACTGTCGGCAGATGAATCTAAATATCCTACTGATAACTGTACCAAATTGAAATTGATTTACCAATTCAAATACTATTCAACTTTTGAATTTCTGTTTCCTGTCTATTCTATCTAATCTCTACATATACATAATATATATATAAGTGTATGTTACCCATATGCATAAAGAAAACAAAGCTTTCATTATCTTTTCTGTTTAATGGAATATATATATATATACCCTACACATTTATGTGTCAACATTGTAACCGGGGAAAACATGAAAAGAAGTCAAACACTACATTATAATATATATACAATATATTCATACATGTGGAGATATTACATACACACATATGCAAAACCCACTTCGGGTTCTCTAACAATATCACCACCCATCGCAATTTAAACACCAACCCACCACCATAACTATCACCAATACATTCGATTAATCATTTGTTGACCTCTGTTATCTAGCACCACCACTCGAACCATACTTGTTACTCTCCATGACTAAATCTTTTAAACTCCCATTGAACAACTCATCACTACCTGCATCCTAAATCGAGTACTTTGCTCCAAGACTACAATCAACCTGTAACTTATTCCTGTTTCCATCCGAAAATCACCAAAACATAACCCACTTAATATTCAAACACTGTTACTGCATCTGTTTCTGTTACGGACTGAAAACAACATCAAACCCATTGAAACCCAACAAAACCCCACCTGCATTTTACTTCTGCTGCTATATATACTTCCTGTTTGATCGAGCACCTGCTACTACTGCTGTCATTGTCCTTCTGTCCAAAAGACCGTCGAAATCCACCCAAAACCCATTGCTAACCTTTTCATCAAATCAAGGTAATGTTCATGTTTCAATGGTAAACCAAGAAAATCACTTTCTACTGCTGCATATTACTGCTTTAATCACACAACTACTAATCAAACTGCTATCCCTATGGGTTCTATTCGAAACTGCTTCAAAATATCAATCACATAATTATTGTACCTACAAATCGATACCAGCTGCACCTGTTCTCTTTTATTCAACCTCCAAACCCCTTTATTAAGCTGCAATTACTATAAAAAAATATATATATATATATTTATAATAATAATAATAATAATAATAATAAATAAATAAAACGGAAACGAAGAAAGGAACAAATATCCATTTTATTCAACACAAGATCCACGTTCCACACTAATCACCACCATCAAGAATCATTCGAAAATTCCATTTTCTACTTTGGCTTACCATTTGAACACCACTAACCCCCATTACCTTTGTCGATCCCAATCAACAAACCCATCAAGAACTCTGTTAATTATTGATCTAAGTTCAATCAATTAAGAATACGGGACATACAAAAAGACTTAAGAAATTAAGGGAATTGATGAAACCGATCACTTACTTGAATCATTGATGAACTGATGACCTATATGATCGATTGATTATTGCTACAACTTCGTATTACGCAATTACTGAGGATAATTGAGTCTCTGTACCTGCTATTGTCGACGACAGGGATCACTGAAACGGATTGCTGCTGTGAAGTGTCGATAGAAATCCTTGGGATCGTGATTTAGGTTATTCCAATTAATTACGGGGTATTAAAGATCCGAATACTTTGGGTCTGTTTTTGTTATGTAATTTTTTTTGGGCCGAACTACTTCAACACATTCACTCCTCATTTAATCTTGGGCCGTAACTATTGTTGTTGGGTTACCATGATCCGTTTTTAAGATTGGGCTGAACACACATATATAGACGTGGGTTATGAAATAAATCAGAAACAAGAAGTAGAGTGGATGGTTGGGTGTTTGTACGGGAAACAAGAGGTCGTGAGTTCAAGCCCGGTTCGTGGCGTTTATTTTTTTTTTAAAAAGGCTTTTAAAGGTATAAACATTATTATTATTATTATTATTATTATTATTATTATTATTATTATTATTATTATTATTATTATTATTATTATTATTATTGTTATGAAGTATTAGTATTATTATGCTTGTTATCATTATTATTATTAATAACATTATTAGTATTACAAATATAAGTATTAGTTGATACTTACTATTATTATAAAAATTAAATTTTCAATTATGATGGTTATTTTTATATATCGTACAATTATGATTAGGATTATTAATAAGTATTATATGTTTATGAACTAAACTTGGAAAATATGGAAACTCTTGTGATCTGAAATAAGATAAGTATTTAGATAAATGTAAGATTGACATTGATTGAGATATAACTATAATCGTGCGCATTGTAAACAAAATAACTATACATATGTAAATATAGATATAACACCCTTAAGTTCTTAAAATGATAATAAGTATTATAATTAATAAAATTATTATCTTGATATTACTAAAACTATTATTTTCATTGTTATCTATATTATTAGGTAGTTACTAAAATCATTATCATAACCATCAATTACAGTAAAATTAATTTTTACAAGTATTACTATTATTATCATGGTTATTACCAATATTGGAATTATTATTAACATTGAAAGTTATTATAAATATTAATCAAATATAACTTTTATTCATTATTATTAATATTATATATTATCATGTATAAAAAAAAATACTTAAAAGTAACTTTTCCTATAAGTGTGAAATATTTATATTAACAATCTTTATATAAATATTTATATATAACAAATTACGTATTTTAATATATATATATATATATATATATATATATATATATATATATATATATATATATATATATATATATATATATATATATAATAACCGTTTTTAAATATAAATATACAAATCATATAACTAGTATATAAAAGTTATAATATATGAAATGGTTCGATTACAATTATAGGTATTAATGATTATACAAATGATTTAGGTTCGTGAATCCGAGGCCAACCCTACATTGTTCAGTTGTTTAATGTCGTCATATGTATTTTTACTACAAAATACATTAGGTGAGTTTCATTTACCTTTTTACCATTTATATTTTTTGGCTGAGAATACATGCGCAACTTTTATAACTGTTTTACGAAATAGACACAAGTAATCGAAATTACGTTCTATGGTTGAATGATCGAAACTGAATATGCCCCTTTTTATTAAGTCTGGTAATCTAAGAATTAGGGAACAGACACCCTAATTGACGCGAACTCTAAAGATAGATCTATCGGGCCCAACAAGCCCCATCCAAAGTACCGGATGCTTTAGTACTTTGAAATTTATATCATGTCCGAAGGAGGATCCCGGAATGATGGGGATATTCTTATATGCATATTGTGAATGTCGGTTACCAGGTGTTCAATCCATATGAATGATATTTTTGTCTCTATGCATGGGACGTATGTTTATGAGAAATAGAAATATGAAATCTTGTGGTCTATTAAAATGATGGAAACGATTATTTATGTTAAACTAATGAACTCACCAACCTATTGGTTGACACTTGAAAGCATGTTTATTCTCAGGTACGAAAGAAATCTTCCGCTATGCATTAACTTATATTAGAGACATTACTTGGAGTCATTCATGACATATTTCAAAAGACGTTGCATTCGAGTCATTGAGTTTATCAAGATTATTATTAGTTAATTATAGTTGGATATATCATGAAATGATATGCATGCCGTCAACTTTCGATGTAAAGCAAGTTTGTCTTTTAAAAACGAATGCAAATGTTTGTAAAATGTATCATATAGAGGTCAAGTACCTTGCGATGTAATCAACTATTATGAATCGTTTATAATCGATATGGACTTCGTCCGAATGAATTAGGACGGGTCATTTCAGTTGGTATCAGAGCAGTGGTCTTAGTGAACCGGGTCTTGCATTAGTGTGTCTAACTGATAGTCGTTAGGATGCATTAGTGAGTCTGGACTTCGACCGTGTCTGCACGTCAAAAGTTTTGCTTATCATTTCGTGTCAAAAATTACCTGCTTATCATTCTTAGAGAATTACTTGCTTATCATCCTTAGTCTAGACACATCTTATTGCATTGATTGCATGATTAGTGTATAGACAAAATTCATATCTTAACATATCTGCTAATTCATATCTTAGCGTATCTGTTATTGTAAACTTTGCCTGACATTTTCTATAGATTCCTCCGTAACTTATGAGATTTTAGTATTATATATGCATATGTAAATTATGTATTGCAGGGTACTAATCTACATCCTATAATCTATTTCTTATCGAAAATCCTTCATCTGATCGTACGAGATGAATCTCTCAACCAATTCGAATTCCTTGGATTCCGACAGCTATTCCGATATGGAGTTTCAACTAAGCTTCGAAAGCAGAGTCACTAGAATGAATCAACCAATTCATTTGATGGGTTCGTAGTCTACTTAATCATTGGAGATAAGAAGAAGGTGATACTTTCCGTCAACCGAATTCACCTCTTGGCGAAGAACCTGAAACACTTACCGGCGAACCTATTCAAAACACCATTTTTAGCCTCATTTTCATAGTATCTCAAAACGATTATATTACATCCACAATTCTAAACCCTATTCATCCACTCGTTCTGACCGACTATCAACCCGGAACCATAGAAGAAATCAACGAGCTTCGCGCTCGAATAATCAATTTGGAAAATGTAGTGCAAAATTTACCAGCTTCAGCAACATCATCGGCACCAACAGTACCATCAGTAACAGCACCAGTACCATCAACAATCCATGCCTCAATATCTCATTCTGTACCTCGAGTATAATCATCGTTCTACGTATCATTATACATCGATTATCTTCGTTCTTCATGACGATTAAGTAATCTCTAAATGTTTTAGAGATTATGTATTTTAGTTCTAACAGTAAACCAAATGAGTTTAATATCATATTAACTCAATGAATTCATGGTTACATCTGAAGAAAAGATATATGTATATATGTTTTCATAAAGATTGTAATTAAAAATTCTTTCGTACAAAGTGATAATTGTGAAAATATTTTAACGGGTAGGTAATACCCGAGGAATATTTAGATTTCACATTAATAAGATACATTGTACATTCTTTGAAGCTGATTCAACAGTCGTTTACTATCCTACTTACATCCACCGATATACAAATCCGTTCACCACAGAATAACCATATTCATCCAATTTCATATTTGAATTTTGATTTATCAAAATTCAACAAGTGGCATAATGAAGAAAACATTTGACAAAATAAAATTTGTTAGAAACAAACAAATTAACTACGAGGAATTTTGTTAAGAATCCACGCTAACTGTTCCAAGCTAACTGATTACTTTTTATTTATCGCCGTTTATTTATCGCAATTTAATTATCGCAATTTTATTTATCGTCATTTAATTTCTGTTATTTACTTTACGCATAAAATTTATAGTCATTCAAATTCTGTTATTTATTTTTACGCACTTTAAATATCGGGACACGTATACAAGGTTTTGACATATCATATCAACGCATCTATATATATTATTTGGAATCACCATAGACACTCTATATGCAGTAATGATCGAGTTCTCTATACAGGGTTGAGGTTGATTCTTAAATAATATATGTAATTTGAGTTGTGATCGAGTCTGAGACCTGTACACGGGTCACGATATGTATTAATTAATTCAAATATTATGTATTAAATTATTGAACTACTAACTGTAGACTATCAACTAAGAACTATCAACATTGGACAATTAAAAATGAATTAAAATATTGATTATAACATATGAAACTAAACAATTCTTCAAGTTTGCCACTTGATTTCATCTTAAACCCCAATTGTACCTTGACGATTCCAATCTGCATTCAAACTTTCATAATCCTTGAAAACACCTCAATCGATAGGATGAATCAACCGCACTTCATCTACAGAAGGAAAGATTTGTGCATATAGTTATGCACCTAAGAAACTCTCAGCAACTGAGTAAAAGTTTAACACGTAGCCGCGTCAGATCCTTTGGCATTTATTAGCAAAAATAACTTTGCGATCCCTTTTCAAGGTAGCAAATTTTGTCACAACTTCAGCAAATCAACTTCGACTTTTCGTTCGAAACAACCTTATTATCACCTTGACTTATATGTATGTTCTTTTATTGTTACCGGGGAACCTTTTATATTCCACCATATTACCGTCAGCATTTAATCATCTAAAAACACAAATTTCTTGAAATCACCTCGGATCTATAACTAATGATTCAGATATGGTAGCAGTAAATGTAGAGGAATCGGCAATCAGTACCTCAAAAACTCACAGCATATCTACTTCAACAGTTATATGTATAACATTTATCTTTTAGAATAATGATCTTCCATTCTGAAATTTTGAAAAGCACCCAGTCTACGAATTAATACATTGAACTTTGAAAAAGTTGAATGAAGCAACAGAAACCGTAGATAACCGTAAACGACATTAGTCATCGGAAGTTTGATGATAAAGAATAATTTGTTGGAAAAGCTCAGAAACGTTGGAACTGGAAAACGGATAGAGTTAACCATGAAGGAGGCCAAGGAAAAATACAAGGACCATACCCTATATTCAAAGAATCCTGATAATTCTGGATCCGTTGAAATCTTTAGAGAATATCTTGCTCCGAAGTCATGTTAAAATTTTATGGAAAAATCTTTCTCTATCAACCATCGAACTTAGAAATTCCAAAATATCATCATCAATATCTTCGATATTTCTGAGGATATTTTCATAAATATTCTCGTCCGAAATCATATACCTCTTCGTACTTCCTGTGTATCATTATATTGGAAACATTCAATAGAAAATCTAGTACCGAAAAGCGGATTATGCAAAACTATAAAGGAAGCCGTGGACAAATCACAAAGAATAAGTTTGACTTCAAAGAATCTAAATGATTCTGTTTCTGATGAAATCTTTAGCGAATACCTTGCTTCCGAATCTAAACCCTTACGGATAAATCTTCTTCATCATCCTTCGATATTAGAAATTCCAAGATATCATCGTATCTTTCGTTATAAATATTCTCCATATTTCTGAAGATATTTTTATAATTATTCTTATCTGAAATCATTAATCTTTTCGAGCTATCAGTGTTACATCATATAGAAACTGTTAGTTTCTATATTCTGTAAACTTTCGATCTTAAAATATGAATGTTTTTGAAGTAGTGTTGGGAATTGATGCATGAGATAGTATAATATAATGACATTTGATCAACGTGATTATATTACAGTAAGTCATGCTGAGTTTCTAATGGTACGTGATGATTCATAGATCATAACTTCATCATGTGCCATGTTACATAACTCTTTCATTCTAATTAACCTCTGAACATATCAAGAAAAATATATTTTTGATAGTTCTATTCTCAATGATTCTGGTAATTTGACGAATCAAATTGTGCTATAACGTTCTTTCTTGTTTAGAACATTAAATTCATTCAAAACTCCATATCTACGAATTCTGGACCATTACCAGAGATGTCCAATCATAAAAAGAAGAAACGAAGGGACAAAGCTCCAAAAGAAATAGAAAATAGGGGTATAAATTGCAGCAAAATAGGAGAGAGCATTAACTGTGGATGACAATGATTTTAGAAAACGGAAGCAGGGATTTCGAAATATAAGAGAAAATATAAAGCCCGATAACAACACGGAGGTTGCAAACCGTGGATATTAATACGAATAGCAATATAAAGACATGGTATAGTTAAGAATAGCATCATCCCAAGGTAATAATAGAAGTAAATAGATTCTTCTGGTGAAAGATTGAAAAGAAGGATGACAGGAATGATAATTAGGAAAATATCAAGGATTACAACTGGATTAAGTATTTTCACAATCTTTTGGATGTATGAAATAAGAAGGAAAGTATAGGAATGGTGAGAATAATGGAACGGAAGAGTTAAATTTATAATGAAAATATCAGACAGAGTAATCGAGGTGGATCACCGTATTTAATTTTAGAGATCTTAAATTTTCCTTACTCGCCGAAGAATCAACTCCTTTAGATTTCGAAGATTTTCTTTAAATCCCTTGAATTCCGGAATTCAACCCTGACTCTGTCAAAAGTTAAGATGAATCTTTACTTTCCTATTTCACTCTTTTGCGATAACTTCACTTATACACTTCGCGTAATCAAATTGTTTTATCTATATTACTTAATGATGATAAAACTCTATTCATCAACTCATATTCGTCATGAAAACATTTTTATAGTTAGCCATGACGACCTCGGTCAAATTTCGGGATGAAATTTCTTTAACGGGTAGGTACTGTGATGACCCGGAAATTTCCGATCAAATTTAAACTTTAATCATTATATGTTTCCGACACGATAAGCAAAAATCTGTAATGTTAAGCCTCGAAAGTTTTGAAATCTATATTTATGTAATCAATTACCCTTTAACCATGCCTGACGATTCACGAACAACTAAATGTAAATATATATAATAATTTGAAATATTAATTGAAATAATATATGAGTTAATTGTTGGAAATAAATATGTAAAATAATATGCGATATAATGAAAACTATTATTATTACAAATGTATATATATATATATATATATATATATATATATATATATATATATATATATATATATATATATATATATGTGTATAATTATGTGTATAAATACTAATTGTAAATATATAAAATAATATTAAATCTATTTTTTTAAAAATATATAAAATATATTTATGTGATAAAACTTGTTATTTAAAACTGATTACATATAGAGAGAGTGTAAATGGATTAATCATTTGATGACCTCTGTTATCTAGCACCACCACTCGAGCCATACTTGTTACTCTCCATGACTAAATCTTTTAAACTCCCATTGAACAACTCATCACTACCTGCATCCTAAATCGAGTACTTTGCTCCAAGACCACAATCAACCTGCAACTTATTCCTGTTTCCATCCGAAAATCACCAAAACATAACCCACTTAATATTCAAACACTGTTACTGCATATGTTTCTGTTACGGACTGAAAACAACATCAAACCCATTGAAACCCAACAAAACCCCACCTGCGTTTTACTTCTGCTGCTATATATACTTCCTGTTTGATCGAGCACCTGCTACTACTGCTGTCATTGTCCTTCTGTCCAAAAGACCGTCGAAAACCACCCAAAACCCATTGCTAACCTTTTCATCAAATCACGGTAATGTTCCTGTTTCAATGGTAAACCAAGAAAATCACTTTCTACTGCTGCATATTACTGCTTTAATCACACAACTACTAATCAAACTGCTATCCCTATGGGTTCTATTCGAAACTGCTTCAAAATATCAATCACATAATTATTGTACCTACAAATCGATACCAGCTGCACCTGTTCTCTTTTATTCAACCTCCAAACCCCTTTATTAAGATGCAATTACTATAAAAAAATATATATATATATTTATAATAATAATAATAATAAATAAATAAAACGGAAACGAAGAAAGAAACAAATATCTATTTTATTCAACACAAGATCCACGTTCCACACTAATCACCACCATCAAGAATCATTCAAAAATTCCATTTTCTACTTTGGCTTACCATTTGAACACCACTAACCCCCATTACCTTTGTCGATCCCAATCAACAAATCCATCAAGAACTCTGTTAATTATTGATCTAAGTTCAATCAATTAAGAATACGTGACATACAAAAAGACTTAAGAAATTAAGGGAATTGATGAAACCGATCACTTACTTGAATCATTGATGAACTGATGACCTATATGATCGATTGATTATTGCTACAACTTCGTATTATGCAATTACTGAGGATAATTAAGTCTCTGTACATGCTATTGTCGACGACAGGGATCACTGAAACGGATTGATGCTGTGAAGTGTCGATAGAAATCCTTGGGATCATGATTTAGGTTATTCCAATTAATTACGGGGTATTAAAGATCCGAATACTTTGGGTCTGTTTTTGTTATGTAATTTTTTTTGGGCCGAACTACTTCAACACATTTACTCCTCATTTAATCTTGGGCCGTAACTATTGTTGTTGGGTTACCATGATCCGTTTTTAAGATTGGGCTGAACACACATATATAGACGTGGGTTATGAAATAAATCAGAAACAAGAAGTAGAGTGGATGGTTGGGTGTTTGTACGGGAAACAAGAGGTCGTGAGTTCAAGCCCGGTTCGTGGCGTTTAATTTTTTTAAAAAGGCTTTTAAAGGTATAAACATTATTATTATTATTATTATTATTATTATTATTATTATTATTATTATTATTATTATTATTATTATTATTATTATTATTATTATTATTATTATTATTATTATTATTGTTATGAAGTATTAGTATTATTATGCTTGTTATCATTATTATTATTAATAACATTATTAGTATTACAAATATAAGTATTAGTTGATACTTATTATTATTATAAAAATTAAATTTTCAATTATGATGGTTATTTTTATATATCGTACAATTATGATTAGGATTATTAATAAGTATTATATGTTTATGAACTAAACTTGGAAAATATGGAAACTCTTGTGATCTGAAATAAGATAAGTATTTAGATAAATGTAAGATTGACATTGATTGGGATATAACTATAATCGTGCGCATTGTAAACAAAATAACTATACATATGTAAATATAGATATAACACCCTTAAGTTCTTAAAATGATAATAAGTATTATAATTAATAAAATTATTATCTTGATATTACTAAAACTATTATTTTCATTGTTATCTATATTATTAGGTAGTTACTAAAATCATTATCATAACCATCAATTACAGTAAAATTAATTTTTACAAGTATTACTATTATTATCATGGTTATTACCAATATTGGAATTATTATTAACATTGAAAGTTATTATAAATATTAATCAAATATAACTTTTATTCATTATTATTAATATTATATATTATCATGTATAAAAAAAATATACTTAAAAGTAACTTTTCCTATAAGTGTGAAATATTTATATTAAAAATCTTTATATAAATATTTATATATAACAAATTACGTATTTTAATATATATATATATATATATATATATATATATATATATATATATATATATATATATATATATATATATATATATATATATAACTATATAAATAAAAACCGTTTTTAAATATATGAAATAATAACTAGTATATAAAAGTTATAATATATGAAATGGTTCGATTACAATTATAGGTATTAATGATTATACAAATGATTTAGGTTCGTGAATCCGAGGCCAACCCTACATTGTTCAGTTGTTTAATGTCGTCATATGTATTTTTACTACAAAATACATTAGGTGAGTTTCATTTACCTTTTTACCCTTTATATTTTTGGGCTGAGAATACATGCGCAACTTTTATAACTGTTTTATGAAATAGACACAAGTAATCAAAATTACGTTCTATGGTTGATTTATCGAAACTGAATATGCCCCTTTTTATTAAGTCTGGTAATCTAAGAATTAGGGAACAGACACCCTAATTGACGCGAACTCTAAAGATAGATCTATCGGGCCCAACAAGCCCCATCCAAAGTACCGGATGCTTTAGTACTTCGAAATTTATATCATGTCCGAAGGAGGATCCCGGAATGATGGGGATATTCTAATATGCATATTGTGAATGTCTATTACCAGGTGTTCAATCCATATGAATGATATTTTTGTCTCTATGCATGGGACGTATGTTTATGAGAAATGGAAATATGAAATCTTGTGGTCTATTAAAATGATGGAAACGATTATTTATGTTAAACTAATGAACTCACCAACCTTTTGGTTGACACTTGAAAGCATGTTTATTCTCAGGTACGAAAGAAATCTTCCGCTGTGCATTAACTTATATTAGAGACATTACTTGGAGTCATTCATGGCATATTTCAAAAGACGTTGCATTCGAGTCATTGAGTTCATCAAGATTATTATTAGTCAATTATAGTTGGATATATCATGAAATGATATGCATGCCGTCAACTTTCGATGTAAAGCAAGTTTGTCTTTTAAAAACGAATGCAATGTTTGTAAAATGTATCATATAGAGGTCAAGTACCTCGCGATGTAATCAACTATTATGAATCGTTTATAATCGATATGGACTTCGTCCTAATGGATTAGGACGGGTCATTTCACATGCGATCGCATGGGGTTTCCCCTTCATTTCCATGCGATCGCATGGCCAAGAAAATCTGGGCAGGAACAAAATCAGTAGACCTGTTCTGCTCTTCCCACAAACACACACATACACAACCGAAAATACTCCCAAAACCACTCAAAAATTCGCAATTTTTAACCAAAATCAACCAAATTTCTTGCTATAATCCACTCTAATCATGAAATTGTTCAGAAGTTTTTCAAAGAAGGTAAAGATTTCACCCCTAAACCTCTTTAAATTTGATTTTTAGTGTTCTTGAGCTATAATTTACCTAATATGATTTTGTTAATTTCTAGTGTAATTAAAGTTAAATTGTTAGTATATTATGCATGTATAACCTAGATTGATGCTATTTAACATGATTTGAAGCCAAAAACTTCAAAATTTTTAGGATTCTAGGGTTTGTGTTCTTGAGCAATTTGGGGCTTTTTGATATAAACAGGTTATGGCCAATTTTTGTCATGAATTATTGCTAAATTAAGTAGTGTAACATGTTTAGGTAGCTAAATAATACAAACTTTGATCCTAAACATGATTTTTGAGAATTAAAGTGGACTTTTTAGGTCTAAAATTTATGAACTTGATTAAATTGATGTAAATGCCATTTGAAACTTGTTTAATTAATAGTAATGGTTATTTTAACATATTATTTGAGTTGAATGCTTATGAACTTTGTAAACATTTTCATATATGCTTATTTGAAAAAGTGTAGAATTATTAAAATTGTGAAAATGTGTATAAGTTTAATTTTGATTAAACATGTTATTGTAATTGTTTCAAGTTGTTATTTTGCTAACACTAATGCATATTTGGCTCCAAAAATTTTGTGTTTAATGTGTTTTGCAGAGATTTACCGATACTGATGGTGCATCATCATCATCATCTAGGCAACCTGCTCTAGAACCTGAACCAGAAATGCAATATGAACCGGAGCAACAACAGGAACAACAACAACAACCTGATCAACACGTACCATATTATGATCCGCAGCAAGAATATGTTAATGCCTACGTACAATTTCCGATTCATCCGATAATAGCACACCGAACGATGCATGAAGAACAGTTGCATCCTAATTTGAGATTTGATCGAAGTTGGAGAGATTACCCAACGTATCAAAGTAACAAATTCAAACTGGTAATGAAAAATGTAAAAGTATCGAGGGTAATCGATTGGGAGCCTTTGGAAAGGGTCCAACTAGTTAACTCAGTTAGACAGCATCTGATCCAAAGGTATGGCAGCTCTTCTTTTCCCGATTATGAACGTTTATTCACCATTCGTAGGCCTGTATATAAGGAATGGTGTGTTGAGCTTATGAGTACTATTTCACTTACTGCGGATGTAGTTAGGTTAGATGATAGAAGTTTTCTTTGATTTTTACTTGGCCGTAGGATGTACAGAATGTCCATGCTGGACATGGCTAGGGCTTTACAGATTTACACTCCTGGTGAATTACTACTACCCGATTGTACAAATTTGACTTATCATGGGGAGCGGGTAGATAGAAATTTTGACGCGGACGCTGTCTAGAGGCGTATGTCAGATTATAATGTTTTTACGCTGGGAGGAAGACACTCCTATTTAGATATTAACAAAGCAGAGCTACGTATTATACATAGATTTTTAGCTAATTCGATTACAAAAAGAGGTAAAAACAAGGAGAAGATGACCTTACACGATTTATTTTACCTTAAGTGTATTCGAAACCCTAGAAGCTTTGTTAATATCCCCTACTGTGTTGGTTTTTATCTGTCCAAAGTAGTGGCAGGAATACAGGACGGGGGAGTAATAGGAGGAGGTATTTTTGTTACTCTCATTGGAGAGTATTTAGGTGTAGATAGGGATCAAGGGTCCACTGATGGTGTGTAGGGAACAGGTAGATACTTTAGGATTGAAGGTCTATCAGGGTGCTAAGGTATTAAAGAGCAGACGCAATTAGGCAGTACCATATGATGGTCGTCATCCACAGGTAGAGAGAGGTTCAGATGAGGAAATGAAGGAAGAAGATGACATTAGGGATGTCATTAGGGAGGCTATGACTGACGTCTACTAGCGTATAGATGAGGTAGAAATGACAAACCAGGATAGACATAGTCGGTACGAGCAGTGGCAAGTCGAGAATGTGTACGAGCATTCCAGGAAACGACAGCATGATAGATGGCACTATCATCAGCATCAGATCATGAGCCAGCTATCACCTCAGGTACCAAATAACTACGTACCGACCCGACCTGCTTACTATCCTCCACACCAGCCCGATATGCGACCACCATTTACTCTCTACGACCCTAACCAGGCCTATCAGTACACCTATAACCAACCGTGGAACCCGCCCGACGACATGAACTGGAATCCCTATCCAGATTGATATAGTTCCCGTTGGTGATTTTTATATTTTTATTATTTTTATTTATTTATGTTTAAACATATAATATTGTGATACTTTTAATGTAATGTTTAATATTTTTATTATGTTGTACTAATATTTCATATTTGATTTGAAAGTGGGATTTTTAGTCCCATTTCAAATTACCATGCATGTTTATATTTGTATTGTATGTATTTTATTTCATATACACAACAGGGTAAAACAGCGCATTTTCAAAGACTGGCATTAAGTTCAGCAAAAGCTACTAATTTTGAAGACAAAACAAAAAAAAATGTGATGTAACAACAAGACGGAATGAACAAATGATGTGCACCATTTATCATTCAGCAAACAAACGCCAATATGTTTGGAAACTTTGATAAAATTTAATCATTTTTCTACACTAATCACCCTCAATAATTTAATTTATTACTGATTTCTTGCAAATGAGGGCATTGCAAGATCTTAAGAGTGGGAAGGGGTTAAATTCTTTCGAATTTTTAAATTTTTAATTTAAACACTTGGTTACCATTAAAAATACTAGTAACGCAGTAGTTGTATTAGAATCTAGTGCTCTCTGATAATAAAGAATAGCCCTAGTCTTATATACTGACTACCCAATTCTAGTAAAATTTTTCAAAATTTTCAAATAAATGAATTCAAAATCATGTTTATACATATTTATGAACGATAAAACTAGGTGTTAACATCGAAATTATTGTTACCTCAGAAAGGACATAAATTGAGAAACAACCCAAAATGTTAGAATTCATTTAAAATGGAATAGAGGACAATAAAAAGGCAAAGAAAGGAAAATAAAAGCCAAGTGTGGGAAAAATTTACCAAGTTATTTAAAACATATATCGCATATTTTTGTACAAATAATTGAAGATACTTTTGTTTTGGACAAAATTAACTGTTTTACCCGATAAATTATAATATATTTGAAAGAAAGATGGATCTACACGATGAATCAATTCCATCAATAAAAGGAAGTAAAGTCTTCCGAAAAAGAAACGCGCTTCTCGATTTAGGTCAGGAAGTTGTCGTCCAGACCAGCTGTAGGTTGACGAAAAATCTAGAAAAGTCATCTCTAAAATCAGCTAGAAATCCACGAACCTCAGCATCAAACAGGGTCGCCAAGTGGTCAGACTTATCCTAACCATGAGAGGATCTGCCTCATAAAATGTGGAGGGCGCTGTGCAAATTAGCTTGATAAGACTAATGAATCAGATCCCCAGAAAGGATAATTTCCTTAAAGATCAAAAATCAGCTTTTAAGCCTGATATTACTCAATCCTTAAGATTGACCTTAAAGATTGAGAATTCAAACTCATGGAATTCGATGATATCTAAACTCGAGCTTGAACGAGAAAATATTTTGATCAAAATTACAAACCGATTTGTTTTCTGAAAAACCCATTTTCAATGCGTTCATTACCATTGAACGTAAAATCCTAAGAATTCACCTGGAATTCATTAGGTCACCTGAACCAAATCGGGTGTCAACCGTAAGAACGGTGGTTGCATAGCATGGTCAAAGACAGGACTTTGTGCCAGACCAAAAAACTATAGGGTGATCTTTACTATTGCTCCTACAAAGGATAGTAATTGCATCCGACACGATATAGACCATAATCAAAAGCATGTCACGGGACATTGCCTTAACAGTTGCTTGTTCAACGCTTTCCTTTACAACCGGACGGTAGTTTACCGAAAGATAATATACAGAGCAAGTATACTGGACGTGTTGCTTTCCCAATACAAGGTTAGCAAGTGGGTGACACAAAACCGCAAGTTTTGAGCTAAAATTTTCAAATCTGAAACCCACAAAACCCACAAAAAGATTTTTCAAACACCGATGAAGGGTTATTCCGGAAAACTTATCTAGGGTAAAAGCTAGATTTTATTTTTGAAAGATCAAATGTTTTCACAAAGATCCAATTTCCTTAAAGGATCTAAATTTTCATAGTCATGTGGGACTGTAAACCACATCGTTACTACCATTGTTCATACCGCCGTATAGAAATCACTGATGTACAAAGTGTGAAGAATAAAGAAGTGATTCTAGTATTTTTATTTCAAGACTATATTGCTTGAGGACAAGCAACGCTCAAGTGTGGGAATATTTGATAATGCTAAAAGCGAACATATATTTCATAGCATTATCCCTCAAGAAAGACAAGCTTTTAGTTGCAATTGTTATATTTACAAGTGATATTCGTTTAAATAATAAAAGGTGAAGACAAAAGATAGATTCGACGAATTGAAGACGCAAATGACCAAAAAGCTCAAAAGTACAAAGTACAATCCAAGAGGTTCAAATTATTGATGAGAAACGTCTAAAAGTTACAAGAGTACAAGCCGCAAAACGCAAAGTTCAAGATATTAAATAGTACGAAAGGACGTTCGAAAATCCGGAACCGGAACCAGAGTCAACTCTCATCGCTCGACGCAACGGACTAAAAATTACAAGTCAACTATGCACATAAATATAATATAATATATAAATAATTCTTAAAATTATATATATATATATATATATATATATATATATATATATATATATATATATATATATATATATATATATATATTATATTATATATATTAACCGTTGGCAAATAAACAAACAAAAGCATGTGAGCTGTAAAAGAAGGCCATGCGATCGCATGGCCAGAAGGCACAAATGCCATGCGATCGCATGGTGAACAGTATCAGGCCACATCCTATAAAAAGCAATGAATTCAGTCGAATGTGATATACCTTTTTCTCTCTATCTCTCACGTAATATATATATATATATATATATATATATATATATATATATATATATACATATATATATATATATATATATATATATATATATATATATATATATATATATATATATATATATTATAATTTTAATTTTAATTTTAATTTAATAATAAGGGTATGTTAGCGAATGTTGTAAGTGTGTAAGTCGAAATTCTGTCCGTGTAACGCTACGCTATTATTAATCATTGTAAGTTATGTTCAACTTTTCAAAATTAATGTCTCGTAGCTAAGTTATTATTATGCTTATTTAAATTGAAGTAATCGTGATGTTGGGCTAAAATATTAAAGACGGGGTAATTGGGCTTTGTACCATAATTGGGGTTTGGACAAAAGAACGACACTTGTGGAAATTAGACTATGGGCTATTAATGGGCTTTATATTTGTTTAATTGAATGATAGTTCATTAATTTAATATAAAGATTTACAATTGAACGTACCTATAAATAACCACATACACTCGATCGGACACGATGGGCGGGATATTTATAAGTACTAATAATAGTTCATTTAACTGGACACGGGAATGGATTAATAGTTAATGAACTTATTAAAACAGTGGTGAATTACATACAAGGAAAATTGGTGTAATTATAGTTTAAGTCCCCAATTAGTTGGAATTTTTGACTTCGGATATAAGGATAATTTGACGAGGATACTCGCACTTTATATTTATGACTGATGGACTGTTATGGACAAAAACCATATGGACATATCGAATAATCCAGGATAAAGGACAATTAACCCATGGTAATAAACTAAAATCAACACGTCAAACATCATGATTACGGAAGTTTAAATGAGCATAATTCCTTTATTTCATATTTCATCGCACTTTTATTTTCTGTATTTTTATTTAATTGCACTTTTAATTATCGCAATTTTATTTATTGTCATTTTATTTATCGCACTTTAATTTATCGCACTTTAATTATTGTCATTTACTTTACGCTTTAAATTAAGTTTTTTTTTTAATATTTTACATTAGGTTTTAACTGCGACTAAAGTTTTAAAATCGACAAAACGGTCATTAAACGATAAAAACCCCCTTTTATAATAATAATACTACTTATATATTTATATTTATTTATTAAAATATAGTTTTAAAAATATAGCGTTAAACTTGGCTAGCTCCCTGTGGAACGAACCGGACTTACGAAGAATATATGCATATAATTATGCACCTGGAAAACTCTCGGAACCTAAGTTTCATATGTATCTGTGTTAGATCCTTTAGTTTTATTACTACCCAAAATAACTCTACAATCCCTTTTCAAAGTAGCAAATTTTATCACAGCTCCAGCAAGACAACTTCGACTTTTCATCCGAAGTAGCCTTATTATAACTTTAATATATACGTTGCCCTTTCGCCATCGTTACCGGGGAACCTTTTATATTCCATCACATTATCAGTAGATGTACCAGCAACTTCGTCACTCTTTGGCTTTAGTCTCTCCGAAAAATATCTATATTTATTTATTGAATCCCACCATGTACTCATCTCCATCTTGTAACGATAATTGCCATACCAAATACCCAGAAGTATCAATAGTTATTTTCGAATCTTGCAGCATTTCTACGACAACAGTTATATATATACATATAACGTTATCTCCTGGAATTATAATTCTGAAATTCAGAATAGAACCCCAGCCTACGAATCAGTACTATGAAGTTTTAGAAAAAGCTGATGAAGCAGCTAGGACTGTAGACAACATTAAAGGTCAAAAGTTTGATGATAAAGAACGGTATGTTGGAAAAGCTCAAAAGAAAATTTGGAACTGGAAAATGGATTGAGCAAACCATGAAGGAGGCCGTGGACAAATCACAAGGACTAAACCTGTAATCAAAGAATCCCGATGATTCGATTCCTGATGGAAATTACAGAAGACATGTAATCTCATTACACATTCTAAAATAGTATAGAAGAATTTTCCCCATCATCCTCTGATCTTAGATACTTTAAAAATTCTGAGATATCATCGTATCTTTCGTTATAAATATCCTCGATATTTCTGAAGATATCTTCAAGACTATTCTTGTCCAAATTTATTTATCTCTTCACGCTATCTGTGTTACATTATAAAGGAAACTGTTTGAGTTTCTAAAAATTTGAATCTAAATTATGAATGTTTTTGAAGTAGTGTTGGGAACTGAAACATGAGTTAGTATAATATAATGACACTTGATCAACGTGATTATTTTACAGTAAGTCATGCTGAGTTTCTAATGGAACGTGATGATTCACAGACCATAACGTCATCATGTGCCATATTACGCGACTCTTACATTCTACCTAATCTCCAAACATATCGAGAACATATCTTCCTGATAGTTCTATCTTTTCTCTTCAATTCTGGTAATTTAACCAATCAAGATCATGCTATTACAATCTCTCTCTTAGAACATTAGTCATGTTCATTCGAAACTTCATACCTATGAATTCTGGACCATTATTCGCTTCACTTCAAGTCGGGAAGAGAAAACAAAAGTATGGAACTCCAAAATATAAAGGAAAATATAAAGCCTGACAACAATTACAAACCGTGTATATCAATACGTATTGCAACATAAAGACACGGGAGAATTAAAAACACTATAACCCCAAGGTAATAATAGAAGAAAATAAATTCCCCCGGTGGTAGATGAAAAAGAAGAATGACAGATACAAAGGTCAGGAATATATCCAGAATTAAAACTGGATGGAGCATATTGACGAATGGTTTGGAAGTATGAATTGAAGTATAGAAGATGAAAGTTGTGGGAATAAGGAAATGAAGGGAGTGGATTTATAGTGAAATATCTGACAGAGCAATTGAAGTAGATTATTATATTTAACCAAAGAAGATCCTAATTTTCTTAATTATCGAAGAACCAAATTTATTACAAAGATTTCCTCTAAATCCATTGAATTCCAAAAATTAACCGTGACTACACCACCGGTTAAGACGAATCTGTATTTACTCATTTCACTCTTTTGTGATAGCTTCACTCGTACACTTCGAGTAATCAAATCGTTTCATTCATATTACTCAATGATAATAAAACTTTATTTATCAGCTCATATTCGTCATGACAACATTTTTATTGTTAGCCATGACGACCTCAATCAAATTTTGGGACGAAATTTCTTTAACGGGTAGGTACTGTGACGACCCGGAAAATTTCGACTACTTTTAAACCAAACTCTAGATACGATTTAATATTTTTGACACGATAAGCAAAGTCTGTGATGTGGAGTCTCAAAATTTTTGAACTGTTTACATAAATTCATTTAACCTTTGACTATTCTCGATGATTCACGAACAATTAATTGTAAATAAATATGTATATATGTGTATATAAGTATATAAGTAATAATTAGAAACACTAAATAAAGTATTATATGAACTAATAATTTGAACAAATTTATGATCTACGAAATAATTAAATTATTATTGAAACATAATAAATATAATGTAATTCGAATATAAATGGTTTCGAATTCATTTAGTAAACGATTGTAGCATTCGTTTATCATTCGATGACTACTGTTTCATTTTGATTGTAAAATGTGATGTTAATATAACTTTATAATATATACTACCGTTAAACCTAAAACATCTATCGACATATTAAACTGTGGCTAATTGAATGATATTAAAACTGTGCTAAATTGATTGGACATTAATTGATTGGATGTTACTGTTTTTAAAGCTTCATTCTATTCTTCCACATGTGATTAAAGATTCGTTAAGTAATTACATTATCAATAAAAATCGTTATTTTAGTTATCATAAAAATAAATACAAGTTATTATCATTAATATTATTATTATTATTATTATTATTATTATTATTATTATTATTATTATTATTATGTTATTAGTATTTTTATTAATTATATTAACATTATTATTATTAATATATATATATATATATATTTTTTAATTATATACATTTAATAAGAAATATAAACAGATATATAACCCGTGAAACCTTCTATCCCTATCATCTTTAATTTTTTTCCCTCTTTTCTGTTCTTTCCCCCATTCGTGTCCCCAATCATCGCTAGCAAACAACTCAGATATGACCCTAGGAAGCGATTAATAACACTGACGATTTAACTTGATCCATCATAACCACAATATCTCAGACTCATCTTCATACAGTGGCAATTTTTTTTTTAAGATGAAGATAAAATTTGATTTTGCAATCTGGTTAGTTTTATTGCTCGATTTCTTCATGAAATACTTGTTAAATCTTCCATAGAACCTTCGTCAATTATCAATTTCATCAAAAACATCGAATTAATTACGAATTTAATTCTTGAACAGACATTTGACTTTTTGTTTTGAAGCTTTGACTCCGAAATTCATCATCAATTCTTCGATTCAGCCTTTCAAAATTTGTGGATAGTTTCACGGATATATTTAGAACACATTTACATTACCAGTTTTAGGTTTTGATTAAACACCACATGCTGCTATAACTGCGGCTCATCTTCTGTTTCTACTTCGTTCGTTCCTACTGCAGCTTTACTATTTGTTTTCTATATACAACCACAAACCACCACACCCGCAGCTTCTGTTTTCTGTTACGATGACCAACTGCTACTTGCTTCTGTCTCTTATTGTTTCTGCCTAAAACAAGCGAAGACCCCACCCATTTCTTTTTCCTGTCCAATATATTTAATTCACGAATTTTGTTAATTAAACTGACGAGGGACTGAGTAAAAGGCTTGGGCCTGCTATTGGGCTGGGTACTGATGTTTGCAGAGGTGTATATGAAATAGTTATATTTTTATTGCGAAATACTATTAAATATGATACAATTTTACACAAGTTATTTATTTATTTATAGAGTGGATATACCTAAACCTTGTTACAACACTTATAGGCAGTGTACCTAATCATACAGTAGTGTAGTTTTTAGTAAGTCCGGTTCGTCCACAGGGAACTAGCCAAGTTTAACGCTATATTTTTAAAACTATATTTGTATATAAATATATATATAAGTAGTATTATTATTATAAAAGAGGGTTTTACCGTTTAATGACCGGTTTGTCAATTTTATGTCTTAAGTCGCAGTTAAAACCTAATGTAAAATATTAAAAATAAATATAACTTAATTTAAAGCGTAAAGTAAATAACGATAATTAAAGCGCGATAATTTAAAATGACGAAAGTGCGATAATTAAAAAGTACGATAATTAAAAGTGTGATAAATAAAAAGTACGATAATTAAAAGTGCGATAAATAAAGCGACAGTAAATAAAATTGCGATGAAATATGAAATAAAAGAATTATGCTTATTTAAACTTCCATAATCATGATGTTTGACATGTTGATTTTAGTTTATTACCATGGGTTAATTGTCCTTTGTCCTGAATTATTCAATATGTCCATCTGGTTTTTGTCCATAACAGTCCATCAGTCATAAATATAAATTGCGAGTGTCCTCGTCAAATTATCCTTATATCCGAAGTCAAATATTTCAACTAATTGGGGACTTAAACTGTAACAAGGTCTCAATACTTTGTTTAATGAATACACCGGGATATCAACTGCATGTAGCCCAAGGTTTTAATACTTTGTTAACAATTACGCCAAGTGTCCTTGTACATAATTTACCCCTGTTTTAATGAGTTCATTGACTATTAATACATCCCCGTGTCCGATTAAATGAACGATTATTAGTATTTATAAATATCCCGCCCATCGTGTCCGATCGAGTGTATATGGTTATTTATAGATACGTCAAATTGTAAATCTCTATATTAAATTAACGAACTATCATTCAATTAAACAAATATAAAGCCCATTAATAGCCCATAGTCTAATTTCCATAAGTGTCGTTCTTTTGTTCAAACCCCAATTATGGTACAAAGCCCAATTACCCCGTCTTTAATATTTTAGCCCAACATCACGATTACTTCAATTTAAATAAGCATAATAATAACTTAGTTATGAGACATTAATTTAAAAAGGTTGAACATAACTTACAATGATTAATAATAGCGTAGCGTTACACGGACAGAATTTCGACTTACACACTTACAACATTCGCTAACATACCCTTATTATTATTATTAATCTTAAATTAAAATTATATATATATATATATATATATATATATATATATATATATCTGTGTGAGAGAGAGAGATTGAAAAAGTGTCAGAAATTCGGCCAAAACACGCGAAATTTATAGGACCTGACCCAACTTTTGGGGCCATGCGATCGCATGGGTTTTGTTCTTCCAGGCCATGTGATCGCATGGCCAGCTGGATCCAGCCCAAATTCTTTTGTTCACTAGTTTGCCAACGTTTTTAATATATAATATAATATATATATATAATTTTAAGAATTAATTATATATTATATTATATTTATGTGCATAGTTGACTTGTAATTTTTAGTCCGTTGTGTCGCGCGTTGAGAGTTGACTCTGGTCCCGGTTCCGTATTTTCGAACGTCCTTTCGTACTATTTAATATCTTGTACTTTGCGTTTCACTGCTCGTACTCTTGTAATTTCTAGACGTTTCTCATCAATAATTTGAACCACTTTGATTGTACTTTATACTTTTTAGCTTTTTGGTCGTTTGCGTCTTCAAATCGTTGAATCTGTCTTTTGTCTTCACCTTTTATTATTTAAACGAATATCACTTGTAAATAGAACAATTGCAACCAAAAGCTTGTCTTTCTTGAAGGATAATGCTATGAAATATATGTTCGTTTTTAGCATTATCAAATATTCCCACACTTGAGCGTTGCTTGTCCTCAAACAATATAATCTTGAAATAAAAATACTAGAATCACTTTTTTATTCTTCACACTTTGTACATCAGTGATTTCTATATGGCGGTATGAACAATGGTAGTAACGATGTGGTTTACAGTCCCACATGACTATAAAAATTTATATCCTTTAGGAAATTAGATCTTTATGAAAACATTTGATCTTTTGAAAATTTAATCTAGCTTTTACCCTAGATACGTTTTCCAGAATAACCCTTCATCGGTGTTTGCAAATTATTTTTGTGAGTTTTGTGGGTTTCAGATTTGAAAATTTTAGCTCAAAACTTATGATTTTGTGTCACCCTGTAACGACTCAACCCGTTATTCAACCGAATACGCAGCAAAAGATTTTTTTTTATAACTGAAGGGTGCGCGGCGCGCACAAGGCCCTGGACAGTTCTGATCAAAATTCCATTTCCACGCGAAAAGATTTCCTGCTTCCCAACACCTTTAGACTAAACACTTTTCACAACATTTTATATTAAGTAAAACTAACACATTTCAATAATAAAACAAGTTTTACGACATCAGGCCCACATCGGCCCAAATTTCACTTTTTCTTACAAAATACATGTTCAACCTAATATACATTTAGACGAGTTAGGACTCTATAACCCAACCCGATACCAAGAGCATAATCTCAAGGATCTACCAAACCCCCAATTGGCGTCCACATCTCCAAAAGCTACCCAATCGAGCCCAAGCGCACCTACGCAACTAGTCTAACAACTAGCTAGCTTCATAACACAATACCTGTAAAAAGGTAAACAACGAGAGGGTAAGCTAACGCTTAGTGAATGCAATAATTATATATATACATATATAATATACCTACTTGCAAACACTTACACACATACCGCATACATGCTAGCAACACAATTAGCTTATCACCTCAAATACAAAGCTATTAACCTCCAATACCACAAGCTAGCACAACAATAGCATATATATATAATTCGAACAATATAATATGCTTATGCTATAACACGATAACCATGGTTAACCAAGTACAAGGGAATGGTACTTCGAATTTCCCATCGGCGTTCCCAACAACCGTTAGTGTACAACGAAATATATCACTAACCCCTGGGTGGTATCGATTGCCCGAACTTAAAACCCACCCGTCACGTGTAATGTGGTATTGAACGCCCGAACTTTAACTCACACTACACGCCCACAAACACACACCTATATGACATGGTATCGAACGCCCGAACTTTAAACCCATATCATATATTGACCCGATGTGGTATCGATCGCCCAAACTTAAACCCACATCGAACCTCGTACAAGTAAATACATTATATACACACATGTATAATCATTCCACTTACCTCGAGATACCCGCACAAGTCATAATGTAAGTCGTCTCCAAACGCAACCGAGCAAGCTTTTACCTATAATACGCATATAGATATACACACAATCAACATACATTCTCTACAAGAGAATTCGATGACAAAGCCCTTAACCAAGGGTTTATACCTACCTCCACAATCCGTCCATTTAGACACCTAAAGTGGACTTCACCAATTACCACTACGGGTGGTAATTCCGACCCATTCAACAAGTACAATTTAACCTAAATTATACTTGAAGCCTTTTAACCCAACCTAGGTCTTACAAAATTGCTTATCATCCAATTAATCCAAAATTAAAGTCATTACCAAATTTGACCCATCTAAGTCAACCCATTTTGACATAAGTCCCAAAAACATCTTTAATCACTAACGGCTAGTGATTAACTTTCTAAAACACCATTTAACACTTGAATCAAACATTTATATACTTGGTTCATCAAATCTTGACCTCATATCTTAGTTTCACACCAAATCAAGGTTAACACCCATTTTAACCAACTAACATGTTCTTATGAACATCTGAATCACCAACGCACTTATAATCTAGTGATTTAACACCCAAACCATGACAAATACTTTCAAATTCGTCATTAAACCCTAAACCAACAATAATTGGGTTCACTTACACTAACAATACCCATAACCCCCAAATTTCACAAGAAATGGGATTTATAACCCTAACTAGCTCAAACCCTAACCCCAAGTCAAAATCAAAGTAATTAAATCGAATATAGGGTTTACCTCCACTCTAAAACCGAGCTAGTAACAAGAAACACCAAGGAGAACCAAAAATCGCTTCCAATTTGGGCAAAAATCACCATCTTCATCATCCCTTCAAGCTTCCTCTCTCTAGAACTCACACACTCTCTCTCTCTCTAAGATGGATGAGAGTGTTTGTGGATGTGAAAGTGATCCAAAAGTGGATCTAAAACTGATAATATGGCCACAGATCCGTCCTCAAGTGAAATGACCAAAATTCCCTTCATTTAGCTCAAAATAGAAAAAAGGCAGAAAACTGTCCCAGGTGGGGTGCGCGGTGCGCACCCTTGAATGTGCGTGGCGCGCACAAGGGTTGAATCAGATTCTGAAGTTCAGGGACTGATTCTGACAAATCCTGATTCTGATGTAAATTCTGAAAATGCATAAGTGTTAGGTAGACCTTTTGTGGCGCTTTTTGATGCACACATTTTCTGACACTTTCAGGAACATTTCCTGATGCATAAAATTCAGGGTGTTACACACCCACTTGCTAACCTTGTATTGGGAAAGCAACACGTTCAGTATACTTGCTCTGTATATTACCTTTTGGTAAACTACTGTCCGGTTGTAAAGAAAAGCGTTGAACAAGCAACTGTTGAGGCAATGTCCCGTGACATGCTTTTGATTATGGTCTATATCGTGTCGGATGCAATTACTATCCTTTGTAGGAGCAATAGTAAAGATCACCTTATAGTTTTTCGGTCTGGCACAAGGTCCTGTCTTCGACCATGCTATGCAACCACCGTTCTTACGGTTGACACCCGACTTGGTTCAGGTGACTTAATAAATTCCAGGTGAATTCTTAGGATTTTACGTTCAATGGTAATGAACGCATTAAAAATGGGTTTTCAGAAAGCAAATCGGTTTGTAATTTGATCAAAATATTTTCTCGTTCAAGCTTGAGTTTAGATATCATCGAATTTCATGAGTTTGTAATTCTCAATCTTTAAAAGTCAATCTCAAGGATTGAGTAATATCAGTCTTAAAAGTTGATTTTTGATCTTTAAGGAGATTATCCTTTCTGGGGATCTGATTCATTAGTCTTATAAGCTAATTTGCATGGTGCCCCCCCCATTGTACGAGACAGATCCTCTCATGGTTAGGATAAGTCTGACCACTTGGCGACCCTGTTTGATGCTGAGGTTCGTGGATTTTCAGCTGATTTTCGAGAAAACTTTTCAAGGTTTTTCGTAGGCTCTACAACTGGTCTGGACGACAACTTTCTGACCTAAATCAAGAAGCGCATGTCTTTTTCGGAAGACTTTACTTCCTTTTAATGATGGAATTGATTCATCGTGTAAATTCATCTTTCTTTCAAATATATTACAATTTACCGGGTAAAACAGTTAATTTTGTCCAAAACAAAAGTATCTTCAATTATTTATACAAAAATATGTGACATATGTTCTAAATAACTTGGTAAATTTTTCTCACACTTGGCTTTTATTTTTCTTTCTTTGCCTTTTTATTTTCCTCTATTCCATTTTAAATGAATTTTAACATTTTGGGTTGTTTCTCAATTTATGTCCTTTCCGAGGTAACAATAATTTCGGTGTTAACACCTAGTTTTATCGTTCATAAATATGTATAAACATGATTTTGAGTTCATTTAGTTGAAAATTTTGAAAAATTTTACTAGAATTGGGTAGTTAGTATATAAGACTAGGGCTGTTCTTTATTATCAGAGAGCACTAGATTCTAATACAACTACTGCATTACTAGTATTTTTAATGGTAACCAAGTGTTTAAATTTAAAATTTTAAAAATCCGAAAGAATTGAATCCCTTCCCACACTTAAGATCTTGCAATGCCCTCATTTGTAAGAAATCAGTAACAATTTAAATTATTAAGAGTGATTAGCGTAGAAAAATGATTAAATTTTACCAAAGTTTCCAAACATATTGGATTTTTTTTTAAATCTTATACTTATGAAACAAATAATTAAATTATTTAAAATTTTGTTTCTTTTAGAATGAGGGCGTTTCGGATCTTAGTCCTAGTTCGTCCCTCAACAAAATTTTAAAATTTGTCACTTTAAAGCGTTGTTTTAAAAGCAACGATTTTTGGGTTTTTTAAATGTTTTTGGCATACTTTAATTCAATAAGATTAAAAATAATGATAACAAAATTTCTCGTCCCTCCCTTGGGTAAAGCAATTTCGGTTCAACGACCTAGTCTTCAACTCACGACGAATTTTAAATATCAAACTTTTAACTTAATGAAATAAAGTAAATTTTTGTTTTTAAAATCACACCAAACTTAAATTTAAAATGCATAAAATTAAAAATTCATATTAATATTATTAATATTTTTATACATTAATTTTACAAACTTATATTAAAAATATTAATTTTTAAAATATTTAAAAACTTAAATATATTGGTTCTAAAAATTTACAATATTAATTTTAAAAACATGGTAAAAATTAAAATTAAAAATCTTTTTGGTCTTTTATCCCACTTTAATCAATCAAATATTATTAAAAATATACGCCCCTCTTTTCGGTAAAGTAATTTCGGTTCCATAACCTAGTTTATTCCTGACGAATTTTTGAAATATTTTGGGTTGATTGATTAAAGATATTTATACCTTAAGAATAAACGGTAAATTTCGCAGTGATGTTATAAATTTTTGTATGATATCAATAATTTCGGTTTCGCATACCTAATTTTATTAAATACCAATTTAATACTTTATAGCGAATGATTCAGCATTTATTATCAAAAGGTTAAAAGCAATAAATAAAAACAAATAAAAACTGTACATACTTACCTGTGAGAAAGAATTCTCAGAGACCTGTTTTAGCTGACTCATAGGAGAGTCGTGTGATTTGGTTTTCCATAGCTACATAAGCATAACCTCGATTCTTCAATAACTTTTCTTCTAAACAAATGAACGGTCCTTCTCTGCATAGAGTAACAAATTCGGTATTTGAATATGTTTGATTGTTCGAACATTTACCTTCGTGTGACCATTTTCCGCATTTATGACATCTTTCAAGGTGTCGTGCTCTTCTTTTTGTTGCGGATTTTGATTTTCCTTTACCAAAATGTGTCTTATGATGATCTTTCCTGAGTTCTTTCCTTACTTTGTCACATCTGCCTCTTATTACTGACACCAGGTCACTCGGGAGTGTGTCATTATTACGTTTAGTAATCAAAGCGTGTAGCATTAGACCATGGTTCAAATCAAAGAAATTCTTCATCTCGTAAAACCTAAAAAAATAAAAATTCAGAATGGAGGGAGAAGACATCATTGATGCTCTTTTCTTCAGTTTGTACTTTCTCGATGTGTGCTAGAACAGCATAGCAACCTTTTCTTATTAGTTTTTGTGCCTTCAAATTACTAATAAGATGTAGCTTCGTGTTGCCCTTTTCTCCGTACACCATTAAGGGTTTTCCTTTTTCTCGTATAATGCGAATTGCATTTTTGTAACAAACGATCTCTGCTTTCACTTCTTTCAACCAGTCCATACCGATTATCACATCAAAACTCTCTAACTCTACTGGTATCAAGTCAATCTTAAATGTTTCGCTAACCAGTTTAATTTCTCGATTCCGACATATATTATCTGCTGAAATTAATTTACCATTTGCTAATTCGAGTAAAAATTTACTATCCAAAGGCGTCAATGGACAACTTAATTTAGTACAAAAATCTCTACTCATATAGCTTCTATCCGCACCCGAATCAAATAAAACGTAAGCAGATTTATTGTCAATAAGAAACGTACCCGTAACAAGCTCCGGGTCTTCCTGTGCCTGTGCCGCATTAATATTGAAAACTCTTCCGTGGCCTTGTCCATTCGTATTCTCCTGGTTCGGGAAATTTCTAATAATGTGGCCTGGTTTTCCACATTTATAACAAACTACATTGGCATAACTTGCTCCGACACTACTTGCTCCGCCATTACTAGTTCTGACACCATTTGTTCCTTTCGTTCTGTTAACCCCTGGTCCGTAGACCTCACACTTCGCCGCGCTATGACCATTTCTTTTACACTTGTTGCAAAATTTGGTGCAGAACCCCTAGTGATACTTTTCACACCTTTGGCATAGCTGCTTCTGATTGCTGTTGTTGTTGCGGTTGTTATTGTTGTTGGAATGATTGTTGTAGTTGTTGTTGTTGTTGTTGTTGTTTTGCCGTTTGTTGTAGTTGCGATTGATGTTGTGATTGTTGGGATAGTTGTTGTTGTTTTGGTGACTCTTATCACCGTTTTCCTCCCACTTTCTTTTGACTTGCTTCACATTAGCCTCTTCAGCAGCCTGTTATTTAATTCTTTCCTCAATCTGGTTCACTAGTTTGTGAGCCATTCTACATGCCTGTTGTATGGAGGCGGGCTCGTGTGAACTTATATCTTCTTGGATTCTTTTCAGTAATCCTTTCACAAACGCGTCGATCTTCTCTTCCTCATCTTCGAACGCTCTTGGACACAATAGGCACAATTCTGTGAATCGTCTTTCGTACGTGGTAATATCAAATCCTTGGGTTCGTAACCCTCTAAGTTCTGTCTTGAGCTTATTGACCTCAGTTCTGGGACGGTACTTCTCATTCATCAAGTGCTTGAATGCTGACCACGTTAGTGCGTAAGCATCATCTTGTCCCACTTGCTCTAGATAGGTATTCCACCATGTTAACGCAGTACCTGTGAAGGTATGCGTAGCGTACTTCACTTTATCCTCTTCAGTACACTTACTTATGGCAAACACCGATTCAACCTTCTCGGTCCACCGTTTCAATCCGATCGGTCCTTCGGTTCCATCAAATTCCAAAGGTTTGCAGGCAGTGAATTCTTTGTAGGTGCATCCTACACGATTTCTTGCGCCGTTAGCTGCATTGCTAGATTTGGAGTTATTGTTGGTATGTAGCGCAGCCTGTACTGCGGCTATGTTTGCAGCAAGAAAGGTACGAAATTCCTCTTCGCTCATATTCATGGTTTGTCGAGTAGTCGGTGCCATTTCCTTCAAATAGTCAAATGAAACAAGTTAATCATACAGAATATTAAGAGTAGTCAATAGTATCTCGTAGCATAATATGAACTCATTTATAAAAGCTTTTTCTTTATATTAGCGTTTTATAAGTTAAATTCGGGTAGTACCTACCCGTTAAGTTCATACTTAGTAGCTAATATACAATTCAACTACTACAATTCTATATGAAAAACTAATTATAATAATATTTCGCGTTCAAACTTTTACACAATATTTTACAAACTTACAATACCGCTTATTTTACATATAGCATGAAATATAGCACACAATAACTTTGATACAAGATAGTTGTGAAGATAATTCTAGCTAGTACACAAGTTGTTCAGTAAAGGCAATAAAGACACGTAATTCATACGTCCAGAAACAAGTCATGCATTCTGGTTTTACTAGGACTACTTCCCATCCTTGGTCTTGTGGAACATAACCGTTATGTCCGTTGATAAGACAGCGTGTTGTAACGTCGTCAAAGGGATGAGGGTTACGTAATATCCAACAGTCCCGTAACAATCTAAAAACCTCATTTCTTACCCCAATTACCGACTCCGTCACTTGTGGGAACGTTTTGTTTAATAGTTGTAGCCCGATGTTCTTGTTCTCACTTTGGTGAGAAGCGAACATTACTAACCCGTAAGCATAACATGCTTCTTTATGTTGCATGTTAGCCGCTTTTTCTAAATCACGAAGTCCTATATTCGGATATATTGAGTCAAAATAATTTCTTAGCCCATTGCGTAAAATAGCATTTGGGTTCCCCGCAATATATGCGTCAAAGTAAACACATTAACTTATGGATTTCCCAATGTGATATCCCCCATCTTTCGAACGAAAGCCTTTTATAAACCAAGGCATTCTTGGAACGTTCTTCGAATGTCTTACAAACTGATCTCGCCTTAAATAGTTGTGCCGAGGAATTCTGACCGACTCTAGACAAGATTTCATCAATCATGTCTCCGGGTAGGTCTCTTAAAATATTGGGTTGTCTATCCATTTTGTGTTTATATACTGTAAAATAGACAAGAGTTAGATTCATAAAAAAAATACTTATTAATATAAGAAATTTTTACATATATCATAAAGCATAAGCACACTATATTACATATATTACACCACACGAATACAACTATCTTATTCCGACTCGCTCGTTTCTTCTTCTTCGGTTTTGGTTCGTTTTGACAAGTTTCTAGGGATATATGATGTTCCCCTAATACGAGCTGTCGTTTTCCACATTGGTTTAGAAAAACCTGGTGGTTTAGAGGTTCCCGGGTTATTGTCACAACTTAAGAAATACAGGTGTTGACGATACATATAAAGTTCATCGGATTTGGAATCAAATTTCTCTATTTTTATGCCCTTTCCCTTATTGTTCTCTTTTTACTTATTAAATTGTGTTGGGGTAATTTCTATAACATCATCGGAATCCTTGTCGGGATCCGATTCATCGGAGAATTGGTAATCCTCCCAATACTTTGCTTCCTTGGCGGAAACACCATTGACCATAATTAACTTTGGTCGGTTGGTTGAGGATTTTCTTCTACTTAACCGTTTTATTATTTCCCCCACTGGTTCTATTTCTTCTTCCGGTTCTGATTCTTCTTCCGGTTCCGATTCTTCTTCCGGTTCCAACTCTTCTTCCGGTTCCTCTGCGGGAACTTGTGAATCAGTCCACGAATCATTCCAATTTACATTTGACTCTTCATTATTATTAGGTGAGTCAATGGGACTTGTTCTAGAGGTAGACATCTATCACATAATATCAAACACGTTAAGAGATTAACATATCACATAATATTCACATGTTAAAAATATATAGTTTCCAACAAAATTTGTTAAGCAATCATTTTTCAAGTAAACACGGTCGAAGTCCAGACTCACTAATGCATCCTAACAAACTCGATAAGACACACTAATGCAAAATTCTGGTTCTCTAAGACCAACGCTCGGATACCAACTGAAATGTCCCGTTCTTATTGATTAAAAAACGTTCCATATTAATTGATTTCGTTGCAAGGTTTTGACCTCTATATGAGACGTTTTTCAAAGACTGCATTCATTTTAAAACAAACCATAACCTTTATTTCATTAATAAAGGTTTAAAAAGATTTACATAGATTATCAAATAATGATAATCTAAAATATCCTGTTTACACACGACTATTACATAATGGTTTACAATACAAATATGTTATAATGAAATAAGTTTCTTGAATGCAGTTTTTACACAATATCATACAAGCATGGACTCCAAATATTTTCCTTATTTAAGTATGCGACAGCGGAAGCTCTTAATAATCATCTGAGAATAAACATGCTTAAAACGTCAACAAAAATGTTGGTGAGTTATAGGTTTAACCTATATATATCAAATCGTAACAATACACCACAAGATTTCATATTTCAATATACATCTCATACATAGAGATAAAAATCATTCATATGGTGAACACCTGGTAACCGACATTAACAAGATGCATATATAAGAATATCCCCATCATTCCGGGACACCCTTCGGATATGATATAAATTTCAAAGTACTAAAGCATCCGGTACTTTGGATGGGGTTTGTTAAGCCCAATAGATCTATCTTTAGGATTCGCGTCAATTAGGGTGTCTGTTCCCTAATTCTTAGATTACCAGACTTAATAAAAAGGGGCATATTCGATTTCGATAATTCAACCATAGAATGTAGTTTCACGTACTTGTGTCTATTTTGTAAATCATTTATAAAACCTGCATGTATTCTCATCCCAAAAATATTAGATTTTAAAAGTGGGACTATAACTCACTTTCACATATTTTTACTTCGTCGGGAAGTAAGACTTGGCCACTGGTCGATTCACGAACCTATAACAAATATGTACATATATATCAAAGTATGTTCAAAATATATTTACAACACTTTTAATACATTTTGATGTGTTAAGTTTATTAAGTCAGATGTCCTCGTTAGTAACCTACAACTAGTTGTCCAAAGTTAGATGTACAGAAATAAATCGATATATATTATCTTGAATCAATCCACGACCCAGTGTATATACATCTCAGGCTAGATCACAACTCAAAGTATATATATTTTTGGAATCAACCTCAACCCTGTATAGCTAACTCCAACATTACTGCATATAGAGTGTCTATGGTTGTTCCAAATAATATATATACATGGATCGATATGATATGTCAAAACATTAGCATACGTGTCTATGGTATCCCAAGATTACATAATATATTAAAATACATGTATAATACAATATAAGTTAGCTAGGATATGATTTGTATAGAATTGTTAATATTTCCTGTAGCTACAAAAATAAAAAATATCCAATCTTGTTTTACCCATAACTTCTTCATTTTAAATCCGTTTTGAGTGAATCAAATTGCTATGGTTTCATATTGAACTCTATTTTATGAATATGAACAGAGAAAATATAGGTTTATAGTTGGAAATATAAGTTACAAGTCGTTTTTGTAAGAGGTAGTCATTTCAGTCGAAAGAACGACGTCTTGATGACCATTTTGAAAAACATACTTCCACTTTGAGTTTAACCATGATTTTTGGATATAGTTTCATGTTTATAAGAAAAATCATTTTCCCAGAAGAACAACTTTTAAATCAAAGTTTGTCATAGTTTTTAATTATCAAACCCAAAACAGCCCGCGGTGTTACTACGACGGCGTATGTCCAGTTTTACGGTGTTTTTTCGTGTTTCCAGGTTTTAAATCATTAAGTTAGCATATCATATAGATATAGAACATGTGTTTAGTTGATTTTAAAAGTTAAGTTAGAAGGATTAACTTTTATTTGCGAACAAGTTTAGAATTAACTAAACTATGTTCTAGTGATTTCAAGTTTAAACCTTCGAATAAGATAGCTTTATATGTATGAATCGAATGATGTTATGAACATCATTACTACCTCAAGTTTTGTGGATAAACCTACTGGAAAAGAGACAAATGGATCTAGCTTCAAAGGATCTTGGATGGCTTGAAAGTTCTTGAAGTAGAATCATGACACGAAAACAAGTTCAAGTAAGATTTCCACTCGAAATAAGATTGTTATAGTTATAGAAATTGAATCAAAGTTTGAATACGAGTATTACCTTATATTAGAAAGATATATTACTGTAAATAAGAAAGATTTCTTGAGGTTGGATGATCACTCTACAAGATTGGAAGTAAGCTAGCAAACTTGGAAGTATTCTTGATTTTATGAAACTAGAACTTGTAGAATTTATGAAGAACACTTAGAACTTGAAGATAGAACTTGAGAGAGATCAATTAGATGAAGAAAATTGAAGAATGAAAGTGTTTGTAGATGTTTTTGGTCGTTGGTGTATGGATTAGATATAAAGGATATGTAATTTTGTTTTCATGTAAATAAGTCATGAATGATTACTCATATTTTTGTAATTTTATGAGATATTTCATGCTAGTTGCCAAATGATGGTTCCCACATGTGTTAGGTGACTCACATGGGCTGCTAAGAGCTAATCATTGGTATGTATATACCAATAGTACATACATCTAAAAGCTGTGTATTGTACGAGTACGAATACGGGTGCATACGAGTAGAATTGTTGATGAAACTGAACGAGGATGTAATTGTAAGCATTTTTGTTAAGTAGAAGTATTTTGATAAGTGTCTTAAAGTCTTTCAAAAGTGTATGAATACATATTAAAACACTACATGTATATACATTTTAACTGAGTCGTTAAATCATCGTTAGTCGTTACATGTAAGTGTTGTTTTGAAACCTTTAGGTTAACGATCTTGTTAAATGTTGTTAACCCAATATTTATAATATCAAATGAGATTTTAAATTATTATATTATCATGATATTATGATATACGAATATCTCTTAATATGATATATATATATATATATATATATATATATATATATATATATATATATATATATATATATATATATATATATATACATTAAATGTCGTTACAACGATAATCGTTACATATATGTCTCGTTTCAAAATCATTAAGTTAGTAGTCTTGTTTTTACAAATGAAGTTCATTGTTAATATACTTAATGATATGTTTACTTATCATAATATAATGTTAACTATATATATAACCATATATATGTCATCATATAGTTTTTACAAGTTTTAACGTTCGTGAATCACTGGTCAACTTGGGTGGTCAATTGTCTATATGAAACCTATTTCAATTAATTAAGTCTTAACAAGTTTGATTACTTAACATGTTGGAAACACTTAATCATGTAAATAACAATTTCATTTAATATATATATATAAACATGGAAAAGTTCGGGTCACTACATTTCATTCTCGAGAACTACACAAAAACAGAATATCTAACTCTAACAGAAATACATATTACCCTAAAAAGATTCGAATCTTTCCACACTTAGTTAGCTGTGGTATCGAAATTGTGATTAACTTCATCTTCAACTTCCATTGGACTATCTATGTAATGTTTAACTCTGTGACCATTAACTTTAAATTCAATCCCATTTGAATTTATTAATTCTACTGTTCCGTACGGGAAAACTCTTTTGACTATGAATGGTCCAGACCATCTTGATTTCAATTTTCCAGGAAATAGCTTGAATTGTGAATTGAAAAGAAGAACTCTGTCTCCTTCCTTAAATTCTTTTGAACTTCTGATTCTTTTATCATGCCATTTCTTCGTTCTTTCCTTATAGATTAACGAATTTTCATATGCTTCATGTCTTAATTCTTCTAATTCATTTAATTGACTTAATCGTAAACGTCCGGCTTCATGTAAATCAAGATTACATGTCTTCAAAGCCCAAAATGCTTTGTGCTCAATTTCTACTGGAAGATGACATGCTTTTCGTAAACGAGTTTAAAAGGTGTAGTTCCAATTGAAGTTTTGTAGGCTGTTCTAAAAGCCCAGAGTGCAACTTCCAATTTTATGGACCATTCCTTTGGATTTGATCCTACGGTTTTCTCTAGAATACGTTTTAAAGCTCGGTTGGTATTTTCAACTTGTCCACTTGTTTGTGGATGATAAGCAGTTGAGATTTTATGAGTTACTCCATATCTTTTGAGAACTTTCTCAAGTTGATTATTACAAAAATGAGTACCCCGATCACTTATTAAAGCTTTCGGTGTTCCAAACCTTGCAAAAAGACGTTTTAAAAAGTTGACTACAACTCGTGCATCGTTAGTTGGGAGAGCTTGTGCTTCCGCCCATTTAGATACATAATCAATGGCAACGAGAATATAGAGATTATTATGAGATTTTGGAAATGGTCCCATAAAGTCAATACCCCAAATGTCAAATACTTCACATACTTGAATGACATTTTGTGGCATTTCATCACGTTGACTTATTTTTCCGGCCCTTTGACAAGCATCACAGGATTTGCAAAGAAGGTGTGCGTCTTTGAAAATTTTAGGCCAATAGAATTCAGCGTCATAGACTTTTCTTGCTGTGAGTTGATGCCCATAATGCCCTCCTGTTGGTCCTGTGTGACAATGGTTTAAGATTTGACTGGCTTCATCCCCGAATACACATCGGCGGATTATTCCATCAGGACAACTTTTAAACAAATGTGGATCTTCCCAGAAATAGTGTTTTATATCACTAAAGAATTTCTTTCATTTTTGGTACGACAACCCTTTTTCAAGGAATCCACATACTAAGTAGTTTGCATAGTCTGCAAACCATGGAATTTTATTATAATCTATCTTCAATAGATATTCAACAGGAAAGTTATCTTGTATGGCTGATTCATTTAGAACTTCTAATTCGGGATTTTCAAGACGAGAAAGATGATCAGCGGCGAGATTTTCTGCTCCCTTTTTGTCTCAGATTTCAATATCAAACTCTTGTAAGAGTAAGATCCAACGGATTAATCGTGGTTTAGCATCTTGTTTCGAAAATAGATATCTAAGAGCAGAATGGTCGGTATAGACCACCGTTTTAGCTAGAACGAGATATGAACGAAATTTGTCAAAAGCAAAGACAATAGCAAGGAGTTCTTTTTCAGTAGTTGTGTAATTTGTTTGTGCTCCTTGTAACGTCTTACTAGCGTAATAAATAGGTTAAAATCATTTTTCAATCCTTTGTCCTAAAACGGCTCCCATTGCAAAATCACTTGCATCGCACATGAGTTCAAATGGTAGATTCCAATTTGGAGTTATCATGATCGGCGCATTAGTGAGTTTTTCTTTAAGAATATTAAAAGATTTGATGCATTCATCTGAAAAGATGAATGGAGCATCCTTTTCTAGGAGTTTATTCATAGGAGTGGCAATTTTAGAAAAATCTTTTATGAAACGTCAGTAAAAACCGCTATGCCCTAGAAAACTCCTAACTCCTCTAACATTGGTGGGATGTGGAAGTTTAACAATTACATCTACTTTAGCTCTATCCACTTCAATTCTTTCCTTTGAAATTTTATGACCAAGAACGATACCTTCTCTAACCATGAAATGGAATTTCTCCCAATTAAGAACTAGATTTGATTGTTCGCATCTAATAAGCATTCGTTCAAGATTAACTAGACATGATTCAAATGTATCACCGAAGACTGAAAAGTCATCCATGAAAACTTCCATGCATTCTTCTATCATGTTGTGAAAAATCGCCATCATGCACCTTTGAAAGGTTGCAGGGGCGTTGCAAAATCCAAATGGCATGCATTTGTAAGCAAAAGTACCATAAGGGCACGTGAATGTGGTTTTCTCTTGGTCCTCGGGTGCGATTGGAATTTGAAAGTATCCGGAAAAACCGTCAAGAAAACAATAGTAACTATTTCCGGCTAATCTTTTCAACATTTGATCAATGAAAGGTAAGGAAAAGTGATCTTTTCTGATGGCATCATTTAATTTTCTATAGTCAATACAATCACGCCATCCTGTTACAGTCCTAGTAGGAATAAGCTCATTTTTTCATTTGTGATGACAGTCATGCCACTCTTCTTAGACACACATTGAACTGGGCTTACCCATGGACTATCAGAGATTGGATAAATTAAACCTGCATCTAGCAGTTTAATAATTTCTTTCTTAACAATATCTTGCATATTAGGATTTAGTCTTCTTTGGCGTTGCACATACGTTTTATGACCTTCTTCCATAAGGATTTTATATGTGCAATACGAAGGACTTATACCTTTAATGTCATGAATCTTCCATGCAATAGCTAGTTTATGAGCTTTTAGCACAGAAATGAGTTGAGATTTTTCATTTTCAGTAAGAGAAAATGATATTATTACAGGTAATTCAGATTTACCATGTAAATAAGCATATTCCAAATGGTTTGGAAGTGGCTTTAACTCTAATGTTGGTGGTTCTTCTATCGATAATTTATATCGATATCTGTCTTCCTCTTTTAGCATTTGAAGTTCTTTTGTTGTTGGTTCATATTCATTAGCCATAAGTGTAGCTAACATTTCAGCTTCATCAATTGGTTCAGTTCCTTCTCCTAAAGAACATTCTCCTGTTCCTTGTAATTCTGGAAATTCTTCTAACAATTCTGCATGTGAATCTATAGTTTGAATATAATAACATGTATCATCTGCAGATTGCGGTTGTTGCATGGCTCTATCAATAGAAAAGGTAACACTCTCGTCCTCTATACTTAGGGTCAGTTTCTTACCGAATACGTCTATTATTGCTTTAGCCGTGTTTAAGAATAGTCTTCCTAATATGAGAGGAACTCGAGAATCTTCTTCCATGTCCAGAATAACAAAATCTACTAGAAATACTAAAGTACCAACTTTAACTAGCATGTTCTCCATTATCCCTCTAGGATATTTTACTGATCGATCGGCTAGTTGTATGCTTATTTGTGTTGGTTTCAATTCTCCAAGGTCTAGTTTAGCGTATAGTGAATACGGCATTAAATTTATACTAGCACCTAAATCTGCCAATGCTTCTATTGAACTAAGACTACCCAGAAAACATGGAATTGTGAAACTTCCTGGATCTGATAATTTTTCTGGTATCTTATTCAATAGCACTGCAGAACAATTAGCATTCATAGTAACAGCCGAGAGTTCTTCCATTTTCTTTCTATTTGTGATTAGATCTTTCAAGAATTTAGCATATCTAGGCATTCCTGAAATTACATCAATGAAAGGAAGATTTACATTTATTTGTTTAAACATATCCAAGAATTTGGATTGCTCGGCTTCAAGTCTTTCTTTTCTCATTTTACTCAGGTAAGGAAGTGGTGGTTGGTATGGTTTAACATAAGGCTTTGCTTTAATTGTGTTATCTTCATTAACCTTTTCAACTACCGGTTCTGTTTCCTTATCTTGCTCAGATTGTGGTTCTTGTGGAGTAGGAATAGAGTCATCAGAAATTTCAGGTATTTCAGGTGGTTTAAGTGTAATACCACTTTTTGTGGTAATGGCTTTAGCTGTTTCATTCTGGGGGTTAGCATTTGTATCGCTAGGTAGACTTCCCGATTTTCTTTCACCTATCAACCTTGCTAGGTTGCTTACTTCTTGTTCCAGATTTTGAATAGAAGCTTGTTGATTTCTAAATGCTTGAGCATTTTGTTCATTAGTTTGTTTCTGAGATGTGAAAAATTTAGTTTGAGATTCAACTAGCTTTGACATCATATCTTCTAAATTTGGCTTTTTATCATCGGTTTGTGGTGGTTTGTTTTGAAAAATAAGTCTTTGCTGATTGTAAGTATTGTTAGATACTTGTTGATTGCTAGGACCTTGTTGATTGTTGTATGGAACATTTCGGTTATAATTCTGATTTTGATTGTAGATTGGTCTTGGCGGTTGATAATTATTCTGATAATTATTTCCAGGCCTTTGGTTCATGTATGAAACATTCTCTCTTTGTTCCATTGTTTGTTCAATACTGAGACAATCTTTTGTCAAATGTGGTCCTCCACACTGCTCACAACTAATTCGAATTGAGTGAATATCTTTAGTCATTTTTTCCATTCGTCTCTCGACAGCATCTGTTTTTGCAGAAATGGAATCAAAGTCATGGCTAGAATCGGCTCTAGCCGCTTTAGATGATCTAACGATATCTTTTTCTTGGTGCCACTCATGTGAGTGGGAAGCAGTGTTATCAATAATTTTGTAAGCTTCAGTTGTGGTTGTCTTCATAATAGAACCACCAGCTGTTATGTCGATGTCTTTTCGTGTAGTGATGTCGCATCCTTGGTAGAATATTTGTACTATTTGATAAGTGTCTAAACCATGTTGCGGACATCCTCTCAATAACTTTCCAAATCTTGTCCATGCTTCATATAGAGTTTCATTTGGCTTCTGTGTGAACGTAACAATTTCTCCTTGAAGTCTCACGGCTTTAGATGCCGGAAAGAATTGTTTAAGAAATTTTTCAACTAAAACATCCCATGTATCAATCGCCCCTTCAGGTAACGATTCTAACCAATATTTGGCTTCTTCCTTTAAAGTCCAGGAAAATAACATGAGATAGATCTATTCATCTTCAACTTCTCTGATTTTAAATAGAGTACAGATCCTATTAAAGGTTCGAAGATGTTCGTTTGGATATTCCTTCGGCGCACCACTAAATTGGCATTGATTAGTTACCATGTGTAGAATTTGTCCTTTGATTTCATAATCTGGCGCATTAATATCTGTTTGAGTAATTGCGTGACCTTGGCCAGTGAGTTTAGCTCTCATTCGGTCTTCCATACTTAGAGGGTCCAGATTTTTCACTATTGAATTTGTTGAATCTGAATCACTAAGGGATTCTGACTTAATGGTTTCTTCCTCGAAAATCTCTGGATGAGTAATTTGTGATTTAGGAGGAATGATTAGTGGTTCAGGATCTCTGAATTATCCCTGAATATCCTCCGGATTCTCAATTGTGAGGTCGGGTTCAAAAAATGGATTATCGGAAATTTGAATTGGAGTACTTGGTCGACTGGATGACGATTCTAAAGAAAAATCAACGGCGACAATGTTGGCTAGATGTCTTGATCGAGTTACAGGTGGTGAACGTATAAAAGGTGGTGAACATTTTGCTCGGTGCATTCACTGAATATCCTATTAGTTATAAAAGATAAAAATTATATAAGTTATCAAATTAATAGACTTTTCTGATTTTTCCCACGTTTCGAATAGCCAATAGATGCAGCAGGTAGCCAGGACCCTTTAAATCGGAAGCCCACAACTCGCCACTAACAAATCCAACTATTACTACGAACCAGAAAATTTTGAATGTCTATCAATTTAACCGCTTAAAATAATTTCGTTTTTAAATTTTAGAGAAGAAATAGAAAAATCTATGTCCTAAAAACTAGAGCGTCGAGAAATAAGAAAGAAAAAGATCGCGTCGAAAAAGGTCGAAAAATAAAAGGTCGAAAAATAATAAAAAGAACGTAGCGCGTTGAAACTTAAAAGTCTAAAAACTAAGAATTAAAAGTTGCGTCTAAAGGTATTAAAGCTAAAAAGAAATACTATATTCAAAATGGCAATAACTTAAAAAGTACTAAAATTTTAAAACGGCGTCGCAAAATTCTAAAGCACCTAAATCTTAATCTAAAGAAAAAGCACTTAAAGGATTTTACGGCAAAGTCTAAAAATCTAGAAATAAAAATAACTACGGTAAATACTAAATTTAAAACTAAGTATGAACAAAAAATATACAATTTTTACGAATAAACGATTAAAAAGATACAATTTATAAAAAGATATAAAAAATGATAAAATTACTTATTTTTATAAAAATATTATTTTTATATTATTATTCTATAAAAGTATTAATTTATATAGTATTAAAACTTAAAAATACAAACTTAATTAAAACTTAAACTAAATATTAAATAAACTAAACCCTAATTAACTAATTATTTAATAATTATTATTATTATACGTAACCCTAATTCAGTCGTACTAGGATCAGACCTGTCAGATGTTACCATGCGGTCGCATGGGTTTTAAGCACTCAAGCCATGCGATCGCATGACTTGCAGTTTCAGATCAAATGCAGGTTCAGATTCGACAGGTTCTATCGTGTATTTTTTTTTTTTGTTTACTTTTTTTCTTTTTTTTTTAATTTTCTCTTTTTATTTTATAGAAAATGTTTTATAACTTAACTAAAACTTATATTTTAAATAAAAATTACTTATTAGTATTTTATAACTATATATATATATATATATATATATATATATATATATATATATATATATATATATATATATATATATATATATATATAATATTTTTGTATTTTTAATATTTAAAACTTATAAACATATATTTTTACAAAAATAACTTAAAAACTAAAATACTCTTTTTTTATAGCATTGCGCTTTCGGCGTTTAGGGTCCCCGGCAGCGGCGCCAAAAATACTTGATGTTTGCAGAGGTGTATACGAAATAGTTATATTTTTATTGCAAAATACTATTAAATATGATACAATTTACACAAGTTATTTATTTATTTATAGAGTGGATATACCTAAACTTTGCTACAACACTTATAGGCAGTGTACCTAATCGTACAGTAGTGTAGTTTTTAGTAAGTCCGGTTCGTCCACATGGAACTAGCCAAGTTTAACGCTATATTTTTAAAACTATATTTGTATATAAATATATATATATATATAAGTAGTATTATTATTAAAAAAGGGGGTTTTGCCATTTAATGACCGGTTTGTCAATTTTATGTCTTAAGTCGCAGTTAAAACCTAATGTAAAATATTAAAAATAAATATAACTTAATTTAAAGCGTAAAGTAAATAACGATAATTAAAGTGCGATAATTTAAAATGACGATAAAAGTGCGATAATTATAAAGTACGATAATTAAAAGTGCGATAAATAAAAAGTACGATAATTAAAAGTACGATAAATAAAATGACATTAAATAAAATTGCGATGAAATATGAAATAAAAGAATTATGCTTATTTAAACTTCCGTAATCATGATGTTTGACGTGTTGATTTTAGTTTATTACCATGGGTTAATTGTCCTTTGTCCTGAATTATTCAATATGTCCATCTGGTTTTTGTCCATACAGGTCCATCAGTCATAAATATAAAGTGCGAGTGTCCTCGCCAAATTATCCTTATATCTGAAGTCAAATATTCCAACTAATTGGGGACTTAAACTGTAACAAGGTCTCAATACTTTGTTTAATGAATACACCAGGATATCAACTGCATGTAGCCCAAGGTTTTAATACTTTGTTAACAATTACGCCAAGTGTCCTTGTACATAATTTACCCCTGTTTTAATGAGTCCATTGACTATTAATCCATCCCCGTGTCCGGTTAAATGAACGATTATTAGTATTTATAAATATCCCACCCATCATGTCCGATCGAGTATATATGGTTATTTATAGATACGTCAAATTGTAAATCTCTATATTAAATTAATGAACTATCATTCAATTAAACAAATATAAAGCCCATTAATAGCCCATAGTCTAATTTCCACAAGTGTCGTTCTTTTGTCCAAACCCTAATTATGGTACAAAGCCCAATTACCCCGTCTTTAATATTTTAGCCCAACATCATGATTACTTCAATTTAAATAAGCATAGTAATAACTTAGTTATGAGACATTAATTTAAAAAGGTTGAACATAACTTACAATAATTAATAATAGCATAGCGTTACACGGACAGAATTTCGACTTACACACTTACAACATTCGCTAACATACCCTTATTATTATTAATCTTAAATTAAAATTAAAATTAAAATTATAAATTATATATATATATATATATATATATATATATATATATATATATATATATATATATATATATATATATATATATATATATATATATATATATCTGTGAGAGAGAGAGATTGAAAAAGTGTCAGAAATTCGGCCAAAACACGCGAAATTTATAAGACCTGACCCAACTTTTGGGGCCATGCGATCGCATGGATTTTGTTCTTCCAGGCCATGCGATCGCATGGCCAGCTGGATCCAGCCCAAATTCTTTTGTTCACTAGTTTGCCGACGTTTTTAATATATAATATAATATATATATAATTTTAAGAATTAATTATATATTATATTATATTCATGTGCATAGTTGACTTGTAATTTTTAGTCCGTTGTGTCGCGCGTTGAGAGTTGACTCTGGTCCCGGTTCCGAATTTTCGAACGTCCTTTCGTACTATTTAATATCTTGTACTTTGCGTTTCGCGGCTCGTACTCTTGTAATTTCTAGACGTTTCTCATTAATAATTTGAACCACTTTGATTGTACTTTGTACTTTTTAGCTTTTTGGTCGTTTGCGTCTTCAAATCGTCGAATCTGTCTTTTGTCTTCACCTTTTATTATTTAAATGAATATCACTTGTAAGTAGAACAATTGCAACCAAAAGCTTGTCTTTCTTGAAGGATAATGCTATGAAATATATGTTCGTTTTTAGCATTATTAGGTACCTTACTACTATTGGACTGCTACATTTAAGTTTTCTATTCGGGCCGCCGGTTTCTTTTATTGGGTCCATGTCCCAAATTTTGTTGGGCCAAAACCCATCACACACACACACTTGTTTTAATTTTGATAATGATGAGGAGAATATAAGTCGAATCGCGTATGATACAAGATGGGAGTGATGATGCGTGAATCATGATTATGATAATTATGACTCACGATTTATTATGATGACGATATTGGTCACAATGATGATGATTATGTTAGAATGATAAAGGTGATTTCATGGTGATGAACGAGTACGCTGATAATGTATATTGATAATGATACAAGGTGATGAAACATAAAAGAAGTTATGGTGATAAGATGATTAGGGTATGATGATTCACAGACAAGGGTTAATAGAATTTAAGTACCATTTAAATCTGAAAAACAATAAGGAGATCATTGGTTTAGGTTGTTATCGGGTTAGCGGGAGGTCGCGAGTTCAAACCCGGACTTGGACATTTTTAAGGTCTACTTCTTTAAGGTAGTATTACTGTTACCATTACTATTATTATTATTGTATCATTATTAGTATTAATATAAGTATTATTATTATTATTAATATTATCATTTTATGAATTAATAAAACAAGTATCATTATTATTATTATCATTTTTATTATTAGTATTATTATTATTATTAGTATTATATTATTATTACTAGGTATTATGAATATTATTATTATTATTATTATTATTATTATTATTATTATTATTATTATTATCATCATCATCATCATTGTTACTTTTAAAATTAAAATTATTATTATTATTATTAAAATTATTATTATTATTACTATTATTATTATTATTATCATTATTTGTATTACTAATATTACCATTAGTATTATTATTACTATTACAACAAATATTATTTATGTAAAATATAATTATTACATATAACATAACTATATTAATATTTCTTTTTATTATTTATCTAAAGTATATAAAATAAATATAGTTAACTAAATTATTAATGAAACACATAATTAAAATAACAATTAAATCAATAATAATATATAAATTTGTTCGATTACCATTATATGTGTTAATATATATATAAATGATATAGGTTCGTGAATCTGAGGCCAACCTTGCATTGTTCAGTTCCGTTGTATGCATATTTTTACTACAAAATATCGTATCGTGAGTTTTATTTGCTCTCTTTTTAAATGCTTTTGCAATATATATTTTTGGGACTGAGAATACATGCGCTGTTTTATAAATGTTTGACGAAATAGACACAAGTACTCGAAAATTACATTCTATGGTTGGATTATCGAAATCGAATATCACCTCTTTTAGCTTGGTAGCCTAAGAATTAGGGAATATACACCCTAATTGACGCGAATCCTAAAGGTAGATCTACATGCACTAACACCCCCCATACTGAAAAATGGTATGCTTTAGTACTTCGAGTTTATATTACAGACGAGATTCTGTTTGGGGATATTCTATATGCATCCTGTTAGTTCGGTTATCAAGCGTTCACCATATGAATGATTTTTATACACTTGTGAGTGTAAGGTTATTTATGAAAAAAATGAAATCTTGTGGTCTATTAAAATTATGGAAATGATCAATTATGATAAACTAATGAACTCACCAACCTTTTGGTTGACACTTTTAAGCATGTTTATTCTCAGGTATTAAAGAAATTTTCCGCTGTACATTTTCTCGTTTTAAAGATATTACTTGGAGTCATTCATGGCATATTTCAAAAGACGTTGCATTCGAGTCGTTGATTTCAACAAGATTATTATTAATTCATTTATAGTTTGGATATATTATGAAATGGTATGCATACATATCAACTTTCGTTGTAATGAAAGTTTGTCTTTTACAAATGAATGCAATGTTTGTAAAACTTATCATATAGAGGTCAAATACCTCGCAATGAAACCAATTATTATGTAACGTTTATAATCGATATGAACGGGACATTTCATTATTGTAACCAATACATGTATCCACGAAAATTATCAATAAAATAACTCTCTTTGGTGGTCGAGGATTAAAGTAATCATTCGTGATTACATATAACCTCGTTAAATTCTCTTGTCTTTATCGTTTTTGCTAGTTTCTTCGTATACATCAACTATTTTCATTTATTGTAAGTGGGTTTGATAACCTAGGGTTATCAAGTTTTGTTAGGGCTCACGTGCTTTATTCCTAACAAGTGGTATCAAGAGCTTCTGTTCGGTTTCACGGGAACAATGGCGGAAAAGAGTGATGTGAAGATTGATAAGTTTGATGGGAATGATTTTAGCTTTTGGAAGATGCAAATTGAAGATGTGCTCGATCAAAAGAAGCTTTACCAACCGTTGAAGGGTGTTAAACCGGAAGAGATGACTCAAGGCGAGTGGGAGTTGTTGGATAGGCAAGCCCTAGGGGTTGTTCGACTTTCTCTGGCCAAGAACGTTGCTTACAACATCGTGGGTGAAACCACAACGGCGGGTGTACTTGCGGCTTTATCTAACATGTATGAAAGCCATCCGCTTTGAATAAAGTTTTCTTGATTCATCAATTGGTGAATGCTAGGATGATGGAGGGTTCCTCGGCGGCGGATCATGTTAACGAATTTAATTCGATTTTAACTCGTTTGAAGTTGGTGAATATTAAATTCGATGATGAGCTTGAGGCGTTGTTTTTGCTATCTTCATTGCCCGAGAGTTGGGCCGATGCGGTTACAGCGGTTAGTGGTTCTTTCAGAACTACTAAGTTAACTTTTGAAGGAATCCGGGATTTGATTCTTAGCGAAGGTATTCGTAGGAAAGATTCGAATGGAAGTTCGGGTTCGGTTCTAAGTGTTATTTGGGGAAGAGCTAGGTCAAGAATTCCGTTAAGGAGCAAGAACAAGGTGTGTTGGAATTGTCAACAAGTTGGTCACTATAAGTCAAAGTGCTCGAGTCTTAAGACGGGTGGGAGCGTATCGACTGTGGTGATCGATGATGCGTTGATGTGCCAAAAAGAGGTTCTTGATGAATCTTGGGTTTTAGATTCGGTGCCTCATATCATGCTATCCTTTACATGAACGAGATGGTGTACTTCAAGGAATACTCCGGTAAGGTTCGAGTTGCGAATGGGAGTATACTTGATATTGCGGGAAATGGTGATCTCATGGTTAGACACTTGAATTATGCTTGGATCTTGAGGAATGTACGGTTCATTCCAAAGCTCAAGAGTCGGTTGATTTCGGTTGGGCAATTGGATGACAATAATTGTCATGTCCTTTTTGGAGATCAAAAGTGGGTAGTGTTTAAGGGAGATTATGTGGTTGCTCGGGGATTTAAAAGGGGAACCATGCATATGGTTGAAGTTCCTAAAGAGGAATGACTAGGTGATTTTGTGGATGTCAAAAATTCTAGCATGCTAATGCTTTCCGGAATTGTTGAGGGATCTTGTTTGAGTGGGAGCTCAAAGGAAGTTGAAGCTAGTGAAAATTCGGGTCGAATTGGGTACACTAGAGCTTTCGGTACTTCGGGTAGATCTTCTACAATGGCAACTTTGTTGTGGTCAACCGAGGAAGATGAACAAGTGGTTTTCTTAAGAGTCATGGTTGATGATACATCCGTACAATGGGAGTTGGCTCGGGATGGAAAAACAGGTTTGTCAAAAGACGTGCGCACGTATGTGGTCGGTGTTCCAATGGTGAAAGCGAAGGCGGCTATGTGGAAGATCAAAGGTGTGATTGCGTTTTCACACGGCTGCCTTGATGGTGTTATCCACATGTTTGATCTACCGGCGGGTTTATTCTTTGTTGGAAAGTTGAATCAGGTGGATGATATTGTGTACGGGTGGATCGCTTGGGCGATGGGGTTAATTGGGTCGGGTCGGACTCAAACGATCCGTTATCTTCAAAACTAAGGAGGTATGTGTCATAGCCAAAGAGAGGTTCTTGTTTCCCAAGCTAGTAACAAAAGGATCGAATTATAGCTCAGCGGTATTTTTGGTGTCGAAAGACTTCACTTGCTCGAAGGTTATCAGGAGAAGTGCGGCGTGATTCGGGTGCAAATCCGGCGGTATCAAAAGGAGGTATAATTAGCGAGTCAAGTTGTTATTGTGGGATGATGATGATGTTGATGATGTTAGGTTAAGATGGATGTTGTTTAACATCTCTTCGAGTGGGAGATTGTTAGAGTGCGAAGCGAGTTAAATAAGAATTCGAAAAAGAATTCGGTGCAAGAGACAAGGCGCGTCGCGGCCTCTCCTAGGCGCGACGCGGCCTAGAGTGTGAACAGGGGTCAAGACGAAGAAAGTTACTGTTTTAGATTTTTCCTTGGAGGCGCGGCGCGGCTATCCCTGGCGCGGTGCGGCTTCGGTCTGACGGGGAAGTTTCCAAAAACGTGTTTTCTTGTTCCCAAAACTATTTCCTTGTTGAGTTTTGCCTATTTAAGCATCTTATTGTAACCCATACATGTATCTACGAAAATTATCAATAAAAGAACTCTCTTTGGTGGCCGAGGATTAAAGTAATCATTCGTGATTACATATAACCTCGTTGATTTCTCTTGTCTTTATCGTTTTTGCTAGTTTCTTCGTATACATCAACTATTTTCGTTTATTGTAAGTGGGTTTGATAACCTAGGGTTATCAAGTTTTGTTACGGCTCACGTGCTTTATTCCTAATACAAATCTCCTCAGGGGGTTTTCACTGATTTCGGTTGCCCAACAGGACGATTTGGTTTCCTCCGAAGCGTGAATGTGTCCAAATGATCTGCTGAGTGGTTCTATCCTCGTCAGTGATTAAAAAAATTGCCATTATAGAAATAATATTTTTTTAAGTAATTTGCTTACATTTCATGAATCATAAACCACAGTATGATCCTCGATGAAAATAGGAAACATATCGTTTAATGAAATGAACCGTGTCGTTTTATCGTGGACAATCTCAACCGTTGAAGATTAATCTATAGAATTCTTTAAATATGCATTGGTAAAATAAGATCGAATTTCACTTTGATACGACTTAGGGTGCGTTTGATAAAACTGAATAGTTAAGCGTTGAATGGTTCATAATCTGAATGATTTATAAGTGCTAGATGAGTTTGGTTTTAAATAACATAAGTTGTTTGATAATCACTTTAAATGAGCAATGTTAATGATGTTAAATTACCTTATTAACCTTTATATGAATTAAACACTGAAATATAGTTGTTTAACAAGTGTTCCTGATATAATTTAAAAATGATATTACATAAAATTTATGTGCTTAATGGTTAAGAGAGTATTTCAACTATGAATTATTCAGCACTGAATATCTGAACCATTCAGCATCATTTGTCATTCAGATGTCAGAACAAACGTGTTGAATGTTGAATGGTTCAATATTCCGCGCTAAATTATTCCATTAAGAGGTAAACAAACACATCCTTAATATCCAACCATATATGATGGATCACAAAATAAATAATTCAACAAGCTTGTTTTTTGTTTTTATATTATTATTTTTCTTTTGCATTTTTCAAACGATAGAATGTAAGGTTATTTTTAACACACATAAAAGTCTTATACAGTTCAATAACAAACAGTAAAAATTTAATATATAACTGTTATATACAATATGTGTTAACAGCATCTCAAAGAGTTATTGGTAAAAAATTCGTTTTTCTTAATACGTTAGTTTCTAAAAATTTAGGACCAACAATACTAATTAAAGAAGAGACTTAATAACGAATTACATAAAAAATAAAAGTTTTTTTGTTCAAGTTACTCATTAAAAATGAATATTTTATTAAAATGTAGATCATCTAACTAAATAATTCTGTCACCGGTTTTTACTATTTTACTGATCACACTAGAATGTATTACTAGTGAAGCTTAAACATGATACATCTTGTAAAGATATTAAAACGCCAACCATGATGATATTCGAATAATGATATGTATAACGTAATTTTTATTTTATCTTTTATTGAAGTAATATAAGCAAATGTATTACATTAATGCAAGATTATATGAATTTGATTTTGAAGTAAATTGCATTTAAAACCAAATGTATCTCTTCATGAACATTATTCTGTAAGCCCCACTAACCGTTAATCTCTAATAAAGCATAGCATCATAACAAACGGTTAGGTCACACCATCATATATTATATATGGTTATGATTATTTAGATTAAGAGTGTGTTTTGACTAATTATTGACTTTTCTAAAGAACCTAAATCTTATTAAGAATTTAATTAGTATTGCGATAATTAATAATTAATTTAATCTCATATGTTATATTAAAATATATATTGATGCTACACAAAATGACATAATTACATTACATGCATGTTGTTCATTTGTATTTCAAGGTTATTATTTAGTACATGTGCCTTGTACCAACTATATTTTAGTAACCATACCAAACTTAAACCTTAAGGTAATAATAAATATAAGAAACGCATAGTAATGATGCGGGGTTGGATACGGGCTCAAGTTTATGTGTATGTTTTAGGCTTAGATTTAATGATTTGTTTGTGATCATGCATATTTTAACCGTGGGGTTTAATATGCCTGCTCAATACATAAGGAGGGGTTTAAGGATCTTAGAACGTGGCTCTCCGGTCCGGCTACCGTGAATAACCCTGGCCGACATGATGATGTCGGCGGGGTGGCCAAGTGATTAAGTCCACCTCTGATAACGGTCGTCGATCAAGAGGCCCCAAATAAGGTCGTAGGTACTAGCTTACGAAAGACTAACCTGTTAACCTTGAAGAGATGCTGAATGATGCTGTTTTGCGTAATGTATCTCGTGTGCGATAGTTACGTAATATGCCGTGTCTGGTAAATGATGATTAGGGTTGTATTTATAGGCAAACCCTAATTCTAGAACCGTCCCAGATCACGTTAATCTCATCCATAACTGACTCCCCCGAATCACGGATATAATTATGGAAAAGATATTTACTTGACAGCTAAGCAACCGCCGTACCGGGAACAAAGGAATCAGATACAATCCGCATACCGCACACAAGCACACGCATACGCATACTATTAAGCGCCTGTATGCATATGAGGTGCGCATGCGGGTTACGGTATCATTATGTCCCCCCAGTTTGATGTTATATGGCGCGAGGCGTATGATATCAAACTATTAAGCGAAAGAAAAAACAAGAAAACGGCTAGCATTTAATATTCCGCGTGCGCCTCGATGCCATTAAATGCCTGTCACAATCACAGAAGCCCATTCGGCGGACATGACATAAAGTGACAGTGTGTCAGGCTGCCAACCACGCGCGTACATGTAATCATACCCAACTGGCATCCACGCGCATAAATAAAGTGCTGGCCGTCGATTGCGTAACACGTGTACAGCCACGATCACACCACTCCATCCCATGACTCCCAATCTTCCCTATAAATACCCCATTTTGCAGCTCATTTCCACTTTCCTGCTTCAAGCTTCCTCGTTACGCTGCCAATTTGAATTCCGATCAAAAATCAAACATTCCGGCCACCATTTAAAGGTTAGTATTCATCCGATTACTCCTAGAAAATGACTAAAGCTAACGAGACGTATGTAGATAGCGTAGAGTCTGTTATAGAGCAGAAGCACATAGATTACTTAGTGAAACAGTATCCTCCCTTAGCCAAGTACAATCCGGTGCCACCCCTACCCCATCAGCGTGCTCACGAGCCACCGGAGAAGAAAGTGGCCATCTATGAACATGCGTTCAAGCATGGTAACTTTAGGGTTCCTCCCTCTGACTTCTTCTTAGGCGTATTAGATCACTTCAGAGTGGGATTAGGGCAACTACACCCGTATGCCATAGGCAAAATAGTTCTGTTTGAAATGTGGTGCGCCGCAATCGACAGGGTACCGTTGGTTAAAGTTTTCTGTCATCTATACCGCCTAGCCAATCACCACAAATCCTGGTTCACCTTCTTCGCCCAAAAAAATTTCACCAAAACCACAAAGTCGAATGCGGGTAACTGGAAAGAAACTTTCTTTTTCATTGACCAAACTGCAGTTGGTACCGCTTTTCCGCAAACGCTTATATGGTGCGAGAAGGTGGAAAAGGATGTGAACAAAACCCCGGTCCATGATAACGAGGAAACAAAGCTGTTAGCGGAGTGCGCTAACGCACAGCTGGTGCACCGGTCATACGGGAACGTGATGTTGCGGCTAGGGAAGATATCCGCACACTGGCCATGGGAGGATGTGCGTCCAGCCATAGTCGGACCGGATGGAAAGGGTAGGAATAGTATAATCACGTACTAACAACAGTTTGCTATTTATGTGTTCTAACGCATGCGTGCATGTTTGCAGAGATGAAGATGAAGAGAGTACTGACTGCGGAGGAGATTGCGGGCATCGCCTTCCGCAAACAGAATGTGAACCAGCCGTTAGAGCAGGAGAAGACTGGCGAGAATGCACCTGCCACCTCCGGCAATAAGCGCAAGGCCGCCGAAGCCTCCCAATCCCAACAGAAGAAGAAGAAACTCACTCCCAAACAGAGGGAGGACAAGCGGAACGATAACTTCGTTCCCATCGAACCCCGTTCTGCGGATCTACCTCCCCCATCCTCTGGTAAGAGTTCAGCTCTCGCGCATACCGCACATTTAAGTTTGCATTTATATAACCACTTATTAACACGCAGGGCATGCGGAAGAAACTCATCACACCCCACCGCGGGTCAATCCGGACCTCGAAGCTACTGCCGAGTCAAAGGATAAGACGATACACCTGGACTCCGAGTCCACACCAACCCCGCCACACGGTAGCTTCCGATTGGCAAACCTGGCGTAGCTCACCCAGACATCGGCGGAAAACGCCGCAGAGCAGTCCGCCTTCCTTCAACAAATCTTCCCGGCTGAGTTCCGCAACCAACTAGCCGCACTGCCTTTTAATCAGGCGCTCAACGCCTTCGTCCAAAACGGCCTTGTCTTTTTTGGCATGGTTGCAGATCAAGCCCGCCGTTCGACTAACTTGTATCAAGTGGCCTTGCGGAAAGAAACAGAGCTAGGGCTGCTGCAAGCGGGGGTTGATCAGGTGAAGAAAGACAGGGACGCCGCAGAAGAAGCGCGCAAGGCGGTGGAGTTAACCGCGACGGAAACCAAAACTGCACTGATTGAAGAGAGAAAGAAAAACTGCGAGCTGGTTGGTGCGGTTGACCAGTCCAAGGGGGAGGCGGAGCGTCTGCGGGTGGAGCTGGAAAGGGTGACGAGGGAAAGGGATGACGCGGTAACCAACCGCGAGCTGGCAGAGGCGGATCTGGCGAAGCTGCGCACTGCACTCCCCACCATTGCGCAAAAGGTGATGGATTCTGGGCCAGTTACCTATAAGTTCAATGCCTATGTTGACGCGGTGAAAGACCACGAAGTCAACAAGGCAGTCTTAGAGGTGATTCAAGCCTGCAGCCTCACACCACCGTACCCTGACGCTGTGCAGAAGAAATTGAAGGAGGGTACGGCTGCGGCATTGCTGGAAGCGGAGAATGCTACCACCACCATTCCTATCCCTCTAATCGATGCGTTTGCGGCGGACCCAAACATGCCGATTGATGGGTTTCTCAAGGAGGATTTTTAGTTTTTGTGATGGTTTGCGCCGTAAGTCCTATGCTTAGGCAGGCAATTGTAAATGTATTTTTGAGCCCTAAGTCCCGTGTCGGGCAGGCATTTGAAACAATTACCACTTATGTAATAACGTAATTCAATGTATATGTATCTTACTGTTATGCATGCGTAGTTTGTTTGTTTATATATCGCGAATCAAAACAAAAGGTGAACCGCATGCCCATGCGCATAGTTAACCAAAACTCATGCGTATGCGGATATTACTGCGTAAAATAAACCAATACTTTAACAATTACCCTGTAATAATTTAGACTCGAAAGCTACTGCGTTATCGCTTTGTCATGTACTAGAGGTGCACTATAGCTGTATGGTAAGCAACGCAACTAAAAACAAGCCAATGTTTTTATGCTTTGAGTTCCTCAAGCAAACCAATGCGAGAGTAATTACGCACAAGCAAACCAATGCTTGTAATTTTTTAAGTCGACTTTGCAGCCATCTAGTCTGCGTGGCGCTTGGCTAGGGGAAAACCAATTCCCTTTGCCTGCCGTTAGCGTCTAGCCTTGTAACCAAACAGGCTTCTGCCGCACGGGGGCTAGAGGACACCCCTTAAGTAGGCAGGAACCTAATACAAAAAAGATTTAAACAACAAAAGTATGCGCGAGTAAATATTTAATTGGCATTAATCACAATTACAACCGCGACACATCCAAACGGACAGAAAATACATAGAAAAAATAATGTGCTACAATAAAGTGGAGTGATCAGGTCCACCTAGCTACATATAACATTTTTTCAATAACGTCGCATGCCAAGTGCGTTTCACAGGTTTTCCATCTAATGTCTCGAGATGGTACGCCCCGGTATTGTTTGCCTTCGCTACCCTGTATGGACCTTCCCAACGGGGGCCCAGTTTCCTAGTATCCTCCGCATGACTTGCGTCGTTCTGACGCCAAACCAAGTCACCGCACTTGTAAGAGCGCGAACGCACACGCTGATTATAGTACTTTGCAATTTTTTGCTTGTTATTTGCTTCGTTGACAGCCGCAGAGAGTCTGCGCTCTTCCAGCAAATTAAGATTTTCCCGCAAAGCTTCAGAGTTATTTTGCTCGTCTAAATTTTGTATGCGGAACGTTGGTACCCCAATTTCTGCGGGTACAACAGCTTCTGATCCATAGACCAAACTGAACGGGGTCTCACCAGTGCTTGCTTTGGGTGTTGTTCTATGCGCCCATAAAACCTTTGGTAGTTCATCCACCCAACCAACGCGACCATGACCCAACCTAGCTTTGATTCCAGCTACTATATCCCGGTTGGTGACTTCGCACTGGCCATTCGCCTGCGGATGCGCAACAGATGTAAAAGTTTGCTTAATATTAAGCTCCGCGCACCAGCTGCGAAAAGGGTCACCCGCGAACTGCGTACCGTTATCGCTAACAATTTCGTTTGGTATACCAAATCGACAGACGATGTCTTACCATACAAAATTTCGCACCCTTTTTCCTGAGATTGCTGCCAGCGGTCTCGCTTCGACCCACTTTGTGAAATAGTCAATTGCAACAATCAAGAATTTGATGTTTCCTCGGCCTTTTGGGAATGGTCCGACTATGTCGATTGCCCATTTGCAGAATGGCCACGGTGAGGAGACTGGTATCATCGGATGCGCAGGTGCTCTGCTAATAGGTGCATGTATTTGGCATGATTCACATTGCTTAACTATGCGCGCAGTATCCGCGTACATGGTGGGCCAATAATATCCTAGCCGCATTATTTTTGACACAATGGACCTGTGCCCCGAATGGAGTGCGCATGCACCTTCATGCACCTCGCGTACAACTTCCTCTGCCTCTTTCGGGCCAATGCACCTTAAGTGCGGTCCCAAATAATTCTTTCGATATAGGACGTCACCCTCAAGGGCATACAGCGGTGCCTTAACGCGGACTTTCTTTGCATCAGCGAAATCTGCAGGAAATGTGCCATCCCGCAGAAAAGCCACAATGGGCGTCATCCATGTTGAGCTTGATTCCTCAACTGGTGCCACTAAAGGCATCATAACAATGGATTTCGCATTGAGTTCTTCTATTAGAACTTTCTTCCCCATGTGATCAAAAGCCAAGGCAGCCAGTTTGCTTAGCGCATCCGCCTTCTTATTTTGCCCACGCATTACGTGGGAGATTTGAAAAGCTTCAAATTGGTCAGCGAGGTTGTGAACAAGCGATAGATATTGCTACATGGCTATGTCATGCGCTTCGAAATCTCCGCTGACCTGACTGCATACTAGCTTTGAATCCACATATGCGTGCAAAATTTTAACATTTAACCTATGCGCAATGCGCATACCTGCTAACAGAGCCTCATACTCTGCTTCGTTGTTCGTAACAGCAAAATTAAACCGCAGTGCATATGTATGCTCTTCGCCATCTGGGCCTGTTAAAATTATACCCGCACCTGCACCAGATGCGCTGCACGCACCATCGGTGTACAATTCCCATGGTGACAATGTTGGTGCAGGTGGATCCTGATGTTCTGCTGACGCCTCGACATCCGCAGGTAATTCTGCTAGGTAATCAGCAAGTATTTGACCCTTAACCGCACTGCGCGAAGAGAAATTTATTTCATGTTCACCTAATTCAACTGCCCACTTAGCCATTCGGCCAGAAATCTCAGGCTTGTATAACACCTGAAAGAAAAATGATTGCGTTAGTCAATGCGGTAACCCCGGTCATTGCCGCAAAGTAGGTGTTTACCAACCTGTTTAATTGGTTGATCAGTTAGAACCACGATTGGATGTGCTTGAAAATATCGGCGCAAACGCCGCGCCGTATGGACCAGCGCATATACAAGCTTTTCTATTGGTGAGTAGTTTACTTCGCTTGATGTCAGCGTCTTGCTTACGAAGTAGACCGGCATTTGCGTCTGAGAAAAACCTCAGTCGTTAAATTTCTGCGATATAAATAAAGCATGTAAATTAATGGATTACCTTTCCGCGATCCGCGATGAGGACTGAGCTGACAGCTTCCTTCGATGCCGCGAGGTACAGCGTTAGCGTTTCTCCTGATACTGGCGCAGTAAGTGTTGGTAATTCTGCAAGCACCTTTTTCATCTCCTGAAAGGCTGATTCTGCTTCCTGAGTCCATACGAAGTCTTTTTTCTTCAAACAATTTTTCAAAGTATTGAAGAATGGTAACTGTCGTTCTGCGGCTTTCGACAGAAACCGCGTGATAGCCGCAAGCTTCCCCGTTAGACTCTGCACATCTTTCTTTGTCTTCGGAGATGGCAAATTGTTAATGGCTTCAATCTTTTTGGGATTGGCCTTGATACCCCGCGCTGTCACCACATGACCTAAAAACTTGCCTTCCTCTTCCCCAAAACTACATTTAAGCGGGTTAAGCTTCATGTTGATCCTGCGCAGAGATGCAAACGTTTCTAGGATGTCCGTGAGCATGTCTTCTTCGGTGTTACTTTTAATTACCAAGTCGTCGACGTACGCTTCAAGATTTCTACCGATTTGGTGCTTGAATGCTGCGTCAATTACACGCTGATAGGTCGCGCCAGCATTCTTTAAACCGAAAGGCATCTTCGTGTAACAATAAATACCCTGCGGCGTATGAAAAGCAGTCTTGTCCTCATCTTCCGCAGCCATTAAGATTTGGTGATAACCCTTGTATGCGTCCAGAAAACACTTGTACCTAAATCCCGATAGTGATTCTACCTTCCGGTCTATCTCCGGGAGAGGGTAATTGTCCTTGGGACATGCCTTATTAATATCTTTGAAATCAATGCACATCCTCCAGTTACCGTCAGCCTTTTTTACCAATACAGGATTTGCAACCCATGTCTGATAACGCACTTCCCGCAGAATGCTTGCTTTGACAAGGTTGTCCACCTCTGCGCACAACCAATCACTGCGGTCTAGAGCCATATGCCGCTTCTTTTGCCTAACGGGTGTCAATGATGGATTAACATTTAACTTATGTTCCGCAATATCACGCGGAACCCCAGTCATGTCTGACTCACGCCACGCGAAAACATCTGCATTTGCGGACAAAATTCCATGCAATTTGGCCTTTGTTTCGGCTGACAAGCCTGCGCCGATTTTAATTCGCTTATCCGGATGCAAGAGATTTGCTATGACTGCACAATTTGCCAGTTGTTCTCCCACGCTAGGAGTGCTTATAGGCGCAACTGAGCCACACAACTCGGTTGTTTGATGTGACGCAACCGTGGCAACGCCTCCTACTGTGGGAAACTTGATCAAACCATGCACTACCGATGGTATGATGTTGAAACGTCGTATGAAGTTTCTCCCTAGCAGTGCGTTATATCGTGAAGTTGAACGAACCACATAAAAATCGACCAATTCATGCCTGATCATCTGCGGGTTCCTGTCATCCGCAAGCTCTACCATTAATTCTATTCGGCCTAGCGGCCACGAGTTTTCTCCGGAAAACCCTGATAGCGTAATATCAGGCTGGCGTAACTGCGCTTTGACTTCTACCGGAAGGAAACGATAACAATGCTCATACATAATATCGACACCGCTGCCAGTGTCAACATGCATGCGCTTAACCTGGATTCCGCAATCAGGGATGCGACACTTGATGATAATGGGCTCATTAATAGAATCAATTGACATTACAGGAGGGAAAGTGATTGGGAGAAGCTCCCAATCTTGGTGATCATTGTACCTTCTCCGCTGGCTGATTTTCTCTGCGTCAACCATGTTAATGGTTAAGTCGGCATTTTTCGCTTTGTTAACTTTCTGCCACGCGAAAGTCTTAGACTTCGAAGCCTCTTCTGCGGCCTTTCCCTTGTCCTTTTTAGGTGGTTTTAGATGATCCAATTTGCCCACGCGAAGCGCCTCCAGAACCCGTTCCATCAAGTTTTTACACCGATTGGTGTCGTGACCATAATCGTCATGAAATTCACAATACTTTGTTTTGTCCCGCTTACCAAATTTCGTAAGCGGAGTTGGGACCGCAAAGGTCGCGCACACCGGTTCGGTTGCCAAAATTTCTTTTGGCGTTTTGGACAAACTTTTAAGCAGCGCATAGTATTGATTATTGATGCCGCGTTGATTATTGTTTCGATAATTGCCACTTGATTTCCCTTTATCATTCCTGATGGGACCACCGCTAGGATACCTTCCACGAGAGTTGTTACCACGATTTTGATCGCGCGAACGATCATCATCATCCTTCCTCTCGTTGCGTGAGCTAGCTGTTGGAATGTCATTATCTTCGCCACTCCGCACATAGTCGTGGCATTCATTAAACGCCTCAGCATAAGTTGTTGGGACTGTATGGCGCAGACGCCTTACCAGTGTTGGATGACGTTCTGAGTTTATACCATGTATGAGTCCGGAAATCTGTTGCTCTGGTTTGAGATCTGGTATACGCAGGCACTCATTAGTATACCTTGTGAGAAATTCGCCCAAAGATTCCTTGGACTTCTGCACGATGTCATGGCATTCAATGTGAGTGCGATTGCGTGGTCTCTGATTCTGATATTGCAGCAAAAACTTTGTCCGCAGATCCATAAACCCGGCAATACTACCCGCCGGTAACTTATTAAACCACTCACGAGCAATACCCTGTAGTGTCATAGGAAATATCTGACACGCAACCGGATCCACCCAGCCTTGAGTGCGCATTGCGCCTTCGAAACGCTGTAAAAAATCATCTGGATCGGTCAGGCCATTGTAAGTACCCAACGTGCTAGGTATCTTTGGTGCTGATGGAAACGGGTATGCGGATATATGCGGAGGAAACTTGTCAAAGGTAGTCGGTAGCTCGAAGGGTGGTTTAACAGGATCCCCTTTCAAGTTTGCAAAGAAACGCTTCATCATGTCCTGAACAAAGTCAGGTTGTGAAAATAAGTGAACCATATCAGGAGGTGCGGCCTGCATGAATTGACTTGCAAGATTTGCCTGCCCTAGAACATTTTGCCAAGGTTGACCCTGCGTCTGCGGATATAACCAAGGCTGCTGCGTTGGAAAAGAGGGATAACTTGAAGACGCAGAGTACACAGGTGGCTGTAAAGGAAGCGAAACCTGTGGCGCAGATATCTGCGAAACTTGAGGATACACACTTAAAAGCCCAACTGTATGCGCTGTGCTTTGCTGCTGCGCTGTTATCGGTGCCCAATGAGAGTTTGCGTCTGGGATGACACCAAATCCCCAACTATTAAGTAACGTCTGCGCATCCGCAGGAGTTAAAAATTGTGAAACTGGGCGCGGTGGTTTCCAAGGTTGCAACGGTAAATGACGAATTCTGCTGAATGCTCTGCGTATGCAGAGGTATTGAAACAGTGGTACTGTAAATAGGTACCTGGCCGCAGCAAACCACATGCGGCCCCGTTGTTCCACCGCTAGTGCCTGCAAAGATTACCCTTGGATCCACTGACGAAAAGTCCAGCCGCGTGGTTGTGACTGGTGAGTTTGCTCTTGGACGTGTGACCCCGTCTGAATATATCGGCTTGTACCTCTGAAAAGGTTCGCCGGATATAGGTGGAGGGTATATCGTGTACCCCGCCTGAATAGCGGCCCCCGTAGTCATAACCGGTGTATGTTGACTACCAGACGGTGCGTTCTGAACATCTGTTTGGGTATATTCCGATGATTCCTCGGAAGTCATGATACTGTTAAAGAAAAAATTCAAAAATTTTGTAAATAACGAGTCATACAATTCAAAACCTTAAAAGAAAACGCAATTAAACAGTCTTGAATTAATTCGACTCTCAATGAAATCACCACTACTTGATCATGCATATATTTTCCGAGGGAAAATACATCCACAAACAACAATATGAGATGGGTTTTTTTAGGCGTCATCGTCGTTAACCTCCGGTCCGGTTACCGTGATAACCCGTACCCGAGATGATGATCTCGGGAGGGTGGCTAACGAATTTCCCGCATGTCGATAGTTGGAACCTAACGACGATAAGAGGGAGAAAAACCCTACAAGATCCGTAGGTAAAAACCCTAGATCGTGAGAGATCGTGTAGTCGCCGTAAAGAGGCATTTAGCGTGAGATGCGGAGAGCCGTATGCGATGGATGCCGAATGCGTTGCGGTGGAGGGGCGTGTGAACTTGATGTAGGTTTCCCCCCATATTTATAGATGGGAATTAGGGTTTAGATGACTTGTGGACTAAGTCAATCTTAAGCCCTAATTAATAAACCCTACGCCATCAAGTCCCCCAAGTTCGGTATGATATTTTTGCCAAGTATCGTATCGAACTTCTCATTATGCTGCGGAAAATAAGTTCACATGATCCTGCGCAAACAACTGTGCGTAAACCCGCGAACAGATGCGCGTAAAACCACATGCAGAGTGCGCGGGGAAACCGAGTGAACCACCATGCGTAAAACCGCATGAAAATTGCGTCTAAAGCTGCGGACACTGTGCGCAAAGCGCGCGAACAGTTACGCAGGCGCACGAACATCTGCGCGAAAGATACATGTACTTAAAACCGCATATAACGAATTAAAAGCTCAATAAGATAGATAAACCTTTGATACCCGCGTGATTGCGAGAGTATGAGACGTCATGTTGCGTCTCTCAACGAGAGCACCACTTGATCATGCATATATTTTCCGAGGGAAAATACATCCACAAACAACAATATGAGATGGGTTTTTTTAGGCGTCATCGTCGTTAACCTCCGGTCCGGTTACCGTGATAACCCGTACCCGAGATGATGATCTCGGGAGGGTGGCTAACGAATTGCCCGCCGGTCGATAGTTGGAACCTAACGACGACAAGAGGGAGAAAAACCCTACAAGATCCGTAGGTAAAAACCCTAGATCGTGAGAGATCGTGTAGTCGCCGTAAAGAGGCATTTAGCGTGAGATGCGGAGAGCCGTATGCGATGGATGCCGAATGCGTTGCGGTGGAGGGGCGTGTGAACTTGATGTAGGTTTCCCCCCATATTTATAGATGGGAATCAGGGTTTAGATGACTTGTGGACTAAGTCAATCTTAAGCCCTAATTAATAAACCCTACGCCATCAGTTTGTTTGTCATTTCTATTATACTTTCATTATTGCTCGCTTTGCAGTAGTCGTTCATAATGTTTAGAACGAACACAGTGAGAGTCAATGAGTTTTGGTCGTTTGTGACCAGATACTCCCACCACAGATCGTTATGATCTGCTCAATGTTGTTACACTGGAATCTCGGTTCTATTATATATACATATTAATATTTTTGCCAAAAAAAAAAAATATCTATATAAAGTTTGACATTTAATTTTTTTTTTTAATGGTAAATTTTATTAGACTTCTAACAAGAAACTATAAGTAAAAGGAGCAGAATAACAATTACAAAGACATAATCATCCAATTGTTTTAGGAAATATGATCTTTACATCTATTTAACTATTAGAGTCTTATATAAGAGGATTATGATGATATCTTATAAAAATCTTTCTCAAACGAAAAATATATATATAAAAAGAAAAATTCTAAGCTACTAATGATGATCCACTACAAATTGCTATTTTTTCAGGAGGTAGACGTGAAGCACGTTTACAGAAATATCTCCAAGCAAGAGCCCCAAAATGCAAGATTAAGTTTGAACTGTGGATATTTTATTTCTGTAATTAAATAAAAATATAAAACATCCAAACACTTGTAAAAAACCAAAAAAAAAAAACAAAAAACAAAAAAAAAAAACGTCCAAACACATACTATGTATTAGAGTGCTCCCAATGGAGTAGTTCCTCCCTTCTTAGTATTGGGTGCCACATCAGCACTTCCTTCCCAGGACTAAACACTCCCAACAGTGACACTCCTTCCTTCCATTTTTTTTCTTTCTAAAATTAAATTAAATACTTACTTAAATAAAACTAAAATTTTATTAAAATATTACAATAATAATTAAAATTAAAACATAGAGTTAAAAATAAAATTACATAAAAATTATAAATTATTCGTCTTCGTCATCGTGAACGTATGAAGGTCTTGCCTCATCTTGATTATTTGGATTATTGTCAGATCATGTCGAATTCGATAATTAGGTGGAAGACTAAATACATGTTCGATAAGCATATCTCGTGATAGTCGATGAATGCCAACATCTCTTATTTCCGCGTCCACCCGCATATGCGCTTCAACCCTTTTTTGGAATGTTCCTCGTGCACGTCGAATCGGACGATAATTCTCTTCAAGCCCACAAAATGCACGACCGTTGTCCTCGGTTATCATATTATTTAATATCACACATGTTAACATAATCCTTCAAATTTTGCGGATATAATACGGTCTTGTCGGATGTTGAACAATGGTTCATCGACCTTGTAGTATTCCAAATGCTCGTTTAATATCTTTTCTTGTCGATTCTTGATACTTTGTGAATTTTGCTTGTTTTTGATCAATCGGATTTCTGAACGACTTAACTAGTGTGGATCATTCCGAGTAAATTTCATCCGCCAAATAATAACCCTTATTAAACGTACACCCGTAAACGCTACACAGTGGAGCTTCATCAACTAATAAGTCGCTAAAGAAATCATATTGATTAAGTACATTGATATCATTATTTGATTCCGCAGTACCAAAATAAGTGTGCCAAAACCATCCATCATACAACGCTACCGCTTCAAGCATAATTAACGGGTAACCATGGTCACCTCGTGTATAATGACCCTTCCAACGTGCCGGACAATTTCTTCATCTCCAATGCATACAATCGATGCTTCCTTACATTACCGGTAACCCATGTATTTGAGCATGTTTTACAGTCAAACGTTGCACATCTTGTGCAGTTGGTTTTCTCAAATATTCGATTGCGTACAAGTGAAAAACACATTTGCAAAATTTTTTTAAACAATCAGTTGAGGTTTGTTCACCCATATGCAAATACTCATCAAAAAGATCGGCCGACGCATCATAAGCTAGTTGACGTATGGCAGATGTTACTTTTGGAACAATATTAAAACCAAGTAATCCGGTAGCATCACGTCTTTAACGAAAATAAGTAAAATACTCGGGAATCGGAATTTGAGAAAAATTCAATATACCTTGACATATACGAAGAAACATATGTTTGCGTAACATTTACGAAAATAATCTTCTGGAAACGTACAAGTGTCGGAAAAATAATCATTCCATAAAGCTTTTGTGCGACATTCACGATCTCTATTTAAATATCTTCTAGGTGCTCTTGGTAGGGGTTCAACTTCTTCATTATCGTTTAACTCATCCAATTAATCAAGTGCTTCGAGTGATCAATTATTAGTGGTATTCATGATCGTTAATACCACGTTTAGATCGGGATCGGAATTTGAGTTATTTGGATTCATTTAATTTTGGAAAAAGATTGATAACTTGAGATGATAATTTGATATTGTATAAGAAAAGATTGATGAATGAATGAATTAAAAGCGAGAAATGAATGTTGTATATATAGAGTGAAAAAGAAAAGAAACAAAAAATTTAAAACTAGCCATTAAAGAGCCGTTTGATTTTTTTTTTTTTTCTAACGTGTCAAAACCCCACCTTTTTGCCATCCTAAAATCTGATCAAAAAACACGAAACCAGAGACGATGACCTGGGCGGATTGGGCGGAGGCTTGGGCGGCCTACTGCCATCGGCGCCCAGGTAGACGCTAGGCTGGACGGCCCCAAGGACCTCACGATGAGAGCACTCTTACATAGCCTCGAAATATAATTACTCCGTATTCATTTGGTTATCATATTTCATTGACATCGTATTACATATGTACGAGGTTAATTTGTTTCACAAAAAGAAAAAAACAATCTTAAATTCAACATGATAAACTTCGAAGCCCAAAAAACAAGTTTGGATAAAAAGCCCAAGCATCATAGAGCTACCCACAACTCAAATTAGCATGTTTAAAGCCAACACAACCCCACAGGCCACAACCCAAACTACCAAAAAATGTGATCAAAACTACTATTATTAAAGTTAAGAATAATCAAACATCACTTGTTACATCTATATTCTTTTTGAATCTGTAAAAAAAAAACACATTATCAAGATCCAAAAAACAATGAACAACATTCACAAAACTAGAATTCATTCATATGACAACCAAAACATGCTCGTAATTTGGAACGAAACGTTATGAATACTCACATAATAACAAAATGTTATGGATCACTTGTACCAATTCGAAGGTAAGTAAGCATGAACCGCGTAACCACTCTTCCAATGACTCAATCGCACAACTTCCTTAACCGCCCAAAACGACACAATCATCGCACTAATCATCGCTCCCCTTTGAATCATCGAATCATTAATCTTAACAACGAACCGTGTAACAAACACCAATAACAACCCGACAAGTGTAAACAAAAATCCAACACACATACCCTCGGCCCCAAATTGCATTCCATTCCCTTTATAGAAAAAAACCACTTTATTCGAATCCTTTCTATCGATAACAAACAAAGGTATCTTACGAATTAAAATAAACATAAAACCCGAAATGCTAAAGAAATAAATAAATAAAGTCCCTGACAACCAAAGATTTTTATTATGAAAAATAGTTTCACCAGATATCACCTTTTTAATCATAAAAGGTGTCCGTAATAAAATTACCCCAATTATAAACCCTAAATGTGTTTTTGATAAAGTAGGGGGACGATGAATTCGACCAATCGATAAATCAACTTTCGATTCGATAAAAGTGACCATTGCATCAGCTAAATCGGAATAATCTCCGACGTTAAACTGAATTGATTCAGATTTTAAATCATGAACATTAGGTGGAACGATACGAATGTTAGGCAATGCGTTTACACCGAATTTCAAAAACAGTTTTTCAGATTCACTAAATTCGATCTCGCAGAAGAATAATTTGATGACAAATGAGGTGTTTTTGTTGTTGATGATGAATGAATTTGAAATTAAAGCGAATTCCGATTTGATTGATTTGAGATTTGATTCAGGTTGATTATGGAGCTGAATTGCGTCGAAAAAGATGATTAAGTAAAAGGATCGAGCCTCGAGTTCGATGATTCGGTTAAGGATCGGTTCGTGTAAATGGATGATGCCGGAGGAGGAATGTGATCGGAGGGAAATGAGGTCGGAGGTTACGTCAGCGGTTGCGGTGGCGGAAGGTGGTGAGAGGAATATTAGTAGTTGTAATATGAGTGGAATTAGTGTGTGCTTTGGTGTAACTGAAATCGCCATTTTTGGATCTTAATTGTTAGGGTTTTGTTGTTGTCAAGATGAAGAGAGTGAGTTTTGTGTTTGCATGATTATCTTTTATATACGGGGTATATATTTAGTTAAATAGATATTGCCACGACAGCATTGCATGTTTATGGTGTATATTTATGAATGAATATGAATATGTTATGTTGCCCAGTTAAAGCCCAAATATTTTCAAGAATGGGCCCAACCTAAACATTTCTGTTCATCAGGCCCAAAACCGCCACTAAACCACTTATACACTTTGAAAGCTGATCTTCACACACCACTTTTTTATCCATCTGCATTTAATTTACTATTACTCCCTAGATTAATTTAGGAGTATAACTATGAATTTATGACACAAAAGTGTAGATGAATCAAAAAGTGGTGTGTAAGGATCACCTCCCGTAAACTTTTATATAAAAAAGATATTTTTAATGACAACTCTTCATACTGCACTTTTTTCTTTAACACCGGTTTGGGATCACCTAGGGGGACTAAACCACTCACGCGATCATCTCCCGCAGTTGAATAAACTGCCACCAACTGCTGCCTTGGAGGAAATCAGAGACACATATAATAAAGAAGTGGATCCCACGTGAGCTATAGCAATAAATATCAATAATGTAATGTATTAAGTGTGTAGGCCATGTAGGCCATAGTCATAAATACGTGTAATAAGTGTGTAGGTCATATCGGCCATAGGAACCAATAACGTAGTCAAATGTGTACATTGTGTGTTTAAAGAAGTCTAGTGCTCGAGCCATAGAAGTCATGTCTTAAAGAATAACTATAGTGCATGGATTCAAGGGCATCTGTAAATAGTGTCAAAGCTCCTCTATGTAAGGAGACCTCAGTTATAATGTTTGAATCAGGTTGTATTTGATAATAAACCTCATTGGTTTTCTCTGTTGAGTCTTTTAAATTCTGAATAGCAGAGCTATCGTCGTTGAGTTCTAACTGATTCTGAATAGCGACATCTATCCCTATAGTAGACACTTCATTCATTATATATTCATACCACTCCATAGTATTAATTCATATTCATAATTCATATTCAATACAGAATACAATTGTATTCAACCATAGTCCATATAATTAATTCCCTGCATATCATATTGAAACTCTCAAGCAATAATGAACTCTCACATTTCATATAATAAATTCCATGCAACATGTCGATTCTTTTATATATCATATTCATATTCATACAACAATTACTTATAATTGTCCAATAGTCACGACACTTTTACAAATTAGACTTCAATTCACAATTCCGCATCGTCGAAGTCAGAATACGTAAAGTAAGACGAGTCGAGTTTACCTCTATGTGTGCCGGGTACTAACGCCTACAAGAAAGTTGTGTTGACTCTAGGCCGTTCATGTTCTTCGGTACTGATTCTTCCATGAGTAGAGGAAGTTTTCATTGCTACTACTCCTAAAACCGGTATATCAAGTGCAGTGAAAGTTAAGGTGCATGGAACTGAGTTTGAGGTAAGTGTTCCTAAAGTTGGCTTATGGAGTAGTATTAAAATTAAAATTAGAGATAATCGTAATCTAGAATTAATGCGACAACATTTTACGTGATTTTTTAACTTATATGTGCTAACTATTAAGCAGGAGAAAAAACAAAATTAAGATGACAGCTGTGGGATTTGAACCCACGCCCTTTCGGACCAGAGCCTAAATCTGGCGCCTTAGACCACTCGGTCAAACTGTCTGATATGAATTTTACCACCTACTAAATATTACTCATCCCGTTGAACACAAGGTACTGATCATTCATACAAATTAATCATTTCAATTTTTTTTTTTTTTAAAACAATTTTCTAGACGACCTAAACTTAGGGATGACAATTAACATCCGTTCCGATAGATATCCGTTCAAATCGCTTAAATTGGATATTGACGATCTAAATGGATGAATATTGGATATGAATGTTTAATGAATCGAATATGAAAAACAATTTGTAATCCATGGATGAATTCAATTCACCGGAAATGATTAAATAAATGAACATATATTATAAATTTATCACTATAATTACTCTCAATTATATATAGTATTTTTATCTATTAATTTATACATAATCTTTTCGCCTTTTTATTGCAATACATTTCTAATATTTCTTATTTTTAATGGTGAAATATTTCGTTTGCATTTAACTAATATTTAAATCAATGTACCTTTACATGATCATATTATAATATGTATGTTGTTTATTTATTTACAGCGGATTGTTTATTTGTATATCTAGAGTTCTAGACAGACTAGTCAGGTACATCTAAGTTATACGTTACGACTTATTTTTTATATATAATTTTATAATAAGCTATGACTATTAAAAGTATTAAAATATATAAAAAGATTATCTAACGACGAATTATCCAATTGATATGCATTAACCTGACGGATTAATCGGATATGGATGGATGAATTGCAATTAAATGGATATGGATCAAAATTTAGTTAATGAATATGGATGTGATATGGCAATTCAATTCGTATTCGATTAATTGTCATTCCTACCTAAACTCGTATATTTTATGATGTACATCAAATCAACTTATAAACTTATTAGAAAAATGTAAAAGAACATAAATACATCTCTTGCTTCTCGCTGCGAACGGCACTTTAGTGGAAGAGTAGAAGCGTTGGTCACTTTCGGTCAAGTTGCTTGATATATGACTATTTGTTCTTTTATCACGATGTGAACTTGTATGATCTACAAAATTATGTTTAAATATGAAAAATAAAATATAAATTTTGGTTATTTTCAAATGTTTAATTCCTCGACACGCGTTCATTGTTTGGTTACTCATGGGTGAGCGCCTCAAAACCCAAGATAAGCTAAGTGCGTGGGATATGCGTAGTGGGCCAGCTTTGTTGTGCTCTCTTTGCCGAATGGGGCCTGATTCCCATGGACATTTATTTTTTGCTTGTCCATATGCAGCTAAGGTATGGCGTCTTGTGAGACGTAACATGTTGGTTCAGGTTATGGGTGATTCATGGGGAGAGTTTGTGGCTAGTGCATGTACATGGCCTGCAAAGAGGACTGCTGCAGGTATTTCCTAAAAATTATTGTTTGCTGCGGCGGTGTATTTCATATGGTAAGAAAGGAACCTTCGTTGTTCAAGAAAGAGTTTAGATCTTTGAGTGTGCTCTAGTGGTAAAAATTGAGCTTTGTGTATTAGTTGTGTCATTTTGAAGATTCAAAGATACAAGCGATTTCTTTTTTTTTTTTTACTAAAAATTGAAATTTAAGAAATAATAACGATTCGATGATTGATTGAGTTATAAGTGCAACAGACATTGCCTAGTCTCTTTTAAATAGATCTTATGATCAAAACAATCAAATTACTCGATGAATAACCAGCAACTGCGTCTTCTTGCACCAAGAGCTTCATTAGATAATCGTCGCAGAGCAAGTTGAAGGAGAAACACGAGAAATTCCAATGAATCTTTCGAGGCCCGATGCAACGAAAACCAGTAGTTATATTTTATATTTTAAATTAAATCCCCCGTCAAATCTAATTCGACAATGGTGAAAAATGAGAGTATTAAACAAAGCCAGTATTTATATTATTAAAATTAAAACATTTCAATAAAAAGATGAACTCTCTAATCAGTATAACATTTGATTCAATTTTTATTGTTTTTATTCATCGTATAAATTTCTTTTTGTATAAATTATACGAAGAATGTATGTCTAAGAAAGTCAGCCAACAAGCCTTTTTTATAAGGAAGCACAAATAGTCATAGGCTCAACAAACACAAGTACTGTGGCCACAAATGGGACCTAAATGGCAATTATCAGGATTACATCCCAACTATGCCTAGCAGTAACACATTAAACTTATAATTTCAACAGAGTATGGTTATAACAGACACCAGACCACCTCATTTAGGACCAAAACTATAGATCCAGCTAGTCTACTAATCACCAAACAAACATCAGATTGTCTTTTAAGATATTTTTCTCTAGAAATTTGTGAACCATGTTTGTAAAGAGATGTCCGAAAACTGATTTTATATCCGCAAAATAACTTAATAGTCTTTACCCAAAAAAAATAACTTAAATACTATATTCAGCCTTTAGAAGCATATTTCAAAGTTCGCGAAGATAAAATGAGACATTATTTTATCTGATGTTTTTATTTTTTAAGAAAATAAAAAACAGTCTACATTAAAAACGTCGTCTGCAGACAAAGACCGTCTGCGGACACACAGACATAATACATAATAAGCTTTCACACCATGCCTTTTCTATGTACGTACATGTTTAAAATTTCATATGTACGTTCGTTATATTGGCATTCATATATGTCAACGTTACTGAAACATATGCATATAAGTATATACGCATATAAGTATATTTTTCACCTTAAAGATGTGCTAGATTTTGAAAACAACGCTGATAAGAAAAAACTTATGCGAAGAAAATAATCAGACTTGAAAAACACAAACAATTTATGATTAATCACCATGAGTTCAAGCATAAGGATCAACAAGATCAATCGTACGACAAACTTTTAACGAATATGAAACGGAAAAAAAGAAGCAACGAGAAGCAGAACGTCACTGAAATACAGCAGAAATTGCAACGGTAACACAATCAAAGCAAACACCATTTAAAAACCATGAATTTTAATGCGATCCTTCTTCACAATGCCAGCCTGTTTAATAAGAGATAAATACCACAATTAAAAGCACAATCTGCGAAAGGGTTCTGGTTAAATTTGAAGATTTTGTTTACCAAAAATAAAAGGATAACTAGAAGGGAAATGGGAAAACATTTTTAACGTCGCCCACACTGTTATCTGAACAACAATTGCTGTATACATAGATTAGAAGACCATTAGTAATGAAAAATAATGTGTTCCTAACCATAATTAATAGATTAAATTTTAAATATAAATGTACAAAAAGTTCTTTTGTCAAACAAATAAAAGTTGGCCGGTGCTGAACAACTACCCAACCCGCCCGTATTACCACCTCTACAAACTACACTAGCAGTGTGTGATGAATAGGAATAATCCTTACTTGAACAAGGAATGTTGAGACATTTTTCCTCTGATCACCTTGAAGTTGGATGACCTGCATTATCAGCACCAATTCATTAGCAAGACGTATTTACCAGTACAACTAAACATGCATCCAGTACAAGTGTACAACCATCAATAACTCGATTACTGTTTATAATAGCGTATATTTTAGCATAGATAAATTCTTCGGTCATTTTTCCATTTTTTATCGTTTACAAGAGATATTATATCCATCTAGTAAACTAATTACCACAATGTTTTTTAAAGGAGATGATAATCCACCAAAAAAAAAAAAAAAAAAAAAAAAAAAAAAAAAAACATGATAAGAAGATTCGGTTCTATAATGTTTCTGGCCATTACTTTATAAAAATAGACCTGAATAACATTCCATTTTGGCTTACACATCCATCATGTTCAAATGAACAGTAATCAAAATGACTTTAATCAAAATGACTTTAGCACATTATGAATCATAAAGTTGCTAAAATAACACCTCAGATTGAGATTCATGATCCTGCTAATATAATAGAAGAGTAATATATATAAACTTTAAACTTTAAAATATGACAGAAGCGTAAAAATAATGCTTACTTGACCGAGTTCTGGATCTTGAACAACAGTACCATTACAGCAAAATTCTTTTTTAAGGTCCTTGAGTATTTTATTGTAGCTGAACTCTTTTTTCAAACCTTGAACAGTCGTCAGGCTTTTCCTACCATTACGTTGCTGTATACGTATATGAACGTATTCTTTTGTTGACCCAGCACCCGAGTCCTCAGCATTTGCCTCAGCGAATGGATCTGTCAATTACCATAATACATAAGGGAATACACTAAATTCATTAGATATAAATATGTTTAAGAACCATAATTGACTCAACATATGAAAAGAGAAATTTGAATATAAGACCGAACACATCAAAATAAGTTTTGTTCTTAAGATATAAAGCTTCTAATGTTCAAATTACATTTACCATATTAATTCATGTCATTTGAGGTTATTCTAAGATTTAATGTAAAGAGTGTTCAGCCACCTACAACGTTCAGCAATATCAGTTAAAATATTGCAAGAAACACTTGTACCGTGTGAAGAGTGTGTCATTCATTAATTGCTGAAACTCCATCTTTTTTTTATAGGTTTTATTCCATCACTGTATTGAAATAATTTGAGTATTCTAATAAAATCATCTTTGATTTCTTGGGTGTTGTTTGTTTTTTAGATGTTTTTGTCTGAAGATCTACGGACCATGTTTGTAAAGAAGATGTGGCCTAAAGGTCTGTGAAGACTGTTCGTGAAGATTGTTTGTTTTTATGTCTGCAAAATAATTTAATCATGTTTGCAGCACGTAGAAGCATATTTCTAAGCATGCAAGTTTGGAGACAAAATAAGACATTATCTTATCTTATGTCTTCGAAAAACAAACACTGCAATAAAAACATTTGCGGGCCCGTAGACATAAGACATAATAAGATCTGCAGACTGAAAAACAAACAACAACTTAAGAGTGAGACCACCACCCAAAAGTTATTATTCAACTACTACAATCGGCATTTTGTATTAAACATTTTGATATTGAAGTGCATATGTATGAAGAGACACAAACAGATGAAGAGAAGCACTACATATTAGAAAGAGACAGATCATACATACCGAAGGCAGTTGGAATCTGGAGGTCGATTTCAGACATGAAAAGTTGAGTACTACGATTGAAGGCAAAGAACAAACAAGCAAATAGTCTTCTTTGTCCTTCAGAAAACAAAACACCTAACAGATACAAATAATTTACTGTATTATATAAATAATACAACGCAACTTTAAAACGCATCATGAAAAAGTTGTAACTATGTATCATACTGCCAAAAACTACAAATAACCACTTGAAGACTCAGACACAAAACATCCGTTTGCGGTGTAAACTTTGTGTGGTTACAAGAAGATTATTCTTCTTTTCACTTACTATCACAACATAAAGCTTCTTAGATTAATTAAAACAATAAAAAACTACAGTCGTGCCAAAAACTTTTTTAACAAACTTAAGAAACAGTCTAATGCAGTGATGATGATGATCTAGCTTTACGACACCAAATGAGTTTCTCGATATGTTCAACAACAAAAAAACTAATTTGCCAAATATGTCATTTGATATAACATGCATCTTAAAGAACATGTTTTGATCAAAAACTATTCATCAAATGTCAATAATCAACACTAATAATGCATTAATGAGCATATTAATCAATAACATCATTGACCAAATTATCAACAAAATATTTTAATCAGCTAGATCCCATTAGCAGCTCCAATAAAACCACACCTTCATTAATAAAATGTCATTAACAATACTGCATATTGCAATTACAGAAATCAAATTATCAGCTTTTTTTATAAGCCCTAATAATTCCATAAAAAAGCATTAAGCTTTTATGTTAATTAGTCAATTTCAACAAATAGTTGTATTATATATTACCAAATAACAACAAATACACACAATTAAAAAATTAACATATCAAAAAACTGAAACATCAGCAACAAAAAAACACAAATAGTATTTAATCATCTTAATTGATGATTTGATCTACAAAACAGCTTCAAAAGAAATTATCATATCAACGTAATTAAAAAAAATTAATAAATCGTTAGGGTTATATTACGTCATCAATTGTAACGATCCTGTAGAAAAAACGGTTATCGAAACGAATTTAACAGAATCAAAATTAGAATACGAAAATGTTACCTGATTAAAATTGATGAAAAAGCTGATTGAATTGAAGAAATGGATTGAATTAAAATCGATCGAGATATATGAGATTTGGTAAATTGGGGATGAAAACAATGATAGATATACAAGCGTGCGGGATATATACGCAACCAAACAGGTGTAATACAAGTGTTTGTTGTACTTTAAGGGTATTACAGTAATTTTAGCTTCACAGTTGTTATCCACTTCCACTTTTGACGTCAAAGTGAAGCAAAACACGGAGCACGGAGTATTAGATCATTTTTACATTTAAAAAAAATAAAAATATGTGTTTTAATTTCCTTTGTATTGAATTATTCAAATACGGTAATATAAATTTGTAGACATTGACGCGTGTTGCGGCGACCACCACTCTGATGCATACTATTTTTTTGATCAAACATATAATAGAAGTGTCGGTTCGGTCCATGCTTGACAACAATAAAAGGGGATTTAAGGGTCATTCGAGTTTAACTCTCTGGTCCGGGTGTGCCGTGACTAACCCCTTGCGAAATGAGGATCTCGATAGGGGTGGTTAAACGTCGACCCACCATCGACGGGATAGCCGATTATTGATGGCTCGGGACGGGTCCTAGGATTTATGTTCGTGGAACGATACCTGTTGGCCATGAATAGATGAGGTGATGCGCTGTGAATCTGGTAACACGGGTAGGTATTGCGCTATAAGAGTAGCGCAGAGGATTCCGTTCGTCGTACCTTGATACTAAAAATAGTATAGGTGTGAATCCCAATGAATGATGATACATGATTTATGATTCGGATCCCCAATTTATACCTACGGTGTATTTTTGCTTATTGGTGCCACGTATTGCCTCGTCGCCCTTGTCCTGTCTGTACAGGTCTGTCCATTGAAAAGGGGGACCAGAGAACAGTACTAGGTACTTTATGTCAGCTGTATGTACTTATTGATGTTGTGGGGACCATGGCGTGCATCTGCCCTTGTCTTTTCCTCTATTTCGCGCATCTTGCGCCAGATATATTCAGCGCAATTTTACTTGCGCTCAAATACTTGCTGGAGTTCTGTCGTGCATGCGTGTGCACGTGTGATGCGCTATGCGTACCATTAGTATTCACCCGGTAAATATATTATTATCAAAAATTTACAGAGACGTACCAGAACAACTCTAGAGACAAGCCTCTTGAGCCAATGAGCCAAGAAAACTAACCAAAATCACACACCAAGCAAAGAACGACTAAACAAACAATTAAGGAATTTTCCAATCTTTTTCCATCGCTTGAACGTTCTTGGTATTCTTCCAATTAATAGCCATAATCTTCATCCTCACTATCGAGTAGACAAGCTCTTTTGAAATGTCCCGTTCATATTTATTATAAACGTTCCATATTAATTGATTTCGTCGCGAGGTTTTGACCTCTATATGAGACGTTTTTCAAAGACTGCATTCTTTTTTAAAACAACCATAACCTTTATTTTATCTATAAAGGTTTAAAAAGCATTATGTAGATTATCAAATAATGATAATCTAAAATATACCGTTTACACACGACCATTACATAATGGTTTACAATAAGAATATATTACATCAAAAATAAGTTTCTTGAATGCAGTTTTTACATAATATCATACAAGCATGGACTCCAAATCTTGTCCTTATTTTAGTATGCAACAGCGGAAGCTCTTAATAATCACCTGAGAATAAACATGCTTAAAACGTCAACAAAAATGTTGGTGAGTTATAGGTTTAACCTATATATTATCAAATCATAATAATAGACCACAAGATTTCATATTTCAATATACATCCCATACATAGAGATAAAAATCATTCATATGGTGAACACCTGGTAACCGACATTAACAAGATGCATATAAGAATATCCCCTATCATTCTGGAAAATCCTTCGGACATGATAAAAACGAATCCGAAGTACTAAAGTATCCTGTACTTTGGATGGGGTTCGTTAGGCCCAATAGATCTATCTTTAGGATTCGCGTCAATTAGTAGATCGGTTTACTAATTCTTAGGCTACCAATCAAAAGGGGCATATTCGGCTTCGATCATTCACCCATATAATGTAGTTTCATTTACTTGTGTCTATTTCGTAAAACATTTATAAAACTGCATGTATTCTCATCCCAAAATATTAGATTTTAAAAGTGGGACTATAACTCACTTTCACAGATTTTTACTTCGTCGGGAGTAAGACTTGGCCACTGGTCAATTCACGAACCTATAACAAATATATACATATATATATATCAAAGTATGTTCAAAATATATTTACAACATTTTTAATACATATTGATGTTTTAAGTTTATTAAGTCAGCTGTCCTCGTTAGTAACCTTCAACTAGTTTTCCATAGTTAGATGTACAGAAATAAATTGATATATATTATCTTGAATCAATCCACGACCCAGTGTATACACGTCTCAGGCTAGATCACAACTCAAAGTATATATATTTTTGGAATCAACCTCAACCCTGTATAGCTAACTCCAACATTACTGCATATAGAGTGCCTATGGTTGTTCCAAATAATATATATACATGGGTAGATATGATATGTCAAAACATTTGCATACGTGTCTATGGTATCCCAAGATTACATAATATATTAGAATACATGTATAATACAATATAAGTTAGCTATGATATGATTTGTATAGAATTGTTACAATATTTCCCGTAGCTACAACAATCAAAAATATCCAATCTTGTTTTACCCATAACTTCTTCGTTTTAAATCCGTTTTGAGTGAATCAAATTGCTATGGTTTCATATTGAACTCTATTTTCTGAATCTAAACAGAAAAAGTATAGGTTTATAGTCGGAAATATAAGTTACAAGTCATTTTTGTAAGAGGTAGTCATTTCAGTCGAAAGAACGACGTCTTGATGACCATTTTGAAAAACATACTTCCACTTTGAGTTTAACCATGATTTTTGGATATAGTTTCATGTTCATAAGAAAAAACATTTTTTCAGAAGAATAACTTTTAAATCAGAGTTTATCATAGTTTTTAATTATCAAACACAAAACAGCCCGCGGTGTTACTACGACGGCGTATGTCCGGTTTTACGGTGTTTTTCGTGTTTCCAGGTTTTAAATCATTAAGTTAGCATATCATATAGATATAAAACATGTGTTTAGTTGATTTTAAAAGTCAAGTTAGAAGGATTAACTTTTGTTTGCGAACAAGTTTAGAATTAACTAAACTATGTTCTAGTGATTTCAAGTTTAAACATTCGAATAAGGTAGTTTTATATATATGAATCGAATGATGTTATGAACATCATTACTACCTCAGGTTTTGTGGATAAACCTACTGGAAATGAGAAAAATAGATCTAGCTTCAAATAATCCTTGGATGGCTTGAAAGTTCTTGAAGCAGAATCATGACACGAAAACAAGTTCAAGTAAGATTTCCACTCGAAATAAGATTGTTATAGTTATAGAAATTGAATCAAAGTTTGAATATGAGTATTACCTTATATTAGAAAGATATCTTACTGTAAATAAGAAAGATTTTTTGAGGTTGGATGATCACTTTACAAGATTGGAAGTAAGCTAGCAAACTTGGAAGTATTCTTGATTTTATGAAACTAGAGCTTATAGAATTTATGAAGAACACTTAGAACTTGAAGATAGAACTTGAGAGAGATCAATTAGATGAAGAAAATTGAAGAATGAAAGTGTTTGTAGGTGTTTTTGGTCGTTGGTATATGGATTAGATATAAAGGATGTGTAATTTTATTTACATGTAGATAAGTCATGAATGATTACTAATATTTTTGTAATTTTATGAGATATTTCATGCTAGTTGCCAAATGATGGTTCCCACATATGTTAGGTGACTCACATGGGCTACTAAGAGCTAATAATTGGAGTGTATATACCAATAGTACATACATCTAAAAGCTGTGTATTGTACGAGTACGAATACGGGTGCATACGAGTAGAATTGTTGATGAAACTGAACGAGGATGTAATTGTAAGCATTTTTGTTAATTAGAAGTATTTTGATAAGTGTCTTGAAGTCTTTCAAAAGTGTATGAATACATATTAAAACACTACATGTATATATATTTTAACTGAGTCGTTAAATCATCGTTAGTCGTTACATGTAAATGTTGATTTGAAACCTTTAAGTTAACGATCATGTTAAATGTTGTTAACCCAATGTTTATTATATCTAATGAGATGTTAAATTATTGCATTATCATGATATTATGATATATTAATATATCTTAGTATGATATATATACAGTTAAATGTTGTTACAACGATAATCGTTACATATATGTCTCGTTTCGAAATCATTAAGTTAGTAGTCTTGTTTTTACATATGTAGTTCATTGTTAATACACTTAATGACATGTTTACCTATCATTTATCATGATTAAACGTAGTGTATCAATATCTTAATATGATTCATATGTATTTAGTAAGACGTTATTATAACGATAATCGTTATATATATCGTTTCGAGTTTCTTAATTCAATAAACTCAATTTTATGTATATAACTCATTGTTAAAATATATAATGAGATACTTACTTATCATAATATCATGTTGTGATGACCCGGAAATTTTTGACCAAATTTAAACTTAATCTTTAACGTTTCCGACACGATAAGCAAAGTCTATGAAGTTGAATCTCAAAATTTTGAACTATTCAATTACCCTTCGATTGTTCTCAATGATTCGCGAACAATTATATGTAAATAGATACATATACTATAATTTGAAAAAGTAACAAAGTGTGGAGTATATGATACTGTGCATTTGAAATGTCCCGTTCTTATTGATTAAAAACGTTCCATATTAATTGATTTCGTTGCGAGGTTTTGACCTCTATATGAGACGTTTTTCAAAGACTGCATTCATTTTTAAAACAAACCATAACCTTTATTTCATAAATAAAGGTTTAAAAAGCTTTACGTAGATTAGCAAATAATGATAATCTAAAATATCCTGTTTACACACGACCATTACATAATGGTTTACAATACAAATATGTTACATCGAAATCAGTTTCTTGAATGCAGTTTTTACACAATATCATACAAACATGGACTCCAAATCTTGTCCTTATTTTAGTATGCAACAGCGGAAGCTCTTAATATTCACCTGAGAATAAACATACTTTAAACGTCAACAAAAATGTTGGTGAGTTATAGGTTTAACCTATATATATCAAATCGTAACAATAGACCACAAGATTTCATATTTCAATACACATCCCATACATAGAGATAAAAATCATTCATATGGTGAACACCTGGTAACCGACATTAACAAGATGCATATATAAGAATATCCCCATCATTCCGGGACACCCTTCGGATATGATATAAATTTCGAAGTACTAAAGCATCCGGTACTTTGGATGGGGTTTGTTAGGCCCAATAGATCTATCTTTAGGATTCGCGTCAATTAGGGTGTCTGTTCCCTAATTCTTAGATTACCAGACTTAATAAAAAGGGGCATATTCGATTTCGATAATTCAACCATAGAATGTAGTTTCACGTACTTGTGTCTATTTTGTAAATCATTTATAAAACCTGCATGTATTCTCATCCCAAAAATATTAGATTTTAAAAGTGGGACTATAACTCACTTTCACAGATTTTTACTTCGTCGGGAAGTAAGACTTGGCCACTGGTTGATTCACGAACCTATAACAATATATACATATATATCAAAGTATGTTCAAAATATATTTACAACACTTTTAATATATTTTGATGTTTTAAGTTTATTAAGTCAGCTGTCCTCGTTAGTAACCTACAACTAGTTGTCCACAGTTAGATGTACAGAAATAAATCGATAAATATTATCTTGAATCAATCCACGACCCAGTGTATACGTGTAGTGACCCGAACTTTTCCATGTTTATATATATTAATTGAGATTGATGTTTACATGATTAAATGTTTCCAACATGTTAAGCAATCAAACTTGTTAAGACTTGATTAATTGAAATAGGTTTCATATAGACAATTGACCACCCAAGTTGACCGGTGATTCACGAACGTTAAAACTTGTAAAAAAACTATATGATGACATATATATGGTTATATATATAGTTAACATGATATTATGATAAGTAAACATATCATTAATTATATTAACAATGAACTACATATGTAAAAACAAGACTACTAACTTAATGATTTTGAAACGAGACATATATGTAACGTTTATCGTTGTAACGACATTTAATGTATATATATCATATTAAGAGATATTCGTACATCATAATATCATGATAATATAATAATTTAAAATCTCTTTTGTTATTATAAACATTGGGTTAACAACATTTAACAAGATCGTTAACCTAAAGGTTTCAAAACAACACTTACATGTAACGACTAACGATGACTTAACGACTCAGTTAAAATGTATATACATGTAGTGTTTTAATATGTATTTATACACTTTTGAAAGACTTCAATACACTTATCAAAATACTTCTACTTAACAAAAATGCTTACAATTACATTCTCGTTCAGTTTCATCAACAATTCTACTCGTATGCACCCGTATTCGTACTCGTACAATACACAGCTTTTAGATGTATGTACTATTGGTATATACACTCCAATGATCAGCTCTTAGCAGCCCATGTGAGTCACCTAACACATGTGGGAACCATCATTTGGCAACTAGCATGAAATATCTCATAAGATTACAAAAATATGAGTAATCATTCATGACTTATTTACATGAAAACAAAATTACATATCCTTTATATCTAATCCATACACCAACGACCAAAAACACCTACAAACACTTTCATTCTTCAATTTTCTTCATCTAATTGAACTCTCTCAAGTTCTATCTTCAAGTTCTAAGTGTTCTTCATAAATTCCAAAAGTTCTAGTTTCATAAAATCAAGAATACTTTCAAGTTTGCTAGCTCACTTCCAATCTTGTAAGGTGATCATCCAACCTCAAGAAATCTTTGTTTCTTACAGTAGGTTATCATTCTAATACAAGGTAATAATCATATTCAAACTTTGGTTCAATTTCTATAACTATAACAATCTTATTTCAAGTGATGATCTTACTTGAACTTGTTTTCGTGTCATGATTTTGCTTCAAGAACTTTGAGCCATCCAAGGATCCATTGAAGCTAGATCCATTTTTCTCTTTTCCAGTAGGTTCATCCAAGGAACTTAAGGTAGTAATGATGTTCATAACATCATTCGATTCATACATATAAAGCTATCTTATTCGAAGGTTTAAACTTGTAATCACTAGAACATAGTTTAGTTAATTCTAAACTTGTTCGCAAACAAAAGTTAATCCTTCTAACTTGACTTTTAAAATTAACTAAACACATGTTCTATATCTATATGATATGCTAACTTAATGATTTAAAACCTGGAAACACGAAAAACACCGTAAAACCGGATTTACGCCGTCGTAGTAACACCGCGGGCTGTTTTGGGTTAGTTAATTAAAAACTATGATAAACTTTGATTTAAAAGTTGTTATTCTGAGAAAATGATTTTTATTATGAACATGAAACTATATCCAAAAATTATGGTTAAACTCAAAGTGGAAGTATGTTTTCTAAAATGGTCATCTAGACGTCGTTCTTTCGACTGAAATGACTACCTTTACAAAAACGACTTGTAACTTATTTTTCCGACTAGAAACCTATACTTTTTTTGTTTAGATTCATAAAATAGAGTTCAATATGAAACCATAGCAATTTGATTCATTCAAAACGGATTTAAAATGAAGAAGTTATGGGTAAAACAAGATTGGATAGTTTTTCTCATTTTAGCTACGTGAAAATTGGTAACAAATCTATTCCAACCATAACTTAATCAACTTGTATTGTATATTATGTAATCTTGAGATACCATAGACACGTATACAATGTTTCGACCTATCATGTCGACACATCTATATATATTTCGGAACAACCATAGACACTCTATATGTGAATGTTGGAGTTAGCTATACAGGGTTGAGGTTGATTCCAAAATATATATAGTTTGAGTTGTGATCAATACTGAGATACGTATACACTGGGTCGTGGATTGATTCAAGATAATATTTATTGATTTATTTCTGTACATCTAACTGTGGACAACTAGTTGTAGGTTACTAACGAGGACAACTGACTTAATAAACTTAAAACATCAAAATATATTAAAAGTGTTGTAAATATATTTTGAACATACTTTGATATATATGTATATATTGTTATAGGTTCGTGAATCAACCAGTGGCCAAGTCTTACTTCCCGACGAAGTAAAAATCTGTGAAAGTGAGTTATAGTCCCACTTTTAAAATCTAATATTTTTGGGATGAGAATACATGCAGGTTTTATAAATGATTTACAAAATAGACACAAGTACGTGAAACTACATTCTATGGTTGAATTATCGAAATCGAATATGCCCCTTTTTATTAAGTCTGGTAATCTAAGAATTAGGGAACAGACACCCTAATTGACGCGAATCCTAAAGATAGATCTATTGGGCCTAACAAACCCCATCCAAAGTACCGGATGCTTTAGTACTTCGAAATTTATATCATATCCGAAGGGTGTCCCGGAATGATGGGGATATTCTTATATATGCATCTTGTTATTGTCGGTTACCAGGTGTTCACCATATGAATGATTTTTATCTCTATGTATGGGATGTGTATTGAAATATGAAATCTTGTGGTCTATTGTTACGATTTGATATATATAGGTTAAACCTATAACTCACCAACATTTTTGTTGACGTTTTAAGCATGTTTATTCTCAGGTGATTATTAAGAGCTTCCGCTGTCGCATACTTAAATAAGGACAAGATTTGGAGTCCATGCTTGTATGATATTGTGTAAAAACTGCATTCAAGAAACTTATTTTGTTGTAACATATTTGTATTGTAAACCATTATGTAATGGTCGTGTGTAAACAGGATATTTTAGATTATCATTATTTGATAATCTTCGTAAAGCTTTTTAAACCTTTATTGATGAAATAAAGGTTATGGTTTGTTTAAAAATGAATGCAGTCTTTGAAAAACGTCTCATATAGAGGTCAAAACCTCGCAACGAAATCAATTAATATGGAACGTTTTTAATCAATAAGAACGGGACATTTCAGTTGGTATCAGAGCGTTGGTCTTAGAGAACCAGAAAATTTGCATTAGTGTGTCTTATCGAGTTTGTTAGGATGCATTAGTGAGTCTGGACTTCGACCGTGTTTTCTTTAAAAATGATTGCTTAACATTTTTGTTGGAAACTATATATTTTTAACATATGAATATTATGTGATATATTAATCTCTTAACGTGTTTGATATTATGTGATAGATGTCTACCTCTAGAACAAGTCCCATTGACTCACCTAATAATAATGAAGAGTCAAATGTAAATTGGAATAATTTGTGGACTGATTCACAAGTTCCCGAAGAGGAACCGGAAGAAGAGTCGGAACCGGAAGAAGAATCGGAACCGGAAGAAGAATCGGAACCGGATGACGAAATAGAACCGGTGGGGGAAATAATAAAACGGTTAAGTAAAAGAAAATCCTCAACCAACCGACCAAGGTTAATTATGGTCAATGGTGTTTCCGCCAAGGAAGCAAAATATTGGGAGGATTACCAATTCTCCGATGAATCGGATTCCGACGAGAATTCCGATGATGTTATAGAAATTACCCCAACTGAATTTAAAAAGGCAAAAGAAAATAATAAGGGAAAGGGCATAAAAATAGAGAAATCTAATTCCAACCCCGATGAACTTTATATGTATCGTCAACCCCCGAAGTCCTTAAGTTGTAACAATGACCCGGGAACCTCTAAACCACCAGGTTTTTCTAAACCAATGTGGAAAATTACGGCTCGTATTAGGGGAACATCATATATCCCTAGAAACTTGGCAAAACGAACCAAAACCGAAGAAGAAGAAACGAGCGAGTCGGAATAAGATAGTTGTATTCGTGTGGTGTAATATATGTAATATAGTGTGCTTATGCTTTATGACATATGTAAAAATTGCTTGTATTAATAAGTATTTTTTTTTATGAATCTAACTCTTGTCTATTTTACAGTTTAAAAACACAAAATGGATAGACAACCCAATATTTTAAGAGACCTACCCGGAGACATGATTGATGAAATCTTGTCTAGAGTCGGTCAGAATTCCTCGGCACAACTATTTAAGGCGAGATCAGTTTGTAAGACATTCGAAGAACGTTCCAAGAATGTCTTGGTTTATAAGAGACTTTCGTTTGAAAGATGGGGGATATCACATTGGGAAACCCATAAGTTACGATGTGTTTACTTTGACGCATATATTGCGGGGAACCCAAATGCTATTTTACGCAACGGGTTAAGAAATTATTTTGACTCAATATATCCGAATATTGGACTTCGTGATTTAGAAAAAGCGGCTAACATGCAACATAAAGAAGCATGTTATGCTTACGGATTAGTAATGTTCGCTTCTCACCAAAGTGAGAACAAGAACATCGGGCTACAACTATTAAACAAAACGTTTCCACAAGTGACGGAGTCGGTAATTGGGGTAAGAAATGAGGTTTTTAGATTATTACGGGACTGTTGGACATTACGTAACCCTCGTCCCTTTGACGACGTTACAACACGCTGTCTTATCAACGGCCATAACGGTTATGTTGCACAAGACCAAGGATGGGAAGTAGTCCTAGTAAAACCAGAATGCATGACTTGTTTTTGGACGTATGAATTACGTGTCTTTATTGCCTTTGCTGAACGACTTGTGTACTAGCTAGAATTATCTTCACAACTATCTTGTATCAAAGTTATTGTGTGCTATATTTCATGCTTTATGTAAAATAAGCGGTATTGTAAGTTTGTAAAATATTGTATAAAAGTTTGAACGTGAAATATTAATACAATCAGTTTTTCATATAGAATTGTAGTAGTTGAATTGTATATTAGCTACTAAGTATGAACTTAATGGGTAGGTACTACCCGAATTTAAACTTATAAAATGCTAATATGAAGAAAAAGCTTTTATAAATGAGTTCATATTATGCTACGAAATACTATTAACTACTCTTAATATTCTGTATGATTAACTTGTTCCATTTAACTATTTTGAAGGAAATGGCCCCGACTACTCGACACACCGTGAATATGAATGAAGAGGAATTCCGTACTTTTCTAGCTTCAAACATAGCCGCGGTACAGGCTGCGCTACATACCAACAATAACCTTGGATCTTGCAGTACAGGAAATCGTGTAGGATGCACCTACAAAGAATTCACTGCCTGCAAACCTTTGGAATTTGATGGAACCGAAGGACCGATCGGATTGAAACGGTGGACCGAGAAGGTCGAATCGGTGTTTGCCATAAGTAAGTGTACTGAAGAGGACAAAGTAAAGTACGCTACGCATACCTTCACAGGTTCTGCGTTAACATGGTGGAATACCTATCTAGAGCAAGTGGGACAAGACGATGCGTACGCACTACCGTGGTCAGTATTCAAGCACTTAATGAACGAGAAGTACCGTCCCAGAACCGAGGTCAATAAGCTCAAGACAGAACTTAGAGGGTTACGAACCCAAGGATTTGATATTACCACGTATGAAAGACGATTCACAGAATTGTGCCTATTGTGTCCGGGAGCATTCGAAGATGAGGAAGAGAAGATCGACGCGTTTGTGAAAGGATTACCAGAAAGAATCCAAGAAGATATAAGTTCACACGAGCCCGCCTCCATACAACAGGCATGTAGAATGGCTCACAAACTAGTGAACCAGATTGAAGAAAGAATTAAAGAACAGACTGCTGAAGAGGCCAATGTGAAGCAAGTCAAAAGAAAGTGGGAGGAAAACGGTGATAAGAATCACCAATACAACAACAACAGCAATTACAACAATAATCGCAACAATTATCCCAACAATCGCAACATCAATCGCAACTACAACAAACGGCCCAACAACAACAACAGCAACAACAACAGCAACTACAATAATCATCCCAACAACAATAATAACCGCAACAACAACAACAATCAGAAGCAGCTATGCCAAAGGTGTGAAAAGAATCACTCGGGGTTCTGCACCAAATTTTGCAACAAGTGTAAAAGAAATGGTCATAGCGCGGCGAAGTGTGAGGTCTATGGACCAGGGGTTAATAGAACGAAAGGAACAAATGGTGTCGGAACGAGTAATGGCGGAGCAAGTAGTGTCGGAGCAAGTTATGCCAATGTAGTTTGTTATAAATGTGGAAAACCAGGCCACATTATTAGAAATTGCCCGAACCAGGAGAACACGAATGGACAAGGCCGTGGAAGAGTTTTCAATATTAATGCGGTAGAGGCACAGGAAGACCCGGAGCTTGTTACGGGTACGTTTCTTATTGACAATAAATCTGCTTACGTTTTATTTGATTCGGGTGCGGATAGAAGCTATATGAGTAGAGATTTTTGTGCTAAATTAAGTTGTCCATTGACGCCTTTGGATAGTAAATTTTTACTCGAATTAGCAAATGGTAAATTAATTTCAGCAGATAATATATGTCGGAATCGAGAAATTAAACTGGTTAGCGAAACATTTAAGATTGATTTGATACCAGTAGAGTTAGGGAGTTTTGATGTGATAATCGGTATGGACTGGTTGAAAGAAGTAAAAGCAGAGATCGTTTGTTACAAAAATGCAATTCGCATTATACGAGAAAAAGGAAAACCCTTAATGGTGTACGGAGAAAAGGGCAACACGAAGCTACATCTTATTAGTAATTTGAAGGCACAAAAACTAATAAGAAAAGGTTGCTATGCTGTTCTAGCACACGTCGAGAAAGTACAAACTGAAGAAAAGAGCATCAATGATGTTCCCATTGCAAAAGAATTTCCCGATGTATTTCCGAAAGAATTACCGGGATTACCCCCACAGCGATCCGTTGAATTTCAAATAGATCTTGTACCAGGAGCTGCACCAATAGCTCGTGCTCCTTACAGACTCGCACCCAGCGAGATGAAAGAACTGCAAAGCCAATTACAAGAACTTTTAGAGCGTGGTTTCATTCGACCAAGCACATCACCGTGGGGAGCTCCTGTTTTGTTTGTCAAGAAGAAAGATGGTACATTCAGGTTGTGTATCGACTACCGAGAGTTGAACAAACTTACCATCAAGAACCGCTACCCACTACCGAGAATTGACGACTTATTTGATCAACTACAAGGCTCGTCTGTTTATTCAAAGATTGACTTACGTTCCGGGTATCATCAAATGCGGGTGAAAGAAGATGATATTCCAAAGACTGCTTTCAGAACACGTTAAGGTCATTATGAGTTTATGGTCATGCCGTTTGGTTTAACTAATGCACCAGCTGTGTTCATGGACCTTATGAACCGAGTGTGTGGACCATACCTTGACAAGTTTGTCATTGTTTTCATTGATGACATACTTATTTACTCAAAGAATGACCAAGAACACGGTGAACATTTGAGAAAAGTGTTAGAAGTATTGAGGAAGGAAGAATTGTACGCTAAGTTTTCAAAGTGTGCATTTTGGTTGGAAGAAGTTCAATTCCTCGGTCACATAGTGAACAAAGAAGGTATTAAGGTGGATCCGGCAAAGATAGAAACTGTTGAAAAGTGGGAAACCCCGAAAACTCCGAAACACATACGCCAGTTTTTAGGACTAGCTGGTTACTACAGAAGGTTCATCCAAGACTTTTCCAGAATAGCAAAACCCTTGACTGCATTAACGCATAAAGGGAAGAAATTTGAATGGAATGATGAACAAGAGAAAGCGTTTCAGTTATTGAAGAAAAAGCTAACTACGGCTCCTATATTGTCATTGCCTGAAGGGAATGATGATTTTGTGATTTATTGTGATGCATCAAAGCAAGGTCTCGGTTGTGTATTAATGCAACGAACGAAGGTGATTGCTTATGCGTCTAGACAATTGAAGATTCACGAACAAAATTATACGACGCATGATTTGAAATTAGGCGCGGTTGTTTTTGCATTAAAGACTTGGAGGCACTACTTATATGGGGTCAAAAGTATTATATATACCGACCACAAAAGTCTTCAACACATATTTAATCAGAAACAACTGAATATGAGGCAGCGTAGGTGGATTGAATTGTTGAATGATTATGACTTTGAGATTCGTTACCACCCGGGGAAGGCAAATGTGGTAGCCGATGCCTTGAGCAGGAAGGACAGAGAACCCATTCGAGTAAAATCTATGAATATAATGATTCATAATAACATTACTACTCAAATAAAGGAGGCGCAACAAGGAGTTTTAAAAGAGGGAAATTTAAAGGATGAAATACCCAAAGGATCGGAGAAACATCTTAATATTCGGGAAGACGGAACCCGGTATAGGGCTGAAAGGATTTGGGTACCAAAATTTGGAGATATGAGAGAAATGGTACTTAGAGAAGCTCATAAAACCAGATACTCAATACATCCTGGAATGGGGAAGATGTACAAGGATCTCAAGAAACATTTTTGGTGGCCGGGTATGAAAGCCGATGTTGCTAAATACGTAGGAGAATGTTTGACGTGTTCTAAGGTCAAAGCTGAGCATCAGAAACCATCAGGTGTACTTCAACAACCCGAAATCCCGGAATGGAAATGGGAAAACATTACCATGGATTTCATCACTAAATTGCCAAGGACTGCAAGTGGTTTTGATACTATTTGGGTAATAGTTGATCGTCTCACCAAATCAGTACACTTCCTGCCAATAAGAGAAGATGACAAGATGGAGAAGTTAGCACGAATGTATTTGAAGGAAGTCGTCTCCAGACATGGAATACCAATCTCTATTATCTCTGATAGGGATGGCAGATTTATTTCAAGATTCTGGCAGACATTACAGCAAGCATTAGGAACTCGTCTAGACATGAGTACTGCCTATCATCCACAAACTGATGGGCAGAGCGAAAGGACGATACAAACGCTTGAAGACATGCTACGAGCATGTGTTATTGATTTCGGAAACAGTTGGGATCGACATCTACCGTTAGCAGAATTTTCCTACAACAACAGCTACCATTCAAGCATTGAGATGGCGCTGTTTGAAGCACTTTATGGTAGAAAGTGCAGGTCTCCGATTTGTTGGAGTGAAGTGGGGGATAGACAGATTACGGGTCCGGAGATTATACAAGAAACTACCGAGAAGATCATCCAAATTCAACAACGGTTGAAAACCGCCCAAAGTCGACAAAAGAGCTACGCTGACATTAAAATAAAAGATATAGAATTTGAAATTGGAGAGATGGTCATGCTTAAAGTTGCACCTTGGAAAGGCGTTGTTCGATTTGGTAAACGAGGGAAATTAAATCCAAGGTATATTGGACCATTCAAGATTATTGATCGTGTCGGACCAGTAGCTTACCGACTTGAGTTACCTCAACAACTCGCGGCTGTACATAACACTTTCCACGTCTCGAATTTGAAGAAATGTTTTGCTAAAGAAGATCTCACTATTCCGTTAGATGAAATCCAAATCAACGAAAAACTTCAATTCATCGAAGAACCCGTCGAAATAATGGATCGTGAGGTTAAAAGACTTAAGCAAAACAAGATACCAATTGTTAAGGTTCGATGGAATGCTCGTAGAGGACCCGAGTTCACCTGGGAGCGTGAAGATCAGATGAAGAAGAAATACCCGCATCTATTTCCAGAAGATTCGTCAACACCTTCAACAGCTTAAAATTTCGGGACGAAATTTATTTAACGGGTAGGTACTGTAGTGACCCGAACTTTTCCATGTTTATATATATTAATTGAGATTGATGTTTACATGATTAAATGTTTCCAACATGTTAAGCAATCAAACTTGTTAAGACTTGATTAATTGAAATAGGTTTCATATAGACAATTGACCACCCAAGTTGACCGGTGATTCACGAACGTTAAAACTTGTAAAAAAACTATATGATGACATATATATGGTTATATATATAGTTAACATGATATTATGATAAGTAAACATATCATTAATTATATTAACAATGAACTACATATGTAAAAACAAGACTACTAACTTAATGATTTTGAAACGAGACATATATGTAACGTTTATCGTTGTAACGACATTTAATGTATATATATCATATTAAGAGATATTCGTACATCATAATATCATGATAATATAATAATTTAAAATCTCTTTTGTTATTATAAACATTGGGTTAACAACATTTAACAAGATCGTTAACCTAAAGGTTTCAAAACAACACTTACATGTAACGACTAACGATGACTTAACGACTCAGTTAAAATGTATATACATGTAGTGTTTTAATATGTATTTATACACTTTTGAAAGACTTCAATACACTTATCAAAATACTTCTACTTAACAAAAATGCTTACAATTACATTCTCGTTCAGTTTCATCAACAATTCTACTCGTATGCACCCGTATTCGTACTCGTACAATACACAGCTTTTAGATGTATGTACTATTGGTATATACACTCCAATGATCAGCTCTTAGCAGCCCATGTGAGTCACCTAACACATGTGGGAACCATCATTTGGCAACTAGCATGAAATATCTCATAAGATTACAAAAATATGAGTAATCATTCATGACTTATTTACATGAAAACAAAATTACATATCCTTTATATCTAATCCATACACCAACGACCAAAAACACCTACAAACACTTTCATTCTTCAATTTTCTTCATCTAATTGAACTCTCTCAAGTTCTATCTTCAAGTTCTAAGTGTTCTTCATAAATTCCAAAAGTTCTAGTTTCATAAAATCAAGAATACTTTCAAGTTTGCTAGCTCACTTCCAATCTTGTAAGGTGATCATCCAACCTCAAGAAATCTTTGTTTCTTACAGTAGGTTATCATTCTAATACAAGGTAATAATCATATTCAAACTTTGGTTCAATTTCTATAACTATAACAATCTTATTTCAAGTGATGATCTTACTTGAACTTGTTTTCGTGTCATGATTTTGCTTCAAGAACTTTGAGCCATCCAAGGATCCATTGAAGCTAGATCCATTTTTCTCTTTTCCAGTAGGTTCATCCAAGGAACTTAAGGTAGTAATGATGTTCATAACATCATTCGATTCATACATATAAAGCTATCTTATTCGAAGGTTTAAACTTGTAATCACTAGAACATAGTTTAGTTAATTCTAAACTTGTTCGCAAACAAAAGTTAATCCTTCTAACTTGACTTTTAAAATTAACTAAACACATGTTCTATATCTATATGATATGCTAACTTAATGATTTAAAACCTGGAAACACGAAAAACACCGTAAAACCGGATTTACGCCGTCGTAGTAACACCGCGGGCTGTTTTGGGTTAGTTAATTAAAAACTATGATAAACTTTGATTTAAAAGTTGTTATTCTGAGAAAATGATTTTTATTATGAACATGAAACTATATCCAAAAATTATGGTTAAACTCAAAGTGGAAGTATGTTTTCTAAAATGGTCATCTAGACGTCGTTCTTTCGACTGAAATGACTACCTTTACAAAAACGACTTGTAACTTATTTTTCCGACTAGAAACCTATACTTTTTTTGTTTAGATTCATAAAATAGAGTTCAATATGAAACCATAGAAATTTGATTCATTCAAAACGGATTTAAAATGAAGAAGTTATGGGTAAAACAAGATTGGATAGTTTTTCTCATTTTAGCTACGTGAAAATTGGTAACAAATCTATTCCAACCATAACTTAATCAACTTGTATTGTATATTATGTAATCTTGAGATACCATAGACACGTATACAATGTTTCGACCTATCATGTCGACACATCTATATATATTTCGGAACAACCATAGACACTCTATATGTGAATGTTGGAGTTAGCTATACAGGGTTGAGGTTGATTCCAAAATATATATAGTTTGAGTTGTGATCAATACTGAGATACGTATACACTGGGTCGTGGATTGATTCAAGATAATATTTATTGATTTATTTCTGTACATCTAACTGTGGACAACTAGTTGTAGGTTACTAACGAGGACAACGTACTTAATAAACTTAAAACATCAAAATATATTAAAAGTGTTGTAAATATATTTTGAACATACTTTGATATATATGTATATATTGTTATAGGTTCGTGAATCAACCAGTGGCCAAGTCTTACTTCCCGACGAAGTAAAAATCTGTGAAAGTGAGTTATAGTCCCACTTTTAAAATCTAATATTTTTGGGATGAGAATACATGCAGGTTTTATAAATGATTTACAAAATAGACACAAGTACGTGAAACTACATTCTATGGTTGAATTATCGAAATCGAATATGCCCCTTTTTATTAAGTCTGGTAATCTAAGAATTAGGGAACAGACACCCTAATTGACGCGAATCCTAAAGATAGATCTATTGGGCCTAACAAACCCCATCCAAAGTACCGGATGCTTTAGTACTTCGAAATTTATATCATATCCGAAGGGTGTCCCGGAATGATGGGGATATTCTTATATATGCATCTTGTTATTGTCGGTTACCAGGTGTTCACCATATGAATGATTTTTATCTCTATGTATGGGATGTGTATTGAAATATGAAATCTTGTGGTCTATTGTTACGATTTGATATATATAGGTTAAACCTATAACTCACCAACATTTTTGTTGACGTTTTAAGCATGTTTATTCTCAGGTGATTATTAAGAGCTTCCGCTGTCGCATACTTAAATAAGGACAAGATTTGGAGTCCATGCTTGTATGATATTGTGTAAAAACTGCATTCAAGAAACTTATTTTGTTGTAACATATTTGTATTGTAAACCATTATGTAATGGTCGTGTGTAAACAGGATATTTTAGATTATCATTATTTGATAATCTTCGTAAAGCTTTTTAAACCTTTATTGATGAAATAAAGGTTATGGTTTGTTTAAAAATGAATGCAGTCTTTGAAAAACGTCTCATATAGAGGTCAAAACCTCGCAACGAAATCAATTAATATGGAACGTTTTTAATCAATAAGAACGGGACATTTCAATACGTATCTTAGTATTGATCACAACTCAAACTATATATATTTGGAATCAACCTCAACCCTGTATAGCTAACTCCAACATTCACATATAGAGTGTCTATGGTTGTTCCGAAATATATATAGATGTGTCGACATGATAGGTCGAAACATTGTATACGTGTCTATGGTATCTCAAGATTACATAATATACAATACAAGTTGATTAAGTTATGGTTGGAATAGATTTGTTACCAATTTTCACGTAGCTAAAATGAGAAAAATTATCCAATCTTGTTTTACCCATAACTTCTTCATTTTAAATCCGTTTTGAGTGAATCAAATTGCTATGGTTTCATATTGAACTCTATTTTATGAATCTAAACAGAAAAGTATAGGTTTATAGTCGGAAAAATAAGTTACAAGTCGTTTTTGTAAAGGTAGTCATTTCAGTCGAAAGAACGACGTCTAGATGACCATTTTAGACAACATACTTCCACTTTGAGTTTAACCATAATTTTTGGATATAGTTTCATGTTCATAATAAAAATCATTTTCTCAGAATAACAACTTTTAAATCAAAGTTTATAATAGTTTTTAATTAACTAACCCAAAACAGCCCGCGGTGTTACTACGACGGCGTAAATCCGGTTTTACGGTGTTTTTCGTGTTTCCAGGTTTTAAATCATTAAGTTAGCATATAATATAGATATAGAACATGTGTTTAGCTGATTTTAAAATTCAAGTTAGAAGGATTAACTTTTGTTTGCGAACAAGTTTAGAATTAACTAAACTATGTTCTAGTGATTACAAGTTTAAACCTTCGAATAAGATAGCTTTATATGTATGAATCGAATGATGTTATGAACATCATTACTACCTTAAGTTCCTTGGATAAATCTACTGGAAAAGAGAAAAATGGATCTAGCTTCAATGGATCCTTGGATGGCTCGAAGTTCTTGAAGCAAAATCATGACACGAAAACAAGTTCAAGTAAGATCATCACTTGAAATAAGATTGTTATAGTTATAGAAATTGAACCAAAGTTTGAATATGATTATTACCTTGTATTAGAATGATAACCTACTGTAAGAAACAAAGATTTCTTGAGGTTGGATGATCACCTTACAAGATTGGAAGTGAGCTAGCAAACTTGAAAGTATTCTTGATTTTATGAAACTAGAACTTTTGGAATTTATGAAGAACACTTAGAACTTGAAGAAAGAACTTAAGAGAGATCAATTAGATGAAGAAAATTGAAGAATGAAAGTGTTTGTAGGTGTTTTTGGTCGTTGGTGTATGGATTAGATATAAAGGATATGTAATTTTGTTTTCATGTAAATAAGTCTTGAATGATTACTCATATTTTTGTAATTTTATGAGATATTTCATGCTAGTTGCCAAATGATGGTTCCCACATGTGTTAGGTGACTCACATGGGCTGCTAAGAGCTGATCATTGGAGTGTATATACTAATAGTATGTACATCTAAAAGCTGTGTATTGTACGAGTACGAATACGGGTGCATACGAGTAGAATTGTTGATGAAACTGAACGAGGATGTAATTGTAAGCATTTTTGTTAAGTAGAAGTATTTTGATAAGTGTCTTGAAGTCTTTCAAAAGTGTATGAATACATATTAAAACACTACATGTATATACATTTTAACTGAGTCGTTAAGTCATCGTTAGTCGTTACATGTAAATGTTGTTTTGAAACCTTTAGGTTAACGATCTTGTTGAATGTTGTTAACCCATTGTTTATTATAACAAATGAGATGTTAAATTATTATATTATCATGATATTATGATATATAATATATCTCAGTATGATGTATATACAGTTAAATGTCGTTACAACGATAATCGTTACATATATGTCTCGTTTCGAAATCATTAAGTTAGTAGTCTTATTTTTACATATGTATTTCATTGTTAATACACTTAATAATATATTTACTTATCATTTAACATAATTAACCAGGTGTATCAATATCTTAATATGATTCATATGTACCTAGTAAGACGTTGTTATAACGATAATCGTTATATATATCGTTTTCGAGTTTCTTAAATTAATAGTCTCATTTTTATGTATATAACTCATTGTTAAAATATCTAATGAGATACATACTTATAATAAAAACATGTTAACTATATATATAACCATATATATGTCATCGTATAGTTTTTACAAGTTTTAATGTTCGTGAATCACCGGTCAACTTGGGTGGTCCATTGTCTATATGAAACATATTTCAATTAATCAAGTCTTAACAAGTTTGATTGCTTAACATGTTGGAAACATTTAATCATGTAAATATCAATCTCAATTAATATATATAAACATGGAAAAGTTAGGGTCACTACAGCATTAAACTTATTGGTTTGATTATCTGATTTATATATTTAACTACGGAGTTAAAAGATTATGCCAAACGATTGAATGAAAGGATATTTATTGAGTCACTTAAGGATTATGATATTATTACGGGTCTCTGTTGTGAGGTCCACGTTGATTTGGGAAATCATTCATTTTTAATAGTATTCGGAATAAATGGTAAAGTGTTTGTTTAAATAACGTAATTTGGACACATACAATAATAAGGAATATTAACTGTTAGAATTAGATATATTTGATTTCAAGTTATTTAGTAAACGATAGTAACATTCGATTGATATTTAGATAAGTTAACTAAAACGTTTAAGATGAACAAGTAAAACACTAATTTACTACAGTATTTTCGAATTGCTACAGTACCCGAAAAGGTACAGTGTTTTCGAAAAACACTATTTGCTATAATAAAACATTATTTGCTACAGTAAAAACGACTTTGCTACAGTGCTACAGTGAAAACGACTTTGCTACAGTAAAACACTATTTGCTACAGTAAAACACTATTTGCTACAGTAAAAACGACTTGCTACAGTGCTGCAGTGAAAACGACTTTGCTACAGTAAAACACTATTTGCTACAGTAAACACTATTTGCTACAGTACACTATTTTGCTACAGTTTTTTTATGTCGACGAACTAGCAAACAAAAGCGGATCAGGCGGCCATGCGATCGCATGGCAAAAACACTAAAAACCCATGCGATCGCATGGGGTACTGTAGCAGGCCACATACTATAAAAACTCGATTTGGTTCCAGTTTGTTTCCTCACTCAATTTTACTCCGTAAGTATTTATTTATTTAAATTATAATTATTATAATTATTATAATTATAATTATTATTATTATTATTATTATTATTATAATTATTATTATTTTTATTATTATTATTATTAAGATTAATATTATTATTAATCTTATTATTATTAGTATTATTAATTAATATTATACATAAAATACTACGACGAGGTTATGAGCGTGTCACCTTCAAAATGGGTTTTCGAGCGGGATAGAGCTAAAGAAATTATGGGTCATAGCTATGGAGGTTATGGGTAATATTCGTGGGTAATATTCGCAAGTCAAAACTAGTGTTTATCATCTCTGTTACGTCTACGTACTTTCCTGCAATATTGAATCACAATATTGATACGTGAGCATTCATATCTTATCTTTTATTTATTAATTGTGTATCCATGTCTAGTGCTCGAGTATATATATTTATACATGATTGTATGCTAAATTTCGCGTTAAACAGTTTATAATGAATCACGAATTAAATACATATATTACTGGTAAAAGCTATATGATATACATGTTTTTGGAAAGCTGACGAAAAATCAATAACTTTTCATTTAGATATCGAATAATTTCTTTTGAATCTGCAATTAAGATTTAAACAACTTGTCTACGAGATTGATAAAATGGATTTTTAAATATTACCAGCCGAGAAAATGAATTCTTATATAAGACACATCTCGTTTTGTTAAACTATTGTCAAAATTGACTTTTTGAAACAACTTTGGATAACTTTTGTATGTCGATCTCGAGCATTAGGATTGTGATACACTATGACCTGACCTAGCTTGATAGACATTTATTGACCAACATATGTTCTCTAGGTTGAGATCTACAATTATTTGATATTCCGAGTTTCGGTCACATTACGATGAACGACTTTATATGCTGCTAAGGTGAGTTTATAGATCCCTTTTTAATTGCTTTTGCAATCTATATTTTTGGGCTGAGAATACATGCACTTTATTTTAAATGCAATGGATACAAGTACATACTAAATTCTACACCGGGTTTGAACCAAAAATCCCTTAGCTTTGGTAACTAGTTACTGCTGGTTATAAGAACTGGTGGGCGCGAGTAGCTATATATATGGATCCATAGGGCTTGACATCCCCATCCGAGCTAGAGCGCTAGCCTTTTAACGGACGTGTGTTATTTGAGTTTAGGACACGTTGATTTGCGTGTATTAAAACGAATGGGGTATTTATCATTATAACGTTAAAGCTTAGTTACCAGGGTGCTCTGTTATGTATAATCTATTGATAAATGTTTCTGGATGAAACAACTGAAATCTTGTGATCCACTTTTATATACAGATTATACGAAATACTAAAACTATGAACTCACCAACCTTTGTGTTGACACTTGTTAGCATGTTTATTCTCAAGTTTCCTGAAAGTCTTCCGCTGTTTGCTTATATGATAGACAAGCTATGTGATAGACAAGCTATGCTCCAGCAGTATTCATGGATCTAATGAATCGCATCTGTAGACCGTATTTAGACAAATTTGTCATTGTTTTTATCGACGACATATTGATTTACTCGAAGAACAAGGAAGAACATGAGCAACACTTAAGACTGGTACTGGAGGTACTCAAGAAAGATGAACTGTACGCAAAATTTTCAAAGTGTGATTTCTGGTTACAAGAAGTATAGTTTTTGGCCCATGTTGTCAGTAAACATGGAATTAAAGTTGACCCCGCCAAGATCGAAGCCATTAGTAAATGGGAAACACCGAAGACTCCAACACAAATCCTCCAATTCTTAGGTCTTGCTGGTTACTACCGAAGATTCATTCAAGATTTTTCTAAAATTGCCAAACCCTTAACTGCATTGACTCAAAAGGGAAAGAAGTATGATTGGTCCACGGAACAGGAATCCTCATTCCAGTTATTAAAGAAGAAGTTAACGTCTGCACCCATTTTGTCATTACCAGAAGGAAATGATGATTTCGTGATCTATTGTGACGCTTCGCGCCAAGGTTTAGGATGTGTATTAATGCAACGCACAAAAGTTATCGCATATGCCTCACGACAACTAAAAATTCATGAAAAGAATTATACGACGCACGATTTAGAACTTGGAGCAGTAGTTTTTGCACTCAAAATATGGAGACACTATCTATATGGCACCAAGTGTACAGTGTACACTGACCATAAGAGTCTTCAGCATATTTTTGATCAAAAACAACTCAATATGTGACAACCCGGAAATTTTTGACCAAATTTAAACTTTATCTATAAATGATTTAATGTTTTCGACACGATAAGCAAAGTCTGTAATGTTGAGTCACGAAAGTTTTGGAACTATATTCATCTAATCAATTATTGTTTGACTGTTCTCGAATATTCACGAACAATATATATATATAACTTAATGTGCATATATATATATATATATATATATATATATATATATATATATATATATATATATATATATATATATATATATATATATATATATATATGATTTCATGTTACTTAGTAAACGAGAGTAACATTCGATTATTGATTCGATTGATATTTAGATAAGTTAACTAAAACGTTTAAGATGAACCAGTAAAACACTAATTTGCTACAGTATTTTCGAATTGCTACAGTACCTGAAAAGCTACAGTGGTTCCAGTTTTATCAATATATATCTCTCGATATCTCTCTCTATGTATATATTTATATATTATTATTATTATTATTATTATTATTATTATTATTATTATTATTATTATTATTATTATTATTATTATTATTATTAAGATTAATATTATTATTAATCTTATCATTATTAGTAGTATTAGTATTATTATTATTTATACATAAAATACTACGACGAGGTCATTAGCGTGTCACTTTCAAAACTGGTTTTCAAACGGGATAGAGCTAAGGAAACTATGGGTTATAGCTATGGAGGTTATGGGTAATATTCATGGGTACTATTCGCAAGTCAATCTAGTGTTTATCATCTCTGTTGTGTCTACGTACTTTCCTGCAATATTGAATCACAATATTGATACGTGAGCATTCATATCTTATCTTTTATATATTAATTGTGTATCCATGTCTAGTGCTCGAGTATATATGTTAATGCATGCTTGTATGCTAAATTTCGTCGTTAAACGGTTTATGATGAATCACGAATTAAATACATATATTACTGATAAAAGGTATATGATATGCATGTTTTTGGAAAGCTGGCGAAAAATCAATAATTTTTCATTTAGAAATCGCGTAATTTCGGTGAACGAATTAAAAGATATGATCAACTGAATTATGATTGACATTAATTAAAATTGCTTTTGAATCTGCAATTGATATTTAAACAACCTGTATGTAAGATTGATAAATTGGATTTTTGAATATTACTAGCCGAGTAAATGAATCCTTATATAAGGCACGTCTTGTATTGTTGAACAATTGTCAAAATTGATTATTTTATCATATTTTAAAGCCTTATAAAAACTATAGTCTAATTTTACAAGAATTGGAAAACTATGTGAAATGTTAAAATGTTTCAATTATCATAATCATTCAACTATAGTATTGAATCAGATTGACTTTTTGAAATGACTTTTGATAACTTTTGTATGTCAATCTCGAGCATTAGGATTATGATACACTATGACCTGACCTAGCTTGATAGACATTTATTGACCAACATATGTTCTCTAGGTTGAGATCTACGGTTATTTGGTAATCCGAGTTTCAGTCACATTTTGGTGAACGACTTTATATGCTGCTAAGGAGAGTTTCATTGATCCCTTTTTAATTGTTTTTTCAATCTATATTTTTGGGCTGAGAATACATGCACTTTATTTTAAACGGAATGGACACAAGTACATACTAAATTCTACACCGAGTTTGAACCGAAAATCTCTTAGCTTTGGTAACTAGTAACTGCCAGTTATAAGGACTGGTGGGCGTGAGTAGTTGTATATGGATCCATAGGGCTTGACATCCCCGTCTGTTCCAGGTATAGAAACCCTAGCCTGAACTATAAAACACACGTATGCTATTTGAGTTTAGTACACGTTGGTTTGTGTAGTGACCCGAACTTTTCCATGTTTATATATATTAATTGAGATTGATATTTACATGATTAAATGTTTCCAACATGTTAAGCAATCAAACTTGTTAAGACTTGATTAATTGAAATATGTTTCATATAGACAATTGACCACCCAAGTTGACCGGTGATTCACGAACGTTAAAACTTGTAAAAACTATATGATGACATATATATGGATATATATATAGTTAACATGATACTATGATAAGTAAACATATCATTAAGTATATTAACAATGATCTACAAATGTAAAAACAAGACTACTAACTTAATGATTTTTAAACGAGACATATATGTAACGATTATCGTTGTAAAGACATTTAATGTATATATATCATATTAAGAGATATTCATACATGATAATATCATGATAATATAATAATCTAAAATCTCATTTGATATTATAAACATTGGGTTAACAACATTTAACAAGATCGTTAACCTAAAGGTTTCAAAACAACACTTACATGTAACGACTAACGATGACTTAACGACTCAGTTAAAATGTATATACATGTAGTGTTTTAATATGTATTTATACACTTTTGAAAGACTTCAATACACTTATCAAAATACTTCTACTTAACAAAAATGCTTACAATTACATCCTCGTTCAGTTTCATCAACAATTCTACTCGTATGCACCCGTATTCGTACTCGTACAATACACAGCTTTTAGATTTATGTACTATTGGTATATACACTCCAATGATCAGCTCTTAGCAGCCCATGTGAGTCACCTAACACATGTGGGAACCATCATTTGGCAACTAGCATGAAATATCTCATAAAATTACAAAAATATGAGTAATCATTCATGACTTATTTACATGAAAACAAAATTACATATCCTTTATATCTAATTCATACACCAACGACCAAAAACACCTACAAACACTTTCATTCTTCAATTTTCTTCATCTAATTGATCTCTATCAAGTTCTATCTTCAAGTTCTAAGTGTTCTTCATATATTCTACAAGTTCTAGTTACATAAAATCAAGAATACTTTCAAGTTTGCTAGCTCACTTCCAATCTTGTAAGGTGATCATCCAACCTCAAGAAATCTTTGTTTCTTATAGTATGTTATCATTCTAATACAAGGTAATAATCATATTCAAACTTTGGTTCAATTTCTATAACTATAACAATCTTATTTCAAGTGATGATCTTACTTGAACTTGTTTTCGTGTCATGATTCTGCTTCAAGAACTTCGAGCCATCCAAGGATCCGTTGAAGCTAGATCCATTTTTCCCTTTTCCAAGGAACTTAAGGTAGTAATGATGTTCATAACATCATTCGATTCATATATATAAAGCTATCTTATTCGAAGGTTTAAACTTGTAATCACTAGAACATAGTTTAGTTAATTCTAAACTTGTTCGCAAACAAAAGTTAATCCTTCTAACTTGACTTTTAAAATCAACTAAACACATGTTCTATATCTATATTATATGCTAACTTAATGATTTAAAACCTGGAAACACGAAAAACACCGTAAAACCAGATTTACGCCGTCATAGTAACACCGCGGGCTGTTTTGGGTTAGTTGATAAACTTTGATTTAAAAGTTGTTATTCTGAGAAAATTATTTTTATTATGAACATGAAACTATATCCAAAAATTATGGTTAAACTCAAAGTGGAAGTATGTTTTCTAAAATGGTCATCTAGACGTCGTTCTTTCGACTGAAATGACTACCTTTACAAAAATGACTTGTAACTTATTTTTCCGACTATAAACCTATAAGTTTTCTATTTAGATTCATAAAATAGAGTTCAATATGAAACCATAGCAATTTGATTCACTCAAAATGGATTTAAAATGAAGAAGTTATGGGTAAAACAAGATTGGATAATTTTTCTCATTTTAGCTACGTGAAAATTGGTAACAAATCTATTTCAACCATAACTTAATCAACTTGTATTGTATATTATGTAATCTTGAGATACCATAGACACGTATACAATGTTTCGACCTATCATGTCAACACATCTATATATATTTCGGAACAACCATAGACACTCTATATGTGAATGTTGGAGTTAGCTATACAGGGTTGAGGTTGATTCCAAAATATATATAGTTTGAGTTGTGATCAATACTGAGATACGTATACACTGGGTCGTGGATTGATTCAAGATAATATTTATCGATTTATTTCTGTACATCTAACTGTGGACAACTAGTTGTAGGTTACTAACGAGGACAGCTGACTTAATAAACTTAAAACATCAAAATATATTAAAAGTGTTGTAAATATATTTTGAACATACTTTGATATATATGTATATATTGTTATAGGTTCGTGAATCAACCAGTGGCCAAGTCTTACTTCCCGACGAAGTAAAAATCTGTGAAAGTGAGTTATAGTCCCACTTTTAAAATCTAATATTTTTGGGATGAGAATACATGCAGGTTTTATAAATGATTTACAAAATAGACACAAGTACGTGAAACTACATTCTATGGTTGAATTATCAAAATCGAATATGCCCCTTTTTATTAAGTCTGGTAATCTAAGAATTAGGGAACAGACACCCTAATTGACGCGAATCCTAAAGATAGATCTATTGGGCCTAACAAACCCCATCCAAAGTACCGGATGCTTTAGTACTTCGAAATTTATATCATATCCGAAGGGTGTCCCGGAATGATGGGGATATTCTTATATATGCATCTTTTTAATGTCAATTACCAGGTGTTCACCATATGAATGATTTTTATCTCTATGTATGGGATGTGTATTGAAATATCAAATCTTGTGGTCTATTATTATGATTTGATATATATAGGTTAAACCTATAACTCACCAACATTTTTGTTGACGTTTTAAGCATGTTTATTCTCAGGTGATTATTAAGAGCTTCCGCTATCACATACTTAAATAAGGACGAGATTTGGAGTCCATGCTTGTATGATATTGTGTAAAAACTGCATTCAAGAAACTTATTTTGTTGTAACATATTTGTATTGTAAACCATTATGTAATGGTCGTGTGTAAACAGGATATTTTAGATTATCATTATTTGATAATCTACGTAAAGCTTTTTAAACCTTTATTGATGAAATAAAGGTTATGGTTTGTTTTAAAATGAATGCAGTCTTTGAAAAGCGTCTCATATAGAGGTCAAAACCTCGCAACGAAATCAATTAATATGGAACGTTTTTAATCAATAAGAACGGGACATTTCAGTTGGTATCCGAGCGTTGGTCTTAGAGAACCGGAATTTTGCATTAGTGTGTCTTATCGAGTTTGTTAGGATGCATTAGTGAGTCTGGACTTCGACCGTGTTTACTTGAAAAATGATTGCTTAACAAATTTTGTTGGAAACTATATATTTTTAACATGTGAATATTATGTGATATATTAATCTCTTAACGCGTTTGATATTATGTGATAGATGTCTACCTCTAGAACAAGTCCCATTGACTCACCTAATAATAATGAAGAGTCAAATGTAAATTGGAATGATTCGTGGACTGATTCACAAGTTCCCGAAGAGGAACCGGAAGAAGAGTCGGAACCGGAAGAAGAATCGGAACCGGATGAAGAAATAGAACCGGTGGGGGAAATAATAAAACGGTTAAGTAAAAGAAAATCCTCAACCAACCGACCAAGGTTAATTATGGTCAATGGTGTTTCCGCCAAGGAAGCAAAATATTGGGAGGATTACCAATTCTCCGATGAATCGGATTCCGACGAGAATTCCGATGATGTTATAGAAATTACCCCAACTGAATTTAAAAAGGCAAAAGAAAATAATAAGGGAAAGGGCATAAAAATAGAGAAATCTAATTCCAACCCTGATGAACTTTATATGTATCGTCAAACCCCGAAGTCCTTAAGTTGTAACAATGACCCGGGAACCTCTAAACCACCAGGTTTTTCTAAACCAATGTGGAAAACGACGGCTCGTATTATGGGAACATCATATATCCCTAGAAACTTGGCAAAACGAACCAAAACCGAAGAAGAAGAAACAAGCGAGTCGAAATAAGATAGTTGTATTCGTGTGGTGTAATATATGTAATATAGTGTGCTTATGCTTTATGATATATGTAAAAATTGCTTGTATTAATAAGTATTTTTTTTATGAATCTAACTCTTGTCTATTTTACAGTATAAAAACACAAAATGGATAGACAACCCAATATTTTAAGAGACCTACCCGGAGACATGATTGATGAAATCTTGTCTAGAGTCGGTCAGAATTCTTCGGCACAACTATTTAAGGCGAGATCAGTTTGTAAGACATTCGAAGAACGTTCCAAGAATGCCTTGGTTTATAAGAGACTTTCGTTTGGAAGATGGGGGATATCACATTGGGAAACCCATAAGTTACGATGTGTTTACTTTGACGCATATATTGCAGGGAACCCAAATGCTATTTTACGCAACGGGTTAAGAAATTATTTTGACTCAATGTATTCGAATATAGGACTTCATGATTTAGAAAAAGCGACTAACATGTAACATAAAGAAGCATGCTATGCTTACGGGTTAGTAATGTTCGCTTCTCACCAAAGTGAGAACAAGAACATCGGGCTACAACTATTAAACAAAACGTTCCCACAAGTGACGGAGTCAGTAATTGGGGTAAGAAATGAGGTTTTTAGATTGTTACGGGACTGTTGGACATTACGTAACCCTCGTCCCTTTGACGACGTTACAACACGCTGTCTTATCAACGGCCATAACGGTTATGTTCCACAAGACCAAGGATGGGAAGTAATCCTAGTAAAACCAGAATGCATGACTTGTTTCTGGACGTATGAATTACGTGTCTTTATTGCCTTTGCTGAATGACTTGTGTACTAGCTAGAATTATCTTCACAACCATCTTGTATCAAATTTATTGTGTGCTATATTTCATGCTATATGTAAAATAAGCGGTATTGTAAGTTTGTAAAATATTGTGTAAAAGTTTGAACGCGAAATATTATTATAATCAGTTTTTCATATAGAATTGTAGTAGTTGAATTGTATATTAGCTACTAAGTATGAACTTAACGGGTAGGTACTACCCGAATTTAAACTTATAAAATGCTAATATGAAGAAAAAGCTTTTATAAATGAGTTCATATTATGCTACGAAATACTATTAACTACTCTTAATATTCTGTATGATTAACTTGTTCCATTTGACTATTTTGAAGGAAATGGCACCGACTACTTGACACACCGTGAATATGAATGAAGAGGAATTCCGTACTTTTCTAGCTTCAAACATAGCCGCAGTACAGGCTGCGCTACATACCAACAATAACCTTGGATCTAGCAGTACAGGAAATCGTGTAGGATGCACCTACAAAGAATTCACTGCCTGCAAACCTTTGGAATTTGATGGAACCGAAGGACCGATCGGATTGAAGCGGTGGACCGAGAAGGTCGAATCGGTGTTTGCCATAAGTAAGTGTACTGAAGAGGACAAAGTGAAGTACGCTACGCATACCTTCACAGGTTCTGCGTTAACATGGTGGAATACCTATCTAGAGCAAGTGGGACAAGATGATGCGTACGCACTACCGTGGTCAGCATTCAAGCACTTGATGAACGAGAAGTACCGTCCCAGAACCGAGGTCAATAAGCTCAAGACAGAACTTAGAGGGTTACGAACCCAAGGATTTGATATTACCACGTACGAAAGACAATTCACAGAATTGTGCCTATTGTGTCCGGGAGCATTCGAAGATGAGGAAGAGAAGATCGACGCGTTTGTGAAAGGATTACCGGAAAGAATCCAAGAAGATATAAGTTCACACGAGCCCGCCTCCATACAACAGGCATGTAGAATGGCTCACAAACTAGTGAACTAGATTGAAGAAAGAATTAAAGAACAGACTGCTGAAGAGGCCAATGTGAAGCAAGTCAAAAGAAAGTGGGAGGAAAACGGTGATAAGAATCACCAATACAACAACAACAGCAATTACAACAATAATCGCAACAATTATCCCAACAATCGCAACATCAATCGCAACTACAACAAACGGCCCAACAACAACAACAACAACAACAACAACAACAACAACAACAACAGCAACTACAACAATCATCCCAACAACAATAATAACCGCAACAACAACAACAACAATCAGAAGCAGCTATGCCAAAGGTGTGAAGTATCACTCGGGGTTCTGCACCAAATTTTGCAACAAGTGTAAAAGAAATGGTCATAGCGCGGCGAAGTGTGAGGTCTACGGACCAGGGGTTAATAGAACGAAAGGAACAAATGGTGTCGGAACGAGTAATGGCGGAGCAAGTAGTGTCGGAGCAAGTTATGCCAATGTAGTTTGTTATAAATGTGGAAAACCGGGCCACATTATTAGAAATTGCCCGAACCAGGAGAACACGAATGGACAAGGCCGCGGAAGAGTTTTCAATATTAATGCGGCAGAGGCACAGGAAGACCCAGAGCTTGTTACGGGTACGTTTCTTATTGACAATAAATCTGCTTACGTTTTATTTGATTCGGGTGCGGATAGAAGCTATATGAGTAGAGATTTTTGTGTAAATTAAGTTGTCCATTGACGCCTTTGGATAGTAAATTTTTACTCGAATTAGCAAATGGTAAATTAATTTCAGCAGATAATATATGTCGGAATCGAGAAATTAAACTGGTTAGCGAAACATTTAAGATTGATTTGATACCAGTAGAGTTAGGGAGTTTTGATGTGATAATCGGTATGGACTGGTTGAAAGAAGTGAGAGCAGAGATCGTTTGTTACAAAAATGCAATTCGCATTATACGAGAAAAAGGAAAACCCTTAATGGTGTACGGAGAAAAGGGCAACACGAAGCTACATCTTATTAGTAATTTGAAGGCACAAAAACTAATAAGAAAAGGTTGTTATGCTATTCTAGCACACGTCGAGAAAGTACAAACTGAAGAAAAGAGCATCAATGATGTTCCCATTGCAAAAGAATTTCCCGATGTATTTCCGAAAGAATTACCGGGATTACCCCCACATCGATCCGTTGAATTTCAAATAGATCTTGTACCAGGAGCTGCACCAATAGCTCGTGCTCCTTACAGACTCGCACCCAGCGAGATGAAAGAACTGCAAAGCCAATTACAAGAACTTTTAGAGCGTGGTTTCATTCGACCAAGCACATCACCGTGTGGAGCTCCTGTTTTGTTTGTCAAGAAGAAAGATGGTACATTCAGGTTGTGTATCGACTTCCGAGAGTTGAACAAACTTACCATCAAGAACCGCTACCCACTACCGAGAATCGATGACTTATTTGATCAACTACAAGGCTCGTCATTTTATTCAAAGATTGACTTACGTTCCGGGTATCATCAAATGCAGGTGAAAGAAGATGATATTCCAAAGACTGCTTTCAGAACACGTTACGGTCATTACGAGTTTATGGTCATGCCGTTTGGTTTAACTAATGCACCAGCTGTGTTCATGGACCTTATGAACCGAGTGTGTGGACCATACCTTGACAAGTTTGTCATTGTTTTCATTGATGACATACTTATTTACTCAAAGAATGACCAAGAACACGGTGAACATTTGAGAAAGGTGTTAGAAGTATTGAGGAAGGAAGAATTGTACGCTAAGTTTTCAAAGTGTGCATTTTGGTTGGAAGAAGTTCAATTCCTCGGTCACATAGTGAACAAAGAAGGTATTAAGGTGGATCCGGCAAAGATAGAAACTGTTGAAAAGTGGGAAACCCCGAAAACTCCGAAACACATACGCCAGTTTTTAGGACTAGCTGGTTACTACAGAAGGTTCATCCAAGACTTTTCCAGAATAGCAAAACCCTTGACTGCATTAACGTATAAAGGGAAGAAATTTGAATGGAATGATGAACAAGAGAAAGCATTTCAGTTATTGAAGAAAAACCTAACTACGGCACCTATATTGTCATTGCCTGAAGGGAATGATGATTTTGTGATTTATTGTGACGCATCAAAGCAAGGTCTCAGTTGTGTATTAATGCAACGAACGAAGGTGATTGCTTATGCGTCTAGACAATTGAAGATTCACGAACAAAATTATACGACGCATGATTTGGAATTAGGCGCGGTTGTTTTTGCATTAAAGACTTGGAGGCACTACTTATATGGGGTCAAAAGTATTATATATACCGACCACAAAAGTCTTCAACACATATTTAATCAGAAACAACTGAACATGAGGCAGCGTATGTGGATTGAATTATTGAATGATTACGACTTTGAGATTCGTTACCACCCGGGGAAGGCAAATGTGGTAGCCGATGCCTTGAGCAGGAAGGACAGAGAACCCATTCGAGTAAAATCTATGAATATAATGATTCATAATAACCTTACTACTCAAATAAAGGAGGCGCAACAAGGAGTTTTAAAAGAGGGAAATTTAAAGGATGAAATACCCAAAGGATCGGAGAAGCATCTTAATATTCGGGAAGACGGAACTCGGTATAGGGCTGAAAGGATTTGGGTACCAAAATTTGGAGATATGAGAGATATGGTACTTAGAGAAGCTCATAAAACCAGATACTCAATACATCCTGGAACGGGGAAGATATACAAGGATCTCAAGAAACATTTTTGGTGGCCGGGTATGAAAGTCGATGTTGCTAAATACGTAGGAGAATGTTTGACGTGTTCTAAGGTCAAAGCTGAGCATCAGAAACCATCAGGTCTACTTCAACAACCCGAAATCCCGGAATGGAAATGGGAAAACATTACCATGGATTTCATCACTAAATTGCCAAGGACTGCAAGTGGTTTTGATACTATTTGGGTAATAGTTGATCGTCTCACCAAATCAGCACACTTCCTGCCAATAAGAGAAGATGACAAGATGGAGAAGTTAGCACGATTGTATTTGAAGGAAGTCGTCTCCAGACATGGAATACCAATCTCTATTATCTATGATAGGGATGGTAGATTTATTTCAAGATTCTGGCAGACATTACAGCAAGCATTAGGAACTCGTCTAGACATGAGTACTGCCTATCATCCACAAACTGATGGGCAGAGTGAAAGGATGATACAAACGCTTGAAGACATGCTACGAGCATGTGTTATTGATTTCGGAAACAGTTGGGATCGACATCTACCGTTAGCAGAATTTTCCTACAACAACAGCTACCATTCAAGCATTGAGATGACGCCGTTTGAAGCACTTTATGGTAGAAAGTGCAGGTCTCCAATTTGTTGGAGTGAAGTGGGGGATAGACAGATTACGGGTCCGGAGATTATACAAGAAACTACCGAGAAGATCATCCAAATTCAACAACGGTTGAAAACCGCCCAAAGTCGACAAAAGAGCTACGCTGACATTAAAAGAAAAGATATAGAATTTGAAATTGGAGAGATGGTCATGCTTAAAGTTGCAACTTGGAAAGGCGTTGTTCGATTTGGTAAACGAGGGAAATTAAATCCAAGGTATATTGGACCATTCAAGATTATTGATCGTGTCGGACCAGTAGCTTACCGACTTGAGTTACCTCAACAACTCGCGGCTGTACATAACACTTTCCACGTCTCGAATTTGAAGAAATATTTTGCTAAAGAAGATCTCACTATTCCGTTAGATGAAATCCAAATCAACAAAAAACTTCAATTCATCGAAGAACCCGTCGAAATAATGGATCGTGAGGTTAAAAGACTTAAGCAAAACAAGATACCAATTGTTAAGGTTTGATGGAATGCTCGTAGAGGACCCGAGTTCACCTAGGAGCGTGAAGATCAGATGAAGAAGAAATACCCGCATCTATTTCCAGAAGATTCGTCAACACCTTCAACAGCTTAAAATTTTGGGACGAAATTTATTTAACGGGTAGGTACTGTAGTGACCCGAACTTTTCCATGTTTATATATATTAATTGAGATTTATATTTACATGATTAAATGTTTCCAACATGTTAAGCAATCAAACTTGTTAAGACTTGATTAATTGAAATATGTTTCATATAGACAATTGACCACCCAAGTTGACCGGTGATTCACGAACGTTAAAACTTGTAAAAACTATATGATGACATATATATGGATATATATATATAGTTAACATGATACTATGATAAGTAAACATATCATTAAGTATATTAACAATGAACTATATATGTAAAAACAAGACTACTAACTTAATGATTTTTAAACGAGACATATATGTAACGATTATCGTTGTAAAGACATTTAATGTATATATATCATATTAAGAGATGTTCATACATGATAATATCATGATAATATAATAATTTAAAATCTCATTTGATATTATAAACATTGGGTTAACAACATTTAACAAGATCGTTAACCTAAAGGTTTCAAAACAACACTTACATGTAACGACTAACGATGACTTAACGACTCAGTTAAAATGTATATACATGTAGTGTTTTAATATGTATTTATACACTTTTGAAAGACTTCAATACACTTATCAAAATACTTCTACTTAACAAAAATGCTTACATTTACATCCTCGTTCAGTTTCATCAACAATTCTACTCGTATGCACCCGTATTCGTACTCGTACAATACACAGCTTTTAGATGTATGTACTATTGGTATATACACTCCAATGATCAGCTCTTAGCAGCGCATGTGAGTCACCTAACACATGTGGGAACCATCATTTGGCAACTAGCATGAAATATCTCATAAAATTACAAAAATATGAGTAATCATTCATGACTTATTTACATGAAAACAAAATTACATATCCTTTATATCTAATCCATACACCAACGACCAAAAACACCTACAAACACTTTCATTCTTCAATTTTCTTCATCTAATTGATCTCTATCAAGTTCTATCTTCAAGTTCTAAGTGTTCTTCATATATTCTACATGTTCTAGTTACATAAAATCAAGAATACTTTCAAGTTTGCTAGCTCACTTCCAATCTTGTAAGGTGATCATCCAACCTCAAGAAATCTTTGTTTCTTACAGTAGGTTATCATTCTAATACAAGGTAATAATCATATTCAAACTTTGGTTCAATTTCTATAACTATAACAATCTTATTTCAAGTGATGATCTAACTTGAACTTGTTTTCGTGTCATGATTCTGCTTCAAGAACTTCGAGCCATCCAAGGATCCGTTGAAGCTAGATCCATTTTTCCCTTTTCCGGTAGGTTTATCCAAGGAACTTAAGGTAGTAATGATGTTCATAACATCATTTGATTCAAATATATAAAGCTATCTTATTCGAAAGTTTAAACTTGTAATCACTAGAACATAGTTTAGTTAATTCTAAACTTGTTCGCAGACAAAAGTTAATCCTTCTAACTTTAATTTTAAAATCAACTAAACACATGTTCTATATCTATATGATATGCTAACTTAATGATTTAAAACCTGGAAACACGAAAAACACCGTAAAACCGAATTTACGCCGTCATAGTAACACCGCGGGCTGTTTTGGGTTAGTTGATAAACTTTGATTTAAAAGTTGTTATTCTGAGAAAATGATTTTTATTATGAACATGAAATTATATCCAAAAATTATGGTTAAACTCAAAGTGGAAGTATGTTTTCTAAAATGGTCATCTAGACGTCGTTCTTTCGACTGAAATGACTACCTTTACAAAAACGACTTATAACTTATTTTTCCGACTATAAACCTATAAGTTTTCTGTTCAGATTCATAAAATAGAGTTCAATATGAAACCATAGCAATTTGATTCACTCAAAACGGATTTAAAATGAAGAAGTTATGGGTAAAACAAGATTGGATAATTTTTCTCATTTTAGCAACGTGAAAATTGGTAACAAATCTATTCCAACCATAACTTAATCAACTTGTATTGTATATTATGTAATCTTGAGATACCATAGACACGTATACAATGTTTCGACCTATCATGTCAACACATCTATATATATTTCGGAACAACCATAGACACTCTATATGTGAATATTGGAGTTAGCTATACAGGGTTGAGGTTGATTCCAAAATATATATAGTTTGAGTTGTGATAAATACTGAGATACGTATACACTGGGTCGTGGATTAATTCAAGATAATATTTATTGATTTAATTCTGTACATCTAACTGTGGACAACTAGTTGTAGGTTACTAACGAGGACAACTGACTTAATAAACTTAAAACATCAAAATATATTAAAAGTGTTGTAAATATATTTTGAACATACTTTGATATATATGTATATACTGTTATAGGTTCATGAATCAACCAGTGGCCAAGTCTTACTTCCCGACGAAGTAAAAATCTGTGAAAGTGAGTTATAGTCCCACTTTTAAAATCTAATATTTTTGGGATGAGAATACATGCAGGTTTTATAAATGATTTACAAAATAGACACAAGTACGTGAAACTACATTCTATGGTTGAATTATCAAAATCGAATATGCCCCTTTTTATTAAGTCTGGTAATCTAAGAATTAGGGAACAGACACCCTAATTGACGCGAATCCTAAAGATAGATCTATTGGGCCTAACAAACCCCATCCAAAGTACCGGATGCTTTAGTACTTCGAAATTTATATCATATCCGAAGGGTGTCCCGGAATGATGGGGATATTCTTATATATGCATCTTGTTATTGTCGGTTACAGGTGTTCACCATATGAATGATTTTTATCTCTATGTATGGGATGTATATTGAAATATGAAATCTTGTGGTCTATTATTATGATTTGATATATATAGGTTAAACCTATAACTCACCAACATTTTTGTTGACATTTTAAGCATGTTTATTCTCAGGTGATTATTAAGAGCTTCCGCTGTCACATACTTAAATAAGGACGAGATTTGGAGTCCATGCTTGTATGATATTGTGTAAAAACTGCATTCAAGAAACTTATTTTGTTGTAACATATTTGTATTGTAAACCATTATGTAATGGTCGTGTGTAAACAGGATATTTTAGATTATCATTATTTGATAATCTACGTAAAGCTTTTTAAACCTTTATTGATGAAATAAAGGTTATGGTTTGTTTTAAAATGAATGCAGTCTTTGAAAAATGTCTCATATAGAGGTCAAAACCTCGCAACGAAATCAATTAATATGGAACGTTTTTTATCAATAAGAATGGGACATTTCAGTTTGTGTGTATTGTACATGTTGGTTGCATGTATGTTAAAACAGGGGTACTTATTATATAAACGTTAAATTTTAGTTACCAGGGTGCTCAATCTTGTAGAATATTTTGATAAACGTTTCTGGATGAAACAACTGAAATCTTGTGATCCACCTTTATGTACAGATTAGGCAAAAGATTAAAACTATGAACTCACCAACCTTTGTGTTGACACTTGTTAGCATGTTTATTCTCAAGCTCCCTAAAAGTCTTCCGCTGTTTGCTTATAAGTTAGACAAGCTATGTGCATGGAGTCTTACATGGCATATTTTTCAAGGAAACGTTGCATTCATCAAATCATCACCATGTATCTTATTTTTACTGCATTGTCAACGGAAGTACTATTGTAAACTATTATATTACGGTGATTGTCTATATGTAGAAATCATCAGATGTTAAAAACCTTTGATTTAAATATTCATTTATGGTGTGTCTTTTCAAAATAATGCAATATTTACAAAACGTATCATATAGAGGTCAAATACCTCGCAATGAAATCGATGAATGACGTGTTCGTCCAAGTGGATTTGGAGCGATCGTCATAGTTGGTATCAGAGCGTTGGTCCTAGCGAACCAGGTCTTGCATGAGTGTGTCTAATTGATAGTTGTTAAGATGCATTAGTAAGTCTGGACTTCGACCGTGTCTGCATGTTAAAAGTTTTGCTTATAATTTCTTGTCGGAAATTACATGCTTATCATTCTTAAGTCTAGACACGTTTTCTGCATTGATTGCATAGATAGTGTATGGACAGTATCTTAAGCATATCTATTACAGTAAATACTGTCTTACACTTTCCGAAAATTTCTCCGTAACTTATGGAATTTTGGTATTATATATACATATGTAAATTATGTATCGGAGAATACCAAACTAAATCCTATAATCCATCTCATATCAAAATAAATTCCCTGATTATACAAGATGGATCACATATTTAGTTCAAATTTCATAAACTCCGACAGCTATTCCAATATGGATATTCACCTGAACTTTGAAGACAGTGTAACCGGAATGGATCAACAAATTAGCCATCATCTATTTTGGATGAATTGGTGATGGGTTCATAGTCTACTTAATCATTGGAGACAAGAAGTGTAGTGACCCGAACTTTTCCATGTTTATATATATTAAATGAAATTGATATTTACATGATTAAGTGTTTCCAACATGTTAAGCAATCAAACTTATTAAGACTTGATTAATTGGAATAGGTTTCATATAGACAAATGACCACCCAAGTTGACCGGTGATTCACGAACGTTAAAACTTGTAAAAACTATACGATGACATATATATGGTTATATATATAGTTAACATGATTTTATTATAAGTATGTATCTCATTAGGTATTTTAACGATGAGTTATATACATAAAAATGAGACTATTAAATTAAGAAACTCGAAAACGATATATATAACGATTATCGTTATAACGTCTTACTAGGTACATATGAATCATATTAAGATATTGATACACTTGGTTAATTATGTTAAATGATAAGTAAATATATCATTAAGTGTATTAACAATGAACTACATATGTAAAAATAAGACTACTAACTTAATGATTTCGAAACGAGACATATATGTAACGATTATCGTTGTAACGACATTTAACTGTATATATATCATACTAAGATATATTATATATCATAATATCATGATAATATAACAATTTAACATCTCATTTGTTATAATAAACAATGGGTTAACAACATTCAACAAGATCGTTAACCTAAAGGTTTCAAAACAACATTTACATGTAACGACTAACGATGACTTAACGACTCAGTTAAAATGTATATACATGTAGTGTTTTAATATGTATTCATACACTTTTGAAAGACTTCAAGACACTTATCAAAATACTTCTACTTAATAAAAATGCTTACAATTACATCCTCGTTCAGTTTCATCAACAATTCTACTCGTATGCACCCGTATCCGTACAATACACAGCTTTTAGATGTATGTACTATTGGTATATATACTATAATGATCAGCTCTTAGCAGCTCATGTGAGTCACCTAACACATGTGAGAACCATCATTTAGCAACTAGCATGAAATATCTCATAAAATTACAAAAAATATGAGTAATCATTCATGACTTATTTACATGAAAACAAAATTACATATCCTTTATATCTAATCCATACACCAACGACCAAAAACACCTATAAACACTTTCATTCTTCAATTTTCTTCATCTAATTGATCTCTCTCAAGTTCTATCTTCAAGTTCTAAGTGTTCTTCATAAATTCCAAAAGTTCTAGTTTCTTAAAATCAAGAATACTTCCAAGATTGCAAGTTTACTTCCAAGTTTTCTAAATCCATTCCAAGTAATCATCCAAGATCAAGAAACCTTTGTTACTTATAGTAGGTTATCTTTCTAATACAAGGTAATAATCATATTCAAACTTTAATTCAATTTCTATAACTATAACAATCTTATTTCGAGTGGAAATCTTACTTGAAATTGTTTTCGTGTCATGATTCTGCTTCAAGAACTTTCAAGCCATCCAAGGATCCTTTGAAGCTAGATCCATTTTTCTCATTTCCATTAGGTTTATCCAAGGAACTTGAGGTAGTAATGATGTTCATAACATCATTCGATTCATACATAAAAATCTGTCTTATTCAACGTTATAAACTTGTAATCACTAGAACATAGTTTAGTTAATTCTAAACTTGTTCGCAAATAAAGTTAATCCTTATAACTAGACTTTTAAAATCAACTAAAAACATGTTCTATATCTATATGATATGCTAACTTAATAATTTAAAACCCGGAAACACGATAAACACCGTAAAACTGGATATACGCCGTCGTAGTAAAACCGGGGGCTGTTTTGGTTGGGATAATTAAAAGCTAAGAAGAACTTTGATTTAAAAGCTATACTTCTGGAAAAATGATTTTTCTTATGAGCATGAAACTATATCCAAAAATCATGGTTAAACTCAAAGTGAAAGTATGTTTTTCAAAATGGTCATCAAGATGTCGTTCTTTCGACTGAAATGACTACCTTTACAAAAACGACTTGTAACTTATTTTTTCGACTATAAACCTATACTTTTTCTGTTTAGATTCATAAAATATAGTTCAATATGAAACCATAGCAATTTGATTCACTCAAAACGGATTTAAAATGAAGAACTTATGGGTAAAACAAGATTGGATAATTTTTCTCATTTTAGCTACGTGAAAATTGGTAACAAATCTATTCCAACCATAACTTAATCAACTTGTATTGTATATTATATAATCTTGAGATACCATAGACACGTATACAATGTTTCGACCTATCATGTCGACACATCTATATATATTTCGGAACAACCATAGACACTCTATATGTGAATGTTGAAGTTAGCTATACAGGGTTGAGGTTGATTCCAAAATATATATAGTTTGAGTTGTGATCAATACTGAGATACGTATACACTGGGTCGTGGATTGATTCAAGATAATATTTATCGATTTATTTCTGTACATCTAACTGTGGACAACTAGTTGTAGGTTACTAACGAGGACAGCTGACTTAATAAACTTAAAACATCAAAATATATTAAAAGTATTGTAAATATATTTTGAACATACTTTGATATATATGTATATATTGTTATAGGTTCGTGAATCAACCAGTGGCCAAGTCTTACTTCCCGACGAAGTAAAAATCTGTGAAAGTGAGTTATAGTCCCACTTTTAAAAATCTAATATTTTAGGGATGGGAATACATGCAGGTTTTATAAATGATTTACAAAATAGACACAAGTACGTGAAACTACATTCTATGGTTGAATTATCGAAGATAGATCTATTGGGCCTAACAAACCCCATCCAAAGATCCGGATGCTTTAGTACTTCTAAATTTATATCATTTCCGAAGGGTGTCCCGGAATGATGGGGATATTCTTATATATGCATCTTGTTAATGTCGGTTACCAGGTGTTCACCATATGAATGATTTTTATCTCTATGTATGGGATGTATATTGAAATATGAAATCTTGTGGTCTATTGTTACGATTTGATATATATAGGTTAAACCTATAACTCACCAACATTTTTGTTGACGTTTAAAGCATGTTTATTCTCAGGTGAATACTAAGAGCTTCCGCTGTTGCATACTAAAATAAGGACAAGATTTGGAGTCCATGTTTGTATGATATTGTGTAAAAACTGCATTCAAGAAACTGATTTCGATGTAACATATTTGTATTGTAAAACATTATGTAATGGTCGTGTGTAAACAGGATATTTTAGATTATCATTATTTGATCATCTACGTAAAGCTTTTTAAACCTTTATTTATGAAATAAAGGTTATGGTTTGTTTTAAAAATGAATGCAGTCTTTGAAAAATGTCTCATATAGAGGTCAAAACCTCGCAATGAAATCAATTAATATGGAACGTTTTTAATCAATAAGAACGGGACATTTCAAGAAGAAGGCGATCCATTCCATCCACCACATTGCCCTCTTGGCGAAGAACCTGAAGCACTTACCGGCGAACCTGTCCGTAATACCATTTTCTCTCTCATTTCCAGATTATCTCGTCATGATTATATACTATCTCACATTCTAGATCTCATTCACCCGCTCCTCTGAACCGACAATCATCTCGGTGTAATAGAAGAAGTCAACGAGCTTTGCGCTCGGGTAGTGGCTTTGAAGAACATGGTGCAAAGGTTACAAGCACCAGCAGCAGCACCGGCAGCAACAGTACCACCATCAGCAACACCAATAGTACCATTACCACCACCAACAACAACCGCTCCGCAAACCTCAACTTCACAATCTGTCCCAAGAACATCAACGTCATACGCCCTATAGATACCAAGGAATATCAATAAGAATAAATAATGAAGTATTGATTTCATTAGTGAAATATTCCGCGAAGATTATATGATCTCTAATGTTTTAGAGATTTTTCATTTCTAATTCAAGCCAAAAATCAAATGAGCTTAATATGATATTAACTCATTAAATCTGTATTACATTTGAAGAAAATATACATACATATATTTTCATAAAGATTGTAATGAAAATTCTTTTGTACAAAATATTACTTGTGAAATCTTTAACGGGTAGGTAATACCCGGGAAATATATAAGTTCACAATTAATATGTTACAATGTACATTCTTCAACTTTGATTCAAAAATTATTAACTATGCTCACAGCGATATACAATCGTTTTCATACAAATTCGATTACATATTCTGACAGAACAGAATCCAAGTCAAGATTAAACAAGTGACATCATTCTTAGATCCCTACATCTTTCAAAGCTATATTTTGACTTCAAAACTGTGCAAGATCCTTTAGCATTGTTATTACCGAAAAAAATCTTGCAATCCCTTTTCAAAGTATCCAGTTTTATCACACTTCCAACCAGTCAACTTCAATTTTTCAGATTAGCCTTATTGTAACCTTGACATATACGTTCTTGTTACCGGGGAACCTTTTATGTTCCACCACATTAGCAGTAAATTTACCAACAACTTCATTGATCCTTGACCTTCCGAAAAATCATTATACTCATTAAAACCCTATCATGTACTCATCCACATCTTGTAACAATAATTGCCATACCAACTACCGGGAATTAGTAATCAGTATTTCGAATTTCGCAGCAATTCTATGCCAACAGTTATATATATACATATAATGTCTATCTCCTAGACTTACTTACTTTGAATGTGAAGTTTCTGAAAAAAAAACCTCAAACTGCGAAACTAGCTCTCCGAATTTTGGAAAAATGCTGACGAAGCAGCAAAAACTGTAAACAACTTTAACAGTCGAAAGTTTGATGATAAAGAGTAGTGTGCTGGAAAAGCACAGAAAAAGAGAAAGTTTGGTACTGAAAAACGGATTGAGCAAATTATGAAGGAGGCTGTGGATAAATCACAAAGACTAAACCTGCCTTCAAAGAATACAAATGATTCAGTATCTGCTGAAGTCATTAATGAATACCTTGCTCCTGACTCAAAACCGTTACTAACAAATCTTCTTCATCATCATTCGATATTAGAAATTCTAAGATATCATTATATCTTTCATTATAAATATCTTTGATATTTTTGAAGATATCTTCATAACTATTATTATCCGAAATTATTTATCTCTTCGCGCTATCTGTGTTACATCATAAAAGAAACTATTTTAGTTTCTAAATTCTGAAAATCTTGAAAAATGGATGTTTTTGAAGTAGTGTTGGGAACTGAAGCATGAGTTAGTATAATATAATGACACTTGATCAACGTGATTATATTACAGTAAGTCATGCTGAGTTTCTAATGAAACGTGATAAAGGTTCACATATCATATACTCATCATGAACCATGTTACATAACTCTTTCATTCTATTTAACCTTTAAACTATCAAGAAAATATTTTCTTAATGATTCGGTCTTTTTTCGAGATATTCTGGTAATTTGACAAGTCAGATTATGCTATTACCGTTTCTTTCTTAGAACATTAATTATGTTCATTCCGAAATTCATACATACGAATTCTGAACCATTATTCGCTTGATTTAAAGTCGGAAAGATAAAATAAAAGCATGAAGCTTCAAAATATCAATGGGAGTATATATAAATCACAGTAAATTGGAGAGAGTATTAACTATGGATGTCAATGATTATGGAAAGACAGAAGCAGAGACATCGAAATATAAGGGAAAATATAAAACCCAACAACCACCTAGAAATTATAAACCGTATATATCGATGAATATAGCAATATAAAGATAAGGGAGGACTAAAAACACTATAAAACCAAGAGTATAGTAGAAGTGAATAGATTCTTCTGGCGGCAGATGGAAAAGAAGAATGACGGATATGAAGGTTAGAAGTATATCAAGAATCAGAACTGGATGGAGCATATTGACGAATACTTTAAGATAAAAATTGAAGGAGAGAGAATAAAAAGGTATGAGCTGTGGAAAATAAGAAAACGAAGGGTGTAGATTTATAGTATAATATCAGACAAGGAAATCGAGACAGATCATCACATTAAATTGAAAAGAATAATAATTTCCTTAATTACCGAAGAATCAAATCTTATTACGAAGATTTTCTCCAAATCTCTTGAACTCCGAAAATCAACCCATCTACATCAAAAGATATGACGAAACTTACTTTTTCTCATTTCACTCTTTTGTGATAACTTCACTCGTACACTTCACATAAACAAATTGTTTTATCCATATTACTCAATGATGATAAAACTCTAATTTTCAACTCGTATGATTCATGAAAACATACTTATTGTCATCCATGACCATCCCAACCAAATTTCGGGACGAAATTTCTTTAACGGGTAGGTACTGTGACAACCCGGAAATTTTTGACCAAATTTAAACTTTATCTATAAATGATTTAATGTTTTCGACACGATAAGTAAAGTCTGTAATGTTGAGTCACGAATGTTTTGGAACTATATTCATGTAATCAATTATTCTTTGACTGTTCTCGAAGATTCATGAACAATATATATATATATATATATATATATATATATATATATATATATAACTTAATGTGCATATATATATATATATATATATATATATATATATATATATATATATATATATATATATATATATATATATATATATATGATTTCAAGTTACTTAGTAAACGAGAGTAACATTCGATTATTGATTCGATTGATATTTAGATAAGTTAACTAAAACGTTTAAGATGAACCAGTAAAACACTAATTTGCTACAGTATTTTCGAATTGCTACAGTACCTAAAAAGCTACAGTGGTTCCAGTTTTATTAATATATATCTCTCGATATCTCTCTCTATGTATATATTTATATATTATTATTATTATTATTATTATTATTATTATTATTATTATTATTATTATTATTATTATTAATCTTATCATTATTAGTAGTATTAGTATTATTATTATTTATACATAAAATACTACGATGAGGTCATGAGCGTGTCACTTTCAAAACTGGTTTTCAAACGGGATAGAGCTAAGGAAACTATGGGTTATAGCTATGGAGGTTATGGGTAACATTCATGGGTACTGTTCGCAAGTCAAACCTAGTGTTTATCATCTCTGTTGTGTCTACGTACTTTCCTGCAATATTGAATCACAATATTGATACGTGAGCATTCATATCTTATCTTTTATATATTAATTGTGTATCCATGTCTAGTGCTCGAGTATATATGTTAATGCATGCTTGTATGCTAAATTTCATCGTTAAACAGTTTATGATGAATCACGAATTAAATACATATATTACTGATAAAAGGTATATGATATGCATGTTTTTGGAAAGCTGGCGAAAAATCAATAACTTTTCATTTAGAAATCGCGTAATTTCGGTGAACGAATTAAAAGATATGATCAACTGAATTATGATTGACATTAATTAAAATTGCTTTTGAATCTTCAATTGATATTTAAACAACCTGTATGTAATATTGATAAATTGGATTTTTGAATATTACTAGCCGAGTAAATGAATCCTTATATAAGGCACGTCTTGTATTGTTGAACAATTGTCAAAATTGATTATTTTATCATATTTTAAAGCCTTATAAAAACTATAGTCTAATTTTACAAGAATTGGGAAACTATGTGAAATGTTAAAATGTTTCGATTATCATAATCATTCAACTATAGTATTGAATCAGATTGACTTTTTGAAATGACTTTTGATAACTTTTGTATGTCAATCTCGAGCATTAGGATTATGATACACTATGACCTGACCTAGCTTGATAGACATTTATTGACCAACATATGTTCTCTAGGTTGAGATCTACGGTTATTTGGTAATCCGAGTTTCAGTCACATTTTGGTGAACGACTTTATATGCTGCTAAGGTGAGTTTCATTGATCCCTTTTTAATTGCTTTTGCAATCTATATTTTTGGGCTGAGAATACATGCACTTTATTTTAAACGCAATGGACACAAGTACATACTAAATTCTACACCGAGTTTGAACCGAAAATCTCTTAGCTTTGGTAACTAGTAACTGCCAGTTATACGGACTGGTGGGCGTGAGTAGTTGTATATGGATCCATAGGGCTTGACATCCCCATCTGTTCCAGGTATAGAAACCCTAGCCTGAACTATAAAACACACGTATGCTATTTGAGTTTAGTACACGTTAGTTTGCGTGTATTGTACATGTTGGTTGCATGTATGTTAAAATAGGGGTACTTATTATATAGACGTTAAATTTTAGTTACCAGGGTGCTCAATCTTGTAGAATATTTTGATAAACGTTTCTGGATGAAACAACTGAAATCTTGTGATCCACCTTTATGTACAGATTATGTAAAAGATTAAAACTATGAACTCACCAACCTTTGTGTTGACACTTGTTAGCATGTTTATTCTCAGGTTCCCTAGAAGTCTTCCGCTGTTTGCTTATAAGTTAGACAAGCAATGTGCATAGAGTCTTACATGGCATATTTTTCAAGGAAACGTTGCATTCATCAAATCATCACCATGTATCTTATTTTGACTGCATTGTCAACGGAAGTACTATTGTAAACTATTATATTACGGTGATTGTCTATATGTAGAAATCATCAGATGTCAAAAACCTTTGATTTAAATATTCATATATGGTGTGTCTTTTCAAAAGAATGCAATATTTACAAAACGTATCATATAGAGGTCAAATACCTCGCAATGAAATCAATGAATGACGTGTTCGTCCAAGTGGATTTGGAGCGATCGTCATACAATATGAGGCAACGTCGCTGGGTAGAGTTGTTAAACGATTACGATTGTGAAATCCGTTACCACCCCGGAAAGGCTAATGTTGTAGCTGATGCCCTAAGTCGGAAAGAAATAGTAAAATCTCTTAGGGTCCGAGCTTTGAATATTATAATTCGTACTGATCTCACAAAGCAAATACAAGCAGCACAGTTAGAGGCTTTAAAAGAAGAAAATGAAAAAGGTGAAATGAGCAGAGGGTTAGAAAAACAGCTTGAAGTAAAAGCCGATGGAACCCTATATTTTGCTGGTAGGATATGGGTACCAAGACATGGTAACCTAAGGCAACTAGTACTAGATGAAGCACATAAAACGAGGTACTCAATTCACCCAGAAATTGGGAAAATGTACCACGATTTCAAGAAGTTTTATTGGTGGCCTAATATGAAGACAGAAATTGCTACTTATGTAAGCAAATGTTTGACGTGTGCAAAGGTCAAAGCTGAGCACCAAAAGCCGTCAGGATTACTGTAACAGTCAGAAATTCCGCAGTGGAAATGGGAAAGAATAACCATGGATTTCATTACCAAATTACCAAGGACTGCAAGTAGTCATGATACTATTTGGGTGATAGTTGATCGTCTAACTAAATCAGCTCACTTCCTACCAATAAAGGAGACAGACAGTATGGAAAGATTAGCACGCCTATATTTGAATGAAGTAGTTTCCAGGAATGGTGTACCTATCTCCATCATATCTGATCGCGACACCCGATTTACATCACGTTTCTGGCAGTCAGTACAAAAAGCATTGGGAACTCGATTAGATATGAGCACCGCTTATCACCCACAGACAGATGGTCAAAGTGAAAGAACAATACAAACATTGGAAGACATGTTACGGGCATGCGTGATTGACTTTGGAACCAGTTGGGATCGACACTTACCGTTGGCAGAATTTTCATACAATAACAGCTATCATACGAGCATAAACGCAGCGCCATTTGAAGCACTTTACGGTAAAAAGTGCAGATCTCCTATCTGTTGGAGTGAAGTAGGAGAAAGACAACTTACTGGACCAGAAATTATTCATGAAACCACCGACAAGATCATTCAAATACAACAGCGATTGAAAACGGCCATGAGTCGCCAAAAGAGTTATGCTGATGTAAGAAGAAAACCGCTAGAATTTCAAGTGGGCGACAAAGTCATGTTGAAAGTGTCACCCTGGAAAGGCGTTGCACGATTCGGTAAACGAGGAAAGCTAAGTCCTAGGTACGTAGGACCCTTTGAAATCACCGAAAGAATTGGAGCAGTTGCTTATCGATTAAAGCTACCGCAAGAACTTAGTAGTGTTCACGACACATTTCACGTGTCAAATTTGAAGAAATGTTTAGCTGAAGAGGATGTCGTAATTCCTCTTGACGAAATACGAATCAATGATAAACTCCATTTTGTCGAAGAACCTGTTGAAATCATGGACCGTGAGGTCAAACAATTAAAACAAAGCAAAATACCGATAGTTAGAGTTCGTTGGAACGCAAGACGAGGACCCGAGTTTACTTGGGAACGTGAAGATCAAATGAAGCAAAAGTATCCACATTTGTTCACTGATATCGCTCATGAAACAGGTACTACTCAAAATTTCGGGACGAAATTTTCTTTAACGGGGAGGTACTGTGATGACCCGAAAAATTTCGACTTATTTAAACCAATTCTCTATACGATTTTTTATTTTGACACGTTAAACAAAGTTTGTTAGATTGAGTCTCAAAATTTTAGAACTGTTTCATATATACAATTACCTTTGACTACTCTCGACGATTCATGAATAATTATATGTATGTATATATATATGTACAAGTAAAAACGACTTTCCTACAGTAAAACACTATTTGCTACAGTAAAACACTATTTGCTACAGTGAAACACTATTTGCTACAGTGAAACCGTACTTTGCTACAGTACTACAGTGAAAACGACTTTGCTACAGTAAAACACTATTTGCTACAGTAAACACTATTTGGTACAGTAAACACTATTTGCTACAGTGACACTATTTGCTACAGTAAAAACTATTGCTACAGTAAACACTATTTGATGTCGACAAACTAGCAAACAAAAACGGATAAGGCGGCCATGCGATCGCATGGCAAAAACACTGAAAACTCATGCGATTGCATGAGCTACAGTAAATGGAAAAGTATTATAAATACACCAGTTTGCTCGACGAACATATTCATAATCATTCTTCTATGTAATCGATCAATTATATTTATAAATTATAAATTATAATTTAAGTTTAATAATAATAAGGTATATACGCGGGTGTTTTTAATTCGGGTTTCAAACCGCTTTAAGCTAAGGAAATATTGGGTATTGTTCGGGGTATTGTTCTTGAATCCAAGGCCAACCATACAGTCGTCTACCATCATTACGTCTACGCAATTTGCCTACAATATTGAGTCTCAATATTGAACAGTGAGTTATAGATCCCTTTTTAAATACTTTAAATATTTTTGGACTGAGAATACATGCAATTTATTTTAAACGCAATAAGACACAAGTACATACTAAATTCTACACTGAGTTAAACCGAAAATCCCTAAGCTTTGGTAACTAGTAGCTGCCAGTACATAGGATATGGACTGGTGGGCGCGAATAATTGTATATGGATCCATAGGGCTTGACATCCCCGTCCGAGCTAGAGCGCTAGCCTTTTAACGGACGCATGTTATTTGAGTTTATGACACGTTGGTTTACGTGTATTAAAACGAATGGGGTAATTATCCTTATAGCGTTAAGTTTAGTTACCAGGGTGCTCTGTTACGTAGAATCTATTGATAAACTTTTGATGAAATCTTGTGGTCTATCTTTATATATTTATGACTCGAGCAATTAAACCTATAACTCACCAACATTCGTGTTGACCTTTTTATCATGTTTTATTCTCAGGTCCTTAGACTGCCTCCGCTGTGATATGCTTGTTGCCTGCATGGAGTCTCTCATGCTTTGTATAAAGTTTATTGCATTCTAAATAAAACTGCGTTGTGTAATAAATAATTGGACTGTGATGTCAACCTGTAAATTAAAGACTTATGTATTTTGGGATTTTGCTTATACCTAAGCACTCGCCCACATGATTATGACTTTTTATGTTTAGAAAGTCACGTATTTTAATGAATGTAATATTTTATCAAAACGTATCATATAGAGGTCAAAACCTCACTGTGGAATCAATGATTAACGTGCCGCGTCAATAGCGATTTTGACGGGTCGTTACAACAATAATAAGGAATATCAACTGTTAGAATTAGATATATTTGATTTCAAGTTATTTAATAAATGATAGTAACATTCGATTGATATTTAGATAAGTTAACTAAAACGTTTAAGATGAACAAGTAAAACACTAATTTACTACAGTATTTTCGAATTGCTACAGTACCCGAAAAGCTACAGTGTTACAGTAAAACACTAATTCCTACAGTAAAACACTATTTGCTACAGTAAAAACGACTTTGGTACAGTAAAACACTATTTGCTACAGTAAAAACGACTTTGCTACAGTGCTACAGTGAAAACGACTTTGGTACATTAAAACACTATTTGCTACAGTAAAAATGACTTTGCTGCATTGCTACAGTGAAAACGACTTTGCTACAGTAAAACACTATTTGCTACAGTGCACTATTTGCTACAGTAACGCTATTTGCTACAGTTTTTTATGTCGACGAACTAGCAAATAAAAGCGGATCAGGTGACCTTGCGATCGCATGGCAAAAACACTAAAAACCCATGCAATCGCATGGGGTACTGTAGCAGGCCACATACTATAAAAACTCGATTTGGTTCCAGTTTGTTTCCTCACTCAATTTTACTCCGTAAGTGTGATGACCCGAAAATTTCTGACCAAATTTAAACTTAATCTTTGTATGATTAACATTTCCGACACGATAAGCAAAGTCTGTAAAACTGAATCTCAAAATTTTTGAACTACTTTTATATATTTAAATACCCTTCGGTTGTTTTCGACGATTCGCGAACAATTATATGTAAATAGATACATATATACTATAACTTGAAAAGGTAACAATGTATTAATTATTTGATACCGTACATTAAACTTATTGGTTTAAGTATCTATTTGAATATATATGATAAGTTGAAATATTTATTATTAAAATTTATTTATAAATAACTTCTAATGTGTATTTAAAAACTGATTTATGTATATTAAAAAGATATATACATATATATAATTTCAAGTTATTTAGTAAACGATAGTAACATTTTCAAATTGCTACAGTGGTATAGTTTATGGATGATTTAAGACTATATTTTGACAAAGGTACGATTCACGAAACGTAAAGTACAAGTTTTCTCAGTATACGATAGGACGTTCGAAAAACCGGAACCGGGACATAAGTCGAGTGACGACGTACGACTTATCGGAACGAAAATTACAAGACAACTATGCATGTGAATTTAATATAATATATAATTAATTATATAAATTAAATATATTATATTTATAATTAAAAAATATGTCGACAAACTAGAAGTTAAAAGATCATGAGCTGGATATCCATCCCATGCGATCGCATGGGAAATGGTCTTGGAGGCCATGCGATCGCATGGTAGCCCTGGACAGGCCACACCTATAAAAGCTCGAGATATCTACCTCTGTTTTAATTTAAAAATTACTCCGTATTATATTTATCAATTATATTATTATTATTATTATTATTATTATTATTATTATTATTATTATTATTATTATTATTATTATTATTATTATTATTAGTATTATTATTATTATTATTATTATTATTATTATTATTATTATTATTATTATTCTTATTATTATTAAGATTAATATTATTATTAATCTTATTATTATTAGTAGTATTTGTATTATTATTAGTATTATACATAAAATACTACGACGAGGTCATGAGCGTGTCACTTTCAAAATAGTTTTATGAGCGGGATAAAGCTAAGGAAATTATGGGTTATTGCCAAGGAGGTTATGGGTAATATTCATGGGTATTATTTGCAAGTCAAACCTAGTGTTATCATCTTCGTTACGTCTACGTACTTTTCTACAATATTGAATCTCAATATTGATATGTTGAGATCTACGGTTATTTGGTAATCCGTGTTTCGATCACATTTTGGTGAACGACTTTATATGCTGCTAAGGTGAGTTTCATAAGATCCCTTTTACTCTCTACATTTTTGGGCTGAGAATACATGCAAATGCTTTATTAACCGATATACAATATTTATATGTGTGAGTTTCATTGATCCCTTTTTAATTGCTTTTGCAATATATATTTTTGGGCTGAGAATACATGCACTTTATTTTAAACGCAATGGATACAAGTACATACTAAATTCTACACTGAGTTTGAACCGAAAATGCCTTAGCTTTGGTAACTGTTAACTGCCAGTTATAAGAACTGGTGGGCGCGAGTAGTAGTATATGGATCCATAGGGCTTGATATCCCCGTTCGAGCTAGAGCACTAGCCTTTTAACGGACGTATGCTATTTGAGAAGCGTACACATTGGTTTGCGTGTATTATTAAGATGATTATACAAAGGGTACAAATTATATATACGTTAAGTTTAGTTACCAGGGTGCTCAATTTCGTAGAATATTTTGATAAACGTTTCTGGATTGAACAACTGAAATCTTGTGATCCACCTTTATATACAGATTATGCGCAACATTAAAACTATGAACTCACCAACCTTTGTGTTGACACTTGTTAGCATGTTTATTCTCAGGTTTCCTAGAAGTCTTCCGCTGTTTGCTTAGATGTTAAACAAGCTATGTGCATGGAGTCTTACATGACATATTTTTCAAGGAGACGTTGCATTCACCAAATCATCACCATGTATCTTATTTTGACTGCATTGTCAACGGAAATACTGTTGTAAACTATTATTTATGGTGATTGTCTATATGTAAAAATCATCAGATGTCGAAAACCTTTGATTTAAATATTCATTTATGGTGTGCCTTTTCAAAAGAATGCAATGTTTACAAAACGTATCATATAGAGGTCAAATACCTCGCAATGAAATCAATGAATGACGTGTTCGTCCATATGGATTTGGAGCGATCGTCACAGTAAGTATTTATTTATTTAAATTATAATAATAATAATTATTATTATTATTATTATTATTATTATTATTATTATTATTATTATTATTATTATTATTATTATTATTATTATTATTATTATTAAGATTAATATTATTATTAATCTTATTATTATTAGTATTATTAATTAATATTATACATAAAATACTACGACGAGGTTATGAGCGTGTCACCTTCAAAATGGGTTTTCGAGCGGAATAGAGCTAAAGAAATTATGGGTCATAGCTATGGAGGTTATGGGTAATATTCGTGGGTAATATTCGCAAGTCAAAACTAGTGTTTATCATCTCTGTTACGTCTACGTACTTTCCTGCAATATTGAATCACAATATTGATACGTGAGCATTCATATCTTATCTTTTATTTATTAATTGTGTATCCATGTCTAGTGCTCGAGTATATATATTTATACATGATTGTATGCTAAATTTCGCGTTAAACAGTTTATAATGAATCACGAATTAAATACATATATTACTGGTAAAAGGTATATGATATACATGTTTTTGGAAAGCTGACGAAAAATCAATAACTTTTCATTTAGATATCGAATAATTTCGATGAACGGATTAAAAGATATGATCAACTGAATTATGATTGAAGTTAATTGAAATTGCTTTTGAATCTGCAATTAAGATTTAAACAACTTGTCTACGAGATTGATAAAATGGATTTTTAAATATTACCAGCCGAGAAAATGAATTCTTATATAAGACACATCTCGTTTTGTTGAACTATTGTCAAAATTGACTTTTTGAAACAACTTTCGATAACTTTTGTATGTCGATCTCGAGCATTAGGATTGTGATACACTATGACCTGACCTAGCTTGATAGACATTTATTGACCAACATATGTTCTCTAGGTTGAGATCTACGATTATTTGATATTCCGAGTTTCGGTCACATTACGATGAACGACTTTATATGCTGCTAAGGTGAGTTTATAGATTCCTTTTTAATTGCTTTTGCAATCTATATTTTTGGGCTGAGAATACATGCACTTTATTTTAAACGCAATGGATACAAGTACATACTAAATTCTACACCGGGTTTGAACCGAAAATCCCTTAGCTTTGGTAACTAGTAACTGCCGGTTATAAGAACTGGTGGGCGCGAGTAGTTATATATGGATCCATAGGGCTTGACATCCCCGTCCGAGCTAGAGCGCTAGCCTTTTAACGGACGTGTGTTATTTGAGTTTAGGACACGTTGGTTTGCGTGTATTAAAACGAATGGGGTATTTATCATTATAATGTTAAAGCTTAGTTACCAGGGTGTTCTGTTATGTAGAATCTATTGATAAACGTTTCTGGATGAAACAACTGAAATCTTGTGATCCACTTTTATATACAGATTATACGAAACACTAAAACTATGAACTCACCAACCTTTGTGTTGACACTTGTTAGCATGTTTATTCTCAGGTTTTCTAGAAGTCTTCCGCTGTTTGCTTATATGATAGACAAGCTATGTGCATGGAGTCTTACATGGCATATTTTTCAAGAAAACGTTGCATTCACCAAATCATCACCATGTATCTTATTTTGACTGCATTGTCAACGGAAGTACTGTTGTAAACTATTATTTACGGTGATTGTCTATATGTAGAAATCATCAGATGTCGAAAACCTTTGATTTAAATATTCATATATGGTTTGCCTTTTCAAACGAATGCAATGTTTATAAAACGTATCATATAGAGGTCAAATACCTCGCAATGAAATCGATGAATGACGTGTTCGTCCATATAGATTTGGAGCGATCGTCACACATGTTAACTATATATATAATCATATATATGTCATCATATAGTTTTTACAAGTTTTAACATTCGTGAATCACCAGTCAACTTGGGTGGTCAATTGTCTATATGAAACCTATTTCAATTAATCAAGTCTTAACAAGTTTGATTGCTTAACATGTTGGAAACACTTAATCATGTAAATAACAATTTCATTTAATATATGAAAACATGGAAAAGTTCGGGTCACTACATCTTTCACCTTGTCGCACACCATAGCCTTTTTCGCAAAAAGCCTTCTATTCATTTCTTGCCAAATAAAGTAGACTGAAGCTCCAAATAATAATTTCGCAACAATAACATTGGTCAACTTCTTTCCAGCACTCGGACCCAAACAAGCTACAAAATATCTCCATGATGGACCACCCATCGCAAACTTAGACAAGCTTTTGCTATATACCCACACTTGCGAAGAGAATGAACACTCAAAGAACAAATAATCATGAAAGTCAGCAACTTGCGAACACAATGAGCATACACTCAAGACAACAGTATTAAATCTTGTTTCCCATGCTTGTAATTTGTCGTGCGTTTTTATTTTCTTCCTCATTAGCAGCCACGTAATAAATGAGTGCCTAGGCACACAATTCACAAACCAAACAATATTATACGAAAAACTTTTTATAAAATAAAAATATTATAACATTCGTATAATTAACATTTTTTTTTCAACAATAATCATTTTCAACATATTAAACACCTCTTATAACAATTGTTAACAAAAGGTACTACAGTATCATTTTTATTTTTTTTACTTATATTATCATATATCTACTAATACCCACCAAAATTTTGGTCGTTTTACATGTACATGGATGTAGTTTTTGCCAAGGAAGGAATGTGTCAAATGAGCCACATTTAAGGGGTAAATATTGTAACATTTTAAGGGTATATACTACTATGTAGGGTAATTTGAGGGATCAAACATATAACTTTTAAAATTAATTTAATAATCAACAAAAAAAAAACTCACTCAATTTTTTAACGGGATTTATCTTTTTTTTCGTCGTGAGTTAGGTTTTTCTTTCCTCACCATTCAACTCGAAATAATTTTACGAACAAAAAGCAACTAATTATATCCGAAATGGAGTCTTTTTAAACAGAAAAACATTTTCAATAAATTATTTATATATATACTCTGTATATGTATAATAATAAACAAACTGAACTAATTATATTAAGCGGATGTCTAGAGCACATGATAAGTTTATGAGTTTGTAAGGGAAAATACATGGGTTCGAGTCTCATATCCTTTTTTTATATAGATATTTTGTACATAAATATCGTCTGATACTAAAAACAACTACCAAACAATATAAATCCAAATGCAACCGCAGCAACGCGCGGTCCGAACTCTTTCTAGTTATATACTAACTAATTATGTATGATACAATGTGGTTAAAGAAATTAAAAAGTTGCTAAAAAGATTGTAAAAAAAATGTTGAGGAAAGAATTAAAAAAAGGGCAAGGTTTAAAATTGTAATGATTGAAATCGTAAATATCACAAGGACTTAGGGGGCAAAGTAAAATAATTGAGAAGGGGAGAAGTTGAAAATTGCGGGGGGGGGGGGGGGGGGGGGGGCAAAAGAATAAGCTCGAGAGTGTAAAGTGTAATTTTACAATTGACTTTTTTGTGTTCTTGGTCCCTCCATTATACACCAAAAAGCTAACAGCGTTCATCCGCTTTTTTCTTTGGCTAACAACATCCTTCCGTTATCCCATTTAAACATACCGAGTTCCTCCGTCTAAGTTCCGTTAAAAATAGTCTATTACCCTTTGACATGTGTCTCGCATGTGAGAATAAATTCGTCATTTTACTCTTCTTCATTTGCTCTTTGTTCTTTCCTAAAATTACAAACCCTAATTGAAAAAAATATTTAAAATCAAACCTATAGAAAAACTACATCCATTAATCACATATTCATATCGTTTATCAATTACATCCCTAAAATCCCTACTGTAATCACATATTCATACACATTTGCACACTACTACTTAATGATTAAAAATCATGTGTATTTGCACCTGTATGAATAACCAACAGAAAAATAAATAAATAACTGTCATCCGAATATGTTCTTTGTTCAAGTTCATCTTCAATCTTCATCTCATTCAACTAACTCATGAACATCAAACATCAAAGATTGAATTCTCGAGTAACAACAAATTGATACATGAAACAGAAGCAATAGTAGTAATGGAAAAGTCATTAGCGTGTTGCAGTGACGAGTTGAATAGCTCAAATTTATAAACCCTAGAAATTGGGGACGAACTAAGACCACTTGCAATGGTTGGCGGCGTGAGTTGCTTTTTGTACCTTTTTGATGACTAGAACGTGTTGGTTGTTTTTATGGAGCAGTGGTGGTGTGAATTTTTGGTGTGGGTTAAAAGTATTATGATGATAAGATATAATTGTGTTAGGTATTAAAAGAGATATAAAATAATATTTTTAAATTAATAAAAAATTAAAAAAGTAAACAACAGCCGTTGTCATCCCTGTTGCAGGCTCAGGCATGGGCAGGTGACACATCACCCTCCCACGCCGTTTTTCTCCACCGCTACAACAGGTCTAAAATAGCTCAAATTTAAACAAAAACCGAAATTTACCAGAAGAAATCCCGACTGAGAATGCAATCCTTCTCATCAACATTAAAATTAACATCACTATTAACATCAAAATCCAAAACCTTTACTGACGGAAACAAAGAAATTGACGGTGCACACTTCGATACATTATGAGCTAATTCATCCTCTAAAAGATTCTGCAACCTCTTATTGTTATAATGAAGCAGAGGTTTGAAACTGATTTGACTTAATTGAACTGATAAATGTGTCGGTAATAATTCTTTCATATGCTTATATCTTTCTCTTTTGTTGCTACTACTGTTCCTTCTCCTCTTCAAAATAGTGCTCTTCATGCATCAATTAACATTTTGTAAACCTCCAATCGATATATTATCAGATATACGTATAGATATACGTATATATGATTCTGTAAATGTATATGTAGATTTGAGACTTGGAGTGTCTGTATATATGATGCTTTTTTGTTGGTGGAATGAAAATGAAATGAAGAAAATAAAAGATTTTTTGTGCCGTATATATTATCAGATATACGTATCATATTCTTTGGTCGCCAAGAAAAATCCGTGCGCCTACGGGCAAAGCGGACAATATCATGCTACGGGGAACGTGTTACCTGGGATGCTACAGATGGTATCAGAGCCAGGCCCCGGACCAAACGTGCACAGCGAGGACGCTGTGTCCCATTAGGGGGGAGGATTGTAACATCCGTGTTACATCCGTCCCACATCGGTTGGAGAGGGGAACGAAGTATGCCTTATAAGGGCGTGGAGACCTTTCCTAGCATGACGCGTTTTGGGACCACAAGCGCAGCAGATCTCATGAGAACTCTGCAGTTAAGCGTGCTCGGACGAGTGCACTACCAGGATCGGTATGTTTAAATGAGATAATGGAATGATAATGTTAGCCAAAAAAATCGGAGGGACGTTGTTAGTTTTTTGATATATAATGGAGGGATCTTACAATTTAAAAAAAAATGTTTGAAGTAGAATGGTAAAACCAAATCTTCCCGGCCATGACAGTGCCATGTGCCATCCAAGCCTACTACCTTTCTAATTTTTGATTATAAGTATAATTTTGGTCTTTTATGAAAGGCTGTAAGATATTTTTAGTAATAGCCAAATATAAGGTACGTCACCAAGCCATACATAGTTGATGGGCCTGAGTAAAAACTACACGAAAGATTTAAGCAATCTTAAATATGCAAAACAAAAACGTCAGCTACTTACTGTCCAAGTACATATAATAATTCCCCCTTTCCAAATCATATCATACGCCTAACCTATAGGATTTACTTTTCAAATGTCGAAAGGTCGGGATGGATTTCACACCACGTTTTGAAAGCCGAAGATGTGAAAGAAGGCGGAGACTAAATAGTTATGTATAGAAAACAAAGCAACCTAGCATCAAAGATCAAGTTTACAAAACAAAGCAACTTTTGTAACTTGAGGTAAATAAGTTTGCAGAAGATCATGTGTAATCCTCAAATTAAGTCTCTAAATGACAACACCTACCTTAGTTAACAAAAATAAAGTGTTTTTTCAGCTGAATAGTCCATAACTATTGTTGGTGCATAAAAGGCCCGAGTTCGGATCAACCACATGGAGTTGAAAGGCTTCATTTGTACTCCGTAGTTTAAAGATATCCAAAACCCACAAGTCGAATAAACGACTCCAGGCATCAATCTAATTCGATCAATTCGATCCGGTTCAACTAAATCGACACCCGAAAGTCAATGATTCGCTAGAAAATCGATCCGAATAGCTCCAACAGCTATCCAGGTTTTTGAATCCTTATCCAAGCTCGAAATCCTAAAAGAGTTGAGGATCAACATAAATTTGATATAAATTGTTCATTACACAATCATGTCAAGATTTGCATAGCAGAGTTTGAAGAAATTTTAAGCAAATATCAGTAAGGTGCATAAGTCTAATACAAACTGAAGCCATTAGCAACCTCAATTTTCTGCTTAACCCCCCCTATATAAACGAATATCGAACACAAACATTGCACATTGAATAAACAAACCACAATAACAGAATTATCCCAAACACTGAAACTGTTGGACTATAAAACATAAAACATCATTGTTTCAGAATCAACCAACATTCACATTTCACAAAACAACCAACAAAAACCACTTAATAACCAATTAACCACCACGAAGACGAAGAACGAGATGAAGAGTAGACTCCTTCTGAATGTTGTAGTCAGCAAGAGTCCTACCATCTTCCAACTGTTTTCCGGCAAAGATCAGCCTCTGCTGATCAGGCGGAATCCCCTCCTTATCTTGTATCTTCGTCTTCACATTATCGATCGTATCAGAACTCTCCACCTCCAACGTAATCGTCTTCCCAGTCAACGTCTTCACAAAAATCTGCATGCCTCCCCTCAACCTCAATACAAGATGAAGTGTAGACTCTTTCTGAATATTGTAATCCGCCAACGTTCGTCCATCTTCAAGCTGTTTACCAGCAAAAATCAACCTCTGCTGATCTGGTGGGATACCCTCCTTATCTTGTATCTTCGTTTTCACGTTATCAATGGTGTCAGAACTCTCGACCTCTAAAGTTATCGTCTTTCCGGTTAACGTCTTGACGAAAACCTGCATACCACCGCGCAAACGAAGAACGAGATGAAGAGTAGACTCTTTCTGGATATTGTAATCGGCAAGTGTACGGCCGTCTTCAAGCTGTTTTCCGGCGAAAATCAGCCTCTGCTGATCAGGGGGAATACCTTCCTTATCCTGTATCTTGGTTTTCACGTTGTCAATGGTGTCGGAACTTTCAACTTCCAAAGTGATGGTCTTACCTGTAAGAGTCTTTACAAATATCTACATCTGTATAAAATAATGATAACATTGTAAGAATCATAATCTCAACAGCAAAATAATAACAAAAAAAAAAAAAAAACAAGTATAGTAAAAAATTTAGACCACATATAGATATGTTCAAAAATTCTATTTATCAAGGGACATAAAAATAAGGACTTTAAATGTGATTATGTAAGCCACTAAAAGTCATTAGGAGAAAGTAGGCTTGGACCCGAGCCTAAGCTCGGGTGCTACACGTCAGAAACAGCAACAATAAGTCGGAACATCAAATTGAACATAAACAGATGGAGTATTAATTAAATATAGAACAATTCCGTTATGATGAATACGAAAAAATTGATTTTGCAATAAATATAACAAATACTAGCAGATCTATTGGTAAAATCAAAAATTAAACTTTCAAATATTAAAATTATTACAAAACTATGAAACGAAGATGGAAGCCTATATTGAATTCGAATCAATTGCTTAGCACGTAATTCAAGCAATAGAATTAAAATAAAATTTAAATAGAAGAAAGAAGGTATACCTTGAGAGACTTGAAAGATGAATATATCTGCGAGAAATAGAAATTAGGTTTTGTTTTAGAAGGCTTATTTATCGACTTAGAATGCAACTGTTAGGAATTGGGGATGAAATTAGGTTCTATTTATAGGGCAAAGGGGTTAGAGGATATCCAATGAAAAAATGACACGTTGTTTTGATTAAGTCGCCTTTCTTGGTAATCAAACAGTGTTGGACAATTTTTTTTGGTCGCGAATGTTCTGGAACACATTTACGAAAAGGAATAGATCTTCATTATTGTTGAGGGACCGTTGTGTAAATTGAGACAAATTTGAGGGGCCGTTTGTACTGTGAAAGCAAACTCAAAACGACAATTCGAAATAACTGAAACGGCGAAATTCGCCACGCATTTTAGTATATAGGTATAATATAATTTATTCAAATTTTTTTCTTTTTTCTTCGAAAAAATGATAACATTAAAACGAATTCGAAGATGTACACGTACAACTGATACAAAGAATTCAACAATGAACCCTAGTCAAACTAAACAAACCAAATCAAATGACTCACTAACAAGGTGAACTAACCAGTTTAATCTAGTATACGAAGTAAAAACAAGGCTATAACGAACGGGAACTCAAATAGCGGCAACACTTATAATACATCAAACAAACGGCAAAAGCTGAAACCGTCAAAGAAGAACATCTGGCCAGAAAAAGGATCTGATAACCACCAAACCTACGCCTGCGAAAAAGAAAATCACATCAAAAAAATTCGCAACCCATCACAAGCATAAAGCTAGAACTATACGAATGGAGTTTGCCGCCTGATTATCCGAGAAAAAGGGAGACGAAAGGGATATTACGATTGTGAAGAACAGAACTACAACGAGAAGCTAAACCACAAGGAGCTCAAAGCACCCAAGAAAAGGTGCCACGAAAGAATAACAGGTCGAGAAGACATCGGCCGAAGAGAATTCATCTACCTTTAATAAAATCCGTTTAATCGAAATTTATCACATAATCAATCACTTTAGTTAGACATACACATAGACAAAAGCTTGGTCACAATTTTATATTGCACACCAATGAGGCTAATTGACCTATAATCTTTTATGAGCGTGGAATTACACTTCTACAGAATAAGTGTAAAGAAGGAGGAATTGCATCCCCTTCGGGATATAGCAAGAAGAGTGAAAATCACCAGTAAACGCTTCAATATCGTCTTTTAGTATCTCCCACAAACGTGTAATGAATCTGAATGAGAAATCATCAGGGCCCAGAGACTTGTCATTACCACGCGACCACACAACAACTTTGAATTCAGTTTATGAGAATGACGCGTTTAAAAACTCTACTTGTTGCAAAGAAAGAGACCGAAATTGTTTACTTGGATGCTGAATATTTGCACAAGGTCTAACTTTAAATTTATCACAAAAATATCTAAAAATTGTTAGAATGTTATAATTCACCCATTATTCTTATTGATCAAACACGCCAAATATATAATACATGATCTGAGCTCATATCCCTTGATTTTAGGGATTATGTCTCTTGCTACATTTAATACTAGATATGCCTATATTTAATATGAGATACGCTAGATATTACATATGATGTATTCTATGTTTAATATCCGTTAACATCCCCCCGCAGTTTGAGCGGGAGAGGAATGAACGATCAAACTGGATTAAAACGCTAAAAACTAAATAACATTCTTCTTTCCGAGCAGACTGATATTCGTTGATGTGGTTGCGTATTGCTTGACTGCGTTTCCTTTTCCGTAACGTTTTTTTTTACGTCGTGGCTTGCTTTGCCTAAAGATTGAGTAGGACTTGGGCATTGAACTTTGTCGACGATAACCAGTCTTTATCTGAAGAGATTATTATTCTTCTTATTTTTTTTCGAGGTTTGGAACCTAGTCTAGCTAGGCAGCTCATCCTCACGCCGATAATAAACTAATACTATATATACATATATATATATACATATATATATATATATATATACATATATATATATATATAATGCAAATAATATTAAAATACAAGTGGGGTTGAAAAGCATTCAATCATATTCCACATATGTCGGTTGTTGTCTTTGCACACCTACAAAATGTGTGGCATGTGAATCCACTTCATATGTATTGGTTACTAATAAATAATTGTGGCTAGAGAGAGCAAATATGCCAGCTATATGCCACTTTGAGATGGAGAAAAAAAAAATTGGAGCCGGATAGGAAAGAGAAGATGGCTCGAGAGCTTGGGTTGTAGCCGAGATGACTGTGGCCAAGAAACCAGATAATTTGGTGATAAAGAAATGAAAACGATGATCATGTCATCGTGAAGAAAAAGAAATGAAGAACAGAGAAGATGGATTCTCCGTGGGTGATTTCAAAGAACAGAGGAAGGTTTTTTTTGATATATATATATATATATATATATATATATATATATATATATATATATATATATATATATATATATATATATATATATATTCTTTGAAAGAAATTGAAGAACAAACGAGTCATAGAAAGAAGACGGAAGCTGAAACAGTGTATATTTCAACCGTGATGTTCCTGCTCTGGTGGTGAGATGACGGTGTATATTTCAACCGTGATTTGAAAGAAGACGGGAGCTGAAACGGTTTATATTTCAACCGTGATGTTGCAGCTCCGGTGGTGAGATGACGGTGTATATTTCAACCATGATTTGAAAGAGGACGGGAGCTGAAACGGTGTATATTTCAACTGTGATGTTGCTGCTCCGGTGGTGAGATGACGGTGTATATTTCAACCGTGATGTGGGGTTTTTTTTTATATTTTTTTTGATGAATTTTGCAGGAAATTGAAATGCAAAAGAAAATATAGATAGAAGACCGAAGAGGTTCGGTATTGATGGTGAATAGGAAGATTTGCAACGGTGTATATTTCAACCGTGAGTTTTTCAAGAAACTGAAGAAAGATAGATAGAAGGCCGAAGTAGAGGTTCGGTATTGATGGGTTAGGAAGATTTGATGGGTGGTAGAGCAGAAGCGGCACACATTCGGCCGACTAGGTTTTGGATCAAACCCTCTGATACCATGTTAGAATGTTATAATTCACCCATAATTCTTATTGATCAAACACGCCAAATATATAATACATGATCTGAGCTCATATCCCTTGATTTTAGGGATTATGTCTCTTGCTACATTTAATACTAGATATGCCTATATTTAATATGAGATACGCTAGATATTACATATGATATATTCTATGTTTAATATCCGTTAACAAAAATGAGGCTTTAACTTCCTGCGGATCAAAAAGCCATAAACTGTTTGACATGACACCACTGATCGCGAGCTTTTGTCAGGTACGATTGATAGAAGAGTGAAAAAACTTGAGTTCTTGTCACCAAATAAACACCAAATTTTCTTATTCTTTTGAGCCATATTCTTTTCATCTACTAGATCAACAAAGGTTAAGTCTTATAAAATTGAGGATCTGTGTTGGACAGGATTATCAGTATCAAGAATTTGTTTATCAATTTCCTCCAAATCTTCAAGAATTTTCATACGATTAGCAATGGCCAATTGTTTCCTTGAGTTTTCCTTTAATAACTTTATTTTTAAAGGAGACAAGAGCATTTGGATGATTAACACAAGATGCCTCCTGCCAACCAACAGCAACCGCATCATCAAAATCGGTGCAAGCAAACCCAAGACGAGAAAACCTTAAAAGGGGTAGGACCGTAGTCTATAACTTCACTATTTAGGAGAATGGGACAGTGATCCGACCATAGATATAGATTAGTCAAAATATTACCGACCACATTAGGAAATAAATCCAAGATTTTATTGGTGACCACAAATCTGTCACCCAAAGGAATATCAAATAAGTTAGATGAGTGAATAAACAAAGTTAAATCAGTTGTTGATATGATGATTATGATTTTATAGTTATTTTAATTTTAATTTAATCAATGAAAGTAGTTAGATAGAAGTACGGAACAACCACTAGTAATAATAAAAATCAATAAGTTTTTATTTGGTTCAAAAGTGTTTACAGCAAAAGCCATTGAAGTAACTAACCATCATTTAACATTACATGAAAAACAGATGGATCATACACAAAAATCAAGTATTGCAATAACCACAATTACTGTTTCATTCATTCAATCATTCAACCTAACATAAACATCAACAAAAAAACAAATCATTATTCACATTCACAATCAAATAAACCATAACCACCAAATCACACATCAAACTCAAAACCCTCCACGAAGACGAAGCACCAAATGAAGAGTCGATTCCTTCTGTATATTGTAATCAGCCAAAGTCCTACCATCTTCAAGCTGTTTACCAGCAAAAATAAGCCTCTGCTGATCTGGCGGGATACCCTCCTTATCTTGAGTCTTAGCCTTCACATTATCAATGGTGTCTGAACTTTCAACCTCCAATGTGATAGTCTTTCTAGTCAAAGTCTTCACAAAAATCTGCATACCGCCACGCAGACGAAGAACGAGATAGAGAGTCGACTCTTTCTGAATGTTGTAATCCGCCAACGTTCGTCCATCTTCAAGCTGTTTCCCAGCAAAAATAAGCCTCTGCTGATCTGGCGGGATCCCTTCCTTATCTTGAATCTTAGCCTTCACATTGTTAATGGTGTCTGAACTTTCGACCTCTAAAGTGATAGTCTTTCCGGTCAACGTCTTAACAAAGATTTTCATGCCACCTCTCAATCTGAGAACAAGGTGGAGTGTGGATTCTTTTTGGATGTTGTAGTCAGCTAAGGTTTGACCGTCTTCAAGTTGCTTACCAGCAAATATAAGCCTTTGCTGGTTTGGTGGGATCCCTTCCTTATCTTGGATCGTAGCCTTAACATTGTCAATGGTATTGGACGTCTCGACATCGAGAGTAATCGTTTTACCAGTGAGAGTTTTAACAAAGATCTGCATCTGTATTATTAACAAAAGTATAATCAATTAAAAGAAGTATAGCCAAATTAGAACAATTCGATAGGATTATGACTCGAGTAACACAGAATCTGATACATCATTTGAAGGAATTACTATATCATCAACAATAAATTAAAGAACTGATCATAATCAGGTGCTTATTAAAATGCAGACCAAATTCAATTAGAAATTTAAGAATAAAAAGTTATTACAAACGACAGATTATGTATTGATAAGCACATACATAACCAAGGTTGCAAAAGACGTGAGACGCAGTCGAGACGGTCGAGTTCTAAAAAGGTCGAAACGGACGTTGACCAAAGTTGACTTTTAAATATATAAGTATATAAACTTATCTTAAAGTCAAAAACTTTAATTGACTAATTTGTCCTCATAATCGTCATCACCATTAATTTAATACAGAAAATTCAAACTAAAATACGACAAATTTGACCGATTTTACAGACTTTCTGAATTTTCCCAATTTTGACAAACTTTGACCTGATTTTTTCAACTTTGACCTGAAGTTTGACCGTTGACTGTCATATTAGACGGTTTTCTTCGAGACAGGACGGGCTAGTCACTAAAGCGTCGCAACGGCTCGAGACAGGGTCTTTTGCAACAGTGTACATAACAAATAAGAAAATTTTGGAATGAAAAAGGGTAGGTTTAAAGCTTAACAATTTAAAGCAACCATAGCACAGTTACACAGATCTACAGTAATTTCATAGAACTGTTCGTAAACGTAACAGAGCTAGGGATTAAAGTATTATACGAGATGGAGAATGCAAATCATCGAACCGAAAATTAAAACCCTAATTCAATTCAAGTTAATAGACAGGAACATAATTCAAGTATATAAAAACTAAGATCGAGATAATGGTAAAGAAAGAATGTTACCTTTGAGAAATTTGATTGATGAAAACTACGAGAAGAAACTTTGAGATTTGAGAGAAATTAATCGATTGTAATGAGTTTGTGATGAATGAATTCAGTAGGGATGAGCAGATTTCCCGATTTCCCGAAACCGAACCGGTGCCGGTACCAAAAATCGGTACAGGTCGGGATTCGGTATCGGTTCCGGTCCTTGATTTTAAGCTAATTCGGTATCGGTATTTTTCGGTACGGTACCATTCGGTATCGGTCTAATTCGGTATCGGTATTTTTCGGTACGGTACTGAAAAAATAGAAAAAACGTATTTAAACCGTATTAAATACATGTAAAAATCGAAAAAAATGTAAATTCGGGACAAACGGTATAGTACCGAAAATTACCGGTACCGAACCGGTACCGGTATTGGAAAAACGGTACGGTACCGGTATTCGAAATTGGGTAAATTCGGTACCGGTACTTTTCGGTTCCGGTACAGTTCGGTACCGGTTCCGTACCGTGCTCATCCCTTTCATGGGGAAAAATTAGGGTTGATTTATAGGCCGTATCAAAGAGAGTAGGTTAATAGAAATCCAATTAGAATTAGAATGTGATGTTACAATGAAGTCGTTGATTATTGCCTCGTGACGCCAAGTTAGGAATCATACGGAAACTATAATTATAATTGTCATTGTCATGTCATTGTCACCTTGCTTTATTATTTTTTTGGTAGCCTGGGTATCCAACATTTTTTAACTCACTAATTCCAGGGCGACTACCCTCTTTGCGAGCAGTTCGGAGTCGTTACAGGCGAACCTCCGTGGCCATGAGGGAGAATAACTCTGTGGGTTCAAGGAATCGAACCCGGTCTTACCATGTCACCACCACCCTCATAGTTGTCACCTTGCTTTATTACCACAGAGTATAATAAAACTTTTTAAAATTAACTATAAAATTTAATATTTCTTTCTAATATGGATTTTTATTAATGACAACTTTATATTAAATTAAATTATTATATAAAAGAAAATAAGTTATATGGAGTATATGGTATTGTTTTTTTTAATGACTATATCGAAATCGAATGCTTTTATTTGTCACACACACGTGTTAGGAGGAAACCTAATTCGCGACGATGTTGGCAGTACTATCGAAGGTTGGGAAACCCCCTAGAGACCTTCTCAATCCGCATTGATGTTAGCAATACCATCAAAGATTAGAAACTCTCTGCTTGGAGTGAGAATCGAACCTGAGTTGGCAGTACCCCAGTTGAATCTCACCCTCATACCACTCAAGTCAAGCTTCAGTGGTGATAATTAATTTAATTACCACTCAACACAGAGTAATTAGTTTATTAGTTATTGTAAAACCCCGTTTTTCTAAACATGACGCTTGGGGCGTCATACGGAGTCCAAAGGTGCGTATTTAATTCTTTTGAACGTTATTGCATGACCAAGTTTAACTTATGGTGTTTTTAAAATGAAATTGGGTACGATCAGGTCATCTGTCGCATTTTGATAAGGATTGTCGCGTTCCAGTTGGTCGCGACCCGACACAAGACCAAAACGCGATGGATAATTTCCTCGAATCCCTGATCACCTAGTCGCGTTTGAGTTGAATGTATCGCGTATGGGAGTGTCGCGAAACGCGACAAGCAGTCGCGAAACGCGACATATGTGCAGGAAGTCTATTTTAAGCTCGTTTTAAGGGTATTTTGGGGGTGTTTTGGTAATTTTACATATGGACAGTTTTAGAGCCATAAGACTGATTCATGGGTCAATCTTATCCTGTAACAACCCAACCCATTGACCAACCGAGAGCGCACCATAAAAAAAAAATTTCAAACAGGCCTGCCCAGACTAGGCGCGCAGCGCGCAACCCAGTCTGTGCGCGGCGCGCACACTGCCGGACAGCTTCTGTCCAAAAAGTGCATTTTTCGTTTAATGATCTCGCTCTTCCCGGCACTTTTAGACATAACGCTTTTTACCACATATTACAATATGAAAAACTAACACGATTCAATCATAAAACGAGTTTTACAATGCGGGGCCCACATATGCCCAAAATACCCTTGAGTTCAAAATAAAAGTTTCGATCACAAAAAACTTTAATTTCCAAACGTCACTTAGAGCATGGTGTTTGGGGTTAAACTACCCAATCTTGGTCGAACTTCCAAAAGCTAAAACCCCCGAGATCCACTATTCCAAGCTAATACCTTTGCCCTTATCCAAGCCGGATCCTAAAAAGGTAAAAAAACGAGAGGGTAAGCTAACGCTTAGTGAATGCAATAATTATACACATACATATATAATATACCTACTTGCAAACACTTACACAAATACCTCATACACGCTAGCAATTTATATAGCATACCATCGCAATCATAACGCTAAACCTTCAAGACCACAAGCTAGCACAATAATAGCATATATAACTCGAATAGTATAATAAACTACACAACAACACGTAACCATGGTTAACCAATAGTACAAGGGAATGGTACTCGAATTTTCCATCGGTGTTCATAACAACCGTTAGTGTACAACGACATATATCACTAACCCCTGAGTGGTTTGGACAACGCATATCCATCAAAGTAACCGTTAGTGTACAACGACATATATCACTAACTCTTGGGTGGTTTGGACAACGCATATCCGTTTATGGCAATCGTTAGTGTTCAACGACATATATCACTAACTCTTGGGTGGTTTGAACAATGCATATCCGATCCTACCCCTGCCCCACAAATAAATACATTATATACATACACGTGTAATTATTCCACTCACCTTATCATCTCGGTGAGATTTCCAATCAATACTTGTAACCTTCAATGCGAGTCACCTAATACAATTAATGCCCAATTAATACACATAACAAGTTGGATTGTGCACCAACCTTACTAGTGCATTTATGACCCAAGAGGTTATTTATGACTCATTTGCACTAGAATCACCCAACCGAGGTCTAAATCCCCAACTTAATCACTAAAGGCTAATGATTAACTAACCATTTAAGACTCTTTAGAACCATTTATTACTTGAAACCCTAGGTTGGTCATTCATGAGTCTTCATGACTCAATCTTACCCAAAACCCCCAAAAATCACCCACAATGGGTTTTGTGTTCATCACTAACCCAAACCCTAACCCTTAATCAAATCAAACCAAGGAAATCAAGATTAAGACTTACCACCACAATCAAAAAGTAGCTAGTGATGAGATGAACAACTTTATAACTCGAGCTAAGAACCGAAACTAGCTTCTTCTACCTTTGCTTGAGCTTTCTCACACTAGAAATCTCTCTCTCTATCTCTAAAATTGATGTAGAAGAGATGAAGTAGTTGAAAGTGGAGTAATGACACCCCAAGATCTGATCTAGTGGCCTTAAACTCGTCCCCAAGTGAATTGACCAAAAAGCCCTTCAAAATATCCAATTAAAAGAAACAGGAACTGCCAGCTGGAAAGGGTGCGCGGCGCTCTCCCTTACATGTGCGCGGCGCACACAATGGTCTGAAAGGATTCTGATCACAGTTTAATTGCACACTGATTTCCTACACTTCAAGTATCTTATTTACACTTATGTACAATACATATTAGGGTGTTACATATCCTCATTTTTCACACCATAAACTCTCTCATCTTCAAATCCTAGAGAGAGGAAGTGTTTTAGTGAGAGGAAACTCCATTTGGAGAAGAAAGAGGTTGATTCGGCTTAAAGTACAAGGGTTAAGGTTGTTCTACTCGTTAACGGCATCATTTTGGTGGTATTGGTAAGTCTAAACTCCGAATTTCATCTTTATGATTTGATATTCAAGTTAGGGTTTTGAGCTTGTTAGTTGTAAAACCCATTTTGATGATGAAGTGGGTTTATGGTGACTAATTATTTTTGATACTTGGCGGATTTTGGGTTGGTTGATGTTTTGGCCATGGTTAGGCTTTGATTTTGTGTGTAATCACTTAGTTTAGTGATTTTGGAAGTGCTGGAACCCATTTGGGTGTATTTGGGTTGTCTAATTTTGAAATGGATCAAAATTAGGATTTAGGTGTCAAATTGGGCAAGATAGGTGTCATGACCCGGATTTTTCCAAGATTATATATTGAACAATATTAATATTTTCATGATTAAATGTTTCCGACATATTAAGCAATCAAACTTTTTAAGACTTAATTAATTGAAACGAATTTTATGTAAACGTGTGACCACCCAACTTGTCCGATGATTCACGAACGTTATAACTTGTAAATAACATGATAATATATATATATATATATATATGAACTTATATATATATTTAACATGATGAAATTATAATTAATTATCTTATTAAGTATATTAACAATGAACTATATACATAAAATGAGACTACTAACTTAAGGATTTCGAAACGATATATATACGTAACGATTATCGTTGTAATAACGTCTTAATATTTATATATCGTATTAAGATATATTAACACACTATGTTATCATGATAATATAACAATTTAACATCCCATTAGATATAATAACAATGGGATTAATTACATTTAACAAGGTCGTTAACTAAAAGGTTTCGAAACAACACTTACATGTAACGACTAACGATGATTTAACGACTCAGTTAAAATTTATATATATATATAGTGTATTAAGATGTATTAATACACATTTGAAGGACTTCAATACATATATCAAAACACTCTTACTTAACAAAAATAATCACAATTGTATTCCCATTTGTTTTTATCAAGAATTCTACTCGTATTCGCTCGGTATTGGCACTCGTATTATACCCAGCTTCTAGATGTATTTACTATTGATATATACCAATAAAAATATACTCCTTAGCAGCCTTAAATGATTAAGGAACATGTGGAACTAACCATTTGTCAAGTAGCATGAATTATTTAGCAAAAAAACAAAATTAAGAATCTTTTCTTTCTTTATAAACTAAAAACGTTTTTATGCATACACACCATTTATTCATTTCATTTTCTCATACTTACACTCCCAATTCTCTCTCAAAATACTCCTAACTTCATACTTGATCATCTCCAAGTATTTTCCCCATCATTTAGCTTCAATTACAAGCTTTAATCATCATAAAAACAACCTAGAATCAAGAAGTTGCAAGATTACTTCCAATCTTTTTAATCCAATCCAACAACTCATCCAAGATCAAGAACTTCCATCTAATCTCAGTAACTTTTTATTCTTAATCAAGTTAATAATCATATCCAAGCTTTGGTTTAATTCCTATAAACATAACTACCTTAAATCAAGTAGTAATCTTACTTGAACTTGTTTTCGTGTCATGATTCTGCTTCAAGAACTTCCAAGCCATCAAAGATCCTTTGAAGCCCAAGTTATTTTCTCATCATTTCCAGTAGGTTTACCTACTATACTTGAGGTAGTAATGATGTTCATAACATCATTCGATTCATATATATATATAACTATCTTATTCGAAGATTTAAACTTGTAATCACTAGAACATGGTTTAGTTAAACTTGTTCGCAAACAAAGTTAATCCTTCCAAAATAACTTTTAAAATCCACTAAACACATGTTCTATATCTATATGATATGCTAACTTCATGATTTAAAACCTGTAAACACGAAGAACACCGTAAAACCGGACATACGTCGTCATAGTAAAACCGGGGGCTGTTTTGGGTTGGATAATTAAAAACTATGATAAACTTTGATTTAAAAGTTGTTCTTCTGAGAAAATGATATTTCTTATGAACATGAAACTATATCCAAAAATCATGGTTAAACTCAAAGTGGAAGTATGTTTTTCAAAATGGTCATCAAGATGTCGTTTTTCGACAGAAATGACTACCTCTTTCAAATATGACTTGTAACCTGTAACTCTGACTATAAACCACTACTTTTTCAGTTTAGTTCTAAATACTACAGTTCATTATGAAACCATAGCAATTTGATTCACTTTAAACGGAGTATGGACGAAAATTAACGTTGTATGGACGAAATTTATATTGTAAAAACTATATTAACCATATCCTTGCTAACTTTTCCTATATATATTTGGACATGTTATCATTAGTATAACAAAATATTATAATCTTAGTTAATTCCGAGATTGTATATATATATATATATATATATATATATATGTATATATATATATGTATACATATATATATATATATGTATACATATATATATATATATGTATATATATATATATATATATACATATATATATATATATGTATACATATATATATATATATATATATATATATATATATATATATATATATATATATATGTATATGTATATATAATAATCTTGGTACATTCCATGACAATAAGTATACAATACGTTTTGATAAATCCTAAGAAAAATAAGTATACAATACGTTTTGATAAATTCTAAGACAATACGTATATAATACGTCTCTGAGTTGATGCAAAGACAATACGTATACAATACGTCGTGGGATAATTCTAAGATTATATATATACCGATTATTGGATTGTTGGACATTTCGGACTATTTTGGACTACTAACAAAGGACTACTAACATAAAAATGTTAAAAATTAATATATAAGTATTCTATGAACTTGTTTTATTTTATTCACATGTCGTATTATTATCTGAATCATTATTATTGTTATAGGTTCATATTATTAATATGCCATGATGTACCATTAATTACTTGCTACATCTATAATATTATATGTGATTAATTATCTTATATGTTTATTGAAGAAACATGGCTCGATTAAATCGAATGATGGAACAAGAAATTGAGGAGCTTATCAACTAACGCGTAAACGACCGAACGCTTTGGGTCGAAGCGGCAAGAGTAGCAGCAAACAACACAAACCCTCGTGTTGGATGCTCATATAAAGCATTTCAAGGTTGCAAACCTTCATCATTCAGTGGAACAGAAGGACCAGTCAGTTTAACCCGATGGTTCAAAAAACTGGAGTCCGTATTTAAAATCAGTGGTTGTGCGGAAGGGGATCGGACAAAGTATGCTTCATGCACATTACAGGATGGTGCACTTACATGGTTTAAAAACTATGTAAAAGCTGTAGGGGGCGATGAAGCATATGATACTCCTTGGGAGGAATTGAAAAATATGCTAGTCAACGAATACTGCCCAAGGAACGAGGTTAGGAATATGGAAGCCGAGTTACGAAATCTGAAAGTTGTCGGAACGAAACTTACCAACTATAACAGGCGATTCATGGAATTAGGCTTTTTATATCCTGAATTGGTACCAACGGAAGAGCGAAAGATTGAATTGTACAAAGATGGTATGCCAAAGAACATCAAGGCCAATGTTACAGCATCCAAACCCAAGATAATTCATGAAGCTATCACCATGGCAAACGAGCTAATGGACCAGATCATCCTGGATAAGAACGCATCAAATACCGATGCCAAGGTATCGGATAAGAACGCATCAAATACCGATCCCATTAGATATAATAACAATGGGATTAATTACATTTTACAAGGTCGTTAACTTAAAGGTTTCGAAACAACACTTACATGTAACGACTAACGATCATTTAACGACTCAGTTAAAATGTGTGTGTATATATATATATATATATATATATATATATATATATATATATATATATATATATATAGTGTATTAAGATATATTAAAACACATTTGAAGGACTTCAATACATATATCAAAACACTCTTACTTAACAAAAATAATCACAATTGTATTCCCATTTGTTTTTATCAAGAATTCTACTCGTATTCGCTCGGTATTTGCACTCGTATTATACCCAGCTTCTAGATGTATTTACTATTGGTATATACCAATAAAAATCTATTCCTTAGCAGCCTTAAATGATTAAGGAACATGTGGAACCAACCATTTGTCAAGTAGCATGAATTATTTAGCAAGAAAACAAAATTATGAATCTTTTCTTTCTTTATAAACTAAAAACATTTTTATGCATACACACCATTTCTTCATTCCATTTTCTCATACTTACACTCCCAATTCTCTCTCAAAATACTCCTAACTTCATACTTGATCATCTCCAAGTATTTTCCCCATCATTTAGCTTCAATTACAAGCTTTAATCATCATAAAAATAACCTAGAATTAAGAAGTTGCAAGATTACTTCCAATCTTTTTAATCCAATCCAACAACTCATCAAAGATCAAGAACTTCTATCTAATCTCAGTAACTTTTCATTCTTAATCAAGGTAATAATCATATCCAAGCTTTGGTTTAATTCCTATAAACATAACTACCTTAAATCAAGTAGTAATCTTACTTGAACTTGTTTTCGTGTCATGATTCTGCTTCAAGAACTTTTAAGCCATCAAAGATCCTTTGAAGCTCAAATTATTTTCTCATCATTTCCAATAGGTTTACCTACTTTACTTGAGGTAGTAATGATTTTTATAACATCATTCGATTCATATATATATAACTATCTTATTCGAAGATTTAAACTTGTAATCACTAGAACATAGTTTAGTTAATTCTAAACTTGTTCGCAAAAAAAGTTAATCCTTATAACATAACTTTTAAAATCTACTAAACACATGTTCTATATCTATATGAAATGCTAACTTAATGATTTAAAACCTGTAAACAATAAAAACACTGTAAAACCGGACATACGCCGTCGTAGTAAAACCGGGGGCTGTTTTGGGTTGGATAATTAAAAACTATGATAAACTTTGATTTAAAAGTTGTACTTCTGAGAAAATGATATTTCTTATGAACATGAAACTATATCCAAAAATCATGGTTAAACTCAAAGTGAAAGTATGTTTTTCAAAATGGTCATCAAGATGTCATTTTTCGACGAAAATGACTACCTCTTTCAAATATGACTTGTAACCTATAACTCCGAATATAAACCACTACTTTTTCAGTTTAGTTCTAAATACTACAGTTCATTATGAAACCATAGCAATTTGATTCACTTTAAACGGAGTTGTAATGAATATTTGGCGAGCAAAACAAAATCTGCTAAAATTAACGTTGTATGGACGAAATTTATATTGTAAAAACTATATTAACCATATCCTTGCTAACTTTTCCTATATATATTTGGACATGTTATCATTAGTATAACAAAATATTATAATCTTAGTTAATTCTGAGATTGTACATATATATATATATATATATATATATATATATATATATATATATATATATATATATATATATATAATAATAATAATAATAATAATAATAATAATAATAATAATAATAATAATAATAATAATCTTGGTACATTCCATGACAATAAGTATACAATACGTTTTGATAAATCCTAAGACAATAAGTATACAATACATTTTGATAAATTCTAAGATAACACGTATACAATACGTCTCTGGGTTGATGCAAAGACAATACGTATACAATACGTCGTGGGGTAATTCTAAGATGATATATATACCGATTATTGGACTGTTGGAATTTTCGGACTATTTTGGACTACTAACAAAGGACTACTAACATAAAAATGTTAAAAATTAATATATAAGTATTCTATGAACTTGTTTTATTTTATTCACATGTCGTATTATTATCTGAATCATTATTATTGTTATAGGTTTGTGAATCCAAGGACGACGGCCATATTTTTAATAAGCTGAAAACTTATTATTAATATACTTTTACTACCGTGAGTAAATAGTCCCATTTTTAAACTCTAAAAATATTTTAGGATGAGAATACATGCATTTTATGTTTTACGTCATGGATGCAAGTACTTAAAATATATTCTACGTTGAGTTGTACCACATTGCATATCTTCCCTAATAGCTTGGTAACTAATATTTACATATGTAAGAACATGTAAGCGCGAATCCTATTGATAGATCTATCGGGTTTGACAACCCCAACCGGGCTAGTCGCTCTAGTATCATAAACGGTTGCATAGTACTTCGTTTTTACTACACTTGGTACAGTGTAGGGAGATTTCATAATAAAGGGAATATGCTACATTTATGGTTAAGTATGGTTACCGAAGCGCTCAACAACTTATAGAATATCTTTATTAAAATATTTATAACTATGAAATCTTGTGTATATTTATATCGATGCTAGCTTTAAACCTATATATATCACCAACCTTTGTGTTGACTGTTTAAGCATGTTTATTCTCAGGTCCCTAAGAAAGTCTTCCGCTGTTGCATTATCTGAGCAAGCTGTGCATGAAGTCTCATACTTTTGTTTAAATGAAGTGTTGCATTCAATAAAACCTTTGTCATGTATTATATTTGACTGTTATGTCACGTGTGTAATATTTGGAAACCGATGTATTATGGGGATTATTTCTTAAATAATCGCCCACTTGTTTAAAAACATGCATTATGTATAATAAGGGTGTGTCTTTTTATGAAACGAATGCAATATTTTCTAAAATGTATCATATAGAGGTCAAATACCTCGCTATAGGACCAATGAATAACGTACCACATTTATAGTAATATGGACGAGTCATTTCAATAGGTGTTTAACACTCTAGTTAGTGATTATTGGCGAGATTGGGCATGAGTTGTACTTAGAAGTGCATTTGGGTAGAGATTACACTAAGTGTCAAATTGGGTTGGTTTGTAAATCCACCATAATTGTGTTGTTTGTTATGTGATAAATGGAATAGGTTCTTTCCATTGGCGATTGCGGATTTTGGTTTTGCATCCATCAAGACTTCAAGGTGAGTGTCAATATACTATGTGCACATGTATGTATAGGATGGGTGGGGGTTGGGTGAAGTGATCCTCGGCTATAGAGTTCACTTCACATATAGGTGGATTTTATGGACTTGTGTAATAGGTCCAATTGGCATGGTTGTGCGTTTTGGTTGACCACCTTTGGTGAGGTGCACACTTGGTGTGTACGTTATCACATGGGCTTGCGATTTGGATAACCCTTATGATGTGGAGTTATATAATCCCGATGGCGTGGGATTGGTATTTGGGTTGCGGTTGAGTAACCCTGATGGTGTGGACTTATATAATCCCGGAACCGTGGATTTTGATTTGGGAGGTGAATCACGTGTGGTGCGGATTTACGATGACGCGTGTAGATTTGGTCATCTTATTGAGGTAGTGGTCACGTGTGGTGCGGATTCACTAAGGCTCGTGTAGTTTCGGCCAACCTCGATGTTGTGTTGGTATTGAAGATAGTAGTCGCGTGTGGTGCGGATTTACTAAGGGTCGTGTAGTTTCGGCCAATCTTCATTTGGTATTGGGTTAAGGGGTTAACCTTGGGCGGTTTACGCATTGTTATATATATATATATGTCGTATTGTTGTGATGTAGCTTGTTGTATTGCGATCTTACGGTATGCTTAGATTAGCTTGCCTTTATGCTCGGACTCCGGTATGTGCTATTTGATTATTGTGTGGGGTGTCCATTTTATGCATATGTATATATGTAGTATATTCTCACTCACTAAGCATTAGCTTACCCTCTCGTTGTTTACATTTTTATAGGTTCGCAAGGTGGCGGCTTGGGTAAGCATGGGGACTAGTGCTTTGCGGGTTGCTTTAGAAGATTGTGCTTTAGTCTTTTGATTAGGATTGGGTAGCGTTCCTAATCACCATGCTCAGTTTTGTTGAAAAGTAAATTAGTCGGGTCAAGGTTTACCTTTTGGTTATGTCAAACGGGTCTTCGGTTGTATGCCCGTTTTGTATTTCAACTTATGAAATGTATGTTTTAAAGTCGATTAAACTTACTATTGTAATGAAGATGTTTTTGGAAACATAAAGGGGACCTAAATGTTGTAAATATTATTACGTTAAAAGGAAGAAAAAAATATGGGCCGGATTAATGACGGGTTGGGTCGTTTCAAGTGGTATCAGAGCATGGTCTAAGGGATTTAGATGACTTGAGATAGGTGCCTAGACTTAGACTTTTGAGTGTGCTTGTTTGTTGCGGGACTTGTAGGAGTACGGGTCGGAACGGGTTGTTGTTAGTGCCTTAGTTTGTAGGTGGACTAACGTTTATATTAATATGCGGATATTATTAGTATATTATTGTGTTTTGTTGGTTATATCATCGAGCGAGGTGGTCGTTGTACTAACAAGTTGATACGGCGTGTGCGCGTAATAATGACTAGCTACCATTGTTATGGGTGCAAATCGTGTATAGCTACCATTGTGCGTGTGGTTTTATACGTTTGTGGTCTAATCGTTTTGCATTTTTTAGAATGATGACGAGAAACGGGATCGAGGCGAGCGACGATGAGTTTAACACTAGAGTTGCGGCCGCCGTTGCGAAGCAATTGGGAGCGTTACAAGAAGAAATGGATATGAAGTATTTCGAAATTCGAAGTGGCGGTGAAATGGAGCGTTGTCATAAGAGCTTCATGAGGACTAAACCTTCAATGTATGACGGGAAACTGGATCCTTTGATAAGCACGATATGGATCTCGGATGTCGAAGGGTGTTTTCGCAATATTGAATGCCCTCCCGAGAAGAGGACAAGACTCGCTACTAGCTTGTTGCGGGGTAAGGCGAAGGATTGGTTGGATGGTAAAATTGATATCGTTGGTGGTGAATCGTTTATGGGGTTATCGTGGGACGATTTTAAGAAGGAATTCTTCGAGGAGTTCCGGACGCAAGCCAATTTGGCGGAATTGCGTGACGAGTTGCGAAATTTGCAACAAGGTTCTATGGATTTGAATACTCTCTAGATGACCTTTATGGCGAAGGCTCGTTTTTGCCCGGAGTATAACGAAAGAGATAATATGTTGATGGGAGATGATGTGTGCAGCGGAGGTGTACGAAATACTATTATTTTTAATACGAAATACGACGAAATATGATACAAGTTTTAATTTATTTTATTTACAGATGGAATATAACTAAACCTTGCTACAACACTATAGGTAGTGTACCTAATCGTAGAGTAGTATAGTTTTTAGTTAGTCCGGTTTGTTCCAAAGGGAGACGGCTTATTTTACACTATATTTTAAACAACTATATTTGTACAAAAAATATATAATTATTTATAGTAATAATATATAAAAAGGGGATTTACCGTTTAATGACCGGTTTGTCGATTTTATATTTTAAGTCAAGCGTAAAGTAAATGATGATATTTAAATAACGATAAAATAAATAACAATAATTAAAATGACAATAAAAGTACGAGGAAATATAAAATAAAATAATTATTTGGCGTGAGAGGTCACAAGTTTTGGGAATGTTCGGTGCCAAAGGGTGATGGCACGGTGTGCTTCAATTGCCAATGAGAAGGACATCCCAAGTCGGAGTGTCCCGAGTTAGCGGGGACGGGTGTGGCGAGAAGACGTTAAGGTACTTTTCGTTTTAATAAATATGTCCTTTGATTATTTATTAGGTGTCGATGAGTCGGGTTTGTAAATGCATTATGTTGTGCATATTATTATGATGGGTGGCATTCCTAATGGAATTACCCTACGGTGGCGTTTGGATTGACGGATGAAGGGCGTAAGACTTGGTGCAATCAAACATTCCTCAGTGTTTGGGAATTGATTCTACCAAGCCATGAGAATGGGCTTTGGTGTTCGGTTGTTAAGCGCATGTTCGCTTTTGTGTTAAGGGTGGTGAACCCTAAGGTTCATCGGGTGGATGGAACCCTAGCGACCGAGTGTTTGATCTCGATGTATGTTGGTAATGGAGTCTACGTGACGCGATGTCAGGTGCCTTTTTATACCTGCTGGCGTGATGTGCAACTTCGATGGTTGTGGTTACATTGTACTTAGGGTACCCTATAGAAATCCTTAGGTACATGAGTGACTAAGCGGAATTTGACAAGCTAGGGCAATCGAACGATTGCTAGAGTGATACTTGTAGGGTTTGGTAAGTACTTCGGTTGAAGTAGCGAAGGATAATCCGAAACCCTTCGTTTGCTCAAGGTTGGAGCAAGGTATCGTGATGGGTATATTATGGAATACGAGACGGATGGATCTTGTCTTTCTTTAGCATGTTGGTTGTATGAGTCTCGGTGAGACGGAGACGGACTTGACGGTTGACTAAATCAACAATGAGTGAATAGTAATTGCGCGGGATACTTTTGTCTCGATGATGTGGTTATGGAACGGAGTTCTAAGTGGGGGAGTCTGTACTCCCGCACAGAGAGGTTTTTAGTAAGTTGATGTTGGACGGAGCCCGTATAGATTCGGGGCTAGTGTTGACATCTACGTTGGTCGATTGTGGTAAAAGTACAGTTTGGAATAAATTGTACTTATGGTTTTGGATTTAAATTATCACCGAGGTGGTAATGTGGTGAATCTCATTGGGAGATAAATGGACGTGTTCGACGAGCAAGGTGAGATCCATCGGTTAAGGGATGTGCGTACCGAATTCTCTTCTAGAGAATTATTGTTGTGACTATGTGCGATATAGGTGGTTCTTGGCTCGATTGTGATAGCAATGTTCGTGCGTGCGGATAATTTGTGTGCGGAAATTCCAGGCAGTGTGGAATGATTCTAAGTCTGCGTATATACTTTTGCTTGTGGTGATTGGTTAGTGTATTCTGTGAGGATTCACTATGGTGTGCGCAACACGCGATGCTACACCACTCTTTGATTGAGGCCAAAAGAGCGTGTGTGATTGGTGGGTTATGGCCGTTGACTCGGTCCGCTAACTTCATGTAGGGAGTAGTGTTATATCGGCATGGTAAAACATTATCGGGAAATGTGAGTACCGGTGGGGAATGGGAGTACCATTCCTGTGTTGTGATTTTGGGAAGTGAGTTGCGTGTGGTGCGGATTCACAATGATACGTGTAGATGCATTAATTCTATTAGGATAGTGACTCTCGTGTGGTGCGGATTCACTAGGGCGCGTGTATGTTCAGCCAATCCCGATTGTTGTTGCAGTGGAGGTAGTGAGTCGCGTGTGGTGCGGGTTCGCGAAGGCGCGTGTAGTTTCAGCCAGCCTTCATGTTGATTGGATTTGAGAACTATTGGTTGCTTTACACGTCGGTGGTTCGGTCGTGAGGACCACGTTGTGTGATTAGTGATGCAATAGCCTTGTTTTTCTCACATACTTGCGGTAGTTGCGTATTAGCCGTGTTTGCGTACTACACGGAATGGTAAGTGGTAAGTGTTATCCGTAGGGATTCGCTTTTATTCGGTGTTCATCGGTTTGGTTGTTGACCTTATTTTTGGTACGTGGTTGTTATTAGCATTGTACTTGGTATGGGTACGCAAAAGAGTTGATATCTCGGTACGAGATTGGGTGAGTTTTCCTGATGTGAGGGATTGAGCAAGTTCTTGTGCTCGGACTTGCAGATTCGATAAATCGCGGGTGACTCATTGAGAAGAATTGCCTAGAGGAGTTAAAAGAATACATGGTGATTACGCGTATCCTAAGTGATCGTTATAGACTTCGGATGTTGTGTGTATTGCACGTCTCGGAATGCTTGCAAGTATGTATTTAGTTAATGGAATAATCTTTGGGTTAATGAGAAATGTGGGAGAAGTCGGATTGGAACGTCTGTTTGAGGACCATAGAGTGTGGGTCCGAACGGTTAAGTGACGAGGATCACGGGGACGTGATCGAATTTAAGTGGGGGAGAGTTGTAACACCCCGTTTTTCTAAACATGACGCTTGGGGCGTCATACGGAGTCCAAAGGTGCGTATTTAATTCTTTAGAACATTATTGCATGACCAAGTTTAACTTATGGTGTTTTTAAAATGAAATTGGGTACGATCAGGTCATCTGTTGCGTTTTGATAAGGATTGTCGCGTTCCAGTTTGTCGCGACCCGCGACACACAAGACCAAAATGCGATGGCTAATTTCCTCGAATCCCTGATCACCTAGTCGCGTTTGAGTTGAATGTATCGCGTATGGGAGTGTCGCGAAACGCGACAGGCAGTCGCGAAACGCGACATATGTGCAGGAAGTCTATTTTAAGCTCGTTTTTAAGGGTATTTTGGGGGTGTTTTGGTAATTTCACATATGGAGGCTTTTAGAGCCATAAGACTGATTCATGGGTCAATCTTATCCTCATTTTTCACACCACAAACTCTCTCATCTTCAAACCCTAGAGAGAGGAAGAGTTTTAGTGAGATGAAGCTCCATTTAGAGAAGGAGGAGGTTGATTCGGGTTAATGTGCAAGAGTTAAGGTTGTTCTACTCGTCAACGACATCATTTTGGTGGTATTGGTAAGTCTTAACTCCGAATTTCATCTTTATGATTTGATATTCAAGTTAGGGTTTTGAGCTTGTTAGTTGTAAAACCCATTTAGATGATGAAGTGGGTTTATGGTGACTAATTATTTTTGATACTTGGCGGGTTTTGGGTTGGTTGACGTTTTGGCCATGGTTAGGCTTTTATTTTGGGTGTAATCACTTAGTTTAGTGATTTTGGAAGTGTTGGAACCCATTTGGGTGTATTTGGGTTGGCTAATTTTGAAATGGATCAAAATTAGGGTTTAGGTGTCAAATTGGGCAAGATAGGTGTTTAACACTTATGTTTGGGTTTGATTGGCGTTATTGAAACCATTATCACTCTAGTTAGTGATTATTGGCGAGATTGGGCATGAGTTGTACTTGGAAGTGCATTTGGGTCGAGATTGCACTAAGTGTCAAATTGGGTTGGTTTGTTAATCCACCCAAATTGTGATGTTTGTTATGTGATAAATGAAATAGGTGCTTTCCATTGGCAATTGTGGATTTTGGTTTTGCATCCATCAAGACTTCAAGGTGAGTGTCAATATACTATGTGCACATATACGTATAGGATGGGTGCGGGTTGAAAGAAGTGATCCTCGGCTATAGAGCTCACTTTACATATAGGTGGATTTGATGGACTTGTGTAATAGGTCCAATTGGCACGGTTGTGCGTTTTGGTTGACCACCTTTGGCGAGGTGCACACTTGGTGTGTACGTTATCACATGGGCTTGCAATTTGGATAACCCTTATGATGTGGAGTTATATAATCCGATGGCGTGGGATTGGTATTTGGGTTGCGATTGAGTAACCCTGATGATGTGGATTTATATAATCCCGGAACTGTGGATTTTGATTTGGGAGGTGAATCACTTGTGGTGCGGATTCACGATGACGCGTGTAGATTCGGTCATCTTATTGAGGTAGAGGTCACGTGTGGTGCGGATTCACTAAGGCTCGTGTAGTTTCGGCCAACCTCGATGTTGTGTTGGTAATGAAGATAGTAGTCGCGTGTGGTGCGGATTTACTAAGGCTCGTGTGGTTTCGGCCAATCTTCATTTGGTATTGGGTTAAGGGGTTAACCTTGGGCGGTTTACACATTGTTACATATATATATATATATATATATATATATATATATATATATATATATATATATATTGTCGTATTGTTGTGATGTAGCTAACCCTCCGTTTAACGACCCGTCCTAATCCATCTGGACGAACACATTACATTTGGTTACATCGCGAGGTACATGACCTCTATATGATACATTTTATAAACGTTGCATTCGTTTTTAAAAGACAAACTTTCTTTACATCGAAAGTTGACAGCATGCATACCATTTCATAGTACATTCAACTATAATTGACTTAATAATAATCTTGATGAACTCGACGACTCGAATGCAACGTCTTTTGAAATATGTCATGAATGACTCCAATTAATATCTCTAATATGAGCAAATGCACAGCGGAAGATTTCTTTTATACCTGAGAATAAACATGCTTTCAAGTGTCAACCAAAAGGTTGGTGAGTTCGTTAGTTTATCATAATCATTCATTTTCATCATTTTAATAGACCACAAGATTTCATATATTGGCATGCGTAACTCGCGAATTAAAATTCATTCATATGGTGAACACCTGGTAATCGACCTTAACAAGATGCATATAGAATATTCCCATCATTCCGGGACAACTTCGGACATGATAAATTCGCCATCATTCCGGGACAACTTCGAACATGATAAATTCGCCATCATTCCGGGACAACTTCAGACATGATAAATTCGCCATCATTTCGTGACAACTTCGGACATGATAAATTCGCCATCATTCCGGGAAAACTTCGAAAATGATAAATTCGCCATCATTCCGGGACAACTTCGGACATGATAAAAAGGGCATATTAGATTTCGATAATTCAACCATAGAATGTAGTTTCGATTACTTGTGTCTATTTCGTAAAACAGTTATAAAAGTAGCGCATGTATTCTCAGTCCCAAAAATATATATTGCAAAAGCATTTAAAAAGGGAGCAAATGAAACTCACAATATTGTATTTCGTAGTAATTAAGCATATGATGGCATTGAACAAGTGCAAGGTTGGCCTTGGATTCACGAACCTATATCAATTGTATATTTATTAATACATGTAATCGTAATCGAGCAAGTTTATATACATTATTATTAATATACTTGTTATATTATATGTTATATGAATATAGATAAATTTAATGTATTTAGTTTATATATTTTATATAACCAATATTTATCATTCTTTATAATATGTTAAAAAAATATCTATATTAAGGTTTATTTATGATAACAAAAATACTAAAAAATATCTATATTAAGGTTTATTTATAATATTTATCATTCTTTAGTTTAGTTAATATCATTTTAATACTAAAAATATAAGGATATCTAATATTAATATTATCGCAGTGTATCTTTATATAAAATATTTACTTGTAATAATACTAAAAATGATAAAAGTGATAGTCATAATATTGATAGTAATTTTAATAATAATAATGTAAATTTTAATAATGATAATCTTAATAAAGATATTAACTTTAATAATAATGTTACTTTTAATAAAAATAATAGTTTTAATAGAAGTGATAAATTACTTTAATAATATAATGGTAATAATAATAACAATAATAATAGGAGTGTTAATATTAATAATCATACTTATCATAAACTTCGTGTTTTAATTTCTAAACCTATATCTATAATTCCTATAACCTAAAGTTATAACCATATTCATAATTTTTGTTATATCAACTTTTATTATAAGTTTTATAAGATAAATATTATTAACATGTTCATAATCCTGTTAATAATAATACTAATAATAATAATGTTAGTAATGATAATACTAATAATTTTTAAATGATAATACTAATACTAATGGTAATACTAATAATAATATCAATAATCTTATTAATCACATTAATACTAATTATAATAATATTAATAATAATAATATTAGCAATGATATTAATGATTATATAATGACATTAACTCTATTAATAATAATAATAATTATTATAATAATAATTATAACAATAAAAGTGATAATTAATAATAATAATAATAATAATAACAATAATAATAAGGTAGTAATAATAGAAATAAAATTAGGTGTGTATACCCTTAAAATTAAGGTAGTAATAATAGAAATAAAATTAGTTGTGTACACCCTTAAAAGCTTTGTCTAAAAAGAATTGCCCCCACCGGGCTCGAACCCGTGACCTCAAGCTCACTTGAAACACACCAAACCATTCAATCCGTCTCAGTTTTTCTGATTAAGCTCACTAAAATAAATATATAATCCGTCTGCTTATTTCTCCTTTCTTCTTCATGTTTTCATACGACCAGGAATCAAATACCAATCCTAACAACAATTACTTGCTTATTTTACGGCTTATAATTGAAACAGAAACGTTTATATTTCATTCGAATTTGGATTGGGTTAACAGAACGGAGAAAAAAATAAATCAAAATAGCAGCTGCAGTACGAAGAACACCTATATGAACTCAAAACACGTTTTAAAAATCTAGACACTTTTAGGTTAAACTTACAACATGAAATAGTTTGCAAAACTCTTTTAGAAACTACATGTACCCTTAATTGAACCTAAAACCTCAATTAGAAATCAAATTTCGCGATGAACAAAAATGTTGACTTTTCAATCTTAAACTTTGACTCGAGAATTAAGAATCGTTTAGAGAAATTGGAGGCTCAGAATTTGCAAGTAGTTTGAGCGGAGTGTTCCTATCAACACCACAATAACAGATTTTTGAAATTCAATTCGAAAATAAGCAATTGATTTAAGCCTGGACGAACATGGTACCGACTGTTTTAAAAAAAATTGATATAACAGATGGGTAATGGATTACTTACAGATATGAATGATATTGAGAATGATAAAATTGAATGATTAAAGTTGAGATCATGAGGTGATCAATTTGATTATTAGTAATGGGTTGTATCGACACTAAGTCACAGGCCAACAGAAATATAAACAACTGATGGTGATGTTATATAAACGCGTAATTTTGTATATATCAGTATTTATTTTATATAATTATATATATATATGTATTCATATATCTATATTTATAAATTATAATTAATCTTATTAATTATAACCATATTACTATATAAATCTTATAAATATAACTATATTAATAATACTCTCAATATTATAAATAATAAAATTTATAATAATAATATTACTAATGATAATGATAAAAATTACCATAAAACGTATGACAATAATATTGTTAATAACAATAATACTAGTAATAATAATAATAACAATAATATTAATAATAATACTTTATTAAGTTCATATCCATAGATTATTAATATCACTGATATTGATATTTGGAAGTAGTAAAAAATATTATTATAAAAACTATATTTATTTTCGTATTATATATATGTATCTTTACTTATGTAATATATATATATATTATATATTAACTTTCATTGAATATTCATTATTTATACATTACGTATATGTTACAATTAATAATAATTATACATAAAATATATATATTTATAGTTTTATTAATAACAACTTTTTATCTTGTGTGATAATTTACATAACTAACTTAATTGATTAAATTATATTTTATTATTTAGATTTATTATTTAAAATTCCATATATATGTATGTATATATATATATATATATATATATATATATATATATATATATATATATATATATATATATATATATATATATATATATATATATATATATATATATATATATATATATATATATATATATATATATATTATTTATAACTATTGTTCGTGAATCGTTGGAAATGATCGGGGTTAAATGAATGCACGAAAATAGTTCAAAAATTTTGAGACTTATCATTACAGACTTTGCTTATCATGTCGAAATCATGTGAAGATTAAGTTTAAATTTGGTCAAAAATTTCCGGATCGTCACAGTACCTACCCGTTAAAGAAATTTCGTCCCGAAATTTGAGTGAGGTTGTCATGGCTAACGTTAAAAATGTTTTCATGACGAATATGAGGTGATAATTAGATTTTATCATTATTGAGTAATATGGATAAAACAATTCGATTATTCGAAGAGCACGAATGAAGCTATCACAAAATAGTGAAATGAGGAAATTAAAGATCTGTCTTAACTTTTGACGTAGTCAGGGTTGAATTCCGGAATTCAAGGGATTTAAAGAAAATCTTCGAAATCTAAAAGATTTGATTCTTCGGCGAATAAGAAAATTAAGATCTCTATAATTAAATACGGTGATCTGCCTCGATTACTCTGTCTGATATTTCCATTTTAAATTAAGCTTTTCCGTTCCATTTTTCTCACCATTCCTATACTTTCTTTCTTAGTCCATACATCCAAAAGATTGTGAAAATGTTTAATCCAGTTCTAATCCTTGAAATTTTCCTAATTATCATTTATGTCATCCTTCTTTTCAATCTTCCACCAGAAAAATCTGTTTACTTCTACTATTACCTTGGGGTGATTCATTTCTTAATTATACTGTGTCTTTATATTGCTATTCTTATTAATATCTATGATTTGTAACCTCCGTCTTGTTATTGGTCTTTATATTTTCTCTTATATATCGGAGTTTCATGTTCTTGTCTTCTCTTCCCGACTTTAAGTCAAGCGAGTAATGGTCCAGAATTCTTAGGTATGTAATTTCGAATGAACATAACAAATGTTCTAAGAGAGAGATTGTAATAGCACGATCTTGATTGGTTAAATTCCAGAAAGATAGAACTATCAAGAAATTAAGTTCTTGATATGTTTGGAGATTAGGTAGAATGTAAGAGTCGTGTAACATGGCACATGATGACGTTATAGTCTGTGAATCATCATGTTTCATTAGAAACTCAGCATGACTTACTGTAATATAATCACGTTGATCAAGTGTCATTATATTATACTAACTCATGCTTCAGTTCCCAACACTACTTCAAAAACATTTCTAATTTAAATTTGAATTTTTCAGGATTTAGAAACTAAAATAGTTTCCTTTTATGATATATCGCAGATAGCGCGGAGAGATAATTAATATCGGACGAGAATATTTATGAAGATATCTTCAAAAATATTGAGGATATTTATAATGAAAGATACGATAATATCTTAGAATTTTAGAATCAAATTGTGATGAAGAAATTCATTCACGATGATTTAGAGCGGTTAAGGAGCAAGGTATTCGCTAAAGATCTCATCAGAAATAGAATAATCAGGATTCTTTATGTACAAGTTTAGTCCTTGTGATTTGTTCAGAGTCTCCTTCATGGTTTGCTCAATCCATTTTCCAGTTCTAACTTTTCTGAGCTTTACCAGCATACTGTTCTTTATCATCAAACTTTTTACGATTGTCTGCAGTTTTTGCTGTTTCATTCAGCTTTTTCAAACTTTGAAGTATTGGTTCGTAGACTGGGTGCTTTTCAGAATTTCAGAATGAAAGTTCATAATCCTAAGAGATAAAGGTTATATGTAAACATATACCTATTGATGTAGGAACGTTGCGATATTCGAAATACTGATTGCTAATGCCGGGAAATTGGTATGGTCATTCTCGTTATAAGATGTGGATGAGTATATGATAAGGTTTCAATGAGTATAATGATTCTTTGGAAAGTCAGAGATCAATGAAGTTGCTGGTAAGTTTACTGCTAATGTGGTGGAATATAAACGGTTCCCTGATAATGATGACGAAAGGGCGATTGTATACATCAAGGTTATAATAAGACTAGTACGATTGAAAAGTCGAAGTTGACTTGCTGGAGCTGTGACAAAATTGGCTAATTTGGAGAGGGATTGTAAGGCTATTTTCGGTAATAACAACGCCAAAGGAGCTAGCACAGATACATGTTAAACATTTACTCAGGTTCCGAGTGTTTTCAGGTGCATAACTATATGCATAAATCTTTCCTTCTGTAGATGAGATGCAGTTGATTCATCCTCTCGCTTGAGGTGTTTTCAAGAATCGTGAAAGGTTTGAACGCAGATTGTAATCGTCAAGATACAAATGAGGTTTAAGATGAAATTAAGTGGCAAACTTGAAGAAATTTTTAGTTTCATATGTTATAATCAATATTTTAATTCATTTTAATTGTCCATTGTTGTAGTCCACAGTTAATAGTCCATAATTAGTGGTTCAACAATTCATATGTAGTTTAATATATAATATTCAAATTAATTAATACGTGTCGTGACCCATTATATACATGTCTCAGACTCGATCACAACTCAAAGTATATATATTATTTGAGAATCAACCTCAACCATGTATAGCTAACTCGAACATTACCGCATATAGAGTGTCTATGGTTATTCTAAATAATATATATAGATGACGTCAATATGATATGTCAAAACATTGTATACGTGTCCCGATATTTAAAGTGCGTAAAATAAATAACAGAAATTAAATGACGATAAATAAAATTGCGAGAATTAAAATTGCGATAAATAAATTGCGATAAATAAAATGTAATAAGGAATCAACAGTTAGCTAGGAACAGTTAGCTAGGATTTTGTTAGCATGGATTCTTAACACAATTTCTCATAATTAATTTGTTTGTTTCTAACAAATTTTATTTTGTCCAATGTTTTCTTCATTATGCCACTTGTTGGATTCTGATAGGTCAAAATCCAAATATGAAATTGAATGAAAATGGTTATTCTGTGGTGAACGGATTCATATCTCTGTGGATGTAAATAGGATAGTAAATGACTGTTGAATCAGGTTGGAAGATTGTACAGTATAACATGTTAATATGAAAGTTAAATATTTCCTCGGGTATTACCTACCCGTTAAAATATTTTTACCATTACCGGTTTGTACAAAAGAATTTTTAATTACAATCTTTATAAAAATATACTTGCATATATATTTTCTTCAGATGTAATCATGGATTTAATGAGTTAATATGATATTAATCTCATTTGTTGTTTTTTTTTCGGTTGGAACTAGATTAAATAATCTCTAAGACTTTAGAGATTACATAATCGATGCATAATGTTTCTCCAATGAAGTTATGAATCAATACTTCATCGTTGATTCTTATTAGTACTCCTTAGTATCTATGGTACGTACGACGTTGATGCTCGAGGTACGGATTGTGATGTCGAGGTGTGGGATGCGGATGTTGTTATTGGTGGTACTGGTACTGTTGGTGTTGATGATGGTGGTACTGTTGATGTCGGTGATGTTGCTGATGCTGGTAAATTTTGCACCATATTCTCCAAATTGATTACTCGAGCGCGAAGTTCGTTGACTTCTTCTATTATTCCGGGATGATTGTCGGTCAGAATGAGCGGATGAATAAGGTTTACAATTGTGGATAGAATATAATCGTGTCGAGCTACTCTAGAAATGAGGCTGAAAATGGTGTTTCGGATAGGTTCGCCGGTAAGTGCTTCAGGTTCTTTGCCAAGAGGGAAAGTCGGTGGATGGAAAGGATTGCTTTCTTCTTGTCTCCATCGGTTTAGTCGACTACAAACCCATCCCCATTTCATCCAAAATAGGTGATGGCTAATTGGTTGATTCATTCAAGTGACACTGCTTTCGGAGCTTAGGTGAACATCTATGTCGGAATAGTTATCGGAATCCGAGGAACTTGAACTAGTGGCGAGTTCCATTTTGTCGAAGTCCAGACTCACTAATGCATCTAAATAACTATCAGATAGACACACTAATGTAAGACCTGGTTTGCTAAGACCACCGCTCTGATACCAACTTTAATGTTGGGGACACATCCCACTCAGTGTCTTCTCAGCTAACCGCCTGGTGACCACTGAGCGTACCTCAGACACTGATTTTACGGCCCTGCCTCTAGGCAAAACCAACCATATTCGGACCGCGAGAAGTAAGAGCCAATGCTTTGTCACAGGTAACACTGTGAGAACCCCCTCTATGATTAAGTCGACGACACAGCTTAAACCAGCTCTGATACCAACTTTAACGACCCGTCCTAATCCATCTGGACGAATACATTACATTTGGTTACATCGCGAGTTACTTGACCTCTATATGATACATTTTATAAACATTGCATTCGTTTTTAAAAGACAAACTTTCTTTATATCGAAAGTTGACGGCATGCATGATGTGTGCGAGGTGTAGTACGAAATAGATTATATTTTACTACGAAATACTATTAAATACGATACAATTTTACACAAGTTATTTATTTATTTATTGAATGGGATATACCTAAACCTTGCTACAACACTTATAGGTAGTGTACCTAATCGTAGAGTAGTGTAGTTTTTAGTAAGTCCGGTTCGTTCCACAGGGAGCTAGCTGAGTTTAACGCTACATATATTTTAAACCATATTTGTAAATATATTTATATGTATATAAGTAGTATTATTATTATTATAAAGGGGGGTTTTTACCATTTAGTGACCGGTTTGTCGATTTTATATCTTAAGTCACAATTAAAACCTAATGTAAAATATTAAATATAAATACAACTTAATTTAAAGCGTAAAGTAAATGACGATAAATAAAAGTGCGATAATTAAAAGTGCGATAATTAAAATGATGATAAATAAAAGTGCGATGAGATATAAAATAAAGAGAATTATGCTTATTTAAACTTCCGTAATCATGATGTTCGACGTGTTGATTTTAGTTTATTACTAAGGGTTAATTGTCCTTTGTCCTGGATCATTTGATACGTCCATCTGGTTTTTGTCCATAATGGTCCATCAGTCATAAATATAAAGTGCGAGTGTCCTCATCAAATTAACTTTATACCCGAAGTCAAATATTCCAACTAATTGGGGACTTAAACTGTAACAAGGTCTTAATACTTTGTTAATGATTACACCAGGTTATCGACTGCGTGTAACCCAAGGTTTTAATACGTAGTTAACAATTACACCAAGTGTCCTTGTTTGTAATCCACCCCTGTTTTAATGAGTCCATTGACTATTAATCCATTCCCGTATCCGGTTAAATGAATGATTATTAGTATTTATAAATATCCCGCCCATCGTGCCCATAGTCCAATTTCCACAAGTGTCGGTCTTTTGTCCAAACCACAATTATGGTCTAAAGCCCAATAACCCCATCTTAATATTTAGTCCAACATCACGATTACTTCGGCTTAAATAAGCATAATAAATACTTAGTTACGAGACATTAATTTAAAAAGGTTAAACATAACTTACAATGAGTATTAATCGCGTAGTGTTACACGGACAGAATTTCGACTTACAAACGTAAAACATTCACCACTATAAGCTCATTATTATTAACTTAATATTAAAATTATAATTATAAAATAAATATAAATATATTTGAGAGAGTGCAGAGAAGTGTATGATGAAGGTGTACTCCTCTCGTCCGAATTTCGTTCCAATTTATAGACCTGACCATGACTTTACTGCCATGCGATCGCATGGATTTTACTCCTCCAGGCCATGCAATCGCATGGCCACCTGGGACAGCTCATTTCACTTTGTTTTCTAGTTTGCCAAAGGTTTTTAATAATATAATATAATATATATAATTTTATATAATTATATATATATATATATATATATATATATTATATTATATTATATTCATGTGCATAGTTGACTTGTACTTTCAGTTCTGTTGAGTCGTGCGTTGATAGTTGGTTCATGTCCTGGTTTCGGATTTTTGAACGTCCTTTCGTACAAATTAATATCTTGTACTTTTGCGTTTTGCGGCTTGTACTCTTGTAATTCTTAGACGTTTCTCACCAATAATTTGAACCACTTGGATTGTACTTTGTACTTTTTAGCTTTTTGGTCGTTTGCGTCTTCAAATCGTCGAATCTGTCTTTTTTCTTCACCTTTTATTATTTAAACGAATATCACTTGTAAATAGAATAATTGCAACTAAAAGCTTGTCTTTCTTGAAGGATAATGCTATGAAATATGTGTTCGTTTTTAGCATTATCAAATATTCCCAAACTTGAGCGTTGCTTGTCCTCAAGCAATATAGAACTTGAAATAAAAACGTACTAGAATCACTTCTTTATTCTTCACACTTTGTACATCAGTGATTTTGATACGGCGGTATGAACAATGATAGTAACGATGTGGTTTACAGTCCCACATGACTATAAAAATTTAGATCCTTTAGGAAATTGGATATTTATGAAAACATTTGATCTTTTGAAAATTCAATCTACCTTTTACCCTAGATAAGTTTTCCGGAATAACCCTTCACGGGTGTTTGCAAAATGTTTTTGTGGGTATTGTGGGTTTCAGATTTTAAAATTTTAGCTCAAAACTTATGGTTTTGTGTTACCCACTTGCTAACCTTGTATTGGGAAAGCAACACGTCCAGTATACTTGCTCCGTATATCACCTTTCGGTAAACTACCGTCCAGTTGTAAAGGAAAGCGTTGAACAAGCAACTATTAAGGCAATGTCTAATGACATGCTTTTGATTATGGTCTATATCGTGTCGGGTGCAATTACTATCCTTTGTAGGAGAATAGTAAAGATCACCCTATAGTTTTTCGGTCTGGCACAAGGTCCTGTCTTCGACCATGCTATGCAACCACCGTTCTTACGGTTGACACCTGATTTGGTTCAGGTGACCTAATGAATTCTGGTGAATTCTTAGGATTTTACGTTCAATGGTAATGAACGCATTGAAAATGGGTTTTCAGAAAACAAATCGGATTGTAATTTTATCAAAATATTTTCTCATTCAAGCTCGAGTTTAGATATCATCGAATTCCATGAGTTTGAATTCTCAATCTTTAAGGTCAATCTCAAGGATTGAGTAATATCAGGCTTAAATGCTGATTTTTGATCTTTAAGGAGATTATCCTTTCTGAGGATCTGATTCATTAGTCTTATAAGCTAATTTGTATGGTGCCCCCCATTGTACAAGACAGATCCTCTCATGGTTAGGATAAGTCTGACCACATGGCGACCCTGTTTGATGCTGAGGTCCGTGGATTTCCAGCTGATTTTTGAGAAAACTTTTCAAGGTTTTTCGTAGACTCTACAACTGGTCTGGACGACAACTTCCTGACCTAAATCAAGAAGCACGTGTCTTTTTCTTGAAAGACTTTACTTCCTTTTAAATTCTATTTATATTACAATAAACTGGGTAAAACTGATTAATATTGTCCAAAATAAAAGTATCTTCAATTATTTGTACAAAAATATGTGACATATGTTCTAAATAACTTGGTAAATTTTTCCCACACTTGGCTTTTATTTTTCTTTCTTTGCCTTTTTATTCTCTTCTATTCCATTTTAAATGAATTCAAGCATTTTGGGTTATTTCCCAATTTATGTCCTTTCCGAGGTAACAATAATTTCGGTGTTAATACCTAGTTTTATCGTTCATAAATATGTATAAACATGATTTTGAGTTCATTTAGTTGAAAAATTTTTAAAAATTTTACTAGAAGGGGGTGGTTAGTATATAAGACTAGGGCTGTTCTTTATTATCAGAGAGCACTAGATTCTAATACAACTACGGCGTTACTAGTAAAGTTTAACGGTGGCTATAAAACCAAGTGTATAAGTCAAATTTTTTTTTTTAAATCCGAAAGAATTTAATCCCTTCCCAAACTTAAGATCTTGCAATGCCCTCATTTGCAAGAAATCAGTAACAATTTAAATTATTGTGGGTGATTAGCGTAGAAAAATTATTAAATTTTACCAAAGTTTCCAAACATATTGTTGTTTGTTTGAATGATAAATGGTGCACATCATTTGTTCATTCCTGCAGTTGTTATATCACATTTATTTTGCATCTTGTCGTCAAAATTAGTAGCTTTTGCTGAACTTAATGCCAGTCTTTGAAAATGCGCTGTTTTACCCTGTTGTGTACAATTCACAATATACATACAATACAAATATAATCATGCATGGTAATTTGAAATGGGACTTAATATCCCACTTTCAAATTAAAAAAATGAAATATTAGTACAAAATAATAAAAATGTTAAACATTACATAAAAGTATCAAAATGTTAAATGTTTAACATAAATAGATAAAAATAATAAAAGATAAGAAATCACCAATGGAACACTATTAATTTGGATAGGGATTCCAGTTCATATCATCGCTCGGGTTCCATGGTTGGTGATAGGTATCCTGGTAGGCTTGATTGGGGTCGTACATGTCAAATGGTGGTCGCATGTCGGGCTGATGTGGTGGATAAAAAGCGGGCCGAGTCAGGATGTATTTATGTGGTACCTGATATGATAACTGGCTCATGATTTGGTGCTGATGAACTTGCCAGCTATCGTGTTGGCATCCCCTGGAGTGCTCATACTCATCTGTGGCTCTCCACTGCTCATACTGATGATGCCTAGCCTGGTTATTCATTTCCACCTCATCTACATGCTGGAAGACATCAGTATAACTATCCCTAATGTCATCTGCTTCCTCCATTTCTTCATCCGAACCCCTCTCTACCTGTGGATGGGTGCCCTGATATGGTATTGGCATATTGTGCCTCCGTTTTAGTACTTTTGCACCTTGATAAATGAAGCGTCCCGTTCATATCGAATATAAACGTCACGTATTCATTGGTATCATTGCGAGGTATTGACCTCTGTATGTGACATTTTAAAAAAAAAAAATCTGCATACGTTTTTATGATACAAACCATAAACTTTATTATAACCAAAGACTTTAACAACATAATAATGATTATCGTTTAGCGATAATCTTAGTCTTACAAAATTTACATTTGATAATAACAGTACGATTTCCAACATATTTCACATTACAAATCTTCCGATATGCAGTTTTATTTTTGACACAAATATGCATACTCCAAATCTTGCTTAAATTCGGCATAATGCAGCGGAAGCTTTTAATTATCACCTGAGAATAAACATGCTTAAAACGTCAACATAAAGTTGGTGAGATATAGGTTTAATGCTAGCAGTGTTATAAATATAGACCACAAGATTTCATATACACAAACGTTTTAATAAAAATATTCTAAGTGGTTGAGCACTTGATAACCATACTTAACATTTAATCAACGTCGCATATTCCCTTTATTATGAAATCTTACTACACCGTACCAAGTGTAGTCACCGAAACGAAGTACTGTGCAACCGTTGAATACTGGTCGTCCAGTCCGGTTGGGGTTGTCAAGCCCGATAGATCTATCAACAGGATTCACGTTTACAATACCGCATGTAAATAGTAGTTACCAAGTTACAGGGAAGTATGCCAGTGGTACAACTCAACGTAGAATATATATTTTTTATCACTTGTGTCCATAACGTAAATCATAAAATGCATGTATTCTCATCCCGAAATATTTAGAGTTTAAAAGTGGGACTATATACTCACCTTTGCCTTGAAGATATTTAACACGACTTGTTCTCCGATAGATATCACGACCTAACCATATATATAATATATTAACATATTTTCTTTTCAAATAATCGTTACATATATACTTATAATACTTTTAATATCTATTAGTCCGTAGTTAGCAGTCCGATGTTAGTGATCCAAAATTAGTTGCTCAATAAAAAAAATAAAGACCCCATGGTATTCGTATTGATCAGAATTAATCTCGACCCATGGTACCATGTTGTCAAATGACGTGTTGCGTACATAAAGTACCGTGTTGTCAAATGACGTGTTGCGTACAATCATGAGGTCTTATAATTAATCTTCTCGTGTTGTTTACGGGTGGTCCTGAAATATATAAAATCAAATCATAAGTAAATATATATAAAATATCATATTAATTAGCAAAGATATGATTAGTTTAGTTTTACTCCAATTAATTTCGTAGCTAAACTAGCTTCGGATACCCAATTTTGTTTTAGTCATAGTTTCTTCAATATAACTCCGTTTTTGTTGGTTCAACTTGCCACTTCCTTGGATCGAGTCATTATTTATGAATATGAACTGTAAATACCTTAGTTTGCATTCGAAATCACAGGTTATAGGTCAAACTTTGGTGAATCTTATGAAAGTGATCATTTCCGTCATAAAAACAACATCTAGATGATCATTTTTATAAAAATACTTACACTTTAAGTTATACCATGAGATTTTTATATATTAACATATTCATAAGAAATATCATTTTTCCAGAATATAAACTTCCAATTCAAAGTTTAAGATGGTTTTTAATTATCCAACTCAAAACAGCCCCCGGTTACACTCCAACGATGTAGATTCAGTTTTAAGGTGTTCTTTGTAAAATCAAGTTGTATCTTGTTAAGTTAGCATATCATTATGATATATTACAGGTCTTGAAGTATTTTAAAAGTCAAGTTAGAAGGATCTATTTAGTTTGCGAACAAGTTTGAAATCATTCAAACTATGTTCTTGTTGTTATGATTTGTATATTCTTAATAAGATAGTTATAATTGAACAAGATGATGAACAAAGGTTATACCTCAAGTATGATGAAGAAAGTTACTGAATAAATAAGATATGAACTTGTTCTTAATGACTTGGAAGATTAAGAAGTGAAATCATGAAAATAAACATAGGTTGTAAGTAAGTTTATATCTTGATTTAAGATATATAACTTACATGAATTGAATCAAAGTTTAAACATAGTTTTACCTTGATTATGAAGCTAGAAGATGGTGAAAATGCTTGGAGATGATCAAGTATGATGTTAGGAGTATTTTGAGAGAGAATTTAGAGTGTAAGTATGAGAAAATGGAATGGAAAAATGGGGTGAAATCATAAAAACGAATTTACTTGTTATATAGAAAAAAAATCCTTAAGTTTGTTTTTTTTAGCTCATAAGTCTTCCTAATTGATCCCACATGTTGTTGACTAACAATGGCTACTAAGAGCAGATAATTGAGGTCTAATAATTGGTATTTATCAATAGTAAATACATCTAGAAGCTGCGTATAATATGGGTACATATACCCTAAGTATACGTGTAGAAATCTTGAGGAAATGGAACGAGAATTCAAATATAACTATCTTTTGTGAATATACTTATGTTGTTTTATGTATTTAAACCCTTTAAAAGTGATTAAATATGTATTTATATGATACTTGTATAAGCATTATAGATTATAGGTATATATGTCAAAGAACGTTACGTATAGTTACTGTTTTGAAAACTTAAGTTAGTAGTCTCAAAGTATACTTATAACTCATTGTTATTAGTACACAATGATATGTTAAACCATCCTTAGATCATTTTAAATATGTATAAATACATATATGTACACAATCGTATAATTATCGTATGTTATATAGTTCGTGATATCATCAGTCAAATTGGACGGTCAAACGTTGTGTAAAACTCTTTTCAAAAACACAAGACTCAACAATTTGGATTGTTTATCATGTTGGTAATGTTTAATTTATGTAAATATTAATCTTATATGTATAAAACGATCGGAAAAATCCGGGTCATTACAGTACCTACCCGTTAAATAAATTTCGTCCTGAAATTTTAAAGTTGTACCTATTTTGAGTTCTCGGGAAACAAATGTGGGTACTTCTGTTTCATCTGATCCTCTCGTTCCCAAGTAAACTCGGGACCCCTTCGAGCATTCCAACGAACCTTAACGATTGGTATGTTGCTCTGCTTGAGCTGTTTAACTTCACGGTCCATGATTTCGACTGGTTCTTCTATGAATTGTAGTTTCTCGTCGACTTGGATTTCTTCAAGGGGAATGGTGAGGTCTTCCTTTGCAAGACACTTCTTAAGGTTTGAAACGTGAAACGTATTATGTACTCCGGCGAGTTGTGGTGGTAACTCGAGTCGATAAGCTACCGGTCCAATGCGTTCGATGATCTTGAACGGGCCTACATACCTTGGGTTCAGTTTACCCCTTTTTCCGAAACGTATTACACCTTTCCAAGGTGACACCTTTAGCATAACCATGTCACCGATCTGAAACTCTAATGGTTTCCTTCGGACATCGGCGTAGCTCTTTTGGCGACTACGGGCTGTTTTCAATCTCTCCTTGATTTGTACTATCTTCTCAGTAGTTTCGTGTATGATCTCGGGACCAGTTAATCGTCGATCTCCTACTTCATTCTAACTGATAGGGGATCTACACTTCCTTCCATACAGTGCTTCGAATGGTGCAGCTTTAATGCTGGCATGATAACTATTATTATACGAGAATTCTGCTAATGGTAGATATTTATCCCATCCGTTTCCAAAATTGATCACACATGCCTTGAGCATGTCTTCAAGAGTCTGAATTGTTCTTTCACTCTTCCCGTCAGTTTGCGGATGATATGCGGTGCTCATATCTAAACGAGTTCCCAGGGCCTCTTGTAGTGATTGCCAGAACTTTGATGTAAATCTACTATCACGATCGGATATAATGGAAATAGGTATTTCATGCCTTGAAACAATTTCCTTTATGTATAATCGTAATAGTTTCTCCATTCTATCCGTTTCTTTTATAGGCAAGAAATGTGCAGATTTGGTGAGACGATCAACTATTACCCAAATGGTGTCATAACCCCATGCAGTCTTGGGTAACTTCGTGATAAAATCCATGGTAATACCGTCCCACTTCCATTCTGGGATTTCTGGTTGTTGAAGTAACCCTGATGGCTTCTGGTGTTCTGCTTTGACTTTGGAACAAGTTAAACATTCCCCGACATATGTTGCAACGTCTGTCTTTAAATTAGGCCACCAATAATGCGTCTTAAGATCTTGATACATCTTTCCAACTCCAGGATGTATCGAGTATCGTGTCTTATGTGCCTCGTTCAATATCAACTTCCTTAATCCACCCAACTTTGGTACCCATATACATTTTGCAAAATATCGAATTCCATCTCCCCGTATAATGAGTTGCTTCTTATACTTCTTCATTGTTTCATTTCCTATGTTTTCTTTAGTAAGAGCTTCTCGTTGAGCCTCTTTGATTTGTGAGTTGAGATTCATGCGAATTTTTATGTTCATCGCTCGTACTCGAATTGGCTCTCGTTCCTTTCTGCTTAGAGCGTCGGCCACTACATTCGTTTTCCCAGGATGATAGCGAATCTCACAATCATAGTCATTTATTAGCTCGACCCACCTACGTTGCCTCATGTTTAACTGTTTTTGATCGAAAATATGTTGAAGGCTTTTATGATCGGTAAACACAGTGCATTTAACCCCATATAAGTAGTGTCTCCATATCTTCAATGCAAACACTACTGCTCCCAATTCTAGATCACGCGTCGTATAATTTCGCTCGTGAATCTTCAATTGTCGGGATGCGTACGCAATAACTTTCTTTCATTGCATAAGGACGCAACCAAAACCTTGCGAAGCGTCACAATATATCTCAAAATCATCGTTCCCTTCAGGTAACGATAAAATAGGCGTTGTAGTCAACTTCTTCTTCAGTAATTAAAATGCACTCTCCTGCTCAGAAGTCCATTCATACTTGCCACCCTTTTTGCATTAACGCTGTTAATGGTTTAGCTATTCGGGAAAAATCTTGAATAAATCTTCTATAATAACCGGCTAAACCCAAAAATTGACGTATTTGTGTTGGTGTCTTAGGAGTCTCCCACTTTTCAATGGCCTCAATTTTAGCTGGATCAACCTGAATTCCTTTGCTACTAACAACGTGACCAAGAAATTGCACTTCTTTCAACCAAAATGCACACTAAGAAAATTTGGCGTATAACTGTTCTTTTCTTAACAATTCTAATACCAACCTTAAATGCTGCTCATGCTCTTGCTTATTTTTAGAATAGATGAGAATATCGTCAATGAAAACGATAAAAAACTTATCTAAATACGGACTACAAACTCGATTCATGAGGTCCATGAATATAGCTGGTGCATTCGTCAATCCAACGGCATGACCATAAATTCGTAATGACCGTAGCGTGTCCGAAAAGCAGTTTTCGAAATATCTTCTTCTTTGACGCATAGTTGATGATAGCCCGATCTTAGGTCGATTTTCGAATAAACACATGATCCTTGTAGTTGATCAAATAAGTCGTCAATTCTCGGTAGTGAATACCGATTCTTGATAGTTAACTTATTTAATTCACGGTAATCTATACACATTCAGAAGGATCCACCTGTTATCGAAAATTTCGTCCCGAAATTTTAGTGATCGTCCACTGAAGTGGTTTCCTCGGGAAACAGTTGTGGATACTCCAGCCTCATCTGGTCTTCACGCTCCCACGTGAACTCTGGTCCTCTTCTCGTGTTCCACCGAACTTTAACGATAGGAATTCTACTTTGCTTCAACTACTTGACCTCACGGCCCAAGATTTCAACAGGTTCCTCAATGAAATGAAGTTTGTCGTCGATACGTAGTTCCTCTAGAGGAATAATCAAATTATCATCGGCTAAACACTTCTTTAGATTGGATACATGGAAAACGTCATGAATACCCCTGAGTGTTTATGGCAGTTCCAATCTGTAAGCTACTGGTCCAACTCTTTCAATTATCTCAAACGGTCCAACATATCTAGGACTCAGTTTACCTCGTTTTCCAAATCGTACAACACCCTTCCAAGGTGATACTTTAAGCATAACTTTGTCTCCAACTTGGAACTCTATGTCCTTCCGTCTAACATCGACATAACTCTTTTGTCGACTTCGAGCCATTCTCAATCGTTCCTGAATTTGTAGAACTTTCTCAGTTGTCTCCTAAATAATCTCAGGACCTGTCAACTGACTATCTCCCAACTCGCTCCAACAAACGGGAGATCTACACTTTCTTCCATACAATGCTTCAAATGGTGCAGCTTTAATACTCGCATGGTAGCTGTTATTGTATGAGAACTCAGCTAGTGGTAAATACTTATCCCATCCGTTTCTGAAATCAATGACACACGCTCTCAACATGTCCTCAAAAGTCTGAATAGTTCGTTCGCTCTGGCCATCCGTCTGGGGGTGATATGCTTACTCATATCTAAACGAGTCCCCATTGCTTTCTGCAATGATTGCCAAAACCTGGAAGTAAATCTTCTGTCACGGTCGGATATAATGGATATAGGCACTCCATGCCTAGAGACGACTTCCTTAATGTAGATCTGAGCCAACTTCTCCATCTTATCAGTTTCCCTTATCGGTAAGAAGTGTGCGGACTTAGTGAGACGATCCATGATAACCCAAATAGTATCGTGACCTCCTGCCGTTCTCGGCAGTTTCGTAATGAAGTCCATGGAAATTCCTTCCCACATCCACTGGGGAATCTCTGGTTGAATTAATAATCCTGATAGCTTCTGATGCTCAGCCTTGACTTTAGCACAAGTCAAGCACTTCCCGACATAAGTGGCAATGTCAGCTTTCAAATTCGGCCACCAATAAAATGCCTTCAAATCTTGGTACATTTTATCTGATCCCGGATGAATTGAGTATCTCGACTTGTGTGCTTCCTCCAACACTAGTTCTCTCAATCCACCAAACTTTGGTACCCAAATTCGGTTAGCAAAGTACCGTGTTCCGTCCTCCTTGATGTCAAACTTCTTATCCATCCCTTTGAGAAATTCAACATCAACATTCTCCTGTTTCATGGCTTCTTGTTGTGCTTCGTAAATTTGTGATGTGAGATTCGTACGGACAACTATGTTAAGTGCTTTAACCTAAGAGGTTTCTCTCTCTCCTTTCTGCTCAAGGCATCTGCCACAACATTCCCCTTGCCCGGATGGTATTGAAGTTCACAGTTATAATCATTAAGTAGTTCCATCCAACGTCGTTGTCTCATGTTGAGTTGCTTCTGATCGAATATGTGCTGTAAACCCTTATGGTTAGTGAAGATAGTGAACTTGGTTCCAAACAGGTAGTGTATCCACATTTCAAGTGCAAAGACAACAGCTCCTAACTCAAGGTCGCGCGTAGTGTAGTTCTGCTCGTGAATCTTTAACTGACGCGATCCATAAGCAATAACTTTGTTTCGTTGCATAAGCACGCAACCCATTCCTTGACGTGAGGAATCACAGTAAACAACAAAATCTTCACTTCCCTCGGGTAGAGACAATACTGGTGCAGTTGTTAACTTCTCTTTCAACAACTGAAATGCAGTCTCTTACAGTTCTGACCACTCAAACTTCTTGCCCTTATGAGTCAATGCGGTAAATGGTCGGGCGATCTTAGAGAATCCTTCAATGAATCTCCGGTAGTAACCAGCTAGACCCAAAAATTTCCTAATCTGCGTTGGCGTCTTTGGAGTTTCCCAATTCTTAACCGACTCAATCTTTGCTGGATCGACCTGAATTCCATTGGCCCCTACAACATGGCCAAGAAATTGTACTTCTGGTAACCAAAAGTCACACTTAGAAAACTTTGCATACAACTGCTCTTCTCTAAGCATATTAATATCGAACGTAGATGCTGCTCGTGCTCTTCTCTATTCTTGGAGTACACCAATATATCATCAATGAACACAATGACGAATTTATCTAGGTATGGCTTACACACACGGTTCATGAGGTCCATGAACACTGCTGGTGCGTTCGCCAAACCAAACGACATTACTGTAAACTCATAATGTCCATAACGTGTTCTAAACGCTGTCTTCGGGACATCAGCTTCTTTGACTCTCAATTGATGATACCCGGATCTCAAATCAATCTTCGAATAGCAGCTGGATCCCTGCAACCGATCAAATAAGTCATCAATCCTCGGTAGCGGATACCGATTCTTGATTATCAGCTTGTTCAATTCTCTGTAGTCAATACACAACCTTATCGACCCATCCTTCTTCTTAACAAACAGGACCGGAGCTCCCAAGGTGAAGAAATCGGTCTAATAAATCCCTTGTCTAACAACTCTTGCAATTGACTAGATAACTCTTGAAGTTCTGGGGGTGCAAGTCTGTACGGTGCGCGAGCCACTGGTGCCGCTCCTGGCACTAAGTCTATCTAAAACTCAATTTCTCGATGCGGTGGGAGACCAGGTAATTCCTCTGAAAAAACTTCAAGAAATTCCTTAACTATAGGAACGTCTTCGGGTCTCCTTTCTTCTGGTACAATTTGGCTTACATGAGCCAAGAACGCGATACATCCTTTTCTCACATACTTTTGGACCATCAAGCAGTTAATGAGACGTAATTGTGAGCCATTCTTTTCACCATAAACCATCATAGGTTCACCGTCAGCAATAGGAATACGAATAGCCTTTAGGTCACAGACCACCTCGGCTTTGTTACCAGCTAACCAATCCATTCCAACCACAAGGTCAAAACTTCCCAGTTTAATAGGTATCACATCAATGCTAAAAGGCTTACTTTCTAACGTCAAAGTACAATCACGATAAATCTTATCAGCTCTCATCAAGTTACCATTCCCTAGTTCTATGGAATACACGTTATTTAGGGGAGAAACATGTTTTTTAACATTGTGACAAATATCCTTTGATATAAAACTTCTATCAGCGCCAGTATTAAACAAAACATAAACAAGTTGATCATCAAGTGAAAACATACCCGTGACTAGCTTTGGATCGTCACGAGCTTCCGCAGAATTGATGTTGAACGCCCTTCCTCGAGCATTCCCATTATTGTTCTTAGGACAGTCCTTCTTGAAATGACCCGGCTGTCCACAATCATAACAGTTCTTACCACCATTAGCATTGTTCGCGTTGCTTGCAGTACTGTTGTTGTTGGTGTTGCCGTTGAGATTAACCTTGCAATCTTTTGACAAATGACTAAACTTCTTACAACGGTCACAATTTAGAACAGAACAATTTCCAGTATGATGCTTGCCACACTTCTGATATTGTGGCTTTTTACCCTTATACCCGGAGTTAGTTCCTGTGGTTCCAGTGTCGCTACGGTAAGAATCTTGATTTTTGAACCGCTGTTGATTGAAATTCCTGTCCTGACCACCGTTCCACTTCCTTTTACCAACGTTTGACTTATTCTCATTCACTGTAGTACCCTTCCCTCTCTGGGCAATCTGATCCAACAGCAAACTAACCATATCAATAGCTTCCTGCACATTTGCGGGTTTTGAAGTAGTGACCCTGCCTTGAATGTTCTCACTCAGACCTTCAATGTACAGTTCTACCTTACGCCTTTCCGGAGTAACCATTTCAGGACACATTAACGCCAACTCAAAGAACCTCTTGTTATAGGCGGTGAGATCGTTGCCTACTAACTTTAGCTCTCGGTACTCGCGTTCCATTTTCTTAACCTCGTTCCTCGAACAATACTCCTCGATCATTCTTTGCTTCAGAGTGTCCCAAGGTAGGGCATAAGCCTGATCACGACCCACGGATTGAGCATAGTTGTTCCACCAGGTGAGCGCACTGTCTGCCAGTGTGCCTGTTGCAAAGCCTACTCTGTCGTTATCATTACAACCACTAATGCGGAAAACCGATTCGAGCTTCTCAAACCACCTGGTGAGACCAACTGGTCCCTCGGTTCTGTTGAAAGAATGTGGGTTGCAACTAGTGAACGTTTTGTAAGAACATCCATTACGGCCTTGTGTGCCGTTTCCATTAGTGTTGCTCGAGCCACCACTATCATTACTGTTTCGAGCGTTGTTGAATTCTCTCAGTAGTTCAGCTCTTTCAGCCGCGATTCCTTCAGCGACCATTCTCCTGATTTGGGCGGCAGTTGATTCCTTCGGAGGTATCTTCAACACAGAAAAACACACCAGGTCAGTGTCAAAACAATGCTATATATGAAAATATACTAGCAACGAGTGTTGAAGACTAGTAAATAACAGTACGAAAAGATTCGCTAGTAGTGAGAAGTAGTGTATGTAGTGATAGTAGTGTTAGTAGTGTTAGTAGTAACACTAGTGGTAGTAGTAGTGGTACTAGTGTTATGTAGTGATAGTGGTGATAGTAACACTAAGTAGTAACATTAATGGTAATAGTAGTAGTATAACATAACACAAGTATTATGATCATACAAGTTACTAAATACAGAATATTACCACATGCAATAAAAGTTAATAGTTACCAATAGCATAATCCACCATTAATATAAGTATAATCCAAGAGTGATAAACCAAATTCAAAAGTAGTAAACCAAACAATAAACATAATGTGCTAATAGCCCGGTTTATAACACCCGGTAAGTCTTATATAATCAATTAAAGAAGGTATGGCGGATGAAAAAGGAAAAGACGCTCATGGTCAACGACCCTTCACTTCCTCTTCTGTCGGGTACGGAAGGCAGGTCCATCATTCCTCGGCCTATTACGTTCCGCCTCTAACGCAGCAACCCTGGCAGTTAAGGCTGCTATCAATCTCGCCATCTCAACGAACCTTCAGCCTCGTACGTATAAGTATTTATACCCGTGACTCTTTCATCCATCCTCTCTAGATCATCGGGGTGCAGATATGTCCTAGCAATATCGCTCAAAGCATTAACACGATCAATAATATCCCTGTTACGGTTAGTATGAACCAAATCCAACGCATAAAGGTTCACGGGATGGTTAGGTATCCGATGCGGAGCAGGTACTGGTGCTGGGGCTGGAGCATTCACCTCAGCCACACTGGAGTCGCTGTCACTGCTTCCTGAATCCTGTGACATCTAACTCATAGTACAAGAACACAAACAAAACAGATTAGTCAAGTAAATAACGTTAGTCACAAAGTACTCATGTAATGACTAAGTCCCGGTCGTAGTCTAGACTCATCAAGGCGTCCTAATGACCAAATTAGACACACTAATGCAAGTCCTAGTTTCCCTATGAACCGTTAGCTCTGATACCAACTATATAACCCCGCCAAAATACCATCTGACGGCGTGTTAATTCTGGTCCCATAGTTAACAGTTACGCCCTCTATATGAGACGTTTAAAGCAATCGCATTTAATTTTATTTAAAATAATAACTTTCAAAAACAAAAGTCAGAAATCCCAAAATATAAACACCGTTGTGATCGTAACTACAAGCCAACAGTATTTAAACAGTTATAAAAGTTTTAAATGCGAAAGTAAATAATGTTCTTTAAAATCAAATGCTGACTCCACGGCCAGTCATGCAGCAAACACAGCGGAAGCATACCTCTTAAGGACCTGAGAATAACAACACGCAAAAACAGGTCAACAAATAATGTTGGTGAATCTACAGGTTTAAAGTAATGTAACAATGTCTGAAAAACAGTTATCAGAAAAATAGTTTAATTTCATTGACCACAAGATTCTATCGCAAGCATAAACCGACCACCTGAATACTAGCATTAACCCGAGTATAGAAACCACTACACCCGACCTTATCTCGTAAAATGTTATACATTGTTTAGATGTATTAAATGTTCAAAGTAAATGCACCACTGCTTTTATAGTGGGTGAGGTTGTCAACCTAACGGATCCGTCCATCTAAATTGTGCCTACCAATGGTATTAAAAGTATTCAAGCTAGAGGCTTTTTGAACAAACTCAATATGCATATGTGTAGTACTCATGTCAATATAAAGCATTTGAAAATGTAAATATAATAGCGTGTATTCTCATCCCTGAAAACATGTAAAAAGCAGGACTGTAGACTCACCTTTGAATAAGCTCGGAATGAAAGACAAATGACTTGTACGGTTTAGACCCGAGTAGTGTAACCTAAGTATACGTATGTAGGTTTGTCAATATATATATCTTATATAAGTGTGGTTTCATAGTGTACATTGTCTTATTGCTCGACTCGACGCGATTTAAAGTAAAAGTCAACTATATCATGCAAGTCAAACAAAGTCAACCGAAGTCAAACCGAAAGTCAAACTTGGTCAATGTGGTCAACTAAAGTCAACATCAGTAGGTTCATGTCAAATATTGGTCAAAATGTCAAAACTAAGTCATACAATACGTTTTAGGTCATGAATAATCATTTTCACAATTTGAGTTTATCGTCATGCACCAAATTTACGAACACGTAGCACACTTAGCACAATATCTCATAGTACAAAATTCAAGTAAATATGAAAAACTCCAGATCATAATTAGACTCAAAATTGATTCCAAAAAGTCCGGCCAGGGACTCATACGACAATTAAAAGTCAGGAATAAGAAGGAATACATTTGGGGTTTGCCCAGTCAGTTTCTGACCGCGCACTGATTTCATTTCGGCTATAACCGGAGTTAGAAACATGCAATTGATACAAGACCAGTGGCCATAGTTCAAGGACAAATCAAAGTAACACATATAAAAAATCTAGACACTTTTGTTTAGCCAATTTGTACAGTTTATTCGTGCAAGTTGATCATTCAGTTTTCAGTTCAAATCAGAATTCACATAAAGTATGGCTCTATTGTGCCCAATGCATAAGGTTTTAGAGATTGAAATAAACTAAAAATAAGTCACATATAATGTTAAGTTTCATTTTCCAGAAGCATACATGCTCAGTCAATATACAAAATTCACAAAGTACAAAAACGTGTTCAATTTACAGATTCGATTCCCATTTCGTTAGTCACATTCGCATACGATTATCCGAAGATCTAGATACAATTGGCCTATGATATCTACGTGAAAGATGAATTAATTTTTGTATATTTTTCAAATATGCAAAGCTTCAATCACAGAAGTTAACACATTTTATCATACAAGGTTATTTTCATGCAAGTGCTGTATAAAACTTCATTTACACTAATTCTAGCATATCTCGGGCTATACATTAGCAAACGACATGATATCCTAGTCTAACTTGAGTGTTTTTAAATTTTCTTTCCAGTGGTATAAGTCTCACATGCCAATTCATTTTCTATCAATAACATATTTCTGATCAAGCAACAATAACACAACGATAATTCAAATCGACATAACTTAATCATACGGAAACGAAATCAAGCGAATCCAAAGCCTAAACTCAATAGTTTTTTGCAAGGAATCTGATTATAACATAATAATTAACATTTGAAAAACTTAATTTTTCTGATCAAACAAATACAAATTCGTTTTTAAACCCTAGCGCATCAAACAATGAAATTAACGATTACAATTAACACGTACGCGTATAGACTTGAGCAATTGACAACATAACTATGAAACTTTATAAAAATCAGATTTTTAAGAATTAGGGTTCATGCAATTATACCTTTGATCACAAAATTAACGACATACGCGCGTAGAGGAGATCGAGAATTGCAACTTTCGTGTTCAAGGTTTTATCAAAAGATCAAAAATTGAAGGTGATGATGATGGTGATGTTGGGCGACGATGGGGAGGAGCTAGGGAGAGATCGACTGCAATTTTTGTGTAAGGGTTTACTAATTTTAGGTTAATACTTCTATTTATACTAACCCTAGTTTCACAAATTAGCACATAAGCTCCTAAACTTACAAAAATTGAAACATAAGGGGGTGAGGGGGAGGGGTCGGCCGAATGGGGCCCACCATGGGTTCTCGGGTTCTCTTTTTGCAATTCCATGTATTCGTGGTCCATTTTAAGTGTCATTTTGTCGTACCGAAGGCCCGGAACGCTAATCCGATCGTTAAACGCAACCAATCGCTTAATTTATTAAAAACCCAATAAATTAAACATTTTAAAAAGTTAATAATTAATTAAATTAATTATAAAAATAAACCCGAGCGTTTCGTTGCTCAAAAAGCTATCATCAAAATCGTATCATTTTTATGTATTTCATTATCCGAAATATTTATTTGAATTAATATCAACCCAGATCAATTATTGAAACCCTCCAAAGGTCAAGTACGCATTTAATACACGTAAACACATAAAAGTTAAATAATCACCGTTAAATAAACTAACGGAAGGTTAACGAAAGTAACGGAAAAATCAGGGTTGTTACACATGATCCTTGCAGTTGATCAAATAAGTCGTCAATTCTCGGTAGTGGATACCGATTCTTGATAGTTAACTTATTTAATTCACGGTAATCTATACACATTCAGAAGGATCCATCTTTCTTCTTGACGAATAAAATCGGAGCTCCCCACGGTGAAGTACTCCGTCGAATGAAACCACGGTCCAATAATTCTTGTAACTGGCTTTGTAACTCTTTCATCTCAGATGGTGCAAGTCTGTACGGAGCACGAGCCACTGGTGCAGCTCCTGGTACTAGATCTATTTGAAATTCTACAGATCTAAATGGAGGTAATCCTGGCAACTCTTCCGGAAAGACTTCAGGAAAATCTCTTGCCACATGCACGTCGTTGATGCACTTCTCTTTTTCTTTCATTTCGACTTTATTAACATGTGCTAGGATAGCATAACACCCTTTCTTCAAGCACTTTTGAGCTTTCAAACAGCTAATGAGTTTTAACTTTGAGTTACCCTTCTCTCCATAAATCATTACCGGCGTTTTATCCTTACAAGGAATGCGAATTTCCTTCTTGGCACACACAACTTCAGCTCCTATTTTGGACATCCAGTCCATGCCGACTATTACATCAAAACTTCCTAATTCTACGGATATCAAATCAATTTTAAACGTTTCTCCGGCTAAATTTATTTTACAATCACGGCAAATTTTATCGGCTTTAATTAGTTTACCATTAGCTAACTCAATCATGTACTTAGCATCTAGAGTTAATAATGAACAATTCAATTTAGCTTAAAAGTCTCTACACATATAACTTCTATCGGCACCAGTATCAAATATAATAGATGCTGATAAGTTATTAATGGTAAACGTACCCGTAACAAGCTCCGGGTCTTCACACGCCTCTTTAGCATTAATAATAAATGCTCTTCCACGTGCAGGTCCATTATTCTTCTCTGGATTCGGGAACTGGCTCTTATAATGACCCTGTTTCCCACACCCATAACAAGTAACAGTGGCCAAGGTAGTTCTATTTGCATTGGTGGCAGGAGTCTTGGTGTCATTGGTAATTGTAACGGGAACCCTACAATCTTCAGTAAGATGACCCATTCGATTACAATTGTTGCACACCACATTACAATAACCAGAGTGATGTTTGTGGTATCTGTTACATAAAGGATTCCGTCCCTTGTAACCTGAGCTTGAACCACTACCCGCACCTTGCGTGGTTTCTTGTTTCTTGTTGGATTGTTGATGATTACCTTCCCACTTTCTTTTGTTTTCCGATGTCTTGACATCGGTGTTCTTATCCAGAATAATCTGGTCCATCAACTCGTTTGCCATGGTGATGGCTTCGTGAATAGTCTTGGGTTTCGATGCTGTAACATTTGCCTTGACATTTTTAGGCAAACCATCTTTGTACAGTTCTATCTTCCGTTCATCGGTTGGTACCAATTCGGGACATAGCAAAGCTAATTCCATGAATCGCTGATTGTAGTTGGTGAGTTCAGTACCAACAACTTTCAGGCTTCGTAATTCAGCTTCCAACTTTCTAACCTCGTTCCTTGGACAATACTCGTTGATTAGCATTGTTTTGAATTCTTCCCATGGAGTATCATAAGCTACATCTCCTCCTACGGCCTTCACATAGTTTTTCCACCACGTGAGTGCACTATCTTGTAGGGTGCACGATGCATACTTGGTCATGTCCTTATCAATACAACCACTGATTTTAAACACAGACTCAATCTTTTCGATCCACAGGGTTAAACCGATCGGTCCTTCTGTTCCACTGAATGATGAGGGCTTGCCACCTTGAAAAGTTTTGTAGGTGCATCCCACACGAGGATTTGGGTTAACTGCAGCACCTCTTGCAGCCTCGATCCATAACATTCTGTCGTTCACTCGCTGATTGATGAGTTCCTTGATTTATTGTTCCGTCATTCGGTTCATTCGCGCCATATTCTTCAATAAGAATGAAAAAAATAATTATTCACATGGAATATTATAGATGTAGTGTGTATTTACAGTACATCGTAGCTTATTAATAATATGAACCAGTTATTATTATAAAAGCCTTTTCTTCTTATTAGCGTTTTATAATTATATCTAGGGTAGTACCTACCCGTTAAAGTTCATACTTAATAGCTTAGTACGAAAATCAATTACTACCACCTAAATAATACTCAACCATGGAAAATTATTACATTTCACACTTCACTATTTTACGTATGCTTATCTTACATCAAACATTTAGCAAACCACACTAGTAATATTATACAAAATGTTATATGATCCCATGGTTTAAAACAACAGCGCATCATTTAACCCAAAACGTTTGTGTTCAAAGAAATCGCTTAAAGGTTATCCTGGCTGTCTCCCTGCGTTTTGGCTGAGGGACCGAAGAACTGGATGTCGGGATAGAACCAATAGGAATAGCGGGAATAGGGGTGGAAGTATCTGGTGGAGTTGGTGCCACAACATCCTCACTAAACTCGGGATTTGGATTTTCCAATTCAGTAGCCTTTCGTTTCTTTCCTCGTTCGAACTTGTCTTTCGTAATTTCCTGTATTTCTTCCTCCTCAGGATCACTTTCCGGTTCCTCTTCAATTGATTCATCCGGAAATTGTGAGTCTTCCCCAAAGGTGTCGTTTTCATCATCGGATAGGTTAATGACTGGATTACCATCTGAGGATTCTGGTTCGGAGTCGCTGAATGTGATAACAAGTTCTAAGCCAGACATCTATCACACAACAACTAGCACGTTAGTACCACATAATATTTACATATTAATTTTTAACCAACAAGGATAAGCAATAGTTTTCGAAATCAAACACGGTCATAGTCCAGACTCACTAATGCATCCTAACAAACTCGATAAGACACACTAATGCAAATTTTATGGTTCTCTAAGACCAACGCTCTGATACCACCTGAAGCATCCCGTTCATATCGAATATAAACGTCACGTATTCATTGGTGTCTTTACGAGGTATTGACCTCTATATGTGACATTTTTTAAAAAAAATCTGCATACGTTTTTATGATACAAACCATAAACTTTATTATAACCAAAGACTTTAACAACATAATAATGATTATCATTTAGCGATAATCTTAGTCTTACAAACTTTACATTTGATAATAACAGTACGATTTCCAACATATTTCACATTACAAATCTTTCGATATGCAGTTTTATTTTTGACACAAATATGCATACTCCAAATCTTGCTTAAATTCGGCATAATGCAGCGGAAGCTTTTAATTATCACCTGAGAATAAACATGCTTAAAACGTCACCATAAAGTTGGTGAGATATAGGTTTAATGCTAGCAGCGTTATAAATATAGACCACAAGATTTCATATACACAAACGTCTTAATAAAAATATTCTAAGTGGTTGAGCACTTGATAACCATACTTAACATTTAATCAACGTCGCATATTCCCTTTATTATGAAATCTCACTACACCGTACCAAGTGTAGTCACTGAAATGAAGTACTGTGCAACTGTTGAATACTGGTCGTCCAGTCCGGTTGGGGTTGTCAGGCCCGATAGATCTATCAACAGGATTCGCGTTTACAATACCGCATGTAAATAGTAGTTATCAAGTTTCAGGGAAGTATGCCAGTGGTACAACTCAACGTAGAATATATATTTTTTATCACTTGTGTCCATAACGTAAATCATAAAATGCATGTATTCTCATCCCGAAATATTTAGAGTTTAAAAGTGGGACTATATACTCACTTTTGCCTTGAAGATATTTAACACGACTTGTTCTCCGATAGATATCACGATCTAACCATATATATAATATATTAACATATTTTCTTTTCAAATAATCGTTACATATATACTTATAATACTTTTAATATCTATTAGTCCATAGTTAGCAGTCCGATGTTAGTGGTCCACAATTAGTTGCTCAATAAAATAAATAAAGCCCCATCTATTCGTATTGATCAGAATTAATCTCGACTCATGGTACCATGTTGTCAAATGACGTGTTGCGTACAATCATGAGGTCTTATAATTAATCTTCTCTTGTTGTTTACGGGTGGTCCTGAAATATATAAAATCAAATCTTAAGTAAATATATATAAAATATCATATTAATTAGCAAAGATATGATTAGTTTAGCTTTACTCCAATTAATTTCGTAGCTAAACTAGCTTCGGATACCCAATTTTGTTTTAGTCGTAGTTTCTTCAATATAACTCCGTTTTTGTTGGTTCAACTTGCCACTTCCTTGGATCGAGTCATTATTTATGAATATGAACTATAAATACCTTAGTTTGCATTCGAAATCACAGGTTATAGGTCAAACTTTGGTGAATCTTATGAAAGTGATCATTTCCGTTATAAAAACAACATCTAGATGATCATTTTTATAAAAATACTTACACTTTGAGTTATACCATGAGATTTTTATATATTAACATATTCATAAGAACTATCATTTTTCAAGAATATAAACTTCCAATTCAAAGTTTAAGATGATTTTTAATTATCCAACCCAAAACAGCCCCCCGGTTGCACTCCAACGATGTAGATTCAGTTTTAAGGTGTTCTTTGTAAAATCAAGTTGTATCTTGTTAAGTTAGCATATCATTATGATATATTACAGGTCTTGAAGTGTTTTAAAAGTCAAGTTAGAAGGATCTATTTAGTTTGCGAACAAGTTTGAAATCATTTAAACTATGTTCTTGTTGTTATGATTTGTATATTCTTAATAAGATAGTTATAATTGAACAAGATGATGAACAAAGGTTATACCTCAAGTATGATGAAGAAAGTTACTGAATAAACAAGATATGAACTTGTTCTTGATGACTTGGAAGATTAAGAAGTGAAATCATAAAAAGAAACAAAGGTTGTAAGTAAGTTTATATCTTGATTTAAGATAAATAACTTACATGAATTGAATCAAAGTTTAAACATAGTTTTACCTTGATTATGAAGCTAAAAGAGGTGAAAATGCTTGGAGATGATCAAGTATGATGTTAGGATTATTTTGAGAGAGAATTTGGAGTGTAAGTATGAGAAAATGGAATGGAAAATGGGGTGAAATCATAAAAACGAATTTACTTGTTATATAGAAAAAAAAAATCCTTAAGTTTGTTTTTTTAGCTCATAAGTCTTCCTAATTGATCCCACATGTTGTTGACTAACAATGGCTGCTAAGAGCAGATAATTGAGGTCTAATAATTGGTATTTATCAATAGTATATACATCTAGAAGCTGCGTATAATATGGGTACATATACCCTGAGTATACGTGTAGAAATCTTGAGGAAATGGAACGAGAATTCAAATATAACAATCTTTTGTGAATATACTTATGTTGTTTTATGTTTTTAAGCCCTTTAAAAGTGATTAAATACGTATTTATACGATACTTGTATAAGCATTATAGATTATAGGTATATATGTCAAAGAACGTTACGTATAGTTACTGTTTTGAAAACTTAAGTTAGTAGTCTCAAAGTATACTTATAACTCATTATTATTAGTACACAATGATATGTTAAACCATCCTTAGATCATGTTAAATATGTATAAATACGTATATGTACACAATCATATAATTATCGTATGTTATATAGTTCGTGATATCATCGGTCAAATTGGACGGTCAAACGTTGTGTAAAACTCTTTTCAAAAACACAAGACTCAACAATTTGGATTGCCTATCATGTTGGTAATGTTTAATTTATGTAAATATTAATCTTATATGTATAAAATGATCGGAAAAATTCTGGTCGTTACAATAAACTTGCAAGCCTATGCTCTCGGCTTGTTCTTCAATCTCTACCATCGGACCCCCATGCTCTTTATCTACACCTAAGTACTCTCCAATGAGAGTAACAAAAATACCTCCCCCTATAATACTTCCTGCTTGCATACCCTCAACCACTTTAGAAAGATAGTGGCCTACGCAATAAGGAATATTAACAATGCTCCTCGGGTCTCGAATACATTTAAGGTAAAATAAATCGTTTAGGGTCATTTTCTCTTTGTTTCTACCCCATTGTGTAATCGAGTTCGCTAAGAATCTATGTATTATTCGGAGCTCTGCTCTATCAATATCTAAGTAGGAGTGTCTTCCACCCCGCGTAAATTCCCTAAATCTTGACATATGCCTCCATATGGCGTTAGCGTTAAAATTCCTATCTACTCTTTCACCTTCAGTAATTAAACTATTACAATTAGGTGTAATAATCTCAGCGGGGGTGTAGATTAATAAAGCTCTAGTCATGTCCAACATGGACATTCTGTACATTGTAGCTCCTAAAAGAAATCTAATAAAACTTTTATCTCCTATCATAGTAACTTCATTATTTAACTATATAGTGCTAAGCAATTCAACACACCATTCTCTATATATAGTTCTACGTGTAGTAAATAAGCGGATCCAATCGTTAAATGTAGAGTTACCATACCTCTGAAATAGTAAATCCCTAACCGGTTCGGCTAGGTTAACCGCTTCCAAAGGCTCCCAATCGATTACCCGAGGCATTTCAATATTTTTGTGGTAAAGAATGTGCATGTTCTTTTGAAATTTTGGGTATTCTGTCCAACAAAGATCGAATCTTAGGTTGGGATGTAACTGTTGGTCATCAATAAGTGGGTGCATAATCCTTGGGTGAGGCTAAAATTGACGATAATGAGTGTAAAACAGTGGTTCTGGCTCATAATATAGCATGTATTAATCATAATGTTGTTGTTGTTCAGGTTGTGGTTCCGGTTGTTGTTCTTGATCAGGTTCTTGTTCAGGTTCTTGTTCATGTTGTCTAGACGATGATGCACCATCCGTATCTGTATTTCTCTGCAAAACACATTAAACACAAAATTTGTGCATCCAAATATTCATTAGTGTTAGCAAAATAACAAATTAAAACAATTATAATAACATGTTTAATCTATATTAAACTTATACTCATTTTCATATTTTTATCAATTCTACAATTTTTCAAATAAGCATATATGAAAATGCATACCAAGTTAATAAGCATTCAACTCAAATAACATGTTAAAATAATCATTACTAGCAATTAAACAAGTTTCAAATGGCATTTATATCAAAATAATCAAGTTCATGAATTTTAGACTTATAAAGTCCACTTTGATGTCCAAAAATCATGTTTAGGATCAAAGTTTGGATCATTTAGCTACCTAAACATGTTACATTATTTAATTTAGCTATAATTCATAACAAAAATCGGCCATAACCTGTTTATATCAAAAAGCCCCAAATTGCTCAAGAACACAAACCCTAGATTTCTAAAAAATTTGAAGTTTAAGGCTTCAAATCATAACAAATAGCATCAATCTAGGTTATACAAGCATAATATACTAACAATTTAACTCTAATTAAGCTAGAGATCATCAAAATTAAATTAGGACAATTAATTATAATTATCACAAAAATTAGAAAATTTATGAGTTTAGGGGTGAAATTTCTACCTTTTTGCTTCCCCATATGAAGAAAAGCATGTTTATTGCGGATTGTAGCAACGAATTTCGTGAATTTTGGTGAAAAAATGGGTGATTTTTGGGAGTGTTTTGAGGGTTTTTGCGTATGTGTGTGTGTTAAATGTGGGAGACAGAGAGCTCGTCTGCTTTTGATCCTGACCAGTTTTTCCATCCCATGAGATCGCATGGATATGTAGGGTAAACCCCATGCGATCGCATGGGGTCTATCTTTTTCGTTTTTTTTTTTTTTATAAAACCTTGAACTATAAAATAAATAATTAATTAATTTTAAAAATTTGTTTCTTTTTAAAATGAGGGCGTTTCGGTACGTTGACCTAGTTCGTCCCTCGACAAAATTTTAAAATTTGCCATTTTAAAGCGATTGTTTTAAAAGCAAACATTTTTGGGTTTTTTTAAATGTTTTTGGCATACTTTAAATCAATAAGATTAAAAATAATGATAATAAAATTTCTCGTCCCGCCCTCAGGTAAAGCAATTTTGATTTCATAACCTAGTCTTCAACTCACGACGAATTTTAGAAATCAATTTTTAACTTAATAAAGTAAAGTACATTTTTATTTTTAAATTCACACCAAACTTAAATTTAAAATGCATAAAATTTCATATAAATATTATTAATATTTATATACAGTAATTTTACAAATTTTCATTTAAAATATTATAATTATATATTGGTTTTAAAAACAACGTAAAAATAAAATAAAAATCTTTTTGGTCTTTTAACCCACTTTAATCAATCAAATATTTACAAAAATATACGTCCCTCTTTTGGGTAAAGTAATTTCGGTTATATTACTTAGTTTTACTCCTGACAAATTTCTGAAATATTTTGAATTGATTCATTAAAGATATTTATACCTTATGAATAAACGGTAAATTTCGCAGTGATGAATTAAATTTTTGTATGATATCAATAATTTCGGTTTCGCATACCTAATTTTATTGAATATCAATTTAATACTTTATAACGAACGATTCGGCGTTTATTATCAAAAGGTTAAAAGCAATAAATAAAAACTGTACATACTTACCTGTGAGATAGAATTCTCAGAGACATGCTTTAGCCGACTCATAGGAGAGTCGTTCGATTTGGTTTTCCATAGCTACATAGGCGTAACCTCGATTTTTCAATAACTTTTCTCATTTATGACATTTCCCTTCGTGTGACCATTTCCCACATTTATGACATCTTTTCAAGGTGTCGTGCTCTTCTTTTTGTTGCGGATTTTGACTTTCCTTTACCAAAATGTATCTTATTATGATTCTTCCTGAGTTCTTTCCTTACTTCGTCCATTTTGACTCTTATGAATGATACTAGTTCACTCAGGAAGATGTTATTATTACGTTTAGTAATCATAGCGTGTAGTAGTAGACCATGGTTCAAATCAAAGGAATTCTTCATCTCGTAAAACCTAAAAGAAATAAAAATTCAGAATGGAGGGAGAAGACTAGTTCTTTAGGGTCTGCTAGGGAAAGACCATTCGGATTCCATTCTCGAGAACTACACGAAAACAAAACATCTAACTCTAACAGAAATTCATATTACCCTAAAAAGATTCGAATCTTCCCACACTTAGTTAGCTGTGGTATCGAAATTGTGATTAACTTCATCTTCAACTTCCATTGAATTATCTATGTAATGTTTAACTCTGTGACCATTAACCTTAAATTCAATCCTATTTGAATTTATTAACTCTACTGTTTCGTACGGGAAAACTCTTTTGACTATGAATGGTCCAAACCATCTTGATTTCAATTTTCCAGGAAATAGCTTGAATCGTGAATTGAAAAGAACAACTCTGTCTCCTTCCTTAAATTCTTTTGAACTTCTGATTCTTTTATCATACCATTTCTTTGTTCTTTCCTTATAGATTAATGAATTTTCATATGCCTTATGTCTTAATTCCTCTAATTCGTTTAGTTGACTTAATCGTAAACGGCCAGCTTCATGCAAATCAAGATTACATGTCTTCAAAGCCCAAAATGCTTTGTGCTCAATTTCTACTAGAAGGTGACATGCTTTTCCGTAAACAAGTTTAAAAGGTGTGGTGCCAATTGAAGTTTTATAGGTTGTTCTAAAAGCCCAGAGTGCATCCTCCAACTTCATGGACCATTCCTTCGGATTTGATCCTACGGTTTTCTCTAGAATACGTTTTAAAGCTCGGTTGGTATTTTCAACTTGTCCACTTGTTTGTGGATGATAAGCGGTGGAGATTTTATGAGTTACTCCATATCTTTTGAGAACTTTTTCAAGTTGATTATTACAAAAATGAGTACCTCGATCACTTATTAAAGCTTTCGGTGTTCCGAACCTTGCAAAAAGACGTTTTAAGAAGTTGACTACACGTGCATCGTTAGTTGGGAGAGCTTGTGCTTCCACCCATTTAGATACATAATCAATGGCAACGAGAATGTAGAGATTATTATGAGATTTTGGAAATGGACCCATAAAGTCAATACCCCAAACGTCGAATACTTCACATACTTGAATGATATTTTGTGGCATTTCATCACGTTGACTTACTTTTCCGGTCCTTTGACAAGCATCACATGATTTACAAAGAAGGTGTGCGTCTTTGAAAATTGTAGGCCAATAAAATCCAGCATCGTAGACTTTTCTTGCGGTGAGTTGAGGCCCATAATGCCCTCCTGTTGGTCCTGTGTGACAATGGTTTAAGATTTGACTAGCTTCATCTCCGAATACGCATCGGCGTATTATTCCATCGGGACAACTTTATACAAATGTGGATCTTCCTAAAATTAGTGTTTTATATCACTAAAAATTTCTTTCGTTTTTGGTACGACAACCCTTTTTCAAGGAATCCACATACTAAGTAGTTTGCATAGTCTGCAAACCATGGAATTTCATTATAATTGATTTTCAATAGATATTCATCAGGAAAGTTATCTTGTATAGCCGATTCATTTAGAACTTCTAATTCAGGATTTTCAAGACGAGAAAGATGATCAGCTGCGAGATTTTCTGCTCCCTTTTTGTCTCGAATTTCAATATCGAACTCTTGTAAGAGTAAGATCCAATGGATTAATCATGGTTTGGCATCTTGTTTTGAAAATAGGTATCTAAGAGCAGAATGATCGGTATAGACCACCGTTTTTGCTAGAACGAGATATGAACGAAATTTGTCAAAAGTAAAGACAATAGCAATGAGTTCTTTTTCAGTAGTTGTGTAATTTGTTTGTGCTCCTTGTAACGTCTTACTAGCGTAATAGATAGGTTGAAATCATTTTTCAATCCTTTGTCCTAAAACGGCTCCCGTTGCAAAATCACTTGCATCGCACATGAGTTCAAATGGCAGATTCCAATTTGGAGTTATCATGATCGGCACATTAGTGGGTTTTTCTTTAAGAATATTAAAAGATTTGATGCATTCATCCGAAAAGATGAATGAAGCAACTTTTTCTAGGTGTTTATTCATATGAGTGGCAATTTTAGAAAAATCTTTTATGAAACGTCCGTAAAAACCGGCATGTCCTAGAAAACTCCTAACTCCTCTAACATTGGTAGGATGTGGAAGTTTAGCAATTACATCTACTTTAGCTCTATCCACTTCAATTCCTTCCTTTGAAATTTTATGACCAAGAACGATGCTTTCTCTAACCATGAAATGGCATTTCTCCCAATTAAGAACTAGATTTGATTTCTCGTATCTAATAAGCATTCGTTCAAGATTAACTAAACATGTTTCAAAAGTATCACCGAAGACTGAAAATTCGTCCATGAAAACTTCCATGCATTCTTCTATCATTTCGTGAAAAATCGTCATCATGCACCTTTGAAAGGTTGCAGGGGCATTGCAAAGTCCAAATGGCATGCGTTTGTAAGCAAAAGTACCATAAGGGCACGTGAATGTGGTTTTCTCTTGGTCCTCGGGTGCGATTGGAATTTGAAAGTATCAGGAGAAACCGTCAAGAAAACAATAGTAACTGTTCCCAGCTAACCTTTCCAACATTTGATCAATGAAAGGCAAGGGAAAGTGATCTTTTCTGGTGGTATCATTTAATTTTCTATAATCAATACAGACACGCCATCCTGTTACAGTCCTAGTAGGAATAAGCTCATCTTTTTCATTTGTGATGACAGTCATGCCACCCTTCTTAGGTACGCATTGAACTGGGCTTACCCATGGACTATCTGAGATTGGATAAATTAAACCTGCATCAAGCAGTTTAATAATTTCTTTTTTAATAATGTTTTTGCATATTATGATTTAGTCTTCGTTGGCGTTGCACATATGTTTTATGACCTTCTTCCACAAGGATTTTATGTGTGCAATACGAAGGACTTATGCCTTTAATGTCATGAATCGTCAATGCAATAGCTGGTTTATGAGCATTTAGCACAGAAATGAGTCGAGATTTTTCATTTTCAGTAAGAGAAGATGATATTATTACAGGTAATCCAGATTCACCATGTAAATAAGCATATTTGGTTTGGAAGTGACTTTAACTCTAATATCGGTGGCTCTTCTATCGATGATTTGTATCGATATCTGTCTTCCTCTTTTAGCATTTGAAGTTCTTCTGTTGTTGGTTCGTAATCATTAGCCATAAGTGCGGCTAACATTTCAGCTTCATCAATTGTTTCAGTTCCTTCTCCTAAAGAACATTCTCATGTTCCTTGTAATTCTGGAAATTCTTGTAACAATTCTGCATGTGAATCTATAGTTTGAATATAATAACATGTATCATCTGCAGATTGCGGTTATTGCATGGCTCTATCAACAGAAAAGGTAACACTCTCGTCCTCTATACTTAGGGTCAATTTCTTACCAAACACGTCTATTATTGCTTTAGCCGTGTTTAAGAATGGTCTTCCTAATATGAGAGGAACTCGAGAATCTTCTTCCATGTCTAGAATAACAAAATCTACTGGAAATACTAAAGTACCAACTTTAACTAGCATGTTCTCCATTATCCCTCTAAGATATTTTACTGATCGATCGGCTAGTTGTATGCTTATTCGTGTTGGTTTCAATTCTCCGAGGTCTAGTTTAGCGTATAGTGAATACGACATTAAATTTATACTAGCACCTAAGTCTGCCAATGCTTCTATTGAACTAAGACTACCCAGAAAACATGGAATTGTGAAACTTCCTGGATCAGAGAGTTTTTCTGGTAGTTTATTCAATAGCACTGCAGAACAATTAGCATTCATAGTAACAGCCGAGAGTTCTTCCATTTTCTTTCTATTTGTGATTAGATCTTTCAAGAATTTAGCATATCTTGGCATTCCTGAAATCACATCAATGAAAGGAAGATTGACATTTATTTGTTTAAACATATCCAAGAATTTGGATTGCTCGGCTTTAAGTCTTTCTTTTCTCATTTTACTCGGGTAAGGAAACGGTGGTTGGTATGGTTTAACATAAGGTTTTGCCTTAACTGTGTTATCTTCATTAACCTTTTCAACTACCGGTTCTGTTTCCTTCTCTTGCTCAGGCTGTGGTGCCTGTGTAGTAGGAATAGAGTCATCAGAAATTACAGGTATTTCAGGTGGTTTAAGTGTAATACCACTTCTTGTGGTAATGGCTTTAGCTGTTTCATTCCGGGGGTTAGCATTTGTATCGCTAGGTAGACTCCCCGGTTTTCTTTCACCTATCAACCTTGCTAGGTTACTTACTTCTTGTTCCAGATTTTGAATAGAAGCTTGTTGATTTCTAAATGCTTGAGCATTTTGTTCATTAGTTTGTTTCTGAGATGTGAAAAATTGAGTTTGAGATTCAACTAGCTTCGACATTATATCTTCTAAATTTGGATTTTTATCATCGGTTTGTGATGGTTTATTTAGAAAAATAGGTCTTTGCTGGTTGTAAGTATTATTGGATACTTGTTGATTGCTAGGACCTTATTGGTTGTTGTATGGAACATTTCGGTTATAATTCTGATTTTGATTGTAGTTTGGTCTTGGCGGTAGATAATTATTTTGATAATTATTTCCAGGCCTTTGGTTCATGTATTAAACATTCTCTCTTTGTTCCATTGTTTGTTCAATACTGAGACAATCTTTTGTCAAATGTGGTCCTCCACACTGCTCACAACTAATTCGTATTGCGTGAATATCTTTAGTCATCTTTTCCATTCTTCTCCCGAAAGCATATAACTTTGCGGAAATGGAATCAAAGTCATGGCTAGAATCGGCTCTAGCCGCTTTAGATGATCTAACGATGCCTTTTTCTTGATGCCACTCATGTGAGTGGGAGGCTGTGTTATCAATAATTTTATAAGCTTCAGTTGCGGTTTTCTTCATAATGGAACCACCAGCTGCTATGTCGATGTCTTTTCGTGTTGTAATGTCGCATCCTTGGTAGAATATTTGTACTATTTGATAAGTGTCTAAACCATGTTGAGGACATCCTCTCAACAACTTTTTGAATCTTGTCCACGCCTCATATAGAGTTTCATTTGGCTTTTGTGTGAACGTAACAATTTTTCCTTGAAGTCTCACGGCTTTAGATGTCGGAAAGAATCTTTTAAGAAATTTCTCAACTAAAACATCCCATGTATCAATCGCCCCTTCAGGTAACGATTCTAACCAATCTTTGGCTTCTCCCTTTAAAGTCCAGGGAAATAACATGAGATAGATCTGTTCATCCTCAACTTCTCTGATTTTAAATAGAGTACAAATCCTATTAAAGGTTCGAAGATGTTCGTTTGGATCTTCTTTTGGCGTACCACTAAATTGGCATTGATTAGTTACCATGTGTAGGATTTGTCCTTTGATTTCATAATCTGGCGCATTAATGACTGGTTGAGTAATGGCATGACCTTGGCCCGTGCGTGTAGCTCTCATTCGGTCTTCCATACTTAGAGGTTCCTGATTTTCCATGATTGATTTTGTTGAATCTGAATCACTAGAGGATTCTGATTTAATGGTTTCTTCCTCGACAATCTCCGGATGAGTAGTTTGTGGTTCAGGATCTCTGAATTGTCCTTGAATATTCTCCGGGTTCTCAATTGAATATCCTATTAATTATAAAAATAAAAAAAATTATATAAGTTATCAAATTAATAGAATTTTCTGATTTTGCCCATGTTTCGAATAGCCAATAGATGCAGCAGGTAGCCAGGACCCTTTAAATCGGAAGCCCACAACTCGCCACTAACAAATCCAACTATTACTACGAACCATAAAATTTTGGATGTCTATCAATTTAACCGCTTAAAATAATTTTTCGTCAAAATTTTGAAGATAAAATCTATGTCCTAAAAACTATAGCGTCGATAAATAAGAGGAAGAAAAAGAGTGCGTTGAAAAACGTCGAAAAATAAAAGGTAAAAAAAAAGCGTCGAAAAACAAACTAAATCTTGCATCTAAAGGTATTAAAGCTTAAAGGAATTCTATATCCAAACGACAATAACTTAATTAGGCACTAAAATCTATTTAAAACTAGAGCGATAAGCGACGTCGTAAATTTCTAAAGCGCCTAAGTCTTACTCTAAAGAAAAAGCACTTAAGGGATTTTACGGCAAAGCTTAAGAATCTAAAAATATAAAATTACTACGGCAAAATACTAAGTTTAAAACTAATTACGAATGATAAAAATACAAATTACGATTAAACATTTAAAATATACAATTTATAAAAAGAGACAAAAAATGATAAAATTACTTATTTTTATAAAAATATTATTTTTATATTATTATTTTATAAAAGTAATAATTTATAATTAATTTAAACTTAAAATACAAATTTTATTTAAAACTAAACTAATATTAAATAAACTAAACCCTAATTAACTAATTAATTAATAATAATAATAATAATAACCGTAACCCTAATCGTACGTCTGAGGTTTCAGACCTGTCACCTCACTCCATGCAATCGCATGGATTGTAGGTTGTTATGCCATGCGGTCGCATGGCCCATAATTCCAGATCAGATGTTGGGCTGCTACCGTTGGTGGCCAGAATTTAGTTTTACTTATTTTTTTTTTCTGATTTTTAATAAAATAATTTAAATAAAACTTATAAATTAAAAAAATAATTTACTTATTAGTTTTTATAACTTTTAACAATAAAAATATAAACTTTTTTAATTTAAATACTTAAAAATATAGAAATATATATATATATATATATATATATATATATATATATATATATATATATATATATATATATATATATATATATATATATTTATGTTTTTATATTTTTGTTTTTAATATTTAAAACTTATATAAATATATTTTTACAAAAATACCTTAAAAACTAATTTTTTTTATTATAGCGTTCTATGGCGTTCCCCGACAGCGGCGCCAAAAATACTTGATGTGTGCGAGGTGTAGTATGAAATAAATTATATTTTACTATGAAATACTATTAAATACGATACAATTTTACACAAGTTATTTATTTATTTATTGAATGAGATATACCTAAACCTTGCTACAACACTTATAGGCAGTGTACCTAATCGTAGAGTAGTGTATTTTTTAGTAAGTCCGGTTCGTTCTACAGGGAGCTACCTGAGTTTAACGCTATATATATTATAAACTATATATATATATATATATATATATATATATATATATATAAATAAATATATATATATATATATATATATATATATATATATAATTAGTATTATTATTATTATAAAGGGGGGGTTTTTACCGTTTAGTGACCGGTTTGTCGATTTTATATCTTAAGTCACAATTAAAACCTAATGTAAAATATTAAATATAAATACAACTTAATTTAAAGCGTAAAGTAAATGACGATAAATAAAAGTGCGATAATTAAAATGACGATAAATAAAAGTGCGATGAGATATAAAATAAAGAGAATTATGCTTATTTAAACTTCCGTAATCATGATGTTCGACGTGTTGATTTTAGTTTATTACCAAGGGTTAATTGTCCTTTGTCCTGGATCATTTGATACGTCCATCTGGTTTTTGTCCATAATGGTCCATCAGTCATAAATATAAAGTGCGAGTGTCCTCATCAAATTAACTTTATACCCGAAGTCAAATATTCCAACTAATTGGGGACTTAAACTGTAACAAGGTCTTAATACTTTGTTAATGATTACACCAGGTTATCGACTGCGTGTAACCCAAGGTTTTAATACGTAGTTAACAATTACACCAAGTGTCCTTGTATGTAATCCACCCCTGTTTTAATGAGTCCATTGACTATTAATCCATTCCCGTTTCAGGTTAAATGAACGATTATTAGTATTTATAAATATCCCGCCCATCGTGTCCGATCGAGTGTATGTGGTTATTTATAATTACCTCAAATTGTAAATCTCTATATTAAATTAACGAACTATCATTCAGTTAAACAGATATATAGCCCATTAATAGCCCATAGTCCAATTTCCACAAGTGTCGGTCGTTTGTCCAAACCCCAATTATGGTCCAAAGCCCAATAACCCCATCTTAATATTTAGTCCAATATCACGATTACTTCGGCTTAAATAAGAATAATAATAACTTAGCTACGAGACATTAATTTAAAAAAGTTGAACATAACTTACAATGAGTATTAATCGCGTAGTGTTACACGGACAGAATTTCGACTTACAAACTTAAAACATTCGCCACTATAACCTTATTATTATTAACTTAATATTAAAATTATAATTATAAAATAAATATAAATATATTTGAGAGAGTGCAGAGAAGTGTATGATGAAGGTGTACTCCTCTCGTCCGAAGTTCGTTCCAATTTATAGACCTGGCCATGACTTTACTGCCATGCGATCGCATGGATTTTACCCCTCCAGGCCATGCGATCGCATGGCCACCTGGGACAGCTCATTTCACTTTGTTTTCTAGTTTGCCGACGGTTTTTAATAATATAATATAATATATATAATTTTATATAATTATATATATATATATATATATATGTATATATATATATATGTATATATATATATATATATGTATATATATATATATATATATATATTATACTCATGTGCATAGTTGACTTGTACTTTCAGTTCCGTTGAGTCGTGCGTTGATAGTTGGTTCATGTCCCGGTTCCAGATTTTCGAACGTCCTTTCGTACGATTTAATATCTTATACTTTTGCGTTTTGCGGCTCGTACTCTTGTAATTCTTAGACGTTTCTCACCAATAAATTGAACCACTTGGATTGTACTTTGTACTTTTTAGCTTTTTGGTCATTTGCGTCTTCAAATCGTCGAATCTGTATTTTGTCTTCACCTTTTATTATTTAAACGAATATCACTTGTAAATAGAACAATTGCAACTAAAAGCTTGTCTTTCTTGAAGGATAATGCTATGAAATATGTGTTCGTTTTTAGCATTATCAATGCATACCATTTCATAGTACATTCAACTATAATTGACTTAATAATAATCTTGATAAACTTGACGACTCGAATGCAACGTGTTTTGAAATATGTCATGAATGACTCCAAGTAATGTCTCTAATATGAGCAAATGCAGAGCGGAAGATTTCTTTCATACCTGAGAATAAACATGCTTTCAAGTGTCGACCAAAAGGTTGGTGAGTTCGTTAGTTTATCATAATCATTCATTTTCATCATTTTAATAGCCCACAAGATTTCATATATTGACACGCGTAACTCGCGAATTAAAATTCATTCATATGGTGAACACCTGATAATCGACCTTAACAAGATGCATATAGAATATTCCGGGACAACTTCGGACATGATAAATTCGCCATCATTCCGGGACAGCTTCGGACATGATAAATTCGCCATCATTCCGGGATAACTTCGGACATGATAAATTCGCCATCATTCCGGGACAACTTCGGACATGATAAATTCGCCATCATTCCGGGACAACTTCGGACATGATAAATTCGCCATCATTCCGGGAAAACTTCGGAAATGATAAATTCGTCATCATTCCGGGACAACTACGGACATGATAAAAAGGGCATATTAGATTTCGATAATTCAACCATAGAATGTAGTTTCGATTACTTGTGTCTATTTCGTAAAACAGTTATAAAAGTAGCGCATGTATTCTCAGTCCCAAAAATATATATTGCAAAAGCATTTAAAAAGGGAGCAAATGAAACTCACAATATTGTATTTCATAGTAATTAAGGTAGTAATAATAGAAATAAATATATATTGTTATCATAAATAAACCTTAAGGTAGTAATAATAGAAATAAAATTAGTTGTGTATACCCTTAAAAGCTTTGTCTAAAAAGAATTGCCCCTGACCGGGCTCGAACCCGTGACCTCAAGCTCACTTGAAACACACCAAACCATTCAATCTCTCTCAGTTTTTCTGATTAAGCTCACTAAAATAAATATATAATCCGTCTGCTTATTTCTCCCTTCTTCTTCATGTTTTCATACGACCAGGAATCAAATACCAATCATAACAACAATTACTTGCTTATTTTACGGCTTACAATTGAAACAGAAACATTTATATTTCATTCAAATTTGGATTGGGTTAACAGAACGGAGAAAAAACAAATCAAAATAGCAGCTGCAGTACGAAGAACACCTATATGAACTCAAAACTCGTTTTAAAAATCTAGACACTTTTAGGTTAAACTTACAACATGAAATAGTTTGCAAAACTCTTTTAGAAACTACCTGTTGTGAAGACCCGTCCTAATCCATCCGGACGAAGTCCATATCGATTATAAATGATTCACAACAGTTGATTACATCGCGAGGTATTTGACCTCTTTATGATACATTTTACAAACATTGCATTCAATTTTAAATGACAATTTTTCTTTACAACGAAAATTGACGGCATGCATACCATTTCAGAATATATCCAACTATAATTAACTTAATAATAATCTTGATGAACTCGACGACTTGAATGCAACGTCTTTTGAAATATGCCATGAATGACTCTAAATAATGTTTCTAAAATGAGTAAATGCACAGCGGAAGATTTCTTTCGTACCTGAGAATAAACATGCTTCAAAGTGTCAATCAAAAGGTTGGTGAGTTCATTAGTTTAACATAAATAATCATTTTATAATTTTTAATAGACCACAAGATTTCATATTTCCATTTCTCATAAACATACGTCCCATGCATAGAGACAAAATATCATTCATATGGATTGAACACCTGGTAACCGACATTCACAATATGCACATAAGAATATCCCCATCATTCCGGGATCCTCCATCGTACATGATATAAATTTCGAAGTACTAAAGCATCCGGTACTTTGGATGGGGCTTGTTGGGCCCGATAGATCTATCTTTAGAGTTCGCGTCAATTAGGTTGTCTGTTCCCTAATTCTTAGATTACCAGACTTAATAAAAAGGGGCATATTCAGTTTTGATCATTCAACCATAGAACGTAATTTCGATTACTTGTGTCTATTTCGTAAAACATTTATAAAAGCGCATGTATTCTTAGTCCCAAAAATATATATTGCAAAAGCATTTAAAAAGGGAATAATGAAACTCACCTAATGTATTTTGTAGTAAAAATACATATGACTATATTAAACAATGCAAGGTTGGCCTCGGATTCACGAACCTATATCATTTGTGTATATATTAAAACGTATAATCGTAATCGAACAAATATATATATTAATATTAGTGATATAATTTTTCTTATATTCGTAACTTTTATATTTCATCATTGATATATATTAGTTTTATATATTTAACAATATAAATCTTGTTATGTTATATGTATTAAATATTTTATTTATTTTTCATTTGTTTGTTAAGAATAGTAATTATAAAATACTATGATAATTTTTGTAGTAATAATAATAATGATAATACTGGTATTAATAATAATGATAATGATATTAATGATTATCATAAGAATAATATTAATGATAGTTTTATTAATAAATCTTATACAAATGTAAATAACAATTTTTAAATGAAAAGTTTAATAATGTTAAATAATAATACTAATGTTTAAAAAAAATATAAATACTAATATTAATTAAAATAGTAATAACATTAATAAACGTAATCATAATAATACTCATAGTACTTAGATGATAAGATTAATAATAATGTTAATAATATTTATATAAAAATATACAAATGATAATAGCGTCCTCAATACTTATAAATATAAATATGACATTTGCAATAATAATTATAATTCTACAATCATATTAATAATCCTAATTATAACAATCTTATTACTAATGTTAATCTTAATAGAAAATACTTTTGTTACTAATAATCTTAAAATGATACTAATACTAATATTAATGAAAATAATAATAAATTTTATTATTTTCATAATAATAATAATTGTTTTAATCTTAATCATAATAATAATAGTGGTAACAATAATAATTCTTATACGATTATTAATAATAATAATAACGGTTGTAATACTTTATAATTATGGTTGTGATATTAATACAATAATAATAATTACTTTACTAATAACATTTATAATACTTACAATAACGATAATAATAATAATTACAATAATAATAAAGATAATCATAATAATAATAATGATAATAATAATAATTAATATTAATAAGAAAGCTACCTCACAAGAAAAAGTTCCCAAAAAAATTAGCTGATCATGCTGGGACTCGAACCCGGATCCCTCGTATACCCGTCAACACTCAACACCACTCTTCCATGCTTGCTTATCTGCTTTTATATACCCCGAAATATTTATAACCCTTTTTTAAAATCGTTCATCTCCTTCATTTGAAATCGGCCATAGCAGGATCAACACCAACAACAGGTTTATGATTTTATTAAGTTTTGAATACGAAACATAACAATACCAGATGGGAGTGAATTGGTTTATCAACACAAAACAGAAAAATAAATAAAATTAAATGGTTGTAACAGCCTTCTCATGAGCACGATGAACTCGATGATCAAACTCAAAATTTAGTACATTTTAGGTCGAGAATCCTGAATGAAAAAGGTTTTAAATCGTTACAGGAAACTTTATGGATCTTCAATTTATCTTAAAACACATAAACGAATTTGAATTTTCTTGAAGAACACCCGATTGACTTTTTCTCTTCACAACTTTGACTCTAAAATTCTCAATCAAAATAACGAATTGGAACTTGGTACTTTGCAATTAGTTTGAATGTGATATTACTAACAAGATAGCATTTACACAATTTGAAATTAAGTAGAAAATCAAGACCTTGTGAAAAAGAAACAAGAACAGGGCCTCGTCTGTTCTTGCTTGTTTCTGTAAAAAAAAAAAATTAATACAGCGAGCTTTTGATTGATAAATGATAATGTAATTGTGCTGTTGGTTGAACGTGATAATAATACAAAGTAATTCATTTGTTTTATTGTAGAAAGAAATTGACAGCAAAAAAAAAAAAAAAAAAAAAAAAAAAAAACAATCAGAGATATTTAAGAAAAGTTCTAACAGCTTTTGTTTGATTGTGGAGATAAAAGGAATCATTCGTACCAACTTGTAATAATAAAACGATTTGTGAAATCCATATGATGTATCAGTTGTAACAAAACCGATTCTTTTTCTTGGATTTTTATAAAATATAATATATAATAATAATAGTTAATAATATAATTATGTAAATAATAATCATAATAATTTTAATGTAACAAAACTAACAATATCAATACTAAAATAATACTAGTAATATTATAAATATGATAAAAGTAATAAAGATTATGAAATGATAACTTTAATTAAAGTTAGAAATTTTTAGTAATAACATCAATAATAAACATACTAAAATCATAATATAAATAATAATGATATAACAAATTAAATATATATCAACTTTATATCTATATATTATATTAACATAACAACTTAATATTAATATAAATATCAATAATGATTAGAATAATAATATTATAACAATTTATATATAATTTTTTTTAATGATACAAATACTAGTAATGACAATTAATATAACAATTATAATTACACTTGTATTTACCTTTAATATATTAGTATTACCATTGATTAACTATGTAATCCAATATTATATAGTAACATTTATCTAATATTTAATATCTATACATTTTTGTATGATTATGTTTGCATATTACATCATATAGTATATATATATATATATATATATATATATATATATGAATACATTGCTACTGTGTTATCTATATATTTATTATATATCTAAATATTATATCCTCTTATTAATTATATATAATATTTAATAGTCTTATATCATATGATTTTATTTACCAAACATTTAATATATATATATTATATATATACATATAATAGAAATCATATATAGCTTCAATATGACATTTATATATATATATATATATATATATATATATATATATATATTCTAACAGTAATCTAATTATTCCAATTATTATTTTTACTTTTTAAGTTTAAATAAATTAAAGTATACTTTATTATTTCAAAACATTATATATATACTTATATTTATTTTCTTTATATCTACATATGTATTTACATATTTACTTACAATGATTATTCGTGAATCGTCGGGAATAGACAAAGTCAAATGCATTCATGGAAATAGTTCAAACATTATGAGACTCAGTTTAATAGACTTTGCTTATCATGTCGAAATCATATAGGATTAAGTTTAAATTTGATCGGAAATTCCCGGGTCATCACAGTACCTACTCGTTAAAGAAATTTCGTCCCGAAATTTGAGTGAGGTGGTCATGTCTAACAATAAAAATGTTTTCATGAAGAATATGAGTTGATAAAAATAGAGTTTTATTACTATTGAGTAATATGGATAAAATAATTCGAGTACTCGAAGCGTACACGTGAAGTTATCACCAAAGAGTGAAATAGGAAAGTAAAGATTCATCTTAACTTTTGACAGAGTCAGGGTTGAATTTAGAAAATAAGATGCATCTTAACTTATGACGTTGCCTTAGTTGAATTCCGGAATTCAAGGGATTTAGAAGAAAATCTTCGAAATCTAAAAGATTTGATTCTTCTGCGAATAAGGAAATTTAGATTTCTATTATTAAATGCGGTGATCTGCCTCGATTCCTCTGTATGATATTTTCACTATAAATTTTACCCTTTTCCGTTCCATTAATCTTCACCACTTTAATACTAAATTCCCAAATTCAAAAGATCGTGAAATGCTTAATCCAGTTCTGATCCTTGTCCTTATCCTGATTATCACAACAATCATTCTCCTTTTCCAACTTCCACCAGAGGAATCTGCTTTCTTCTACTTCGCCCTTGGGATTATAATGTTTTTAATTCTCCCGTGTATTTATGTTGCGATAAACATTGATATACACGGTTTGTAATTTATATGTTGTTATCGGGCTTTATATTCTCCCTTAAATTTCAAAGCTCTATGCTTTTGTTTTCTCTTCCCGACTTCAAGTCAAGCGAATAATGGTCCAGAATTTGTAGATATAGAGTTTCGAATGATTATAATGTTCTAAGCAGGAAGGAACGTGATAGCACGATTTGATTTTTAAATTACCAGAATCACTGAGAATAGAACTGTCAAGAAAATACTTTCTTGATATGTTCAGAAGTTAAGCATAATGAAAGAGTTATGTAAAATGGCACGTGATGACATTAGGATCTGTGAATCATCACGTCCCATCAGAAACTCAACATGACTTACTGTAATATAATCACGTTGATCAAGTGTCATTATATTATACTAACTCATGCATCAGTTCCCAACATTACTTCGATAACATTCATATTTTAAGCTCGAAAGTTTACAGAATATAGAAACTAACAGTTTCTATATGATGTAATACTGATAGCACGAAGAGATTAATGATTTCAGATAAGAATAATTATAAAAATATCTTCAGAAATATGGAGGATATTTATAATGAAAGATACGATAATATCTTTGAATATCTAAGATCAGAGAATGATGGAAACTATTGTCTGCAAGGTTTTAGAGTAACGAGCAAGATATTCGCTAAAGACTTCAGCAGACATTGAATCATTTAGATTCTTTGAAGTCAAACTTATTCTTTGTGATTTGTCCACGGCTTTCTTCATAGTTTCGCATAATCTGCTTTTTGGTACTAAATTTTCTCTTGAATGCTTCCAATATAATGATACACAGGAAGCACGAAGAGGTATATAATTTCGGACGAGAATATTTTTGAAAATATCCTCAGAAATATCGAAGATATTGATGATGATATTTTGGAATTTCTAAGTTCGATGGTTGATGGAGAAAGATTTTCCGCAAGATTTTAACATGACTTCGGAGCAAGATATTCTCTAAAGATTTCATCAGATTTAGAATTACCTGGATTCTTTGAATATAGTGTTTGGTCCTTGAATTTGTCCTTGGTCTCCTTCGTGGTTAGCTCAATCCGTTTTCCAGTTCCAACTTTTCTAAGCTTTTCCAACATACTATTCTTTTTCATTAAACTTCCGATAATTAAGGTCGTTTACGGTTGTCTATGGTTTCTGCTGCTTCATTCAACTTTTTCAACATCCATAGTATTGATTTGTGACAGAGTGCTTTTCAGAATTTCAGAATGAGAGATCATAATTCTAAGAGATAAATGTCATACATATAACTGTTGATGTAGATATGATGTGAGTTTTCAAAGAACTGATTGCTGATTCCCGGTAATTGGTATGGCAGTTCTCGTTACAAGATGCAGATGAGTATATGATAGGGTTTCATTGAATAAATATAATGATTTGTCAGAGAGATCTAAGCCAAGAAGCAACGAGGTTGCTGGTATGTCTACTGATAATATGGTGGAATATAAAAGAATTCTCCGGTATCAAAAGGGTAAGCGTATATATATCAAGATTATAGTAAGGCTGCTTCGAATGAAAAGTCGAAATTGACTTGCTGGAGCTGTGACAAAATTGACTACTTTGAAAAGGGATCACAAAATTATTTTTGCTAATAAATGCCAAAGGATCTAACGCGGCTACGTGTTAAACTTTTACTCAGTTGCCGAGAGTTTCTCAGGTGCATAACTATATGCATAAATCTTTCCTTCCGTAGATGAAGTGCGGTTGATTCATCCTATTGATTGAGGTGTTTTCAAGAATCATGAAAGGTTTGAACGCAGAATGTAATCGTGAAGATACAGATGAGGTTTAAGATGAAATCAAGTGGCAAACTTGAAGAAGTTTTTAGTTTCATATGTTATAATCAATATTTTAATTCATTTTAATTGTCCAACATTATTAGTCTACAGTCGATAGTTTACAGTTAGCGGTGTATAAATAATAATTCATATATAGTTTACTATATAATATTCAAATTAATTATTACGTGTCGTGACCCGTATACGTCTCAGACTCGATCACAACTCAAAGTATATATATTATTATAGAATCAACCTCAACCCTGTATAGAGAACTCGATCATTACTGCATATAGAGTGTCTATGGTGATTCCAAATAATATATATAGATGTGTCGATATGATATGTCAAAACTTTGTATACGTGTCCCGATATTTAAAGTGCGTAAAATAAATAACAGAAACTAAATGACGATAAATAAAATTGCGAGAATATAAATTGCGATAAAATAAATTGCGATAATTAAATTGCGATAAATAAAATGTATTACAGAATTATCAGTTAGCTAGGAACAGTTAGCTAGGATTTTGTTAGCGTGGTTTCTTAATAAAATTTAATATTGTTAATTAGTCTGTTTCTAATCAATTTTTATTGTGTCCATTATTTCTTCATTATTCCACTTGTTGGATTCTTATAGGTCAAAATCCAAATATGAAATTGAATGGAAATGGTTATTCTGTGGTGAACGGATTCGTATATCGGCGGGTGTAAGTAGGATAGTAAACGACTGTTGAATCAGCTTCGTCGAATATACAGTGTAAATTATTAAAGTGAAATCTAAATATTCCTTGGGTATTACCTACCCGTTAAAATATTTTCACCATTAACAGTTTATTCAAAAGAACTTTTAATTACAATCTTTATGAAAATATACTTGTATATATATTTTCTTCAGATGCAATCATGGATTTAATGAGTTAATATGATATTAAACTCATTTGATTTACGTTAGAACAAGAATATATAATCTCTGAAACATTAGAGATTACATATTTGCCATGTTGAACGAAGATAAATGATGCAGAACGTCATGTAGAACGAAGATCATACTCAAAGTACAGATGATGATATTGAATCATGGATTGTTGATGGTACTGGTGTTGTTATTGACGGTACTGTTGGTGCCGGTGATGTTGCTGGAGCTGGTACATTTTGTACCATATTCTCCGAATTGATTATTCGATTGCGAAGTTCGTTGACTTATTACTCCAGGATGATTGTCGGTCGGAACGAGCGGATGAATAAGGTTTTGAATCTGGCTTGTGATATAGTCGTGGCGAGATACTCTGGAAATGAAAAAGAAAATGGTGTCACGAACAGATTCGCCGGTAAGTACTTCAGGTTCTTTGCCAAGAGTGCAGGTTGGTGGGTGGAAAGAATCGCTTTCTACTCGTCTCCATTGATTAAGTCGACTGTGGACCCATCCGATGAATTGAGGATGGATGATTGGTTGATTCATTCTGGGACATTGTTTTCGGAGCTTAGGTGAATATCCATGTCGGAATAGCTGTCGGAATAACTATCGGAATAGCTATCGAAGTCTGAGGGACTCGAACTAGTTGAGGGATTTATCTCATACGATCAGATGAAGGATTTTGGGTAAGAAATAGATTATAGGATGTAGATTAGTATCCTGCAATACATAATTTACATATGCATATATAATACTAAAATCCCATAAGTTACGGAGGAATCTACGGAAGCTGTCAGGCAAAGGTAACAATAACAGATACGCTAAGATATGAATTTTTGTCTATACACTATTCATGCAATCAATGCAGTAAGATGTGTCTAGACTGGGAATGATAAGCAGGTAATTTCCTAAGGATGATAATCGGATGATTTCCGACTAGAAATGATAAGCAAAAGTTTTGACATGCAGACACGGTCGAAGTCCAGACTCACTGATGCATCCTAACGACTTATCAGTTAGACACACTAATGCAGACCTGGTTCGCTAAGACCTCTGCTCTGATACCAACTGTGAAGACCCATCCTAATCCATCTGGACAAAGTCCATATCGATTATAAACAATTCACAACAGTTGATTACATCGTGAGGTATTTGACCTCTATATGATACATTTTACAAACATTGCATTCAATTTTAAAAGACAATCTTTCTTTACAACGAAAATTGACGACATGCATACCATTTCAGAATATATCCAACTATAATTGACTTAATAATAATCTTGACGAACTCGACAACTTGAATGCAACGTCTTTTGAAATATGCCATGAATGACTCCAAGTAATGTTTCTAAAATGAGTAAATGCACAGCGGAAGATTTCTTTCGTACCTGAGAATAAACATGCTTCAAAGTGTCAACCAAAAGGTTGGTGAGTTCATTAGTTTAACATAAATAATCATTTTATAATTTTTAATAGACCACAAGATTTCATATTTCCATTTCTCATAAACATACGTCCCATGCATAGAGATAAAATATCATTCATATGAATTGAACACCTGGTAACCGACATTCACAATATGCATATAAGAATATCCCCATCATTCCGGGATCCTCCATCGGACATGATATAAATTTCGAAGTACTAAAGCATCCGGTACTTTGGATGGGGCTTGTTGGGCCCGATAGATCTATCTTTAGAGTTCGCGTCAATTAGGGTGTCTGTTCCCTAATTCTTAGATTACCAGACTTAATAAAAAGGGGCATATTCAGTTTCGATCATTCAACCATAGAACGTAATTTCGATTACTTGTGTCTATTTCGTAAAACATTTATAAAAGCGCATGTTTTCTCAGTCCCAAAAATATATATTGCAAAAGCATTTAAAAAGGGAATAATGAAACTCACCTAATGTATTTTGTAGTAAAAATACATATGACTATATTAAACAATGCAAGGTTGGCCTCGGATTCACGAACCTATATCATTTGTGTGTATATTAAAACGTATAATCGTAATCGAACAAATATATATATATATATATTAATACTAGTGATATAATTTTTCTTATATTCGTAACTTTTATATTTCATCATTGATATATATTAGTTTTATATATTTAACAATATAAATCTTGTTATGTTATATGTATTAAATATTTTATTTATTTTTCATTTGTTTGTTAAGAATAGTAATTATAAAATACTATGATAATTTTTGTAGTAATAATAATAATGATAATACTGGTATTAATAATAATGATAATGATATTAATGATTATCATAAGAATAATATTAATGATAGTTTTATTAATAAATCTTATACAAATGTAAATAACAGTTTTTAAATGAAAAGTTTAATAATGTTAAATAATAATACTAATGTTTAAAAAAAATATAAATACTAATATTAATTAAAATAGTAATAACATTAATAAACGTAATCATAATAATACTCATAGTACTTAGATGATAAGATTAATAATAATGTTAATAATATTTATATAAAAATATACAAATGATAATAGTGTCCTCAATACTTATAAATATAAATATGACATTTACAATAATAATTATAATTCTACAATCATATTAATAATCCTAATTATAACAATCTTATTACTAATGTTAATCTTAATAGAAAATACTTTTGTTACTAATAATCCTAAAATGATATTAATACTAATATTAATGAAAATAATAATAAATTTTATTATTTTCATAATAATAATAATTGTTTTAATCTTAATCATAATAATAATAGTGGTACCAATAATAATTCTTATACGATTAATAATAATAATAATAATAACGGTTGTAATACTTTATAATTATGGTTGTGATATTAATACAATAATAATAATTACTTTACTAATAACATTTATAATACTTACAATAACGATAATAATAATAATTACAATAATAATAAAGATAATCATAATAATAATAATGATAATAATAATAATTAATATTAATAAGAAAGCTACCTCACAAGAAAAAGTTCCCAAAAAAAATTAGCTGATCATGCTGGGACTCGAACCCGGATCCCTCGTATACCTGTCAACACTCAACACCACTCTTCCATGCTTGCTTATCTGCTTTTATATACCCCGAAATATTTATAACCCTTTTTTAAAATCGTTCATCTCCTTCATTTGAAATCGGCCATAGCAGGATCAACACCAACAACAGGTTTATGATTTTATTAAGTTTTGAATACGAAACATAACAATACCAGATGGGAGTGAATTGGTTTATCAACACAAAACAGAAAAATAAATAAAATTAAATGGTTGTAACAGCCTTCTCATGAGCACGATGAACTCGATGATCAAACTCAAAATTTAGTACGTTTTAGGTCGAGAATCCTGAATGAAAAAGGTTTTAAATCATTACAGGAAACTTTATGGATCTTCAATTTATCTTAAAACACATAAACGAATTTGAATTTTCTTGAAGAACACTCGATTGACTTTTTCTCTTTGACTCTAAAATTCTCAATCAAAATAACGAATTGGAACTTGGTACTTTGCAATTAGTTTGAATGTGATATTACTAACAAGATAGCATTTACACAATTTGAAATTAAATAGAAAATCGAGACCTTGTGAAAAAGAAACAAGAACAGGGCCTCGTCTGTTCTTGCTTGTTTCTGTAAAAAAAAAAATTAATACAGCGAGCTTTTGATTGATAAATGATAATGTAATTGTGCTGTTGGTTGAACGTGATAATAATACACAGTAATTCATTTGTTTTATTGTAGAAAGAAATCGACAGCAAAAAAAAATAAAAAATCAATCAGAGATATTTAAGAAAAGTTCTAACAACTTTTGTTTGATTGTGGAGATAAAAGGAATCATTCGTACCAGCATGTAATAATAAAACGATTTGTGAAATCCATATGATGTATCAGTTGTAACCAAACCGATTCTTTTTCTTGGATTTTTATAAAATATAATATATAATAATAATAGTTAATAATATAATTATGTAAATAATAATCATAATAATTTTAATGTAACAAAACTAACAATATCAATACTAAAATAATACTAGTAATATTATAAATATGATAAAAGTAATAAAGATTATGAAATGATAACATTAATTAAAGTTAGAAATTTTTAGTAATAACATCAATAATAAACATACTAAAATCATAATATAAATAATAATGATATAACAAATTAAATATATATCAACTTTATATCTATATATTATATTAACATAAAAACTTAATATTAATATAAATATCAATAATGATTAGAATAAAAATATTATAACAATTTTTATATAACAATTTTTATATAATTTTTTTTTAATGATACAAATACTAGTAATGACAATTAATATAACAATTATAATTACACTTGTATTTACCTTTAATATATTAGTATTACCATTGATTAACTATGTAATCCAATATTATATAGTAACATTTATCTAATATTTAATATCTATACATTTTTGTATGATTGTGTTTGCATATTACATCATATAGTATATATATATATATATATATATATACATTGCTACTGTGTTATCTATCTATATATTTATTATATATCTAAATATTATATCCTCTTATTAATTATATATAATATTTAATAGTCTTATATCATATGATGTTATTTACCAAACATTTAATATTTATATATTATATATATACATATAATAGAAATCATATATAGCTTCAATATGACATTTATATATATATATATATATATATATATATATATATATATATATATATATATATATATATATATATATATATATATATATATATATATATATATATATATATATATATTAACAGTAATCTAATTATTCCAATTATTATTTTTACTTTTTAAGTTTAAATAAATTAAAGTATACTTTATTATTTCAAAACATTATATATATACTTATATTTATTTTCTTTATATCTACATATGTATTTACATATTTACTTACAATGATTATTCATGAATCGTCGGGAATAGACAAAGTCAAATGCATTCATGGAAATAGTTCAAACATTATGAGACTCAGTTTAATAGACTTTGCTTATCGTGTCGAAATCATATAGGATTAAGTTTAAATTTGATCGGAAATTCCCGGGTCATCACACCTGTACCCTTAATTGAACCTAAAACCTCAACTGGAAATCAAATTTCGCGATGAACAAAAATGTTGACTTTTCAATCTTAAACTTTGACTCGAGAATTAAGAATCGTTAAAAGAAATTGGAGGCTCAGAATTTGCAGGTAGTTTGAGTGGAGTGTTCCTATCAACACCACAATAACAGATTTTTGAAATTTGATTCGAAAATAAGCAATTGATTTAAGCCTAGACGAACAGGGTACCGACTGTTTTAAAAAAAATTGATATAACAGATGGGTAATGGATTACTTACAGATATGAATGATATTGAGAATGATAAAATTGAATGATTAAAGTTAAGATCATGAGGTGATCAATTTGATTGTTAGTAATGGGTTGTATCGACACTAAGTCACAGGCCAACAGAAATATAAACAACTGATGGTGATGTTATATAAATCGCGTAATTTTGTATATATCAGTATTTATTTTATATAATTGTATATATCTGTATTCATATATCTGTATTTATAATTTATAATTAATCTTATTAATTATAACTATATTACCATATAAATCTTATAAATATAACTATATTAATAATACTCTCAATATTATAAATAATAAAATTCATAATAATAATAATATTACTAATGATAATGATAAAAATTACCATAAAACGTATAACAATAATATTGTTAATAACAATAATACTAGTAATAATAATAATAACAATAATATTAATAATAATAATACTTTATTAAGTTCATATCCATAGATTATTAATATCACTGATATTGATATTTGGAAGTAGTAAAAATTAATATTATAAAAACTATATTTATTTTCGTATTATATATATGTATCTTTACTTATGTAATATATATTATATATTAACTTTCATTGAATATTCATTATTTATACATTACGTATATGTTACAATTAATAATAATTATACATAAAATATATATATTTATAGTTTTATTAATAACAACTTTTTATCTTGTGTGATAATTTACATAACTAACTCAATTGATTAAATTGTATTTTATTATTTCGATTTATTATTTAAACTTCCATTTATATGTATATGTATGTGTGTATATATATATATATTTATAACTATTGTTCGTTAATCGTTGGAAATGGTCGGGGTTAAATGAATGCACGAAAATAGTTCAAAAATTTTGAGACTTAACATTACAGACTTTGCTTATCGTGTCGAAATCATATGAAGATTAAGTTTAAATTTGGTCAAAAATTTCCGGGTCGTCACACTCCAGGTGTAGCTCGATGGCGTAGTACATATCGTTGTTGGTGTACTTACATTGTTGATATATTAGCTTGTTGTATTGCGATCATACGGTATGCTTAGATTAGCTTGCCTTTATGCTCGGACTCCGGTATGTGCTATTTGATTATTGTGTGGCGTGTCCATTTTATGCATATGTATGTACGTAGTATATTCTCACTCACTAAGCATTAGCTTACCCTCTCGTTGTTTACATTTTTATAGGTTCGCAAGGTGGCGGCTTGGGTAAGCATGAGGACTAGTGCTTTGCGGGTTGCTTTAGAAGATTGTGCTTTAGTCTTTTGATTAGGATTGGGTAGCGTTCCCAATCACCGTGCTCGGTTTTGTTGAAAAGTAAATTAGTCGGGTCAAGGTTTACCTTTTGGTTATGTCAAACGGGTCTTGGGTTGCATGCCCGTTTTGTATTTCAATTATGAAATGTATGTTTTAAAGTCGATTAAACTTACTATTGTAATGAAGATGTTTTTGGAAACATAATGGGGACCTAAATGTTGTAAATATTATTATGTTAAAAGGGAAAAAAAAATATGGGCCGGATTAACGACGGGTTGGGTCGTTTCAGTTATTTTGTCTGTCTCTAATTTATTGTAAGATGTTTTTTTCAATATTTTCGAAAGTAATTGTTCACTTTCATAATTAAATAAATTAAATAAGGTAAAGTTCATTTATACTTTTTCGGTATGGTCGCATATTATACGGAGTATTATTATATCAGTCATGATGTGTTGAGGACTATGTATATATATGTATAAAAAAAATAAAGTTGAGTGTGTGAGTTTCTTTTTAGAAAAAGTTCTTTATATTCTTAATATTTGTATTTAAAACAAGAGGTAATGGCAAAAAAATATAATGTAGTAAGGATATTTCTTAAACTATGTATTTTTTGTCCATTGACAATAAAATTACGATAATCATTAATAATTCATGTGATTTTTTGTCTAAGACAGATAAAGCCTTTTTGCCTCTATTATTTCTAAAAGTTATCTATATATAATGGAGCAATAACTATCCATTCATTGAGTTTTAAAAGTTATGTATCGGTTAACCAAAGTTTAAAGTTTGACACGTTTTAAGGTGGAGTCATTGATTCTTCGACTCGAGTTACGCCAAGGTTGGGAATCAGACCACTTGTAACGACTACCAGAGACATGTCCGGCAGTGACGAAAGCAGAAATTATTTTTACCGGAGGCGAATTTTTTTTTAAAAGCGCTGCAACTTTGTTTGGGCAAAATTTTGATGTTTTGAGGCAAAATACGGAGGTTTTTGGGAAAAATTCAGACGTTTTTGAGCAAAATATGAAAGTTTTAGGACAAAATATGGAGGATTTGAGACAAATAAAAAAAAGATTCACCGATGGTACAATCGAAAAATCCAAAATTTTTACACTAAAAATTACAAATCTACTGGGGCGGATGCCCCCATCTGTCCCTTCTAATTATCGCTCTTGCATGTCGGGTTGATAAATGTTTTTATTTAATATTAGGTGAAGAAACGACACCCTAGTATAAAAGGTAGAAGAATAATTGTCACATTTCATATTTACCATACTTCACATTTGTGAGATTGATTATTTGTTGTTCATTGTCAATCAATATTCACTACCTAATCTTTGTGATTATACTAGTTAATCACAAAGCAATGTAAGTACATATACTAAATTACTAATCATGTTACCTTCGCAAGATATGGTTACCTCTTGGCATGATTATTTACCTCCAAATAAATGTGTATGTGGCGAGGACCATCTTAATTTGTAGAAAAAGGGGTTGAAGATTGAGTCAATAATGTGCCGAGTTTGTAATCAAGGTGTGGAAAGTGAAGACCAAATCTTCTTCTCATTTTCGATAGCTCTGCCAATCATTGGCATCAAATTCGTGTTTGGTTAGATGTTGACATTCCTATTTTTTCTTCCTGCTCGCCTTTATGTTTATGGGTTGATAATTGGAGTGCATCTTGGGACATGAAGAATTGAGTATTAGCGATCATATCGATTATTTTTGGGGTGTTTTGGAGATATATAGATACGTTGGTGAAAGAGTGTGTGCTCTTTTTTTGATTTTGTTAGATTGTAGGATTAAACATCAGAGTAACATACATTCAAATTGAAAGTGCAACTTGTGATTTTTTGTCTCTTATAATTTTTCATCTAACGTCTTGTTAGAGAGATTGTTTTAATAAAATTTTAACCGTTAAAAAAATGAAAAGACTCACAAAAGTTAAAACATTATCCTTATAAGAATACATAAAGAGTATAATATATATCCCGTTAAAGATAAATATAAATAATAGAAAGAAAATTGTAATCGCTAAATAAAAAAATTTAAACAATCTCCTAATGTATACTCATAAATCAAATCTCACTATCAACCAATGAGGTGACCGGATAACTCGATTAATTAATGTACACTAGAGTAAATATTTCACTTCTTCACGTAGCGAGTAAAATATTAGCGTTTACCAATAGGCATGTTTATATCAATTTGCTGTTCAAACTTCGTAGTAGCTATGTAACGTCAAGTAACGTCCACTAACGTCAACTAACGACAGGTTACGTTAAATAACGTTAAGTAACGTCAACTAACGTCAAGTAACGTCAACTAACGTCGTCAACTAATGTCATGTAGTAACGTCAAGTAACGTCAACTAACGTCCACTAACGTCAACTAACGTCCGCTAACGTCCACTAACGTCAAGTAACGTCAAGTAACGTCAAGTAACGTCAAGTAACGTCCACTAACGTCAAATAACGTCAAGTAACATCCACTAACATCAACTAACGTCAACTAACATCAAGTAACGTCAACTAACGTCAACTAACGTCCACTAACGTCAACTAACGTCAAGTAACGTCCACTAACGTCCACTAACGTTCACTAAAGATCTACTAACGTCAAGTAACGTCCACTAGCGTCAAGTAACGTCAACTAACGTCCACTACCTAACGTCCACTAACGTCACCTAACGTCAAGTAACGTCAATTCACGTCAAGTAACGTCAAGTAACGTCCATTTACGTCAAGTAACGTCAACTAACGTCAAGTAACGTCAAGTAACGTCAAATAACGTCAAGTAACGTCCACTAACGTCCACTAACGTCAACTAATGTCAAGAAACGTCAACTAACGTCCACTAACGTCCACTGACGTCAACTAACGACAAGTAACGTCAAGTAACATCAAGTAACATCAACTAACGTCAAGTAACGTCCACTAACGTCAAGTAAAGTCCACTAACGTTCACTAAGTAACGTCAAGTAACGTCCACTAACATCAACTAACGTCAAGTAACGTCAACTAACGTCAAATAACGTCCACTAACGTCAACTAACGTCAAGTAACGTCAACTGTGACGACCCGAAAATTTCCGACCAAATTTAAACTTTATCTTTATATTATTCCGACACGATAAGCAAAGTTTGTTAACTTGAATCTCAAGGATTTTAAACTGTGTTCATACATTCATTGACCAAACCCCGACGATTCACGAACTATTATATAATTAGATATGAATATATATGTGCATATATATGTATAGATATTATATATTTGAAAACATTATCAAGGTGTTAAACGTATAATACTTTACAGGAACGTATTTGTTCCAATATATATTATCGAAGGAATTATAAGATAATATCAAATGATTGATTTATCAGATATACATTAGGATATGATTACGGGTCCTTGTTGTGAGGTCCACTGTGATTTGAGAATCTGTTTTATTCGAAAAATGGTAAAGTGATTTACAAGTAGGAACAAAGTGTCAAATAACGAAAGTTAGACAAAAGTTAATGGTGAAACGACCCGTCCTAATCCAAAAGAACGAATACAATAACATATGATTACATTGCGAGGTATTTGACCTCTATATGATACATTTTACAAACATTGCATTCGTTTTCAAAAGATAACCTTTCATTACATCGAAAGTTAACAGGCATGCATACCATTTCATAATATCTAAACTATAAATGACCTAATCTGTCATAATAATCTTTATTGAACTCAACGACTTGAATGCAACGTCTTTTGAAATATGTCATGAATGACTCCAAGTAATATCTCTAAAATGAGCAATTGCACAGCAGAAGATTTCCTTAATACCTGAGAATAAACATGCTTTAAAGTGTCAACCAAAAGGTTGGTGAGTTCATTAGTTTATCATAACCATTCATTTCCATCATTTTAATAGACCACAAGATTTCATATATTGACACGCGTAACTCGCGAATTAAAATTCATTCATATGGTGAACACCTGGTAACCGACCTTAACAGGATGCATATAGAATATACCCATCATTTCGGGACTCTCATCGGACATGATAAATCGAAGTACTAAAGCATCCGAAACTCGGATGAGGCTTGTTGGGCCAAATAGATCTATTTTTAGGATTCGCATCAATTGGTGGCAATTATCATAAACACCAATTCTTAGGCTACCAAGCTAAAAAGGGGCATATTCGGTTCGATAATCCAACCATAGAATGTAGTTTCGATCACTTGTGTCTATTTCGTAAAGCATTTATAAAAGCAGCGCATGTATTCTCAGTCCCAAAAATATATATTGCAAAAGCATTTAAAAAGGGAGCAAATGAAACTCACAATACGATATTTTGTTGCAAAATATGCAAACGACAGAACTGAACAATGCAGGGTTGGCCTCCGATTCACGAACCTATATCATTTATGTATATTAAAACATATAATCATAGTCGAACACATTTACATATTATTATTAGTGATATAATTATTATATTTAATAATTTATAGGTTTTATTAATTAATTAAGTATATTTATTTTATATATACTTTAAAAATATTAATATAGTTATGTCATATGTAATATTCATGTAATTAATGTTAATATGTTTATTCTAAAATTTTATGTAATACTAATATAACTATATTATGTATCAAATATATTTTTATGTACCTAATATCTATTTGATAAAATAATGTTAATAATAATAATAATAAAAATCATGTTAATGATAAAAATAATAATAATAATGATAATACTAATAATATTAATATTAATTCTAATAGTAATAATGATAATAATAATAATGATAATAATAATAATAATAATAACAGTAATAATAATAATATTAATAGTCATAAAAATCTTCTTTTTTAATTCCTAAACTTATAATTATAACTTCCCAAAATTCGTAATCACATTCATAATCGTACATGTGTTAATATAATTGTAATCTTTTTACATAATCTTTACTATATCATCTTTTTATTAGCTTCTTAATATAAATATGTTTGTAGTATTAACATGTTCAAAAATAATAATAATAATAATAATAATAATAATAATAATAATAATAATAATAATAATAATAATAATAATAATAATAATAATAATAATACTAATAATAATAATAATAATAATAATAATAATAATAATAATAATAATAATAATAATAATAATAATAAAAATGAAATAATAGTAACAATAACAATAATAATAAAAATGGTAATAGTAATACTACCTCAAAGAAATAGCCCTCAAAAAATGTTCAAGTCCGGGTTTGATCCCGCGACCTCCCACTAACCCAATAACATCCTTAACCACTCCTCTGACCTCACTTTTTCTGATTAAAATTAGAATTTTAATTTATTCAACCCGATCCTATCTGTTTCCCTTTCTCTTTTTCTTCTTCTAAACTGGATCGACCAGGGACATTTAACAACCATCATCATCTAACCTATATCATCTTCTTAATCATCTAGCCATCCTACTTCAACTATCATCATTACGATTTGCATCATCATCATCATCGTTATCCTTACTTATTCATCCTACATCATTATAATTCATATTCATCAAATATGCTCATCATCTCGCAACTCATCATCATTATCTCTAATTCATTTTTAAGCCTACATATGAGATTGTCAACTTCAGTGTTCACGTATGGGCTAGGACAAGATTTGGGCCCAACCGTAAGATAGACCCAACTAAATCATTTCAGTCCATTAACGTATCAAACTCTTCACAACTCGGTGAACTTCATACAGAACTGTGATCACTATATATTTTCACATAATCACCATCCTACGTGTATCATAATCATACGTAATCATTTCCATCGTTATCAACTTTCTCTTTTTACTACCACTATGGCACTATCTAATTTCATCATCAATTTTCACTAATCTTATCATTGAACCCATTATTATAACCACTCATCATCTTTATCACTCACTTATCATTATTCCTGTAACCTTATATCCTTCATCGTGTATCTATGGTTCGAACAGCAGACCTGTGCAGTAGCCACAACAGGATGTAAACAAATGGTGTTTTGGGTTCATCGAACAGAAAATAGTGACATCAATGGTTGGGTGGTTTAAGGACTGAACAGAAGAAAAATAATAGTAGCGAGTACAAAGGCTGTTTGACAGAAACCATAAGTAGATGTAACGTAAACAGGAATGAAAACAATTAGTAGTAGTTGTAGGTTTTGTGGGTTTTATGAAGATGACGGTTGTTTTATGGTGATGAATGGTGCATGGTTTTTGTTGTAGTGACCCAAAATTTTCCATGTTTATATAAATTAAATGAAATTGGTATATTTACATGATTAAATGTTTTCAACATGTTAAGCAATCAAACTTGTGAAGACTTAATTATTTGAAATGTGCTTCATATAGATAATTGACCACCCAAGTTGACCGGCGATTCACGAACGTTAAAAATTTATAAAAACTACATGATGATATATATATGGATATATATATGGTTAACATGAGATTATGATAAGTAAGTATCTTACTAGGTATATTAACAATGAGTGATATACAAAAAAATGAGTTTATTGAATTAAGAAACTCGAAACGATATATATAAGGATTATCGTTATAACAACGTCTTACTAAATACATATGAATCATATTAAGATATTGATACACTATGTTTATCATGATAAAATGATAATTAAGTATATCATTAAGTGTGTTAACAATGAACTACATATGTAAAACAAGACTACTAACTTAAGAATTTCGAAACGAGGCATATATGTAACGATTATCGTTGTAACAACATTTAACTGTATATATATCATACTAAGATATATTAATATATCATAATATCATGATAATGTAATAATTTAACATCTCTTTAGATATAATAAACAATGGGTTAACAACATTTAACAAGATCGTTAACCTAAAGGTTTCAAAACAACATTTACATGTAATGACTAACGATGACTTAACGACTCAGTTAAAATGTATATACATGTAGTGTTTTAATATGTATTCATACACTTTTATAAGACTTCAAGACACTTATCAAAATACTTCTACTTAACAAAAATTCTTACAATTACATCCTCGTTCAGTTTCATCAACATTTCTACTCGTATGCACCAGTATTCGTACTCGTACAATACACAGCTTTTAGATGTATGTACTATTGGTATATACACTCTAATGATCAGCTCTTAGCAGCCCATGTGAGTTACCTAACACATGTGGGAACCATCATTTGGAAACTAGCATGAAATCTCTCCTAAAATTACAAAAATATTAGTAATCATTCATGACTTATTTACATGTAAACAAAATTACACATCCTTTATATCTAATCCATATACTAACGACCAAAAACACCTACAAACACTTTCATTCTTCAATTTTCTTCACCTAAGTTATCTCTCTCAAGTTCTATCTTCAAGTTCTAAGTGTTCTTCATAAATTCTACAAGTTTTAGTTTCATAAAATCAAGAATACTTCTAAGTTTACTAGCTCACTTCCAATCTTGTAAAGTGATCATCCAACCTCAAGAAATCCTTATTTTTTACAGTAAGATATCATTCTAAATCAAGGTAATACTCATATACAAACTTTGATTCAATTCCTATAACTATAACTATCTTAATTCGAGTGATAATCTTACTTGAACTTGTTTTCGTGTCATGATTCTGCTTCAAGAACTTTCAAGTCATCCAAGATCCTTTGAAGCTAGATCATTTATTGTCACTTCCAGTAGGTTTACCTACTAAACTTGAGGTAGTAATTATGTTCATAACATCATTTGATTCATATATATATAACTACCTTATTCGAAGGTTTAAACTTGAAATCACTAGAACATAGTTTAGTTAATTCTAAACTTGTTCGCAAACAAAAGTTAATCCTTCTAACTTGACTTTTAAAATCAACTAAACATATGTTCTATATCTATATGATATGCTAACTTAATGATTTAAAACCGGGAAACACGAAAAACACCGTAAAACCGGATATACGCCATCGTAGTAACACCGCGGGCTGTTTTGGGTTAATTAATTAAAAACTATGATAAACTTTGGTTTAAAAGTTGTTCTTCTGGGAAAATGGTTTTTCTTATGAACATGAAACTATATCCAAAAATCATGGTTAAACTCAAAGTAGAAGTATGTTTTCCAAAATGGTCATCTAGACGTCGTTCTTTCGACTGAAATGACTACCTTTACAAAAACGACTTGTAACCTATATTTCCGACTATAAACTTATAATTTTTCTGTTTAGATTCATAAACTTAAGTTCAATATGAAACCATAGCAACTTGAAACACTCAAAACGGATTTAAAATGAAGAAGTTATGGGTAAAACAAAATTGGATAATTTTTCTTGTTGTAGCTACGTGAAAATTGCTAACAAATCTATATTAATCATATCCTATCTAACTTATATTGTATTACATGTATTCTAATATATTATGTAATCTTGGGATACCATAGACACGTATGCAAATGTTTTGACATATCATATCGACCCATCTATATATATTATTTGGAACAACCATAGACACTCTATATGCAGTAATGTTGGAGTTAGCTATACAGGGTTGAGGTTGATTCCAACAATATATATACTTTGAGTTGTGATCTAGCCTGTGACGTGTATACACTGGGTCGTGGATTGATTCAAGATAATATATATCGATTTATTTCTGTACATCTAACTGTGGACAACTAGTTGTTGGTTACTAACGAGGACAGCTGACTTAATAAACTTAAAACATTAAAACGTATTAAAAATGTTGTAAATATATTTTGAACATATTTTGATATATATGTACATATTTGTTATAGGTTCGTGAATCGACCAGTGACCAAGTCTTACTTCTCGACGAAGTAAAAATCTGTGAAAGTGAGTTATAGTCCCACTTTTAAAATCTATTATTTTTTTTGGGATGAGAATACATGCGATTTTATAAATATTTTACAAAATAGACACAAGTAATCGAAAATACTTTCTATGTTGGATTATCGAACCGAATATGCCCCTTTTTAGCTTGGTAGCCTAAGAATTAGGGAAATGACCCCTAATTGACGCGAATCCTAAAGATAGATCTATTTGGCCCAACAAGCCTCATCCGAGTTACGGATGCTTTAGTAATTCGATTTATCATATCCGATGAGAGTCCCGGAATGATGGGGATATTCTATATGCATCTTGTTAAGGTCGGTTAGCAGGTGTTCAACATATGAATGATTTTTATCTCTATGCAGTTTGCGAAATGCCTGATATGAGATGTGTTATAAAAATGAAATCTTGTGGTCTGTTATTATGATTTGATAATATGTAGGTTAAACCTATAACTCACCAACAATTTTATTGACGTTTTAAGCATGTTTATTCTCAGGTGATTATTAAGAGCTTCCGCTGTTGCATACTAAATTAAGGACAAGATTTGGAGTCCATGCTTGTATAATATTGTTTAAAAACTGCATTCGAAGACTTATGTTGATGTGTAATATTATTGTAAACCATTATGTAATGGTCGTGTAAAAAATGCTATATTTTAGATTATTATTATTTGATAATCGTCGCAATATTTTAAAGGTTATGGTTTGTTCTAAAATCGAATGCAGTCTTTGAAAAACGTCTCATATAGAGGTCAAAACCTCGCAACGAAATCAATTAATATGGAACGTTTATAATCAATATGAACGGGACATTTCAGTTGGTATCCGAGAGTTGGTTTTAGAGAACCAGAAATTTTCATTAGTGTGTCTTATCGAGTTTGTTAGGATACATTAGTGAGTCTGGACTTCGACCGTGTTTTCTTTAAAAATGATTGCTTAACACTTTTGTTGGAAACTATATATTATTAACATGTAAATATTATGTGATATATTAACCTCTTAATGTGTTTGATATTGTGTGATAGATGTCTACCACTAGTACAAATTCCATCGATTCATCTAATAATAATGAAGAGTTGAATATATTTTGGGAAGATTTACAAATTCCCGAAGAGAAACCGGAAGAAGAGGAACCGGAAGAGGAGGAACCGAAAGAGGAGGAACCGGAAGAAGAAGAGGTTCTGGAGGAAGAAATATTGATACCTATAGTAAATTGATTAAATAAAAGAAAATCCTCAACCAACGGACCAAAGTTAATAATGGTCAATGGTGTTTCCGCCGAGGAAGCAAAATATTGGGAAAATTACCAATTTTCCGATGAATCGGATTCCGATGATGTTATAGAAATTACCTCGACCCAATTTAATAAAGCGAAAGAAAATAATAAGGGAAAAGGTATAAAAATAGAGAAATCTGATTCCAACCCCGATGAACTTTATATGTATCGGCAACATCCGTATTTCCTAAAATGTAACAATGACCCGGGAACCTCTAAACCACCAGGTTTTTCTAAACCATTGTGGAAAATGACGGCTCGTACTGGAGGAACACCATATATTCCTAGAAAATTAGGAAAACGAACCAAGTCCAAAGAAGAAGAAACCAGTGATTCAGATTAGAGGGTTGTAATCATGTTGTGTATTATATGTATTGTAGTGTGCTTGTACTTTTATGTTCTATGTAAAAATTGCTTGTATTGTTTGTAAATTATCTTTTATGAATCTAACCCTCGTCTATTTTTACAGTATAAAAACACAAAATGGACGTTAAGGGTAGACAACCGAATATTTTAGAAGACCTACCAGAGGATATGATTGATGAAATATTGTCTAGAGTCGGTCAGAATTCATCAGCACAATTAGTTATGGCGAAATTAACTTGTCAAACATTTGAAAGACTTTCTAGAAATGCCTTAGTTTATAAAAGGCTTTCCTTTGATAGGTGGGGAATATCACATTGGGGAAACCGTAAGTTACGCCGTGTTTTCTTTAAAGCGTTAAATGCGGGGAACCCAAATGCAATTTTACGCTACGGGTTAAGAACCTATTTTGACTCAACATATCCCAACATAGGATTTCGTGAATTAGAAAGAGCTTCTAACATGCAACATAAAGAAGCATGTTATGCTTACGGGTTAGTGATGTTCGCTTCTTACCAAAGTGAGAAAAAGAACATTGGATTGCAACTTTTAAATAAAACCTTCTCACAAGTGACGGATTCAGTAGTTGGGGTGAGAAACAAGGTTTTTAGATTATTACGGGGCTGTTGGACATTACGAAACCCTCGTCCTTTTGACGACATTACAACATGCTGTTTTGTCAACGGTCACAACGGTTATGTTCCACAAGACCAAGGATGAGAAGTAGTCTTAGTAAAACCAGAATGCATGACTTGTTTCTGGACGTATGAATTACGTGTCTTTATTGCCTTTGTTGAATGACTTGCTTATTAACTAGAATTGTCTTCGCAACTGTTTTGTATCAGAGTTTTTATGTGCTATATTTCATGCTATATGTAAAATAGCGGTATTGTAAGTTTGCAAAATATTGTATAAAAGTTTGAATGTGAAATTATTATAATCAGTTTTTCATATAGAATTGTAGTAGTTGAATTGTATGCTAGCTACTAAGTATGAACTTAACGGGTAGGTATTACCTGAATTAAAACTTATAAAATGCTAATATGAAGAAAAAGCTTTTATAAATGAGTTCATATTATGCTACGGAATACTACTGACTACTCTTAATATTCTATATGATTAACTTGATTCTTTTGGCTATTTTTGAAGGAAATGGCACCGACTACTCGTCAGAACTTGAACATGAGTGAGGAAGACTTCCGTGCTTTCCTTGCAGCAAATATAGCCGCAGTACAGGCTGCAATGCAAAACAACAATAACTCAGGGTCTAGCAGTGGAGTTAACTCCACAGGAAACCGTGTAGGATTCTCCTACAAGGCTTTCACTGCCTGTAAACCTCTGGAATTCGATGGAACTGAAGGACCAGTTGGACTGAAATGATAGACCGAAAAGGTCGAATCTGTGTTTGCTATAAGCAAATGTGCTGAGGAAGATAAGGTAAAGTACGCCACGCATACCTTCACAGGTACTGCGTTAACATGGTGGAACACCTATCTCGAACAAGTGGGACAAGATGCTGCTTACGCACTACCGTGGTCAGCATTCAAACACTTGATGAACGAGCAGTACCGTCCCAGAAACGAAGTCAATAAGCTCAAGACAGAGCTTAGAGGATTACGAACGAATGGATTAGATATCACCACATACGAACGACGATTCACCGAGTTATGTTTATTGTGCCCAAAAGTGTTCGAAGATGAAGAAGAGCAGATCGATGCGTTTGTAAAGGGGTTACCAGAGAGAATTCAGGAGAATGTGAGTTCAAGCACGCCCACTTCAATGCAAAAGGCAAGCCGAATGGCTCACAAACTTATAAACCAGATCGAGGGAAGGATTAAAGAGCAGGCGGCCGAGGAGGCCAAAATGAAACAAGTCAAGAGAAAGTGGGAAGAACCCAGTGACAAGAGTCACAATTTCAACAATCAACACCACAATCGCACCATTTTTCGCAACAACAAACGCAACAAAAACCATTCCAACAACAACAACTACAACAATCATCCCAACAATAATACCAATCGCAACAACAAAAATCCCAACAACAATCTCAATAACAACACTGGTAATCAAAATTAGAAAATTCCGTGTCTGAGGTGTGAAGGGTACCATCCAACTACTTTTTATCCAGCAACATGTACTAAATGTAATAGAAAGGGTCATGATACAACGAAGTGTGAAATTTATGGACCGCCGGGTAAAGGAACAAGCAATGCCCACATTATTTATTTTGGATGCGGGAAGAAGGGCCACTACAAAACTGCGTGTCCAAACCAGGGAAATAATAATGGGCAAAGCCATGGGAGAGTTTTTAACATTAATGCAGAAGAAGCGCAGGAAGACCCGGAGCTTGTTACGGGTACGTTTCTTATCGATGAAAAACCTGCTTATATTTTATTTGATTCGGGTGCGGATAGAAGTTATATGAGTAGAGATTTTTGTGCTAAATTAAGTGGTCCATTGACGCCTATGAATAATAAATTTTTACTCGAATTAGCAAACGGTAAATTAATTTCGGCAGATAAAATATGTCGGAATCAAGAAATTAAACTGGTTAGCGAAACGTTTAAGATCGATTTGATACCAGTAGAGTTAGGGAGTTTTGATGTGATAATCGACATGGACTGGTTGAAAAAGGAGAGAGCGGAAATCGTATGTTACAAAAATGCAATTCGCATTGTACGAGAAAAAAGAAAACCTATAATGGTGTACGGAGAAAAGAGCAACGCGAAGCTAAATCTTATTAGTAATTTGAAGGCGCAAAAACTAATAAGAAAAGGTTGCTATGCCATTCTAGCACACATCGAAAAAGTCAAACCCGAAGAAAAGAACATCAATGATGTTCCCGTCGCAAAAGAATTTCCCGATGTATTTTCAAAAGAATTACCGAGACTACCTCCACATCGATCTGTTGAATTTCAAATAGATCTCGTACCAGGAGCTGCACCAATAGCTCGTGCTCCATACAGACTCGCACCCAGTGAAATGAAAGAACTCCAAAGCCAACTAAAAGAACTTTTAGAGCGTGGTTTTATACGACCAAGTACATCACCATGGGGAGCTCCTGTTTTGTTTGTCAAAAAGAAGGATGGTACATTCAGGTTGTGTATCGACTGCCGAGAGTTGAACAAACTTACCATCAAGAATCGTTATCCACTACTAAGAATCGACGACTTATTTGATCAACTACAAGACTCGTCAGTTTATTCGAAGATTGATTTACGTTCTGGGTATCATCAAATGCGGGTGAAGGAGGATGATATTCCAAAGACTGCTTTCAGGACGCGTTACGATCATTATGAGTTTATGGTTATGCCGTTTGGGTTGACTAACGCGCCAGCTGTGTTCATGGACCTCATGAACCAAGTGTGTGGACCATACCTTGGTAAGTTTGTCATTGTTTTTATCGATGGCATACTTATTTACTCAAAGAATGATCAAGAGCACGATGAACATTTGAGAAAAGTGCTAGAGTTGTTGAGGAAAGAAAAACTATACGCTAAGTTTTCAGAGTGTGCATTTTGGTTGGAAGAAGTTCAATTCCTCGGTCACATAGTGAACAAAGAAGGTATTCAAGTGGATCCGGCAAAGATTGAAATCGTTGAAAAGTGGGAAACCCCGAAAACTCCGAAGCATATACGCCAATTTTTAGGACTGGCTGGTTACTACAGAAGGTTCATCCAAGATTTTTCCAAAATAGCAAAACCCTTGACTGCATTAACGCATAAAGGGAAGAAATTTGAATGGAAGGATTTGCAGGAGAAAGTTTTTCAATTGTTGAAGAAAAAGTTAACTACGGCACCTATATTGTCATTGCCTGAAGGGAATGATGATTTTGTGAGATATTGTGATGCCTCAAAGCAAGGCCTCGGTTGTGTATTAATGCAATGAAAGAAGGTAATTGCTTATGCATCCAGACAATTGAAGATTCACGAGCAAAATTATACAACTCACGATTTGGAATTGGGCACTGTTGTTTTTGCATTAAAGACTTGGAGGCACTACTTATATGGGGTCAAAAGTATCATATATACCGACCACAAAAGTCTCCAACATATATTTAATCAGAAACAACTGAACATGAGGCAGCATAGGTGGATTGAGTTATTGAATGATTACAATTTTGAGATTCGTTACCACCTGGGGAAGGCAAATGTGGTAGCCGATGCTTTGAGTAGAAAGGACAGAGAACCAATGCGGGTAAAAGCTATAATATAATTATTCGTACTAACCTTACTACTCAAATAAAGGAGGCGCAACAGGGAGTTGTAAAAGAAGGAAAGTTGAAGAATGAAATACCCAAAGGATCGGAGAAACATCTTAATATTCGGGAAGACGGAACCCGGTATAGGGCTGAAAGAATTTGGGTACCAAAGTTTGGAGATGTGAGAGAAAAGGTACTTAAGGAAGCACATAAAACCAGATATTTAATACATCCCGAAGCGGGGAAGATGTACAAAGATCTCAAGAAACACTTTTGGTGGCCGGGTATGAAAGCCGATATTGCTAGATACGTAGGAGAATGTTTGACGTGTTCTAAGGTCAAAGCTGAACATCAGAAACCATCAGGTCTACTTCAATAACCCAAAATCCCAGAATGGAAATGGGAAAACATTACCATGGATTTCATTACTGAATTGCCAAGGACTGCAAGTGGTTATGATACTATTTGGGTAATAGTCGATCGTCTCACCAAGTCATCATACTTTCTGCCAATGAGAGAAGATGATAAAATGGAGAAGTTGGCGAGATTATACTTGAAGAAAGTTGTCTCTAGACGCTAAATACCAATCTCTATTATCTCTGATAGAGATGGCAGATTTGTTTCAAGGTTCTGGCAGACATTACAACAAGCATTGGAAACTCGTCTAGACATAAGTACTGCCTATCATCCACAAACCGATGGGCAGAGCGAAAGAATGATACAGACTCTTGAAGACATGCTACGAGCATGTGTTATTGATTTTGGAAACGGTTGGGATCGACATCTACCATTAGCAGAATTTTCCTACAACAACAGTTACCACTCGAGTATCGAAATGGCACCGTTCGAAGCACTTTATGGTAGAAAGTGCAGATCTCCAATTTGTTGGAATGAATTGGGAGATAGACAGATTACGGGTCCGGAGATAATCCAAGAAACTACAGAGAAAATCATCCAAATTCAACAACGGTTGAAAACTGCTCAGAGTCGACAAAAGAGCTACGCGGACCTTAAAAGGAAAGATATAGAATTTGAAATTGGGGAGATGGTCATGCTTAACGTTTCGCCTTGGAAAGGAAATTTCAATTTGGTAAACGGGGGAAACTAAATTCAAGATACATTGGACCATTCAAGATTTTAGATCGTGTCGGACCAGTAGCCTACCGACTTAAATTACCTCAACAACTCGCCAATGTACATAATACCTTTCACGTCTCAAATTTGAGGAAGTGTTTAGCCAAAGAAGATCTCACTATTCCTTTAGACGAAATTAAAATCAATGAAAAACTACAATTCATTGAAGAACCCGTCGAGATAATGGATCGTGAGGTTAAAAGGCTCAAGCAAAATAAGATACCTATCGTCAAGGTTCGATGGAATGCTCGTAGGGGACCCGAGTTCACCTGGGAGCATGAAGATCAAATGAAGCTGAAATACCCGTACCTATTTCCAGAAGATTCGTCAACACCTTCAACAGCTTAAAATTTCGGGATGAAATTTATTTAACGGGTAGGTACTGTAGTGACCCGAACTTTTCCATGTTTACATAAATTAAATGAAATTGGTATATTTACATAATTAAATGTTTTCAACATGTTAAGCAATCAAACTTGTTAAGACTTGATTATTTGAAATGTGCTTCATATAGACAATTGACCACCCAAGTTGACCGACGATTCACGAACGTTAAAAATTTGTAAAAACTACATGATGATATATATATGGATATATATATATATACATGGTTAACATGAGATTATGATAAGTAAGTATCTCACTAGGTATATTAACAATGAGTGATATACATAAAAATGAGTTTATTGAATTAAGAAACTCGAAACGATATATATAAGGATTATCGTTATAACAACGTCTTACTAAATACATATGAATCATATTAAGATATTGATACACTATGTTTAACATGATAAAATGATAATTAAGTATATCATTAAGTTTGTTAACAATGAACTACATATGTAAAACAAGACTACTAACTTGAGAATTTCGAAGCGAGGCATATATGTAACGATTATCGTTGTAACAACATTTAACTGTATATATATCATACTGAGATATATTAATATATCATAATATCATGATAATGTAATAATTTAACATCTCTTTAGATATAATAAACAATGGGTTAACAACATTTAACAAGATCGTTAACCTAAAGGTTTCAAAACAACATTTACATGCAACGACTAACGATGACTTAACGACTCAGTTAAAATGTATATACAAGTAGTGTTTTAATATGTATTCATACACTTTTGAAAGACTTCAAGACACTTATCAAAATACTTCTACTTAACAAAAATGCTTACAATTACATCCTCGTTCAGTTTCATCAATAATTCTACTCGTATGCACCCGTATTCGTACTCGTACAATACACAGCTTTTAGATGTATGTACTATTGGTATATACACTCTAATGATTAGCTCTTAGCAGCCCATGTGAGTCACCTAACATATGTGGGAACCATCATTTGGCAACTAGCATGAAATATCTCATAAAATTACAAAAATATTAGTAATCATTCATGACTTATTTACATGTAAACAAAATTACACATCCTTTATATCTAATCCATATACCAACGACCAAAAACACCTGCAAACACTTTAATTCTTCAATTTTCTTCATCTAAGTGATCTCTCTCAAGTTCTATCTTCAAGTTCTAAGTGTTCTTCATAAATTCTACAAGTTCTAGTTTCATAAAATTAAGAATACTTCCAAGTTTACTAGCTCACTTCCAATCTTGTAAAGTGATCATCCAACCTCAAGAAATCCTTATTTTTTACAGTAAGATATCATTCTAAATCAAGGTAATACTCATATACAAACTTTGATTCAATTCCTATAACTATAACTATCTTAATTCGAGTGATATTCTTACTTGAACTTATTTTCGTGTCATGATTCTGCTTCAAGAACTTTCAAGTCATCCAAGATCCTTTGAAGCTAGATCATTTCTTGTCACTTCCAGTAGGTTTACCTACTAAACTTGAGGTAGTAATGATGTTCATAACATCATTTGATTCATATATATAAAACTACCTTATTCGAAGGTTTAAACTTGAAATAACTAGAACATAGTTTAGTTAATTCTAAACTTGTTCACAAACAAAAGTTAATCCTTCTAACTTGACTTTTAAAATCAACTAAACACTTGTTCTATATCTATATGATATGCTAACTTAATGATTTAAAACCGAGAAACACGAAAAACACCGTAAAACCGGATATACGCCGTCGTAGTAACACCGCGGGCTGTTTTGGGTTAGTTAATTAAAAACTATGATAAACTTTGGTTTAAAAGTTGTTCTTCTGGGAAAATAATTTTTCTTATGAACATGAAACTATATCCAAAAATCATGGTTAAACTCAAAGTAGAAGTATGTTTTCCAAAATGGTCATCTAGACGTCGTTCTTTCGATTAAAATGACTACCTTTACAAAAATGACTTGTAACCTGTATTTCCAACTATAAAATTATAATTTTTATGTTTAGATTCATAAAATTAAGTTCAATATGAAACCATAGCAACTTGAAACACTCAAAACGGATTTTAAACGAAGAAGTTATGAGTAAAACAAGATTGGATAATTTTTCTTGTTGTAGCTACATGAAAATTGGTAATAAATCTATATTAATCATATCCTAGCTAACTTATATTGTATTACATGTATTCTAATATATTATGTAATCTTGGGATACCATAGACACGTATGCAAATGTTTTGACATATCATATCGACCCATCTATATATATTATTTGGAACAACCATAGACACTCTATATGCAGTAATGTTGGAGTTAGCTATACAGGGTTGAGGTTGATTCCAAAAATATATATACTTTGAGTTGTGATCTAGCCTGAGATGTGTATACACTGGGTCGTGGATCGATTCAAGATAATATATATATATCGATTTATTTCTGTACATCTAACTGTGGACAACTAGTTGTAGGTTACTAACGAGGACAGCTGACTTAATAAACTTAAAACATTAAAACGTATTAAAAATGTTATAAATATATTTTGAACATATTTTGATATATATATGTACATATTGGTTATAGGTTCTTGAATCGACCAGTGACCAAGTCTTACTTCCCGACGAAGTAAAAATCTGTGAAAGTGAGTTATAGTCCCACTTTTAAAATCTATTATTTTTTTTGGGATGAGAATACATGTGATTTTATAAATGTTTTACAAAATAGACACAAGTAATCGAAAATACTTTCTATGTTGGATTATCGAACCGAATATGCCCCTTTTTAGCTTGGTAGCCTAAGAATTAGGGAAATGGCCCCTAATTGATGCGAATCCTAAAGATAGATCTATTTGACCCAACAAGCCTCATTCGAGTTACGGATGCTTTAGTACTTCGATTTATCATGTCCGATGAGAGTCCCGGAATGATGGGAATATTCTATATGCATCTTGTTAAGGTCGGTTACTAGGTGTTCAACATATGAATAATTTTTATCTCTATGCAGTTTGCGAAATGCCTGATATGAGATGTGTTATAAAAATGAAATCTTGTGGTCTATTATTATGATTTGATAATATGTAGGTTAAACCTATAACTCACCAACAATTTTGTTGACGTTTTAAGCATGTTTATTCTCAGGTGATTATTAAGAGCTTCCGCTGTTGCATACTAAATTAAGGACAAGATTTGGAGTCCATGCTTGTATAATATCTTTTAAAAACTGCATTCGAAAACTTATGTTGATGTGTAATATTATTGTAAACCATTATGTAATGGTCGTGTGAAAAATGCTATATTTTAGATTATCATTATTTGATAATCGTCGTAATATTTTAAAGGTTATGGTTTGTTCTAAAATCGAATGCAGTCTTTGAAAAACGTCTCATATAGAGGTCAAAACCTCACAACAAAATCAATTAATATGGAACGTTTATAATCAATATGAACGGGACATTTCATTTATGGCTAGAAAAACACATCAAACAGTAGCGGTGACAGCTGAAATGGCGTCTGTTTGTGGTCTGGGTCGACAGCAAACTGAACAGAAAAATACAAGAGAATTTGGTGGTTATGGTGGTGATTGTTTACGGTTGGATTGGTGGTAGTGGAGGTGAGTTCGAATAGCAAAAAGGAGTGGAAGAAAATAACTAAGATTAAACATAGGTGGCGGTTTATTATGGTTGTCGATGGTGAATGAAAACAGAAAACGGAAAACAGGTGGAGTAGCATCATATAATTGATGGTGGTTTCTTGAGTTGGGTTCGAGCTTTATAGCAGCCATGACAAGAAATTGGTATCTAATGGTTTGTTCTTCAATCGTAAACCGTATGCTAGTAGTAAAATAAATGGGTTTTTGTTGGATTTTTGAGGTGGTTGTTGATGATGGAGAGTTCTCGGGCCGGTTTCAAATAGGGTTTTGAATTCCTTTGATGATGGTGTGAAGGTGATGAACATGAGTAGTAAGGATAAAGGATAAAAGGTGTGGTAGTAGTGGTAGTTTACAGGATGTTTGTAGGTTTGAAATGGGTTATGTGAGTCATTGAAACAGGAACTAGGTGGTGTTACTTGGTTGATTTAATTTGAAAGAAAGTCTTTGAATGCATGTATCATATTCATGTTGGAGTATGTATTAATATTAGTAGTGGAGTAATAAAGTAATCATATAATAATTAAATAAATCAAACGTGATAATTCAATATCTTAGCAGCCTAAATTTTTGGATTACACTACCGACGTTAAATCCCAAATTATTATATCGTGGTCCATTGCTAAATAGTTAATATATAAAAGTCTTTCTAAAAATCCCAAATTCTTAATATTAAATATATTTATTTATTTTAGTCATTAAATGTGATAAACGGGATCAAAAAGGTTCGTCTAATATTTGTTTTAAGTTCCAAGTGATATGTACGGAGTACCAAAATTTAAATCAACAAAGTAATGATATTTTTAGTAAGCCTAAGTTTTACATAATTTAATTATGGTCCAACGTTAAGTTTTATATTGCCATGAGTTCGTTTTTAACCTGTTTAATGTCAATCATAAAATTTGACCTGTCATTCGAGCTCGATCCCAACTAAAATATAATTATTTTTAAAATTAATTAATTAGATTCTAAATATATTTTTAATAAAGCTAAAATTTATATATCTTATTTTCGGATCACCGTTTATTTTAAAATCACCTAAGTTTGAACTTAACTTGTTTAAATAACCATCGAATGATAAACGAGTGCTTGTATCGTTTAGTAAATAATTTTGAAACTATATTTATATATTCAATATACTTTATTTATATATAGATGTGTTTTAAATAATAATTATTACATATTGTTTTATTTTACATAGTTAATTCTAATATAATATATTTCAAATTATTATTTATATATATTTAAGTATATACGTATCTATTTACAAGTAATTGTTCGTGAATCGTCGGGAACAGTCAAAGGTCAATTGAATATATGAAACAGTTCAAAATTTTTGTGACTCAATAATATAGACTTTGCTTATCGTGTCAAAATTATATAAAGATTAAGTTTAAATTTGGTCGGAAATTTCTGGGTCGTCACAGTACCTACCCGTTAAAGAAATTTCGTCCCCAAATTTGAAAGAGATCGTCATGGCTAACAATAAAAATGTTTTCATGACGAATATGAGTTGATAATAGAGTTTTATCATTATTGGGAAATATAAAACAATTCGGTTACTTGAAGCGTACGGGCAAAGCTGTCACAAAAGGTTGAGATAAAGAAATAGATATTCGTCTTAACTTTTGATATTCCGGAATTCAAGGAATTTTAAGAAAATCTTCGAAATCTATATAAGATTTGATTCTTCGGTAAACAAGGAAATTAAGATCCTCTTTAATTAAATGCAGTAATCTGCCTCGATTTCTTATGTCTGATATTTCGCTATAAATTAACCACTTTCGTTTCATTATTCTCACCATTCCTATACTTTCTTTCTCAATTCATACTTCCACAAGATCCATTAATATGCTTAATCATGTATTGATTCTTGCTATTACATTAACCATATTTATCGTCATTCTTCTTTTCTATCTCCCACCAGAAGAATATTTTTACTTTTACAATGCTCTTGAGTTGGTGGTTTTCATAATCCTACCCTGCCTCTATCTTTCCGTAATTATTGACATCCATGGTTAATGATCTCTCCTATTTGCTGTGATTTATACGCCGATTCATGTTTCGAACTCCATACTCCTATTTTTTCTTCTCGATCTTAGGTAAGGCGAATAATGATCCAGAATTCGTAGGTATGCAGTTTCGAATGATCATAATATACTATGCAGAAAGGAAAGGTAATAGCACGATTTGATTTGGTAAATTACCAGAATTCACGAAAAGATATAACTATCAAGAAATTATGTTCCTGATATGTTTAGAGATTAAATAGAATGACAGAGTTATGTAACATGGTTCATGATAAGGGTATGATCTGTGATCTTTTATCACGTTCCATTAGAAACTCAGCATGACTTACTGTAATATAATCACGTTGGCCAAGTGTCATTATATTATACTAACTCATGCTTCAACTCCCAACACTTCTCCAGAAATCATTCATAATTTAAACTCAAATTTTATAGAAGGATAGAAATTAAAACAGTTTCTTTTATGATGTAACATAGATAGCACGAGGAGATAGATAATTTCAGACAAGAATATATTAAAATATCTTCAGAAATATCGAAGATATTTATGATGATATTTTGGAATTTCTAAATTCGAAAGTTGATGAAGAAAAATTTTCCGCAAGATTTTAACATAACTTCGGAGCAAGATATTCTCTAAAGATTTCATCGGATCCAGAATTACCTAGATTCTTTGAATATAGGGATTGATCCTTGTATTTGTCCTTGGTTTTCTTCATGGTTAGCTCAATCCGTTTTTCAGTACCAAATTTTTCTATCGAGCGTTCCCAACATTCCATTCTTTATCATGAAACCTTTGGCCATTTAGACCATCTACAATTTTGCTATTTTTTCTGCAATTAATGCTACCATATCTGAATCATCGGTTATCAATCCGAGGTGGTTTTAAGAGAATTGTGCTTTTAGATGATTAAACGCTGATTGTAATTGTCAAGATACAAATTTAAGGTGAAATCAAGTGGCGAACTTGAAGAAATGTTTAGTTGTAGAAGGTGTAGCTTATTAACGATATTTTAAATCGAATGTGTTATAATTTATATTTCCTATTCTTTTAATGCTTTTTAATTGTCCAAGGTTAGTAGTCCAATAGTCCAATAGTCCAATATATAATCTCAGAATTTAAAATATCTAAGATCAGAATATGATGAAGAAATTTTACGTAGTTAAATAATTGGTTACTATTCAATTTTATTTTATCCATTATTTTCTTCATTATGCCACTCTTCAAATCTTGACTTAGATTCTGATCGGTCGAAATTCGAATATGAAATTGAATTGGAATGAAAATGGTTATTTGTGAGTGATCGGATACGTATATCTGTGGTTGTAAGTAGGATAGTAAATGACTGTTGAATCGGAACTGAGGGATGTACAGTGCAACATGTTAATGTGAGATCTAAATATTCCTCGGGTATTACCTACCCGTTAAAATATTTTCACCATTAACAGTTCGTACAAAAGAATTTTTAATTATAATCTTTATGAAAATATACCTAGATATATATTTTCTTCAGATGTAATCATGGATTTAATGAGTTAATATGATATTAAACTCATCTGATTTACGGTTAGAACTAGAGTACATAATCTCTAAAACATTAGAGATTACATAATCTCCATGTCAAACGAAGATAAATGAGGTAGAACGATACGTAGATTGAAGATCATACTTGAAGTACAGATGGTGATATTGAGGTGTGGGAGGTTGAGGCTTGTGTTATTAGTGGTACTGGTGCTGTTGATGCTGATGCTGGTGGTGCTGTGGTTGTCGGTGATGTTGCTGAAGCTGTTAATTTTTGCACCATAATTTCCAACGCCACTACCCGAGCACGAAGCTCGTTGACTTCTTCTATTACATTGGGATGATGACGAGCGGATAAATAAGATCTAGAATTTGATGTAGTATATAATCGTGACGAGATACTCTGGAAATAAGAGAGAAAATGGTGTTTCGCACAGGTTCGCAGTAAGTGCTTCAGGTTCTTCGCCAAGATGGCAATGTGGTGGATGAAAAGGATCGCTTTCTTCTTGTCTCCATTTGTTTATTTGACTACAAACCCATCCCCATTTCATCCAAAATAGGTGATGGTTAAATGGTTGATCTATTCTGACCACACTGCTTTCGGAGCTTGAGTGAAACTCCATATCGGAATCCGAGGGACTTGAACTAGTGGCGAGTTCCATTTCGTACGATTGAATAAAGGATTTTTCGATATGAAATGATTTTCGGATATCGGATGGTATTCTAATTACATAGAATATCTATATATAGAACAAAAGATTTCGTATATTACGCAGGAATTTACGAAATATGTCAGGCAAAGTTTACAGTAATAGATTCGCTAAGATATGAATTAGCAGATACGCTAAGATATGAACTTTGTCTATACACTATTCGTGCAATCAATGCAGTAAGATGTGTCTAGACTAAGAATGATAAACAGGTAATTTTCTAAGGATGATAAGTAGATGATTTCTGACTAGAAATGATAAGCAAAACTTTTGACATGCAGCTAAGGTCAAAGTCCAGACTTACTAATGCATCTTAATAACTATCCGTTAGACACACTAATGCAAGACCTGGTTTGCTAAGACCACCGCTCTGATACCACATGAAACGACCCGTCCTAATCTAAAAAGACGAATACAATAACATATGATTACATTGCGAGGTATTTGACCTCTATATGATACATTTTACAAACATTGTATTCGTTTTCAAAAGACAACCTTTCATTACATCGAAAGTTGACAGGCATGCATACCATTTCATAATATCCAAACTATAAATGACCTAATCTGTCATAATAATCTTTATTGAACTCAACAACTTGAATGCAACGTCTTTTGAAATATGTCATGAATGACTCCAAGTAATATCTCTAAAATGAGCAATTGCACAGCGAAAGATTTCCTTAATACCTGAGAATAAACACGCTTTAAAGTGTCAACCAAAAGGTTGGTGAGTTCATTAGTTTATCATAACCATTCATTTCCATTATTTTAATAGAGCACAAGATTTCATATATTGACACGCGTAACTCGCGAATTAAAATTCATTCATATGGTGAACACCTGGTAACCGACCTTAACAGGATGCATATAGAATATCCCCATCATTCCGGGACTCTCATCGGACATGATAAATCGAAGTACTAAAGCATCCGAAACTCGGATGAGGCTTGTTGGGCCAAATAGATCTATCTTTAGGATTCGCGTCAATTGGTGGCAATTATTATAAAGACCCATTCTTAGGCTACCAAGCTAAAAATGGGCATATTCGGTTCGATAATCCAACCATAAAATGTAGTTTTGATCACTTGTGTCTATTTTGTAAAGCGTTTATAAAAGCAGCGCATGTATTCTCAGTCCCAAAAATATATATTGCAAAAGCATTTAAAAATGGAGCAAATGAAACTCACAATACGATATTTTGTGGCAAAATATGCAAACGACGGAACTGAACAATGCAGGGTTGGCCTCGAATTCACGAACCTATATCATTTAGGTATATTAAAACATATAATCATAGTCGAACACATTTACATATTATTATTATGATATAATTATTATATTTAATAATTTATAGGTTTTATTAATTAATTAAGTATATTTATTTTATATATACTTTAAAAATATTAATATAGTTATGTCATATGTAATATTCATGTAATTAATGTTAATATGTTTATTCAAAAATTTTATGTAATACTAATATAACTATATTATGTACCTAATATATTTTTATGTACCTAATATCTATTTGATAAAATAATGTTAATAATAATAATAATAAAAATCATGTTAATGATAAAAATAATAATAATAATGATAATACTAATAATATTAATATTAATTCTAATAGTAATAATGATAATAATAATAATAATGATAATAATAATAATGATAATAATAATAGTAATAATAATATTAATAGTCATAAAAATCTTCGTTTTTAATTCCTAAACTTATAATTATAACTTCCCAAAATTCTAATTCATAATCACATTCATAATCGTACATGTGTTAATATAATTGTAATCTTTTTACATAATCTTTACTATATCATCTTTTTATTAGCTTCTTAATATAAATATGTTTGTAGTATTAACATGTTCAAAAATAATAATAATAATAATAATAATAATAATAATAATAATAATAATAATAATAATAATAATAATAATAATAATAATAATAATAATAATAATAATAATAATAATAATAATAATGAAATAATAGTAACAATAACAATAAAAATAAAAATGGTAATAGTAATACTACCTCAAAGAAATAGCCCTCAAAAAATGCCCAAGTTCGGGTTTGATCCCGCGACCTCCCGCTAACCCAATAACATCCTTAACCACTGCTCTGACCTCGCTTTTTCTGATTAAAATTAGAATTTTAATTTATTCAACCCGATCCTATCTGTTTCCCTTTCTCTTTTTCTTCTTCTAAACTGGATCGACCAGGGACATTTAACAACCATCATCATCTAACCTATATCATCTTCTTAATCATCTAACCATCCTACTTCAACTATCATCATTACGATTTGCATCATCATCATCGTTATCCTTACTTATTCATCCTACATCATTATAATTCATATTCATCAAATATGCTCATCATCTCTATAACACCCCGCCAAATTACCATCTGACGGCGTGTTAATCCAGGTCCTACAGTTAACAGGTACGCCCTCTATATGAGACGTTTAAAGCAATCGCATTTAATTTTATTTAAAAAAAGATTAACTTTCAAAAGCATAAATCAATAATCCCAAAATAGAAACACTGTTGTGATCGTAACCACAAGCCAACAGTATTTAAACAGTATAAAAGTTTTAAATGCGAGAGTAATTAATGTTCTTTAAAATCAAATGCTGACTCCACGGCAAGTCATGCAGTAAACACAGCGGAAGCATACCTCTTAAGGACCTGAGAATAACAACACGCAAAAACAGGTCAACAAATAATGTTGGTGAATCTACAGGTTTAAAGTAATGTAACAGTATCTGAAAAACAGTTATTAGAAAAATAGTTTAGTTTCCTTGACTACGAGATTCTAACGTTTGCATAATCTGAGCACCCGAATACTAGCAATGACCCGAGTATAGAAGCCACTATACCCGCCTTACATCGTAAAATGTTATACACTTGTTCAAATGTATTTAATGTTCAAAATAAATGCACCACAGTTTTTATAGTAGGTGAGGTTGTCAACCTAACGGATCCGTCCATCTAAATTGTGCTTACACCGATGGTATTAAAAGTATTCAAGCTAGAGGCTTTTTGAACAAACTCAGTACACATATATAGTTCTCATGTCAATACAAAAGCATTTGAAAATGTAAGTATAATAGTGTGAATTCTCATCCCTGAAAACATGTAACAAGCAGGACTGTAGACTCACCTTTGAATAAAGCTCGGATTGAAAAGTGAACAATTAACTTGTACGGTTTATTGCCGAGTAATGCAACCTAGGTATACGTATTTAGGTTGGTCAATATATGTATCTTAAATAAGTGTGGTTTCATAGTGTACGTTGTTTTATTGCTCAACTCGACGCGTTTCAAAGTAAAAGTCAACTATATCATGCAAGTCAAACAAAGTCAACCGAAGTCAAACCGAAAGTCAAACTTGGTCAATGTGGTCAAATAAAGTCAACATCAGTAGGTTCATGTCAAATATTAGTCAACATGTCAAACAATACGCTTTAAGCCATGAATGATCATTTTCACAATTTCAGTTTATCGTTATGCACAAAGTTCATGAACACATAGCATACTTAGCACATTATCTCATAGTACAAAATTCAAGTAAAAATGACAAACTCCAGATCATAAATATACTTAAAATTGATTCTAAAAAGTCTGGCCAGGGACTCATACGACAATTAAAAGTCAGGAATCAGAAGGGGTACAATTGGGGTTTGCCAAGTCAGTTTCTGACGGCGCACTGATTTCATTTTGGCTATAACTGGAGTTAGGAACATGCAATTGATACAAGACCAGTGGCCATAGTTTAAGGACAAATCAAAGTAATACATATCGAAAATCTAGCAACTTTTGTTTAGCCAATTTGTACAGTTTATTCATGCAAGTTGAACATTCAGTTTTCAGCTCAAATCACAATTCACATAAAGTATGGCTCTATTGTGCCCAATGCATAAGGTTTCAGAGATTGACATAAACTAATAATAAGTCACATATTATGTTCAATTTCATTTTCCAGAAGGATACATGCTCATGCAATTCACACAATCCACAGAGTACAAAACCGTGAGCAATTTACAGATTCGATTCTTATTTAGTTAGTCACATTCGCACTCGATTATCCGAAGATCTAGATACAATTAGCCTATGATATCTACATGAAATATGAATTACTTTTTGTCTACTTTTCAAATATTCAAAGCTTTAATCACAAAAGTTAACATATTTTATCATACAAGGTTATTTTCATGCAAGTGCTGTATAAAACTACTTTTACACTAATTCAAGCATAACTCGGGCTATACATAAGCAAACGACATGATATCCTAGTCTAGATTGAGTGTTTTTAAATTATATTTCCAGTGGTATAAGTCTCACATTCCAATTTGTTGTCTATCAATACCAGATTTCTGATCAAGCAACAAAAACACAACGCTAATTCAAATCGACATAACTTAATCATACGTAAATGAAATCAAGCGAATCCAATGAAATGTCCCGTTCTTATTGATTAAAAACGTTCCATATTAATTGATTTCGTTGCGAGGTTTTGACCTCTATATGAGACGTTTTTCAAAGACTGCATTCATTTTAAAACAAACCATAACCTTTATTTCATCAATAAAGGTTTAAAAAGCTTTACGTAGATTATCAAATAATGATAATCTAAAATATCCTGTTTACACACGGCCATTACATAATGGTTTACAATACAAATATGTTACAACAAAATAAGTTTCTTGAATGCAGTTTTTACACAATATCATACAAACATGGACTCCAAATCTTGTCCTTATTTAAGTATGCGACAGCGGAAGCTCTTAATAATCACCTGAGAATAAACATGTTTAAAACGTCAACAAAAATGTTGGTGAGTTATAGGTTTAACCTATATATATCAAATCATGATAATAGACCACAAGATTTCATATTTCAATACACATCCCATACATAGAGATAAAAATCATTCATATGGTGAACACCTGGTAACCGACATTAACAAGATGCATATATAAGAATATCCCCATCATTCCGGGACACCCTTCGGATATGATATAAATTTCGAAGTACTAAAGCATCCGGTACTTTGGATGGGGTTTGTTAAGCCCAATAGATCTATCTTTAGGATTCGCGTCAATTAGGGTGTCTGTTCCCTAATTCTTAGATTACCAGACTTAATAAAAAGGGGCATATTCGATTTCGATAATTCAACCATAGAATGTAGTTTCACGTACTTGTGTCTATTTTGTAAATCATTTATAAAACCTGCATGTATTCTCATCCCAAAAATATTAGATTTTAAAAGTGGGACTATAACTCACTTTCACAGATTTTTACTTCGTCGGGAAGTAAGACTTGGCCACTGGTTGATTCACGAACCTATAACAATATATACATATATATCAAAGTATGTTCAAAATATATTTACAATACTTTTAATATATTTTGATATTTTAAGTTTATTAAGTCAGCTGTCCTCGTTAGTAACCTACAACTAGTTATCCACAGTTAGATGTACAGAAATAAATCGATAAATATTATCTTGAATCAATCCACGACCCAGTGTATACGTATCTCAGTATTGATCACAACTCAAACTATATATAATTTGGAATCAACCTCAATCCTGTATAGCTAACTCCAACATTCACATATAGAGTGTCTATGGTTGTTCCGAAATATATATAGATGTGTCGACATGATAGGTCGAAACATTGTATACGTGTCTATGGTATCTCAAGATTACATAATATACAATACAAGTTGATTAAGTTATGGTTGGAATAGATTTGTTACCAATTTTCACGTAGCTAAAATGAGAAAAATTATCCAATCTTGTTTTACCCATAACTTCTTCATTTTAAATCCGTTTTGAGTGAATCAAATTGCTATGGTTTCATATTGAACTCTATTTTATGAATCTAAACATAAAAAGTATAGGTTTATAGTCAGAAAAATAAGTTACAAGTCGTTTTTGTAAAGGTAGTCATTTCAGTCGAAAGAACGACGTCTAGATGACCATTTTAGAAAACATACTTCCACTTTGAGTTTAACCATAATTTTTGGATATAGTTTCATGTTCATAATAAAAATCATTTTCACAGAATAACAACTTTTAAATCAAAGTTTATCATAGTTTTTAATTAACTAACCCAAAACAGCCCGCGGTGTTACTACGACGGCGTAAATTCGGTTTTACGGTGTTTTTCGTGCTTCCAGGTTTTAAATCATTAAGTTAGCATATCATATAGATATAGAACATGTGTTTAGTTGATTTTAAAAGTCAAGTTAGAAGGATTAACTTTTGTTTGCGAACAAGTTTAGAATTAACTAAACTATGTTCTAGTGATTACAAGTTTAAACCTTCGAATAAGATAGCTTTATATGTATGAATCGAATGATGTTATGAACATCATTACTACCTTAAGTTCCTTGGATAAACCTACTGGAAAAGAGAAAAATGGATCTAGTTTCAACGGATCCTTGGATGGCTCGAAGTTCTTGAAGCAGAATCATGACACGAAAACAAGTTCAAGTAAGATCATCACTTGAAATAAGATTGTTATAGTTATAGAAATTGAAACAAAGTTTGAATATGATTATTACCTTGTATTAGAATGATAACCTACTGTAAGAAACAAAGATTTCTTGAGGTTGGATGATCACCTTACAAGATTGGAAGTGAGCTAGCAAACTTGAAAGTATTCTTGATTTTATGTAACTAGAACTTGTAAAATATATGAAGAACACTTAGAACTTGAAGATAGAACTTGAGAGAGATCAATTAGATGAATAAAATTGAAGAATGAAAGTGTTTGTAGGTGTTTTTGGTCGTTGGTGTATGGATTAGATATAAAGGATATGTAATTTTGTTTTCATGTAAATAAGTCATGAATGATTACTCATATTTTTGTAATTTTATGAGATATTTCATGCTAATTGCCAAATGATGGTTCCCACATGTGTTAGGTGACTCACATGGGCTGCTAAGAGCTGATCATTGGAGTGTATATACCAATAGTACATACATCTAAAAGCTGTGTATTGTACGAGTACGAATACGGGTGCATACGAGTAGAATTGTTGATGAAACTGAACGAGGATGTAATTGTAAGCATTTTTGTTAAGTAGAAGTATTTTGATAAGTGTATTGAAGTCTTTCAAAAGTGTATAAATACATATTAAAACACTACATGTATATACATTTTAACTGAGTCGTTAAGTCATCGTTAGTCGTTACATGTAAGTGTTGTTTTGAAACCTTTAGGTTAACGATCTTGTTAAATGTTGTTAACCCAATGTTTATAATATCAAATGAGATTTTAAATTATTATATTATCATGATATTATCATGTATGACTATCTCTTAATATGATATATATACATTAAATGTCTTTACAACGATAATCGTTACATATATGTCTCGTTTAAAAATCATTAAGTTAGTAGTCTTGTTTTTACATATGTAGTTCATTGTTAATATACTTAATGATATGTTTACTTATCATAGTATCATGTTAACTATATATATATATATCCATATATATGTCATCATATAGTTTTTACAAGTTTTAACGTTCGTGAATCACCGGTCAACTTGGGTGGTCAATTGTCTATATGAAACATATTTCAATTAATCAAGTCTTAATAAGTTTGATTGCTTAACATGTTGGAAACATTTAATCATGTAAATATCAATCTCAATTAATATATATAAACATGGAAAAGTTCGGGTCACTACATCCAAAGCCTAAACTCAATAGTTTTTTGCAAGGAATCTGATTATAACATAATAATTAACATTTGAAAAACTTAATTTTTCTGATCAAACAAAAACAAATTCATTTTTAAACCCTAGCGCATCAAACAATCAAAATAACGATAACGATTAACACGTACGCGTATAGACTTGAGCAATTGACAACATAACTATGAAACTCTTATAAAATCAGATTTTAAGAATTAGGGTTTATGCAGTTATACCTTAGATCGCTAAAAGAATTATATCAACGCGTAGAGGAAATCGAGAATTGCAACGTTTGTTCTTGAGGTTTTATCAAAAATTGAAAATTGAAGGTAGGGTGATGGTGATGATGGTCGACGATGGGGAGGGAGCAAGGAGAGATCGACTGCAGCTTTTTAATTGTGAGGGTTTTATTTATTTTTAGGTTAATACTTCTATTTATACTAACCCTAGTTTGAACAATTAGCACATAAGCCCCTAAACTTACAAAAATTGAAATATAAGGGGGTATGGGGGAGGGGACGGCCGAATGGGCCCCATGGGGTATCCCCGGGCTCTCGTTTTGCAATCCCGTGTAATCGTGGTCCGTTTTAAGTGTCGTTTAGTCGTACCGAAGGCCCGGAACACTAACCCGATCGTTAGACGCAACCAATTGTTTAATTTATTAAAAACCCAATAAATTAAATATTTTAAAAAGTTAATAATTAATACAATTAATTATTAAAATAAACCCGAGCGTTTCGTTGCTCAAAAAGCTATTATTAAAATCGTATCGTTTTTATCGTATTTCATTATCCGAAATATTTATTTGAATTAATATCAACCCATATTAATTATTGAAGCCCTCCAAAGATCAAGTACGCATTTAATACACGTAAACGCATAAAAGTTAAATAATCGCCGTTAAATAAACTAACGGAAGGTTAACGGAAGTAACGGAAAAATCAGGGTTGTTACAATCTCGCAACTCATCATCATTATCTCTAATTCATTTTTAAGCCTACATATGAGATTGTCAACTTCAGTGTTCACGTATGGGCTAGGACAAGATTTGGGCCCAACCGTAAGATAGGCCCAACTAAATCATTTCAGTCCATTAACGTATCAAATTCTTCACAACTCGGTGAACTTCATACGGAACTGTGATCACTATATATTTTCACATAATCACCATCCTACATGTATCATAATCATACATAATCAATTCCATCGTTATCAACTTTCTCTTTTTACTACCACTATGGCACTATCTAATTTCATCATCAATTTTAACTAATCTTATCATTGAACCCATTATTATAACCACTCATCATCTTTATCACTCACTTATCATTATTCCTGTAACCTTATATCCTTCATCGTGTATCTATGGTTCGAACAGCAGACCTGTGCAGTAGCCACAACAGGATGTAAACAAATGGTGTTTTGGGTTCATCGAACAGAAAATAGTGACATCAATGGTTGGGTGGTTTAAGGACTGAACAGAAGAAAAATAATAGTAGCGAGTACAAAGGCTGTTTGACAGAAACCATAAGTAGATGTAACGTAAACAGGAATGAAAACAATTAGTAGTTGTTGTAGGTTTTGTGGATTTTATGAAGATGATGGTTATTTTATGGTGATGAATGGTGCACGGTTTTTGTGGCTAGAAAAACACATCAAACAGTAGCAGTAACAGCTGAAATGGCGTCTGTTTGTGGTCTGGGTCGACAGCAAACTGAACAGAAAAATACAAGAGAATTTGGTGGTTATGGTGGTGAATGTTTACGGTTGGATTGGTGGTTGTGGAGGTGAGTTCGAATAGCAAAAAGGAGTGAAAGAAAATAACTAAGATTAAACGTAGGTGGCGGTTTATTATGGTTGTCGATGGTGAATGAAAACAGAAAATAGAAAACAGATGGAGTAGCATCATATAATTGATGGTGGTTTCTTGAGTTGGGTTATAGCTTTATAGCAGCCATGACAAGAAATAGGTATCTAATGGTTTGTTCTTCAATTGTAAACCGTATGCTAGTAGTAAAACAAATGGGTTTGTGTTGGATTTTTGAGGTGGTTGTTGATGATGGAGAGTTCTCGGGCCGGTTTCAAATAGGGTTTTGAATTCCTTTGATGATGGTGTGAAGGTGATGAACATGAGTAGTAAGGATAAAGGATAAGAGGTGTGGTAGTAGTGGTAGTTTACAGGATGTTTGTAGGTTTGAAATGGGTTATGTGAGTCGTTGAAACAGGAACTAGGTGGTGTTACTTGGTTGATTTAATTTGAAAGAAAGTCTTTGAATGCATGTATCATATATCATGTTGGAGTATGTATTAATATTAGTAGTGGAGTAATAAAGTAATCATATAATAATTAAATAAATCAAACGTGATAATTCAATATCTTAGCAGCCTAAATTTTGGATTACACTACCGACGTTAAATCCCGAATTATTATATCGTGGTCCATTGCTAAATAGTTAATATATAAAAGTCTTTCTAAAAATCCCAAATTCTTAATATTAAATATATTTATTTATTTTGGTTATTAAATGTGAAAAACGGGATCAAAAAGGTTCATATAATATTTGTTTTAAGTTCCAAGTGATATGTACGGAGTACCAAAATTTAAATCAAGAAAGTAATGATATTTTTAGTAAGCCTAAGTTTTATATAATTTAATTATGGTCCAACGTTAAGTTTTATATTACCATGAGTTCGTTTTTAACCCGTTTAATGTCAATCATAAAATTTGACCTGTCATTCGAGCTCGATCCCAACTAAAATATAATTATTTTTAAAATTAATTAATTAGATTCTAAATATATTTTTAATAAAGCTAAAATTTATATATCTTATTTTCGGATCACCGTTTATTTTAAAATCACCTAAGTTTGAACTTAACTTGTTTAAATAACCATCGAATGATAAACGAGTGCTTGTATCGTTTAGTAAATAATTTCGAAACTATATTTATATATTCAATATACCTTATTTATATATAGATGTGTTTTAAATAATAATTATTACATATTGTTTTATTTTACATAGTTAATTCTAATATAATATATTTCAAATTATTATTTATATATATTTAAATATATACGTATCTATTTACAAGTAATTGTTCGTGAATCGTCGGGAACAGTCAAAGGTCAATTGAATATATGAAACAGTTCAAAATTTTTGTGACTCAACAATATAGACTTTGCTTATTGTGTCGAAATTATATAAAGATTAAGTTTAAATTTGGTCGGAAATTTCTGGGTCGTCACAAATGGAGAGTTGAATTTTATAATATTCGATTGATCTATTTTCAAACGTTCGGAAACGTTTTTCGATTCAATAGAATTTGATTATTAAGATGTTTTTGTAACATAATTTGATTATATATACAAAAGGTTGGAATATTAATTATTAAGTACATAAATAACTCGCAACATGTATTTAAGACATGTTTATGAATATTGAATATATATAGTTTCAAATTAATTAAGTAAACGATTGTTACGTTCGCTTATTGATTCGATTGATATTGAGATATGTCAATTAGTACATTAAGAAGTTAAAATAAATGTTAGTACATAAATGAACTATATTTAGTTAAGTTTTAAAATGAAAACGTCATATGATAAAATAAATCCTATTATGAAAACGATCTTAAATTATACTTTGAATTATAATTAGTATTTGAAAAACCAAATATTATAAATATTTCTAATATATATAAACTTATATTTCTAAATGAAGCATATTGAAGAATACTTTAAAGTAAGAGTTGAAGGAAGAAGAATAGAAGGTGAGCTGTGGAAATAAAGAAACGAAGGGAGAGGATTTATAGCGAAAAATCTGACAGAGCAATCGTGACAGGTTATCGCATTTAATTAAAGAAGATCCTAATTTCCTTAATTACCGAAGAATCAAATCTTATTACGAAGATTTTCTCTAAATCCCTTGAACTCCAGAAATCAATCCTATCTACGTCAAAAGATATGATGAATCTACATTTATTCATTTCACTCTTTTGTGATAACTTCACTCGTACTCTTCACATAAACGAATTGTTTTATCTATATTACTCAATAATGATAAAATTCTATTTACCAACTCATATTCGTCATGAAAACATTCTTATTATTATCCACGACAACCTCGATCAAATTTCGGGGACGAAATTTCTTTAACGGGTAGGTACTGTGACGACCCGGAAATTTCTGACCAAATTTAAACTTTATCTTTATATTATTCCGATACGATAAGCAAAGTTTGTTAACTTGAATCTCAAGGATTTTAAACTATGTTCATACATTCATTAACCAAACCCCGACGATTCACGAACTATTATATAATTAGATATGAATATATATGTGCATATATATGTATAGATATTTTATATATTTGAAAACATTATCAAGGTGTTAAAAGTATAATACTTTACAGGAACGTATTTGTTCCAATATATATTATCGAAGGAATTATAAGATAATATCAAATGATTGATTTATCAGATATACATTAGGATATGATTACGGGTCTCTGTTGTGAGGTCCACTGTGATTTGAGAAATATGTTTTATTCGGAAAATGGTAAAGTGATTTACAAGTAGGAACAAAGTGTCAAATAACGAAAGTTAGACAAAAGTTAATGGAGAGTTGAATTTTATAATATTCGATTGATCTATTTTCAAACGTGCGGAAACGTTTTTCGATTCAATAGAATTTGATTATTAAGATGTTTTTGCAACATAATTTGATTATATATACAAAAGGTTGGAATATTAATTATTAGGTACATAAATAACTCGCAACATGTATTTAAGACATGTTTATGAATATTGAATTTATATAGTTTCAAATTAATTAAGTAAACGATTGTTACGTTCGCTTATTGATTCGATTGATATTGAGATATGTCAATTAGTACATTAAGAAGTTAAAATAAATGTTAGTACATAAATGAACTATATTTACTTAAGTTTTAAAATGAAAACGTCATATGATATAATAAATCCTATTATGAAAACGATCTTAAATTATACTTTGAAATATAATTAGTATTTGAAAAACCAAATATTATAAATATTTCTAATATTATAAACTTATATTTCTAAATGAATATATATATATATATATATATATATATATATATATATATATATATATATATATATATATATATATATATATATATATATATATATATATATATATATATATTTCCAAATGATAAAATATAACTTTATAAAATGTTTTGATTTAAAATAATACTATTGTATATATATATATATATATATATATATATATTTATATTTATATATATATATATATATTTGTATATATGGTGAAACAATGATTTAAAGAAGCAACTGACCAAAACACTCAAATGAATAAGTTACACTTTGAGTATGATTGTTTTTCATTAATTTAAGTCTAATTTATTTATAATGGTACTTGTCGCGTAACATAAAGCACAAGTTTTCTCAGCGTACGTAAAGACGTTCGAGAAACCGGAACCGGAACTTAGGTCGAGTGACAATGTACAATTCAACAAAACTAAAAGTACAAGTTATCTATGCTCGAGAATATAATATAATATATATATATAATTATATAAAATAAATAAATATATATATATATATATATACATATATATATATATATATATATATATATATATATATATATATATATATAACTGTCGGCAGAAGAGTTCAAAAATCGATCGAGTGCTGGACAGGCTGTCCATGCGATCGCATGGAGTTTGGCCTGCACAGCCATGCGATCGCATGGGTTGAGGAGTCAGGCCACATTATAAAGCTCGAACGTTTTTGCAGTTTTTGAATCACTCTATCTCTCGCACACATACACTTATATATTATTATTGTTATTATTATTATTATTATTATTATTATTATTATTAAGATTAATATTATTATTAATCTTATGGTTAGGAGTATCATTATTATTAGTGTTATAAATAAAATACTACGACGAGGTTATGTCCAAATCATTTCAAAACGGGTTTTTCAAGCGGGAAAGAGCTAAGGAAATTATGGGTTATAGCTATGGAGGTTATGGGTATGGTTCGGGGGTTTTGCTCGTGAGTCAAACTAGTGTTTATCATCTCCGTTGCATCTACGTACTTTCCTGCAATATTGAATCTCAATATTGATACGTGAGCTCTCATATTTTATCTTTTATATATTAATAGTGTATCCCTGACTAGTGCTCGAGTATATTTGATTATGCATACTTGTATATTTAATTTTGTCACTATATAGTATATGTTGAATCACAAATATAATACGTATATTACTGATATAAGGTATATGATATGCATGTCGTTGGAAAGCTGTCGAAAAATTAATAACTTTTCATTTAGAAATCGTGTGTTTTCGAGGAACGGATTAAAAGTTATGGTCAACTGAATTATGATTAATATTAATTGAAATTGTTTTTGAATCTACAATTGATATTTAAACAACTTGTCTATGAGATTGATAAATTGAATTTCCAAATATTATTAGTCGAGTAAATGAATTCTTATATAAGGCACGTCTCGTTGAACAATTGTCAAAGTTGACCGTTTTATCATATTTCAAAGCCTTATAAAAACTATATTCTGATTTTACAAGTATTGAGAAACTATATGAAATGTTAAAACATATCTAATTGCCATGATCATTCAAATATAATATACTCCTGAAATAAATAATGTTTTGAGTTTGATAAACTATAAATTCGTTCAATTATCAAGACTTATACTATGTTAATAAAACATGTATAGATTTAAAGATCATATTGGGTCAGGTTGACTTTTGAGATGACTTTTGTTAGCTTTTGCTTGACGGTCTCGAGCATTAGGATTGTGATACACTATGACCCAACCTAGCTTATTAGACATGTATTGACCAACATATGTTCTCTAGGTTGAGATCTACGATTAATTTTGCATTCCAAGTTTCGGTCACTTTTTGGTGAATGACCTTATGTGCTGCTAAGGTGAGTTTCATATGCTCTCTTTTAATTGCTTTTGCAATCTATATTTTTGGGCTGAGAATACATGCACTTTATTTTAAACGCAATGGATACAAGTACATACTAAATTCTACATCGAGTTTGAACTGAAAATCCCTTAGCTTTGGTAACTAGTAACTGCCGGTTATAAGAACTGGTGGGCGCGAGTAGTTATATATGGATCCATAGGGCTTGACATCCCCGTCTATTCCAGGTGTAGAAACCCTAGCCTGAACTATAAAACAGGCGTATGCTATTTGAGTTTAGTACACGTTGGATTGCGTGTATTGTACATGTTGGTTGCATGTATGTTAAAACAGGGGTATTTATTATAACGTTAAAGTTTAGTTACCAGGGTGCTCAATTTTGTAGAATATTTTGATAAACGTTTCTGGATGAAACAACTAAAATCTTGTGATCCACCTTTATATACGGATTATGCGCAATATTAAAACTATGAACTCACCAACCTTTGTGTTGACACTTGAAAGCATGTTTATTCTCAGGTTCCTAGAAGTCTTCCGCTGTTTGCTTATCTTTTATACGAGCTATGTGCATGGAGTTATACATGCTTTATTCGAGAAAACGTTGCATTCACAAAATCATCACCATGTATCTTATTTTGACTGCATTATCAACGGATATAGTATTGTAAACTATTAATTACAGTGATTGTCTATATGTAGAAATCATCATACGTCAAAAACCTTGGAATTTGATATTCATTTATGGTATGCCCTTTTCAAATGAATGCAATGTTTACAAAATGTATCATGTAGAGGTCAGTACCTCACTATGAAATCGATAAATGATGTATTCGTCCAAAGGGATTTGGACGGATCGTCACAGTTGTATCAGAGCTTGAGGTCATAGGGAACCAGAATTTGCATTAGTGTGTTTAACTGGTAATTGTTAGGATGCATTAGTGAGTCTGGACTATGACCGTATCTGTTTTTACCAAGTTTTGGTTATCATTTCTTGTCAGAAATTACCTATATATCATCTTAAGTCTAAACGCGTCTTACTACATTTATTGCATAGATAATGTACAGGCAAATTCATATCTTGGCATATCTGTTACTGTAAACTTTACCTGACATCTTCCGAAGATTCCTCCGTATTTTATGGGATCTTGGTATTATATATACATATGTAAATTATGTATTGAAGAATACCAATCTAAAACCTATAATCTATCTCACATCAAAAATCATCTCCCTAATTATACAAGATGGATCCCGCATCAAGTTCGAATTCCTCAGATTCCGACAGCTACTCCGATATGGAATTCAACCTGAGCTCCGAAAGCAGTGTAACCGGAATGGATCAACCAATTAGTCATCATCTATTCTGGATGAATTGAGGATGGGTTCGTAGCTTACTTAATCATTAGAGACAAGAAGAAGGTGATCCCTTCCATCCACCACATTCCCCTCTTGGCGAGGAACCTGAAGCACTTACCGGCGAACCTGTTCGTAATACCATTTTCTCTCTCATCTCAAAAGTATCTCGTCATGATTATATACTATCTCAAATTCTAAATCTTATTCATCCGCTCGTCCGAACCGCCAATCATCCCGGTGTAGTAGCAGAAGTCAACGAGCTTCGCACTCGAGTATTGGCTTCGGAGAATATGGTGCAAAGGTTACAAGCACCAGCAGCATCACCGGCATCAACAATACCGCCATCATCTACACCAACAGTATCATTATCACCACCAACAACAACATCCGCATCCCACACCTCAACATCACAATCTGTACCTCTAGCATCAACGTCATACTCACCATATATACCAAGGAGTACCAACAACAATAACCGATGAAGTATTGATTCATAATTTCATTGGAGAAATATTCTGCGGCGATTATGTAATCTTTAAAGTCTTAGAGATTATCTATTCCAGCCGTAACCGTAAATCAGATAAGTGGACCGAAACGATAGAAGGAAGAGTAGAAACCCTGATCGGAATGGTGCACGATTTACAAGCTAGACTTGTTTTACCAGCAGCATAAACAGTACCGTCAGTATCACCAACACCGGCAAAACCTGTAGCACTACAAGCTCCGCTAGTTCCATAATCACCAACATCATCACAAATCAACAACGCGTATATTGTATTAACGAGTTATGAAGTAATAACTCATTTCCCCTGAAGAAATTATATGTATATTTTATATATATATGAATTTTAAAATCAATATAAATCTTTTCTTACTAAGCTATTACATGTGAATCTTAACTGGTAGGTACTACTCGGTTAGTTCATGTTACTAATATGCTATGATGTACATCATTCGTTAACGACTTAACAATCGTTAACTATAATCTCTGCTTCGACTTAATAGATTCCATTTCATAATAAATCAAGCGTACTATTCAAATACATGTTTGATTTTACACTTTCATTTTCAATGTACTTGAAACTTTCCAAAAAACATCATTTGTACCTTGTGAAACTCACAAGAATTCCACGAGCACCAACATCATTCACCAAGGAAATATCAATAAAAATGAATAATGAAGTATTAATTCATGATTTCATTTATGTTGAAGAAATAATCCGCGAAGACTACGTAAATTCTAAAGTTTTAGAAGTTATTCATTTCTAGTTTGAGTCGAAAATCAAATGAGCTTAATTTAATATTAACTCATTAGATCTATATTACATCCGAAGAAAATATACATATATTTTTATAAAGACTGTAATAAAATTCCCTTGTACAAAATATTACTTGTGAAACTTTTAACGGGTAGGTAATACCCGAGAGATATATAAATTCACAATTAATATGTTACATTCTTCGAATCTAATTCAGCAATCATCAACTATACTCACTACTTTCATAATGATATAAATTCTTTCATAGAAATCAGAACAATCATTCTCATTCAAATCCAATTACATATTCTGATTTTGAAATCTCAGAATTCAATTCGAGATATAACCGGTATCATCAGTCTTAGATTCCTACATCTTTCAAAGCTATACTTTGATTTCAAAACTGTGCTAGAACATCATTTCTATTCATAGAACCCAGAAAAATATTTGTATCATTCAACACCATATGTATATTAACGATTACAATCTATGTTCAAACCCCACGAAATTCCTGAAGACACTTCAAATAATGAACAATCAAGATGATGATCCAACCACATGTTACCCACAGTCATGCAAGATGATGATCCAACCACATGTTACCCACAGTCATGCACCTGAAAAACTCTCAAAACTAAAGTCATAGTTTAACACGTATCCGTGTCAGATCCTTTGGCATTTATTACCAAAAATAACCTTTCAATCCCTTTTTAAATAGACAGTTTTGTCACAACTCCAGCAAATCAACTTCAATTGTTCATTCGAATAAACCTTATTATAATGATTACCCCTTCATCATTGTTACCCGGGAACCTTTTATATCTCGCCACATTAGCAGTAAACTTACCAACAACTTCATTGATCTTTAAGCCTCTCCAAAAAATCACTATACTTATTCATTGAAACCTTATCATGTACTCATCTGCATCTTGTAATGGTAGTTGCCATACCAAAAATCTTGAATCATTATTCTCGAATTTTGCAGCAATGCTACGCTAACAGTTATATATATATACATATAACGTCTATCTCCAAGACTTACATACTTCGAATGTGAAGTTTCTGAAAAACACCCTAAATTGCGAATTAATTCTCGAAATTTTGAAAAATGCTGATGAAGTAGCAAAAACTGTAAACGACCTTAACAGTCAAAGGTTTAATGGTAAAGAATAGTGTGTTGGCAAAGCTCGGAAAAAGAGAAGGTTTGGAACTGGAAAACGGATTGAGCAAACTATGAAGGAGGAAGTGGACAAATCATAAAGAATAAACCTGCCTTCAAAGAATCCAAATGATTCAGCGTCTGCTGAAGTCATTAATGAATACCTTGCTCCTGACTCTAAACCCTTGCAGACAATATTCTTCATCATTCTCTGATCTTAGATATTCTAATATATTATCATATCTTTCATTATAAATATCTTAGATATTTCTGAAGATATTTTCATAACTCTTCTTATCTGAAATCAATTATCTCTTCGCGTTATTTGTATTACATCATAAAAGAAACTGTTTTAGTTTCTAAATTCTGAAAATTCGAATTTAAAATATGAATGTTTTTGAAGTAGTGTTGGGAACTGAAGCATGAGTTAGTATAATATAATGACACTTGATCAACGTGATTATATTACAGTAAGTCATGCTGAGTTTCTAAATGGAACGTGATGATTCACAGATCATAACGTCATCATGTGCCATGTTACACGACTCTTGTATTCTACTTAAACTCTAAACATATCAAGAAAATATTTTTCTTGATGACTCGGCCTTTTCCGAGGTATTCTAGTAATTTGACAAATCAAGATCGTGCCATTACAATTTCCTTCTTAGAACATTAACTATGTTCATTCCAAAATTCATATCTGCGAATTCTGGACCATTACATGCGGTGCTTAATGGATAGAACAGAAAACAGAGCATGAAGCTCCAAAATAGAAATGGGGGTATAAATCGCAGCAAAAAGGAAAGAGCATTAACTGTGGATGTCGATGATTATAGAAAGATAGAAGCAGGGACTCTGAAAGATAAGGAAAGAAATAAAGCCCGACGACAACACATAAATTACAAACCGTGTATATCAATAAATATCGCAACGTAAAGACACGGGAGAACTAAAAACACTATAAAGCCAAGAGTATAGTAAAAATGAATAGATTCCTCCGGCGGCAGATGAAAACGAAGAATGATAGATATGAAAGTTAGGAGTATATCAAGAATCAGAACTGGATGAAGCATATTGAAGAATACTTTAAAGTAAGAGTTGAAGGAAGAAGAATAGAAGGTGAGCTGTGGAAATAAAGAAACGAAGGGAGAGGATTTATAGCGAAAAATCTGACAGAGCAATCGTGACAGGTTATCGCATTTAATTAAAGAAGATCCTAATTTCCTTAATTACCGAAGAATCAAATCTTATTACGAAGATTTTCTCTAAATCCCTTGAACTCCAGAAATCAATCCTATCTACGTCAAAAGATATGATGAATCTACATTTATTCATTTCACTCTTTTGTGATAACTTCACTCGTACTCTTCACATAAACGAATTGTTTTATCTATATTACTCAATAATGATAAAATTCTATTTACCAACTCATATTCGTCATGAAAACATTCTTATTATTATCCACGACAACCTCGATCAAATTTCGGGGACGAAATTTCTTTAACGGGTAGGTACTGTGACGACCCGGAAATTTCTGACCAAATTTAAACTTTATCTTTATATTATTCCGACACGATAAGCAAAGTTTGTTAACTTGAATCTCAAGGATTTTAAACTATGTTCATACATTCATTGACCAAACCCCGACGATTCATGAACTATTATATAATTAGATATGAATATATATGTGCATATATATGTATAGATATTTTATATATTTGAAAACATTATCAAGGTGTTAAACGTATAATACTTTACAGGAACGTATTTATTCCAATATATATTATCGAAGGAATTATAAGATAATATCAAATGATTGATTTATCAGATATACATTAGGATATGATTACGGGTCTCTGTTGTGAGGTCCACTGTGATTTGAGAAATATGTTTTATTCGGAAAATGGTAAAGTGTTTTACAAGTAGGAACAAAGTGTCAAATAACAAAAGTTAGACAAAAGTTAATGGAGAGTTGAATTTTATAATATTCGATTGATCTATTTTCAAACGTGTGGAAACGTTTTTCGATTCAATAGAATTTGATTATTAAGATGTTTTTGTAACATAATTTGATTATATATACAAAAGGTTGGAATATTAATTATTAGGTACATAAATAACTCGCAACATGTATTTAAGACATGTTTATGAATATTGAATTTATATAGTTTCAAATTAATTAAGTAAATGATTATTACGTTCGCTTATTGATTCGATTGATATTGAGATATGTCAATTAGTACATTAAGAAGTTAAAATAAATGTTAGTACATAAATGAACTATATTTAGTTAAGTTTTAAAATGAAAACGTCATATGATATAATAAATCCTATTATGAAAACGATCTTAAATTATACTTTGAAATATAATTAGTATTTGAAAAACCAAATATTATAAATATTTCTAATATATATAAACTTATATTTCTAAATGAATATAAATATATATATATATATATATATATATATATATTTCCAAATGATAAAATATAACTTTATAAAATGTTTTGATTTAAAATAATACTATTGTATATATATATATATATATATATATATATATATATATATATATATATATATATATATATATATATATATATATATATTGTATATATGGTGAAATAATGATTTAAAGAAGCAACTGACCAAAACACTCAAATGAATAAGTTACACTTTGAGTATGATTGTTTTTCATTAATTTAAGTCTAATTTATTTATAATGGTACTTGTCGCGTAACATAAAGCACAAGTTTTCTCAGCGTACGTAAAGATGTTCGAGAAACCGGAACCGGAACTTAGGTCGAGTGACAACGTACAATTCAACGAAACTAAAAGTACAAGTTATCTATGCTCGAGAATATAATATAATATATATATATAATTATATAAAATAAATAAATAAATAAATAAATAAATAAATATATATATATATATATATATATATATATATATATATATATATATATATATATATATATATATATAACTGTCGGCAGAAGAGTTCAAAAATCGATCGAGTGCTGGACAGGCTGTCCATGCGATCGCATGGAGTTTGGCCTGTACAGCCATGCGATCGCATGGGTTGTGGAGTCAGGCCACATTATAAAGCTCAAACGTTTTTGCAGTTTTTGAATCACTCTATCTCTCGCACACATACACTTATATATTATTATTATTATTGTTATTATTATTATTATTATTATTATTATTATTATTATTATTATTATTATTATTATTATTATTATTATTATTATTATTAAGATTAATATTATTATTAATCTTATGGTTAGGAGTATCATTATTATTAGTGTTATAAATAAAATACTACGACGAAGTTATGTCCAAATCATTTCAAAAAGGGGTTTTCAAGCGGGAAAGAGCTAAGGAAATTATGGGTTATAGATATGGAGGTTATGGGTATGGTTCGGGGGTTTTGCTCGTGAGTTAAACTAGTGTTTATCATCTTCGTTGCGTCTACGTACTTTCCTGCAATATTGAATCTCAATATTGATACGTGAGCACTCATATTTTATCTTTTATATATTAATAGTGTATCCCTGACTAGTGCTCGAGTATATTTGATTATGCATACTTGTATATTTAATTTTGTCACTATATAGTATATGTTGAATCACAAATATAATATGTATATTACTGATATAAGGTATATGATATGCATGTCATTGGAAAGCTGTCGAAAAATTAATAACTTTTCATTTAGAAATCGTGTGTTTTCGAGGAACGGATTAAAAGTTATGGTCAACTGAATTATGATTAATATTAATTGAAATTGTTTTTGAATCTACAATTGATATTTAAACAACTTGTCTATGAGATTGATAAATTGAATTTCCAAATATTATTAGTCGAGTAAATGAATTCTTATATAAGGCACGTCTCGTTGAACAATTGTCAAATTTGACTGTTTTATCATATTTCAAAGCCTTATAAAAACTATATTTTGATTTTACAAGTATTGGGAAACTATATGAAATGTTAAAACATATCTAATTGCCATGATCATTCAAATATAATATACTCCTGAAATAAATAATGTTTTGAGTTTGATAAACTATAAATTCGTTCAATTATCAAGACTTGTACTATGTTAATAAAACATGTATAGATTTAAAGATCATATTGGGTCAGGTTGACTTTTGAGATGACTTTTGTTAGCTTTTGCATGTCGGTCTCGAGCATTAGGATTGTGATACACTATGACCCAACCTAGCTTATTAGACATGTATTGACCAACATATGTTCTCTAGGTTGAGATCTACGGTTAATTTTGCATTCCAAGTTTCGGTCACTTTTTGGTGAATGACCTTATGTGCTGCTAAGGTGAGTTTCATATGCTCCCTTTTAATTGCTTTTGCAATCTATATTTTTGGGCTGAGAATACATGCACTTTATTTTAAACGCAATGGATACAAGTACATACTAAAATCTACACCGAGTTTGAACTAAAAATCCCTTAGCTTTGGTAACTAGTAACTGCCGGTTATAAGAACTGGTGGGCGCGGGTAGTTATATATGGATCCATAGGGCTTGACATCCCCGTCTGTTCCAGTTATAGAAACCCTAGCCTGAACTATAAAACAGACGTATGCTATTTGAGTTTAGTACACGTTGGATTGCGTGTATTGTACATGTTGGTTGCATGTATGTTAAAACAGGGGTATTTATTAGAATGTTAAAGCTTAGTTACCAGGGTGCTCAATTTTGTAGAATATTTTGATAAACGTTTCTGGATGAAACAACTGAAATCTTGTGATCCACCTTTATATACGAATTATGCGCAACATTAAAACTATGAACTCACCAACCTTTGTGTTGACACTTGAAATCATGGTTATTCTCAGGTTCCTAGAAGTCTTCCGCTGTTTGCTTATCTGTTATACGAGCTATGTGCATGGAGTCATACATGCTTTATTCGAGAAAACGTTGCATTCACAAACTCATCACATGTATCTTATTTTGACTGCATTATCAACGGATATAGTATTGTAAACTATTAATTACGGTGATTGTCTATATGTAGAACTCATCATACGTCAAAAACCTTGGAATTTGATATTCATTTATGGTATGCCCTTTTCAAAAGAATGCAATGTTTACAAAACGTATCATGTAGAGGTCAGTACCTCATTGTGAAATCGATGAATGATGTATTCGTCCAAAGCGATTTGGACGGATCGTCACATCAACTAACGTCCACTAACGTCCACTAACGTCAACTAACGTCAAGTAACGTCAACTAACGTCAAGTAACATCAACTAACATCAAGTAACATCAAGTAACGTCAACCAACGTCAAGTAACGTGAAGTAACGTCCACGAACGTCAACTAACGTCCACTAACGTCAAGTAACGTCCACTAACGTCAAGCAACTAACGTCAACTAACGTCCACTAACGTCAACTAACGTTCACTAACGTCCACTAACGTCAACTACCGTCAAATATCGTCCACTAACATCAACTAACAACAAGTAACGTCAAGTAACGTCAACTGACGTCAAGTAACTTTTACTAAAGTCCACTAACGTCAAGTAACTTCAAGTAACGTCAACTAACGTCAACTAACGTCAAGTAACGTCAAGTAACGTCCACCAACTTTAACTAACGTCAAGTAACGTCCACCAACTTTAACTAACGTCAAGTAACGTCCACTCACGTCATGTAACGTCAAGTAACGTCAACTAATGTCAAGTAACATCAACTAACGTCAAGTAAAACGTCAAGTAACGTCAAGTAACGTCCACTAGCGTCAAGTAACGTCAACTAATGTCAAGTAACATCAACTAACGTGCACTAACATCAACTAACATCAAGTAACGTCCACTAACGTCAAGTAACGTCAACTAACATCAAGTAACGTCAACTAACGTCAAGTAACGTCCAATAACGTCCACTAACGTCAACTAACGTCAACTAACGTCCACAAACGTCCACCAACGTTCACTAACGTCCACCAACGTCCACTAACGTCCACTAACGTCAACTAACACCACCTAACGTCAACTAACGCCACCTAACGTCGAGTAACGTCAACTAACGTCAAGTAACAAGTAACGTCCACTAACGTCAAGTAACGTGAACTAACGTCAAGTAACATCAACTAACGTCAAGTAACATCAACTAATGTCTACTAACGTCAAATAACGTCAAGTAACGTCCACTAACGTCACCTAACGTCCACTAACGTCCACTAACGTCAACTAACGTCCACTAAGGACAAGTAACGTCAAATAACGTCAAGTAACGTCAAGTAACGTTAAGTAACGTCCACTAACGTCAAGTAACGTCCACTAACGTCTACTAACGTCAACTAACTTCCACTAACGTCAACTATCGTCACCTAACGTCCACTAACGTCAACTAACTTCCACTAACGTCAACTAACGTCACCTAACGTCCACTAACGTCAAATAACGTGAAGTAACATCAAGTAACGTCAACTAAGGTCAAGTAACGTCCACTAACATCAACTAAAGTAACGTCAACTAACGTCCACAAACGTTCACTAACGTCCGCCAACGTCCACTAACGTCAACCAACGTTCACTAGCGTCCACTAACTTCAAGTAACGTCAACTAACGCCACCTAACGTCGAGTAACGTCAGCTAACGTCAAGTAACAAGTAACGTCAAGTAACGTGAACTAACGTCAAGTAACGTCAAGTAACGTCAACTAACGTCCACTAACGTCAATTAACGTCAAGTAACATCAAATAACGTCAAGTAACGTCCACTAACATCAACTAACGTCCACTAACATCAACTAACGTTAACTGACGTCAAGTAACGTCAACTAACGTCCACTAACGTCCACTAACGTCAACTAACGTCAACTAAGGACAAGTAACGTCAAATAACGTCAAGTAACGTTAAGTAACGTCCATTAACGTCAAGTAACGTCCACTAATGTCAACTAACATCAACTAACTTCCACTAACGTCAACTAACGTCTCCTAACGTCCACTAACGTCAAGTAACGTGAAGTAACGTCAAGTAACGTCAAGTAACGTCATCTAAGGTCAAGTAACGTCAAATAAGGTTAAGTAACGTCAAGTAACGTCCACTAACATCAACTAACGTCAACTATGTATATACATTATGTCACGTCAAGTAACATTAACTAACGTCCACTAACGTCAAGTAACCTCAACTAACGTCAACTAACGTCCACTAACGTCCACTAACGTCAAGTAACGTCAACTAACGTCAAGTAACGTCCACTAACGTCCACCAACTTTAACAAACGTCGTAACGTCAGCTAACGTCAAGTAACGTCCACTAACGTCCACCAACTTTAACTAACGTCAAGTAACGTCAAGTAACGTCAACTAATGTCAAGTAACATCAACTAACGTCAAGTAACGTCAAGTAACGTCCACTAGCGTCAAGTAATGTCAACTAACGTCAAGTAACGTCAACTAACGTTAAGTAATGTCAAATTGTCAAGTAACATTAAATTACCTCCAGTTACGTCAAGTAACATCTATTAACGTAAAGTAACGTTAAGTAACGTCAACTAACATCAAGTAACGTCCACTCACGTCAAATAACGTCCACTAACATCAACTAACATCAAGTAACGTCAACTAACGTCAAGTAACGTCGGTAACGTCCACTAACGTCATCTAACGTCAAGTAACGTTAACTAACGTCCACCAACGTCCACTAACGTTCACTAACGTCCACCAACGTTCACTAACGTCAACCAACGTCCACTAGCGTGCACTAACGTCAAGTAATGTCAACTAACGCCACCTTACGTCTAACGTCAACTAACGTCAAGTAACGTCCACTAACGTCAACTAACGTCAAGTAACTTCCACTAACGTCCACTAACTTAAACTAACATCAAGTAACGTCAACTAACGTCAAGTAACGTCAACTAACGTCCACTAACGTCAACTAACGTCAACTAACGTCCACTAACATCCACTAACGTCAACTAACATCAACTAACGACAAGTAACGTTAAATAACGTCAAGTAACGTCAAGTAACGTTCACCAACGTCAACTAACGTCCACTAACGTCAACTAACGTCAAGTAACGTCAAGTAACGGTCAAGTAACGGTCAAGTAAGGTCAAGTAACGTCAAGTAATGTCCACTAACGTCAAGTTACGTCAAGTAATGTCCACTAACGTCAAGTTACGTCAAGTAACGTCAAGTTACGTAAAGTAACGTCAAGTAACGTCAAGTTACGTTAAGTAACGTCAACTAACGTCAACTATGGATATGCATTTGTGAATAAATACATGTCATGTGTATGAGTTTGAGTTTGCCTAAAAATAATTGATGGATCATATCACCATCAAAATCAACCTACCATCAAACATTTTAGTACAAGTACTAAAATCAATGAATAATCCAAAACCGTGAACAAACACACCACCAACATTTTAATATGTTTTTTTTTTGGCGAAAAAAAACGAAAACTCATTTAGAAACGTGGTTGTTTTCCAAAGGAAAACGCATTCAACAGAAAATACAAAGAAACGGGAGAAACAAGAAGTCTCGCACCTAGAAAGCTACAAACAAAACGAGAACTATCTATAAACGAGACTTCCTAACAACCCGATAAACCTTAAAACAACTAACCAAAACTAAACTGAATACTACACGATAATAACACGAATCAAACTAAACAAACTAAGTGAAATCAAAAAACGAAAAATAATACGAAAAAACACGAGACAATTCCATTAGATTGCTAACAACTAATCAACTGTATATCGTGTTGTTTTCCAAAGGAAAACGCCCTCAACAGAAAATACAAAGAAACGGGAGGAACAGGAAGTCTCGCACCTAGAAAGCTACAAACAAAACGAGAACTATCTATAAACGAGGCTCCCCTAACAACCCGATAAACCTTAAAACAGCTAACCAAAACTAAACCGAATACTACACGATAATAACATGAATCAAACTAAACAAACAAAGTGAAATCAGAAAACGAAAAATAATACGAAAAAACACTAGACAACTCCATTAGATTGCTAACAACTAATCAACTGTATATCAAGTTGTTAACATGAAAAATATGGTGTTAAGTTTTCTGAACCAATCGCAATCATGACCAATGCGCAAGACATTAGATTGTTTATAAACACGGATTAGTAGGTCTCAGAAAAGAAAAAGAAAAAAAAAAAACAAATGTTAACCAAATACAAACAAAGCATTCGTTTTCTCTATTAGCTAAAAAATGCACCAAGTAGTCTGCTTCGATATATACAAAAATAAAAAGTCAATCTTTTAAGGCCAAGTTTGACCAAGAACATCCCTCTTCTTATATTGCCGTTCCCACGACCAAGGTATATCTGCATGGTAAACAACAACTTCAATTTTAGCATAACCAAAATTTATCTACTTTCATAACTATATTTGTTGTTTTCGTTACAATTATCAATCAAAAGGGTATAGTGAGCGGGTCAGTCCATTTGGGTAACAGCTAAAAAAGGGTAATTTTTATTGCCAAAGTTGGAAATGGGGATAAGATCAGGTTGTGCTTAACCTATAACACACTTTGTTTTTGATGTTCTATCATGTAAAATGTTATTAATTAATTCTACCATTTCAAAACAAATCTTAACTTAAGAGGTTACAAGTATTATATCTATTTACTCAAATAAGCCGACTTAGGAGGCTCCATGTAAGCAAATGATTTAATTTTTACTGCTTAACAAAACCATCAGAAATAAACCCGCCTGAATCGGCCCGTTTATAAGTAAATGGGTCAAAATTACCACCTCTAGTTAATACACATTATGTGAACATAACCTTCTGAAGAGTAACGTTGTGGAGGAAGTTCGTAAGGCACAGGCAACGTAATAAATTCTGGCGAATCCATTTTCGTGCTATGTACTGAAGCCAGTGTTACAAGTTTTGTGCTTTTTGCATTGGGAGATTTCAAAGTGGGCCCACATTTACTCTGAAATAAAAAGCCCTAGTTATATAACATAACAATCCCATATTACACAGAAGTGTAAAAGAGAAAAAAAAGACATTTTTACCCCCGATGTACTTCCATTTTCAGTACAAGAAAATGCACTTGCATGATCGGTTGAAGATGGTAAAAACAGCACCCCAAGCTGCAAAGTAAAAAGGTTATAAATCAAGATACACGGATGAATAATTTGATACGTATTTCTTAATAATTAATTTTAAACGATGTTACAACTATTCTAGTCCAAAACAATGAATCTTATAGTTTCTTTAATCATTAAAATATCCTTGTTATGATACTAGTTTTGCGTAGTTAAAAGTAGTTCTCGAGATTTATTTACAGAATCCAAAGATTTTTATAGTTTAAAGCTTCAAATACTGTCTAATTGGACTAAAAAAAGATCAAATTGTCAAAAATCTAAGGTCTTTGTGTGACAACTACCGAAAATACCTCGTATGAACGAATCATGAGCTGAGTATTATTTTTCTGAAGAGCTCCCCATGCAGCTTTGCTGAGATTTGCTGATGTCAGCAAGAACCATCTGTGAAATAAATAACGGGTCAGGTCGAACTGAAACACTCTTTCAAAAAAATTGAACTTTTTATGTTCTAAATATGACTAAGATTATATTTTATGGATAGGAATATAACTTTGAAAGCAACAAAATAGATACTTACGCAAGGTTTTGACCATTATAACGAGTAAATGTCTTTATATGAGGCATTGCGCGACTGTAACATTCAAATAAAAAGGTAAAGTAAATTAATATTATTAGAAAAGGCTTTTTATTGAAGATGAAAAAAGATTTATTTATGGATTTATAAGAGTAAGAGAAATATTTAATACCAGCGACCGGTGTGGGTTGCTTTCCATTTCGACCAATATTTTTTCAAGAATGGTTTCTCTACATTCTTCAAAGGGCTTGGAACACAGCTACCAGCTGCATAACCCTATTGAATACGTACATAATTACATGATATGAAAAAAAAAAAAAAAAAAAAAAAAAAAAAAAAAAACCCTTAAACGAGTAAATTAGAGGTGGTAAGATGAGTAGATCTAGTGAAATGGGTCATAACTCATAATCGGATATGGTGCATCAAAATGGGTTACTGTTGATACGGGTTGATACCCATTAGATTGGGTTGACACAAAGTACTTTCTCAAAAAAAAAAAAATAAATAAATAAATAAAATAAAAGTAGTTTACCAATATATTAGTGTCAAATATGTGTACAAAATTATATTATTCGAGTATTGATATAAAGGATTTTGCTAACGCCATCCGTTACGGCTGTCATTAACGCGCTTTAAACAATTGTACACAACGTGACAACGGTTACTTATAAATTTAGTGGGGACGATTACATGAATGTACAATTGATTAAAGCGCGTTAACGACAACCCTTAGCCATAAGGGCTATCGTTAGCAAAATCCTAAATTAAAATATGGGAGACATTCGACCGGTTAGTTTCTAACCTAACTTTACGGGCGAATATTACCTCAAGAGAACATCTTATATCCTCAACTGTGGGCCACACTATTAACGGCTCGCCTAAACCGAGAGGTTTTTTATCGTCTGAAACACCCGATGACATCGAGAACGCGAACTCGGTCATCCACTTTTCGTCTAAAGAACCTAGCGACGAGAACTGTTACAATGCAACAATATCAGTGATTGCGAATTATAGAACATTTACTTAACGTTTGAAAAATGTGGGCCAAACCTGATATATAAGGGGCGAGTTTTGAAACATTTTATCAAAAATGCAATCTTGTAGAACGGATCGTAGCTTCATATGGCCCCATTTCTTAACGTTTGAACCCGTATGATATCCAGGTACAGATGCTATTAACCTTACCTGAAATATGCAACTACAGAATATCAGAAAAAGTTGTTTAAGGTGGTGTTCGGTTTTGCGATTTGAAAACTGATTATGCGTGTTAGATAATCTTAGCAAAACATGTTATAAACTGATGGTGTTTGGATTTGATTATGTTTTTTGATAACGGAATAATCAAATAATCAGATTTTTAGGTATTTGGTAAATTATATTATTTGATAAATTCTGTTCATCTCAAATAAGGCGAAGGTTCGATTCTTGAATCGGCCACCATTTGTGCTTGGCGCTGGAACAGGGGTTGGTTCCGACCACACTTGCCTGGGACTGCACACGACCCGGTAGGCAGTTGGCATCCAAAGGGTGCACGGGGTTAAAGGTTCCCCGCCGATCTAACCTTTTTCATCTCAAATATTATTTGATAAATTAAGTAACTAAGGATAAATAGGTGGAAGAGAACATTTGTGACATGTTTTTTCATTTTCACGTTTTTAGTCTCTCAAATCGGCAATCAACTGATTTTTTAAACTTAAGTTGCCAAACACTATTAATTAATTGTTTATAGTTTTTAAATCTAACTTGCCAAACACCCCCTAAGTTAAAACTTGAGACGACACAATATTTCTAAAATATTTGCTCGTATGCATGCAAGTATTAAGGTGAAATTATCAACCAATTAAATAAAACATGAGGTTAGTATTATAGTTACAAGTTTGGAATCATATTTTAACACACAACTTAATTATGAAAACTGGAGAAATATTGTTTGGGTTAACCTAACTAAACGCGTGTTGACCCGTAACAGATGATCTCATGTTTTAACCATTACCGAACCCGTCCATTTAGACACCTGTAATGCTTACGTATGTTAAAAAGTTACCGTTGCACTGTTGTAGTCAAATCTTTTAAAAAAAGATGAGTTGAAGCGGACGTCGCCCAGTTCCGGAAGTTTTATAGGAAATTCAGGCCACTGCAAATTTAAAAAAAAAAAACCAAGTACTAAAATATGTCCAAATAACATAATTATTACCAAATTATAAAACAACAATTAAAAATTAATGATATAATAATAAAATAGTAACAATAATACAATAATAGTAATAATGCAAGGATTTTTCTAACGGCAGTGCATTAATGTGTTGTATAAGGTGGTTGATGTTGACTTTTACATGGCGATTATTAAAAAGTACAAGTCTTTTTTGCACCTTAACGAAAGCCCTTAATGTTTTCGTTAGAAAAATCCATAATAATAAAAATAAAAAATCTTAATAATAAATATAACATCTGGACAACCAAAAATACGAATAATTTATTTCGTTAAAGCAAATGTGAATGTAAATGCAAATGTAAATGTAAATGACCTTCAGTGCACCAAGATAATCAATCAGGTCCGTTTCGAAGCCACATCCATTGTTTGACATTTCTTGACTTTTTAATGGAAAATCTTGCATCCAAAGACCTTGACTTTTATTATTCCAGTCAACGTAGATTAAGTTTGCTGTATGGACAATAACTCTCACTCCTTGAGGATACACCAGAAACATGGCTTTCGAATGGTGGGTCCCCCATGCAATCGGTAATGGTGGTTTGTGCAAAATCCAATTTGCAGGTTTGTTTATCTACAAATAAAGTCATAGGTAATAAACATATAATCGTATTTCATAAAGATATATTAAAAGATTTAAATGCAGACCTTCATATGCTCAAGTCTATCGTCACTTTCACCATGAACCACCAATACATGAGGGACGTTCTTTAAAGTTGGACATGCTACACCAAAAAAAAAAAAAAAAAAATTGTTCCATAAAAAAAGATATCATAGAGATCGATATGTTCAAGGTTGTAAAAGTCGCGAGTCGGTGACAAGTCGGTCGGGACCCTGGAGGGACGAGTCGGGAACGAGACGTGGACGAGTCACGCGTTGACCAACGTTGACTTTTATTAATAAATAATTCAAACATATATATAGATTACACATAAATATATCAAACGTAAAACATAAATTTTTCAAACATATATATTTGGCACAAAAACTAATTTTGAAAAATATAAACTTTACCTAACTTTGAATTTGACTGACTCAGACCCCACATGGCCGACTCGACCTGGATTTTAGCCTTGACCGAATTTTAAGGTGTTTTGGGACGAGTTGGGACGGGCAAGTCCCTAAACCGATGCATCGGCAGGCTCGGTTGACTTTTACAACATTGGATATGCTCATATGCTTAGTGTGAGATGTAATCCAATTGGTATTCGCAAAGAGCATGTGAAACAACACAATTTTTAAACGAAAAACGTGTCCTTTAGATGAAAGAATGTATATTAATGTCACAAACATACACCATGTGTTCATAAAGTTGTGCGGAATTTGCTAACCTGATAACAACCAATCAATGTCAACCATGTAGTTTGAAAGAACAGCAACTTGTACATTTCCCTAACAAACAAATAGAAAATAATATCAGAAAAAGCGTTTGAGTAAGCAACAACACACGATTTAATAAAGAGAGAAGTCATAAACAATAAGGCGTAAGCAATTAATAAAGCTTTTTCTAACAAATTTCATATTAAAGAAACAATGCCTAGGCTAAATGTTACTCGACAGACATTGATGTTTTGTCACCATGTTTATGTAATCAGATTAAAAAAATAGTATTATATCAGCTTGACCTTTAAGTTGCATCCTTAATTTTGATGGCAAGGAATTGTAGTTACCTGAATCACGTCCCCAATTGACACAGAACTAGTATTAGCCCATGCTTGCAGGCCTTTCACTCGCATAAGTCGAAACGTATGTGGAATTTTATCTTTAGGGGGCTTAAAATTGCGTATTGCCTCAAAAGACCCTTCATTTTCTTGAAAATCATCATTCATCTCAGTCTGCATAAACATGGGAACAAATAACTCAAACAAATAAACTGAACTTTTCATTATGATTTAAAAAGTACCTGCAACTTTCTTGCAAGGGCCTCATCTTCTTCAAGTTGTCGCAAACGTTTCTGTGCAAGTGACTCGTCTTCAACTAAAGGTCTTTTTTGTGTGTTCACGGAAGATTGTTTTCGTACACTATCATAAGATTTAAACATGAACAAATAGTGTCCAGGGATTAATTCTATGATATCACTATCTCTGATGGTAAACGTTTCTCTTGATAAAAGCTTCTTTCTTTGATCTTGAGATCTAATAACAACTGGGTTTGTTCCTTCCTACAAGTTATTGAACATACTTTGCACCATTAATAACGATGACCATCATACTTTTTTATTAATTTGTTTTTTTTTTTTTGGAACAGGAGTACGGGATCACCCAGAGGGGACTTAACCACCCACGCGCGTTCATCTCCCTGCAGTTGCATAACCCGCCCCCAACTGCTGTCCAGGAGGAAACCCGGCCCAATCCTGGGCGGTAAATCCCCCGCTCCCCCACTGCCCCTGCAACGCGATGTGCGAAAGGCACCCTTACAAGTTTTACTTTTCAACTTTTCTAATCATCTTGTATGTTATATGTTATATGTTATGTTACATTACAATTCTTAAACTTTTTGCAATAATCGAATTTTTAAACAAAGGTAAAAATATTTAAACATAATAAATTGAAAAAAAAAAATGAAAATTAATACCACAGAAAGTTGAGCAGAGCCATCAGTAGAGACAGTAATAGATACATGTTTGCGACTAAGTCTTTTATCAGTAATTGGTATAACATTGCGCCCAATTATGTTAATCCCATTACTGATTTCAATTTTGGGGATTGAATTTGAACTGTTTTCTTCTAATTTATCATTCAATGGCACCAAAACCCCAACTTTCTGTACATACAAAAAATATATAAAAATTAAAATGTGTAATATACTTGTAATGACATGATAAATTGTTGAAATTATACATACCTGAGAAGAATTTGACATTCAGATTGATTGAGTGTAATTAGAAAAGTATGATCGTTAGCGTCAGAACTATGAACCCTAATAATATATATGATAATATATAAACGGAGTATAAATAAATTTAGGGATTTTGTTAGTAGTTAACTACTGTAGCTAACAGAAAATATGTAAAAATTGGTTTCCTTCCTTTTTTTGCAAGCTAGAATACTAGATAAATAAATAGAGTAGTTGTCAGATGCGGTTAAAGGAATAACCTATTTAAAATGCACTTCTTAAATAAAATTACTAGGGAATGGGTGGAAATAGTGACAGAGTAATCCTGTACTCAGTACATAATAGTATGATGTCGGAGTACTCGGCCTCTCGAATAGTCGAACAGAAAAAACCTTCTACTTTTTTACCTTTTTTTTTAATCTTAAAAGACATATTTTGATTAGTGATAAATCTTGTTAAGTTCGTAGTTAGAGGTTTTAGTAAGCTCAGCATCTCTGAGACTGGATCCGGTCCCATTTCCACCACGAGCCAATTCGATAAAGGAGAATTAGATCCTCTGAACCCACATGGTTTTGATTTGTTTTTGTGATCTTTCGAGGGTTTGATTGAAGTTTATGGTGATTTCTGGTTTATGATTAGCTTTTGTGGTTTTGCATTAGGTAGCTGTTGATGGTCTTCTGCTTTCTAGGTTCATTTAGTATTCTCAATGATGTTTAGTTGACTGTAAGGGTCAGATGGTTCGAGTGTTTCACTTCCCATACATCACATATGCGGGATTGGGTATTGTTGTTGTTGTGGTGGTGGTGGTTCGAGCGTTTCAATTGGCTATCTTCTCCAGTCTCAGATGAACTACTTTGCTCGTTTTTCTTCGTTACAACATTTTTCATGTTCTCCATTTATCAAATGGTCGTCACAAGCTCATCGCCATGGGAATTATTTTTTGATGGAGTTGTTGGTTTGTGGGGTAAGTTGACGTGAGCATTGTTATTTTCGGTGTAATGCAAATATTGTATGTGTATATGTTCCAGCATTGGTGCAATTTCAGTTACAATTGTGCTCAATTGTTTGTATCAAATAGATCATAACGTTTTCTAGAGTCATAGAGTCACGATGACTATTTCTATATATATCCGCAGACACCTTTTTCAAGTTTCTCTCAATGTGGTACGGAGTACTTGAATATAGTTGAATGTTAAGAGGTCTTTCAGTCACTATGGTTCAAGTTTAACTTGTGGTTCAATGTGGTAGGGGTAGAGCACACGTTGGTAATTACTCCGTATCTCTTTTATTTTGCAAACAAAACGAGTTCAGAGTTTGGTTTTGAAGTTTTGATTGAATCCAGTTTAAAGGGCCAGAATTCCAGAACTCTGTAATTCCAAAAAAAATGAAAGAACAATATTTTTAACCAATCTAAAATTGCATTAAATTGAACAATGAAAATGGGAAAATGGTGTTCTAAAAACCAAACAAAATGAGAAATCTGATCAAAAAACAAGCTTGATAATTGTTACAGTACAACTTGATTACTGGGACAAATATGCAGGGGTAAAATACTGGTAGCGAAAGTAAGAAATATACATTTTACATGTTATAACCCACAAATCAATATGAAGGAAAACAATGAGCATATAAATGCATTAGTAAAGTTTTCTATTACGAAGTTTCACAAGTGCATTCTCCCGCAACATAATATTCTTTACTACAATATTCCGATTAATATATATTGTAATTCTCGAAGAAAAAATAAGATATAACATTTAGACAACCCACAAAACTGGGGTCGAGATTGTGATTTAAGTTCTATGAGGCTAATTGGAGCAAAAATTTTAATGCAAAATTATGAGAACTAATTTGTAATGTAATACCGATTTGCGAATCAGCAGTCATTAAGTTTGTTTATCTTCTCCGTTTTGACTCTTTTCTCATCTCTGATAGGTAAACGTCTAGGTTTGACTTCACCCATAAGCGTCGGTTGATGAGATCATTCTTGGTTGAGTCATCTAACCATGGTAAACTTTATGTTAGTTTTTATGAAATATAGATGAAAGCACAGGCAGACTCATTGTAAATATTAGAAACATATATAACAATGATGCTACTTGAGATCAAATTAAGTTATGTTTGATCTCAAACGGATCAATTTTAATCCTTTTACTAGATTAATCAATTTGAGTAGTGATTAAAATCTAACGGATCAAATGGGTGGAACAGCTCAAAGTCATCGTTTGTAGTGCATACATGCTTTTCAAATTCTTGAATCAAGTTAAAGGCAATAAAAGAATTAATTTAGTAAATGTAAAATGAGAATAAAACAAAAAAACTAAAACATATTAGACATCTCAACTAGGAAGCACGATTGAACAAGTTTTCTCAGTTCATAATTTCTAACATTTTAAATTCCTCAAGTGATAAAAATAAACAAGATTTAAATTACACATTCTTCTAAAAATGATAATAATACATCCATATTTGCTAATAGTTATCATCAGAAAAAGTATATTGTTGGTGGAAATAACAAACAAATTATCAACTTATCACTAAAACTCTGATGATAACAAACACAATCTTACATGATTCCAGTGTTGAGGATAAGAAAATAGATTATTACTAGAATGAAGGTGTGTTTGTTTGCCTCTTAATGGAATGGTTCAGTGTTGAATGCTAAACCATTCAGCATTCAGTGCGTTAGTTTCTGACCTCTGAATGACATATGGTGCTGAATGGTTCAGAATTCAGTGCTGTCAGAGATGAAATACTCTCTTAACTATTAAGAGCCTAAATTTTCTGTAATTTTCTCCTAAAATTCTATCATGAACACTTAACTAACAAGTATATTGAATATTTTATTCATGTTACACTTTGATAAGGTAATTTTACTCGGTTTATATCGTTCATTCTAAATGATTATCAAATAGCTTATTTTCATTCAGAAACTTTATTCAGAGGCTCTGAATCATTCAGATTCTGAACCATTCAGCGCTAAATCATTCAGTTTTATCAAACGCACCCTAAGACTATTGCCTACAATATCAAGAGCATATAAGCATCTAGGATTTAGCAAAAATGCAAAAATGAAAAGAGAGAGAGAGAGAGAGAGAGAGAGAGAGAGAGAGAGCTCATTTATTTGTGAATTATAATGACTAACACGTGTCACACTTTAACTTCCAAGTATATTAGTATAATGAATGAACTCAAATATATACAATAAATCTACAAAGAGTTGAATAAAGTTACCAAGATTTTCCCATGAGTCAGGTGGTGCCCCAAGAGCTCGTCTGGTCAAATAAGACGCGTCTTCCCAAGAATATGATGTTTTGTTTATTTTGTACCTCCAATACCATGATCCATACCACAAAACTAGCTGGACAAAGTAAATTCATATATTTAGATAAATTTTTATATTATCACGCCTTATAGAACAAATACTGTTTTATGTCAAATTAGACAGGGCAATTTCGACCCATTTACGCCAGCTATGTTTTATCTCTGAAATGTTAAAAGAGAAGGTACAAGGAAACAGCTAAAATAGGTTGAAAGTTGTTGGAACTTTTATTTTTTACGAAAATAATCCCCTATATCATTCTTTGGGAGATGATTATCATTAAAAAAATAATAATAACTTTTCAATGTCATATTTGACATGCTAACTAGATATAGGATATTATAAGATTTGTACACAATGTGTACCTATTCGAACCTAACTTATACATAAAAAATAACCATTCTGGTGTGCCCGTCCCGCCCATTTTGCCACATATATCTGATAGTAAGGGCATGTGCCACAATGTATTTGATGTTGTAAAAATGTCCAATAACAAGATACGTTAAACAACCTTTCCAAGAGTGTATGGCAACAGCATAAAACGAACACCAAGAAGTCCCCATATTGATGGCTTTTCAGCACCTTTTATCTGCAATTCAAGTTCCTTGCCAATGTCTTCCTGCATTTTCCTGTCACGATATATAATCATTAAAACCAAATTAAAAAAAAAAATGATAATAAAAAAATTAAAAATTCCTAAATGTGGTTATGCAATACTCTGTAATAGATTCTTACTTGTCAATCTTGTAACCACCCTTCTTTTTGCTTGACAGTGCCCCAGTGCGTTCCAATTCTAATGACTTTAACTTATTTTTATATGCTGGTGTCCTCTTGACCATGTCAATAGCCTAATGATACATAATATAAAGTAATATGTAACAAGAAGAAAAATAAGTAACAAGGAAGACATAGGGTGTGTTTGTTTGCCTCTGAATGGAATGGTTCAACGCTGAATGCTGAATCATTCAGCGCGTTAGTTTCTGATCTCTGAATGACATATGGTGCTGAATGGTTCAGAATTCAGTGTTGAGCCATTCAGAGCTGAAACACCGTCTTAACCATTAAGAGCTTAAATTTTCTGTAATATTCTCCTCAAATCATATTCTGAACATTTAACCAACAACTATATTGAATTTTTTATTCATGTTACACGTTAATAAGATAATTTACTCAGTTCATATCATTCATTCTAAATGATTATCAAACAGCTTATTTTCATCCAGAACAAACTTTATTCAGAGGCTTTAAATTATTCTGATTCTGAACCATTCAGTGCTAAATCATTCATTCAGTTTTATCAAACGCACCCATATTTGAAATCCATTTAGTAAACTGAAGAGCTATTGTACTACAGATATGAGATACCAATAAAAGTGGGACTGGTTGAGCGGGTTGAGTAATGGTTAAAAGACTCGAGGGTGTTTTTGGTAAAAGCTAGTTCACCCAAAAACATTCCAAAAGCCTCAGAATTCCATCAATAATTGTTGTTAAAAATAACATTATAGGTTAAATAAAAAAAATTACCTGATGATACCGTGTCCACTGATTCAGATATTGAATTCCAGAGAGAACTATAAGAAGTCCCACTAAAACAGCACGAGGATCCTAGCAATCAACTTCATACATTATTCACCATATAAAATTAAAAAAAAAAATACTAAACATACCAAAGCATTACCATAATCATTAAAGAGAAGAATGCGATAGTGCAACTTTGAACTCACCGTTTTATGACCGTAGTAAGCATGGTAATACCGAGCTGTATTATAAAATACCTAAATTTCAAAAGGGCAGGAGTCATTAATATATCATATATCATCATTATAGTAATTATATTAATAAAATAATCGACGATTATGAAATATGAGTAGTAGCCAACCTCCTCCGGATGCTCAATTGCATAATCATATTGTGCTCTTGTAGCGTCATCCTTTAAAATCTATAATTAAAAATGGAAGGTAACAAGTGTCATTAACTTCAATACACATCCATATACCTAACTATCCATTGTGCCAATAACACGAAATTAACTAATTTCATCATGTCACAAGTTGCACTGCAAACTAGTTGAGTCGATTATGAAACAAGTTATAATCATTTTAAGAGCCTACATTTTCATTTCCAGTACTTAACATGTAAGCAAATTAAATTAAACAATCTACACATTACCCAATATAAATACAAATAACCAATAACCTTTATGAGATCATAAGAACTTGTTTGACTAAAAAGGTCAACTAATTGTAATAAATAAATACTATGTACAATACAGTTGCTTAAATAACAATGGAGTACCTCATAAGCATTTGCAATTTTCACAAACAATTTTTTCGATTCCGGATCTGGATTTTTATCCGGATGACTGCCAAAAAACAACAATCAAAATTCAATTCAATTCAATTCAAATCACAGACCAAATTTAATTACTAACAAGGTTAATTAACCAAAAATAATAAACTTACTGTTTCAATGAGAGCTTGTAGTAAGCTCGTTTGATTTCAGATGCATTCGAACTTTGTGTAACCCTATTGAATAAATTAGGTTAAAAATTAGGTCAAATTTACAGTAATAATCAAATAATTAGGGGGAGAAAAATATTGTAATATATGTAAATTGCTAACCCTAGTAGATCATAGCAATCATCTTCATCGCAGTAGATAGAGATCGAAGGTTGTATGAAGAAGATTGCGAGAAGCGAAACGACAGCGTAGTAACGAAACGACGCCGTTGCCATTTTCTTCTATTTTTCGCTTTGATCCGAGAACTCAGATTTAGCTGTGAATTTTTGTCCAGTTTTATATATGATGGATGTCAAATTACAATTTTAACCTTAAAGGTTGAGGTTGATGAATTTAGTTTGTTTTGTTATTTTTTTAATTTTTAGTTTAAAAATAATAATTAATAATTAATAATAATAATAATAATAAAAAGACATAATTGCTAAAATAGTCCAAGGGTTGGTAAATAATTGCTGGTTTAGTGCCAAGGGTATTTTTTAGATGTGGATAGTCCTCGTGATTTGCAAAAGTTGCTGAAATCGTCCCTCACACTGACGGTCGTTTAAAAAATCACTTGTATAAGGTCACATGCAAGGCACACACAGGTATTTTGTCATTTTATTCTTTCTACTTCTTTTTTCTTCTTTCTCATTTCTTTTTTTTTTTCGACCTTGGTGAGTGTTCTATACTCAAACAAAAAGATCTCAAAACTCAATTTTTTTTATCGTTGACGTTTTTTTTGGAAACGGATTAAAACTCCAACCATTTAAAACTCCTATCATCACTAAATCTAGATTCATCTGCAGTACTTTAATACCTAAAATTTCAAGCAAATATTTTAAAAATCCTATATTTAGCATAAATACACCAAGGATGGAGAATTCGGATCTCGGAGAGATCTCGTTTGGACTTTTTTAGGGAGATCTCGGCATCTCCGAATAATCTCGGGGAGATCTCAGACGTTGACTTACGTTGACTTTATAGTTTTTTTAATAAAAATATACATAAAAACATAAATATATGTATATTTATATACGTTTTTACGAGATTTTAGAAAAATATCCAAGAAATGAGCGAGAAAACCTTAGAAATAACGATTTTTACAAGAAAATCTTACAAATTAGCAAGAAAATCCGAGAAATTGTGGCTTTGACTAGGTTTGACCCCGTTGATCAAGAAATCTCGGGAGATGAACATCTCGTCTAGGTTGCCTTCTAAAAACGAGATCTCGGGGGGAGATCTCGGGAGATTTACAGCACTGAAATACACACATACAAATTTGCATATATACCTTCATATCATATTCATATAATTCACATACAAAACCATATACCTGAATATTGTTCTCTCGTTTCTCAACAACCAATCAAAAACAAAATTGAATGATTAACTACGATAGATGCAAAACAGAATATACATTGTGAGTTCGATTAACCGGATCTAAAGTCATCTTCCACTTTATATATGATAGTTTACCGATCTTTCCGCCGCTGTCAACAACTTCCGATACCGTTGTTATGAATCATTTTCAACTTTTACAACCGATTCAGCTGATATTCCCTACTAAATCTAATTATAGGCTCTAACTAATTAATTGATATGATGAACTTGTGAAAACTTAAATAATCGTGTGAAAATGATGAAACTAACCCTGGTGTGTAACGACCCGGATTTTTCCGCTAACATATAGAAGATTAATATTTACATAATTAATGTTTCCAACATGTTAAGCAATCAAACTCATTAAGATTTGGTTATTTGAAATGAATTTTATACAAATGTTTGGCCACCCAGTCTGTCTGACGAGTCACGAGCGTCATAACTCGAAATAATTATATAATGATGTATATATATATATATATATATATACTTATGATTTGATAAAATGATATTTAAGTATCTCATTACATATAATAACAATTGGTTATATACATAAAATGAGATTACTAACTTAAAGACTTCAAGACTATATACATATATATAACGATTAACGTTGTAATAACTTCTAAATTAAAATGAATATATATGTATTGTACTAAGAAGTATTAATACACTTTTGAAAGACTTAAATACATATATTAACATACTTATACTCAACAAAGATAGCTATACTCATATTCGCATTCGATTCCATCAAGAATTCTACTCGTATTCATACGGTATTCATACCCGTATTATACCCAGCTTCTATACGTATTTACTATTGGTATATACACATCAAATCAAAATCTTAATCACCAAAAGTACAGCCCTAAATGAGAGGAAAACACTTTTTAACCTCTAGCATACAATAATTATACAAAATTACAAATTAGAATCTTGTTTTTACATCCATATATCACGTCCCATATCTATCTATATATCATTCCATGTTTTTGATTTTCAACTCCAATTTTATATCTCTAAAACTCTCTCTAATTATATACTCAAACCATTCAGCAAACCTTCAACATTTAAACCAAAAACTAGATCAAAACCAATCTATAATCATCATAAGAAAAACCTTTCAAGAACACTTCATGAAGATCATCCATTTCAAGTCTATACTTTCCATCTTTTGAATCCATTCCAACAACTCTTTGAGGATCAATAAACCTTCATTTAGTTCAATAGGTTTTCACTTCTTAATCAAGGTAATAAATATATTCAAGCTTTGGTTCAATTCATATAATCATAACTATCTTAAATCAAGATAGATTTCTTACTTGAAACTTTTGTTGATTCCATGATTCTACTTCAAGAATTTCAAGCCATCAAAGCTACCTTTGAGCTAAAGATTATTTACTATCTTTTCCAGTAGCTTTACCCTAGTAAGTTGAGGTAATAGCTTTGTTCAAAATCTCGTTCGATTCATATTCATATAGCTATCTTATTTTGAGTTATAACTAATAACAACAAGAACATAGTTTAGATTATTTATAAACTTGTTTGTAAATAAACTTAATCCTTCTAACTTGACTTTTAAAATACTTCAACACATGTATTATGACTATATTTCAAGCTAACATAAGGATATAAAACTTGTAAACACGAAGAACACCTTAAAATCGAATATACGCCGTCTTAGTCGAACGGGGGCTGTTTTGGGTTTAATTTTAAAAACCTATCTTAAACTTTGAATTAAAAGATTTCCTTTGGTGAAAAATCTTATTTTAGATGGATATGAAATATATCCAAAATTCATGGTTAAACTCTAAGTGAAAGTATGTTTTTCAAAAGGGTCATCAAGATGTCGTTCTTACGACGGATATGACTATCTTCTCTTATTTGACATCTAAGCTGTATTTTCAACTATAAACCTATACTTTTTCAGTTAAGATTAATAATTTTGAGTTCGATACGAAACCATGGCAACTCGAATCACTCAAAACGGATTTGTAACGAAGAAATTATGGGTAAAACAAAATTGGATATTTTTCTTAATTTTTAGCTACGGACATGATTCATAAAAATGGATGCTAACCTTATCCTAGCTAACTTACCTTGTATCCTACATGTATTTATACATGTCTTGTTCCCGAACTTATGGAAATACAATTTATAATAGTCGTGATTAAGTTCTACGACAATATATTATAGTCTTAATAAAGATCGTAAGGCACCATATATATTGTCATAACCCGTCCTTAACCATAAGAACGTGTTAGATAACGTATGATTTCATTACGAGGTATTGACCTCTATATGCGACATTTTTTTAAAGAAAACTGCATATATTATACATTACAAACCATGATCCTTATTTTTGATACAAGCTTTGGACAAAATAAAGATGATTATCGTTTAGCGATAATCTTCGACTTACAAACTTTACAAATGATAATAACAACCCGATTTCTAGCATATTTTACAACACAAGTTCTTGGATATGCAGTCTTATTTTTGACACAAATATGCGTACGCAAGATCCTGCTTAGATTCAACATGATGCAGCGGAAGCTTCTAATTATCACCTGAGAATAGACATGTTTAAAACGTCAACATAAAGTTGGTGAGATATAGGTTTAATGCCGGCAGCGATATAAATATAGACCACAAGATTTCATATATAAACATTTTAATAAAAATATTCTAAGTGGTTGAGCACTTGGTAACCATACTTAACATTTAATCACGTCGCATATTCCCTTTATTATGAAATCTTACTACACCGTACCAAGTGTAGTCACGAAACGAAGTACTGTGCAACCGTTGAATACTGGTCGTCCAGTCCGGTTGGGGTTGTCAGGCCCGATAGATCTATCAACAGGATTCGCGTTTACAATACCGCTGTAAATAACAGTTACCAAGCTACAGGGAAGTATGCCAGTGGTACAACTCAACGTAGAATATATTTTTCAGTTACTTGTGTCCATATCGTAAAACATAAAATACATGTATTCTCATCCCGAAATATTTAGAGTTTAAAAGTGGGACTATATACTCACTTTCGTCTTGAAGATATATATATAATTTGACTTGGTCTCCGGTTGATATCACGAACCTATCCATATATAATATATCAATACCTTTTCTTTTTAAACAAACGTCACATATATATACTTGTTATACTTTTAATACTTTGAATAATTCCTTAGTCCGTAGTTAGCAGTTCGTTGTTAGTAATTCAATTTTAATGGTTCATTTTTAGATGTTTAATATACCCGCAATGAAATAAATAAAACCCCCAACGAAAAAAACCCCATCGTATATGTATTGGTCGAGATTAATCTTGACCCATGGTACCGGTGTTGTCAAATGACGTGTTGCGTACAATCATGGGATCTTATGATTAATCTTCTCGTGTTGTTTACGGGTGATCCTGAACCATATACAATTGAATTATAAGTACATATATATAAAATATCATGTTAACTTAAAAAGATGTGATTTATTTAATTTTTTCCCAATTATTTTCGTGGCTAAACTAGTCTTGGATATCCGATTTTGTTTCGGTCATAGTTTCTTCGTTACAACTCCGTTTTCGTTGATTCAACTTGCCATCTCCTTGGATCGAGTCCCTCTTTAAGACTATGAACTGTAAATACCTTAGTTTGTATTCAAAATCACACGGCATAGGTCAAACTTTAGTGAAACTTATGAAGTTAATCATTTTCCATCATGTAAACAACCTCAAATGATTATTTTTCTAAAAATACTTATACTTTGAGTTAAATCATGAAATTTTTATGTGTTATCATATTCATAGTAAAAATCATTTTTCCAGAAAATAAACCTCCAATTCAAAGTTTAAGATGGTTTTTAATTATCCAACCCAAAACAGCCCCCGGTTGCACTCCGACATCGTAAATTCAGTTTTTAAGGTGTTCTTTGAAAAACCAAGTTATACCTTGTTAAGTTAGCATATAATTAAGATATGTTACAGGTCTTGAAGTATTTTAAAAGTTAAGTTAGAAGGATCTATTTAGTTTGCGAACAAGTTTGAAATCATTCAAACTATGTTCTAGTTTATAAACTCTTATATATATAGCTTTAAATATATGAATTGAAAAAGAGTTGAAGTAGAGTTTTTACCTCAAGTTTAAAATGTAAAGTTGCTAGAAAGAAGTAGTAAAATAAAAGTTGAGAGAGTTCTCAAGTGTGTGTGAAAATTGGAAGTAAAATTTGGAAAATGAATGTGTAAAAATGAGTTAGAAATGGTGCTTATTTATAGGCTTGAAAATTTGGTTTTTAGTGAAAATATCTAAGATAAGTTAAAATTTATTATGTCATGAATGACATATTATTCCAATAATTGAAGATTTCTATTGGTATATACCAATAGTAAATACTTCTAGAAGCTGTGTATAGTACCCTAGATATACGTATAGGATTATTGAGGAAACGGAACGAGAATTCAAATATAACTATCTTTTGTAAATATACTTATATTGTTTTATGTATAAAAGCCCTTTAAAATGATTAAATACATTACTTATACGATATATGTATAAACATTATAAATCATCAGTATTTATGTCAAATAACGTTACGTAGGTTATTGTTTTGAAAACTTAAGTTAGTAGTTTCAAAATATACTTATGAATTTTTGTTATTAATACAAAATGAGATATTAAAACATCCTTAGATCATGTTAAATATGTATGTATAATTATCATATATTGTATAGTTCGTGATATCATCGGTCAAACTAGACGGTCAAACGTTGTGTAAAACTCTTTTCAAAAACATAAGTCTCAACAATTTGGATTGCTTATCATGTTGGTAAGGTTTAATTTATGTAAATATTAATCTCATAAGTATAGAACAATCGGAAAAGTGCGGGTCGTTACAGTACCTACCCGTTAAATAAATTTCGTCCCGAAATTTTAAAATTGTACCTATTTTGCGTCATCGAGAAACAAGTGTGGATACTTTTGTTTCATCTGATCCTCTCGTTCCCAAGTAAACTCAGGACCTCTTCGAGCATTCCAACGAACCTTAACGATTGGTATGTTGCTCTGCTTGAGCTGTTTAACTTCACGATCCATGATTTCGATTGGTTCTTCGATGAATTGTAGTTTCTCATCGACATGGATTTCTTCAAGAGGAATGGTGAGGTCTTCCTTTGCAAGACACTTCTTAAGGTTTGAGACGTGAAAGGTATTGTGTACTCCGGCGAGTTGTTGCGGTAATTCGAGTCGATAAGCTACCGGTCCAATGCGTTCGATGATCTTGAACGGGCCTACATATCTTGGGTTCAGTTTACCTCTTTTACCGAAACGTATTACACCTTTCCAAGGTGACACCTTTAGCATAACCATGTCCCCAATCTGAAACTCTAATGGTTTCCTTCGGACATCGGCGTAGCTCTTTTGGCGACTTCGGGCTGTTTTCAATCTCTCCTTGATTTGTACTATCTTCTCAGTCGTTTCGTGTATGATCTCGGGACCAGTTAATTGTCGATCTCCTACTTCATTCCAACAGATAGGAGATCTACACTTCCTTCCATACAATGCTTCGAATGGTGCAGCTTTAATGCTTGCATGATAACTATTATTATACGAAAATTCTGCTAACGGTAGATACTTATCCCATCCGTTTCCAAAATCGATCACACATGCCCTGAGCATGTCTTCAAGAGTCTGAATCGTTCTTTCACTCTGCCCGTCGGTTTGCGGATGATATGCGATACTCATATCTAAACGAGTTCCTAGTGCCTCCTGCAGTGATTGCCAGAACTTTGAGGTAAATCTACTATCACGATCGGATATAATGGAAATAGGTATTCCATGCCTTGAAACAATTTCCTTTATATACAATCGTAATAGTTTCTCCATTCTATCCGTTTCCTTTATAGGCAAGAAATGGGCAGATTTGGTAAGACGATCAACAATCACCCAAATGGTGTCGTATCCCCAGGCAGTCTTTGGTAACTTCGTGATGAAATCCATGGTAATACCATCCCATTTCCATTCTGGGATTTCTGGTTGTTGAAGTAACCCTGATGGTTTCTGGTGTTCTGCTTTGACTTTGGAACAAGTTAAACACTCCCCAATATATGTTGCAACGTCTGTCTTTAAATTAGGCCACCAATAATGCGTCTTAAGATCTTGATACATCTTTCCAACTCCAGGATGTATCGAGTATCTTGTCTTATGTGCCTCATTCAATATCAACTTCCTTAATCCACCCAACTTCGGTACCCAAATACGGTTTGCAAAATATCGAATTCCGTCTTCCCGTATAACGAGTTGCTTCTCATACTTCTTCATTATTTCATTTCTTATGTTTTCTTTAGTAAGTGCTTCTCGTTGAACTTCTTTGATTTGTGAGTTGAGATTCATGCGAATTTTTATGTTCATCGCTCGTACTCGAATTGGTTCTCGTTCCTTTCTGCTTAGAGCATCGGCCACCACGTTCGCCTTCCCGGGATGATAACGAATTTCACAATCATAGTCGTTTATCAGCTCGACCCACCTACGTTGCCTCATGTTCAGCTGTTTTTGATCGAAAATATGTTGAAGGCTTTTATGATCAGTAAACACAGTGCATTTAACCCCATACAAGTAGTGTCTCCATATCTTCAATGCAAACACGACTGCTCCCAGTTCTAGATCATGCGTCGTATAATTCCGCTCGTGAATCTTTAATTGTCGGGATGCGTATGCAATAACTTTCTTCCGTTGCATAAGAACGCAACCAAAACCTTGTCGCGAAGCGTCACAATATATTTCAAAATCATCGTTCCCTTCTGGTAACGATAAAATAGGCGCCGTAGTCAACTTCTTTTTCAGTAATTGAAATGCACCCTCCTGCTCAGAAGTCCATTCATATTTCTTCCCTTTTTGCGTTAACGCTGTCAACGGCTTAGCTATTCGGGAAAAATCTTGAATAAACCTTCTATAATAACCGGCTAAACCCAAAAATTGGCGTATCTGCATTGGTGTTTTAGGAGTCTCCCATTTTTCAATGGCTTCAATTTTTGCTGGATCAACCTGAATTCCTTTGCTACTAACAACGTGGCCAAGAAATTGCACTTCTTTCAACCAGAAAGCACACTTAGAAAATTTAGCGTATAGCTGTTCTTTTCTCAACAACTCTAATATCAACCTTAAATGCTGCTCATGCTCTTGCTCACTCTTGGAATAGATAAGAATGTCATCAATGAAAACGATAACAAACTTATCTAAATACGGACTACAAACTCGATTCATGAGGTCCATGAATACAGCTGGCGCATTCGTCAATCCAAACGGCATGACCAAAAATTCGTAATGACCATAACGTGTCCGAAAAGCAGTTTTCGGAATGTCCTCTTCTTTGACACGTAGTTGATGATAGCCCGATCTTAGGTCGATTTTCGAATAAACACATGATCCCTGGAGTTGATCAAATAAGTCGTCAATTCTCGGTAGTGGATACCGATTTTTGATAGTTAACTTATTTAATTCACGATAATCTATACACATCCTAAAAGATCCATCTTTCTTTTTAACAAATAGAATCGGAGCTCCCCACGGTGAAGTACTTGGTCGTATGAATCCATGATCCAGTAATTCTTTTAACTGACTCTGAAGTTCTTTTAACTCGGACGGTGCAAGTCTATATGGAGCACGAGCCACTGGTGCGGCTCCTGGTACTAAATCTATTTGAAATTCTACAGATCTAAATGGAGGTAATCCCGGCAACTCTTCCGGAAAAACTTCAGGAAAATCTCTTGCCACAGGCACGTCGTTGATGCACTTCTCTTTTTCTTTCTTTTCGACTTTATTAACATGTGCTAAGATAGCATAGCACCCTTTCTTCAAGCACTTTTGAGCTTTCAAATAACTAATGAGTTTTAGCTTTGAGTTACCCTTCTCTCCATAAATCATCACCGGCATTCTATCCTTACAAGGAATGCGAATTGCCTTCTTGGCACACACAACTTCAGCTCCTACTTTGGACATCCAGTCCATGCCGACTATTACATCAAAACTTCCTAATTCTACGGGTATTAAGTCAATTTTAAATGTTTCTCCGGCTAAATTTATTTTACAATCACGGCAAATTTTATCGGCTTTAATTAGTTTACCATTAGCTAACTCAATCATGTACTTAGCATCTAGAGGTAATGATGAACAATTCAATTTCGCGTGAAAGTCTCTACACACGTAACTTCTATCAGCACCAGTATCAAATATAATAGATGCGGATAAGTTATTAATGGTAAACGTACCCGTAACAAGCTCCGGGTCTTCACACGCCTCTCTAGCATTAATAACAAATGCTCTTCCACGTGCAGATCCATTATTCTTCTCTGGATTCGGACACTGGCTCTTATAGTGACCTTGTTTTCCACACCCATAACAAGTAATGGTAGCCAAAGCAGTTCTATTTGCATTGGTGGAAGGAGTCTTGGTACCATTTGTATTTGTAACGAGAGCCCTACAATCTTCAGCAAGATGACCCTTTCGATTACATTTGTTGCATACCACATTACAGTAGCCAGAGTGATGTTTGTGGCATCGGTTGCATAAAGGATTTTGTCCTTTGTAACCAAAGCTTGAACCACTACCTGCACCTTGTATGGTTTCTTGTTTCTTAAAAGATTGTTGTTGGTTACCTCGATCATAATTTCCATTCCACTTTCTTTTGTTACCTGATACCTTCACATCAGTATTGGATGCTTTCTTATCCATGATGACCTGATCCATTAGCTCGTTTGCCATGGTTATAGCTTCATGAATTGTCTTAGGTTTCGATGCTGTAACGTTTGCCTTGACCTTTTTGGGCAAACCATCTTTGTACATTTCAATCTTCCGTTCTTCGGTTGGAACCAATTCAGGACATAGCAAAACTAATTCCATGAATCGCTGATTGTAGTTGGTGATTTCAGTACCAATAACCTTCAGACTTCGTAACTCATCTTCCAACTTCCTAACCTCGTTCCTTGGACAATATTCGTTGATTAACATTGTTTTGAATTCTTCCCACGGAGTATCATAAGCTACATCTCCTCCTACAGCCTTCACATAATTTTTCCACCACGTGAGTGCACTATCTTGTAAAGTGCACGATGCATACTTGGTCATGTCCTTTTCAACACAACCACTGATTTTAAACACAGTCTCCATCTTTTCTATCCACCGGGTTAAACCGATTGGTCCTTCTGTTCCACTGAATGATGAGGGCTTGCAAGCTTGAAAAGTTTTGTAAGTGCACCCCACACGAGGATTTGGGTTAACTGCAGCACCTCTTGCAGCCTCGACCCATAACATTCTGTCGTTCACTCGTTGATTGATGAGTTCCTGGATTTCTTGTTCCGTCATTCGGTTCAATCGCGCCATATTCTTCTATAAGAATGAAAAGAAAATAATTATTCACATGGAATATTATAGATGTAGTGTATATTTACAGTACATTATAGCTTATTAATAATATGAACCAGGTATTATTATAAAAGCCTTTTCTTCTTATTAGCGTTTTATAATTATATCTAGGGTAGTACCTACCCGTTAATGTCCATACTTAATAGCTTAGTACAGAATCAATTACTACCATCTAAATAATACTTAACCATGGAAAATTATTGCATTTCATACTTCACTATTTTACATATGCTTATCTTATATCGAACATTAAGCAAACCACACTAATAATATTATACAAAACATTATATGATCCCATGGTTTAATACGGCAACGCATCGTTTGGTCTATTTTCTAGGACGTTTAGGTTCAAGGAATGGCCTAACGCTTATCCTAGCTGTCTGCCTATATTTTGGCTGTGGGGCTGAAGAACTGGATGCCGGGACAGAACGAATAGGAATAGCGGGAATAGGGGTGGTAGTGTCTAGTGGAGTTGGTGCCACATCATCCTTATTAAACTCAGGATTTGAATTTTCTAATTCATTAGCCTTTCGTTTCTTTCCTAGTTCGAACTCGTCTTTTGTAATTTCCTGTATTTCTTCCTCGGGTTCACTTTCCTCCTCGGGTTCACTTTCCTCCTCGGGTTCACTTTCCTCCTCGGGTTCACTTTCCTCCTCGGGTTCACTTTCCGGGTTCTCTATAGTTGGTTCATCCGGAATTTGTGAGTCTTCCCCAAAGATATCATTTTCGTCATCGGATAGGTTAATGACTGGAACACCATCTGAAGATTCTGGTTCGGAGTCGCTGAATGTGATAACAAGTTTTGAGCCCGACATCTATCATACAACAACTAACCCATTAGTACTACATAATATTTACATATAAATTTTAACCAACAATGATAAGCAATGGTTTTTAAATCAGACCCGGTCAAAGTCCAGACTTACTAATGTATCCTAACGATTTATCGGTTAGACACACTAATGCAAACCTGGTTCGCTAAGACCACCGCTCTGATACCACATGTCATAACCCGTCCTTAACCATAAGAACGTTGATAATGCTAAAAACAAACATATATTTCATAGCATTATTCCTCAAGAAAGACAAGCTTTTAGTTGCAATTGTTCTATTTACAAGAGATATTCGTTTAAATAATAAAAGGTGAAGACAAAAGGCAGATTCGACAAATTGAAGACAAAAAGGTCCAAAGAGCTAAAAAGTACAAGATACAATTAAAAAGGTTCAAAATATTGATGAGGAACGTCTCAAAATGACAAGAGTACAAGTTACAAGACGCAAAGTACGCGATTTAAAATAATACGCGAGGACGTCCGAAAATCCGGAACCGGGACCTGAGCCAAGAAGAAACGCCCGACGCAACGGACCAAAAATATCTAGTCTACTATGCACAAGAATATAATATAATATATATATAATTATATATAATTATATATTATATATATTATTATTATTATATTACGTCGGCAAGAAGAAAACAAATCCATTTGGCTGGATCCAGGGTGGCCATGCGACTCGCATGGCCAGAAGCACAAATCCATGCGAGTCGCATGGAGTGAGATTGCTGGTCAGGTCCTATATAAAGCCAGTTTTCTGCCGAGTTTTTAACATCTTTTTCTCTTCCTCTTCATACGTAAATATATTTATATTTATAATTTATATTTTAATTTTAATTATAATTCTAATAATAAGGGTATGTTAGCGAATGTTGTAAGGGTGTAAGTCGAAATTCTGTCCGTGTAACGCTACGCTATTTTTAATCATTGTAAGTTATGTTCAACCTTTTTATATTAATGTCTCGTAGCTAAGTTATTATTATGCTTATTTAAAACGAAGTAATCATGATGTTGGGCTAATTACTAAAATTGGGTAATTGGGCTTTGTACCATAATTAGGGTTTGGACAAAAGAACGACACTTGTGGAAACTAGACTATGGGCTATTAATGGGCTTTATATTTGTTTAACTAAATGAAAGTTTGTTAATGTTAATATAAAGATTTACAATTGGGCGTCCCTATAAATTACCATATACACTCGATCGGACACGATGGGCGGGGTATTTATATGTACGAATAATCGTTCATTTAACCGGACACGGGAATGGATTAATAGCCACTAGAATAATCAAAACAGGGGTGAAATTACATTCAAGGGTAATTGGTGTAATTGTTAACAAAGTAGTAAAACCTTGGTTTACACGCAGTCGATAACCTGGTGTATTCATTAAACAAAGTATTAAAACCTTGTTACAATTCGAATCCCCAATTAGTTGGAATATTTATCTTCGGGTATAATAATAATTTGACAAGGACACTTGCAATTTATATTTATGACTGATGGACTGTTATGGACAAAAACCAGACGGACATATTGAATAATCCAGGACAAAGGACAATTAACCCATGGGCATAAAACTAAAATCAACACGTCAAACATCATGATTACGGAAGTTTAAATAAGCATAATTCTTTTATTTCATATTTAATTTCCTTTATTTTATATTTAATTGCACTTCTAATTATCGCACTTTTATTTATTGTTATTTTATTTAATCGCACTTTTAATTATCGTACTTTTAATTATCGCAATTTAATTTTATCGCATTTTTAGTATTCGCAATTTCATTATCGTTATTTACTTTACGCTTTAATTTAAAGTCTTGTATTTATTTTATATTTTACATTAGGTTTTAACTGCGACTAAAGTTTTAAAATCGACAAGCCGGTCATTAAACGGTAAAAAAACCCCCTTTATAATAATAATATCACTTATATATATATTTGTATTTTTATAAAAGTAAACTAATATAGCGTTGAGCTTTGTTTAAAGATTTTCCTGTGGAACGAACCGGACTTACTAAAAACTACACTACTGTACGATTAGGTACACTGCCTATAAGTGTTGTAGCAAGGTTTAAGTATATCCATTCTATAAATAAATAAATATCTTGTGTAAAATTGTATCGTATTTAATAGTTTTTCCTAGTAAAATATAAGCTATTTTATATACACCTCGTTCGACATCAAGTATTTTTGGCGCCGCTGCCGGGGATGTCGCCAAAGCGAAACGCCATATTTTTAATTTTTAAAGTTATAATTAGTTTTGGTAAAATTTATATTTTTAAAAAAAAATAAAAAATATATAAAAAAAAAAGAGCTTTTAAAAAAAAAAAAAAAAAAATATATATATTTCAAGTATATTTTTAAGTTTTTCTTTTATTTTTACAAAATTATAAAGTATTTTAAGTTTATTTTTAGTTTTTAAAATTAAGTTTTATTTTAATTATATATATATATTTATATTTTAAATATAAAACAGAAAAAAGAAAATAAATATTAAATATTACGTGACCTGTCAAACTGAACCTGTCAATTGAACCGGTCCAGTTCAGTCATGCGACTCGCATGACCCACCCTTTTATTTCATGCGACTCGCATGAGGGGTCTGACAGGGCCACAAACAAACCCTAATAACGCATTTATTACGGAGTATAATATATTATTATTATTAAACCCTAATTTGATTTTATTATTATTAATTAAGTTTTTAGTTTAATTAATTACTTTTAATTAGTTTTATTATATTTAACACTTAATACTTTAATATAAATAATATAAAAATAATATTTTTATAAAAATTGTACTTTTTACAACTTTTTGTTTATTTTTATATTTTGTCCCTTTTTAATCGTTGTAGCGTAATATTTGTATTTTTAGCTCATAATTAATTTTAAAATTAGTTTTTGCTATAGTTATTTTTACTCCTAGATTTTTAGGCTTTGCCGTAGAATTCCTTAAGTGCTTTTTCTTTAGACTAAGATTTAGGTGCTTTAGAATTTTGCGACGCCTTTTTAAGTTTTAGTTTCTTTTTAAGTTATTTTCATTTGGGATTTAGTTTTTCCTGTAAGCTTTAATATTTTTAGACCGTTTACTATGTATCAATTATCATTCCAATTAGTAATTTCAATTTGCGATTATAATTTTAAGTTAGTTGTAGTAATAAGGTTAGGTTAGTTAAGTATTTTTAAGTTTTTATAAGTTTCTTTTATTTTTCCGTCACCTTTTATTTTTCAATCATTTTTTTTTCTTTTTCGACCTTTTTCGACGAACTCTTTTTCTCTCTTATTTCTCGCTATTCTAGTTTTAGGACTTAGAATTTTTTCTACTTCTTATCTAAATTTCTTAAAATTACGAAAATTTATTTTAAGTGGTTAAATTGATAGACATCAAAATTTTCTGGTTCGTAGTAATAGTTGGATTTGTACGTGGACCGGGTTATTGGAGCCAAACAGTCCTCAATTATATTGAGACCAAACGAATCCTGCCCCTCTGCTGCATCTTTTGGCTATTCGAAACGTGGGCAAAATCAGAAAAGTCTATTGATTGGATAACTTATTATAATTTTTCTTTCCTTTTTAAAACTAATAGGATATTCAGTGAATGCACCGAGCAAGACGTTCATCACCTTTTGTACGTTCACCACCTGTAACTCGATCAAGACATCGTTTAACAAATATAACCGCCGTTGATTTTTCTTTAGAATCGTCATCCAGTCGACCAAGTACTTCAGTTCAAATTTCCGATAATCCATTTTTTGAACCCGACCTCACAATTGAGAATCCAGAAAATATTCAGGAACGGTTCATAGATCCTGAACCACTAAACTTTCCTCCGGAACCACCAATCATTGAAACAGAGATTGTTGAGGAACGAACTATTAAATCAGAATCATCTAGTGATACCGATTCAACAAATTCAATTATGGAGAATCTGGAACCTTTAAGTATGGAAGACCGAATGAGAGCTAAACGCACTGGCCAAGGTCACGCAATTACTCATCCAGACATTAATGCGCCAGATTATGAAATCAAAGGACAAATTCTACACATGGTGACTAATCAATGCCAATTTAGTGGTGCACCGAAGGAAGATCCAAATGAACATCTACGTACCTTTAATAGGATCTGCACACTATTTAAAATACGAGAAGTGGAGGATGAACAGATATATCTCATGTTATTTCCCTGGACTTTAAAGGGAGAAGCCAAAGATTGGTTGGAATCGTTACCTGAAGGGGCGATTGATACATGGGATGTTTTAGTTGACAAATTTCTTAAACAATTTTTTCCTGCATCTAAAGCCGTAAGACTTCAAGCAGAAATTGTTACGTTCACACAAAAACCAAATGAAACTCTATATGAGGCGTGGACAAGATATGGAAAGTTATTAAGAGGATGTCCGCAACATGGTTTAGACACCTGTCAAATAGTACAAATATTCTACCGAGGATGCGACATCACTACAAGAAAAGACATAGATATAGCAGCTGGTGGTTCTATTATGAAGAAAACCGAAACTGATGCTTACAAAATCATTGATAACACTGCTTCCCACTCGCATGAGTGGCACCAAGAAAAAGATATCATTAGATCATCTAAAGCAGCTAGAGCCGATTCTAGCCATGACTTAGATTCCATTTCCGCAAAGATAGATGCTTTCGAGAGACGAATGGAAAAGATGACTAAAGATATTCATGCTATACGAATTAGTTGTGAGCAGTGTGGAGGACCACATTTGACAAAAGATTGTCTCAGTATTGAATTAACAATGGAACAAAGAGAGAATATTTCATACATAAACCAAAGGCCTGGAAATAATTATCAGAATAATTATCAACCGCCAAGACCGATTTACAATCAAAACCAGAATTATAACCGAAATATTCCATACAACAACCAACAAGGTCCTAGCAATCAACAAGTATCCAATAATACTTACAATCAGCAAAGACCTAATTTTCAAAACAAACCACCACAACAAACCGATGATAAAAAGCCAAATTTAGAAGATATGATGACGAAGCTAGTTGAAACTCAAACGCAGTTTTTCACATCTCAAAAACAAACAAATGAACAAAATGCTCAAGCATTTAGAAATCAACAAGCTTCTATTCAAAATCTGGAACAAGAAGTAAGTAACCTAGCAAGGTTAATAGGTGAAAGAAAACCGGGAAGTCTACCTAGTGATACAAATGCTAACCCCCGGAATGAAACAGCTAAAGCTATTACCACAAGAAGTGGTACAACACTTAAACCACCTGAAATACCTGTAACTTCTGATGAAACTATTCCTACTCCACAAGAACCACAACCTGATCAAGATAAGGAAAAAGAACCGGTAGTTAAAAAGGTTAATGAAGATAACACAGTTAAGGATAAACCTTATGTTAAACCATACCAACCACCACTTCCTTACCCGAGTAAAATGAAGAAAGAGAAACTTGAAGCCGAGCAATCCAAATTTTTGGATATGTTTAAACAGATAAATGTAAATCTTCCTTTCATTGATGTGATTTCAGGAATGCCAAGATATGCTAAATTCTTGAAAGATCTAATCACGAATAGAAAGAAAATGGAAGAACTCTCGGCTGTTACTATGAATGCTAATTGTTCAGCAGTGCTGTTGAATAAGATACCAGAAAAACTATCTGATCCAGGAAGTTTCACAATTCCATGTTTTCTGGGTAGCCTTAGTTCAATAGAAGCATTAGCAGATTTAGGTGCTAGTATAAATCTAATGCCGTATTCACTATACGCTAAGCTAGACCTTGGAGAATTAAAACCAACCAGAATAAGCATACAACTAGCCGATAGATCAATAAAATATCCTAGAGGGATAATGGAGAACATGCTAGTTAAAGTTGGTACTTTAGTATTTCCAGTAGATTTTGTTGTTTTAGACATGGAAGAAGATTCTCAAGTTCCTCTCATATTAGGAAGACCATTCTTAAACACGGCTAAAGCAATGATAGACGTGTTCGGTAAGAAACTGACCCTAAGTATAGAGGATGAGAGTGTTACCTTTTCAGTTGATAGAGCAATGCAACAACCACAATCTGCAGATGATACATGTTATTATATTCAAACTATAGATGCACATGCAGAATTATTAGAAGAATTTCCAGAATTACAAGGAACAGGAGAATGTTCTTTAGGAGAAGGTAATGAACCAATTGATGAAGCTGAAATGTTAGCTACACTTATAGCTAATGGATATGAACCAACAACAGAAGAAATTCAAATGCTAAAAGAAGAAGACAGATATCGATATAAATCATCGATAGAAGAACCTCCAAAATTAGAGTTAAAGCCACTTCCAAACCATTTGGAATACGCTTATTTACATGGTGAATCTGAATTACCTGTAATAATATCGTCTTCTCTTACTGAAAATGAGAAATCACAACTCATTTCTGTGTTGAAAGCTCATAAACCAGCCATTGCATGGAAGATTCATGATATTAAAGGAATAAGTCCTTCGTATTGCACACATAAAATCCTTATGGAAGAAGGTCATAAAACGTATGTGCAACGCCAACGAAGACTAAATCCTAATATGCAAGATGTAGTTAAGAAAGAGATTATTAAACTGCTAGATGCAGGTTTGATATATCCAATTTCTGATAGTCCATGGGTAAGCCCAGTTCAATGCGTACCTAAGAAGGGTGGCATGACTGTCATCACAAATGAGAAAAATGAGCTTATTCCTACTAGGACTGTAACAGGATGGCGTGTATGTATTGATTATAGAAAATTAAATGACGCCACCAGAAAAGATCACTTTCCCTTACCTTTCATAGATCAAATGTTGGAAAGATTAGCCGGAAATAGTTACTATTGTTTTCTAGATGGATTTTCCGGATATTTTCAAATTCCAATAGCACCCGAGGACCAAGAGAAAACCACATTCACGTGCCCTTATGGTACTTTTGCTTACAAACGCATGCCATTTGGACTTTGTAACGCCCCTGCAACCTTTCAAAGGTGCATGATGGCGATTTTTCACGACATGATAGAAGAATGCATGGAAGTATTCATGGATGACTTTTCAGTCTTCGGTGATACATTTAAATCATGTCTAGTTAATCTGGAACGAATGCTAATTAGATGCGAAAAATCAAATCTAGTACTTAATTGGGAGAAATGCCATTTCATGGTTAAAGAAGGCATCGTTCTTGGACATAAAATTTCAAAAGAAGGAATTGAAGTGGATAGAGCTAAAGTAGATGTAATTGCTAAACTTCCACATCCCACCAATGTTAGAGGAGTTAGGAGTTTTCTAGGGCATGCCGGTTTTTACCGACGTTTCATAAAAGATTTTTCTAAAATTGCCACTCCTATGAATAAACTCCTAGAAAAGGATGCGCCATTCATCTTTTCAGATGAATGTATCAAATCTTTTAATATTCTTAAAGAAAAACTCACTAATGCACCGATCATGATAACACCAAATTGGAATCTACCATTTGAACTAATGTGCGATGCAAGTGATTTTGCAATGGGAGCCGTTTTAGGACAAAGGATTGAAAAACGATTTCAACCTATATATTATGCTAGTAAGACGTTACAAGGAGCACAAACAAACTATACAACTACTGAAAAAGAACTCCTTGCTATTGTCTTTGCTTTTGACAAATTTCGATCATATCTCGTTCTAGCAAAAACGGTGGTCTATACCGACCATTCTGCTCTTAGATACCTATTTTCAAAACAAGATGCTAAACCAAGATTAATTCGTTGGATCTTACTCTTACAAGAGTTTGATATTGAAATCCGAGATAAAAAAGGAGCAGAAAATCTCGCCGCTGATCATCTTTCTCGTCTTGAAAATCCCGAATTAGAAGTTCTGAATGAATCGGCCATACAAGACAACTTTCCTGATGAATATCTATTGAAGATAGATTATAAAGAAATCCCATGGTTTGCAGACTATGCAAACTACTTAGTTTGTGGATTCCTTGAAAAAGGATTATCGTACCAAAGACGAAAGAAATTCTTCAGTGATATAAAACACTATTTCTGGGAAGATCCACATCTGTTTAAAAGTTGTCCCGATGGAATAATACGCCGATGTGTATTTGGAGATGAAGCTAGTAAAATATTAAACCATTGTCACACAGGACCAACAGGAGGGCATTATGGGCCTCAACTAACAGCAAGAAAAGTTTATGAAGCTGGATTCTATTGGCCTACAATTTACAAAGACGCACACCTTCTTTGCAAATCCTGTGATGCATGTCAAAGGGCCGGAAAAATAAGTCAACGTGATGAAATGCCACAAAATGTCATCCAAGTATGTGAAGTATTTGACATTTGGGGTATTGACTTTATGGGTCCATTTCCAAAATCTCATAATCATTTATATATACTCGTAGCCATTGATTATGTATCTAAATGGGCGGAAGCACAAGCTCTCCCAACTAACGATGCACGAGTTGTAGTCAACTTTTTGAAACGTCTTTTTGCAAGGTTTGGAACACCGAAAGCTTTAATAAGTGATCGGGGTACTCATTTTTGTAATAATCAACTTGAAAAAGTTCTTAAAAGATATGGAGTAACTCATAAAATCTCCACCGCATATCATCCACAAACAAGTGGACAAGTTGAAAATACCAACCGAGCTTTAAAACGTATTCTAGAGAAAACCGTAGGATCAAATCCGAAGGAATGGTCCATTAAATTGGAGGATGCACTCTGGGCTTTTAGAACAGCCTACAAAACTCCAATTGGAACCACACCTTTTAGACTTGTTTATGGAAAAGCATGTCATCTTCCAGTAGAAATTAAACACAAAGCATTTTGGGCTTTGAAGACATGTAATCTTGATTTACATGAAGCCGGACGTCTACGATTAAGTCAACTAAACGAATTAGAAGAATTAAGACATGAAGCATACGAAAATTCGTTAATCTATAAAGAAAGAACGAAGAAATGGCATGATAAAAGAATCAGAAGTTCAAAAGAATTTAAAGAAGGAGACAGAGTTCTTCTTTTCAATTCACGATTCAAACTATTTCCTGGAAAATTGAAATCAAGATGGTCTGGACCATTCATAGTCAAAAGAGTTTTCCCATACGGAACGATAGAATTAATAAATTCAAATGGAATTGAATTTAAAGTTAATGGTCACAGAGTTAAACATTACATACATGGTCCGATGAAAGTCGAAAACGAAGTTACTCACAATTTCGACACCACAGCTAACTAAGTGTGGGGAGAATCAAGTCTTTAAAGGATAATATGTATTTCTGTTAGATTGTCTGTTTTCGTGTAGTTCTCGAAAATGGAACACGTATGGTCTTTCCCTAGCAGACCCTAAAGAACTAGTCTTCTCCCCCCATTCTGAATTTTTATTTTTTTTAGGTTTTTACGAAATGAAGACTGCCTGTGAATTAAACCATGGTCTAATGCTACACGCTTTGATCACTAAAAGAAATAATGACATACTACCGAGTGAAATAGTATCAGTAATCAGAGAAAGAATGGACGGAGTTAGAAAAGAATCCAGATGCGAAGATAATAAGTTACAATTTGGTAAAGGAAAATCAAAATCCGCAGCGAAAAGAAGAGCACGACACCTAGAAAGATGTCACAAATGCGGAAAATGGTCACATGGAGGTAAATGTTCAAATAATCAAACCTATTCAAATACCGAATTTGTTACTTTATGCAGAGACGGACCGTTCATATGTTTAGAAGAAAAGACACTGAATGCTCGAGGTTACGCCTATGTAGCCATGGAAAACCAATTAAACCGACTATCTTATGAATGGGATAGATCATATAACTAAGAAATCTATTTCACAGGAATGTCTGTACAGTTTTTATTTTTATTTTTATTTTTAACCTTTTGATAATAAACGCTAATTTGTTCGCTAAAAAGTATTAAATTGGTATTGAATAAAATTAGGTTTGGCGACCGAAATTATTGATATCATTCAAAAATTTATTACATCACTGCGAAATTTAACGTTTATTCTTAAGGTATAAATATCTTTAATCAATCAACCCAAAATATTTCAAAAATTCGTCATGAGTTAAATTAGGTCTTGGAACCGAAATTACTTTACCGAAAAGAGGGGCGCATATTTTTGATAATATTTGATTGATTAAAGTGGGATAAAAAGACAAAAAGATTTTTAATTTTATTTTTTTTACCATGTTTTTAAAATTAATATTTAAATCTTAAATTAATATTGTAAACTTTGTAAAACAATATTTTTAAAATTGTAAATATTTGAAAAATTAATATAAGTTAGGTGTGAATTTATAATATGAATTTTTAAATTAAGTTTGGTGTGAATTTTTAATTTTTAAAATATGAATTTTTTAATTTTATGCATTTCAAATTTTAAGTTTGGTGTGAATTTTTAATATTAATTTTGAATTTTATATTTAAATTGTGTGAATTTAAAAACAAAAATTTACTTTATCTCATTAAGTTAAAAATATGATTTTTAAAATTCGTCGTAAGTTGAAGACTAGGTCATTAAACCGAAATTGCTTTACCCGAGGGAGGGACGAGAACTTTTATTATCATTATTTTTAATCTTATTGATTTAAAGTATGCCAAAAAAATTAAAAAAATCCAAAAATCTAAGCTTTTAAAACAATTGCTTGAAAATGACAAATTTTAAAATTTTGTCGAGGGACGGACTAGGACATCGTTCCGAAACGCCCTCATTCTTAAAAGAAACAAATTTTTAAAATTAATTAATATTTGTTTTATAAGTTAAAGGTTTTATAAAAAAAAAAAATAGTATGTATATATTTGTTTGTAGTTTATCTTACAAGACAGGGTAAAACAACGCGTTTTTAAAGACTGGCATTAAGTTCAGCAAAAGCAAGTAATTTTGACGACAAGATGCAAAATATGTGTGAAATAACAAACAAGACGGAATAAACAAATGACGTGCACCATTTATCATTCAACAAACAAACAACAATATGTTTGAAACTTTGGTAAAATTTAATCACTTTTCTACGCTTATCACCCTCAATAATTTAAATTGTTACTGATTTCTTGCAAATGAGGGCATTGCAAGATCTTAAGTGTGGGAAGGGGTTAAATTCTTTCGGATTTTAAAATTTTTTTTTAATTTATACACTTGGTTACCATTAAAAATACTAGTAAAGCAGTAGTTGTATTAGAATCTAGTGCTCTCTGATAATAAAGAACAGCCCTAGTCTTATATACTGACTACCCAATTCTAGTAAAATTTTTGGCAATTTTCAATTAAATGAATTCAAAATCATGTTTATACATATTTATGAACGATAAAACTAGGTTTTAACACCAAAATTATTGTTACCTCGGAAAGGACATAAATTGAGAAACAAACTAAAATATTAAAATTCATTTAAAATGGAATAGAGGACGATAAAAAGAAAAATAAAAAGCCAAGTGTGGGAAAATTTACCAAGTTATTTTAAACATATGTCACATATATTTGTAACAAATAACTGAAAATACTTTTGCTTTGGACTAAACTAAACTGTTTTACCCAATGAAAGAAAAGAAGAGATGGATCTACACGATGAATCAATTCCATCATTAAAAGGAAGTAAAGTCTTCCGAAAAAGACACGCGCTTCTTGATTTAGGTCATGAAGTTGTCGTTCAGACCAGCTGTAGGTTGACGAAAAATCTAGAAAAGTCATTTCTAAAATCAGCAGGAAATCCACGGACCTCAGCATTAAACAGGGTCGCCAAGTGGTCAGATTTATCCTAACCATGAGAAGGATTTATCTCGTACAATGGGGAGGCACCGTGCAAATTAGCTGGATAAGACTAATGAATCAGATCCCCAGAAAGGATAATCTCCTTAAAGATTAAAAATCAGCTTTTAAGACTGATATTACTCAATCCTAGAGATTGACCTTAAAGATTGAGAATTACAAACTCATGGAATTCAATGATATCTAAACTCGAGCTTAAACGAGAAAATATTTTGATCAAAATTATAAACCGATTTGTTTTCTGAAAACCCTATTTTCAATGCGTTCATTACCATTGAACGTAAAATCCTAGGAATTCACCTGGAATTCATTAGGTCACCTGAACTAAATCGGGTGTCAACCGTAAGAACGGTGGTTGCATAACATGGTCAAAGACAGGACCTTGTGCCAGACCGAAAAATTATAAGGGTGAGCTTTACTATTGCTCCTACCAAGGATAGTAATTGCGTCCGACACGTTATAGACCATAATCAAAAGCATGTCACGGGACATTGCCTTAACAGTTGCTTGTTCAACGCCTTTCGTTATTCATTAGCCTTTCGTTTCTTTCCTAGTTCGAACTCGTCTTTTGTAATTTCCTGTATTTCTTCCTCGGGTTCACTTTCCTCCTCGGGTTCACTTTCCTCCTCGGGTTCACTTTCCTCCTCGGGTTCACTTTCCTCCTCGGGTTCACTTTCCGGGTTCTCTATAGTTGGTTCATCCGGAATTTGTGAGTCTTCCCCAAAGATATCATTTTCGTCATCGGATAGGTTAATGACTGGAACACCATCTGAAGATTCTGGTTCGGAGTCGCTGAATGTGATAACAAGTTTTGAGCCCGACATCTATCATACAACAACTAACCCATTAGTACTACATAATATTTACATATAAATTTTAACCAACAATGATAAGCAATGGTTTTTAAATCAGACCCGGTCAAAGTCCAGACTTACTAATGTATCCTAACGATTTATCGGTTAGACACACTAATGCAAACCTGGTTCGCTAAGACCACCGCTCTGATACCACATGTCATAACCCGTCCTTAACCATAAGAACGTTGATAATGCTAAAAACAAACATATATTTCATAGCATTATTCCTCAAGAAAGACAAGCTTTTAGTTGCAATTGTTCTATTTACAAGAGATATTCGTTTAAATAATAAAAGGTGAAGACAAAAGGCAGATTCGACAAATTGAAGACAAAAAGGTCCAAAGAGCTAAAAAGTACAAGATACAATTAAAAAGGTTCAAAATATTGATGAGGAACGTCTCAAAATGACAAGAGTACAAGTTACAAGACGCAAAGTACGCGATTTAAAATAATACGCGAGGACGTCCGAAAATCCGGAACCGGGACCTGAGCCAAGAAGAAACGCCCGACGCAACGGACCAAAAATATCTAGTCTACTATGCACAAGAATATAATATAATATATATATAATTATATATAATTATATATTATATATATTATTATTATTATATTACGTCGGCAAGAAGAAAACAAATCCATTTGGCTGGATCCAGGGTGGCCATGCGACTCGCATGGCCAGAAGCACAAATCCATGCGAGTCGCATGGAGTGAGATTGCTGGTCAGGTCCTATATAAAGCCAGTTTTCTGCCGAGTTTTTAACATCTTTTTCTCTTCCTCTTCATACGTAAATATATTTATATTTATAATTTATATTTTAATTTTAATTATAATTCTAATAATAAGGGTATGTTAGCGAATATTGTAAGGGTGTAAGTCGAAATTCTGTCCGTGTAACGCTACGCTATTTTTAATCATTGTAAGTTATGTTCAACCTTTTTATATTAATGTCTCGTAGCTAAGTTATTATTATGCTTATTTAAAACGAAGTAATCATGATGTTGGGCTAATTACTAAAATTGGGTAATTGGGCTTTGTACCATAATTAGGGTTTGGACAAAAGAACGACACTTGTGGAAACTAGACTATGGGCTATTAATGGGCTTTATATTTGTTTAACTAAATGAAAGTTTGTTAATGTTAATATAAAGATTTACAATTGGGCGTCCCTATAAATTACCATATACACTCGATCGGACACGATGGGCGGGGTATTTATATGTACGAATAATCGTTCATTTAACCGGACACGGGAATGGATTAATAGCCACTAGAATAATCAAAACAGGGGTGAAATTACATTCAAGGGTAATTGGTGTAATTGTTAACAAAGTAGTAAAACCTTGGTTTACACGCAGTCGATAACCTGGTGTATTCATTAAACAAAGTATTAAAACCTTGTTACAATTCGAATCCCCAATTAGTTGGAATATTTATCTTCGGGTATAATAATAATTTGACAAGGACACTTGCAATTTATATTTATGACTGATGGACTGTTATGGACAAAAACCAGACGGACATATTGAATAATCCAGGACAAAGGACAATTAACCCATGGGCATAAAACTAAAATCAACACGTCAAACATCATGATTACGGAAGTTTAAATAAGCATAATTCTTTTATTTCATATTTAATTTCCTTTATTTTATATTTAATTGCACTTCTAATTATCGCACTTTTATTTATTGTTATTTTATTTAATCGCACTTTTAATTATCGTACTTTTAATTATCGCAATTTAATTTTATCGCATTTTTATTATTCGCAATTTCATTATCGTTATTTACTTTACGCTTTAATTTAAAGTCTTGTATTTATTTTATATTTTACATTAGGTTTTAACTGCGACTAAAGTTTTAAAATCGACAAGCCGGTCATTAAACGGTAAAAAAACCCCCTTTATAATAATAATATCACTTATATATATATTTGTATTTTTATAAAAGTAAACTAATATAGCGTTGAGCTTTGTTTAAAGATTTCCCTGTGGAACGAACCGGACTTACTAAAAACTACACTACTGTACGATTAGGTACACTGCCTATAAGTGTTGTAGCAAGGTTTAAGTATATCCATTCTATAAATAAATAAATATCTTGTGTAAAATTGTATCGTATTTAATAGTTTTTCCTAGTAAAATATAAGCTATTTTATATACACCTCGTTCGACATCAAACGTGTTAGATAACGTATGATTTCATTACGAGGTATTGACCTCTATATGCGACATTTTTTTAAAGAAAACTGCATATATTATACATTACAAACCATGATCCTTATTTTTGATACAAGCTTTGGACAAAATAAAGATGATTATCGTTTAGCGATAATCTTCGACTTACAAACTTTACAAATGATAATAACAACCCGATTTCTAGCATATTTTACAACACAAGTTCTTGGATATGCAGTCTTATTTTTGACACAAATATGCGTACGCAAGATCCTGCTTAGATTCAACATGATGCAGCGGAAGCTTCTAATTATCACCTGAGAATAGACATGTTTAAAACGTCAACATAAAGTTGGTGAGATATAGGTTTAATGCCGGCAGCGATATAAATATAGACCACAAGATTTCATATATAAACATTTTAATAAAAATATTCTAAGTGGTTGAGCACTTGGTAACCATACTTAACATTTAATCACGTCGCATATTCCCTTTATTATGAAATCTTACTACACCGTACCAAGTGTAGTCACGAAACGAAGTACTGTGCAACCGTTGAATACTGGTCGTCCAGTCCGGTTGGGGTTGTCAGGCCCGATAGATCTATCAACAGGATTCGCGTTTACAATACCGCTGTAAATAACAGTTACCAAGCTACAGGGAAGTATGCCAGTGGTACAACTCAACGTAGAATATATTTTTCAGTTACTTGTGTCCATATCGTAAAACATAAAATACATGTATTCTCATCCCGAAATATTTAGAGTTTAAAAGTGGGACTATATACTCACTTTCGTCTTGAAGATATATATATAATTTGACTTGGTCTCCGGTTGATATCACGAACCTATCCATATATAATATATCAATACCTTTTCTTTTTAAACAAACGTCACATATATATACTTGTTATACTTTTAATACTTTGAATAATTCCTTAGTCCGTAGTTAGCAGTTCGTTGTTAGTAATTCAATTTTAATGGTTCATTTTTAGATGTTTAATATACCCGCAATGAAATAAATAAAACCCCCAACGAAAAAAACCCCATCGTATATGTATTGGTCGAGATTAATCTTGACCCATGGTACCGGTGTTGTCAAATGACGTGTTGCGTACAATCATGGGATCTTATGATTAATCTTCTCGTGTTGTTTACGGGTGATCCTGAACCATATACAATTGAATTATAAGTACATATATATAAAATATCATGTTAACTTAAAAAGATGTGATTTATTTAATTTTTTCCCAATTATTTTCGTGGCTAAACTAGTCTTGGATATCCGATTTTGTTTCGGTCATAGTTTCTTCGTTACAACTCCGTTTTCGTTGATTCAACTTGCCATCTCCTTGGATCGAGTCCCTCTTTAAGACTATGAACTGTAAATACCTTAGTTTGTATTCAAAATCACACGGCATAGGTCAAACTTTAGTGAAACTTATGAAGTTAATCATTTTCCATCATGTAAACAACCTCAAATGATTATTTTTCTAAAAATACTTATACTTTGAGTTAAATCATGAAATTTTTATGTGTTATCATATTCATAGTAAAAATCATTTTTCCAGAAAATAAACCTCCAATTCAAAGTTTAAGATGGTTTTTAATTATCCAACCCAAAACAGCCCCCGGTTGCACTCCGACATCGTAAATTCAGTTTTTAAGGTGTTCTTTGAAAAACCAAGTTATACCTTGTTAAGTTAGCATATAATTAAGATATGTTACAGGTCTTGAAGTATTTTAAAAGTTAAGTTAGAAGGATCTATTTAGTTTGCGAACAAGTTTGAAATCATTCAAACTATGTTCTAGTTTATAAACTCTTATATATATAGCTTTAAATATATGGATTGAAAAAGAGTTGAAGTAGAGTTTTTACCTCAAGTTTAAAATGTAAAGTTGCTGGAAAGAAGTAGTAAAATAAAAGTTGAGAGAGTTCTTGCAAGTGTGTGTGAAAATTGGAAGTAAAATTTGGAAAATGAATGTGTAAAAATGAGTTAGAAATGGTGCTTATTTATAGGCTTGAAAATTTGGTTTTTAGTGAAAATATCTAAGATAAGTTAAAATTTATTATGTCATGAATGACATATTATTCCAATAATTGAAGATTTCTATTGGTATATACCAATAGTAAATACTTCTAGAAGCTGTGTATAGTACCCTAGATATACGTATAGGATTATTGAGGAAACGGAACGAGAATTCAAATATAACTATCTTTTGTAAATATACTTATATTGTTTTATGTATAAAAGCCCTTTAAAATGATTAAATACATTACTTATACGATATATGTATAAACATTATAAATCATCAGTATTTATGTCAAATAACGTTACGTAGGTTATTGTTTTGAAAACTTAAGTTAGTAGTTTCAAAATATACTTATGAATTTTTGTTATTAATACAAAATGAGATATTAAAACATCCTTAGATCATGTTAAATATGTATGTATAATTATCATATATTGTATAGTTCGTGATATCATCGGTCAAACTAGACGGTCAAACGTTGTGTAAAACTCTTTTCAAAAACATAAGTCTCAACAATTTGGATTGCTTATCATGTTGGTAAGGTTTAATTTATGTAAATATTAATCTCATAAGTATAGAACAATCGGAAAAGTGCGGGTCGTTACATATATATATATATATATATATATATATATATATATATATATATATATATATATATATATATATATATATATATATATATATATATATATATATATGACTTGATCACCGTGGATTCGTATACAAAGTTTTGACATATCATTTTGACTTCTTCTATATATATTATTGGAACGAACTATAAGACACCATTGGCAGTAATCTCGAGTTAGCTGTGGGTCGAAGTGGATTCCAACATAATATATATACTTTGAGTTGTGATCGAGCCTGAGACATGTATACAATGGGTCTCGGATTGCTTCAGACAATATACATATTATGTGTCTTATTATATTAAGACAATATATTATATTGTTAGTGAATTCTAACACAATATACGCATTTATATTTATATATATATTTATACTGTTGGACTATCGGACTATTGGACTACGAACGTTGGACTACTAACAATGGACAATTAAAATTATCACAAGTATCATAAGTATGGAATATTAATTCTATATATATCTTGACACAAGAATATTATTACTAGGTTCGTGAATTTGTCAAAAGGCCAAGTCTTATCACCATCTATTCGGAAATCATCACAAGTGAGTTATAGTCCCATTTTTACTATCTAAATTATTTTGGGATGAGAGTACATGCAAATTTATAAATGTTTTACAAAATAAGCACAAGTTCATGAAACTACATTCTACGATTATTTTGTTATACCGGATATCTGTACTTATTATTATTATGCTTGGTAACCTAAGAATTAGTGAAAAACACTAATTGACGCGAACCCTAAAAGTAGATCTACGGGCACCAACACCCCCCATTTTCGAATAGTGGAAATGCTTTAGTAATTTGAAGGGTTCTTGTCATACATTTGAATAGTAGAATGTATGATGCCAGATATCTTAAGCGCTCCATGTTAAGGTCGGTTACCAGGCGACTCATCGTATGAATGATTTTTGCAGTTGTAATGATCCTGCGCATTTAATTAAATGAAATCTTGTGGCTTATTAAATATTATGATTATTATATAGAAATTAAACCTATGACTCACCAACATTTTTGTTGACTTTTTAAGCATGTTTATTCTCAGGTGAATATTAAAAACGCTTCCGCTGTCGTATGCCAACCCAAGGTCAAGATTTGGAGTCGGCATAATTGTTTATATTGTTTAAACTTGCATTCGGAGTGTTGTTGTAATATATTTGATCATATTGTAATGGGTTATGTAAAAACTTATTTATTTGAGGAGATTTTCTTTGATAGACAATCTAAGTTATGTCATTAAGACCTTTATTCAATAATAAAGGTTATGGTTGTTTTTAAAAACGAATGCAAGATTTGAAAAACGTCTCATATAGAGGTCGGAACCTCGCAAAGAAACCAATTAATATGAAATGTTTATAATTAATATGAACGGGGCATTTCATGGTGCTTGACCTCTACCGCCGTTAACAACGCTTAGAGCTTCCTCCGCCGTCAACGACCTCCGGTACGGATGGTCAGCTGCGTCGACGCATCGATTACAGAAGTTGAGCATTATCCATGGCATTTGACTTTGAATTCACCATTTAGTTTTAGGGTTTTATGATCGATTTGTGACAAGGTTTGAAGATTTATTTGTTACTTTCAAGAGCATTAATCATATTTATTTGTATTCGATTTGTGATTAATCAATTTCATTTCCCCTTAATTGACTTCATTTGGACGTACTTCTGCTGTTGGAAAACCATTGATGCGGAGAAACTAATAACACTCGTAAAGCTTGATATACAATTATGATTGATGACATATGATTTTGTTTGGAATTTTATTTTGATGATTTTCTAGTAACATAATAGTAAAATTAGGGTTTTTGATTTTGAGATGATGAAGACAAACAAGAAAAGGAAAGAGCAAGGGGATGAAAATAATTGAAATGACGAACTCACCCTCATGTGCATAGCACATGCCAAAATTTAATGGAGTTTTAATGACCGTCACTATGAGGGACGATCACAGCAAGTTTTGCAAACCACGAGGACTATTCACGTCAAAAAAACCCTAAGGAGTAAACCATCAATTATGTACAAACCACATGGACTATTTCAGTAATTATGTCTAATAAAAGTAAACGATTTTGAAGAAGAAGAAAGTACAAAACCGATACATTATCTTCCAATACTACTCAAGTCACCAAACACAATAAAAATAACTTCTACACAATATTATTTTTTATTTTTATCAATTAAAAGACCAAACTATACTATAACAAAAGAAATACTAGCAAAACATTTTTTCAAAGATTCAAATTTAATTATTGGATGAAAAATTAACAATAACTTCGAACCATTAGATCCAATTTAAGTGATATATAGGCAAATATATCATACTCATCACAAATATTGACATTACTACCCTCGAAACTAATATATATGAACAATCCGGTAATCGCCGTTCCACGTGCTCCAAAACATTTTAAAAAGTAGAGCTTTTTGTTCCCCCGACTTCTATATAAAATTTACGCTTAGCAAAAATCGTTCATAAATGATTGCATCAAATCAACCTTAATGTACATAAGAGTTTAAACTATTATTCGTTACCAAATCCCAATAAGGTTTGTTCTAATTGGATCCATAAGCTACTATCCTTCTCTTGATTGTCATGTAAAATTTCTTTAATCTTTTAATGTTTGTATCATTAATTAATATTCGTTGAGGTTTTTTATTATTTTCTTTCAAAATTTTCGGTTATTATTGTTGATCTAAGTATATTTATTTTTACTGATGTAAGCTTTTACTATCAGCAACGGGTACCGATGCTATTGTCATGAGAATTTTCATTAAGGGTTAGTATTTCGTTTTCTTTCTCTTTTTTTTCCTTTTATCTGTTAAGTTTAACTTTATTTGATGCTCATTGCATGCTTGTGATATTGCTTATGTATAAATATAATACTATAATTCTACCTATGCCCATTTCATACTCTGTTTACTTTCTACTTAATGATCTGTATTAAATATATAAATATGATTAATTATATAGATTCAATGATCTTTTTTAGATTTATATAATTATATACTCCCTCCGTCTCTATTTTTGTTCATTATTTCATTTCGAGATGTGAGTTGTAATCCCTTGCATCCATTAATTTGCTTGAAATCTAAGGACCAATGAGAGCGCGATATGTGGCGCGAGAATCACATGTAATTGAAAAAAAAATTCGATTTTTTTTTTTTGAAAACTTCTTTTTTTCGGATTTTTTTTTTACAATCACATGTGATTCTACATGTCAATCACATGTGATTATGCATGTTAAATCCAATCACATGTGATTGTGCAGGTAAATCACATGTGATTGTATAAAAAAAATTGAAAAAAATTCGAAAATTTTTTTTTTCGAATTTTTTTTTTTTGAACTTTTTTCAATCACATGTGATTTTCGCACCACATAACGCGCTCTCATTGGTCCCTTGGATCTCAACTTAATTTATGGATTCAAATGAATATTCCTCTTCGAGATGTCTCAAATTAATTGTCTACTTCTATAAATAGAAAAAAAAAAAAAAAACTAAGTTAAATTTTCATACCCTCAACCCTTACTTTATGCATGTAAGACAAAAATATAGGTAAAAAGTAAGGGGTAAAACTGGAAAGTAAATAAAAAGTACAGTTTAATAATGACATTTTTAAACTATGTATTTTTTGTTCGACGCACAATTAATATGAGACGAAGGAAGTAATAAAACTATTGACTATTGTTGATGCATATTTGTATGGCCGTCGCTGGGCGAATAACGTTTATTATTGCATTTTACACCTAGATGTATTACACGCGTGAAACTGATCAGTTACAGGAGCATATGTGACTGTTGGGCCGATTGTTGGGCTGTTCATGTCAATAGGCCCATTAGGGTAACCTAAGCCTGGGTGGTCTATATATATATATCAGTTTCACATGTGTTTTAGGGTTAAGAGTAGAACCCTAAGTGGGGTCAAGCGTAAAACCCTAATTTGAAAGAGCCATTTTGGCGATTCCAGTGCATAGGGAGATCTTGCTCGATCACCTCTGACCACCGATGTTTTTCTGTTTACATCATTCATGTAAGTGTAACATTTATTCAATTATAGTGATGTACTTTGAATTCATCGTGTTTATCTCTTTCATCTTTGTTCTTACTCGTTTATCGTTGTTAAGGATCCTTAATCGGACCAACAAATTGGTATCAGAGCTGGTACAATCGAACTCATGATTGGATCGAAGGTAAAAGACGTTAAATTTGGTGCAAAATCGTTTTAGATCTAAGAGTTGACTTTGTTGACTTTTTATGGGTTTTTGAGATCTAAATCAATTTCAGAAAAAGTGTTTAAATAGAAAGGTTGAAAATCATTTAGTGATTATGTAATGACCCAGAAATTTCGACTAAATTTAAACTTAATCTTTGTATGATTAACATTTCCGACACGATAAGCAAAGTCTGTAAAACTGAATCTCAAAATTTTTGAATTACTTTTATATATTTAAATACCCTTCGGTTGTTTTCGACGATTCGCGAACAATTATATGTAAATAGATACATATATACTATAACATGAAAAGGTAACAATGTATTAATTGTTTGATACCGTACATTAAACTTATTGGTTTAAATATCTATTTGAATGTATATGATAAGTTGAAATATTTATTATTAAAATTTATTTATAAATAACTTCCAATGTGTATTTAAAAACTGATTTATGTATATTAAAAAGATATATACATATATATAATAAACGATAGTAACATTCGTTTATTGATTCAATTGATATTTAGATAAGTTAACTAAAGCGTTTAAGATGAACCAGTTAAACACTAATTTGTTACAGTGTTTTCAAATTGCCACATTACTCAAAATGCTACAGTGTTTTCGAAAATCACTATTTGCTACAGTGAAATTGACTTTGCTACAGTGAATTACTACAGTAAAACGCTATTATAAAAATGTATTTTAACAAATAGCGAGACGATGATTTATAGAAGTAAATGACCAAAACACTCGAAAGTTTAAGATACACTTTGAGTGATATAATTAAGGGATAATTTAAGGCTATTGATAAGGCTAAAAAGGAACATATATTTCATAGTATTATCCCTCAAGAAAGACAGGATTTTAGTTGTAATTGTTCCATATTCAAGTAATATTCATTTATATTTAATAAGTGCGAAGACAAAAGGCGAAAACGAAGAATTGAAGACGGAAAAGTCCAAAATGCTCAAATGTACAAGATACAATTAAAAAGGTTCAAATTATTGATGAAGAACGTCTAAAAATGACAAGAGTACAAGTTGCGGAACGCAAAGTACACGATATAAAATAGTACGCAAGGACGTCTGAAAATCCGGAACCGGGACCCGAGTCAAGAAGAAACGCCCGACGCAACGGACCAAAAATATCTAGTCTACTATGCACAAGAATAAAATATAATATATAAATAATTATATTAATTATTTATATATTTATATTTATTTTATATTATGTCGACAAGCTAGGAGCCAAAACAATGTGAGCTGTCCCTGGTCCTCATGCGAGTCGCATGGCCAGAAGGCCATTTCCATGCGAGTCGCATGACTCCAGATTTCAGGCCAGGTTCTATAAATTGCAACATTTTCTGCCGAGTAAAGAAAGAAAAAAAAAACACACACACATACATATTACTCCGTATTTATTTTATTTATTATTTATATTATTATTATTATTATTATTATTATTATTATTATTATTATTATTATTATTATTAATAAGATTATTATTAATCTTATTATTTTTTTTATTAGTGTTATTATTTTTGCGATACAAAAATAATAATGTACATCAAATATTACGACGGAGTGCTGTCCAAGTAATTTTCAAAATGAGTTTTCGAGCAAGCTAGAGCTAAGGAAATTATGGGTTATTGCCAAGGAGGTTATGGGTAATGTTCGGGGGTATTTTTTTGTGAATCAAACCTCGTGTTTATCATCTCCGATGCATCTACGTGCTTTCCTGCAATATTGTATATCAATATTAAACAGTGAGTTTCATAAGATCCCTTTTACTCTCTACATTTTTGGGCTGAGAATACATGCAAATGCTTTATTAACCGATATACAATATTTATATGCGTGAGTTTCATTTGCTCCCTTTTTAATTGCTTTTGCAATATATATTTTTGGGCTGAGAATACATGCACTTTATTTTAAACGCAATGGATACAAGTACATACTAAATTCTACACTGAGTTTGAACCGAAAATCCCTTAGCTTTGGTAACTAGTAACTGCCAGTTATAAGAACTGGTGGGCGCGAGTAGTAGTATATGGATCCATAGGGCTTGATATCCCCGTCCGAGCTAGAGCGCTAGCCTTTTAACGGACGTATGCTATTTGAGAAGCGTACACGTTGGTTTGCGTATATTATTAAGATGATTATACAAAGGGTACAAATTATATAAACGTTAAAGTTTAGTTACCAGGGTGCTCAATTTTGTAGAACCGATTGATAAACGTTTCGGATGAAACAACTGAAATCTTGTGATCCACCTTTTATGTAAAACCTATTGATAAACGTTTTGAATAAAACAATTGAACTTTTGTAATCCACATTGATATACGGATTATGTGTAATATTAAAACTATGAACTCACCAACCTTTGTGTTGACACTTGAAGCATGTTTATTCTCAGGTTTCTAGAAGTCTTCCGCTGTTTGCTCATACGTGATACAAGTTATGTGCTTGGAGTCATACATGCTATATACAAGAAACTTGCATTCATCAAACCATTACCATGTATCTTATTTTGACTGTATTGTCAACAGATGTATTATTGTAAACCATTTAAATGGTGATTGTCTATACGTAGGAATCATCAGATGTAAAAAAACCTGGAATTTATATATTCATTTATGAAATACCTTTTCAAACGAATGCAATGTTACAAAACGTATCACATAGAGGTCAAATACCTCGCAATGAAATCAATGAATGACGTGTTCGTCCATATGGATTTGGAGCGATCGTCACAGATTATATCCTCAAAGTTTCAGGTACTGAATCGATGTATTCTTCAAGTTATGAATTTATTTATTTCGAATTTTCAAGATCTGAAATCGATCGATTATGGAATTTTAGGTGTTTGTTTGCAAAATCTGAGATTGAGTTAATGTTTACTGAGTCCTAATGGTGCTTCCTGTAAATTTTCATGAAATTTGGTTGAGTTTTGATGATTTTGAGGTTTTTAGGGTTTCATATGGTTTAAGGAGTTAGAGGAAGAAGAAACATAAACACTCAGGTGTCAGATTATGTAAATTTGATGAGCTTTGAATAGTTGGGTCAAAGTTGGGCCCCACGCGTACCAGCCTTTGTCTTCTTGTCCCCTAATAACTCCTACCTCAAAAAACGTGAAGATTCCTTTTAAAAATTAAACCAAACACCTCTTACTCATACACCATGAACCAGTTGAACCAATCAGCAACCATGAAACCAACCCAGAAAAGATCCGACCCGAAACCCGACCTGGATCCATATCCACATCATATTTAACGGTCGTCAGCTTTTACAGTTAAATATTTAACGGCTGTTAACTCAAGGACCACCAGTGTAAAATTTTCAAATATTTTCATAATTTTCAAAAGTCGTTCCTTTAACTTTCTGAAACTTTTATTTTCAGCTCCTGAACTTTAAAAATTTACAGGTTTGGTCCCTAAAAATTCGGAATTTTTCACCCAAGGTCCTTAATGTTTATTATTCAATATTTTCACACCAATCCTTTCCGAAACCTTTCTTTCTATGCACTGAAGTATTGATGCATAAAGTTTAGTGAACAAACTCCTTGTCCGTTAGACTTATTTAGTAAGTGAGTACGAAAACACTTGTTTTTGAGAAGTATTATGGGATAGTCGGGAGCATACGACCATTTATGGGCCAACGACGTTTATTATTCCGCACTTCTCGATATTCCGCTTTATAGAGGTAATATTTTTTTTCCAGTTCCGCTTTGTGGATGGAACTGGGGTTGATGTTACACGATCATGAGATACAAATTTGACTTTCTTTGGTGAGTTTGATGGCAATAAAACTTATTTGAGTTATTAATTATGGACCAGACTCCTCTACATATTTTGCCTTTACAATATGCAAGTCAGGATGAACGTTAGTGCTACGATGTTTAATAGAATACGGCTAACAGTGAGGGGGAAGATTCTACAGTTTATGATTCTGAGAGAGTCGGTTTGTTTGAAGATTTTATCAGAGATGTCGATAGGGATCTCAGCTCAGTCTTAAGGGGAATCTTGCTGCATTGGTACTATGGGTAACACATACGAGTGAAGTTTGAAGGAACTACAGGATGACGATTAGCATTTTGTGACGACCCGAAAATTTTCGAACAAATTTAAACTTTATCTTTATATCATTAGATAAATATTTCAAACATATATATTACGTACAAATTTACAATTCTAAATAAAAAAATATATATATATTTTAACTTAGTCATAAACCGTCCTGATTAAAAATAATATATTTTGATAAACAACGAGCCAATGATTTATATAAGCAAATGACCACAACACTTAATTGAATAAGTTACACTTTGAGTGAGTTAGTTTTTCATTGATTTGAGTCTAATTATTGATAAAGGTACATGTCGCGAAACGTAAAGTACAAGTTTTCTAAGCGTACGAAAGGGCGTTCGAAAAACCGAAACCGGCACATAAGTCGAGAGTCAACGTACAACACATCGGTGTAAAAATTTCAAACCAACTATGCACGAGAATATAATATAATATTTAATTAACTAAAGATTAAATAATATTATATATTAAATAATAGTATTTATGCTACACAATGAAGAATTGGGTGTCGGCAGAGCTTTATGAGCTGTATTTTCAGTCCATGCGATCGCATGGACATATAGGCAAAATCCCATGCGATCGTATGGTGGTGGTAGGTGGCTAACATCCTTTTTAAAAACCGAATTCGTTTCATTCTTTCATTCAGTTTTCATTTCACTCTTACAGAGTATCACTTATAATTATTAATAATAATATTATTATTGTTATTATTATTATTATTATTATTATTATTATTATTATTATTATTATTATTATTATTATTAATATTAAGATTATTAATATTAAGATTATTATTATTAGTATTAGTATTAGGAGCGATAATATTATTATATACATAAAATACTACAACGAGGTTCTACTCGCGTGTTTTCAAAACGGGTTTTATGAGCGGGATAAAGCTAAGGAAATTATGGGTTATAGCTATGGAGGTTATGGGTATGGTTCAGGGGTTATGCTCATAAAGTCAAACCTAGTGTTTATCATCTCCGTTACGTCTACGTACTTTCCTACAATATTAAATCTCAATACTGATACGTAAGCACTCATATTTTATCTTTTATATATTAATTGTGTATCCATGTCTAGTGCTCGAGTATATATATTTATACATGCTTGTATACTAAATTTTGTCGCTAAACAGTTTATAATGAATCACGAATTAAATACATATATTACTGGTAAAAGGTATATGAATTAAATCAATAACTTTTCATTTAGATATCGAATAGTTTCGATGAACGGATTAAAATATATGGACAACTGAATTATGATTAACAATAATTGGAATTTCTTTTGAATCTGCAATTAAGATTTAAACAACTTGTTTACGAGATTGATAAAGTGAATTTTTAAATATTAACAACCGAGTAAATGAATCCTTATATAAGGCACGTCTCGTTTTGATGAACTATTGTCAAAATTGACTTTTTGAAACGACTTTGGATAACTTTTGTATGTCGATCTCGAGCATTAGGATTGTGATACACTATGACCTGACCTAGCTTGATAGACATTTATTGACCAACATATGTTCTCTAGGTTGAGATCCATGATTATTTGATATTCCGAGTTTCGGTCACTTTTTGGTGAATGACCTTATGTGCTGCTAAGGTGAGTTTCATTTTCTCCCTTTTTAAATGATTTTGCAATATATATTTTTGGGCTGAGAATACATGCACTTTATTTTAAACGCAATGGATACAAGTACATACTAAATTCTACACTGAGTTTGAACCGAAAATCCCTTAGCTTTGGTAACTAGTAACTGTCAGTTATAAGAACTGGTGGGCGCGAGTAGTAGTATATGGATCCATAGGGCTTGATATCCCCGTCTGAGCTAGAGCACTAGCCTTTTAACGGACGTATGCTATTTGAGAAGCGTACACGTTGGTTTGCGTGTATTATTAAGATGATTATACAAAGGGTATAAATTATATATACGTTAAGTTTAGTTACCAGGGTGCTCAATTTCGTAGAATATTTTGATAAACGTTTCTGGATGAAACAATTGAAAACTTGTGATTCATCTTTATATACAGATTATGCGCAACATTAAAACTATGAACTCACCAACCTTTGTGTTGACACTTTTTAGCATGTTTATTCTCAGGTTTCTAGAAGTCTTCCGCTGTTTGCTTATGCGTTATACAAGCTATGTGCATGGAGTCATACATGCTTTATTCAAGAAAACTTTGCATTCACAAAATCATCACCATGTATCTTATTTTGACTGCATTGTCAACGGATGTAGTATTGTAAACTATTATAGACGGTAATTATCTATACGTAGAAATCATCAGACATTGAAAACGTTGGATTTATGTATTCATTTATGGTGTGCCTTTTTAAAAGAATGCAATGTTTACAAAACGTATCATATAGAGGTCAAAACCTCACTATGAAATCAATGAATGATGTATTCGTCCAAAGGGATTTGGACGGGTCATCACAGTTGGTATCAGAGCTTGAGGTCATAGGGAACCAGAATTTGCATTAGTGTGTTTAACTGGTAATCGTTAGGATGCATTAGTGAGTCTGGACTATGACCGTATCTGTTTTTACCGAGTTTTGCTTACCATTGATTGTCAGAAATTACTTGCTTATCATTCCTAAGTCTAGACATGTCTTACTGTATTTACTACATAGATAGCATATCGACAAAATTCATATCTTAGCATATCTGTTACTATAAACTTTTCTTGACAGCTTTCGAAAATTCTTCCGTAATTTGCGGGATCCCTTGTGCTATATATAGGTATTCTATATAATTAGAATATCATTAGATATCTAAAAATCATTTCATATCAAAAATCCTTTATCCAAACTGTGTAAGATGAATTCCGCATCTAGTTCAAATTCCTCAGATTCTGACAGCTATTCCGATATGGATTTCCACTCGAGCTCCGAAAGAAGCGTAACCAGAATGGATCAAAAAATTAGCCATCATCTATTCTGGATGAATTGGGGATGGGTTCGTAATCTACTTAATCATTGGAGACAAGAAGAAGGTGATCCCTTCCATCCACCACATTCACCTCTTGGCGAAGAACCTGAAGCACTTACCGGCGAACCCGTTCGTAACACCATTTTCACCCTCATTTCCAGAACAGCTCGCAACGACTACGTAATATCCAATATTGTAAATCTTATTCATCCGCTTGTCCGAACCGCCAATCATCCCAGTATAATAGAAGAAGTCAACAAGCTTCGCGCTCGAGTAGTGGCTTTGGAGAATATGGTGTAAGGATTACAAACACCAGCAGCAGCACCAGCAGCATAACCAGTATCACCATCATCAACACCAACAGTATCATTACCACCACCAACAATCACATCTGCATCACACGCCTCAACATCACAATTTGTACGTCGGATATCAACATCATACTCACCATAGGTACCAAGGAGTACCAACAACAATAAACGATAAAATATTGATTCATAACTTCATCGGAGAAATATTCTACGGCGATTAGGTAATCTCTAAAATCTTAGAGATTATTTATCCCAGTCCTAACCGTAAATCAGATGTAACATCACAAGCTCTGCCAGTTCAAGAAAGCACCGTGGACATCATTACGAGTCAACGACGAGTATATTGTATCAATGAGTTATGAAGTAATAACTCAATTCCTCTAAAGAATTTATATGTATATCTAATATATATAAATTTTAAAACTATCATAAATCTTTTCGTACTAAGCTATTATGTATGAATTAAAAAGGGTAAATACTACTCGGTTAATTCATATTACTAATATGCTATGATGTACATCCTTCATTAACGACTTAACCATCGTTAACTACAATCTCTGTTTCAACTCAATGAATTCCATTTCATAATAAACCAAGTGTATTATTCAATTACATAATTGATTCTACATTTTCATTTTCGATGTACTCAAAACTTTCCAAAAAATATCATCTGTACCTTGTAAGGTTCACAAAAATTCCCCGAGCATCAACATTCTTTACCAAGGAATAAGAATACATAAAGAAGTATTGATTTCATTAGTGAAATACTCCGCGAAGATTATGTAATCTCTAATGTTTTAGAGATTATTTATTTCTAATTCAAGCCGAAAATCAAATGAGCTTCATATGATATTAACTCATTAAATCTGTATTACATCTGAAGAAAATATACATATATATAGACGGTAATAAAAATTCTTTTGTACAAAGTATTAATTGTGAAATCTTTAACGGGTAGGTAATACTCGGGAAATATATAAGTTCACAATTAATATGTTATACTGTACATTCTTCAATTTTGATTCAAAAATTATTAACAATGCTCACAACGATATACAATCGTTTTCATACAAATTCAATTACATATTCTGATATTGACGGATCAGAATCCAAGTAATAACTCTGAACCAGTGACATCATTCTTAGATCTCTACTTCTTTCAAAGCTATACTTTGACTTCAAAACTGTGCAAGATCCTTTGGTATTGTTTTTACCAAAAATAACCTTGCAATTCCTTTTCAAAGTATCCAGTATTATCAACCATTCAACCAGTCAACGACAACCTTTCAGACTTGTAACTTTGGCATATACGTTTTTGTTACTAGGGAACCTTTCATGTTCCACCACATTAGCAGTAAATTTACCAACAACCTCATTGATCCTTGCTCTTTCGAAAAATCCTTATACTCATTGAAACCGTATCATGTACTCATCCACATCTTGTAACGGCAATTGTCATACCAACTATCAGGAATTAGCAATCAATATTTTGAAATCCTGCAGCACGTCTACGCCAACAGTTATATGTGTACATATAACGTCTACCTCCTGGACTTACATACTTCGAATGTGAAGTTTCTGAAAAACACCCCAAACTACGAAACTAGTTCTCCGAATTTTGGAAAAATGCTGATTAAATAGTAAAAACTGTAAATGACCTTAACAGTCAAAAGTTTGATGATAAAGAATAGTATGGTGGTAAAGCTGAGAAAAAGAGAAGGTTTGGAACTGGAAAATGGATTGAGCAAAGTATGAAGGAGGCTGTGGATAAATCATAAAGACTGAACCTGCCTTCAAAGAATCCAAATGATTCAGTGTCTGCTGAAATCCTTAGCAAATACCTTGCCCCTTACTCTAAAACCTTTACAAATAATATTATTCATCATCATCTTATCTTGAATATTCTAAGATATCATCGTATCTTTCGTTATAAATATCCTCAATATTTCTGAAGATATTTTCGTAATTATTCTTATCTGAAACCATTCATCTCTTCGCGCTATCTGTGTTACATCATAAAAGAAACTACTTTAGTTTCAAAAATCTGAAAAATTCGAAAAATGGATGTTTTGAAGTAGTGTTGGGAACTGAAGCATGAATTAGTATAATATAATGACACTTGATCAACGTGATTATATTACAGTAAGTCATGTTGAGTTTCTAATGGAACGTGATGATTCACAGAACATACCGTCATCATGTACCATTTACATGACTCTTACATTCTATCTAATCTCTAAACATATCAAGAAAATATTTTTCTTGATGATTCGGTCTTTTCCGGGATATTCTGATAATTTGACTAAGCAAGATCGTACCATTACGATTCCCTTTTTAGAACATTAACAATGTTCATTCCGAAATTTATATATGCGAATTCTGGACCATTACAAGAGATGCCTAATCGCAAGAAGAAGAAACGAAGGGACAAAGCTCCGAAATAGAAATTGGAGTATAAATTGCAGCAAATAGGAGGGAGTATTAACTGTGGATGACAATGATTATAGAAGACAGAATTAGAGACATTGAAATATAAGGGGAGATATAAAACCCGATAACAACGCATAAATTACAAACCGTGAATATCAATGTTTATCGCAACATAAAGACACGGGAGAATTAAAAGCACTATAATCCCAAGAGCAAAGTAGAAGTAAGCAGATTCCTCTGGTGGAAGTTGGAAAAGGAGAATGATTGTTGCGATAGTAAGGATAAGGACAAGGATCAGAACTGAATTAAGCATTTTCACAATCTTTTGAATTTGAGAATTAAGTATAGGAATGGTAAAATTGACAAACCGTAAGAAGTTAATTTATAGTGAAATATTTGATAGAGAAATCAAGGCAGATCTCCGCATTTAATTAGAGAGATCCTAATTTCCTTATTCGCCGAAGAATCAAATCTTTTAGATTTAGAAGATTTTCTTTAAATCCCTTGAATTCTGAAATTCAACCAAGACAACGTCAAAAGTTAAGACAAAACTTCAGTTCTCATTTCATTCCTTTTAGGATAGCTTCACTCGTACTCTTCAAGTAATTGAATCATTTTATCTATATTACTCAATAGTGATAAAACTCTATATACCAACTCATATTCGTCATAAAAACATTTTTATGATTAGCCATGACGACCACGATCAAATTTCAGGACGAAATTTCTTTAACGGGTAGGTACTGTGACGACCCGAAAATTTTCGAACAAATTTAAACTTTATCTTTATATCATTAGATAAATATTTCAAACATATATATTACGTACAAATTTACAATTCTAAATAAAAAAATATATATATTTTAACTTAGTCATAAACCGTGCTGATTTAAAATAATATATTTTGATAAACAACGAGCCACTGATTTATAGAAGCAAATGACCACAACGCTCAATTGAATAAGTTACACTTTGAGTGAGTTAGTTTTTCATTGATTTGAGTCTAATTATTGATAAAGGTACATGTCGCGAAACGTAAAATACAAGTTTTCTAAGCGTACGGAAGGGCGTTCTAAAAACCGAAACTGGCACATAAGTCGAGAGTCAACGTACAACACATCGGTGTAAAAATTTCAAACCAACTATGCACGAGAATATAATATAATATTTAATTAATTCTAAAGATTAAATAATAGTATTTATGTTACACAAATGAAGAATTACGTGTCGGCAGAGCTTTATGAGCTGTATTTTCAGTCCATGCGATCGCATGGACATATAGGCAAAATCCCATGTGATCGTATGGTGGTGGTAGGTGGCTAACATCCTTTTTAAAAACCGAATTCGTTTCATTCTTTCATTCAGTTTTCATTTCACTCATACGGAGTATCACTTATGTGAGGACCCGTCCTAATCCATCCGGACGAATTCCATATCGATTATAAACGATTCACAACAGTTGATTACATCGCGAGGTACTTGAACTCTATATGATACATTTTATAAACATTGCATTCGTTTTTGAAAAGACAATCTTTCATTACATCGAAAGTTGACAGACATGCATACCATTTCAGAATATATCCAACTATAATTGACTTAATAATAATCTTGATGAACTCGACGACTCGAATGCAACGTCTTTTGAAATATGCCATGAATGACTCCAAGTAATGTTTCTAAAATGAGCAAATGCACAGCGGAAGATTTCTTTCGTACCTGAGAATAAACATGCTTTAAAGTGTCAACCAAAAGGTTGGTGAGTTCATTAGTTTATCATAAATAATCATTTCATAATTTTAATAGACCACAAGATTTCATATTTCCATTTCTCATAAACATACGTCCCATGCATAGAGAAAAAAATATCATTCATATGGATTGAACACCTGGTAACCGACATTCACAATATGTATATAAGAATATTCCCATCATTCCGGGATCCTCCTTCGAACATGATATAAATTTCGAAGTACTAAAGCATCCGGTACTTTGGATGGGGCTTGTTGGGCCCAATTGATCTATCTTTAGAGTTCGCGTCAATTAGGGTTTCTGTTCCCTAATTCTTAGATTACCAGACTATATAGGGTGATATTCGATTTGATAATCCAACCATAGAATGTAATTTTAAGTACTTGTGTCTATTCCGTAAAACAGTTATAAAGCAGCGCATGTATTCTCAGTCCCAAAAATATATATTGCAAAAGCATTTAAAAATGGAATAATGAAACTCACCGAATGTATTTTGTAGTAAAAATACATAGAACGACATTGAACAAGTATAGGGTTGGCCTCGGATTCACAAACCTATATCATTTGTATATTTATTAATATACATAATTGTAACTAAACAAATATATATGTATTTATTATTAGTGATATAGTTTTTATGTTAATAACATATATATGTCATTATATATATATATATATATATATATATATATATATATATATATATATATATATATATATATATATATATATATATATATATATATTAAGTAAATAATTATATTTATATTGTTAAGTTTTGTATTAAATATATATGTATATATATATTTATATATATATATATTTATTTATTTTATAATTATCTTTTGTTTGTTAACTTAATGATAATACTGATAACAATAATACTAATAATAATAATAATAATAATAATAATAATAATATCAATAATAATTTTAATTATAAAAATGATACTTTTGCTGTTATTACTTGTTAGATTAACAATTTTAATTATTATATAGTAATAATGTTGATCATGATAATATTAATAGTAATACTTATAATAATTTGTTATCATTAATGATAATACATGCTAATAATTTTTAAATGATAATACTTATACTAATGGTAATACTAATAATAATAATAATCTTACGAATAACACCATTGATAATGATAATTTTTAATAATAATGATATTAATAATATTATTAACAATAATAATGATAAGAATGATTGTAATATTATTAATAATGATATAATAATAATGGCTTTAATACTAATTCTTATATTCATACAAAACATGTTAATACAACTAATGTTTAAAGTTATTACTAGTCTTCATGATAATGATAATAACAATTTTACTCATTTTTTAATGATAATAATATTTATAATATTAATCTTAACATTTACAATAACTAACATAATCATAAACTTAATCATAATAATTAACAATAACAATAATAATAATAATAATAATAATAATAATAATAATAATAATAATAATAATAAAAGAAGTGGTGTATACCATTAAAAGCTTCAAGTAAAAAGAAATGCTCCAGGTGGAACTCGAACCCGAGACCTCACGCTCACCGTACAAACACCCAACCATTTCACTGGCTCGACTTATTTGAATAAACCTTCAGTCATTTCTTATTTAACCCTACGTTCTGTTTCCTTAATTCTTCCTCTGCTTTTCATAAAAAAAAATTCACCACATCCAAGGCTCGAACCCTAGACCTTCTGTTACACAACACAACACCCGGACCACTCCTCTGTTTCTGATTATCTGGAATATTATTAAACTTAATAACATTTAAATCGTATTTTACTGTGTTCATCTTCTTGCCCACATTGAAATCAACCAGGACCAAATCAAATATACAACCAACCACTTGGATTCTTCCACATAATCAGGACTAATGAATACTAGTTATTTTAATAAAATAGAAAACGAAAGAGAGAAAGGGAAAAAAATACATAAATAAAAAAAAAAACAAATCCCGTCGTTGCTGTTTGAACAAAAAAAAAAATTGATTTCAATTTAGAGTACGTAATAGACAAATGTTATAACATAAATTGTGTTTCAAATCACTCCCAAAAACTTTACCAATCGTTAATTTAACAGGAAATTTCAAAATATGTTCGAATTTTAATGAAGAACAGTTGTTGACTTTTTATGAACAAAACATTGACTCGAAAATTCACATTCAATATAATGAATTAGAACCTCAAATTTGGCAGATAGTTTGAGTATTAGATTCATAACAATTCGGCATTTTTAGTTTTTGAAATACAATTCGAATTTGAACCTTTGGAAGAAAAAAATGCAGCGACAGAGGTGTTCAATGTATATATAATTTTTCTGTTTTAATTTAACATATATAAACAAGTACCTGCAGTTTTAATTGCTGTTAAGGGTGGAAGAAAATGGATGATTCCTCAAATACTTGTATAATCGATGAAGAAAAAAAATAAAAAATAAGTGTGTCGACTTCTCCTCTCAGACCATAACAAGAAATCATCAAACAAAAAAATAAAACTGCTTACAATAAGTGTACCAATTATTGACAAGGGATCTAGATTAAAAGTAGACAGAGATGTGTGTCACGGGTTTGAAAGAAAACAAAAAAAAAAATTCATACTCAAACAGTTTTTTTTTTAATTTAATTAATATCAATATTTAATTAATATTAATATTAATAATAATACATTTAATACTTTTAAGGATAATGTTAATAATATAATTAACTATGATAAGAATTATTAATAATAATACTAATAATGATACTAATAATAAAGATAACATTAATAAAATGATGATAATAATAATAATATAACAATTTATTCATATTAAATTTCATATCTACACATTATATATAATAATAATAATAGAATTAATAATGTTTATAATAATAATAACACTAAGATAATACTATAGATAATACTAATAATGATGATATTTAATAATAATAAGAATGATAACATTTAATAATAATAATCATAATACTTTACTAACTATAATAATTATTTAAATGATAATAATATTATTAGTAATAATATTATAACAACTTATATATATCAAGTTTCATATTTGTATGTTATATTGATAACACTAATTTTGATATTAATATTGAAAATAATAATATTACTATAACATTTATCTCTAACTTGTAAATACATTTAATATTTATTACATTTTTTAATTATATCATATTTACTATTTATCTAAGGTATGGAATATTTAATATTTATACATTTTAACAATATACATATAGTAATAGTTATGTATAGAAATCGAGTATTTATATATATAAATCCATTTTACTTCCAACATAATTATTTTATATCTTATTTTTCATATTAAATTTTAAATGTTGAAATTATATTTTATTATTTTCCATTACTATTATATATGTACTTACATTTATATTTATTTACAAACTATCATTCGTGAATCGTAGTCGAAGTCAAATGCGTTCATGGAAATAGTTCAAACATTATGAGACTCAGTTTAATAGACTTTGCTTATCGTGTCAAAATCATATAATATTAAGTTTAAATTTGGTCGGAAATTCCCGGGTCATCACAGTACCTACCCGTTAAAGAAATTTCGTCCCGAAATTTGAGTGAGGTGGTCATGGCTAACAATAAAAATGTTTTAATGACCAATATGAGTTGATAATTAGAGGTTTATCATCATTGAGTAATATGGATAAAACAATTTGATTATTCGAAGAGCACGAGTGAAGCTATTCACAAAAGAATGAAATGAGAAACAAAGATTTGTTTTTAACTTTTGACGTAGTCAGGTTTGAATTTAGAAAATAAGGCGCGCCTTAACTTTTGACATTGCCTTGGTTGAATTCCGGAATTCAAGGGATTTAAAGATACTCTTCAAAATCTAAAAGATTTGATTTTTCGGCGAGTAAGAAAATTAGGATTCTCTAATTAAATGCGGAGATCTGTCTTGATTTTTCTATCAGATATGTCACTATAAATTACCTTCTTCCGTTCCGTTACTTTTACCATTCCTATACCCAATTCCTAAATTCAAAACTTTATGAAAAATGCTTAATCCGGCTCTGATCCTTGTCCTTTTTCTTACTATCATAACATTCATTCTCCTTTTCTAACTCCCACCTGAAGAATCTGTTTATTTCTATTATGCTCTAGGGATTATTGTATTTATAATCCTCCCGTGTCTTTATATTGCTATACGTACTGATATCCACGGTTTGTAATTTCGGTGTTGTCATTGGGATTTATATTTTCCCTTATATTTCAAAGCTCTATGCTTTTGTTTTTCTCTTCCCGACTTCAAGTCAAGCGAATAATGGTCCAGAATTCGTAGATATAGTGTTTCGAATGATTATAATATTCTATGCAGGAAGGAACGTGATAGCACGATTTGATTTTTAAATTTATCATCATCACGGAAGATAGAACCATCAAGAATACATTTTCTTGATTTGTTCAGGAGTTAGGTAGAATGAAAGAGTTATATAAAATGGCACATGATGACGTTATGATCTGTGAATCATCACGTTCCAGTAGAAGCTCAGCATGACTTACTGTAATATAATCACGTTGATCAAGTGTCATTATATTATACTAACTCATGCATCAGTTCCCAACACTACTTCAATAACATTCATATTTTAAGCTCGAAAGTTTACAGAATATAGAAACTAATAGTTTCTATATGATGTAACACTGATAGCATGAAGAGATTAATGATTTCAGATAAGAATAGCTATGAAAATATCTTCAGAAATATGAAGGATATTTATAATGAAAGATACGATGATATCTTGGAATTTCTAATATCGATGGATGATGAAGAAGATTTTCCGCAAGATTTTAACATGACTTCGGAGCAAGATATTCTCTAAAGATTTCAACGGATCTAGATTTATCTGGGTTCTATGAATTTTGGGTATGTTACTTGTATTTCTCCTTGGTTTCCTTTATGGTTAGCTCAATCCGCTTTCCAGTTCCAACCTTTCTGAGCTTTTCCAACATACTAATCTTTATCATCAAACTTTCGATGATTATGGTCGTTTACGGTTATCAACAGTTTCTGCTGCTTCATTCAGCGTTTTTAACATTTAGAGTATTGATTTGTGACTGAGTGCTTTTCAGAATTTCAGAATGAGAGATCATAATCTAAAAGATAAATGTCATACATATAACTGTTGATGTAGATATGCTGTGAGTTTTCAAAGTACTGATTGTTGATTTTCGGTAATTGGTATGGCAGTTCTCGTTACAAGATGCGGATGAGTATATGATAGGATTTCAATGAATAAATATAATGATTTGTCAGAGAGATTTAAGCCAAGAAGCAACGAGGTTGCTGGTACGTTTACTGCTAATGTAGTGAGATATAAACGGTTTTCCGGTATTGATGACGAAGGGCAACTTTTATATCAGGGTTAAAATAAGCTAAACCGAGTGAAAAGTCGGAGTTGACTTGTTGGAGCTGTGACAAAATTTACTACTTTGAAAAGGGATTGTGAAGTTATTTTGGGTAATAATAATGCTAAAGGATCTAACACAGTTACATGTTAAACGTTTACTCAGGTTCCGAGTATTTTCAGGTGCATAGCTATATGCATCACTCTTTCTTTCCGTAAATGATGTGCGATTGGTTCATCCTCTCAATTGAAATGTTTTCAAGAATCATGAAAGGTTTGAACGCAGATTGAAATCGTCAAAATACAAATGAGGTTTAAAATGAGATCAAGTGGCAAACTTGAAGAAATGTTTAGTTTCATATGTTATAGTCAATATTTTAATTCATTTTAATTGTCCAATATTGGTAGTCCACAGTTAGCAATTCAATAATTCATGTATAGTTTAATATATAGTATTCGAATTAATTAATACGTAACGTGACCCGTATTCGTCTCAGACTCGATCACAACTCAAAGTATATATATTATTATAGAATTAACCTCAACCCTGTATAGCTAACTCCCGCATTACTGCATATAGAGTGTCAATGGTTATTCCAAATAATATATATAGATGCGTCGATATGATATGTCAAAACCTTGTATACGTATCCCGATATGTAAAGTGCGTAAAATAAATACCAGAAATTAAATGACGATAAATTAAATTGCGAGAATATAAATGGCGATAAATAAACTGCGATAAATAAATTACGATAATTAAATGTAATACAGAATTAACAGTTAGCTAGGAACAGTTAGCTAGGATCTTGTTAGCGTGGTTTCTTAACAAAATTTCATATTGTTAATTAGTCTGTTTCTAATCAATTTTTATTGTGTCCATTATTTCTTCATTATGCCACTTGTTGGATTCTGATAGATCAAAATCCAAATATGAAATTGAATGAAAATGGTTATTTTGTGGTGAACGAATACGTATATCGGTGGTTGTAAATAGGATAGTAAATGATTGTTGAATTTGATTTGAAAGAATGTACAGTGTACTTATTAACGTGAAATCTAAATATTCTTCGGGTATTACCTACCCGTTAAAATATTTTCACCATTAACAGTTTGTACGAAAGAATTTTTAATTACAATCTTTATGAAAATATACTTACATATATATTTTCTTCAGATGTACTCATAGATTTAATGAGTTAATATAATATTAATCTCATTTGATTTACCGTTAGAACTAGAATATATATAATCTCTAAAACATTGAAGATTACATAATCGTCATGTCGAACGAAGACAAATGATGTAGAACGATTCGCAGATTGATGATTAAGCTCGAGGTACATAATTAGATGTTGAGGTGTATGATGTGAACTTGAGTTGTTGGTGGTATTGGTATTGATGTTGGTGCTGATAATGTTGCTGAAGCTGGTACATTTTGCACCATATTCTCCAAATTAATTACTAGCGCGCGAAGTTCGTTGACTTCTTATATTACTTCGGGATAATTGTCGATCGGAACGAGCGAATGAATAAGGTTCAGAATTGTGGATAGAATATAATCTTGTCGAGTTACCCTGGAAATGAGACTGAAAATGATGTCTCGAACAGGTTCACCGGTAAAAGCTTCAGGTTCATTGTCAAGAGATGAATTCGATTGATGGAAGGGATTGCCTTCTGCGCGTTTCCATTAATTAAGTCAACTACGAACCCATCAGATGAATTGATAATGGCTGATTGGTTGATTCATGCCGATGATGCTGTTTTCAGAGCTTAGGTGAACATCTATGTCGGAATAACTATCAGAATAGCTATCGGAATCTGAGGGACTCGAACTAGTTGCAGGATTCATCTCGTACGATCAGATAAATGATTTTCAATAAGAAATAGATTATAAGATGTAGATTAGTACTCTGCAATACATAATTTATATATGCATATATAGTACTAAAATCCCATAAGTTACGGAGGAATCTACGGAAGTTGTCAGGCAAAATTACAGTAACAGATACGTTAAGATATGAAGTAGCAGATACGCTAAGATATGAATTTTTGTCTATACACTATTCATGCAGTCAATGCAGTAAAATGTGTCTAGACTAAGAATGATAAGCAAGTGAATCTCTAAGAATGATAGGCAGGTAATTTTCGACACGAATGATAAGAAAAACTTTTGACATGAAGACACGGTCGAAGTCCAGACTCACTAATGCATCTTAACGACTATCAGTTAGACATACTTATGCAAGACCTGGTTCGCTAAGACCACCGCTCTGATACCAACTGTGAGGACCCGTCCTAATCCATCCGGACGAATTCCATATCGATTATAAACGATTCACAACAGTTGATTACATCGCGAGGTACTTGACCTCTATATGATACATTTTACAAACATTGTATTCGTTTTTGAAAAGACAATCTTTCATTACATCGAAAGTTGACAGGCATGCATACCATTTCAGAATATATCCAACTATAATTGACTTAATAATAATCTTGATGAACTCGACGACTCGAATGCAACGTCTTTTGAAATATGCCATGAATGACTCCAAGTAATGTTTCTAAAATGAGCAAATGCACAGTGGAAGATTTCTTTCGTACCTGAGAATAAACATGCTTTAAAGTGTCAACCAAAAGGTTGGTGAGTTCATTAGTTTATCATAAATAATCATTTCATAATTTTAATAGACCACAAGATTTCATATTTCCATTTCTCATAAACATACGTCCCATGCATAGAGACAAAAAATATCATTCATATGGATTGAACACCTGGTAACCGACATTCACAATATGTATATAAGAATATCCCCATCATTCCGGGATCCTCCTTCGGACATGATATAAATTTCGAAGTACTAAAGCATCCGGTACTTTGGATGGGGCTTGTTGGGCTCGATAGATCTATCTTTAGAGTTCGCGTCAATTAGGGTTTCTGTTCCCTAATTCTTAGATTACCAGACTATATAGGGTGATATTCGATTTGATAATCCAACCATAGAATGTAATTTTAAGTACTTGTGTCTATTCCGTAAAACAGTTATAAAGCAGCGCATGTATTCTCAGTCCCAAAAATATATATTGCAAAAGCATTTAAAAAGGGAATAATGAAACTCACCGAATGTATTTTGTAGTAAAAATACATAGAACGACATTGAACAAGTATAGGGTTGGCCTCGGATTCACAAACCTATATCATTTGTATATTTATTAATATACATAATTGTAACTAAACAAATATATATGTATTTATTATTAGTGATATAGTTTTTATGTTAATAACATATATATGTCATTATATATATATATATATATATATATATATATATATATATATATATATATATATATATATATATTAAGTAAATAATTATATTTATATTGTTAAGTTTTGTATTAAATATATATGTATATATATTTATATATATATATATATTTATTTTATAATTATCTTTTGTTTGTTAACTTAATGATAATACTGATAACAATAATACTAATAATAATAATAATAATATCAATAATAATTTTAATTATAAAAATGATACTTTTGCTGTTATTACTTGTTAGATTAACAATTTTAATTATTATATAGTAATAATGTTGATCATGATAATATTAATAGTAATACTTATAATAATTTGTTATCATTAATGATAATACATGCTAATAATTTTTAAATGATAATACTTATACTAATGGTAATACTAATAATAATAATAATCTTACGAATAACACCATTGATAATGATAATTTTTAATAATAATGATACAAATAATATTATTAACAATAATAATGATAAGAATGATTGTAATATTATTAATAATGATATAATAATAATGGCTTTAATACTAATTCTTATATTCATACAAAACATGTTAATACAACTAATGTTTAAAGTTATTACTAGTCTTCATGATAATGATAATAACAATTTTACTCATTTTTTAATGATAATAATATTCATAATATTAATGTTAACATTTACAATAACTAACATAATCATAAACTTAATCATAATAATTAACAATAACAATAATAATCACCATAACCACAATAATAATAATAATAATAATAATAATAATAATAATAATAATAATAATAATAATAATAATAATAATAATAAAAGAAGTGGTGAATACCATTAAAAGCTTCAAGTAAAAAGAAATGCTCCAGGTGGGACTCGAACCCGTGACCTCACGCTCACCGTACAAACACCCAACCATTTCACTGGCTCGACTTATTTGAATAAACCTTCAGTCATTTCTTATTTAACCCTACGTTCTGTTTCCTTAATTCTTCCTCTGCTTTTCATAAAAAAAATTTCACCACAACCAAGGCTCGAACCCTAGACCTTCTGTTACACAACAAAACACCCGGACCACTCCTCTGTTTCTGATTATCTGGAATATTATTAAACTTAATAACATTTAAACCGTATTTTACTGTGTTCATCTTCTTGCCCACATTGAAATCAACCAGGACCAAATCAAATATACAACCAACCACTTGGATTCTTCCACATAATCAGGACTAATGAATACTAGTTATTTTAATAAAATAGAAAACGAAAGAGAGAAAGGAAAAAAAAAATACATAAATAAATAAATAAAAACAAATCCCGTCGTTGCTGTTTGAACAAAAAAAAAAATTGATTTCAATTTAGAGTACGTAATAGACAAATGTTATAACATAAATTGTGTTTCAAATCACTCCCAAAAACTTTACCAATCGTTAATTTAACAGGAAATTTCAAAATATGTTCGAATTTTAATGAAGAACAGTTGTTGACTTTTTATGAACAAAACATTGACTCGAAAATTCACATTCAATATAATGAATTAGAACCTCAAATTTGGCAGATAGTTTGAGTATTAGATTCATAACAATTCGGCATTTTTAGTTTTTGAAATACAATTCGAATTTGAACCTTTGGAAAAAAAAATGCAGCGACAGAGGTGTTCAATGTATATATAATTTTTCTGTTTTAATTTAACATATATAAACAAGTACCTGCAGTTTTAATTGCTGTTAAGGGTGGAAGAAAATGGATGATTCCTCAAATACATGTATAATCGATGAAGAAAAAAAATAAAAAATAAGTGTGTCGACTTCTCCTCTCAGACCATAACAAGAAATCATCAAACAAAAAAATAAAACTACTTACAATAAGTGTACCAATTATTGACAAGGGATCCAGATTAAAAGTAGACAGAGATGTGTGTCACGGGTTTGAAAGAAAACAAAAAAAAAATTCATACTCAAACAGTTTTTTTTTAATTTAATTAATATCAATATTTAATTAATATTAATATTAATAATAATACATTTAATACTTTTAAGGATAATGTTAATAATATAATTAACTATGATAAGAATTATTAATAATAATACTAATAATGATATTAATAATAAAGATAACATTAATAAAATGATGATAATAATAATAATATAACAATTTATTCATATTAAATTTCATATCTACACATTATATATAATAATAATAATAGAATTAATAATGTTTATAATAATAATAACACTAAGATAATACTATAGATAATACTAATAATGATGATATTTAATAATAATAAGAATGATAACATTTAATAATAATAATCATAATACTTTACTAACTATAATAATTATTTAAATGATAATAATATTATTAGTAATAATATTATAACAACTTATATATATCAAGTTTCATATTTGTATGTTATATTGATAACACTAATTTTGATATTAATATTGAAAATAATAATATTACTATAACATTTATCTCTAACTTGTAAATACATTTAATATTTATTACATTTATTAATTATATCATATTTACTATTTATCTAAGGTATGGAATATTTAATATTTATACATTTTAACAATATACATATAGTAATAGTTATGTATAGAAATCGAGTATTTATATATATAAATCCATTTTACTTCCAACATAATTATTTTATATCTTATTTTTCATATTAAATTTTAAATGTTGAAATTATATTTTATTATTTTCCATTACTATTATATATGTACTTACATTTATATTTATTTACATTTATTTACAAACTATCGTTCGTGAATCGTAGTCGAAGTCAAATGCGTTCATGGAAATAGTTCAAACATTATGAGACTCAGTTTAATAGACTTTGCTTATCGTGTCGAAATCATATAATATTAAGTTTAAATTTGGTCGGAAATTCCCGGGTCATCACAACTTATAATTATTAATAATATTATTATTATTGTTGTTGTTATTATTATTATTATTATTATTATTATTATTATTATTAATATTAAGATTATTAATATTAATCTTATTATTATTAGTATTAGTATTAGGAGCGATAATATTAGTATATACATAAAATACTACAACGAGGTTCTACTCGCGTGTTTTCAAAATGAGTTTTATGAGCGGGATAAAGCTAAGGAAATTATGGGTTATAGCTATGGAGGTTATGGGTATGGTTCGGGGGTTATGCTCGTAAAGTTAAACCTAGTGTTTATCATCTTCGTTACGTCTACGTACTTTCCTACAATATTAAATCTCAATACTGATACGTAAGCACTCATATTTTATCTTTTATATATTAATTGTGTATCCATGTCTAGTGCTCGAGTATATATATTTATACATGCTTGTATACTAAATTTCGTCGCTAAACAGTTTATAATGAATCACGAATTAAATACATATATTACTGGTAAAAGGTATATGATATACATGTTTTTGGAAAGCTGGCGAAAAATCAATAACTTTTCATTTAGATATCGAATAGTTTTGATGAACGGATTAAAAGATATGGACAACTGAATTATGATTAACAATAATTGGAATTTCTTTTGAATCTGCAATTAAGATTTAAACAACTTGTTTACGAGATTGATAAAGTGAATTTTTAGATATTACCAACCGAGTAAATGAATCCTTATATAAGGCACGTCTCGTTTTGATGAACTATTGTCAAAATTGACTTTTTGAAACGACTTTGGATAACTTTTGTATGTCGATCTCGAGCATTAGGATTGTGATACACTATGACCTGACCTAGCTTGATAGACATTTATTGACCAACATATGTTCTCTAGGTTGAGATCCACGATTATTTGATATTCCGAGTTTCGGTCACTTTTTGGTGAATGACCTTATGTGCTGCTAAGGTGAGTTTCATTTGCTCCCTTTTTAAATGATTTTGCAATATATATTTTTGGGCTGAGGATACATGCACTTTATTTTAAACGCAGTGGATACAAGTACATACTAAATTCTACACTGAGTTTGAACCGAAAATCCCTAAGCTTTGGTAACTAGTAACTGCCAGTTATAAGAACTGGTGGGCGCGAGTAGTAGTATATGGATCCATAGGGCTTGATATCCCCGTTCGAGCTAGAGCACTAGCCTTTTAACGGACGTATGCTATTTGAGAAGCGTACACGTTGGTTTGCGTGTATTATTAAGATGATTATACAAAGGGTATAAATTATATATACATTAAGTTTAGTTACCAGGGTGCTCAATTTCGTTAGAATATTTTGATAAACGTTTCTGGATGAAACAATTGAAAACTTGTGATTCACCTTTATATACAGATTATGCGCAACATTAAAACTATGAACTCACCAACCTTTGTGTTGACACTTTTTAGCATGTTTATTCTTAGGTTTCTAGAAGTCTTCCGCTGTTTGCTTATGCGTTATACAAGCTATGTGCATGGAGTCATACATGCTTTATTCAAGAAAACTTTGCATTCACAAAATCATCACCATGTATCTTATTTTGACTGCATTGTCAACGGATGTAGTATTGTAAACTATTATAGACGGTAATTATCTATACGTAGAAATCATCAGACGTTGAAAACGTTGGATTTATATATTCATTTATGGTGTGCCTTTTTAAAAGAATGCAATGTTTACAAAACTTATCATATAGAGGTCAAAACCTCACTATGAAATCAATGAATGATGTATTCGTCCAAAGGGATTTGGACGGGTCATCACACATTTCGACTTCAATGTTGGAAGACTTTAATGTTCGAAGTTTGGGTTCTCACGTATTCTGAAAGGCTTTTGATGGAGCTTGTGGTTCATAATATTATGGTACTACTACAGAGATTGACCGAAGATTGCAAAAGGTGTTTATAATAATTCGCCAGCAACGTCCAAGGGGGAAATTATTGATGCATATCTGTATGGTCGTCGCTGGATGAATAGCGTTTATTATTACATTGTTCACCTAGATACATTACACGCATAAAACTGATTAGTTACAGGAGTACATGTGACTGTTGGGCTGACTATTAGGATGTTCATGTCGATAGGCCCATTAGGGTAACCTAAGCCTAAGTGGTCTATATATATATATATCAGTTTCACATATGTTTTAGGGTTAAGAGTAGAACCCTAATTGAGGTCAAGCGTAGAACCCTAAATTAAAAGAGCCGTTTTGGCGATTCTAGCACATACTGGAGATCATGCTCGATCTCCCCTGGCCACTGATGTTTCTCTATTTAAATCATTCATGTAAGTGTAGCGTTTATTTAATTATAGTGATTTACTTTGAATTCATCTTGTATATTTCTTCATTCTTTGTTCTTGCTCGTTTATGGTTGTTAAAGATCCTTAATCGGACTAACAACTATTATGGTTATACTTGTGAAGACCCGGGAATTTCCGACCAAATTTAAACTTAATCTTTATTTGATTTCGACATGATAAGCAAAGTCTGTAACGTTGAATCTTAAAACTTTTGAACTGTTTCATGAAATCATTTGACCTTGACTATTCCCGACGATTCACGAACAATTGTTTGTAAGTAGATATGTATATATACATATAAATATAAGTTTATATAATAAATTGAAGTAATAAAATGTAATTGAAACATTAGAATTTAATATGTAAAATAAAATATAAAAAAATAAGTGGTAATTGAAGTAAATATAAATATATATGATTTCAATATATAATTATTATTAGATTTATATGTATGAATAATAAATATTCAATATATGTCATTTTATATATTACACAATCAATAACATGTAATATTAATATATTAAATTTCAAGTAAAATATAATTGATATAGTAATATTACTATTACTCTCATTATTACTATTATTATTAATATCAATATTAGTATTATTAATATTATTATTATTGTTATAATTATAATTAAGAGGTTTGTGAATATCAAAATAAAGATGTTAAATATAAATCTGGTTATAAGAATGATTAAAACTATAATTTTAATTATTATCATGATTATGTATTATTGTTACTAAAAATTACCATTTGTATTTAAAATTATTATTATCATCATTTTTATTACTCTTATCATTTTACTTATTATTATTAAGTATTATTTTGATATTATTATTATTAATATTATTATTAATGTTATTATTAATGTTATTATTAGTATTTTTATTATTTTGATATTATTATTATTTAGTATTAATATTATTATCAAAATTATTAGTATATTTATTTATTATTGATATAAAAAAATATATACATACACTAATAAAGATTGAATCTGTTTCCTTTCATTTTTAACCTTTTAAATTTTTTTTTTTGGTCTGCTAGAGTACCAGATTCGTTTTCAAAGTCAGATGCAAAAACAAATTCAGTTGTAGGTCTTTATCTGCTTTTTATTTATTTCTCTGTCAAAATGAACAAGGTCTGTCGATCAAAATTATATATATAAATCACTTGACTAATGTTATCTGGGAGAAATTATTCGAGTTTCCATTATCAGTATCCAATATCAATTACAGCTAATTCAAATTGTGGAATTTGACAGAAAAATTAAAGATAAACCCAGTTCTACCTCAGTTCTTGTTCTATTTTTCAAAAAGCTCGAATTCGTTTTGTTTATCAAAATCTATAAATGCAAAGTTGTTAGAAATGATCTATTTAAACTCTCTGTAAGTTTTCTTGCTTCAATTCTTCTTATTAACTTCGAATTTGTAAAGTCAAAGATAAAATTAAAAAGTCAACAGTTTTGGTTCATCAAGAAATTCGTAATGGTTTTGAGGTTTCTGGATCAACGGATGATTCAAAAAGTTTCTAGGAGTGATTTACTATCTATTTCATGTTGAAATTTTTATCTAAAATGATTTAGAACTTGAATTTTGATTTTTAGTTCATGTTCATGAACTTTGAAAAAACATTTGATCAGATACGAATGAGATTTAAAAATCTAAAAATGCTGTTAGGATAGGATTCAGTTAGTCAATCTTTCTATAAAATATCATCTTCCAATTCTTCAAATCCAAGACGAATTTCGAAGTCAAAGTTTTTGAAATAAAAAGTCAACATTTGTTTTTCAATCGAATTCAAGTTATCTGTTATATTTATGGTTCAATTAAGGATTCGTAAAGTTTTTATGAGTAAATTGAAACTTAATTCGTGTTATAAACTTTGTCTAAAATGCGTTAAATCCCAAAATCAATAATTTTTTTTTAAAAAAGGCCTACGACGAACATCAATTCTATTTCAACATTTATATAATTTTTTTTTCTTCTTTCTTGTGTCACGAACAGGTACCAGGCTGTTTTTGTTTATATATATATATATATATATATATATATATATATATATATATATATATATATATATATATATATATATATATATATATATATATATATATATATATATATATATATTGGTTTAACAAAAGTATCTAACTCTAGTTAATTATACATCAATTTCAAGACTTAAGTATTGATTAGGAATTCGTTTCATATACATGGTAATCCTAGTTGATTTTTATGAAGAAGAAAATGGGAGCAGAGGGATACGAGTTATAGATATATAAGTTCGAATATAAAACAGAAAAGTAGGAGCAGAGTGAGTGGTAAGGGTGTTTGCATATTTACGAGAGGTCACGAGTTCGAGCCCGGGCATGGGTTGTTTCTTTTTGGAAATTCATTCCTTTAAGGTAGTCTTTATGTTTTTATTTGTTATTATTATCATTATTATTGTTATTATTTTTGTTATTATGATTATAATTATTACTAAATGTATCATTATATTTAAAGTTACAATTTTTGTTAAAATTAGTATTATTATTGAAATTAACATTTTTATCAAAATTACCAATTTACGATTGAAATTGTTATTACTATCATTATTAAGAATTATCATGAACTTATCAAAATTAGTATTATTTTATCATCATCATCATCATCATCATCATCATCATCATCAGCATCATCATCATCATTATTATTATTATTATTATTATTATTATTATTATTATTATTATTTGTATTATTATTATTATTATTATTATTATTATTATTATTGATATTATCATTATAATCAAACACAACCTTTATTACTATTGATGTAAAAATATAATTATAAGTAACATTACATATGAATTAATTATAGTAACAATCTTCATATAAATATATATATATATATATATATATATATATGTAGTGACCCGAAATTTTTCATGTTTATATATATTAATTGAGATTGATGTTTACATGATTAAATGTTTCCAACATGTTAAGCAATCAAACTTGTTAAGACTTAATTAATTGAAGTAGGTTTCATATAGACAATTGACCACTCAAGTTGACCGGTGATTCACGAACGTTAAAACTTGTAAAAAAACTATATGATGACATATATATGGTTATATATATAGTTAACATGATATTATGATAAGTAAACATATCATTAATTATATTAACAATGAACTACATATGTAAAAACAAGACTACTAACTTAATGATTTTGAAACGAGACATATATGTAACGTTTATCGTTGTAACGACATTTAATGTATATATATCATATTAAGAGATATTCGTACATCATAATATCATGATAATATAATAATTTAAAATCTCTTTTGATATTATAAACATTGGGTTAACAACATTTAACAAGATCGTTAACCTAAAGGTTTCAAAACAACACTTACATGTAACGACTAACGATGACTTAACGACTCAGTTAAAATGTATATACATGTAGTGTTTTAATATGTATTTATACATTTTTGAAAGACTTCAATACACTTATCAAAATACTTCTACTTAACAAAAATGCTTATAATTACATTCTCGTTCAGTTTCATCAACAATCCTACTCGTATGCACCCGTATTCGTACTCGTACAATACACAGCTTTTAGATGTATGTACTATTGGTATATACACTCCAATGATCAGCTCTTAGCAGCCCATGTGAGTCACCTAACACATGTGGGAACCATCATTTGGCAACTAGCATGAAATATCTCATAAGATTACAAAAATATGAGTAATCATTCATGACTTATTTACATGAAAACAAAATTACATATCCTTTATATCTAATCCATACACCAACGACCAAAAACACCTACAAACACTTTCATTCTTCAATTTTCTTCATCTAATTGAACTCTCTCAAGTTCTATCTTCAAGTTCTAAGTGTTCTTCATAAATTCCAAAAGTTCTTGTTTCATAAAATCAAGAATACTTTCAAGTTTGCTAGCTCACTTCCAATCTTGTAAGGTGATCATCCAACCTCAAGAAATCTTTGTTTCTTACAGTAGGTTATCATTCTAATACAAGGTAATAATCATATTCAAACTTTGGTTCAATTTCTATAACTATAACAATCTTATTTCAAGTGATGATCTTACTTGAACTTGTTTTCGTGTCATGATTTTGCTTCAAGAACTTTGAGCCATCCAAGGATCCATTGAAGCTAGATCCATTTTTCTCTTTTCCAGTAGGTTCATCCAAGGAACTTAAGGTAGTAATGATGTTCATAACATCATTCGATTCATACATATAAAGCTATCTTATTCGAAGGTTTAAACTTGTAATCACTAGAACATAGTTTAGTTAATTCTAAACTTGTTCGCAAACAAAAGTTAATCCTTCTAACTTGAATTTTAAAATCAACTAAACACATGTTCTATATCTATATGATATGCTAACTTAATGATTTAAAACCTGGAAACACGAAAAACACCGTAAAACCGGATTTACGCCGTCGTAGTAACACCGCGGGCTGTTTTGGGTTAGTTAATTAAAAACTATGATAAACTTTGATTTAAAAGTTGTTATTCTGAGAAAATGATTTTTATTATGAACATGAAACTATATCCAAAAATTATGGTTAAACTCAAAGTGGAAGTATGTTTTCTAAAATGGTCATCTAGACGTCGTTCTTTCGACTGAAATGACTACCTTTACAAAAACGACTTGTAACTTATTTTTCCGACTAGAAACCTATACTTTTTTTGTTTAGATTCATAAAATAGAGTTCAATATGAAACCATAGCAATTTGATTCACTCAAAACGGATTTAAAATGAAGAAGTTATGGGTAAAACAAGATTGGATAATTTTTCTCATTTTAGCTACGTGAAAATTGGTAACAAATCTATTCCAACCATAACTTAATCAACTTGTATTATATATTATGTAATCTTGAGATACCATAGACACGTATACAATGTTTCGACCTATCATGTCGACACATCTATATATATTTCGGAACAACCATAGACACTCTATATGTGAATGTTGGAGTTAGCTATACAGGGTTGAGGTTGATTCCAAAATATATATAGTTTGAGTTGTGATCAATACTGAGATATGTATACACTGGGTCGTGGATTGATTCAAGATAATATTTATCGACTTATTTCTGTACATCTAACTGTGGACAACTAGTTGTAGGTTACTAACGAGGACAGCTGACTTAATAAACTTAAAACATCAAAATATATTAAAAGTGTTGTAAATATATTTTGAACATACTTTGATATATATGTATATATTGTTATAGGTTCGTGAATCAACCAGTGGCCAAGTCTTACTTCCCGACGAAGTAAAAATCTGTGAAAGTGAGTTATAGTCCCACTTTTAAAATCTAATATTTTTGGGATGAGAATACATGCAGGTTTTATAAATGATTTACAAAATAGACACAAGTACGTGAAACTACATTCTATGGTTGAATTATCGAAATCGAATATGCCCCTTTTTATTAAGTCTGGTAATCTAAGAATTAGGGAACAGACACCCTAATTGACGCGAATCCTAAAGATAGATCTATTGGGCCTAACAAACCCCATCCAAAGTACCGGATGCTTTAGTACTTCGAAATTTATATCATATCCGAAGGGTGTCCCGGAATGATGGGGATATTCTTATATATGCATCTTGTTATTGTCGGTTACCAGGTGTTCACCATATGAATGATTTTTATCTCTATGTATGGGATGTGTATTGAAATATGAAATCTTGTGGTCTATTGTTACGATTTGATATATATAGGTTAAACCTATAACTCACCAACATTTTTGTTGACGTTTAAAGCATGTTTATTCTCAGGTGAATATTAAGAGCTTCCGCTGTTGCATACTAAAATAAGGACAAGATTTGGAGTCCATGTTTGTATGATATTGTGTAAAAACTGCATTCAAGAAACTGATTTCGATGTAACATATTTGTATTGTAAACCATTATGTAATGGTCGTGTGTAAACAGGATATTTTAGATTATCATTATTTGATAATCTACGTAAAGCTTTTTAAACCTTTATTTATGAAATAAAGGTTATGGTTTGTTTTAAAAATGAATGCAGTCTTTGAAAAACGTCTCATATAGAGGTCAAAACCTCGCAACGAAATCAATTAATATGGAACGTTTTTAATCAATAAGAACGGGACATTTCAGTTGGTATCAGAGCGTTGGTCTTAGAGAACCAGAAAATTTGCATTAGTGTGTCTTATCGAGTTTGTTAGGATGCATTAGTGAGTCTGGACTTCGACCGTGTTTTCTTTAAAAATGATTGCTTAACATTTTTGTTGGAAACTATATATTTTTAACATATGAATATTATGTGATATATTAATCTCTTAACGTGTTTGATATTATGTGATAGATGTCTACCTCTAGAACAAGTCCCATTGACTCACCTAATAATAATGAAGAGTCAAATGTAAATTGGAATGATTTGTGGACTGATTCACAAGTTCCCGAAGAGGAACCGGAAGAAGAGTCGGAACCGGAAGAAGAATCGGAACCGGAAGAAGAATCGGAACCGGATGAAGAAATAGAACCGGTGGGGGAAATAATAAAACGGTTAAGTAAAAGAAAATCCTCAACCAACCGACCAAAGTTAATTATGGTCAATGGTGTTTCCGCCAAGGAAGCAAAATATTGGGAGGATTACCAATTCTCCGATGAATCGGATTCCGACGAGAATTCCGATGATGTTATAGAAATTACCCCAACTGAATTTAAAAAGGCAAAAGAAAATAATAAGGGAAAGAGCATAAAAATAGAGAAATCTAATTCCAACCCCGATGAACTTTATATGTATCGTCAACCCCCGAAGTCCTTAAGTTGTAACAATGACCCGGGAACCTCTAAACCACCAGGTTTTTCTAAACCAATGTGGACAACGACGGCTCGTATTAGGGGAACATCATATATCCCTAGAAACTTGGCAAAACGAACCAAAACCGAAGAAGAAGAAACGAGCGAGTCGGAATAAGATAGTTGTATTCGTGTGGTGTAATATATGGAATATAGTGTTCTTATGCTTTATGATATATGTAAAAATTGCTTGTATTAATAAGTATTTTTTTTATGAATCTAACTCTTGTCTATTTTACAGTTTAAAAACACAAAATGGATAGACAACCCAATATTTTAAGAGACCTACCCGGAGACATGATTGATGAAATCTTGTCTAGAGTCGGCCAGAATTCTTCGGCACAACTATTTAAGGCGAGATCAGTTTGTAAGACATTCGAAGAACGTTCCAAGAATGTCTTGGTTTATAAGAGACTTTCGTTTGAAAGATGGGGGATATCACATTGGGAAACCCATAAGTTACGATGTGTTTACTTTGACGCATATATTGCGGGGAACCCAAATGCTATTTTACGCAACGGGTTAAGAAATTATTTTGACTCAATATATCCGAATATTGGACTTCGTGATTTAGAAAAAGCGGCTAACATGCAACATAAAGAAGCATGTTATGCTTACGGATTAGTAATGTTCGCTTCTCACCAAAGTGAGAACAAGAACATCGGGCTACAACTATTAAACAAAACGTTTCCACAAGTGACGGAGTCGGTAATTGGGGTAAGAAATGAGGTTTTTAGATTATTACGGGACTGTTGGACATTACGTAACCCTCGTCCCTTTGATGATGTTACAACACGCTGTCTTTTCAACGGCCATAACGGTTATGTTGCACAAGACCAAGGATGGGAAGTAGTCCTAGTAAAACCAGAATGCATGACTTGTTTCTGGACGTATGAATTACGTGTCTTTATTGCCTTTGCTGAACGACTTGTGTACTAGCTAGAATTGTCTTCACAACTATCTTGTATCAAAGTTATTGTGTGCTATATTTCATGCTTTATGTAAAATAAGCGGTATTGTAAGTTTGTAAAATATTGTATAAAAGTTTGAACGCGAAATATTATTATAATCAGTTTTTCATATAGAATTGTAGTAGTTGAATTGTATATTAGCTACTAAGTATGAACTTAACGGGTAGGTACTACCCGAATTTAAACTTATAAAACGCTAATATGAAGAAAAAGCTTTTATAAATGAGTTCATATTATGCTACGAAATACTATTAACTACTCTTAATATTCTGTATGATTAACTTGTTCCATTTAACTATTTTGAAGGAAATGGCACCGACTACTCGACACACCGTGAATATGAATGAAGAGGAATTCCGTACTTTTCTAGCTTCAAACATAGCCGCAGTACAGGCTGCGCTACATACCAACAATAACCTTGGATCTAGCAGTACAGGAAATCGTGTAGGATGCACCTACAAAGAATTCACTGCCTGCAAACCTTTGGAATTTGATGGAACCGAAGGACCGATCGGATTGAAACGGTGGACCGAGAAGGTTGAATCGGTGTTTGCCATAAGTAAGTGTACTGAAGAGGACAAAGTGAAGTACGCTACGCATACCTTCACAGGTTCTGCGTTAACATGGTGGAATACCTATCTAGAGCAAGTGGGACAAGACGATGCGTACGCACTACCGTGGTCAGCATTCAAGCACTTGATGAACGAGAAGTACCGTCCCAGAACCGAGGTCAATAAGCTCAAGACAGAACTTAGAGGGTTACGAACCCAAGGATTTGATATTACCACGTACGAAAGACGATTCACAGAATTGTGCCTATTGTGTCCGGGAGCATTCGAAGATGAGGAAGAGAAGATCGACGCGTTTGTGAAAGGATTACCGGAAAGAATCCAAGAAGATATAAGTTCACACGAGCCCGCCTCCATACAACAGGCATGTAGAATGGCTCACAAACTAGTGAACCAGATTGAAGAAAGAATTAAAGAACAAACTGCTGAAGAGGCCAATGTGAAGCAAGTCAAAAGAAAGTGGGAGGAAAACGGTGATAAGAATCACCAATACAACAACAACAGCAATTACAACAATAATCGCAACAATTATCCCAACAATCGCAACATCAATCGCAACTACAACAAACGGCCCAACAACAACAACAACAACAACAACAACAACAGCAACTACAACAATCATCCCAACAACAATAATAACCGCAACAACAACAACAATCAGAAGCAACTATGCCAAAGGTGTGAAAAGAATCACTCGGGGTTCTGCACCAAATTTTGCAACAAGTGTAAAAGAAATGGTCATAGCGCGGCGAAGTGTGAGGTCTACGGACCAGGGGTTAATAGAACGAAAGGAACAAATGGTGTCGGAACGAGTAATGGCGGAGCAAGTAGTGTCGGAGCAAGTTATGACAATGTAGTTTGTTATAAATGTGGAAAACCAGGCCACATTATTAGAAATTGCCCGAACCAGGAGAACACGAATGGACAAGGCCGTGGAAGAGTTTTCAATATTAATGCGGTAGAGGCACAGGAAGACCCGGAGCTTGTTACGGGTACGTTTCTTATTGACAATAAATCTGCTTACGTTTTATTTGATTCGGGTGCGGATAGAAGCTATATGAGTAGAGATTTTTGTGCTAAATTAAGTTGTCCATTGACACCTTTGGATAGTAAATTTTTACTCGAATTAGCAAATGGTAAATTAATTTCAGCAGATAATATATGTCGGAATCGAGAAATTAAACTGGTTAGCGAAACATTTAAGATTGATTTGATACCAGTAGAGTTAGGGAGTTTTGATGTGATAATCGGTATGGACTGGTTGAAAGAAGTGAAAGCGGAGATCGTTTGTTACAAAAATGCAATTCGCATTATACGAGAAAAAGGAAAACCCTTAATGGTGTACGGAGAAAAGGGCAACACGAAGCTACATCTTATTAGTAATTTGAAGGCACAAAAACTAATAAGAAAAGGTTGCTATGCTATTCTAGCACACGTCGAGAAAGTACAAACTGAAGAAAAGAGCATCAATGATGTTCCCATTGCAAAAGAATTTCCCGATGTATTTCCGAAAGAATTACCGGGATTACCCCCACATCGATCAGTTGAATTTCAAATAGATCTTGTACCAGGAGCTGCACCAATAGCTCGTGCTCCTTACAGACTCGCACCCAGCGAGATGAAAGAACTGCAAAGCCAATTACAAGAACTTTTAGAGCGTGGTTTCATTCGACCAAGCACATCACCGTGGGGAGCTCCTGTTTTGTTTGTCAAGAAGAAAGATGGTACATTCAGGTTGTGTATCGACTACCGAGAGTTGAACAAACTTACCATCAAGAACCGCTACCCACTACCGAGAATCGACGACTTATTTGATCAACTACAAGGCTCGTCTGTTTATTCAAAGATTGACTTACGTTCCGGGTATCATCAAATGCGGGTGAAAGAAGATGATATTCCAAAGACTGCTTTCAGAACACGTTACGGTCATTACGAGTTTATGGTCATGCCGTTTGGTTTAACTAATGCACCAGCTGTGTTCATGGACCTTATGAACCGAGTGTGTGGACCATACCTTGACAAGTTTGTCATTGTTTTCATTGATGACATACTTATTTACTCAAAGAATGACCAAGAACACGGTGAACATTTGAGAAAGGTGTTAGAAGTATTGAGGAAGGAAGAATTGTACGCTAAGTTTTCAAAGTGTGCATTTTGGTTGGAAGAAGTTCAATTCCTCGGTCACATAGTGAACAAAGAAGGTATTAAGGTGGATCCGGCAAAGATAGAAACTGTTGAAAAGTGGGAAACCCCGAAAACTCCGAAACACATACGCCAGTTTTTAGGACTAGCTGGTTACTACAGAAGGTTCATCCAAGACTTTTCCAGAATAGCAAAACCCTTGACTGCATTAACGCATAAAGGGAAGAAATTTGAATGGAATGATGAACAAGAGAAAGCGTTTCAGTTATTGAAGAAAAAGCTAACTACGGCACCTATATTGTCATTGCCTGAAGGGAATGATGATTTTGTGATTTATTGTGACGCATCAAAGCAAGGTCTCGGTTGTGTATTAATGCAACGAACGAAGGTGATTGCTTATGCGTCTAGACAATTGAAGATTCACGAACAAAATTATACGACGCATGATTTGGAATTAGGCGCGGTTGTTTTTGCATTAAAGACTTGGAGGCACTACTTATATGGGGTCAAAAGTATTATATATACCGACCACAAAAGTCTTCAACACATATTTAATCAGAAACAACTGAATATGAGGCAGCGTAGGTGGATTGAATTATTGAATGATTACGATTTTGAGATTCGTTACCACCCGGGGAAGGCAAATGTGGTAGCCGATGCCTTGAGCAGGAAGGATAGAGAACCCATTCGAGTAAAATCTATGAATATAATGATTCATAATAACATTACTACTCAAATAAAGGAGGCGCAACAAGGAGTTTTAAAAGAGGGAAATTTAAAGGATGAAATACCCAAAGGATCGGAGAAGCATCTTAATATTCGGGAAGACGGAACCCGGTATAGGGCTGAAAGGATTTGGGTACCAAAATTTGGAGATATGAGAGAAATGGTACTTAGAGAAGCTCATAAAACCAGATACTCAATACATCCTGGAACGGGGAAGATGTACAAGGATCTCAAGAAACATTTTTGGTGGCCGGGTATGAAAGCCGATGTTGCTAAATACGTAGGAGAATGTTTGACGTGTTCTAAGGTCAAAGCTGAGCATCAGAAACCATCAGGTCTACTTCAACAACCCGAAATCCCGGAATGGAAATGGGAAAACATTACCATGGATTTCATCACTAAATTGCCAAGGACTGCAAGTGGTTTTGATACTATTTGGGTAATAGTTGATCGTCTCACCAAATCAGCACACTTCCTACCAATAAGAGAAGATGACAAGATGGAGAAGTTAGCACGACTGTATTTGAAGGAAGTCGTCTCCAGACATGGAATACCAATCTCTATTATCTCTGATAGGGATGGCAGATTTATTTCAAGATTCTGGCAGACATTACAGCAAGCATTAGGAACTCGTCTAGACATGAGTACTGCCTATCATCCACAAACTGATGGGCAGAGCGAAAGGACGATACAAACGCTTGAAGACATGCTACGAGCATGTGTTATTGATTTCGGAAACAGTTGGGATCGACATCTACCGTTAGCAGAATTTTCCTACAACAACAGCTACCATTCAAGCATTGAGATGGCGCCGTTTGAAGCACTTTATGGTAGAAAGTGCAGGTCTCCGATTTGTTGGAGTGAGGTGGGGGATAGACAGATTACGGGTCCGGAGATTATACAAGAAACTACCGAGAAGATCATCCAAATTCAACAACGGTTGAAAACCGCCCAAAGTCGACAAAAGAGCTACGCTGACATTAAAAGAAAAGATATAGAATTTGAAATTGGAGAGATGGTCATGCTTAAAGTTTCACCTTGGAAAGGCGTTGTTCGATTTGGTAAACGAGGGAAATTAAATCCAAGGTATATTGGACCATTCAAGATTATTGATCGTGTCGGACCAGTAGCTTACCGACTTGAGTTACCTCAACAACTCGCGGCTGTACATAACACTTTCCACGTCTCGAATTTGAAGAAATGTTTTGCTAAAGAAGATCTCACTATTCCGTTAGATGAAATCCAAATCAACGAAAAACTCCAATTCATCGAAGAACCCGTCGAAATAATGGATCGTGAGGTTAAAAGACTTAAGCAAAACAAGATACCAATTGTTAAGGTTCGATGGAATGCTCGTAGAGGACCCGAGTTCACCTGGGAGCGTGAAGATCTGATGAAGAAGAAATACCCGCATCTATTTCCAGAAGATTCGTCAACACCTTCAACAGCTTAAAATTTCGGGACGAAATTTATTTAACGGGTAGGTACTGTAGTGACCCGAAATTTTTCATGTTTATATATATTAATTGAGATTGATGTTTACATGATTAAATGTTTCCAACATGTTAAGCAATCAAACTTGTTAAGACTTAATTAATTGAAGTAGGTTTCATATAGACAATTGACCACTCAAGTTGACCGGTGATTCACGAACGTTAAAACTTGTAAAAAAACTATATGATGACATATATATGGTTATATATATAGTTAACATGATATTATGATAAGTAAACATATCATTAATTATATTAACAATGAACTACATATGTAAAAACAAGACTACTAACTTAATGATTTTGAAACGAGACATATATGTAACGTTTATCGTTGTAACGACATTTAATGTATATATATCATATTAAGAGATATTCGTACATCATAATATCATGATAATATAATAATTTAAAATCTCTTTTGATATTATAAACATTGGGTTAACAACATTTAACAAGATCGTTAACCTAAAGGTTTCAAAACAACACTTACATGTAACGACTAACGATGACTTAACGACTCAGTTAAAATGTATATACATGTAGTGTTTTAATATGTATTTATACATTTTTGAAAGACTTCAATACACTTATCAAAATACTTCTACTTAACAAAAATGCTTATAATTACATTCTCGTTCAGTTTCATCAACAATCCTACTCGTATGCACCCGTATTCGTACTCGTACAATACACAGCTTTTAGATGTATGTACTATTGGTATATACACTCCAATGATCAGCTCTTAGCAGCCCATGTGAGTCACCTAACACATGTGGGAACCATCATTTGGCAACTAGCATGAAATATCTCATAAGATTACAAAAATATGAGTAATCATTCATGACTTATTTACATGAAAACAAAATTACATATCCTTTATATCTAATCCATACACCAACGACCAAAAACACCTACAAACACTTTCATTCTTCAATTTTCTTCATCTAATTGAACTCTCTCAAGTTCTATCTTCAAGTTCTAAGTGTTCTTCATAAATTCCAAAAGTTCTTGTTTCATAAAATCAAGAATACTTTCAAGTTTGCTAGCTCACTTCCAATCTTGTAAGGTGATCATCCAACCTCAAGAAATCTTTGTTTCTTACAGTAGGTTATCATTCTAATACAAGGTAATAATCATATTCAAACTTTGGTTCAATTTCTATAACTATAACAATCTTATTTCAAGTGATGATCTTACTTGAACTTGTTTTCGTGTCATGATTTTGCTTCAAGAACTTTGAGCCATCCAAGGATCCATTGAAGCTAGATCCATTTTTCTCTTTTCCAGTAGGTTCATCCAAGGAACTTAAGGTAGTAATGATGTTCATAACATCATTCGATTCATACATATAAAGCTATCTTATTCGAAGGTTTAAACTTGTAATCACTAGAACATAGTTTAGTTAATTCTAAACTTGTTCGCAAACAAAAGTTAATCCTTCTAACTTGAATTTTAAAATCAACTAAACACATGTTCTATATCTATATGATATGCTAACTTAATGATTTAAAACCTGGAAACACGAAAAACACCGTAAAACCGGATTTACGCCGTCGTAGTAACACCGCGGGCTGTTTTGGGTTAGTTAATTAAAAACTATGATAAACTTTGATTTAAAAGTTGTTATTCTGAGAAAATGATTTTTATTATGAACATGAAACTATATCCAAAAATTATGGTTAAACTCAAAGTGGAAGTATGTTTTCTAAAATGGTCATCTAGACGTCGTTCTTTCGACTGAAATGACTACCTTTACAAAAACGACTTGTAACTTATTTTTCCGACTAGAAACCTATACTTTTTTTGTTTAGATTCATAAAATAGAGTTCAATATGAAACCATAGCAATTTGATTCACTCAAAACGGATTTAAAATGAAGAAGTTATGGGTAAAACAAGATTGGATAATTTTTCTCATTTTAGCTACGTGAAAATTGGTAACAAATCTATTCCAACCATAACTTAATCAACTTGTATTATATATTATGTAATCTTGAGATACCATAGACACGTATACAATGTTTCGACCTATCATGTCGACACATCTATATATATTTCGGAACAACCATAGACACTCTATATGTGAATGTTGGAGTTAGCTATACAGGGTTGAGGTTGATTCCAAAATATATATAGTTTGAGTTGTGATCAATACTGAGATATGTATACACTGGGTCGTGGATTGATTCAAGATAATATTTATCGACTTATTTCTGTACATCTAACTGTGGACAACTAGTTGTAGGTTACTAACGAGGACAGCTGACTTAATAAACTTAAAACATCAAAATATATTAAAAGTGTTGTAAATATATTTTGAACATACTTTGATATATATGTATATATTGTTATAGGTTCGTGAATCAACCAGTGGCCAAGTCTTACTTCCCGACGAAGTAAAAATCTGTGAAAGTGAGTTATAGTCCCACTTTTAAAATCTAATATTTTTGGGATGAGAATACATGCAGGTTTTATAAATGATTTACAAAATAGACACAAGTACGTGAAACTACATTCTATGGTTGAATTATCGAAATCGAATATGCCCCTTTTTATTAAGTCTGGTAATCTAAGAATTAGGGAACAGACACCCTAATTGACGCGAATCCTAAAGATAGATCTATTGGGCCTAACAAACCCCATCCAAAGTACCGGATGCTTTAGTACTTCGAAATTTATATCATATCCGAAGGGTGTCCCGGAATGATGGGGATATTCTTATATATGCATCTTGTTATTGTCGGTTACCAGGTGTTCACCATATGAATGATTTTTATCTCTATGTATGGGATGTGTATTGAAATATGAAATCTTGTGGTCTATTGTTACGATTTGATATATATAGGTTAAACCTATAACTCACCAACATTTTTGTTGACGTTTAAAGCATGTTTATTCTCAGGTGAATATTAAGAGCTTCCGCTGTTGCATACTAAAATAAGGACAAGATTTGGAGTCCATGTTTGTATGATATTGTGTAAAAACTGCATTCAAGAAACTGATTTCGATGTAACATATTTGTATTGTAAACCATTATGTAATGGTCGTGTGTAAACAGGATATTTTAGATTATCATTATTTGATAATCTACGTAAAGCTTTTTAAACCTTTATTTATGAAATAAAGGTTATGGTTTGTTTTAAAAATGAATGCAGTCTTTGAAAAACGTCTCATATAGAGGTCAAAACCTCGCAACGAAATCAATTAATATGGAACGTTTTTAATCAATAAGAACGGGACATTTCAATATATATATATATATATATATATATATATATATATATATATATATATATATATATATAAAACCAATTAGGTATTTTAAAAATATATTGATATAAAACTATACAAATAATAATCATTTTCAAATATATATATATATATACAAATAAAATATATAATATATAAAGTTATAATATATGAAATTGTTCGACTACAAGTATGTGTTTTAATATATATATATATATATATATATATATATATATATATATATATATATATATATATATATATATATATATATATATATATATATGAATAATATAGGTTCGTGAATCCAAGGCCAACCTTGCATTGTTCAATTTCGTCATATGTATTTTTACTACAAAATACAGTATTGTGAGTTCATTTGCTCTCTTTTACTCTTTACATTTTTGGGACTGAGAATACATGCGCTGTTTTTACAACTGCTTTATTAAATGCTTTTGAAATATATTTTGAACTGAGAATACATGAATTGCTTTTATAAATGTTTGACGAGATAGACACAAGAAAAACATTCCTCGAATGAATTATGTGGACATGATAATTGTCACCATTGAATTATGTGGACATGATAATTGTCACCATTGAATTATGTGGACATAATAATTGCCACCATTGAATTATGTGGACATAATAATTGTCACCATTGAATTATGTAGACATGATAATTGTCACCATTGAATTATGTGGACATGATAATTGCCACCAATTGATGTGAATGTTATGTATCGAGAGAATGATTTTTATACACAGGTTATGTGTATTATATTTTGTACACGAGATATGTGTACGGTTACTAAGATTTATGAAAGATGATTTCGTACACGAGAAAGGTGTACTGTATTTAAAAGATATCGCATGTACATTACAGGTGGGTATAGGATTCGGGCTCATTTATACCATGCAGCATTTAAATCTTGTGGTCTATCAAAATGATGAATTTTATTGTTTTATGATAAACCTATGAACTCACCAACCTTTTGGTTGACACTTGTGTGACGACCCGAAAATTTTCGACCAAATTTAAACTTAATCTTTATATTAATTCGACACGATAAGCAAAGTCTGAAATGTTGAGTCTCAAAAATTTTGAACTGATTCATATATTCAATTGACCTTCGACTGTTCTCGATGATTAACGAACAATTAATTGTAATTATATATATATATATATATATATATATATATATATATATATATATATATATATATATATATATATATATATATATATGAATAATATTTAGGAATATAATAGTATATGAAATCATCATTTAAAAATTTATTTTGTAAAATAAAATGAAATATGATATTATAATAATTATTATTTAAAACATATCTATAAATAAAAGTATATTAAAAATAAATATTAAATGATTGTAATACCCGTTTGATATTCCGATTGATATTAAACTAGTTAAATTCGAACTTATATGATTTTAAAATAAACGGTGATCCACAAATGGGTTTAATAAATTATAGGCTTAGTAAAAATGTATTTAGGAGCTATGTATTAAATTTTAAAACTTTTAATTTTTTTATTTGGGGTTCGGAGTGAATAACTAATGTAATTTTTATTTAATAGTTAATGCTCGAATTTTATACCATAATGACCAAAATAAATAAATATAGTTAATTTAAAAATATGGGATTTTTCTGAAAACTTTTATTCGCCACTGTGTAACAACGGAGTACGAAATTCAGTCCGCAAACCAAATAGTGAACTAATAATTTAAGGCGGCTAAACTGTTGGACACCAGTATTCTTTTGATTCCATTACAAATTAACATCCCTATCTTCTTTATTTATTTATTTTTTTATTCGATTCCTTCCTGCTTGTGATTTGTTGTCTACTCAATCCTCACTACAAAACAACTCCGGATCAAATCTTAATGCTACTTTAGTTGTTTTGATAATTGATATTCTATATTTACTATATTTATATATACATATACAGACTTGCACTAGCACACACAACTTGCACTAGCACACACAACATCACTCTTTTCCTTCTCCTTCTTCAAGAACACCGGCAACTACCATCGACCAACCATAACCCACAACAAACTCATTGGTTTGTCGACACCCCTACCACCTTGCTTTCTTGATTAACTACTGCCATTACTTGTTTCTGTTAGGCATTTCTATTGCAGCCCAAAAATCACCATCAATCATCATAAATAAATCACCACACGCCACCATTTTATCACTTTCATGCTCGACAACCTTCACCATTCGAGAACATCACCTCCAATCACCACCGCCACTAAACTATCGCTTTCTTGTATCTATTTCAAGGTCCACTGAAAGCATAACCAACCATCGGCTATCACCACCTCACAGTCACCACCTCATCTCTCTCTTCTAATTCTGCTCGAACCCACACCGAACACCACTTTTGTTCCTGCTCGACAAAAACAGCATCCAAGTGAAGCTTACTGCTGCTATTTCCAGCTACAATGAGTGCAGCTACTGCTGCTACTCTTTCTGTCGTGATTAAGCATACGCAAACACCTCTCTACTGCTACTTTTCCATCGCTAATGTTGCTACTTCTGTTTGTTTTTGTTCTACTGCAAAAATTGACGCCAAACAACCCTATGTATGCTGCTGCAGCTGCTGTTATTACTTCCATTTTCTGTTACAGCGGCGACAGTGATGATAGTGATGTTATTGCTACTGTTTTCTGTTTGATTTATGCACAAACCACAACACCTTCTGTGTTGTTCTTGCTGCTGCTTGTGCACTTAATGGCGGGCTGACAAGGAGTATACACACAACACGCACACTCATGTTTTTTAATCTTGAATCCATAAAAGCAATGATGGCGATGATGTTATGAAGATTCACGAATGATTTGATGATGGATGATATCAAATGATGATGACCATGATAATGTTAATTGATGATGATGACATGTGATGATGATTAGTAAAAAAAAAGAATAAGAAAAAGACTAGCTAGCCTAATAAAGTTGACGAGCATAACACACTAATGAATAATTATAATGCAAATTGCAAAAGTTAAAGAAAGAACCACTGTTATTCGGTGTAGGCTAGTAAAAGTAGGGCCCATGATGATGTGGCATGGCACACCTCTAAATTTTTGTTACTTTATGTTTCTATAATTAGAGATCTTAAATTAGATATCGAGAAAAACGATTGAACGGGTTGGAAGTATAACGGATAACTCGAGGTGTAGGGCTTGCGTGTCTAATCTATCTTTTGATACAAAAGTTCGTAATGGGAAGGTAGTAAATGAAGGGCCGTCGGTTAATATTCTTTGTGAGTAACTTGATGAGGATGAAACGTGATATAATGATGTTATTGGGTTAGCGGGACGTTGCGGGTTCAAACCCGGGCTTGGGTTTTTTTTTAGACTACTTCCTTGAGGTAGTTTACTTATTACTCTTTATTATTATTATTATTATTATTATTATTATTATTATTATTATTATTATTATTATTATTATTATTATTGTTATTATTATTATTATTATTATTATTATTATTATTATTATTATTATTATTATTATTATTATTATTATTATTATTAAGTATCATTAGTATTATTAGCATTATTATTATTTTTATCATTATTAATTTATTATCCCTATTATTATTATTCTTAACATTTATATTATTATTTTTATCATTATTATTATTAGTATTATTGTTAATATATCAAATAAAGTTTTTCTATATAAAAATATATATTATTAACATAAAGTATAACTATATTAATATTTTTGTAATAAATATTCATTATCTATTTAATGTATATGAAAATAAATATAGTTAATTTAGTTATTAATGAAACGTACAAGTTACTAAAGTAACAATTAATAATAATACCTAAATTTGTTCGATTACCATTATATATGTTAATATACATATAAATGATATAGGTTCGTGAATCTGAGGCCAACCCTGCATTGTTCAATGTCGCCATATGTATTTTTACTACAAAATACAGTATAGTGAGTTTCATTTGCTCCCTTTTTAAATGCTTTTGCAATATATATTTTTGGGACTGAGAATACATGCGCTGCTTTTATAACTGTTTTATGAAATAGACACAAGTACTTGAAACTACATTCTATGGTTGAATTGTTATACCGGATATCGCCCTTGTTGAATTTGGTAACCTAAGAATTGGTGTTTATTATAATTGCCACCAATTGACGCGAATTCGAAAGATAGATCTATGGGCCTTGACCCACCCAGTCAGAGAATTTGAACTGCTTTAGTACTTCGATTATATGTTTGGGGATATTCTAGATGCATTTTGTTAATGTCGGTTACCAGGTGTTCAATCCATATGAATGATTTTTAAACACTTGCGAGTGTATGATTATTGAATAAAGGAAATCTTGTGGTCTATTAATATTATGGAAATGATTGATTACGATAAACTAATGAACTCACCAACCTTTTGGTTAACACTTGAAAGCATGTTTATTCTCAGGTTTGAAAGAAATCTTCCGCTGTGCATTTGCCAATTTTAAAGATATTACTTGGAGTCATTCATGGCATATTTCAAAAGACGTTGCATTCGAGTCATTAAGTTCTTCAAGATTGATAAGAAGTCATTGATAGTTGATATATTATGAAATGGTATGCATGCCTGTCAACTTTCGATGTAATGAAAGGTTGTCTTTGAAAAACGAATGCAATGTTTGTAAAATGAATCATATAGAGGTCAAATACCTCGCGATGTAATCATATGTTATTGTATTCGTCCTTATGGATTGGGACGGGTCGTCTCATGTGGTATCAGAGCGGTGGTCTTAGCGAACCCGGTCTGCATTTTTGTGTGTAACTGATAGTTGTTTAGATGCATTAGTGGGTCTGGACTTCGACCGTGTCTGCATGTCAAAAGTTTTGCTTATCATTTCGTGTCGAAAATTATTTGCTTATCATCCTTAAAGTCTAGACACGTCTTACTACCTCTATTGCATAGACAGTGTATAGATAAATTCATATCTTAGTGTATCTGTTACTGTTACCTTTGCCTGAAAGCTTCCGTAGATTCCTCCGTAACTTATGAGATTTTAGTATTATAAATGCATATGTAAATTATGTATTGCAGGGTACTAATCTACATCCTATAATATATTTCTTATCGAAAATCCTTCATCTGATCGTACGATATCCCTCAACCAGTTCGAGTCCCTCAGATTCCGATAGCTATTCCGATAGTTATTCCGACAGCTATTCCAACATGGATATTCACCTAAGCTCCGAAAGCAGTGTAAATGAAATGGATCAACCAAAATAGTCATCTTCAATTTTGGATGAATTGGGGATAGGTTTGTAGACGACTTAACCGATGGAGACGCGAAGAAGGCGATCATTTCCATCCACCACATTCCCCTCTTGGCGAAGAACCTGAAGCATTTACCGGCGAACCCATTCGAAACACCATTTCCACACTCATTTCCAGAGTATCTCACCACGATTATATTCTATCTAAAATTCTAAACCTTATTCATCCGCTTGTTCCGACCGACAATCATCCTAGAGTAATGGAAGAAGTCAATGAGATTTGCGATCGAGTAATAAATTTGGAGAATATGGTGCAAAACTTACCAGCTTCAACAACACCATCGGCACCAACAGTACCACCAACATCGACACCAGTACCATCAACAATCCATACCTCGACTTAATCATCGTTCTACGAATCATTCTACATCATTTTTCTTCGTTCTACATGACAATTATGTAATTTCTAATGTTTTAGAGATTATATATTCTAGTTCTAACGGTAAATTAAATGAGATTAATATCATATTGACTCATTAAATCCATGATTACATCTGAAGAAAATATATATGTATATATATTTTCATAAAGATTGTAATTAAAAATTCTTTTGTACGAACTGTTAATGGTGAAAATATTTTAACGGGTAGGTAATACCAGAGGAATATTTAGCTTTCATATTAACATGTTATACTGTGTATTATTCAAATCCGATTCAACAAGTCATTTACTATCCTACTTACATCCACAGATATACGTATCCTTACACCGAAGAATAACCATTTTCATTCAATTTCATATTTGGATTTTGACTTACCAGAATCCAACAAGTGGCATAATGAAGAAAACATTTGATATAATAAAATTTGTTAGAAACAAACAAATTAACTATGAGAAATTCTGTTAAGAATCCACGCTAACAAAATCCTAGCTAACTGTTCCTAGCTAACTGTTAATTCATTATTACATTTTATTTATCGCAATTTATTTTATCGCAATTTTATTTATTGTCATTTACATTCTGTTATTTATTTTATGCACTTTATTTATCATCATTTAAATACCGTTATTTACGCATTTTAAATATCGGGACACGTATACAAGGTTTTGACATATCATATCGACACATCTATATATATTATTTGGAATAACCATAGACACTCTATATGCAGTAATGATAGAGTAAGCTATACAGGGTTGAGGTTGATTCTCAAATAATATATATAATTTGAGTTGACATCGAGTCTGAGACATGTACACGGGTCACGATACGTATTAATTAATTCGAATGTTATAAAATATATATGAATTATTGAATTAGTAACTGTGGACTGCTAACTGTGGACTACCAACATTGGACAATTAAAATGAATTAAAATATTGATTATAACATATGAAACTAAACAATTCTTCAAGTTCGCCACTTGATTTCATCTTAAACCTCGTTTGTATCCTAACGATTACAATCTGCGTTCAAACCTTTCATGATTCTTGAAAACACCTCAATCGAGAGGATGAGTCAACCGCACTTCATCTACGGAAGAAAAGATTGATGCATATAGTTATGCACCTGAAAAACTCTCGGAATCTGAGTAAACGTTTAACACGTATCTGTGCTAATTCCTTTAGTGTTATTATTACCCAAAATAACTTGATGATTCCTTTCAAAGTAGCAAATTTTGTCACAGCTCCAGCAAGTTAATTTCGACTTTTCATTCGAAACAACCTTCTTATAACTTTGATATATATGCGTGCTCTTTTATTGTTACCAGAGAACCGTTTATATTCCACCATATTACCACCACTTAATCATCTAAAACCACAATTCTCTTGAAACCTCCTCGGATTGATAACCGATGATTCAGATATGGTAGCATTAAATGCAGAGGAAACAGCAAAATTATAGATGGTCTAAACGATCAAAAGTTTGATGATAAAGAAAGGAGTGTTAGGAACGCTCGATAGAAAATTTGGTACTGAAAAATAGATTGAGCTAATCATGAAGGAGACCAAGAAAAAATACAAGGACCAAAACCTATATTCAAATAATCCAGGTAATTCTGGGTCCGATGAAATCTTTAGAGAATATCCTGCTCCAAAGTCATGTTAAAATCTTGCGGAAAATTTTTCCTTATCAACTTTGGAACTTAGAAATTCCAAAATATCATCATAAATATCTTCGATACTTCTGAAGATATTTTCATAAATATTCTCGTCCGAAATTATATACCTCTTCGTGCTATCTGTAATACATTATATTGGAATTTTCTGTAAAATCTAAGTATAAACTATGAATGAAGTCTGAAGTAGTGTTGGGAACTGAAGCATGAGTTAGTATAATATAATGACACTTGATCAACGTGATTATATTACAGTAAGTCATGCTGAGTTTCTAATGAAATGTGATGATTCACAGACCATAACATCATCATGTGCCATGTTACACGACTCTTACATTCTATCTAATCTATAAACATATCGAGAACATGTCTTCCTGATAGTTCTATCTTTTCTCTTGAATTCTGGTAATTTGACAAACCAAATCGTACTATTACGTTCTTTCTTGTTTAGAACATTAAGTTCATTCGAAACTCCATACCTACGAATTCTGGACCATTACTCGCTTTACTAGAGGTCTAGAAGAGAATAAAAAGGCAAAGAGCTCCAAAATGTAAGAGAAAATATGAAGCCCAATAACAACACGGAGGTTACAAACCGTGGATATTAATACGAATAGCAATATAAAGACACAATAGAATTAAGAATAGTATCACCCCAAGGTAATAGTAGAAGTAAACAGATTCTTCTGGTGGAAGATTAAAAAGAAGGATGACAGAAATGATAATTAGGAAAACATCAAGGATTAGAACTGGATTAAGCATTTTCGAAATCTTTTGGATGTATGAACTAAGAAAGAAACTATAGGAATGGTGAGAGTAATAAGACGGAAGAGGTAAATTTATAATGGAAATATCCGACAGAGCAATCAAGACAGATGATCGCATTTAATTAAAGAGATCTAAATTTCCTTAATCGCTGACGAATCAAATCTTATATTGATAACGAAGATTTTCTTTGAAATCCCTTGAATTTCGGAATTCAACCATGACTAGTCAAAAGTTATGATGAAACATGTCTTTCTCATTTCACTATTTAGTGATAGCTTCATTCGTACTATTCGAGTAATCGAATTATTTTATCCGTATTACTCAATAATGATAAAACTCTATTTATCAACTCATATTCATCATGAAAACATTTTCATGGTTAGCCATGACGACCACGATCAAATTTCGGGACGAAATTTCTTTAACGGGTAGGTACTGTGACGACCCGGAAATTTCCGACCAAATTTAAACTTAATCTTTATATTAATTCGACACGATAAGCAAAGTCTGAAATGTTGAGTCTCAAAAAATTTGAACTGATTCATATATTCAATTGACCTTCGGCTGTTCTCGACGATTCATGAACAATTAATTGTAATTAGATATGTGCGCGTATATATATATATATATATATATATATATATATATATGTATATATATATATATGTGTGTGTGTGTGTGTGTGTGTGAATAATAATTAGGAATATAATAGTATATGATATCATCATTTAAAAATTTATTTTGGAAAATAAAATGAAATATGATATTATAATAATTATTATTTAAAACATATCTATAAATAAAAGTATATTAAAAATAAATATTAAATGATTGTAATACTCGTTTGATATTCCGATTGATATTAAGCTAGTTAAATTCGAACTTATATGATTTTAAAATAAACGGTGATCCGCAAATGGGTTTTATAATTATAGGCTTAGTAAAAATGTATTTAGGAGCTATGTATTAAATTTTAAAACTTTTAATTTTTTTATTTGGGGTTGGGAGTGAATAACTAATGTAATTTTTATTTAATAGTTAATGCTCGAATTTTATACCATAATCACCAAAATAAATAAACATAGTTAATTTAAAAATATGGGATTTTTCTGAAAACTTTTATTCGCCACTGTGTAACAACGGAGTACGAAATTCAGTCCGTGAATCAAATAGTGAACTAATAATTTAAGGCGGCTAAACTATTTGACACTCGTATTCTTTTGATTCCATTACAAATTAACATCCCTATCTTCTTTATTTTTTTATTTTTTTATTCGATTCCTTCCTGCTTGTGATTTGTTGTCTACTCAATCCTCACTACAAAACAACTCCGGATCAAATCTTAATGCTACTTTAGTTGTTTTGATAATTGATATTCTATATTTACTATATTTATATATACATATACAGACTTGCACTAGCACACACAACTTGCACTAGCACACACAACATCACTCTTTTCCTTTCCTTCTTCAAGAACACCGGCAACTACCATCGACCAACCATAACCCACAACAAACTCATTGGTTTGTCGACACCCCTACCACCTTGCTTTCTTGATTAACTACTGCCATTACTTGTTTCTGTTAGACGTTTCTGTTGCAGCCCAAAAATCACCATCAATCATCATAAATAAATCACCATACGCCACCATTTTATCACTTTCATGCTCGACCACCTTCACCATTCGAGAACATTACCTCCAATCACCACCACCACTAAACTATCACTTTCTTGTTTCTATTTCAAGCTCCACTAAAAGCATAACCAACCACCGGCTATCACCACCTCACAGTCACCACCTCATCTCTCTCTTCTAATTCTGCTCGAACCCACACCGAACACCACCTTTGTTCCTGCTCGACAAAAATAGCATCCAAGTGAAGCTTACTGCTACTATTTCCAGCTACAACGAGTGCAGCTACTGCTGCTACTCTTTCTGTGGTGATTAAGCAGACGCAAACACCTCTCTACTGCTACTTTTCCTTCGCTGCTGTTGCTACTTCTGTTTATTATTGTTCTACTGCAAAAACTGACGCCAAACAACCCTATGTATGCTGCTGCAGCTGCTGTTATTACTTCCATTTTCTGTTACAGCAACGACAGTGATGATAGTGATGCTATTGCTACTGTTTTCTGTTTGATTTATGCACAAACCACAACACCTTCTGTGTTGTTCTTGCTGCTGCTTGTGCACTTAATGGCGGGCTGACAAGGAGAACACACACAACATGCACACTCATGTTTTTTAATCTTGAATCCACAAAAGCAATGATGGCGATGATGTTATGAAGATTCACGAATGATTTGATGATGGATGATATCAAATGATGATGATCATGATGATGTTAATTGATGATGATGACATGTGATGATGATTATTAAAAAAAAAGAAAAAGAAAAAGACTAGCTAGCCTAATAAAGTTGACGAGCATAATACACTAATGAATAATTATATTGCAAATTGCAAAAGTTAAAGAAAGAACCACTGTTATTCGGTGTAGGCTAGTAAAAGTAGGGCCCATGATGATGTGGCAAAGCACACCTCTAAATTTTTGTTACTTTATGTTTTTATAATTAGAGATCTTAAATTAGATATCGGGAAAAATGATTGAACGGGTTGGAAGTATAACGGATAACTCGAGGTGTAGGGCTTGCGTGTCTAATCTATCTTTTAATACAAATGTTCGTAATGGGAAGGTAGTAAATGAAGGGCCGTCGGTTAATATTCTTTGTGAGTAACTTGATGAGGATGAAACGTGATATAATGATGTTATCGGGTTAGCGGGACGTCGCGGGTTCAAAACCGGGCTTGTTTTTTTTTAGACTACTTCCTTGAGGTAGTTTATTATTATTATTATTATTATTATTATTATTATTATTATTATTATTATTATTATTATTATTATTATTATTATTATTATTATTATTATTATTATTATTATTATTATTATTATTATTATTAAGTATCATTAGTATTATTAGCATTATTATTATTTTATCATTATTAATTTATTATCCCTATTATTATTATTATTCTTAACATTTATATTATTATTTTTATCATTCTTATTATTATTATTAGTATTATTATTATTAATATATCAAATAAAGTTTTTCTATATAAAAATATATATTATTAACATAAAGCATAACTATATTAATATTTTTGTAATAAATATTCATTATCTATTTAATGTATATGAAAATAAATATAGTTAATTTAGTTATTAATGAAACCTACAAGTTACTAAAGTAACAATTAATAATAATACCTAAATTTGTTTGATTACCATTATATGTGTTAATATACATATAAATGATATAGGTTCGTGAATCCGAGGCCAACCCTGCATTGTTCAATGTCGCCATATGTATTTTTACTACAAAATACAGTATAGTGAGTTTCATTTGCTCCCTTTTTAAATGCTTTTGCAATATATATTTTTGGAACTGAGAATACATGCGCTGCTTTTAAAACTGTTTTACGAAATAGACATAAGTACTTGAAACTACATTCTATGGTTGAATAGTTATACTGATATCTCCCTTGTTGAACTTGGTAACTTAAGAATTGGTGTTTATTATAATTGCCACCAATTGACGCGAATCCTAAAGATAGATCTATGGGCCTTGACCCCCCCAGTAAGAGAATTTGAACTGCTTTAGTACTTCGATTATATGTTTGGGGATATTCTAGATGCATTTTGTTAATGTCGGTTACCAGGTGTTCAATCCATATGAATGATTTTTAAACACTTGCGAGTGTATGATTATTGAATAAAGGAAATCTTGTGGTCTATTAATATTATGGAAATGATTGATTACGATAAACTAATGAACTCACCAACCTTTTGGTTGATACTTGAAAGCATGTTTATTCTCAGGTTTGAAAGAAATCTTCCGCTGTGCATTTGCCCATTTTAAAGATATTACTTGGAGTCATTCATGACATATTTTAAAAGACGTTGCATTCGAGCCATTAAGTTCTTCAAGATTGATACGAAGTCATTGATAGTTGATATATTATGAAATGGTATGCATGCCTGTCAACTTTCGATGTAATGAAAGGTTGTCTTTTAAAAACGAATGCAATGTTTGTAAAATGAATCATATAGAGGTCAAATACCTCGCGATGTAATCATATATTATTGTATTCGTCCTTATGGATTGGGACGGGTCGTCTCAACTTGAAAGCATATTTATTCTCAGGTATGAAAGAAATCTTCCGCTGTGCATCTGCTCATATTAGAGATATTACTTGGAGTCATTCATGACATATTTTAAAAGACGTTGCATTCGAGTCGTCGAGTTCATCAAGATTATTATTAAGTCAATTATAGTTGGATATATTATGAAATGGTATGCATGCCGTCAACTTTCGATGTAATGAAAGTATGTCTTTTAAAAACGAATGCAATGTTTGTAAAATGTATCATATAGAGGTCAAGTAACTCGAGATGTAACCAAATGTAATGTATTCGTCCAGATGGATTAGGACGGGTCATTAGAATACTTGATTTGACTAAATGCATTAGTTCAATGTTTACTTACCATATACGTTTATTCATTTTTCGATCGTTAGAATATCGTATGCAATTCAAATTAAATCATGTTGAACCCCGTGAATTCGCGAGTTATAAATTATAATCTAGCTTGTTCATTGTGGTAATCACTTTTTCAAAATAATGAATACTGGTACTTTTCTTATATCATAAATGTTATGAGAGTTGAGACTTTTTGTCATTTAGCATTATCGTAAATGTAACATTGAGTTGTAGCTCATTGTAGCTCAGCTAGTAGTGGTCTGCCTCTCTTAGCGAGAGGTCAAGAGTTCGACTCTGTTGGGCTGTAACATTGCACTCAATGTTATCCCTGATCTGAAGTATCCACCCAGGCGGCCTTTCGCTTAGTGCGGGGGCAGCGGGGAGGGGGGTTTTACTGGCCATGCCTTCAGATTGGTCCGGGTTTCCTTCAGGGCAGTAGTTGAAGGTGTGTTATGCAACTACGAGAGATGACCGAGTGAGTCGTTAAGTCCCCCTGGTTGATCCTAAACTGATGTAAAAAAAGCATTATAGGAAATGTCATTTTAAGACATACGATGTCTTATGGCTTTTTGCTTCTTTTTACGACACTTAGTTAGAGCACGGTGTTCATTTCGGTGTTCAAAATAGAAGTTGAAAGTGACTTTCAGTAATATGGGTGGAGTTGTCCACACTGTTAATTTTACTGTCCTTTTTTTATTTTATATTCTTTAAAATATTTTTAAATACTTAATCTTTTATTATTTTCAATACCTATGTATTTTATTAATTATAAAATAAATAACAATAGTAAAAGAGACAACTTTTATTCATAAAAAAAAAATTACAATTCTAATAAAAAAACTTAAATATAGACAACTTTTAAACAAACCCAAACCTCCACAAATCACCATCTACTCCGACTCATCCTCCTCCTGCTCCTCCTCACCACCTTCCATCAAAAGCCTCATCGCATCACCCCTATTTCTCGCCTTATGCATTTCGATTATCTTCCTATCCTCTTCATTCATTTCAATCGACAACGTCCTCATTTCCGCTTCAATTTGCTTCTATTTATAACACTTTTTTCCTTCAATTACGGAATCATGGTCTTGCTTCATTGTTTCATTCAACGACTCATTAGATGATGCCGATGGCTTAGAATCAATCGACCTTTTCCTCGACTTTCTCGGCTTACTCGGTGGATGAGCCAACGATCATGACCAAACATTTTTGATTTGGGTTTGCATCCTCATCTTCATTCAAATTAACCATTTCATTCACATTGAGATTGTGCTTTAGAGTGGGTTTGCAAGTTTGCTTGAGGGTTCCTCCACGCCATGAAAGCTTGCATTTCTTCTGATGTTACTTGATGAGTATCATTAAATTGAGACCAATCCCAATTCATAACGAATACGTTGTTTGGATCTTACTGGTAGTTTTGATTTTTTGGATCGGATAAGTTTGGATGCATGATTAAATTAATAAGGATTGTAGTATTTGATTGAGAGAAAAAAGGTTGAAAGTGTGTATAAAATGGTGGAAAATTGGTAGTATTTATAAATTCACGAGCTATTTATTCACTCATTGTTGGGTATTAGGATTTGGTTTACAAAATATAAAATAACTTCACATTATCAAAGCATGAAACATGAAAGTAACCAAGTCTATATAAGAAATTATATTATAATCGAACAAGTTATTTTTTAACCGATTACTGATATTTTTCGTCCATGATATCTAAAGTAACAGGCAAGATTGCAAAATTCGCTATTCGGAGATTAATTTGTCGGGAGTTTGGAAGAGTAATCGACAATTCGGGGATTAATTGGATTATAGTTTATATATTTAAATATTAAGATTCAAAAATTATATGTGTAAATATAGAAGAAAACCATAAACATAAACATAAATATAATCTTAATAATTGTTTGAAATCATTTATTTTGTTCAAAAACTTTAGAATTTTAATGTAAATTCATGTTAAAATTTTGAACTTTGATAATCAAATCCGATTTTGACTCATCAATTGACGTTGACCGATTAATTAAACGAAATTTAGAAAAGCGGAACACAATGCTCTTAAAAATGAGTAATCGGTGATTAATCGGGAGCAATTGGCGTTTTTACAACAGTGCTAACAGGGAATAAATATAAATATAGATATAAATATAAATATAAAACAATATATATATATATATATATATATATATATATATATATATATATATATATATATATATATATACTTGATAATATTTAATAACATAATCCTTTATTGATGGAATGACATTGCATCTTAAATATTAAGAATTTAATTTTAATTCACCCAATATATGAAAAGTTTGGTGGATGAAATTTCGTAAGTAAACGAAATTGAATTCATCCAATATACGAGTATGAAATTTTTTGGTGTAAGAAATTTCGTATGAAAACCAAACAAACAAGGAATAAATTAGAAATTTCATTCGTTTATGTTTTGCCAAACTTGAAATATGATTCAAATAACTGTCGGGCCGAGTTCTCTCTATGTTTCTCACACAGCTTTGAAGATGAATAGTAAGGGGAAGAAAAGATTGTTGTAACGTCCAAAATTTTGACTTATTTTTTGTCATCAACATAGCAAGTTTCGGGTCCCATAAAATATGATTTAACCTATTAGGACATGATCATTGAAAATTTGACTCTCACATTTCTATAAAGAGCTTATTAAAAAAAAAACGAAGTTATGATTTGAAAGTTATGACCAATTATAACACTTTACATACTATTTTTCTTCTTTCATAAGTGAGTAAATGACCCACACAATCAATTCAACTCATAAAATGGCTCGATTAATATTATACATTTTACCAAAATTTGGACGATTTACACAATTCAAGCATCAACTCAGTAGCTTAAAAGAAAATACTTTGCATACCTGGCAAGCGTAAATCCACTTTTAGCTCATCAATTCTTCATTCATTCCATATTATATGTAACATTAATCTTCATAATGTTTGTACCTTAAAAGTAAACACATAAAGGGTAAGCATATAGGTTAGTGAGCAATATGGAAGTTAGACAAGCAACGTTCCAATATCACTTTCGTTTAATATGAATATACCAATAAACATCTATCAATCTGATCAAGCATATTTTCACGAAGTCAAGGTGAACCTACGCTTGAGTGCATAATAGGGTTTAAGGACTGATGGATAACCCACATCGGTATCGTTTCGATTCCGACGGGGTGGCCGATTTGAGAGTCCACCAACAACCTAGCATACGAGGTTGAGTGGCCCAAAGACATGAAGGTTTTATAGTTCGACACATACCTGAAAGTCTTTAAGATCGTATGAAGCTTTGTTCGTACGATGAAGATATGTATGCTGTTGTTACGTATGAGTAACGAATATGTTTTTATGGTTTATGAGCTATGCATTTATAGGCTCACGAATTAGGGTTTCGATAGAATCCTTTCCCTAATTAAATGCGATCTCTTCCCAACTAACTTTCGCTATTTATGGAAAAGAATTCGAATTGATTATACCGTACATCTTTCTAGAATATACTAGACCCTTACGCAAGTATACGAAACTCGCATCAGATGGTACAGGCGCATAGAGTGCGGCTATACCCGTGCCATATCTCTGACATGGCAATTTACATGCGGTTTAGGGCTTTGGATGCGTATTCCACATAGTCTTGCGGATATGCGTATCATTACAATCCAAACTCTGCAAGAATCAATATCAGTATATCATAACTATCATCAAATAATCATAATCACCAATACACCTAATCAATTTCTGACTATTTATAACGATTCCGTTTCATCATCAACATGCTTGTTTAGCCTCGCGCTAAAACAATATCATACTTAATTACATTAGCTGATGTAATTAATTAGTCTCTATACATTTATTGTGTAGCCTCGGCTAAAACAATCCTATCATCAATCATAATGGTTTAGCCTCGGTATTTACAACCATTAAAAAACTAGCCATGGCTAGTAACATTTTAATATTAAGTGATAGACCTCGGGCTATCGCAACTTTCTCATCATAACAAGTGACTAGCCTCGCACTAGCACATCATTTTATCAACATCAGTCATATAACAATTAGGGTACTAATATTGCACAAAGATAAAATCTACAAAAATAAATAAATATGGTGAGTAATAACATCATATAACATAATCACACATATTCATATGAAATCTCTTGCACGGATGCAATCCAAAATCATATAGCTATTTCACCAATTGAAACCCCATAAAACTCACCTCGAACATTTATAAGCAATATGTTCTATTTCCATGCTCCAAATACCTATTTGAATCATATAATTGATATTAGTACTTTAACACATATCAAGGCTCTAAAATTGGTCATCATCCACCTTTGATCAGTTTGACTTTTAAAAGTCAAACTTCCTCCGTTACTAACTAATTTCACCAACTCAGTAAGACCTTCATTTGTCATTTGTAGTTTAAGTGTTGAATGATACTGAATTATTTGAAGTTTAAGAGATTGACTCAAATTGTCTTTACATCTTGATTATTGTTTAAATTTGTTTTTATAAGTGTAAAATTGTAAAGGAAAAGATCACTTAGGTATTGTTGTTGCTTTTGGTTAAAAACATATTTTCTTCAGGACAAGCAAAAGTTAAGTGTGGGGGTTTGATCGGCCACTATATGATGTGGTTATTTATGATGTGGTTATTTGTACTTTAATGCAATCAACTTGTTCGTGTTTAGATGAAAAAATAGTTACTCTAATATGTTTTTGATCTATGATGGGTTAGACGAATTTTGAGTTAAAGATGCTAAAAAGTGATGATTTTGTGAAGTTTGTGCGCTGTTACTATTTAGGCCATAATTCACTAATACGATCTCCGATTGAGGTGATTCAAATTGCTAGACGTCCGAACATTAAAGCGCTACAAACTTCATTCAATAAGTTTTTGGAGATTCGGAGCCATGAAGCTGAAACAAAGAAAACATATGTACAAATTTTAAAGACTTATTAGCAAGGTTGTAAAAGTCGCGAGTCGGGGACGCATCGGACATGACCTAAAAAGGACGCGTCGGCCGAGTCGGGGACGCATCGGTCGTTGACCAACGTTTACTTTATTAATAATTTCTTAAATATATATTTATATATGTATAAAATAGTTGATTTTGTACCATAAATTTCTTAAATAAGACCTTGAATTTAAATACAATCAAACTTCAAACTCAATTAATGTTACCGAATAGATAATCAGTAAGGACACAGAGAAAAGAGCGGCCCAAAAAATGAAAACAAACCCTATTTTTAAAACATATCACATATTGACGAAAATTTGACTGATTTTGAACGTTTTTGACCAACTTTGACCGTCTTTGACTGACTTTGACTGAACTTTTGGCTTTGACCATCTTTTGAGTCGCTTTCAGAAAAAACGGGACGGAGAACCCAAAAAACGACGCATCGGCCGACTTTTACAACACTGCTTATTAGAACTTAAAACTAAACAAGAAGTAGAGTAGATGTTAGGAATGACTAATGGGCTGAATGTAAATTATTTAATATAAGGCTGTATTTGTGGCATGCTACAAGTTGTTGACATCGAATACTCTCATTTTCCATACACGCACGTGCTTTCGAGCAGGAAACCAGAACCGTATTACAGGGATCCGAATCTTATACCATCCTAAGTGGCAGACGGTCGGACCTGGATCCTGAATACGGGTCGATAAAATCTTCCCCGGGGCAATTCTGCTTTCAGGAAATAAATACCATGAATATGTTTAAGGGAAGAGACTCGAACTTGAATACGGGTCGATAAAATCACCCCCATCACAATGCACAAGTGCAAAGGGGTGAACCACTGGACCACAAGGGTGGGTTCAAACCTACGCCTAATGATTATTATATATATATATATATATATATATATATATATATATATATATATATATATATATATATGAGTAAAAGTGATTATTAGTTAAACAAGAGGGGAGATCATTTTGATGGTATTCGATTGTGGCTTTGGGGTTTCTTGGTCATGCAAAGAAAAGAAGAAAATTCAAGAAAGTGTGTTGGTGTTACAACTGAAAAACAAAGGAGATAGGCAATTAATTTAATATTGTTGGTGAAGTATGGTGGTGACAAAAAGGAGGTGACCCCCCATTTGTTTTTTATGACATCAGATCACAAGAGGGTATTGTATTTCTAATTTTTGTTCAAGAGTGTTTCAACAATTATTCCATATTAGTATAGGTGAGTGTGACGGTTAGTACGGTGATTCGTATTGTGCCTCGCTCATTTCATGTGACTTTTCATGTCTCGTGAATTTTGTAACGACCTAATCAGTTATCCGACCAAAAACACGCTTTACAAACTTTTTTTTTGAGATTGTGCATCTGGACGGCGTCCAGCTATCTGGACGGCGTCCAGTTCTGAAGGACTGGACGGCATCCAAGCCTTTTGGACGGCGTCCAAATGAACTAAATATTTCTGATCAGTTTTATAATTTTACGCGAGCGGAAAATCCGCTTCCTGACACTTTTAAACTAAACGGTTTTCACAATACATTAATATAATTATAACTAAAAGATTTCCACAATAAAAATCGAGTTTTACAACACCGGGCCCACATCGACCCAAATTACGACCAAGTGACCATTTCGACCCATTTTAGTTTTAATACAAAACATAGACCGAGCATGGTGATTGGGGATACGCTACTCAATCCTAATCACATCCAAAAGCAAGTCTTCTAAAGCGAACTACGCAAGTCCACTAGTACCCACGCTTACCCGAGCCACCGCCTCCACGCAAATCTATAAAAATGTAAACAACAAGAGGGTAAGCTAACGCTTAGTGAGTGAAAATATACTACATACATATATATGCATAAAATGGACACGCCACACAATAATAATCAAATAGCACATACCGGAGCGTCCAAGTATAAGACTAGCAATCTAAGCATATCGTTCAACCGCTATACACAAGCTAATAATCAACAAGTAAGTTCACCAACGATGCTATGAACAACACCAACAAGCTACACCAGGAGGGTTAGCTACATCACAATAATACGACGATATATATATATACATATATATATATATATATATATATATATATATATATATATATATATATATATATATATATATATATATATATATATATATAACAAAGCGTAAACTGCCCAAGTTTAACCCATTAACCCAATACCGAAATGAAGATTGACCGAACTACACGAGCCTTAGTAAATCCGCATCCACACGAGACTACTATTTTCAATAACACAACAACATCGAGGTTGGCCGAACTACACGAGCCTTATTGAATCCGCAACCACACGAGATCACTACCTCAATAAGATGACCGAACTACACGCGTCATCGTGAATCCGCATCCACACGTGATTCACTTCCCAAATCAAAACCCACGGTCCCGGGATTATAAAATCCACCACATCGGGGTTATCCACATCACAACTCAACGCCAACCCTTCGCCATTTGGGTTATATAATCCACATCACAAGCAGATGTGATAACGTACACACGAAGTGTGCACCTCACCAAAGGTGGTCAACCAAAACGCACAACCGTGCCAATTGGACCTATACGCAAGTCCATCAAATCCACCTATATGTGAAGTGAGCTCTATAACCGAGAACCACTTCACCCGACCCGCACCCATCCTACACATATATATGCACATAGGATATTAACACTCACCTTGTCGTCTTGATGAATGCAACCGAATAATCCGCAACTCGCCAATGGAAAGTACCTATTCCACTATCACAATACAAACAACACACTTAGAGTGGATTTACAAACCAACTCAAATCGACACTTAGTGCAAATTTTGACCCATTGTAAATCCAAGCATAAACCGCGCCCAAACTAACCAATAATCACTAACACAAGTGAAAATGGTCCTAATACGCCAATTAAACCCGAACACAAGTGTTAAACACTCGTCTTGCCCAATTTGACACCAAACCCTAATTCTGACCCATTTCAAAATTAGTCAACTCAAACACCCAAAATGGGTTCCAACACTTTCATAATCACTAACACTAGTGATTATACCCATTATCGAAGCCTAAACATGGTCAAATCGTCAACCATCCCAAAACCCGCCAAGTGACAAGAATAACTAGTCACCCTAAACCCACTTCATCATCAAAAGGGTTTCACAACTAATCAAGCTCAAACCCTAACTTGAATATCAAATCTAACAAATGAAATTTGGAGTTTGAACTTACCAATACCACCACAACGTAGCCGAGAACGAGATGAACAACTTTAAAACCCGAGCTTTGGCGAGAATCCGACTCCTTCCTCTCCAAATCAAGCTCTCTCTATCTAAACTCTTACTCTCTCACTAGATATGGATGAGAGTGTTTGTGTTGGTGAAGATAAGGTTGAATGAGCTCAACCTTGCCCATTTGTGACTTAAAATCGGCCACCAAGTGAAAAGACCAACATACCCCTTTTAAAATCTTAAAATTACACAGCTGGCCCGACAAACCAATTGGACGGCGTCCAACATTCTGGACGGCGTTCAGTCCTTCTCTACTGGACGACATCCCACTTCTTGGATGGCGTCCCACTTAACTGATCAAGGCTGAAGCTGAAACAGGGTCTTACAACTCTCCCCCACTTAAATTGGATCACGTCCCCGTGATCTCCATCACTTAACCAACCAGACCCATACTCTATGGTCCTCAAACATGCGCTCCAATCCAACCTCCCACCACACGTATCATTATCCCGAAGATTATTCCATTTACCAAATACACACTTACACGCATTAGGGGACATGCAATGCACATAACATCCGAAAACTACTACAATTGCCTAGCAAACGCGGAATCATCATGTTTTCATCAAACTTTCCTAGGCAATTCTTCTCAATGAATCGCCTTTGATACTAAATCGTCACTCACGATTTATCAAATCCACGAATCCGAGCACTAAAACTTGCTCAATCCCTCACGTCGGGAAAGACTCAATCAATCTCTTATCGAGATATCAATCCCCTTAGCGTACCCTTACCAAGTACAATGCTAATAGTAATCACGTCCTAAAACAAGGTCAACAACCAAACCGATGAAGACCGAATAAAAACGAATCCTTACGGATTACACTTACCAATTAACATCCCTTGTAGTGCGCAACACGACCAATACGCAACTATCACAAAATCGTAAGCAAACTAATCCGCTAGCATCCCAAACGAATATCGCAACGCTAAACCCAAGGTGTACAAAATCAGCTATTGTCACACCCGTAACAACATGTAAGCGAAACACGGCTATCGCATCACTAATCACACCAAAGATGGCCGGAACAACCCGAGCCTAAACATATATGGAGGATGGTCAAAAAAACCCGAACCTTAGTGAATTCGCAACAACCCGAAATTCACCAACCCAATCCATATTTTCCACAACGTAATGACCGCACAACCCGAGTCATCGTGAATACGCGCAAACCGATATTCACTACCTCCACCACATAGTATAATCGAGGATGGCCGTGCAACCCGAGCCTTAGTGAATCCGAACAACCCGACATTCACTACCTCAAACTATGAGTCCAACCAAAAGGGACAATCGTACTACCCAAAATATTGTGAATACGAACAACCCGATATTCACGTCCCACAACACAACACACGAATGGTACTCCCATTCCGATAATGTTATATCATGCAGATATAACACTACTCCCAAGGTGAAGTTAGCAGACGAGTCAAAGGCCATAACCCACCAATCGCACACGCTCTTTTGGCCTCATACAACGAGTAGTGTAGCATCGCGCACTGCTACACCATAGTGAATCCTAACGGAATACACTAACCATCAACACACGCTCTTTTGGCCTCGATCACAACGAGTAGTGTAACATCGCGCACTGCTGCACCATAGTGAATCCTAATGGATTACACTAACCATCCACCCCAACCAAATATCCATTAGTGTACTTAACACCGCGTAACACTAACTCCCAGGTGGTGTCTTAACACCGCGACTAACCCACCCAAGTAAATCCATCATACATATAGGCGCATCATACGTACGCGTACACAATGCCAACACAATCGAGCAAGAACCACCTATATCGCACATAGGCACAAAACAATAATTCTCTATAAGAGAATTCTACATTCACATCCCTTAACCGAGGGATCTCACCTTGCTCGTCAATCACGTCCATTATCTCTAAATGAAATTCACCACATTACCACCTCGGTGATAATTTAAATCTAAAACCATAAGTACAATTTATTCCAAATCGTACCTATACCACAATCGACCAACGTAGGTCTCAATGCTAGCTCCGAATCCATACAAGCATCATCCAATATCAATACACTAGAACATCTTCGTGCGAGAGTTCAAACTCCCCCACTTAGAACTCCGTTCCGTAACCACATCACAATACCTTGCTCCAACCTTGAGCACACGAAGGATTTTAACCTATCCTTAAACACTTCGAACGAAGAGTTAAACACTTCGAACGAAGAGTTCACCACAAATTACACAAACTTAAATCTTGCAATCCTTCGATTGCTCTAGCTTGTCAAATTTCCACCTAGTCACTCATGTACCTAAGGGTTTTTCTCCGGTACCCTAAGTACAATGTAACCGCAATACCATCGGAGTCGAATACCATGCTAGTAGGTATGAAAGAGGCACCTAACATCGCGTCACGTAGACTCTATTATCGACATACATCGAGATCAAACACTCGATCCTTAGGGTTTTATCCACCCATCTAACCTCATGGTTCATCAACTTCAACACGAAAGCAAACACGTGCTTAACAACCGAACACCAAAGCCCATACTCATGGCTTGGTAGAAACATTTCTCGAACACTAAGGAATGCTTGGTTGCACCAAGTCTTACGCCCTTCATCCGTCTATCCAAACGCCACCGTAGGGTAATTCCATTAGGAATGTCACCCATAACGATATTATGCACAACACAATGCAGTTAACAATCCTGAACTCGTCGGCACATAATAAATAATTAAAGGACATATTCATTAAAACGAAAAGTACCTTAACGTCTTCTCGTCACCCTCGTCCCCGCTAGCTCGGGACACCCCGACTTACGATGTCCTTCTTCTTGGCAATTGAAGCACACCGTGCCATCACCCTTTGGCACCGAACATTCCCAAGACTTGTGACCCCTCACGCCACAATTGTAACACCTAGACGCACTAGAATCCGATATACTCGTCTGTATACCACCCGTGCTCACACTTGTACCCCTAGTCCTCTTACTTGGAGCACCATACGAAACAACCCTTCTCTCACTTGAAGGTTCACTAATCTTTGATCGCGAATACGATTCGAAACCCCTAGCCACCGCGAATATCTCCGCAAACGACTTCACGTGATCGCTGCTAATTTTGTCCTGCAAGTCTTCATTCAAAGTTCGATAGAAATCTTCCATCAACATATGATCGTTCCCAATATACTCTGGGCAAAAACGATACTTCGCCATAAAGGTCGTCTTGGAGTATTCAAGTCCATAGATCCTTGTCGCAAATTTCGTAACTCATCACGCAATTCCGCCAAATCGGCTTGCGTCCGGAACTCCTCGAAGAATTCCTTCTTAAAGCCGTCCCACGATAACCCCATTAATGTTTCACCACCAACAATGTCGATCTTACCATCCAACCAATCCTTCATCCTACCCCGCAACAAGCTAGTAGCGAGTCTTGTCCTCTTCTCGAGAGGGTAATCAATAGTACGAAAACACCCTTCGACATTCGAGATCCAAGTTGTGCTTACCAAAGGATCTGGTTTTCCGTCATACATCGAGGGTTTAGTCCTCATGAAGCTCTTATAACAACGCTCCATTTCACCACTATTTCGAAATTCGAAATACTTCCTATCCATTTCTTCTCGAAATGAACCCATTTGCTCCACAACGGCAGCCGCAACTGAAATGTCCCGTTCATATCGATTATAAACGTTCCATATTAATTGATTTCATTGCGAGGTTTTGACCTCTATATGAGACGTTTTTCAAAGACTGCATTCAATTTTTAAACAAACTATAACCTTTATTTTATCAATAAAGGTTTAAAAATATTACGACGATTATCAAATAATGATAATCTAAAATATAGCGTTTTCACACGATTATTACATAATGGTTTACAATAATATTACACATCAATTTAAATCTTCGAATGCAGTTTTTAAACATTATTATACAAGCATGCTGACTCCAACTCTTGTCCATAAATTAGCATGCAACAGCGGAAGCTCTTAATAATCATCTGAGAATAAACATGCTTTAAACGTCAACAAAAATGTTGGTGAGTTATAGGTTTAACCTATATATATCAAATCGTAATAATAGACCACAAGATTTCATCTTTCAATAACATACAATCTGTATAAAAATCATTCATATGTTGAACACCTGGTAACCGACATTAACAAAATGCATATAGAATATCCCCAAAATAGAAATCCATCTGTATCAATAACTCGAAGTACTAAAGCATACCATTTTCCAGTATGGGGAGAGTTAGGGCCCGTAGATCTACCTTTAGGATTCGCGTCAATTAGGGTGTCTATTCCCTAATTCTTAGGTTACCAAGCTAAAAGGGTGATATTCGGTATTTATAATCCAACATAGAATGTAATTTCAAGTACTTGTGTCTATTTTGTAAAACATTTACAAAACTGCATGTATTCTAATCTCAAAAATATTAGATTTAAAAGTGGGACTATAACTCACTTTCACAGATTTTTTACTTCGTCGGGAAGTAAGACTTGGCCACTGGTCGATTCACGAACCTATAACAAATATGTACATATGTATCAAAGTATGATCAAAATATAATTACAACATTTTTTATTACGTTTTAATGATTTGAGTTTGTTAAGTCAGCAGTCCTCGTTAGTAACCTACAACTAGTTGTCCACAGTTAGATGTACATAAATAAAGCAATATATATTATCTCAAATCAATCCACGACCTCGTGTATAAAAGTCTCAGGCTAGATCACAACTCAAAGTATATATAATATTTTGGAATCAATCTCAACCTTGTATAGCTAACTCCAACATTACTGCATATAGAGTGTCTATGGTTGTTCCGAAATATATATATATATATGGGTCGACATGATATGTCAAAACATTGTATTCGTGTCTATGATATCCCAAGATTACATAATATATGTTAGAATACATGTATAATACAATATAAGTTAGTTAAGTTATTATTTGTATAAATTTGTTACAAATTTCATGTAGCTACAACAAGCAAAATTATCCAATCTTGTTTTACCCATAACTTCTTCGTTTTAAATCCGTTTCGCGTGATTCAAGTTGCTATGGTTTTATATTGAACTTAAGTTTATGAATATAAACAGAAAAAGTATAAGTTTATAGTCAGAAATATAGGTTATAATTCGTTTTTGTAAAGGTAGTCATTTCAGTCGAAAGAACGACGTCTAGATGACCATTTTGGAAAACATACTTTCACTTTGAGTTTAACCATGATTTTTGAATATAGTTTCATGTTCATAATAAAAATCATTTTCCCAGAATAATAGCTTTTAAATCAAAGTTTATCATAGTTTTTAATTATCCAAACCAAAACAGCCCCCGGTTTTACTACGACGGCGTATATCCGGTTTTACGGTGTTCTTCGTGTTTCCAAGTTTTAAATCATTAAGTTAGCATATCATATAGATATAGAACATGTTTGTAGTTGATTTTAAAAGTCAATTTAGAAGGATTAACTTTTGTTTGCGAACAAGTTTAGAATTAACTAAACTATGTTGTAGTGATTACATGTTCAAATCTTCGAATAAGATAGTTTTATATATATGAATCAAATGATGTTATGAACATCATTACTACCTCAAGTTTAGTAGGTAAACCTACTGGAAGTGACAAAAATTGATCTAGCTTCAAAGGATTCTTGGATGACTTGAAAGTTGTTGAAGTAGAATCATGACACGAAAACAAGTTCAAGTAAGATTTCCACTCAAAATAAGATAGTTATAGTTATAGAAATTGAATCAAAGTTTGAATATGAGTATTACCTTGTATTAGAAATATATATTACTATAAATAAGAAAGATTTCTTGAGCTTAGATGATTACTTGGATTGGAATAGAAAGCTTGGAAGTAATCTTGCAAACTTGATAGTATTCTTGATTTTATGAAACTAGAACTTATAGAATTTATGAAGAACACTTAGAACTTGAAGATATAACTTGAGAAAGATCAATTAGATGAAGAAAATTGAAGAATGAAAGTATTTTTAGGTGTTTTTGGTCGTTGGTATATGGATTAGATATAAAGGATGTGTAAGTTTGTTTTCATGTAAATAATTCATGAATGATTTATAATATTTTTGTAATTTTATGAGATATTTCATGCTAGTTGCCAAATGATAGTTCCTACATGTTTAATGACTCACATGGGCTGCTAAGGAGCTGATGATTGAGTGTATATACCAATAGTATATACATCTTAGAAGCTGTGTATTGTACGAGTACGAATACGGGTGCATACGAGTAGAATTGTTGATGAAAATGAATGAGGATGTAATTGTAAGCATTTTTGTTAAGTAGAAGTACTTTGATATATGTCATGAAGTCTTCTAAAAGTGTATTAATACATCTTAATACACTACATGTATATTCATTTAACTGAGTCGTTAAGTCATCGTTAGTCGTTATATGTAAGTGTTGTTTCAGAACCTTTAAGTTAACGATCTTGTTAAATGTAATTGATCCATTGTTATTACACTTAAATGAGATGTTAAATTGTTATGTTAACATGTTAAAATGGTGTATTAATATAACTTAATATCATATAAATATGTGCAAAATATTATTACAACGATAATCGTTACATATATGTATTGTTTCGAAATCCTTAAGTTAGTAGTCTCATCTTACACGTGTAGTTCATTGTTAAAACGCTTAATGATATATGTAATTATCATTTCATGATGTTAAACATAGTGTATTAATATCTTAACATGATACATATGTATTTAGTAAGACGTTGTTGTAACGATAGCCGTTATATATATCATTTCGCGTTTCTTAATTCACTACTTTCATTTTATGTATATAACTCATTGTTAATGTACTTGGTGAGATACTTACTCATCATAATATCATGTTAATATATATATATATATATATATATATATATATATATATATATATATATATATATATATATATATATATGTATATATATATATATATGTATATATATATATGTATATATATATGTATATATATATATATATCATGTTGTTTTTACAAGTTTTAACGTTCGTGAATCGTCGGTCAACTTGGGTGGTCAATTGTCTACATGAAACTCATTTCAATAAATCAATTCTTAACAAGTTTGATTGCTTAACATGTTGGAAACATTTAATCATGCAAATATAGTTTTCATTTAATATATAATCATGGAAAAGTTCGGGTCACTACAGCAACTCTAGCATTAAACTCATTGTTGCTCGCCTCGATCCCGTTTCTCATCGTCATTCTAAAGAATGCAAAGCAATTAGTCCACGAACGTATAAAACCACACGCACAACACCACCCCATCTTGCTCAACACTCGCCGTACATCACTTGTTAGACACGATTTGCACCCGTAATAAGGTTTGCAAGTCCTTATTACGCACACACGCTGTATCAACTCGTTAGTACAACGACTATCTTGCTCGATGATATTCGCAATGCAAACATAAATACAAACACAACGCAATAGTATATTAATAGTATCCGCATATTAATATGACTGTTAGTCCACCTACCAATTAAGGCACTAACCACATTTCCCATACCGACCCGTACTCCTACAAGTCCCGCAACAAATAAGCACACACAAAAGTCTAAGTCTAGGCACCTATCTCAAGTCACCTAAATCCCTTAGACCATGCTATGATACTACTTGTAACGACCCAACCCGTTATCCGACCAAAAATATGCCTTAAATTTTTTTTTGTGAGACTGTGCATCTGGACGGCGTCCAGCTATATGGACGGCGTCCAGTTCTGAAGGATTGGACGGCGTCTAAATGAACTAAATATTTCTGATCAGTTTTCCAAATTTACGCGAGCGGAAAATCCGCTTCCCGACACTTTTAAACTAAACGGTTTTCACAATACATTAATATAATTATAACTAAAAGATTTCCACAATAAAAATCGAGTTTTACAACACCTGGCCCACATCGACCCGAATTACGACCAAGTGACCATTTCGACCCATTTTAGTTTTAATACAAAACATAGACCGAGCATGGTGATTGGGGATACACTACCCAATCCGAATCACATCCAAAAGCAAGTCTTCTAAAGCGAACTACGCAAGTCTACTAGTCCCCACGCTTACCCGTGCCACCGCCTCCACGCAAATCTATAAAAATGTAAACAACGAGAGGGTAAGCTTGTAGTGACCCGAACTTTTCCATGTTTATATATATATTAATTGAGATTGATATTTACATGATTAAATGTTTCCAACATGTTAAGCAATCAAACTTGTTAAGACTTGATTAATTGAAATATGTTTCATATAGACAATTGACCACCCAAGTTGACCGGTGATTCACGAAGGTTAAAACTTGTAAAAACTATATGATGACATATATATGGATATATACATAGTTAAAATGATACTATGATAAGTAAACATATCATTAAGTATATTAACAATGAACTACATATGTAAAAACAAGACTACTAACTTAATGATTTTTAAACGAGACATATATGTAACGATTATCGTTGTAAAGACATTTAATTTATATATATCATATTAAGAGATATTCATACATGATAATATCATGATAATATAATAATTTAAAATCTCATTTGATATTATAAACATTGGGTTAACAACATTTAACAAGATCGTTAACCTAAAGGTTTCAAAACAACACTTACATGTAACGACTAACGATGACTTAACGACTCAGTTAAAATGTATATACATGTAGTGTTTTAATATGTATTTATACACTTTTTAAAGACTTCAATACACTTATCAAAATACTTCTACTTAACAAAAATGCTTACAATTACATCCTCGTTCAGTTTCATCAACAATTCTACTCGTATGCACCCGTATTCGTACTCGTACAATACACAGCTTTTAGATGTATATACTATTGGTATATACACTCCAATGATCAGCTCTTAGCAGCCCATGTGAGTCACCTAACACATGTGGGAACCATCATTTGGCAACTAGCATGAAATATCTCATAAAATTACAAAAATATGAGTAATCATTCATGACTTATTTACATGAAAACAAAATTACATATCCTTTATATCTAATCCATACACCAACGACTAAAAACACCTAAAAACACTTTAATTCTTCAATTTTATTCATCTAATTGATCTCTCTCAAGTTCTATCTTCAAGTTCTAAGTGTTCTTCATATATTCTACAAGTTCTAGTTACATAAAATCAAGAATACTTTCAAGTTTGCTAGCTCACTTCCAATATTGTAAGGTGATCATCCAACCTCAAGAAATCTTTATTTCTTACAGTAGGTTATAATTCTAATACAAGGTAATAATCATATTCAAACTTTGGTTCAATTTCTATAACTATAACAATCTTATTTCAAGTGATGATCTTACTTGAACTTGTTTTCGTGTCATGATTCTGCTTCAAGAACTTCGAGCCATCCAAGGATCCGTTGAAGCTAGATCCATTTTTCTCTTTTCCAGTAGGTTTATCCAAGGAACTTAAGGTAGTAATGATGTTCATAACATCATTCGATTCATACATATAAAGCTATCTTATTCGAAGGTTTAAACTTGTAATCACTAGAACATAGTTTAGTTAATTCTAAACTTGTTCGCAAACAAAAGTTAATCCTTCTAACTTGACTTTTAAAATCAACTAAACACATTTTCTATATCTATATTATATGCTAACTTAATGATTTAAAACCTGGAAACACGAAAAACACCGTAAAACAGGATTTACGCCGTCGTAGTAACACCGCGGGCTGTTTTGGGTTAGTTAATTAAAAACTATGATAAACTTTGATTTAAAAGTTGTTATTCTGAGAAAATGATTTTTATTATGAACATGAAACTATATCCAAAAATTATGGTTAAACTCAAAGTGGAAGTATGTTTTCTAAAATGGTCATCTAGACGTCGTTCTTTCGACTGAAATGACTACCTTTACAATAACGACTTGTAACTTATTTTTCCGACTATAAACCTATACTTTTTCTATTTATATTCATAAAATAGAGTTCAATATGAAACCATAGCAATTTGATTCACTCAAAACGGATTTAAAATGAAGAAGTTATGGGTAAAACAAGATTGGATAATTTTTCTCATTTTAGCTACGTGAAAATTGGTAACAAATCTATTCCAACCATAACTTAATCAACTTGTATTGTATATTATGTAATCTTGAGATACCATAGACACGTATACAATGTTTCGACCTATCATGTCGACACATCTATATATATTTCGGAACAACCATAGACACTCTATATGTGAATGTTGGAGTTAGCTATACAGGGTTGAGGTTGATTCCAAAATATATATAGTTTGAGTTGTGATCAATACTGAGATACGTATACACTGGGTCGTGGATTGATTCAAGATAATATTTATCGATTTATTTCTGTACATCTAACTGTGGACAACTAGTTGTAGGTTACTAACGAGGACAGCTGACTTAATAAACTTAAAACATCAAAATATATTAAAAGTGTTGTAAATATATTTTGAACATACTTTGATATATATGTATATATTGTTATAGGTTCGTGAATCAACCAGTGGCCAAGTCTTACTTTCCGACGAAGTAAAAATCTGTGAAAGTGAGTTATAGTCCCACTTTTAAAATCTAATATTTTTGGGATGAGAATACATGCAGGTTTTATAAATGATTTACAAAATAGACACAAGTACGTGAAACTACATTCTATGGTTGAATTATCGAAATCGAATATGCCCCTTTTTATTAAGTCTGGTAATCTAAGAATTAGGGAACAGACACCCTAATTGACGCGAATCCTAAAGATAGATCTATTGGGCCTAACAAACCCCATCCAAAGTACCGGATGCTTTAGTACTTCGAAATTTATATCATATCCGAAGGGTGTCCCGGAATGATGGGGATATTCTTATATATGCATCTTGTTAATGTCGGTTACCAGGTGTTCACCATATGAATGATTTTTATCTCTATGTATGGGATGTGTATTGAAATATGAAATCTTGTGGTCTATTATTATGATTTGATATATATAGGTTAAACCTATAACTCACCAACATTTTTGTTGACGTTTTAAGCATGTTTATTCTCAGGTGATTATTAAGAGCTTCCGCTGTCGCATACTTAAATAAGGACGAGATTTGGAGTCCATGCTTGTATGATATTGTGTAAAAACTGCATTCAAGAAACTTATTTTGTTGTAACATATTTGTATTGTAAACCATTATGTAATGGTCGTGTGTAAACAGGATATTTTAGATTATCATTATTTGATAATCTACGTAAAGCTTTTTAAACCTTTATTGATGAAATAAAGGTTATGGTTTGTTATAAAATGAATGCAGTCTTTGAAAAACGTCTTATATAGAGGTCAAAACCTCGCAACGAAATCAATTAATATGGAACGTTTTTAATCAATAAGAACGGGACATTTCAAAGCTAACGCTAAGTGAGTGAGAATATACTACATACACATATATGCATAAAATGGACACGCCACACAATAATAATCAAATAGCACATTCCGGGGCGTCTAAGTATAAGACTAGCAATCTAAGCATACCGTTCAACTGCTATACATAAGTTAATAATCAACAAGTAAGTTCACCAACGACGCTATGAACAACACCAACAAGCTACACCCGGAGGGTTAGCTACATCACAATAATACGACGATATATATATATATATATATATATATATATATATATATATATATATATATATATATATATATATATATATATATATATATATATATATATATATATATATATATAACAAAGCGTAAATTGCCCAAGGTTAACCCCTTAACCCAATACCGAAATGAAGATTGGCCGAACTACACGAGCCTTAGTAAATCCTCATCCACACGAGACTACTATCTTCAATAACACAACAACATCGAGGTTGGCCGAACTACACGAGCCTTAGTGAATCCGCAACCACACGAGATCACTACCTCAATAAGATGACCGAACTACACACATCATCGTGAATCCGCATCCACACGTGATTCACTTCCCAAATCAAAATCCACGGTCCCGGGATTATAAAATCCACCACATCGGGGTTATCCACATCACAACTCAATGCCAACCCTTCGCCATTTGGGTTATATAATCCACATCACAAGCACATGTGATACGTACACACGAAGTGTGCACCTCACCAAAGGTGGTAAACCAAAATGCACAACCGTGCCAATTGGACCTATACCCAAGTCCATCAAATCCACCTATTTGTGAAGTGAGCTCTATAACCGAGAACCACTTCACCAACCCGCACCCATCCTACACATACATATGCACATAGAATATTAACACTCACATTGTCGTCTCGATGAATGCAACCGAATAATCCGCAACTCGCCAATGGAAAGTACCTATTTCATTATCACAATACAAACAACACACTTAGAGTGGATTTACAAACCAACTCAAGTCGACACTTAGTGCAAATTTCGACCTATTGTACATCCAAGCACAAACCGCGCCCAAACTAACCAATAATCACTAACACAAGTGAAAATGGTTCTAATACACCAATTAAACCCAAACACAAGTATTAAATACTCTTCTTGCCCACTTTGACACCAAACCTTAATTTTGACCCATTTCAAAATTAGTCAACCCAAACACCCAAAGTGGGTTCCAACACTTCCATAATCACTAACATTAGTGATTATACCCATTATCGAAGCCTAAACATGGCCAAATCGTCAACCATCCCAAAACCCCCCAAGTGACAAGAATAACTAGTCACCCTAAACCCACTTCATCATCAAAAGGGTTTCACAACTAATCAAGCTCAAACCCTAACTTGAATATCAAATCTAACAAATGAAATTTGGAGTTTGAACTTACCAATACCACCACAACGTAGCTGAGAATGAGATGAACAACTTTAAAACCCGAGCTTTGGCGAGAATCCGACTCCTTCCTCTCCAAATCAAGCTCTCTCTCTCTCTAAACTCTTACTCTCTCACTAGATATGGATGAGAGTGTTTATGTTGGTGAAGATAAGGTTGAATGAGCTCAACCTTGCCCATTTGTGGCTTAAAACCGGCCATCAGGTGAAAAGACCAACATACCCCTTTTAAAATCTTAAAATTACACAGCTGGTCCGACAGACCAATTGGACAGCGTCCAACATTCTGGACGGTGTCCAGTCCTTCTCTACTGGACGACGTCCCACTTCTTGGATGGCGTCCCACTTAACTGATCAAGGCTGAAGCTGAAATCGGGTCTTACAAATTTCCATTTAAATTATTATTTCATAAAGGGATTAAAAGTTGTATTATGTGACCCGCTTTAAGATTTAGACTTAATGGTTAGGTAGACACATGATTTTTAAAATAAAATGATGTGCCCTTTTATATAACATTTTAGGTATTGGTCAAACGTAAACTACTTAGGTTCATTTTACTAATTCTTTTTAAACATATTTTAAAGTTCATTAATTACTTGAAAAGTATTTGGAAACTCTGGTCATAAGTCGGTTAAAATGATATGCCTAAGAGTAACCTATCCATGGAGGTCCCGTGGGCGCTATTGTGACACCGATAACGTGAAATCGATCGTAGCAGTGTATTTTGTTATCTATGGCGTATCCTTTTGATTACTCGGCAGTTGGTATGAGATCTTTGTTGTTTAATTATTATAAGAGGCATATGGATCGATCATAGCTATTATGTTTGTTTGATGGTGGGCGTTTATCGTAGTGTCATACGAAATGTTTGCACAAATATGAAAGATTAGTGGAGTAGCTGCTCTATGATTTCATTTTGATACTTTGTTACTTATTTGTTTGACTCTTAGTGCATTATATTATGAAATTTGTGTTTTGTACTATACTTTGATATATTGATATTTTTGGTATTGTGGATTTCAACTCATTTGTATTCTACTTTGAAAATAAGTTATTTTGAAAATAAGTTCGTTTAAAATAAGTCTTTGCATGTCATACTATAATCATGTGTTTGTTATATCCGTTAACTGGGTTTTGACTAAGTCTTATTCTTTTTTCCTTTCTTATATGACATGTATTCAAGGGGTTTTGGAAACGAGGGTAGAGTGTAGATGTGAAATGGAATTAGCACCTTTGCCTTATAGTTTTTCAAACTTTAGTACTTTTAATTTAATGTTCGTTAACTTTAGCTTTGAGTATGGTTTGACTTTGAAAAAGGTTAACGCTCTTCTGTCTTTTAAGTTACGTTTTATATAATTTATTGGACTTAGTAAAATAGGGTCATTACAGATACATTTTAGGATTTTTAGCCATTTTTATTTAACACCAATTTAAATGAGTCCACCTAGGTCACTAGCACTTGAATACATAACCAAATATATATGGTGCAAAGTTTTTAGTGCCTAATACATATCCAAACATACAGAGTGCTAGCAATACAATTATTTACCATTATAAACCCGATCCTTTAGAATAAAAACCAAAGTGAAACCAACTTCCCGTTCCTACCCTTATTTTTGGTTATTAATGACGATTTTAATCGTACTTTATCATGTTTAGATTTTATAACAATAGATGACAACACAACTCATTTTTGCATAGAAATAATTGGTTTAAATTAGAATTTAATTATAATTGGCTATCATATTATATTGTTTGTGGGTTTTTAATTAGTTTGACTCAGAGTGAATTCCTAGGTTCCACATTGAATTCCACGATTTACTTAGTAGTAATAAGTGCATAACCATAATAATACCACAAGTGCAATCCTTGTAGAATTTTACTCTCTCCTAGGCAAATGTTGAACACATCTTTATATTACAAGCCATGGCGACGATATTCACCACCTCTATAAATCACATCTATATATCAACCATACGATACATCATATAAATAACATCATTATCACCATATTCTTTGTTACATCACCAAATTTCAGATATATCACATTCGTGCTATCAAGTCAAGACATGAGGAAATGCGTAAAAGAGACAAAAAAATATTGAAAAAAGAAAGAAAAAAGAAAACAAATCGTCTCTCACTGTGCTTAAATTCAAATTTAAAGTTGAAGACTTCCGTGTTTACCTCACAAATATATATACACCTTCTTATTGTGATGCCTTACATAAATGGGCATGTGATTGACATTTTTCCCCCGCCTTGTAGTATGGGATTTTCTTATTAGGCTTATAATTGAAACCTAATCGTTCTAAACAAAACCTTTATGCACTTAATATTAATGTATACAATAGTATTAGTTAAGAATTTAAGGTGGACAAAAACACAAACATATGTATGATTCTAGTTATAATTGACATTTTGATTTTGATTTTGTAATCTTGTTATTTGCGATTATGTTGATAATATTATTAATTAAGTTATGTTCGTATGATTGAGGGTCACTGATGTGTGTAAAAGTGTGTGCTTGTGCTTACTTTATTTCAACTTTAAAATTTATATTTTCTAATTTACTTTTCACTTTTAACACCCTGATGAGCAACAATACCCGATCAAGGTAGTATAGTAATTAGTAAGTTATGTATCGTCCCAGGAGACTACGGAAGTAGATAAGAGATGTTGAGATGTCTTTTAAATCTAACCCTTAAGAAAAGAACTAGAATTATTATATATTATATTATTATCTCACAGGAAAGAAATAATAAAGTATAATTTTAATGATATAGATTTTTATAAGACTATCTCATGAAAGATAGAATTTTGATTACAGTAAATTCATATATAATTAAAAAAAGTGGTTATTCAGACTTTAGAGTCATTAGTAATTAACTTGATTGTTTAGGTTCACAACTTATATTGATAATTAATAAAATAACAATTATAGACCGATTATTATTTCTATTAAAAATAGTTAAACAATAATTATGCAACAATCAGTTATTAGGACTTAATCTGGTTTAATTGTGAGGAGTTAAACCTATCAGCTAAGTGAACAAACAAAGCAAATATCCTGATTTCAAAGAATTCATATAATTGCATAATAAATATCATCTAAGTTATGTGATGAGAACTCAAACAATATCCAATCAGACTTACAAAGAGATAAGCCAATAAACTTAATTAGATCAACTTAGTCATGTGCTAATATTCAACGTTAACCAAATTCTCATGCAATAGACATATAAACTCACAAAAACTAGGGTTCTTTTAAATAAAACCTAATAAATCAATTATCACTATGTAAGCATATCCCTCTCCCTATTAAAAGAGAAGCTTAAATCAGTAATAATTTTTTCAGATATTTAATCTTAACCATTTATTCAATCAAAAAAATTAATTACAACCATTAGATTGATTGTTGAAAAAATTATTACGTAATAGATATTTCAAATTGAAAACTAATGACAATAATAACCTCATGTTAACTTTTATTTACGAATTTACAGCTAAACATGAATATTAAATTTAAACTTTTAAAATCACATTTAAAATAGCATCAGTTTTCAACCATTTGACCAAAAAACTCGGATCATTTAATTTGATAAAATTAGATAAATTACATTTAAATTCCATATTGTCATATCTTTTAAATTTGGAGATACGTTTAATTATTAAATTAATTAATTTAACAATTTTATTTCATTAAATCAATGCCAAAATTGTTGTAAATTTAGTAGTTAAATATGGATGGTAATTAGTCAAATATGGATAGTAAAATTTGTACTATATATATGTACATAATGTAAGTTACAAAAACACACATATACATTAAATACATCACACCTCTCTTCAACCTCTTTCTCTCCTATATCTTCTACAACACATCTCTCTTTTATTGGTTCTTTCAATTTGAATATATTGAACCAGGCCACTAAAGGTAGTTATAAGCCTACTGAAATATAACACGTTATCAGCACGAAGTGCTCCGTATAATCAAGGTTTATCTAAGCAAGCACAATTCACTAATCAAGGTAAGAAATTATCTAACTTTTATTAACTTCACTAACATTTATATTTATGTTATTTAAGTTATATATGGTCGGTTATACCGCCTGAATTATATTTCTGTAATCTAACTTTTATTAACTTCACTAACATTTATATTTATGTTATTTAAGTTATATATGGTCGGTTATACCGCCTGAATTATATTTCTGTAATCTAACTTTCATTAACTTCACTAACATTTATATTTATGTTATTTAAGTTATATATGGTCGGTTATACCGCCTGAATTATATTTTCTGTAATCTAACCCTTATTAACTTCACTAACATTTATATTTATGTTAATAAGACCTCATGATTGTACGCAACACGTCATTTGACAACACGGTACTTTATGTACGCAACACGTCATTTGACAACACGGTACCATGGGTCGAGATTAATTCCGATCAATACGAATACGATGGGGTCTTTATATGTTATCTAACATTTATGATTACTTATGCAATTAATCATTATTTATTTCATGCATACTAATGTTTATTCTTAAAAGTAAATCTTAAAAGTTAAAATAAGAAAAAATAGTTTGTATTTTTATTAAAAGTAAATCTTAAAAGTTAAAATAAGAAAAAATAGTTTGTATTTTTATTAAAAGTAAATCTTAAAAGTTAAAATAAGAAAAAGTAGTTTGTATTTTTATTAAAAGTAAATCTTAAAAGTTAAAATAAGAAAAAGTAGTTTGTATTTTTATTAAAAGTAAATCTTAAAAGTTAAAATAAGAAAAGTAGTTTGTATTTTTATTAAAAGTAAATCTTAAAAGTTAAAATAAGAAAAAACAGTTTGTATTTTTATTAAAAGTAAATCTTAAAAGTTAAAATAAGAAAAAGTAGTTTGTATTTTTATTAAAAGTAAATCTTAAAAGTTAAAATAAGAAAAAAAAAATCTTGTCCTTTATATTACTCATACGCGTTTTGATATAGTGACTTTATTCGTTAACGTCAACTAACGACGTTACAACGGTCATATATACATAACGGTTGTTAACGTCAACTGACGACGTTACAACAACTATATTTTTCAAATATAAAATAAACATCTCCGTTTTCACATTTTCACAAATCAATCTTCATTTTTCAGATTACTACTCTCAAAAAGTTTTTGTAAAAATGATTCACACAAGGATGATTTTTCCTATTGTATTGGTCATATTAACTATCATCATTGTTGCTAATATACCACCGGGTGAACCTATATTCTATCCTGCCCTTGTGATTTTATTATTTGTAATCATACCATTATTCTGTTGTTTGCTACTTATGAATTTAAAATGATTCTAATTTTATTTTATTATTTGTCTATGAATAGAAGTTGATTATGATTATGATTTATGTTATTCATCTTTTTGATAATAGAAAATGTCGAATTTGAAAAGGCTTAAATTTGCTCATTTAGAACAAGTGGGAACAACTACTTAACATGGGTTATGAATGTAGAAAAACATCTCGAATCAAACGGTATTTTAGAAACCCTGAATGAAAATAACAATTATTCCGAACAAGAGAAAGCAATAGTAAGTATTTTTCTTAGCAAACATATTGACGAGTCCTTAGAATCTACATATTATATGATCGAAAATCCAAGTGTATTATGAAAAATACTCAAAGATAGATACGATATTAATTATCAAAAAAAAATAATAATAATAATAACGGTGATCCATGAAAGAATAAAATTAAAGATATTAGTAGACGCTCTTATAAGAATTTCGGAGATTCTTATTAATGATCTGGTAACGTGGATCATCAGTCTAGTATTTCTTGAATACATGAACATCTTGTTTAGCTCTACAAATAAGTCCCAAAAGAAAAGAAAATGAGAGTGAATCTGTTGACAAATCTTGATTAAATTAACCCTGAGCTACCTTGAGACTTGAATGGTTTGAATTTTCTAAGATGCCTAGTTTTTTTATGTATCACTCATAAATAAATGGTTTTAGACCATAACGCATATGTTTTATTAAGTGTTATCTTTTATGTACTTCAGATTATAACTTGTTTGCAGGTAATATAATTTGATTATCTTGCTGAAATATAACTCATTATTTGCTTATCTTATTTGAAGTTTTAGTATGAATCCTGCAGAAATACAACATCAATTAAATGGTAAAGACCTATGTATTGCAGATAGTAGTAACATACACAGCATGATCAAATCTAAGAAATATTTCATTGATTTAAATCAAATGAAGGAATTATAAATACTATATCAGCTCTTGCAAACTTGATATAAGAAACGAAAAAGGCAAAATTTCATATTACCAAATGGTACAAATTTTTTGGTAAACAATGTCTTATTTTCTCCCAAATCAAAGAGAAATTTGTTAAGTTTCTCTGATATATATCATAATGGATATGATTATCAGTCAATGATAATCGAAAATGAGAAATATCTATGTAGCACCGAAAAGCGCATAGGATTAAAAGCGCATATGATAAAAAGCGCATATGATGAAAAGTGCATCGCATATAATTAAAAGCGCATATAATGAAAAGTGCATATGACGAAAAGCGCAGCACATATGATTAAAAGCGCATATGGTGAAAATGATATATGATGAAAAGCACATATGGTGATTAATGAAAATCACATATGGTGATTAATGAAAAGCACATATAGTGATTAATGAAAAGCACATATAGTGATTAACGAAAAACACATATGGTGATTAATGAAAATCACATATGGCGATTAATGAAAAGCACATTGAGAAATAATCACCAATGTTTCTTGAAAGAATTCAAGGGTATATATATGGACCAATTCATCCATCATGTGGACCATTTTTCTAATAGACGCATCTAACGCATGGTCTCATGTTTGTGTGTTATCAAGCCATAATATGGCATTTGCAAAGTTTCTTGCACAAATTATTAAATTAAGAACACATTATTCTGATTACACCATTAAAAGGATGAGACTTGATAATGCTGGTGAGTTAACATCTCAAGCTTTTAATGATTATTATATGTCTACAAGGATTGTTGTTGAACATCCAGTTGCTCATGTGCATACACAAAATTGCTTTAGCTGAATCAATAGATAAACGCTTACAGCTAATAACTAGACAATTAGAAATGAGTACAAAACTCTCAATATTTATATGGGGACATGTAAATTTACATGATGTGACATTAATTCACATTAAATCAAGTGCAAGTTATAAATATTCTCCATTACCAACTTAATTTTGGTGGAGACCAAATATTTTCCATCTTAGAACATTTGATTGTGCAGTGTATTTTTAATTGAACAACCACAACAAATGGTTCCTCAAAGAAGGATTGAAATATATGTTAGATATGAAACATCTTCAATCATAAGATATATTGAACCCATGACGGGTGATGTTTTTACAGCAAGTTTTGTCGATTGTCACTTTAATGAAACATTGTTCCCTATATTAGGCGGAGAAATGAATTATAAATAAAATGATGTTTCATGGTGTGAACATCAATTAAGGAATATTGATCATCGCACAAAAGAATGCGAAAAGAAAGTTCAAATATAATGCATATGCAAGAACTTGCAAATTAATTACTTTATGCATTTAAAGATACAAAAAATAAGTGACTAAATCATATATACCAGCAGTAAATGCTTCAGCTAGAATTGAAATTACAAAAGCTGGCAATAATGTCACTCATGAGTCTTTGCTACGGCAGAAACGTGGGAGACCAATTGGTTCCAAAGATAAAAATCCTCGAAAAAGAAAATCAGCTGATAATGAGGTAAAAGAAAGTGTTCAACAAGAACCACAAATCAATACTCCTTCTGCAGAGGATATTGATAAATGTAAATACATAAATTGCAATAAATTATGCAATATTATGAAACTGAAATGAAATGAAAAATCTTGATGAGATATTTTCATATAATGTTACAATGACATCATGAATAAAGATAATGATCTGGAACCAAAATCTGTCATTGAATATCAAAATAGACGTGATTGAACTCAACGGAAAGGAGCAATACGAGCTGAATTAGAATCGCTCAATAAAAGAAAAGTTTTTGGATCAATCGTTATCACTTTTAAAGATGTGAAACAATGGGATACAAATGAATTTTTATCCGAAAAGAAATGTGCAAATGAAGTTACAAGGCAAAACTAGACTTGTAACTCAAGATTTCCCACAAAGACCAGAAATGAATTAGGAGAAAAACTTATCCTCCTATAATGAATATAATTACTTATTAGATACTTAATCAACCTGGTAGTTATTTAAATGCATCTCATGGATGTTGTTACTACTTATCTGTATGGATCACTTAATAGTGATATATATATATATATGAATATACCTGAAGGGTTAAGGTATCATAAGCATCTAATGCAAAACCCAAGGGAATATATTCCATTAAATCACAAAGATTTCTAAATGGGTTTATACAATCGGGACGTATGTGGTATAATCGATTAAATTACTACTTGATAAGAAAAGGGTATACATATAAACTTATTTGCACGTGTGTTTTATAAAAACAATGTTCGGATATGTGATCATAGCTGTTTATATCAATTATCTTAAATAAAGAAATCTATGAAGCCATTCAACTTCTAAAGAAAGATTTTAAAATAAAAAAAATCAAGTATTACGTTGATTTACATATTGAGCATATAACTAATGACTTACTTATACATCAAACAACTTATACCGAAAAGATTTTAAAATATTTTAATATGGACAAGACAAAAACCATTAAGTACTCATATGGTGTTAGATCTTAATATTGATACTAATCCATTTCATCATCTAGAAGATCATGAAGATCTTCTTGGTTCAGAAGTTCCATATTTTAGTGCAATTGGGGCTCTTATGTATCTTACAAATTATACAAGATCTGACATTTCTTTTGCAGTTAATTTGTTGACAAGGCTCAGCTCAGCCCCTACCAAAAGACATTGGAATGGGATCAAACAAATAGTTTGATACCTTCGGGGAACTACTGATTTATAATTATTTTATTCTAACAACTCGAAACAAGATTTGTTTGGTTATACAGATGCAGATTATTTATCTGATCTACATAAAGCTAAATCTCAAACTGGATATGTATTCCTAAATGGAGGCACCGCAATATCATGACGTTCTCAAAATAAACACTTGTTGCAACATCATCAAATCATGCCGAAGTGATTGCATTACATGAAGCTACTCGGGAATGATTTTAGTTAAGATCAATGATACAAATCATTATTGATTCTTGTGGACTAGAACGCTATAAAAGCCCAACAACTATCTATGAAGATAATACAGCTTACATAGTACAAATGAAAGAAGAGTATCAAAAATGACAGAACAAAACATAAATGCTGACGAGGCGCTAAAGCTATAAACGGTCTTAACGGTCATAAGTTTGATGGAAAAGAATGGTATATTGGTAAGGCTCAGAAAAAGACTGAAAGGGAATAGGAATTGAAACAACAGTTTGAGCAAACCATGAAGGAGACTGTAGACAAATCACAAGGGTCAAACTTGTACATAAAAGATTTAGATGATACAGTTTCAGATGAAAACCTCAGATTCTTCTCATATACTCAAGATCTCATAAAAGACAACCAAATTAAAATGAGATACGTTCAATCAACAACTCTGCTGATCTTTATACCAAAGCACTGTCAATCGTTGTTTTCAAAACATACGTTCACAATATTGGCATGAGGCAAGTTCAAAAGATGTGACGACTCAGCGTTGTCTACTTGAGGGGGAGTCAACTCTATGCTGCACTCTTTTTCCCTTAGCTAAAGTTTTATCCCACTGGGTTTTCTTTAGCAAGGTTTTTAACGAGGCAGTATTAATTGCTCTTTAAAAAAATTACCATCCAAGGGGGAGTGTTGTAAATTTAGTAGTTAAATATGGATGGTAATTAGTCAAATATGGATAGTAAAATTTGTACTATATATATGTACATAATGTAAGTTACAAAAACACACATATACATTAAATACATCACACCTCTCTTCAACCTCTTTCTCTCATATATCTTCTACAACACATCTCTCTTTTATTGGTTCTTTCAATTTGAATATATTGAACCAGGCCACTAAAGGTAATTATAAGCCTACTGAAATATAACAAAAATAAAAATGATCTAATTATTCATAGGTTCCATCTGTTACATTTGACTATCACCAACATTAACTTCTTCAATCTTTATCCTTCATCATCCAAAACTGATGCGATCTTCACCAAAAAAACACACACCAAATTTCGATCAGACATTCAATCAATCATACCGTATTAATCGAACGTCCAGGGGATGAAAAGGGTGCAAACAACCGGGTTGATCGAATGTTGACCTAATTCGAAATTTCTCCAAATTAGGTCACGATTTGTAATCAAGAATCCGTATATCTCTCCTACTTTGTTACACAATTTCAATTAAAACCTCAATCCATTCCAATATTATCTCATAAGATACGATCTCACCCACAACACTTTTCCACCCAATTTTCAATTTCGAAATTCAATCAAGATCAAGATGGACTATAAAAGGAGAGCACTCCTCATTGATTTCGTATCACTTATCACAAACAACTCAGTAAAGAGAAATCTCATTTATCAACGTTCGATCAAATGGCTGCCAATCAAGAGTTTGTACCTTTGAACATGTCAAGCTGTTGGAAACGAACCTACTGGAGCACACCAAACGCTGTAACAGCGATCGAAATGGTACTGATCGACCAAGAGGTATGAATACACTAGATTTGATATGTTATTTTTGGTTAATATGTTTCAAACACATTCATTTTGTTTTGATTGTTAATCAGTATCACAATATCTGTTAATTAAAAATAGTTGCCTTTTAATCAAGCCTCCACTAAATTTTGTTGTTGCAGCTCAAAGAAATTTGATGGATAGGCAACTTGCATTAGGAGCAACCTATATTAGCTTAACATGGTGTCATTTATATAATTACATAAGAAGATGATAAAAGTCAGCCATGATGATAAATAAGATGTTAAATTTTTATAAACTTTTTTGAATATCTATCATTAATTTTCCTTTTCACCCTCTGACTCCAGTTCACAAATGCGTATCTGATGATGATGATGATTTCGAGTTTATGGGCTCAACAGCATAAAGGACAAATATTCGTTGCTACTCACTTCCAAAGGTATCATTGGTCTTATTGTTATCATATGCAGTTTTAATGTTCATGAGTTAATCACATTACTGTAGTCAAGTATATTTTACTAATAAAGAATGGAAAAAATGGGTGGGTCAGGACAAACCAAATCTGTTCGGGTCAAATGGCGAAATGGGTGAGTGTAAAATCCTTTAAATAACATCTATTCTGATTTTGATGGTGAATACAAGGCAAAACATGTTTATCAAAAGTTCTATATCATATTTTTGGGTTTGAACATCTGTTTTATTGTTTGATATATAACTGACTGGATGTTATATGTTGCTTTGTTGATCTGTGTGTTTTGATTGTTTTTAATTTTATGTAATTTACTTGGTGGAATTTTGTAGCTAGACTTTTGTTCTTGAATTTTATTTGTTTACCATGGGAATGGAGTATGAAAGTCGTTTATTGGTGGTATTTCTTGGAACTAAAGAAGAAAGAATGATTGAAGGGGTATTATTGAAATTTTGGTGATTTGATTGAGGCTGTATGTATGAACGACTGAATCACGGATAGTGCATCTGTTATTAGTTCTGCTTTTATATTAATTTCTTTAGAATCTGTTTAAATCATGTTTTAGTTTTACTTACAGCCTGAATTACATATATAGTCATATTGAATATAAAGTTTTGGAATCACTATTAGGGATATTGAATAACGAATTTCGTGCTCGAATTTAAAGTTTTGGAAATGTTTCTTGGATGTAGCATGTTGAAATAGGTACAAGTATGCGTACCAAAAAGAAAACATGTGGTACATTTTTTGGTTATACTTGAATTAAATTTTTGCATAACATAAGCTATTATATTTTTTATTGATATTATTATTGTAAAGGTTGATAATATCTTATAATCGTTGGATCTTTTCAACATCAGTTGACCACTTTATTTTGACCCACTTTTTGATTTTTCTATTGCTACAAGTGAATACGGGATGTACCATTTATTTTTACCCACTTTTAGATTTTTCTATTGCTACAAGTGAATACGGGATGTACCATTTATTTTGACCCACTTTTAGATTTTTCTATTGCTACAAGTTAATGTCGGTAGACGTTGGAGTCGATCTTGGAGTGATTACTAAATTGTATGAGAACAACTCAGAAGGTATTAGTGAACCTATCCGATGTGTTAGAAGCACACAAGGTTTTAGGATTGACATTGCACTCATATACAATCAAGCTAATCTTATTGGTTCAAGTTAAATAGTTAATGAAGTTCAGTGGGCTGCATATCAGGAACAATTGAAATTGGATGCGTATTAAACCAGTTCATGGTTCTTATTGTAAAAGGTATGTTCCTACAATATTGAATTTAAATTTAGAGTGTATGTTATTTAACGTGGGAAAAAGATTTTAAATTGTAACGGTCTGTTGGACAATTCATAATATTGGGTTGAAGAACTGCATAGATGATGGTTATACCCTTTTAAATCATCATCACTCAAACAAAGGTGATTGGAAGGTTCGAACAAAAGATGATTAGGGGTTTCGTGAAAATATTAATTAATTACGGAGTATATCATATAAAAACAATACAAATTGATTTTTTTTTAACTTGCTACTATGTGGCGGAGCCACTTGAAGATCAATGGGTGAAATTGACTCCATTCAAAATTAAGTGGCAGAGCCACTTGAAGATCAATCGGTGCAAGTGACTCCATTCAATATAAATGGAGTGTGTAGTGTGGTCATTGATAATTGATCTGGTTATGGGAGTTGGTGATTTTAATGAGTAACACTTAGGTGCAAAATAGGCGGGTAGGGTGGGATGGATAACAGATAAGGGTTGAACCAATATACATTAAAAATGTTCGTTTAATAAATTTATTTTCTTTCATTTTATCGCCGTTAAGGTCCAACATGACTGAAAAAGTGAAAACAAAAAAATGTTTTTAAGCCCATTATTTAGATGACTTGGTATATAATAACCGTCGAGCCTTTAGTTGAGTGGTATGTAGGAACACAATTTTGTGGAATTCCTGCGGTGCCTGGGTTCGACTCCTTGGGGAGGCCATATTCGAATTCCACTAGGGGTTTTCCTTACCTGGTTGCCTACGAGGACGGATAGGTTTATACGGATCATGTGAGTTTGGCAAATGATCTCGAGGGTGGTTCATTCCCTTCTAGGTGATGCCGGAATAGCCGGTAAAAAAAGTTAGTATATAATAAAGGTTGAAAGTTTTACATTTTGGTATGTAGCATCACTTTTAAGTTAACTAAGCAATGTGCAACTTTGTGCATGTAGGTCTATGAAGTTGAAAACCATGTAAGTGATAGATAAACCAAGATCCTATAAAAATATATTCGAAGATTAGGATTTTCTTTCTTGTCTGTCAAAAGTTCGATACATACCATTTAGTTAAATAAAACACACATATAACTCCGTAAATGCATTACTCCATATCCCGCAATTCGTGCGGGTTGGTGGATTTCTACCGTCAATTATAGTCAATGTAATTACTAATTGTGTCAATTGATAAGATGTAGCTATTACTATATCAACATAAAAAAAATAAAAATTCTTAGTTTTAATTGTTAAAACTATCGATGTCTACTTATTATGAGTATTATGTATTTTTATTTCAGTTAATCAATAACCATGTCCTGATCAACGAACATCAAGCCGAGAAGATGAAAGCTTTGCAATAATTCGATGTAGAAGAGAAAATGAAGATTACCACTGACATCAATAATCTATCTAATTCTTTTCAAACAAATCATTTGTTGATAGGAGATTTTTCTATTATTAATAATTTTTCGATTCGGATGTCAGAAAATGTTGAACAATTAACTGTTAGCAGTGGTCTATGTGATCAGGTAAAAAACTATTAAAACATTTAAATACATTTTGAATACATCTTAATCAATTTGTTCAATAGTCCATATTTTTCTTTTATTCAACGTTCATCTTTTTTATAAGCCGATGGATTACGTATTTCTACTTGGAAAAAAATCAAACACATAATCACAATAAAACAAACATCGATGACATTACTAACCATGCACAACTACCTAAATAGATTAAAGTTGTTTAATCACTAACGGAAAGTTATACCTATATAACGTTTATTTATTATATTTAGCAGACAATATATTTTTGAATTGGTTTTTTGTTAACAATGTTACATTCGGATCTAATTATTATCTCATGTTATTTCTACATTATTATAACAAATCTTTTAAAAAAAAAAACCCGCGAATTCGCGGGTCTTTGACTAGTTCATTAATCATTCATAAATTACTTCTAATTATCTTAACTTAAATTTCACGCAAAAGTTATTTAATCACACATTCTATATGACTAATCTCTTAAGTGAATAAATCAAGCAAACAAATTATTTAGAATTAATGATGTGTTAACCATAAACTTTCTATTCACCTTTCACATTAAGCATTCCATTAAAATCATCAATTACAGCAGCAATACGCAAACAATTACAAATTACAGAAACATATTTACACATATATGGAAAAAACCAGAAACTATGTATTTAAGCTCATAGCCGTCGCCTTTATGGAGCACAGCCGGCGGCTGTAACTCCATAGCAAGCGGCTTCTTCCTGTTAATCTCAAAATTCTCTTTTTCTTTTAAATAACCACTATGAATGTTTAGTTCATAGTTGGAGACGAAATTTAAACACGAATAAGTAAAAACAAACATAATTAAAATGATACAAAGTTTCTTTGTATCATTTTTCTTAAAATGATACAAAAGTGTTCTTTTTAAATATTTATATTTTCATGTAATCTTAATGTGTTTGAAAAAAAAAATTAAAAAAAAAAAAATTACATCTACCCATTTTTCTTAAAAAACTGCTTCTCTCTTAATTAAAACAATTTATTTTCTATATTATATCAAAGAAAACAACACTGATGTGAAAGCTTGTTGTCGCCACCCACTAGAGATTTGTCGACATGGATGGTAGACCGGTGGTTTTCCAACGGGCCTAGATGAGCTAAAGCAATAAAAAAATATTAGATAATTTGAAGACCAACAATCATCATCAGTTTTGTTTGAATCTATAAAAACGAAATTCCACATAAATATTCTAAAGTCTAATTATTACGTCTATAAGAGTTATTTACGACGTCAAACTATTACCGCTGTATATATTTTAAAAGTTATGTATCATGTATTATGTATGATGTTATATTATGTATTTTGATCCCGATTTGAAAAACGGTTCATATCAGGTAGTGACGGATCTTGATGTATGATAGTATGTGTTATGTATGATGTATGATACGCGTACCCGATTAGCTTGTGTAGCGCATCACACGTAATCTTCACGTGCCGCATAAATAGCGTGTCACAATGCTAAGTGCCAAGACAGGGCTGAGAGCGCAATGACATAAAGCCTGCAAAAGAACCACACTTGGTCAATATACGAGCTAACAGAAGGCGGTGCGGGGAATATATGGCAGACATGAACCAGGACCGACATGATTCTTTTTACTTTTGTCGGCCTCTCATGCAAGGTAGTACTGTTAGGACAGATCACGATCCCTTGGCCCTATTACGTGGCACTAATGGACAAAGGAAGATTACACTATAAATAAGAGGTCCAAGCTACGATACAGAAAGAGGAATTTATCTGGACTTACACCTATACCATTTTTAGTATCAAAGCATAATAGACAGACTATCCGCACTACTCTCATAGTGCAATGCTTACCCGGCTACCCGACTCACAACATATCCCGCGACTTACGATTACAGGTAACGTTCCATGAACACAAACGCTAACGCATATCCTAAGCCATCAATTACTGGCTATCTCGACGATGGTGGGTCGACGTTTAACCACCCCTGTCGAAATCTTCATCTCACAAAGAGTTATTCACGGTACACCGGACCGGAGAGTTAAACTCAAATGACCCTTAAATCCCCTCTAGTTGTTGTCAAGCATGGACCGAACCCATTACATCCATTCTATGCTTGATCAAATGGCGCCATCCGTGGGACTCATAAGTTAAAAGGTTTTGATTGATCTTTTCTCTATGTGTCCGTTAACGGCTCGCTTGTTTTTCTTTGAGTGCAGTTACAGGTAACAATATGACAAGCATGCCAGAAGTACCAAAGCCAGTGTCAGCACGAGCCACCTCGCATGTGGGACAAAAACCCGTGATTAAGGGCTCCGCAGGAACCTCTGACAAAGCGCCCCCGAGAAGCGCCCCAGCATCTCCTGTTAACACTTTAGTGTCCCGTTTCAAGACGCCAGAGGCGGTCCGACCGATTCCTTGGGCCTCAAACTGAAATGTCCCGTTCATATTGATTATAAACGTTCCATATTAATTGATTTCGTTGCGAGGTTTTGACCTCTATATGAGACGTTTTTCAAAGACTGCATTCGTTTTTAAAAACAAACCATAAACTTTATTTTATCGACAAGGTTAAAAGGACACCACCTAGATTATCCAGAAATGATAATCTAAAAATATCACACTTACACACTACCAATACATATTGGTTTACAATATTAATATGTTACAACAAAATAAATCTCGAATGCAGTTTTAAACAATATTATACAAGCATGCTGACACCAAATCTTGTCCATATTTTAGCATGCAACAGCGGAAGCTCTTAATAATCACATGAGAATAAACATGCTTTAAACGTCAACAAAAATGTTGGTGAGTTATAGGTTTAACCTATATATTTATCAAATCGTAATAATAGACCACAAGATTTCATATTTCAATATACATCCCATACATAGAGATAAAAATCATTCATATGGTGAACACCTGGTAATCGAACTTAACAAGATGCATATAGAATATCCCCTATCATTCCGGGACTCCCTTCGGACATGATAAATTCGAAGTACTAAAGCATCCGGTACTTTGGATGGGGTTTGTTGAACCCAATAGATCTATCTTTAGGATTTGCGTCAATTAGGGTGTCTGTTCCCTAATTCTTAGATTACCACACTAAAAAGGAGCATATTCGGTTTAATAATTCAACCATAGAATGTAGTTTCACGTATTTGTGTCTATTTTGTAAAACATTTATAAAACTGCATGTATTCTCATCCCAAAAATGTTAGATTTAAAAAGTGGGACTATAACTCACTTTCACAGATTTTTACTTCGTCGGGAACTAAGACTTGGCCAATGGTTGATTCACGAACCTATAACAAATATGTACATATATATCAAAGTATGTTCAAAATATATTTACAACATTTTTTATTACGTTATAATGATTTGAGTTTATTAAGTCAGATGTCCTCGTTAGTAACCTACAACTAGTTATTCACAGTTAGATGTACAGAAATAAATTGATATATATTATCTTGAATCAATCCATGACCCAGTGTATACACGTCTCAGGCTAGATCACAACTCAAAGTATATATATTTTTGGAATCAACCTCAACCCTGTATAGCTAACTCAAACATTACTGCATATAGAGTGTCTATGGTTGTTCCGAATAATATATATACATGGGTCGATATGATATGTCAAAACATTTGCATACGTGTCTATGGTATCCCAAGATTACATAATATATTAGAATACATGTATAATACAATATGAGTTAGCTAGGATATGATTAATATAGATTTGTTACCAATTTTCACGTAGCTACAACAAGCAAAATTATCCAATCTTGTTTTACCCATAACTTCTTCGTTTTAAATCCGTTTTGAGTGATTCAAGTTGCTATGGTTTCATATTGAACTTAAGTTTATGAATCTAAACATAAAAAGTATAAGTTTATAGTCAGAAATACAGATTACAAGTCATTTTTGTAAAGGTAGTCATTTCAGTCGAAAGAACGACGTCTAGATGACCATTTTGGAAAACATACTTCCACTTTGAGTTTAACAATGATTTTTGGATATAGTTTCATGTTCATAAGAAAAATCATTTTCTCAGAAGAACAACTTTTAAATCAAAGTTTATCATAGTTTTTAATTAACTAACCCAAAACAGCCCGCGGTGTTACTACGATGGCGTATATCCGATTTTACGGTGTTTTTCGTGTTTTCAGGTTTTAAATCATTAAGTTAGCATATCATATAGATATAGAACATGTGTTTAGTTGATTTTAAAATTCAAGTTAGAAGGATTAACTTTTGTTTGCGAACAAGTTTAGAATTAACTAAACTATGTTCTAGTGATTACAAGTTTAAACCTTCGAATAAGGTAGTTTTATATATATGAATCGAATGATGTTATGAACATCATTACTACCTCAGGTTTTGTGGATAAACCTACTGGAAATGATAAAAATAGATCTAGCTTCAAAGGATCCTTGGATGGATTGAAAGTTCTTGAAGTAGAATCATGACACGAAAACAAGTTCAAGTAAGATTTCCACTCGAAATAAGATTGTTAAAGTTATAGAAATTGAATCAAAGTTTGAATATGAGTATTACCTTGTATTATAAAGATATATTACTGTAAATAAGAAAGATTTCTTGAGGTTGGATGATCACTCAAAGTGGATTTGCAAGATTGGAAGTAAGCTAGCAAACTTGGAAGTGTTGTTGGTGTGTTCTTGAGTAGTTGTTTTATAACTTGGTTTATGTATGGATTTATGAACTAGATTGAGCTAGATTTTGATGAAGATGATGAAGAACACTTAGAAAAATGGAAGAACACTTGAGAGAGAGTAGTTTGATGCATGTAAGTTGCAAAATGAAAGTGTGTATGTGTGTGTTCATTCACGTGAACTATGGTGTCACCATATAGGCTCCATTAGTTTGTTATTTTGTGAGATATTTCATGCTAGATGTTAAATGATGGTTCCCACATGGTTAGGTGACTCACATGGGCTGCTAAGAGCTGATAATTGATGTGTATATACCAGTAGTAAATACATTTAGAAGCTGTGTATTGTACGAGTACAAATACAAGTGAATACGAGTAGAATTGTTGATGAAAATGAATGAGGATGTAATTGTAAGCATTTTTGTTAAGTAGAAGTACTTTGATAAGTGTCTTGAAGTCTTTCAAAAGTGTATGAATACATATAAAAACACTACATGTATATACATTTTAACTGAGTCGTTAAGTCATCGTTAGTCGTTACATGTAAGTGTTGTTTTAAAACCTTTAGGTTAACGATCTTGTTAAATGTTGTTAACCCATTGTTTATTATATCTAAAGAGATGTTAAATTATTACATTATCATGATATTATGATATATTAATATATCATAGTATGATATATATATATAGTTAAATATTGTTACAACGATAATCGTTACATATATGTCTCGTTTCGAAATCATTAAGTTAGTAGTCTTGTTTTTACATATGTAGTTCATTGTTAATATACTTAATGATATGTTTACTTATCATTTATCATGTTTATATATAGTGTATCAATATCTTAAAATGATTCATATGTAATTAGTAAGACGTTGTTATAACGATAATCGTTATATATATATCGTTTTCGAGTTTCTTAATTCAATAGTCTCATTTTTATGTATATAACTCATTGTTAAAATACCTAATGAGATACTTAATTATCATAATATCATGCTAACTATATATATAACCATATATATGTCATCATATAGTTTTTACAAGTTTTAACGTTCATGAATCACCGGTCAACTTGGGTGGTCAATTGTCTATATAAAACCTATTTCAATTAATCAAGTCTTAACAAATTTGATTGCTTAACATGTTGGAAACACTTAATCATGTAAATATAAATTTCATTTAATATATATAAACATGGAAAAGTTCGGGTCAATACAGTACCTACCTGTTAAATAAATTTCGTCCTGAAATTTTAAGCAGTTGGAGGTGTTGACGTATCTACTGGAAATAAGTGCGGGTATTTATTCTTCATCTTATCTTCTCGTTCCCAGGTGAACTCAGGTCCTCTACGAGCATTCCATCGAACCTTAACAATTGGTATCTTGTTTTGCTTATGTCTTTTAACCTCATGATCCATTATTTCGACGGGTTCTTCGATGAATTGAAGTTTTTTGTTGATTTGGATTTCGTCTAACGGAATAGTGAGATCTTCTTTAGCAAAACATTTCTTCAAATTTGAGACGTGGAAAGTGTTATGTACAGCCGCGAGTTGTTGAGGTAACTCAAGTCGGTAAGCTACTGGTCCGACACGATCAATAATCTTGAATGGTCCAATATACCTTGGATTTAATTTCCCTCGTTTACCAAATCGAACAACGCATTTTCAAGGTGCAACTTTAAGCATGACCATCTCTCCAATTTCAAATTCTATATCTTTTCTTTTAATGTCAGCGTAGCTCTTTTGTCGACTTTGGGCGGTTTTCAACCGTTGTTGAATTTGGATGATCTTCTCGGTAGTTTCTTGTATTATCTTCGGGCCCGTAATCTGTCTATCCCCCACTTCACTCCAATAAATTGGAGACCTGCACTTTCTACCATAAAGTGCTTCAAACGGCGCCATCTCAATGCTTGAATGGTAGCTTTTGTTGTAGGAAAATTCTGCTAATGGAAGGTGTCGATCCCAACTGTTTCCGAAATCAATAACACATGCTCGTATTATGTCTTCAAGCGTTTGTATCGTCCTTTCGCTCTGCCCATCAGTTTGTGGATGATAAGCAGTACTCATGTCTAGACGAGTTCCTAATGCCTGCTGTAATGTCTGCCAGAATCTTGAAATAAATCTGCCATCCTTATCAGAGATAATAGAGATTGGTATTCCATGTCTGGAGACGACTTCCTTCAAATACAGTCGTGCTAACTTCTCCATCTTGTCATCTTCTCTTTTTGGTAGGAAGTGTGCTGATTTGGTGAGATGATCAACTATTACCCAAATAGTATCAAAACCACTTGGAGTCCTTGGCAATTTAGTGATGAAATCCATGGTAATGTTTTCCCATTTCCATTTTGGGATTTCGGGTTGTTAAAGTAGACCTGATGGTTTCTGATGCTCCGCTTTGACCTTAGAACACATCAAACATTCTCCTACATATTTAGCAACATCGGCTTTCATACCCAACCACAAAAATATTTCTTGAGATCCTTGTACATCTTTCCCGTTCCAGGATGTATTGAGTATCAGGTTTTATGAGCTTCTCTAAGTACCATTTCTCTCATATCTCCAAATTTTGGTACCCAAATCCTTTCAGCCCTATACCGGGTTCCGTCTTCCCAAATATTAAGATGCTTCTCCGATCCTTTGGGTATTTCATCCTTTAAATTTACCTCTTTTAAAACTCTTTGTTGCGCCTCCTTTTTTTGAGTAGTAAGGTTAGTGCGAATCATTATATTCATAGCTTTTACTCGAATGGGTTCTCTGTCCTTTCTGCTCAAGGCGTCGGCTACCACATTTGCCTTTCCCAGGTGGTAACGAATCTCAAAGTCATAATCATTCAACAACTCAATCCACCTGCGCTGCCTCATGTTCAGTTGTTTCTGATTAAATATGTGTTGAAGACTTTTGTGGTCGGTATATATAATACTTTTGACCCCATATAAGTAGTGCCTCCAAGTCTTTAATGCAAAATCAACCGCGCCTAATTCTAAATCATGCGCCGTATAATTCTGCTCGTGAATCTTCAATTGTCTAGACGCATAAGCAATTACCTTCGTTCGTTGCATTAATACACAACTGAGACCTTGCTTTGAGGCGTCACAATATATTACAAAATCATCATTCCCTTCAGGTAATGACAATATAGGTGCCGTAGTGAATTTTTTCTTTAATAATTGAAACGCTTTCTCTTGTTCATCTTTCCATTCAAATTTCCTCCCTTTATGCGTTAAGGCAGTCAAGGGTTTTGCTATTCTGGAAAAGTCTTGGATGAACCTTCTGTAGTAACCAGCTAGTCATAAAAATTGGCGTATATGCTTCGGAGTTTTCGGGGTTTTCCACTTTTCAACGGTTTCAATCTTTGCTAGATCCACCTGAATACCTTCTTTGTTCACTATGTGACCGAGGAATTGAACTTCTTCCAACCAAAATGCACACTTTGAAAACTTAGCGTACAATTTTTCTTTCCTTAACAACTCTAGCACTTTTCTCAAATGTTCTTTGTGCTCTTGGTCATTCTTTGAGTAAATAAGTATGTCATCGATGAAAACAATGACAAACTTATCAAGGTATGGTCCACACACTCGGTTCATGAGGTCCATGAACACAGCTGGTGCATTAGTCAACCCTTAACGGCATAACCATAAACTCATAATGACCGTAACGCGTCTTAAAAGTAGTCTTTGGAATATCATCCTCCTTCACCCGCATTTGATGATATCCAGAACGTAAATCAATCTTCGAATAAACTGAGACGAGCCTTGTAGTTGATCAAATAAGTCGTCGATTCTCGGTAGTGGGTAGCGGTTCTTGATGGTAAGTTTTTTCAACTCTCGGTAGTCGATACACAACCTAAATGTACCATCCTTCTTCTTGACAAATAAAACAGGAGCTCCCCATGGTGATGTGCATGGTCGAATGAAACCACGCTCTAAAAGTTCTTGTAATTGGCTTTGGAGTTCCTTCATTTCGCTGGGTGCGAGTCTGTATGGAGCACGAGCTATTAGTGCAGCTCCTGGTACAAGATCTATTTGAAATTCAACGGATCGGTGTGGAGGTAGTCCCCTTAATTCTTTCGGAAATACATCGGGAAATTCTTTTGCGACAGGAACATCATTAATGTTCTTTTCTTCGGTTCGTACTTTCTCGACATGTGCTAAAACGGCATAGCAACCTTTTCTTATTAGCTTTTGCGCCTTCAAATTACTTATAAGATTTAGCTTCGCGTTGCTCTTTTCTCCGTACCCCATTAAGGGTTTTCCTTTTTCCCGTACAATGCGAATTGCATTTTTGTAACATACGATCTCTGCTCTCACCTTTTTCAACCAGTCCATGCCAATTATCACATCAAAACTTCCCAACTCTACTGGTATCAAATCAATCTTAAATGTTTCACTAACCAGCTTAATTTCTCGATTCCGACATATATTATCTGCTGTAATTAATTTACCGTTTGCTAATTCGAGTAAAAATTTATTATCTAAAGGTGTCAGTGGACAACTTAATTTAGCACAAAAATCTCTACTCATATAGCTTTTATCCGCACCCGAATCAAATAAAACATAAGCAGATGTATTGTCAATAAGAAACGTACCCGTAACAAGCTCCGGGTCTTCCTGCGCTTCTGCCGCATTAATATTGAAAACTCTTCCACGGCCTTTCCCATTAGTATTCCCTTGGTTTGGGCAATTTCTAATAATGTGGCCCGGTTTTCCACATTTATAACAAACTACGTCGGCATTATTTGTTCCGACAATATTTGTTTCTTTATTTTTGTTGTTCTTTGGTCTGTAAACCTCACATTTTGCCGCGCCATGACCACTTCTCTTACACTTGGTGCAAAATGTTGTGCAAAACGCATTCGGATGGTACTCTGCACACCTGAAGCATGGTTGTTTCTGTTGTTTGTTGTTATTGAGGTTGTTGTTGGGATTGTTATTGTTGTTGAAACGGTTGTTGTAGTTGTTGCTGTTGTTGGGACGTTTGTTGTAGTTATTGTTAGGATTGCGGTTATTATTGCAATTGTTGTTACGGTTGTGGTTGTAATTGTTATTGTTGTTGTACTGGTGACTCTTGTCACCGTTTTCCTCCCACTTCCTCTTGAGTTGTTTCGTGTTGGCTTCTTCGGCCGCCTGCTCTTTAATTCTCCCCTCAATCTGATTTATGAGTTTATGAGCCATTCGACTTGCCTTCTGTATGGAAGTGGGCTCGTGTGAACTCACATCTTATTGAATCCTTACTGGTAACCCTTTTACAAACGCGTCGATCTTCTCTTCTTTATCTTTGAACGCTTCCGGACACAATAGGCACAACTCTGTGAATCGCCGTTCATATGTGGTAATGTCGAACCCTTGTGTTCGTAACTTTCTAAGTTCTACCTTGAGATTATTGACTTCGTTTCTAGGACGGTACTGCTCGTTCATCAATTGCTTGAATGCCGACCACGGTAGTGCGTAAGCAGCATTTTGTCCTACCTGTTCAAGATAGGTGTTCCACCACGTTAACGCAGTACCTGTGAAGGTATGCGTAGCATACTTAACTTTGTCCTCTTCAGTACACTTACTTATGGCAAACACCGATTCGACCTTCTCGGTCCACCGTTTCAATCCAATTGGTCCTTCGGTTCCATCAAATTTCAAAGGTTTGCAGGTAGTGAATTCTTTGTAGGAGCATCCTACACGATTTCTTGTGAAATTAGTTCCACTGCTAGATCCAGAGTTATTGTTATTTTGCATCATAGCCTGTACTGCGGCTATGTTTGCTGCAAGGAAAACACGGAAGTCTTCCTCGCTCATGTTTAAATTCTGACGAGTCGTCGGTGCCATTTCCTTCAAAAATAGCCCAAAAGAATTAAGTTAATCATATAGAATTTTAAGAGTAGTCAATAGTATTTCGTAGCATAGTATGAACTCATTTATAAAAGTTTTTTCTTCATATTAGCGTTTTATAGTTTTAATTCGGGTAGTACCTACTCGTTAAGTTCATACTTAGTAGCTAATATACAATTCAACTACTACAATTCTATATGAAAAAACTGATTATAATAAAATTTCGCGTTCAAATTTTATACAATATTTTACAAACTTACAATACCGCTATTATACATATAAGATGAAATATAGCACATAATAACTTTGCTACTCGGCAGCTATAAAGGCAATTCTAGTTAATACGCAAGTTGTTCAGCAAAAGAAATAAAGACACGTAATTCATAAGTCCAGAAACAAGTCTTGCATTCTGGTTTTACTAAGACGACTTCCCATCCTTGGTCTTGTGGAAAGTAACCGTTATGACCATTGGCTAGGCAGCATGTTGTAATGTCGTCAAAAGGACGAGGGTTTCGTAATGTCCAACAGCCCCGTAATAATTTAAAAACCTTGTTTCTCACCCCAACTACTGAATCCGTCACTTGTGGGAAGGTTTTATTTAAAAGTTGTAATCCGATGTTCTTTTTCTCACTTTGGTAAGAAGCGAACATCACTAACCCGTAAGTATAACATGCTTCTTTATGTTGCATGTTAGAAGCTCTTTCTAACTCACGAAATCCTATGTTGGGATATGTTGAGTCAAAATAGGTTCTTAACCCATAGCGTAAAATTGCATTTGGGTTATCCGCATTTAACGCTTTAAAGAAAACACGACGTAACTTACGGTCTCCCCAATGTGATATACCCCACCTATCAAAGGAAAGCCTTTTATAAACTAAGGCATTTCTGGAAAGTCTTTCAAATGTTTGACAAGTTAATTTCGCCATAACTAAATGTGCTGATGAATTCTGACCGACTCTAGACAAAATTTCCTCAATCATATCCTCTGGTAGGTCTTCTAAAATATTCGGTTGTCTACCCTTAACGTCCATTTCGTTTTTATACTGTAAAATAGACAAGGATTAGATTAGTAAAAAATAATTAACAAACAATACAAGCAATTTTTACATAGAACATAAAAGTACAAGCACACTACAATACATATAATACACAACATGATTACAACCCTCTAATCTGAATCACTGGTTTCTTCTTCTTCGGACTTGGTTCGTTTTCCTAATTTTCTAGGGATATATGGTGTTCCTCTAATACGAGCCGTCGTTTTCCACAATGGTTTAGAAAAACCTGGTGGTTTAGGGGTTCCCGGGTTATTGTTATAATTTAGGAAATACGGATGTTGCCGATACATATAAAGTTCATCGGGGTTGGAAACAGGTTTCTCTATTTTTATACCTTTTCCCTTATTATTTTCTTTTGCTTTATTAAATTGGGTCGAGATAATTTCTATAACATCATCGGAATCCTCATCGGGATCCGATTCATCAGAAAATTGGTAATCTTCCCAATATTTTGCTTCCTCGGCGGAAACACCATTGACCATTTTTAACTTTGGTCCGTTGGTTGAGGATTTTCATTTATTTAATCGATTTACTATAGGTATCAATATTTCTTCCTCCGGAACCTCTTCTTCTTCCGGTTCCTCCTCTTCCGGTTCCTCCTCTTTTAGTTCCTCTTCTTCCGGTTCCTCTTCGGGAATTTGTGAATTTTCCCAAAGTATATTCGACTCTTCATTATTATTAGGTCAGTCGATGGAATTTGTACTAGTGGTAGACATCTATCACACAATATCAAACACATTAAGAGGTTAATATATCACATAATAATTACATGTTAATAATATATAGTTTCCAACAAAAGTGTTAAGCAATCATTTTTAAAGAAAACACGGTCGAAGTCCAGACTCACTAATGTATCCTAACAAACTCGATAAGACACACTAAGACCAACGCTCAGATACCAACTGAAATGTCCCATTCATATTGATTATAAACGTTCCATATTAATTGATTTTGTTGCGAGGTTTTGACCTCTATATGAGACGTTTTTCAAAGACTGCATTCATTTTTAAAAACAAACTATAACTTTTATTTTATCGACAAGGTTAAAAGGACACCACCTAGATTATCCAGAAATGATAATCTAAAAATATCACACTTACACACTACCAATACATATTGGTTTACAATATTAATATGTTACAACAAAATAAATCTCGAATGCAGTTTTAAACAATATTATACAAGTATGCTGACACCAAATATTGTCCATATTTTAGCATGCAACAACGGAAGCTCTTAATAATCACCTGAGAATAAACATGCTTTAAACGTCAACAAAAATGTTGGTGAGTTATAGGTTTAACCTATATATTTATCAAATCGTAATAATAGACCACAAGATTTCATATTTCAATATATATCCCATACATAGAGATAAAAATCATTCATATGGTGAACATCTGGTAACCGACCTTAACAAGATGCATATAGAATATCTCCTATCATTCCGGAACTCCCTTCGGACATGATAAATTCGAAGTACTTAAGCATCCGGTACTTTGGATGGGGTTTGTTGAACCCAATAGATCTATCTTTAGGATTCGCGTCAATTAGGGTGTCTGTTCCCTAATTCTTAGATTACTAGACCAAAAAGGGGCATATTCGGTTTAATAATTCAACCATAGAATGTAGTTTCACTTACTTGTGTCTATTTTGTAAAACATTTATAAAACTGCATGTATTCTCATCCCAAAAATGTTAGATTTAAAAAGTGGGACTATAACTCACTTTCACAGATTTTTACTTCGTCGGGAAGTAAGACTTGGCCACTGGTTGATTCAGGAACCTATAAAAAATATGTACATATATATCAAAGTATGTTCAAAATATATTTACAACATTTTTTATTACGTTATAATGATTTGAGTTTATTAAGTCAGCTGTCCTCGTTAGTAACCTACAACTAGTTGTCCATAGTTAGATGTACAGAAATAAATTGATATATATTATCTTGAATCAATCCACGACCCAGTGTATACACGTCTCAGGCTAGATCACACCTCAAAGTATATATATTTTTGGAATCAACCTCAACCCTGTATAGCTAACTCAAACATTACTGCATATAGAGTGTCTATGGTTGTTCCAAATAATATATATATACATGGGTCGATATGATATGTCAAAACATTTGCATACGTGTCTATGGTATCCCAATATTACATAATATATTAGAATACATGTATAATACAATATGAGTTAGCTAGGATATGATTAATATAGATTTGTTACCAATTTTCACGTAGCTACAACAAGCAAAATTATCCAATCTTGTTTTACCCATAACTTCTTCGTTTTAAATCCGTTTTGAGTGATTCAAGTTGCTATGGTTTCATATTGAACTTAATTTTATGAATCTAAACAGAAAAAGTATAAGTTTATAGTCAGAAATACAGATTACATGTCATTTTTATAAAGGTAGTGTGATGACCCGGAAATTTCGACTAAATTTAAACTTAATCTTAAATGATTAATGATTTCGACACGATAAGTAAAGTCTGTAAAACTGAATCTCAAAAATTTTAAACTATTCAAATACCCTTCAGTTGTTCTCAACGATTCGCGAACCATTATATGTAAATAGATACATATATATACTATAACTTGAAAACGTAACAAAGTTTTAATTGCATGTTACCGTACATTAAACTTATTGGTTTATATATCTATTTGAATATATATGATTTCAAGTTATTTAGTAAACGATAGTAACATTCGATTATTGATTCGATTGATATTTAGATAAGTTAACTAAAACGTTTAAGATGAACAAGTAAAACACTAATTTGCTACAGTATTTTCAAATTGCTACAGTACCCAAAATGCTACAGTGTTTTCGAAAATCACTATTTGCTACAGTAAAATTTACTTCGCTACAGTGAATTGCTACAGTAAAAATTGACTTTGCTACAGTAACTTTGCTACATTAAAACACTATTTTAAAAATGTATTTTAACAAATAGTGAGACGATGATTTATAGAAGTAAATGACCAAAACACTCTAAAGTTTAAGATATACTTTGAGTGGTAGAGTTTATGGATAACTTAAGGCTATATTTTGACAAAGGTACGTGACACGAAACGTAAAATGCAAGTTTTCTAAAGGTACGAAAGGACATTCGAAAAACCGGAACCGGGACATAAGTCAAGTGATGACGTACGACTTATCGGAACAAAAATTACAAATCAACTATGCACGGGAATAAAATATAATATATAATTAATTAATTTAAATTATATATATTATATATATATATTATTTAAATATGTCGACAAGCAAAATGTTAAAAATTTGTGAGCTGTCCCAGGGTGCCATGCGATCGCATGGCCTTGAAGCACAAATCCCATGCGATCGCATGGGGTGCTTTTTCAGGTATGATTGCTATAAATTGCAGTTTTTGGCTCGAGATAATCACACACATACATATTACTCCGTATTTATTTTATTTATTATTTATATTATTATTATTATTATTATTATTATTATTATTATTATTATTATTATTATTATTATTATTATTATTATTATTATTATTATTATTATTATTATTATTAATAAGATTATTATTAATCTTATTATTTTTATTATTAGTGTTATTATTTTTGCGATACAAAAATAATAATGTACATCAAATATTACGACGGAGTGCTGTCCAAGTAATTTTCAAAATGAGTTTTCGAGCAAGCTAGAGCTAAGAAAATTATGGGTTATTGCCAAGGAGGTTATGGGTAATGTTCGGGGGTATTTTTGTGAATCAAACCTCGTGTTTATCATCTCCGATGCGTCTACGTGCTTTCCTGCAATATTGTATATCAATATTAAACAGTGAGTTTCATAAGATCCCTTTTACTCTCTACATTTTTGGGCTGAGAATACATGCAAATGCTTTATTAACCGATATACAATATTTATATGCGTGAGTTTCATAAGATCCCTTTTACTCTCTACATTTTTGGGCTGAGAATACATGCAAATGCTTTATTAACCGATATACAATATTTATATGCGTGAGTTTCATTTGCTCCCTTTTTAATTGCTTTTGCAATCTATATTTTTGGGCTAAGAATACATGCACTTTATTTTAAACACAATGGATACAAGTACATACTAAATTCTACACCGAGTTTGAACCGAAAATCCCTTAGCTTTGGTAACTAGTAACTGCCGGTTATAAGAACTGGTGGGCGCGAGTAGTTATATATGGATCCATAGGGCTTGACATCCCCGTCTATTCCAGGTATAGAAAGAAACTCTAGCCTGAACTATAAAACAGATGTATGCTATTTGAAGTTAGTACACGTTGGATTGCGTGTATTGTACATGTTGATTGCATGTTAAACGAGGGGTACTTATTATAAACGTTAAAGTTTAGTTACCAGGGTGCTCAACTTTGTAGAACCGATTGATAAACATTTCGGATGAAACAACTGAAATCTTGTGGTCCACCTTTTATTTAAAACATAATGATAAACGTTTTGAATGAAACAACTGAACTTTTGTAATCCACATTGATATACGGATTATGTGTAATATTAAAACTATGAACTCACCAACCTTTGTGTTGACACTTGAAGCATGTTTATTCTCAGGTTTCTAGAAGTCTTCCGCTGTTTGCTCATACGTGATACAAGTTATGTGCTTGGAGTCATACATGCTATATACAAGAAACTTGCATTCACCAAACCATTACCATGTATCTTATTTTGACTGTATTGTCAACAGATGTATTATTGTAAACCATTTAAATGGTGATTGTCTATACGTAGGAATCATCAGATGTTAAAAACCTGGAATTTATATATTCATTTATGAAATACCTTTTCAAACGAATGCAATGTTACAAAACGTATCACATAGAGGTCAAATACCTCGCAATGAAATCAATGAATGACGTGTTCGTCCATATGGATTTGGAGCGATCGTCACAGTTGGTATCAGAGCGTTGGTCTTAGCGAACCAGAATTTGCATTAGTGTGTCTAACCGGTTATTGTTAGGATACATTAGTGAGTCTGGACTTCGACCATGTCTGCATGATAAAAGTTGTTGCTTATAATTTCTTGTTAGAAATTACCTGCTTATCATTTCTTGTGTGGAAAATTACCTACTTATCATTTGTAGTCTAGACACACCTTATTGCATGGATTGCATGACTAGTGTATAGACAAAATGAATATCTTAGTGTATCTGTTACTGTTACCTTTACTTGACAGTTTCCGAAAGTTTCTCCGTAATTTGCGGAACCTTTGTACTATATAAAGGTATTCTATGTAATTAGAATATCATCCGATATCCGAAAATCATTTCACATTGAAAATTCTTTATCTAACCATGTAAGATGAATTCTGAAAGTAATTCGAGTTCTTCGGATTCCGATATGGATTTCCACCTGAGTTCCGAAAGCAGTGTAACCGGAATGAATCAACCAATCAGTCATCACCAATTCTGGATGAATTGGGGATGGGTTCGTAATCAACTTAATCAATGGAGACAAGAGGAAGGCGATCCTTTCCACCAACCGAATTCACCTCTTGGTGAGGAACCTGAGGCACTTACCGGCGAACCCATTCGAAACACTATCTTCACCCTCATTTCCAGGATATCTCGCAATGATTATATGATAACCAGAATTTTAAACTTTATTCATCCTCTCGTACCAACCGCCAATCATCCCGAAATAATAGAAGAAGTTAACGAGCTTCGTGCTCGAGTTGTGGCTTTGGAGAATATGATGCACAATTTGCAGGCATCACAGGCAGCACCGGTAGCACCACCAGAACCAGCAGCACAACCAACAAGAGTACCAGTACCACCAACAACAACATCCGCACCGCAAACCTCAACCTCACAATCTGTCCCACGAGTATCAACCACATACGCACCGTAGGTACCGAAGAATACTAATAACCATAAACGATGAAGTATTGATTCATAACTTCATTGGAGAAATATCCTGCGACGATTATGTAATCTTTAATATAGAAGAGATTATTCATTTCTAGTTCCAACCAAAAACCAAATGAGTTTAATAACTCATTAAATCTATATTACATCTGAAGGAAATATACATACATATATTTTCATAAAGATTGTAATTGAAAATCCTTTTGTACAAACTGTTAATGATAAGAATATTTTAACGGGTAGGTAATACCCTAGAAATATATAAATTCCACATTAATATGTTACACTATACATTCTTCAATTCTGATTCAGCAATCATTAACTATACTGCTCTAACCTACAGATATACGTATCTGTTAATCACAGAATAACCATTTTCATTCAATTTCATATTCTGATTTCGATAGATCAGAATCCAAGTCAAGATTAAATGGAAAACATCACTCTTAGATTCCTACATCTTTCAAAACCATGCTTCGAAAACCATGCTTTGAATTCAGAACTGTACTAGAACATCATATGATTACATTTTGCGTTCAAACCCATCGAAATTCTTGAAAACACTTCAACTAATGAACAAATGAGAAGACAAACCAACTACACGATATCTACGAGAAGAAAGATTTGTACTTATAATCATATATCTGGAAAGCTCTCGAAACCTAAGTAAAACTTTAACACGTATCTGTGATAAATCCTTCGGCATTATTATTACTGAAAATAACCTTGCAATTCCTTTTTAAAAGTATCCAGTATTATCACCCATTCAACTAGTCAACGACGACCTTTCAGACTTATAACTTTGGCATATACGTTTTTGTTACTGGGGAACCTTTTATGTTCCACCATATTAGCAGTAAATGTACCAGCGACTCCGTCACTCTGCTATTTGAATCTCTCCGGAAATCACTATATATACATTGAAACCCTATCATGTACTCATCCACATCTTGTAACAATAGTTGCCGTTCCAACTATCGGGAATTTGCAATCAGTATTTTGAAATCTTGCAGCACGTCTACGCCAACAGTTATATGTGTACATATAACGTCTACCTCCTCGAATTACATACTTCGAATGTGAAGTTTTCGAAAAACACCCCAAACTATGAAACTAGTTCTCTGAAATTGGAACAATGCTGATGAAGCAGCAAAAACTGTAAACGACCTTAACAGTCAAAAGTTTGATGATAAAGAATAGTATGGTGGTAAAGCTGAGAAAAAGAGAAGGTTTGAAACTGGAAAACGGATTGAGCAAAGTATGAAGGAGGGCTGTGGATAAATCACAAAGACTAAACCTGCCTTCAAAGAATACAAATGATTCAGTATCTGCTGAAGTCATTAACAAATACCTTGCTACTAACTCAAAATCCGTTACGAACAAATCTTCTTCATCATTCTTCGATATTAGAAATTCTAAGATATCATCGTATCTTTTATTATAAATATCCTCGATATTTCTGAAGATATTTTCATAAGCATTCTTATCTGAAATCATTCATCTCTTCGCGCTATCTGTATTACATCATAAAAGAAACTATTTTAGTTTCTAAATTCTAAAGCCTTCAAGTTTAAAATTTGAATGTTTTGAAGTAGTGTTAGGAACTGAAGAATGAATTAGTATAATATAATGACACTTGATCAACGTGATTATATTATAGTAAGTCATGCTGAGTTTCTAATGGAACGTGATAAAGGTTCACAGATCCCACCCTCATAATGAACCATGTTACATAACTCTTTTATTCTATTTAACCTCTAAACATATCAAGAAAATATTTTCTTGATGATTCGGTCTTTTCCGGATATTCTGGTAATTTGACAAATCAAGATCGTACCATTACGATTACCTTCTTAGAACATTAACTATGTTCATTCTAAAATGTATAGCTACGAATTATGGACCAGTATCCGCTTGACTTAAGGTCGGGAAGAGAAAACGAAAGCATGAAGCTCCGAAATATAATGGAAAATAAAAGCCAGATAAAAACACATAAATTTACAAACCGTGTATATCAATGCGTATAGCACTATAAAGACACGGGAGAATGATAAATACAACTATCCCTAGAGCATAATAGAAATAAACAGATTCTTCTGGTGGGAGCTGGAAAAGAAGGATGAGTGTGGCAAACGTCAATATTAGGTCAAGAACCAGAACTGGATTAAGCATTTTCACAATCTTTTGAATGTATTAATTAGGAAAGAAAGTAGGAGTGGTGAAAATAAATGAATCGGAAGAGGTCAATTTATAGCGAAATATCAGACATAGCAATCGAGGTAGATTACGCATTTAATCAAAGGAAATCAAAATTTCCTTAATTCTCGAAGAATCAAATCTTATTTAGATTATGAAGATTTTCTATTCCTTAAATTCCGGAAATCAATCGTTACTACTTCAAAAGTTAAGACGAATCTCTATTCTTTCATTTCACTCTTTTACGATAACTTCTCTCATACACTTCGAGAAATCAGATTGTTTTATCCATATTATTCAACGGTGATAAAATTCTATTTACCAACTCATATTCGTCATGAAAACATTTTTATTGTTAGCCATGACGACCTCACTCAAATTTCGGGACGAAATTTCTTTAACGGGTAGGTACAGTGATGACCCGGAAATTTCAACTAAATTTAAACTTAATCTTAAATGATTAATGATTTCGACACGATAAGTATAGTCTGTAAAACTGAATCTCAAAAATTTTAAACTATTCAAATACCCTTCAGTTGTTCTCAACGATTCGCGAACCATTATATGTAAATAGATACATATATATACTATAACTTGAAAACGTAACAAAGTTTTAATTGCATGTTACCGTACATTAAACTTATTGGTTTATATATCTATTTGAATATATATGATTTCAAGTTATTTAGTAAACGATAGTAACATTCGATTATTGATTCGATTGATATTTAGATAAGTTAACTAAAACGTTTAAGATGAACAAGTAAAACACTAATTTGCTACAGTATTTTCAAATTGCTACAGTACCCAAAATGCTACAGTGTTTTCGAAAATCACTATTTGCTACAGTAAAATTTACTTTGCTACAGTGAATTGCTACAGTAAAAATTGACTTTGCTAAAGTAACTTTGCTACATTAAAACACTATTTTAAAAATGTATTTTAACAAATAGTGAGACGATGATTTATAGAAGTAAATGACCAAAACACTCTAAAGTTTAAGATATACTTTGAGTGGTAGAGTTTATGGATAACTTAAGGCTATATTTTGACAAAGGTACGTGACACGAAACGTAAAATGCAAGTTTTCTAAAGGTACGAAAGGACATTCGAAAAACCGGAACCGGGACATAAGTCAAGTGATGACGTACGACTTATCGGAACAAAAATTACAAATCAACTATGCACGGGAATAAAATATAATATATAATTAATTAATTTAAATTATATATTATATATATATTATTTAAATATGTCGACAAGCAAAATGTTAAAAATTTGTGAGCTGTCCCAGGGTGCCATGCGATCGCATGGCCTTGAAGCACAAATCCCATGCGATCGCATGGGGTGCTTTTTCAGGTATGATTGCTATAAATTGCAGTTTTTGGCTCGAGATAATCACACACATACATATTACTCCGTATTTATTTTATTTATTATTATTATTATTATTATTATTATTATTATTAATAAGATTATTATTAATCTTATTATTTTTATTATTAGTGTTATTATTTTTGCGATACAAAAATAATAATGTACATCAAATATTACGACGGAGTGCTGTCCAAGTAATTTTCAAAATGAGTTTTCGAGCAAGCTAGAGCTAAGGAAATTATGGGTTATTGCCAAGGAGGTTATGGGTAATGTTCGGGGGTATTTTTGTGAATCAAACCTCGTGTTTATCATCTCCGATGCGTCTACGTGCTTTCCTGCAATATTGTATATCAATATTAAACAGTGAGTTTCATAAGATCCCTTTTACTCTCTACATTTTTGGGCTGAGAATACATGCAAATGCTTTATTAACCGATATACAATATTTATATGCGTGAGTTTCATAAGATCCCTTTTACTCTCTACATTTTTGGGCTGAGAATACATGCAAATGCTTTATTAACCGATATACAATATTTATATGCGTGAGTTTCATTTGCTCCCTTTTTAATTGCTTTTGCAATCTGTATTTTTGGGCTGAGAATACATGCACTTTATTTTAAACACAATGGATACAAGTACATACTAAATTCTTCACCGAGTTTGAACCGAAAATCCCTTAGCTTTGGTAACTAGTAACTGCCGGTTATAAGAACTGGTGGGCGCGAGTAGTTATATATGGATCCATAGGGCTTGACATCCCCGTCTGTTCCAGGTATAGAAAGAAACTCTAGCCTGAACTATAAAACAGATGTATGCTATTTGAAGTTAGTACACGTTGGATTGCGTGTATTGTACATGTTGATTGCATGTTAAACGAGGGGTACTTATTATAAACGTTAAAGTTTAGTTACCAGGGTGCTCAACTTTGTAGAACCGATTGATAAACATTTCGGATGAAACAACTGAAATCTTGTGGTCCACCTTTTATTTAAAACATAATGATAAACGTTTTGAATGAAACAACTGAACTTTTGTAATCCACATTGATATACGGATTATGTGTAATATTAAAACTATGAACTCACCAACCTTTGTGTTGACACTTGAAGCATGTTTATTCTCAGGTTTCTAGAAGTCTTCCGCTGTTTGCTCATACGTGATACAAGTTATGTGCTTGGAGTCATACATGCTATATACAAGAAACTTGCATTCACCACACCATTACCATGTATCTTATTTTGACTGTATTGCCAACAGATGTATTATTGTAAACCATTTAAATGGTGATTGTCTATACGTAGGAATCATCAGATGTTAAAAACCTGGAATTTATATATTCATTTATGAAATACCTTTTCAAACGAATGCAATGTTACAAAACGTATCACATAGAGGTCAAATACCTCGCAATGAAATCAATGAATGACGTGTTCGTCCATATGGATTTGGAGCGATCGTCACAGGTAGTCATTTCAGTCGAAAGAACGATGTCTAGATAACCATTTTGGAAAACATACTTCCACTTTGAGTTTAACCATGATTTTTGGAAATAGTTTCATGTTCATAAGAAAAATAATTTTCCCAGAAGAACAACTTTTAAATCAAAGTTTATCATAGTTTTTAATTAACTAACCCAAAACAGCCCGCGGTGTTACTACGACGGCGTATATCCGGTTTTACGGTGTTTTTCGTGTTTTCAGGGTTTAAATCATTAAGTTAGCATATCATATAGATATAAAACATGTGTTTAGTTGATTATAAAAGTCAAGTTAGAAGAATTAACTTTTGTTTGCGAAAAAGTTTAGAATTAACTAAACTATGTTCTAGTGATTACAAGTTTAAACCTTCGAATAAGGTAGTTTTATATATATGAATCGAATGATGTTATGAACATCATTACTACCTCAGGTTTTTTGGATAAACCTACTTGAAATGAGAAAAATAGATCTAGCTTCAAATGATCCTTGGATGGCTTGAAAGTTCTTGAAGTAGAATCATGACATGAAAACAAGTTCAAGTAAGATTTCCACTCGAAATAAGATTGTTAAAGTTATAGAAATTGAATCAAAATTTGAATATGAGTATTACCTTGTATTAGAAAGATATCTTACTATAAATAAGAAAGATTTCTTGAGGTTGGATGATCACTCAAAGTGGATTTGCAAGATTGGAAGTAAGCTAGCAAACTTGGAAGTGTTGTTGGTGTGTTCTTGAGTAGTTGTTTTATAACTTGGTTTATGTATGGATTTATGAACTAGATTGAGATAGATTTTGATGAAGATGATGAAGAAAACTTAGAACAATGGAATAACACTTGAGAGAGAGTAGTTTGATGCATGTAAGTTGCAAAATGAAAGTGTGTATGTGTGTGTTCATTCACGTGAACTATGGTGTCACCATATAGGCTCCATTAGTTTGTTATTTTGTGAGATATTTCATGCTAGATGTTAAATGATGGTTCCTACATGGTTAGGTGAATCACATGGGATGCTAAGAGCTGATCATTGGAGTGTATATACCAATAGTAAGTACATTTAGAAGCTGTGTATTGTACGAGTACAAATACGAGTGCATACGAGTAGAATTGTTGATGAAAATGAATGAAGATGTAATTGTAAGCATTTTTGTTAAGTAGAAGTACTTTGATAAGTGTCTTGAAGTCTTTCAAAAGTGTATGAATACATATTAAAACACTACATGTATATACATTTTAACTGAGTAGTTAAGTCATCGTTAGTCGTTACATGTAAGTGTTGTTTTAAAACCTTTAGGTTAACGATCTTGTTAAATGTTGTTAACCCATTGTTTATTATATCTAAAGAGATTTTAAATTATTACATTATCATGATATTATGATATATTAATATATCATAGTATGATATATATATAGTTAAATGTTGTTACAACGATAATCGTTACATATATGTCTCGTTTCGAAATCATTAAGTTAGTAGTCTTGTTTTTACATATGTAGTTCATTGTTAATATACTTAATGATATGTTTACTTATCATTTATCATGTTTATATATAGTGTATCAATATCTTAAAATGATCCATATGTAATTAGTAAGACGTTGTTATAACGATAATCGTTATATATATCGTTTTCGAGTTTCTTAATTCAATAGTCTCATTTTTATGTATATAACTCATTGTTAAAATACCTAATGAGATACTTACTTATCATAATATCATGCTAACTATATATATAACCATATATATGTCATCATATAGTTTTTACAAGTTTTAACGTTCGTGAATCACCGGTCAACTTGGGTGGTGAATTGTCTATATAAAACCTATTTCAATTAATCAAGTTTTAACAAATTTGATTGCTTAACATGTTGGAAACACTTAATCATGTAAATATCAATTTCATTTAATATATATAAACATGGAAAAGTTCGGGTCACTACACAAACACCGCTCATGCAGGGTTCACACCGACTTACCCGGTGCCTGAAGGTACTCGTAACAGTGCCAACAATGCCAGCATCCTCATTGGTCCTCAAGGCACAAGGCCTTCCCTAGTGCCCCTTCAAGACGCCCCTCCATCTGCGCCAAGGTCCAGCGCGATGACCTTATTGCCAGGGACGTCATCCATGAGCAAAAAATCTCTTGGCGCGTCCCCCACTCAAACACGAGAACAACGCGCCGGAAACCAAGTTAACCTGATTCACACGCTAATGAACGCTGCACCCGACGACATGGTACACGAATTTGAACAGCCGGGAAAGGCTAAAAATATGATCAAAAATCTGTACGCTGAAATGAAAGGTGTAACTATCAAACCTTCATTTGAAATTGCCCCAGCCAGAGAAAAGTTTGCGGCTAACTTACTAAGCCATATTTCCTATTCGCTACCGGTAATCCCACTTACTTTGGGGGTACTATGATGGTTTTTCTAACCCTGATGACTTCCTGCAGAAGTATAAGGGCATTGCCCGCAACCAGCGCTGGTCCGGTGAGACCAAATGTTTGGAATTTCCCCCGCTCGTTGAGGGGGTAGCAAGGAAATGGTTTAACAATCTTTCGACGCCTACTATCAGCTGTTACGATGATTTTAGGACGCGCTTTTTTTCTCCACTTTCACAACAGACGTGCGTCCCGAAGGACTCACGTATAGTGTCACGACATCAAGCACGAGTGTGGCGAGTCCTTGGGACAGTTCATCGATAGGTACTGTCGAGAAATCGCAAGAATTCCGAACCTAGCAGAGTCCAAAAAAGTGTCCGGGTTCATCCACAGAATCTACAGAGATCGCCATCTGGCGCTATGGCAGAGACTTAGGAAGCATCTCCCTAAGACACTTGCGGAAGCCATACGAGAAGTGCACGACCACATGCGCGCAGAAGAAGACACTACCAGATATTCCGGCCTTGGAAACTCAAATCACGGGCGACGTGATGGGTATGGCTCTCTTCGAGGCGGCCGCCAATCAGGAAGCTTCGGCATGAGCCAATATGACTCAAACCCATACCACCATCACAATAACAGTAGCCATAATGACAGAAGGCACCAACGCGGGTATCAAGGAAGCAATAACCAACAACAACACAGGAACAGAGACAACGACACACGAGAAAACAAACAAATGATGGTCAGAAGCCGAACCAAGAGCCTCGAAGAGATCTATGTAACAACACCCATTTCCAAGACATTTGAGAAACCAGCGCGCATGTCTGAATACGCGCAAAGAGACAAGTTAAATTTTTGCAATTTCCATGATGATTTTAGACAAGAGACCAATCGATGCAAGGCACTATTTGACAAAGTGATTGGCTGCCTGAAGCACAGGGAATTGAAGCAATTGAAACCACAAAAGGACAGACATAGAGACTGCATGAAAGATGACGAGGCAAAATGAGGCGACATAGTAATCTACATGTTCTCATGGGAAAGATGGGAGAAATTCGAAAACAAACCGATCCTGCCTTGGGGATTGATTCAATATGTGTTCCCCAACAAGACGTACAGGGGAAGGAAATTCTTTCCGCTAGTGGTGGAAGGTTACTTGCCCGAATGTGGACGCTACATAAAGAATCTTCCTATTGACACCAAGAGTTGCCCAATATAATGTTCCAACAATGCTTTGACAAACTATCATACATAGTGTACAACAACATGAAGGAACCTCAGTAGAAATTCAGTGGATTGGAAGGAAAGCCCACTTGGGCCTTGGGATCCCTGGAAGTGGAGCTAATGTTGAGAGATGGAAAAGAACGAAGGAGGGCGCAAGTGTTAGTAGTAAAGTTTAGCGTGATACGCTTCCTCAGAATACGACACTCTCCTAGGACAACCAGTAATGTCCCAGTTCGACATCACACCCTCTATTGCTCACGACGTCATAGTATCTCCAACATGAGAAGGACTCGCCACCATGGCATCAAAACCAACGAACATAAATCCTGAAGCCGATAAGGTACATATCCTTTTTTACATAACCATAAAAATACAGGTTTCATGCACAGTAACTACAAGAACAAAAATCTTGCTTGATACTCCAATGTTAACAAGCTGAATGCGTGCAACCAATTCGCGCGCTTACCACATTTAATGAGCACAATTTTGTATAATTCGAAACATAAGACACATATAAAAATGATTAAGCGTATAAGCTCACGCATTTGTTGTTTTTACAAACCAACTGATTGGTGTTAACAGGTCCCGAGTATTCAAGTCGCTAGGAAAAAAGTTGGTAGATGAGGGACACTCTTCGGAGCTCGCAATAGATGAGGGATACGAAATATGTGGCATGGATTATGAGTTTGATGAGTACAAGGATAAGAAGCTAAGGGAAAGGGCAGACACCCTAACATATTGGCCGCAAGACCGTTACTATTAAGTTACTTTATGCTCGAATTAAGCACAACTATTTAAGCGTAGGAGCTAGGCCATAAACTCTAGCATTTTGTTTGGTCTGTAAGCACTTTCAGTGCGAAACTACTTCGATTATGCTTTTTCATTATATATCAAGTTGCTAATTACCATAATCTTTGTATCATGTATAAATGCAAAGTAGTTGTATTACTTGACAAAAGGTGCGCACGGTCGAACACTCAGCGCACTCCTGCCTTTGAAGGGATGTTTTCTCAGACTCTTGTGCGACAGAAGATTGTTTGATGACAAGCTAGTTTATTATAACCAGACGGTTAATAGTCATTGGGTTGACCTAACCCACCCGAATAGAACTTGAGGTCTGCAAGTCATGACTATAAATGACGGCGTTGGTCACGCCTGACCTCAAACCTAAGTGTTGGCGAACTTAGAAGACTCTTGATGCGCACACCCGGGCGCATAACTTAAGCATATATTGTGTGTGCAATGATATATGTGATACGTTGATGTTATGCGAGGTGTATATGAAATAGTTATATTTTTATTGTGAAATACTATTAAATACGATACAATTTTACACAAGTTATTTATTTATTTATAGAGTGGATATACCTAATCCTTGTTACAACACTATAGGCAGTGTACCTAATCGTACAGTAGTGTAGTTTTTAGTAAGTCCGGTTCGTTCCACAGGGAGCTAGCCAAGTTTAACGCTATATTTTTTAAAACTATATTTGTATATATATATATATATATATATATATATATATAAGTAGTATTATTATTATAAAAGGGGGTTTTTACCATTTAGTGACCGGTTTGTCGATTTTATGTCTTAAGTCACAATTAAAACCTAATGTAAAATATTAAAAATAAATATAACTTAATTTAAAGCGTAAAGTAAATGACGATAATAAAATTGCGATAAATAAAAGTGCGATAAATAAAATGACAGTAAATAAAATTGTGATAATTAAAAAGTGCGATAATTAAAATGACGATAAATAAAATTGCAGTAAATAAAAGTGCGATGAGATATAATATAAAGGAATTATGCTTATTTAACTTTCGTAACCATGATGTTTGACGTGTTTATTTTAATTTATTACCATGGGTTAATTGTCCTTTGTCCTGGATTATTCGATATGTCCATACGGTTTTTGTCCATAACAGTCCATCAGTCATAAATATAAAGTGCGAGTATCCTCTTCAAATTATCCTTATATCCGAAGTCAAATATTCTAACTAATTGGGGACTTAAACTGTAATATGTGACGACCCGAAAATTTTCAATCAAATTTAAACTTAATATTTGAATGATTTCGACATGCTAAGCAAAGTATGTTAAACCGAGTCTCAAAATTTTTGAACTGTTTACATGGAATCAATTAACCTTCGACTATCTCCGACGATTCACGAACGACTATTATAAATAGATGCATATATGTTTAAATATATATATATATATATATATATATATATATATATATATATATATATATATATATATATATAAATATATATTTAATTTTCTATATTATCAATATTATTAATTCTATTATGATTATTATTATTATTTTTATTTTTATTATTATTATTATATTTGTATTTAAGTTATATTAGATATAATAGGTAAACATAAACTATAACGTACAAGTTGTTACAAATCACAGTCAAATGTATCTTTACTTCTCTATTTTCCGTGTTCTATTTTTACCTGTGAATATATGTCGAACTTTTCCATTACTTTATGACAGTCGGTGGATTTAAAAACCAAATGATTACTACTAATTCTAATTCACACGTTTATTATTACTTTATGTTATTATATATAAATATATCACCTATGCACAATGGACTCTAACCCACTTGGTTGATCAACTTGTAGTCTCTTTTAAATTATATAAATATATGTATATATATATATATATATATATATATATATATATATATATATATATATATATATATATATATATATATATATATATATATATATATATATATATATATATATATATGACTAATATTTGAGAATGAGAATAGGATACTGTGTTGTTTTGACAAATCCTCACCCACTTTGGTTGATATACTTTATGTCTATATCTTCCTTACCCACAAGCATCATATATACAAATAGCACGTACATATACATATATCCAAAAACAGAAAACCCACTCAACCATCATGAACACCCACTACCACTTTTAATTCTTGTCTCTATATGATCCCGATTCACGATCAACCAATTCGTTTCTCTTATCTTTATTTTCATTACCACTAACAATAAATATATAAATATATTAAACATACATACATTAAGAGATATACATATTAATACATTTACTTATCTCTATATTAGTCCTTTTTCCTTTAAAATGAGTGCAGCTCAAACACACTAAGACCCATCAAACAAAATCATTAAAACCACCTCTATCATCTTCAATCATCCACCACAAATCCTATGATCTTCTACAACAATCTGCCAACAAAGACCAACACTTGAAAACCATTACAACCACCATGAAAGCCAACTGAGATGCTACTGCAGCATACCGTGACAACAACCAACTTCCTCTTTCTCTCTTCTCCCTTTCTCACTTCCATGTTTCTGTATGAAGGCTGAACTCAAAAATCGAAAATCATAAAGGCAACCCACTGCTCGGCTGCTATACTTGCTTTTATTTTCTATCAAAAGAACCAACACCATCACCCTACAACTCACTAGAAAACTACTGTATAAATTTGTTTGTTACTATTTTAAAACCAACACAACTCAACTGTTTAGTGCTGCTGTTCAGCTCCTGGTTTCTGCAAGAACCACCATTCATACATTATGAAAAGTTATGGGGACTACAAAGAGAGTTATGATACCTGCTACTGAAGATGATTTGACTAATGTCAAGTATGACCCTTTACGTATTAAAGTGCCTCATATGACTGAGTTAGCCTTAAGTTGTTTGATAAGTTGGTTGAATTATCTTTGATTGGTTCCTTGATCATTAGTCACCTGGAGAAAATAAAACAAGATGAAAGAAGTGTGTACTAATTCTTATCGATAAGTATTGTCAGGTACATAAGTGTACTATTACAGTTTTGGATTGAATTTGGATAAATCTTTATGAATTCGACTTACTAATTATGACTAGTTTGACGATTAACATCAAATTTTGAAATCTAAAAATTCATTTAACAGATGTTAAGAGATACCACAATACCCAAACCACCTGCCATCACCATCAAAACACCACTCAATCACCACCCAATCTTATTAAACTCCTGCTGCAGTTTATTATGTTCGGTTAACACCCAAGGACCAAACCAACCACTTCTGTTCTTACTACTCGATACTTAAAGCCAAACATTTACAGCTACCACTATATCGTTTCAGTTTTCTGTTTAGTCACCCGACTTTATGATCTACAACTTCTACTACTAAATAGCCATTTCTAAACCACCACGAATAACCCTATCAAGACCTACTTAACCAAACACATAAGACTGCCTTCTAACTGCTATTCAATTAAATAACACATACCATTGTTTGCTCTATATTATTCGCTATGACTACAATTAAAAACCGAAATCACAAATAAGCCTTTAACTATAATCGAGTATTATTTAATCTCCGTGAACATAATTTAGTTACTACTCGTGTTTAAATCAATTGAAAATGCTGAATTTATTGATAAATGAAGAAACTAAGAAAAATATAAATGAACTAATTACCTATTTAATCCATTAATGGACCAATTACTTGAACGATTAATGAAGGATGACGATTGACGATGGAGACGAACATTGAGGATGACCTCGAACAAGCATGATGACGAATCGAAGATCTACCATCCATCAAGGATTGTTCTTTGATTGCTTTGTTGATGATGATGATGATGATTGTTGATGGATTAAAATGATGTTGCATTAATCTCTCTGCGTGTTGCTTTGGCTAGGGTTATGCTCGATCTGATTTGAGGGAAAAACAACACGCTTAATTTTTTTTTGTTAGGTAGAATTATAATATAAATATTATTATTATGATTATTATGATTATTATTATTATTATTATTATTATTATTGGTAAATCATTTTTTTGTAGTTATTATTATTAGTATTCATTATTATTAAAATTAACATTTTTATTAAAAAGTATTATTTTTATAAAAGTTATCATTTTATCATTTATACTAAAAATATCATTTTTAACTTTATTATCATTATTATTATTTTTATCATTACTAATATTATTTTAGTATTATTATAATTTTAACAAAACAAACGATATGTATATATATACAAAATATATATTTAATACATATAACATCACAGAATTTATATTTTTAATTATTTTAAATATATAAAATGAATATATGAAACATATAGGTTATTAATATAAAAATGATATAACTAATAAGTTTATATATATAAATTGTTCGATTACAATTATGTGTATTAATATACATATAAATGATATAGGTTCGTGAATCCGAAGTTAACCCTACACTTGTTAAATGACGTCATATGTATTTTTACTACAAAATACAGTATGGTGAGTTTCATTTTCTCCCTTTTTAAATGCTTTTGCAATATATATTTTTAGGACTGAGAATACATGCGCTGCTTTTATAAATGTTTTACGAAATAGACACAAGTAATCGAAAATACATTCTATGGTTGGATTATCGAAATTGAATATGCCCCTTTTTAGCTTGGTAGCCTAAGAATTAGGGAAATGGCCCCTAATTGACGCGAATCCTAAAGACAGATCTATGGACCTTGACACGTCCCATTCGGGTTACGAATGCTTTAGTACTTCGATTATCATGTCCGATGAGAGTCTCGAAATGATGGGGATATTCTATATGCATCCTGTTAGTTCGGTTATCAAGCATTCACCATATGAATGATTTTTATCTCTATGCCGTGCGAAATGCCTGATATGAGATTATGTTTATGAGAAATGGAAATGAAAATCTTGTGGTCTATTAAAATGATGAATTTTATTATTTTATGATAAACCTATGAACTCACCAACCTTTTGGTTGACACTTGAAAGCATGTTTATTCTCAGGTATGAAAGAAATCTTCCGCTGTGCATTTGCTCATTTTAGAGATATTACTTGGAGTCATTCATGACATATTTCAAAAGACGTTGCATTCGAGTCGTTGAGTTCATCAAGATTATTATTAAGTCAATTATAGTTGGATATATTATGAAATGGTATGCATGCCGTCAACTTTCGATAAAATGAATGTTTGTCTTTTTAAAAATGAATGCAATGTTTGTAAAATGTATCATATAGAGGTCAAGTACTTCGCGATGTAATCAACTATTGAGAATCGTTTATAATGTATATGAACGGGTCCTTTCAGTTGGTATCAGAGCGGTGGTCTTAGCGAACCAGGTCTTGCATTAGTGTGTCTAACTGATAGTTGTTTAGATGCATTAGTGGGTCTGGACTTCGACCGTGTCTGCATGTCAAACGTTTTGCTTATCATTTTTAGTCGAAAATCATCTGCTTATCATCCTTAGGAAATTACCTGCTTATCATTTTTAGGGAATCACTTGCTTATCATTCTTAGTCTAGACACATTTTACTGCATTGATTGTTTGAATAGTGTATAGATAAATTCATATCTTAGCGTATCTGTTATTGTTACCTTTGCTTGACAGCTTCCGTAGATTTCTCTGTAACTTATGCGATTTTGATATTATATATGCATATGTAAATTATGTATTGTAGGGTTAATCTACATCATATAATCTATTCCTTATTGAAAATCCTTCATTTGATCGTACGAGATGAATCCCTCAACCAGTTCAAGTCCCTCAGATTCCGATAGCTATTCCGATAGTTATTCCGACAGCTATTTCGACATGGATGTTCACCTAAGCTCCAAATGCAGCATCACCAGAATGAATCAACCAATCAGCCATCCCCAATTCATCTGATGGGTTCGTAGTCTACTTAATCATTGGAGACAAGAAGAAGGAGATCCTTTCCATCCACCACATTATCCTCTTAACGAAGAACCTGATGCACTTACCGACGAACCTGTTCGAGACACCATTTTCTCTCTCATTTCCAGAGTATCTCATCACAATTATATTCTATCCACAATTTTAAACCTTATTCATTCGCTCGTTCTTACCGACAATCATCCCGAAATAATCGAAGAAGTCAACGAGCTTCGCGTCCGAGTTGTAGCCTTGGAAAATATGGTGCAAAACATACCAGCTTCGGCAACATCACCGATACCAACAGTACCATCAGTAACATCACCCGTACCATTAACAATCCATGCCTCAACATCTCATTCTGTACCTCGAGTATAATCATTGTTCTACGTATCGTTCTACATCAATTATCTTCGTTCTTCATGCCGATTATGTAATCTCTAATGTTTTAGAGATTATGTATTCTAGTTCTAATGATAAATCAAATGAGTTTAATATCATATTAACTCATTAAATCCATGATTATATCTGAAGAAAATATATATATATATGTATATATGTTTTCATAAAGATTGTAAGTAAAAATTCTTTTGTACAAACTGTTAATGATGAAAATATTTTAACGGGTAGGTAATACCCGAGGAATATTTAGATTTCACCTTAATAAGTTACACTGTACATTCTTCGAATCTGATTCAACAGTCATTTACAATCATACTTACATCCACAAATATACGTATCCGTTCACCACAGAATAACCTTTTTCATTCAATTTCATATTTGGATTTTGATCTATCAGAATCCAACAAGTGGCGTAATGAAGAAAACAATTGACAAAAAATAAAATTTATTAGAAACAAACAAATTAACTATGAGAAGAATCTTGTTAAGAATCCACGCTAACTGTTCCTAGCTAACTGTTCCTAGCTAACTGTTAATTCCGTATTACATTTTAATTATCGCAATTTATTTTATCGCAATTTTAATTCTCGCAATTTTATTTATCGTCATTTAATTTTCGTTATTTATTTTACGCACTTTAAATATCGGGACACGTATACAAGGTTTTGACATATCATATCGACGCATCTATATATATTATTTGGAATAACCATAGACACTCTATATGCTGTAATGCTGGAGTTAGCTATACATGGTTGAGGTTGATTCTACAATAATATATATAGTTTGAGTTGTGATCGAGTCTGAGACATGTACACGGGTCACGATACATATTAATTAATTCGAATATTATATATTAAACTATATATGAATTATTGGACTGTTAATTGTGAACTATCGACTGTGGACGAATAATATTGGACAATTAAAATGAATTAAAATACTAATTATAACATATGAAACTAAATAATTCTTCAAGTTTGCCACTTGATTTCATCTTAGACCTCATTTGTATCTTGACGATTACGATCTGCGTTCAAACCTTTCATGATTCTTAAAAACACCTCAATCCAGAGGATGAACCAACCACATTTCATCTACGGAAGAAGAGATTGATGCGTATAGTTATGCACCTGAAAACTCTCGGAAACTGAGTAAACGTTTAACCCGTAGCTGTGCTAATTCCTTTAGCGTTATTATTACCAAAATTAACTTTTCAATCTCTTTCCAAATTAGGTAATTTTGTCACAGCTCTAGCAAGTCAACTTTGACTTTACGTTCGAAACAACCTTATTATAACCTTGATTTATATGCGTGCTCTTTTATTGTTACCGGGGAACCTTTTATATTCCACCATATTACCATCAGCGTTTAATCATCTAAAAACACAATTCTCCTGAAACCACCTCGGATTGATAACCGATGATTCAGACATGGTTGCATTAAATGCAGAGGAAACAGTAAAATTGTAGATGGCCTAAATGGCCAAGAGTTTGATGATAAAGAATGGAGTGTTGGGAACGCTCGATAGAAAATTTGGTACTGAAAAATAGATTGAGCCAACAATGAAGGAGACCAAGGACAAATACAAGGACCAAATCCTATATTCAAAGAATCCAGATAATTCTGGATCCGATGAAATCTATAGAGAATATCTTGCTCCGAAGTCATGTTAAAATCTTGCAAAAAATTCTTATTCATCAACCTTCGAACTTAGAAATTCCAAAATATCATCATAAATATCTTCGATATTTCTGAGGATATTTTCATAAATATTTTTATCTGAAATTATCTACCTCTTCGTGCTATATGTATTCCATTATATTGGAAACTTCTGTAAAATCTAAGTATAAATTATGAATGAATTGTGGAGAAGTATTGAGAATTGAAGCATGGATTAGTATAATATAATGACGCCCGACCAACGTGATTATATTACAGTAAGTCATGCTAAGTTTCTATTGGAACATGATGATTCACAGATCATAACGTCATCATGTGCCACGTTACATAACTCTTTCATTCTACTTAACTTCTGAACATATCAAGAAAATGTATTCTTGATGGTTCTATCTTCCGTGATATTGATAAATTTGAAAAATCAAATCGTACTATCACGTACCTTCCTGTTGAGAACATTGTAATCATTCGAAACTCCATATCTACAAATTCTGGACCATTATTCGCTTGACTTAAAGTTGGGAAGAGAAAACAAAAGTATGAAACTTCAAAATATAAGGGGGAATATAAAGCTCGATAACAACACATAAAATTACAAACCGTGTATATCAATGTTTATGGCAATATAAAGACACGGGAGAATGAAAAATACTATAACCCCAAGGTAATAGTAGAAATGAATAGATTCCTCCGGTGGTAAATGAAAAAGAAGAATGACAGATACGATAGTCAGGAAAATATCAAGAATCAGAACTCGATGGAGCATTTCCACAATCTTTGAAGGTATGAATTGAGTTAGAAAATATAGGAGTCGTGAAAATAATAGAACGGAAGAAGCCAATTTATAGTGAAAATATCAGACAAAGCAATCGAGGCAGATGACCGTATTTAATTAGAGAGAATCCTAATTTCCTTATTCACCGAAGAATCAAATCTTATAGATTTCGAAGATTTTCCTTTAAATCCCTTGAATTCCGGAATTCAAACCAGACTACGTCAAAAGTTAAGACGCACCTTATTTTTTAAATTCAAACGTGACTACGTCAAAAGTAAGACGGATCCTAAATTCCTCATTCTGTTCTTTTATGATAGCTTCAGCCGTACGCTTCGAGTAATCGAATTATTTTATCCATGATACTCAATGATGATAAAATTTTATTTTCAACTTGTACTCATCATGAAAACATTTTTATTATTATCCATGACCACCCCACTCAAATTTCGGGACAAAATTTCTTTAACGGGTAGGTACTGTGACGACCAGGAGATTTCCGATCAAATTTAAACTTAATCTTTGAATGATTTCGACATGCTAAGCAAAGTCTGTTAAACCGAGTCTCAAAATTTTTGAACTGTTTACATGGAATCAATTAACCTTCGACTATCTCCGACGATTCACGAACGACTATTATAAATAGATGCATATATGTTTAATATATATATATATATATATATATATATATATATATATATATATATATATATATATATATATATATATATATATATATATATATAATTTGCTATATTATCAATATTATTAATTCTATTATGATTATTATTATGATTTTTATTATTATTATTATTATTATTATTATTATTATTATTATTATATTTGTATTTAAGTTATATTAGATATAACAGGTAAACATAAACTATAACGTACAAGTTGTTACAAATCACAGTCAAATGTATCTTTACTTCTCTCTTTTCTGTGTTCTATTTTTACCTGTGAATATATGTCGAACTTTTCCATTACTTTATGACAATCGGTGGATTTAAAAACCAAATGATTACTACAAATTCTAATTCACACATTTATTATTACTTTATGTTATTATATATAAATATATCACCTATGCACAATGGACTCTAACCCACTTGGTTGATACTTGTAGTCTCTTTTAAATTATATAAATATATGTATTGATATATATATATATATATATATATATATATATATATATATATATATATATATATATATATATATATGTAACTAATATTTGAGAATGAGAATAGGATACTGTGTTGTTTTGACAAATCCTCACCCACTTTGGTTGATATACTTTATGTCTATATCTTCCTTACCTACTAGCATCATATATACAAATTGCATGTACATATACATATATCTAAAAACAAAAAACCCACTCAACCATCATGAACACCCACTACCACTTTTAATTCTTGTCTCTATATGATCCCGATTCATGATCAACCAATTCATTTCTCTTATCTTTATTTTCGTTACCACTAACAATAAATATATAAATATATCAAACATACATACATTAAGAGATATACATATTAATACATTTACTTATCTCTATATTACTCCTTTTTCCTTTAAAATGAGTGCAGCTCAAACACACTAAGACCCATCGAACAAAATCATTAAAACCACCTCTATCATCTTCAATCATCCACCACAAATCCTATGATCTTCTACAACAATCTGCCAACAAAGACCAATACTTGAAAACCATTACAACCACCATGAAAGACAACTGAGATGCTACTGCAGCACACCGTGACAACAACCAACTTCTTCTTTCTCACTTCCATGTTTCTGTTTGAAGGCTGAACTCAAAAATCGAAAATCATAAAGGCAACCCACTGCTCGACTGCTATACTTGCTTTTGTTTTCTATCAAAAGAACCAACACCATCACCCTACAACTCACTAGAAAACTACTGTATAAATTTGTTTGTTACTATTTTAAAACCAACACAACTTAACCGTTTAGTGCTGCTGTTCAGCTCCTGGTTTCTGCAAGAACCACCATTCAAACATTATCAAAAGTTATGGGGACTACAAAGAGAGTTATGATACCTGCTACTGAAGATGATTTGACTACTGTCAAGTATGACCCTTTACATATTAAAGTGCCTCATATGACTGAGTTAGCCTTAAGTTGTTTGATAAGTTGGTTGAATTATCTTTGATTGGTTCCTTGATCATTAGTCACCTGGAGGAAAAAAAAGAAAGATGAAAGAAGTGTGTACTAATTCTTATCAATAAGTATTGTCAGGTACATAAGTGTACTATTAAAGTTTTCGATTGAATTTGGATAAATCTTTATGAATTCGACTTACTAATTATGACTAGTTTGACGATTAACATCAAAATTTTGAAAACTAAAAATTCATTTAACAAATGTTAAGAGATACTACGATACCCAAACCACCTGCCATCACCATCAAAACACCACTCAATCACCACCCGATTTTATTAAACTCCCGCTGAAGTGTATTATGTTCGGTTAACACCCAAGGACCAAACCAACCACTTCTGTTCTAACTACTCGATACTTAAAGCCAAACATTTACAGCTACCACTATATCGTTTCAGTTTTCTGTTCAGTCACTAGACTTTATGATCTACAACTTCTACTACTAAATAGCCATTTCTAAACCACCATGAATAACCCTATCAAGACCTACTTAACCAAACACATAAGACTACCTTCTAACTGCTATTCAATTAAATAACACATACCATTGTTTGCTCTATATTATTCGCTATGAATGCAATTAAAAACCGAAATCACAAACAAGCCTTTAACTATAATCGAGTATTATTTAACCTCCGTGAACATAATTTAATTACTTCTCGTGTTTAAATCAATTGAAAATGCTGAATATATTGATAAATGAAGAAACTAAGAAAAATATAAATGAACTAATTACCTATTTAATCCATTAATGGACCAATTACTTGAACGATTAATGAAGGATGACGATTGACGATGGAGACGAAGATTGAGGATGACCTCGAACAAGCATGATGACGAATCGAAGATCTGCAATCCATCAAGGATTGTTCTTTGATTGCTTTGTTGATGATGATGATGATGATGATTGTTGATGGATTAAAATGATGTTGCATTAATCTCTCTGCGTGTTGCTTTGGCCAGGGTTATGCTCGATCTGATTTGGGGGAAAAACAACACGCTTAATTTTTTTTTTGTTAGGTAGAATTATAATATAAATATTATTATTATTATTATTATTATTATTATTATTATTATTATTATTATTATTATTATTATTATTATTATTATTATTATTATTATTATTATTATTATTATTATTATTATTGGTAAATCATTATTTTTTTTGTAGTTATTATTATTAGTATTCATTATTATTAAAATTAACATTTTTATTAAAAAGTATTATTTTTATAAAAGTTATCATTTTATCATTTATATTAAAAATATCATTTTTAACTTTATTATTATTATTATTATTTTTATCATTACTAATATTATTTTAGTATTATTATAATTTTAACAAAACAAACGATATGTATATATATACAAAATATATATTTAATACATATAACATCACAGAATTTATATTTTTAATTATTTTAAATATATAAAAAGAATATATGAAACATATAGGTTATTAATATAAAAATGATATAACTAATAAGTTTATATATATAAATTGTTCGATTACAATTATGTGTATTAATATACATATAAATGATATAGGTTCGTGAATTCGAAGTCAACCCGGTACTTGTTAAATGACGTCATATGTATTTTTACTACAAAATACAGTATGGTGAGTTTCATTTGCTCCCTTTTTAAATGCTTTTGCAATATATATTATTGGGACTGAGAATACATGCGCTGCTTTTATAAATGTTTTACGAAATAGATACAAGTAATCGAAAATACATTCTATGGTTAGATTATCGAAATCGAATATGCCCCTTTTTAGCTTGGTAGCCTAAGAATTACGGAAATGGCCCCTAATTGACGCGAATCCTAAAGATAGATCTATGGACCTTGACACGTCCCATTCAGGTTACAAATGCTTTAGTAGTTCGATTATCATGTCCGATGAGAGTCCCGGAATGATGGGGATATTCTATATGCATCCTGTTAGTTCGGTTATCAAGCGTTCACCATATGAATGATTTTTATCTCTATGCCGTGCGAAATGCCTGCTATGAGATTATGTTTATGAGAAATGGAAATGAAAATCTTGTGGCCTATTAAAATGATGAATTTTATTATTTTATGATAAACCTATGAACTCACCAACCTTTTGGTTGACACTTGAAAGCATGTTTATTCTCAGGTATAAAAGAAATCTTCCGCTGTGCATTTGCTCATTTTAGAGATATTACTTAGAGTCATTCATGACATATTTCAAAAGACGTTGCATTCGAGTCGTTGAGTTCATTAAGATTATTATTAAGTCAATTATAGTTGGATATATTATGAAATGGTATACATGCCGTCAACTTTCGATGAAATGAAAGTTTGTCGTTTTAAAAACGAATGCAATGTTTATAAAATGTATCATATAGAGGTCAAGTACTTCGCAATGTAATCAACAATTGAGAATCGTTTATAATGTATATGAACCGGTCCTTTCATAATAAGGTTTTAATACAATGTTAATGATTACACCAGGTTATCGACTGTATGCAATCCAAGGTTTTAATACTTTATTAATAATTACACCAAGTGTAGTGACCCGGACTTTTCCATGTTTATATATATTAATTGAGATTGATATTTATATGATTAAATGTTTCCAACATGTTAAGCAATCAAACTTGTTAAGACTTGATTAATTGAAATATGTTTCATATAGACAATTGACCACCCAAGTTGATCGGTGATTCACGAACGTTAAAACTTGTAAAAACTATATGATGACATATATATGGATATATATATATAGTTAACATGATACTATGATAAGAAAACATATCATAAAGTATATTAACAATGAACTACATATGTAAAAACAAGACTACTAACTTAATGATTTTTAAACGAGACATATATGTAACGATTATCGTTGTAAAGACATTTAATGTATATATATATCATATTAAGAGATATTCATACATGATAATATCATGATAATATAATAATTTAAAATCTCATTTGATATTATAAACATTGGGTTAACAACATTTAACAAGATCGTTAACCTAAAGGTTTCAAAACAACACTTACATGTAACGACTAACGATGACTTAACGACTCATTTAAAATGTATATACATGTAGTGTTTTAATATGTATTTATACACTTTTGAAATACTTCAATACACTTATCAAAATACTTCTACTTAACAAAAATGCTTACAATTACATCCTCGTTCAGTTTCATCAACAATTCTACTCGTATGCACCCGTATTCGTACTCGTACAATACACAGCTTTTAGATGTATGTACTATTGGTATATACACTCCAATGATCAGCTCTTAGCAGCCCATGTGAGTCACCTAACACATGTGGGAACCATCATTTGGCAACTAGCATGAAATATCTCATAAAATTACAAAAATATGAGTAATCATTCATGACTTATTTACATGAAAACAAAATTACATATCCTTTATATATAATCCATACACCAACGACCAAAAACACCTACAAACACTTTAATTCTTCAATTTTCTTCATCTAATTGATCTCTCTCAAGTTCTATCTTCAAGTTCTAAGTGTTCTTCATAAATTCTACAAGTTCTAGTTACATAAAATCAAGAATACTTTCAAGTTTGCTAGCTCACTTCCAATCTTGTAAGGTGATCATCCAACCTCAAGAAATCTTTGTTTCTTACAGTAGGTTATCATTCTAATACAAGGTAATAATCATATTCAAACTTTGGTTCAATTTCTATAACTATAACAATCTTATTTCAAGTGATGATCTTACTTGAACTTGTTTTCGTGTCATGATTCTGCTTCAAGAACTTCGAGCCATCCAAGGATCCGTTGAAGCTAGATCCATTTTTCTCTTTTCCAGTAGGTTTATCCAAGGAAATTAAGGTAGTAATGATGTTTATAACATCATTCGATTCATACATATAAAGCTATCTTATTCGAAGGTTTAAACTTGTAATCACTAGAACATAGTTTAGTTAATTCTAAACTTGTTCGCAAACAAAAGTTAATCCTTCTAACTTGACTTTTAAAATCAACTAAACACATGTTCTATATCTATATGATATGCTAACTTAATGATTTAAAACCTAGAAACACGAAAAACACCGTAAAACCGGATTTACGCCGTCGTAGTAACACCGCGGGCTGTTTTGGGTTAGTTAATTAAAAACTATGATAAACTTTGATTTAAAAGTTGTTATTCTTAGAAAATAATTTTTATTATGAACATGAAACTATATCCAAAAATTATGGTTAAACTCAAAGTGGAAGTATGTTTTCTAAAATGGTCATCTAGACGTCGTTCTTTCGACTGAAATGACTACCTTTACAAAAACGACTTGTAACTTATTTTTCCGACTATAAACCTATACTTTTTCTGTTTAGATTCATAAAATAGAGTTCAATATGAAACCATAGCAATTTGATTCACTCAAAACGGATTTAAAATGAAGAAGTTATGGGTAAAACAAGATTGGATAATTTTTCTCATTTTAGCTACGTGAAAATTGGTAACAAATCTATTCCAACCATAACTTAATCAACTTGTATTGTATATTATGTAATCTTGAGATACCATAGACACGTATACAATATTTCGACCTATCATGTCGACACATCTATATATATTTCGGAACAACCATAGACACTCTATATGTGAATGTTGGAGTTAGCTATACAGGGTTGAGGTTGATTCCAAAATATATATAGTTTGAGTTGTGATCAATACTGAGATACGTATACACTGGGTCGTGGATTGATTCAAGATAATATTTATCGATTTATTTCTGTACATCTAACTGTGGACAACTAGTTGTAGGTTACTAACGAGGACAGCTGACTTAATAAACTTAAAACATCAAAATATATTAAAAGTGTTGTAAATATATTTTGAACATACTTTGATATATATGTATATATTGTTATAGGTTCGTGAATCAACCAGTGGCCAAGTCTTACTTCCCGACGAAGTAAAAATCTGTGAAAGTGAGTTATAGTCCCACTTTTAAAATCTAATATTTTTGGGATGAGAATACATGCAGGTTTTATAAATGATTTACAAAATAGACACAAGTACGTGAAACTACATTCTATGGTTGAATTATCGAAATCGAATATGCCCCATTTTATTAAGTCTGGTAATCTAAGAATTAGGGAACAGACACCCTAATTGACGCGAATCCTAAAGATAGATCTATTGGGCCTAACAAACCCCATCCAAAGTACCGGATGCTTTAGTACTTCGAAATTTATATCATATCCGAAGGGTGTCCCGGAATGATGGGGATATTCTTATATATGCATCTTGTTAATGTCGGTTACCAGGTGTTCACCATATGAATGATTTTTATCTCTATGTATGGGATGTGTATTGAAATATGAAATCTTGTGGTCTATTGTTACAATTTGATATATATAGGTTAAACCTATAACTCACCAACATTTTTTGTTGACGTTTAAAGCATGTTTATTCTCAGGTGATTATTAAGAGCTTCCGCTGTCGCATACTTAAATAAGGACGAGATTTGGAGTCCATGCTTGTATGATATTGTGTAAAAACTGCATTCAAGAAACTTATTTTGTTGTAACATATTTGTATTGTAAACCATTATGTAATGGTCGTGTGTAAACAGGATATTTTAGATTATTATTATTTGATAATCTACGTAAAGCTTTTTAAACCTTTATTGATGAAATAAAGGTTATGGTTTGTTTTAAAATGAATGCAGTCTTTGAAAAACGTCTCATATAGAGGTCAAAACCTCGCAACGAAATCAATTAATATGGAACGTTTTTAATCAATAAGAACGGGACATTTCAGTTGGTATCCGAGCGTTGGTCTTAGAGAACCAGAATTTTGCATTAGTGTGTCTTATCGAGTTTGTTAGGATGCATTAGTGAGTCTGGACTTCGACCGTGTTTACTTGAAAAATGATTGCTTAACAAATTTTGTTGGAAACTATAAATTTTTAACATGTGAATATTATGTGATATATTAATCTCTTAACGCGTTTGATATTATGTGATAGATGTCTACCTCTAGAACAAGTCCCATTGACTCACCTAATAATAATGAAGAGTCAAATGTAAATTGGAATGATTCATGGACTGATTCACAAGTTCCCGAAGAGGAACCGGAAGAAGAGTCGGAACCGGAAGAAGAATCGGAACCGGAAGAAGAATCGGAACCGGATGAAGAAATAGAACCGGTGGGGGAAATAATAAAACGGTTAAGTAAAAGAAAATCCTCAACCAACCGACCAAGGTTAATTATGGTCAATGGTGTTTCCGCCAAGGAAGCAAAATATTGGGAGGATTACCAATTCTCCAATGAATCAGATTCCGACGAGAATTCCGATGATGTTATAGAAATTACCCCAACTGAATTTAAAAAGGCAAAAGAAAATAATAAGGGAAAGGGCATAAAAATAGAGAAATCTAATTCCAACCCTGATGAACTTTATATGTATCGTCAACCCCCGAAGTCCTTAAGTTGTAACAATGACCCGGGAACCTCTAAACCACCAGGTTTTTCTAAACCAATGTGGATAACGACGGCTCGTATTAGGGGAACATCATATATCCCTAGAAACTTGGCAAAACGAACCAAAACCGAAGAAGAAGAAACAAGCGAGTCGGAATAAGATAGTTGTATTCGTGTGGTGTAATATAAGTAATATAGTGTGCTTATGCTTTATGATATATGTAAAAATTGCTTGTATTAATAAGTATTTTTTTTATGAATCTAACTCTTGTCTATTTTACAGTATAAAAACACAAAATGGATAGACAACCCAATATTTTAAGAGACCTACCCGGAGACATGATTGATGAAATCTTGTCTAGAGTCGGTCAGAATTCTTCGGCACAACTATTTAAGGCGAGATCAGTTTGTAAGACATTCGAAGAACGTTCCAAGAATTCCTTGGTTTATAAAAGGCTTTCGTTCGAAAGATGGGGGATATCACATTGGGAAATCCATAAGTTACGATGTGTTTACTTTGACGTATATATTGCGGGGAACCCAAATGCTATTTTACGCAATGGGTTAAGAAATTATTTTGACTCAATATATCCGAATATTGGACTTCGTGATTTAGAAAAAGCGGCTAACATGCAACATAAAGAAGCATGTTATGCTTACGGATTAGTAATGTTCGCTTCTCACCAAAGTGAGAACAAGAACATCGGGCTACAACTATTAAACAAAACGTTCCCACAAGTGACGGAGTCGGTAATTGGGGTAAGAAATGAGGTTTTTAGATTGTTACGGGACTGTTGGACATTACGTAACCCTCGTCCCTTTGATGACGTTACAACAAGCTGTCTTATCAACGGCCATAACGGTTATGTTCCACAAGACCAAGGATGGGAAGTAATCCTAGTAAAATCAGAATGCATGACTTGTTTCTGGACGTATGAATTACGTGTCTTTATTGCCTTTGCTGAACGACTTGTGTACTAGCTAGAATTATCTTCACAACCATCTTGTATCAAATTTATTGTGTGCTATATTTCATGCTATATGTAAAATAAGCGGTATTGTAAGTTTGTAAAATATTGTGTAAAAGTTTGAACGCGAAATATTATTATAATCAGTTTTTCATATAGAATTGTAGTAGTTGAATTGTATATTAGCTAATAAGTATGAACTTAACGGGTAGGTACTACCCGAATTTAAACTTATAAAACGCTAATATGAAGAAAAAGCTTTTATAAATGAGTTCATATTATGCTACGAAATACTATTAACTACTCTTAATATTCTGTATGATTAACTTGTTCCATTTGACTATTTTTAAGGAAATGGCACCGACTACTCGACACTCAGTGAATATGAATGAAGAGGAATTCCGTACTTTTCTAGCTTCAAACATAGCCGCAGTACAGGCTGCGCTACATACCAACAATAACCTTGGATCTAGCAGTACAGGAAATCGTATAGGATGCACCTACAAAGAATTCACTGCCTGCAAACCTTTGGAATTTGATGGAACCGAAGGACCGATCGGATTGAAACGGTGGACCGAGAAGGTCGAATCGGTGTTTGCCATAAGTAAGTGTACTGAAGAGGACAAAGTGAAGTACGCTACGCATACCTTCACAGGTTCTGCGTTAACATGGTGGAATACCTATCTAGAGCAAGTGGGACAAGACGATGCGTACGCACTACCGTGGTCAGCATTCAAGCACTTGATGAACGAGAAGTACCGTCCCAGAACCGAGGTCAATAAGCTCAAGACAGAACTTAGAGGGTTACGAACCCAAGGATTTGATATTACCACGTACGAAAGACGATTCACAGAATTGTGCCTATTGTGTCCGGGAGCATTCGAAGATGAGGAAGAGAAGATCGACGCATTTGTGAAAGGATTACCGGAAAGAATCCAAGAAGATATAAGTTCACACGAGCCCGCCTCCATACAACAGGCATGTAGAATGGCTCACAAACTAGTGAACCAGATTGAAGAAAGAATTAAAGAACAGACTGCTGAAGAGGCCAATGTGAAGCAAGTCAAAAGAAAGTGGGAGGAAAATGGTGATAAGAATCACCAATACAACAACAACAGCAATCGCAACAATTATCCCAACAATCGCAACATCAATCGCAACTACAACAAACGGCCCAACAACAAAAACAACAACAACAGCAACTACAACAATCATCCCAACAACAATAATAACCGCAACAACAACTACAATCAGAAACAGCTATGCCAAAGGTGTGAAAAGTATCACTCGGGGTTCTGCACCAAATTTTGCAACAAGTGTAAAAGAAATGGTCATAGCGCAGCGAAGTGTGAGGTCTACGGACCAGGGGTTAATAGAACGAAAGGAACAAATGGTGTCGGAACGAGTAATGGCGGAGCAAGTAGTGTCGGAGCAAGTTATGCCAATGTAGTTTGTTATAAATGTGGAAAATGTGATGACCCGGAAATTTCCGATCAAATTTAAACTTGATCTTTATATGATTCCAACAAGATAAGCAAAAATTTGTAATGTTGAAGTCTAAAAAAAAAAACTTTGAATTGTGTTCAAGTATTCGTTTACCCTTTGACTATGCTCGACGATTCACGAACCATTGTGTGCAAATAAATAGGTAATGTAAATATAATTGTATGATTATTATCTTATTATTAATATTAATATCAATATTATAATATGAAAATATAATACATGTAACTTGGTATATCTTTTATATCAGTTGTAATATTAGATATTATTACCGTTAGGAGTCATTAGTATTATTATAAATTATTATTAGGAATTAATATCTTTTAGTATCATTAACATTTGTATTATTATTGTTATTATTATAAGTAATACAAACTAATATTTACTATTATGAATAATGTTATTATTATCATTTATTTATTTTTTCTTACTAACATTATAAATATTATGAAAATAATAATAATTATTATTATTAAATTCATTAAAATTAATATGACATATTATTATTATTATAAATATTATTAATTATTATTATTAAGTGTATTTAGTTTATTAGTAATATAATTATTAATATTAACAATAAATATATAACTCTTGCGTACGAATTTATAGAATTCTGAATTAGTTACATGTTAATGTCAACTGTATTAAATTGGTACGAATTGTTCTTCAAATTGGATTCATGTCGATATCAGTAGTACAATCAATTACCAACTATATTAGATTTTATTGTATTCTATTAAATTCCCTACTTTAATTTGTTGGATTGAGAAATTGTGAGCCAAGTTTTCCTATACAATGAACCAATTCAACTCTACGTAAATCATAAAACCTATTACTAACTTTAGCAATTACACAAAAATCGTTAAAGCCACTTTACTCTCACATTCGATTAAACAACCATCATCAACATTTAACTTTTATACTTTTATTTATATCAAAGAACAACAAAACAAAACTGCACCATCATCCACCATCAACTTACTGTTTTCTTGTTTCATTCGGAAATTTAAACCGATCACCAAATGTAGCTTGCTCCATGTCTATTGCAAATACAAAATAAAAGGAAACCAACTCCACCTCCGATGAACAACACACCCATAACCATTACTGAAACAAACCCAAGAACCCATTTACTACTATCTGCTGCTATATCTTTTCTGTTTCAACCCGAGACACAACACCAATACAACGATACCCACCATCCTTGATAATCACCACTTTCTCTATCTCTCTTTTCTCTCTCTTTCATGTTTTCTGTTTCATCGTAAACCATAAGCCACCACATCACAAGATCACTGCTACTACTCACTGTTATTCACTATTTTGCTGCAACCGTTTAAACAAAAACCTACCACTACCGAATATATATATATATATATATATAGTACCACTGATATAGCGGTTTGTGTATTATTAAAGCTATCGATTTTTTTTTCTTTCAATGATAGTAAAACTGAAATCCTCATGCCCCATTTTTATAATCTGGACAGTCCCACTAAAAGAAAAGTTTTCAATAAAGTGCTTGTAAATCTCATACAACTTGCCTTCATTTTTTTTTATTTGGCCGACATGTTTTGAGTGGATACTCCACTTAATTACATGTTTATCTTTTTAAAACTTCTTTTCCTTACCGTTCTATAGCCTCAACAGAAAAGGGACCGGGACCCTAGTAAATTGGGATTAATGATTCACATAAGTAGGGTAAATGGAATAACTATAAGAGAAAGACGTGTTCTGCTGTAACAACTCCACGGATTTCGTTCAAATCAAATCATTGGGCTTGTATACATCGGGCTTAAGAAGATATGGGGGATCAACGTAATCAAGCCATTGCGTTTAGAGGTTTTGGGCCGAAGAATGTAAGGGTTGGGTTAAAGAGTTTATAGTGTTGGGCCGAGATAAGTATGGTTTATATATTCACGGGTTAGATAAAAAAAACAGAAAGATTGATGTAGAGAAACGGTTAGGAGTTGGTATGGGTAAGCGGGTGGTTGCGGGTTCGAGCCTGGTCATTGGTGTTTTTTTTTTTTGGAAAACTATTTTAAGGTAGTTTTTATTTGATACTTTTATTATTATGATTATTATTATTAATAATGTTATCATTATTATTATTATTATTATTATTATTGTTATCATCAATCAATATACATGTAATAAGTATTAATTATAATCACCAAGAAATGAGTAATTCTAGTAATGTTGTTAACATAAGTATTAGAATTATTATTAAGTGATAATATTATTATTATTAGTATAACTATCACTAGACTTATAAATATTATCATCATTCATAAAAATTATCACTAATAATAATATAATTATTGGTTCAATTACAAGTATATGTATTGATGAAAATACAAATGATATAGGTTCGTGAATCCGAGGCCAACCCTATACTTGTTCAATGCCGTCATATGTATTTTTACTACAAAATACAGTATGGTGAGTTTCATTTGCTCCCTTTTTAAATGCTTTTGCAATATATATTTTTGGGACTGAGAATACATGCGCTGCTTTTATAAATGTTTTACGGAATAGACACAAGTAATCGAAACTACATTCTATGGTTGAATTATTAAACCGAATATGCCCCTTTTTAGTCTGGTAATCTAAGAATTAGGGAACAGACACCCTAATTGACGCGAACTCTAAAGATAGATCTATCGGGCCTAACAAGCCCCATCCAAAGTACCGGATGCTTTAGTACTTCGAAATTTATATCATGTCCGAAGGAGGATCCCGGAATGATGGGGATATTCTTATATGCATATTGTGAATGTCGGTTACCAGGTGTTCAATCCATATGAATGATATTTTTGTCTCTATGCATGGGACGTTTATTTATGAGAATTGGAAATATGAAATCTTGTGGTCTATTAAAATTATGAAATGATTCTTTATGATAAACTAATGAACTCACCAACCTTTTGGTTGACACTTGAAAGCATGTTTATTCTCAGGTACGAAAGAAATCTTCCGCTGTGCATTTGCTCATTTTTGAAATATTACTTGGAGTCATTCATGGCATATTCCAAAAGACGTTGCATTTGAGTCGTCGAGTTCATCAAGATTATTATTAAGTCAATTATAGTTGGATATATTATGAAATGGTATGCATGTCGTCAACTTTCGTTGTAAAGAAAGATTTTCTTTTAAAATCGAATGCAATGTTTGTAAAATGTATCATATAGAGGTCTAGTACCTCGCGATGTAATCAACTGTTGTGAATCGTTATTAATCGATATGGACTTTGTCCGGATGGATTAGGACGGGTCTTTACAGTTGGTATCAGAGCGGTGGTCTTAGCGAACCATGTCTGCATCAGTGTACCTAACTGATAAGTCGTTAGGATGCACTAGTGAGTCTGGACTTCGACCATGTCTGCATGTCAAAAGTTTTGCTTATCATTTTGTGTCAAAAATTACCTGCTTATCATTCTTAGAGAATCAGTTGCTTATCATTCTTAGTCTAGACACGTTTTACTGCACTGACTGCATGAATAGTGTATAGACAAAATTCATATCTTAGCGTATCTGCTACTTCATATCTTAGCGTATCTGTTACTGTAACTTTGCCTGACAACTCCCGTAGATTCCTCCGTAACTTATGGGATGTTAGTATTATATATGCATATGTAAATTATGTATTGCAGGGTACTAATATACATCCTATAGTCTATTCCTTATCGAAAATCCTTCATCTGATCGTATGAGATGAATCCTGCAACCAGTTCGAGTCCCTCAGATTCCGATAGCTATTCCGATAGTTATTCCGACAGCTATTCCGACATAGATGTTCACCTAAACTCTGAAAACAACGTCATCGGCATGAATCAACCAATCAACCATTATCAATTCATTTGATGGGTTCATAGTCGACTTAATTAATGGAAACGCGCAGAAGGCAATCCCTTCCACCAACCGAATTCACCTCACAATGAACCTGAAGCGTTTACCGGCGAACCTGTTCGAGACACCATTTTCAGTCTCATTTCCAGGGTAACTCGACAAGATTATATTCTATCCACAATTCTGAACCTTATTCATCCGCTCGTTCCGATCGACAATCATCCTAGAGTGATAAGTCAACGAACTTCGCGCTCGAATAATCAATTCGGAGAATATGGTGCAAAATGTACCAGCTTTAGCAACATCACCGGCACCAACAGTACTATCAATAACAGCACCAGTACCATCAACAATCCATGCTTCAATATCATCATTTGTACTTTGAGTAAGATCTCCGTTCTACGTATCGTTCTACATCAATTACCTTCGTTCTTCATGGCGATTATGTAATCTCTAATGTTTTAGAAATTATGTATTCTTATTCTAATGGTAAATCAGATGTGTTAATATCATATTAACTCATTAAATCCATGATTGCATCTGAAGAAAATATATATGTATATATGTGTTCATAAAGATTGTAATTAAAAATTCTTTTGTACAAACTGTTAATGTTGAAAATATTTTAACGGGTAGGTAATACCCGAGGAAATATTTAACTTTCATATTAACATGTTATACTGTACATTCTTCGAATCTGATTCAAGTCATTTACTATCCTATTTACATCCACAGATATACGTATCCGTTTACAGCAAAATAACTATTTTCCTTCAATTTCATATTTGAATTTTGACCTATCAGAATCCAACAAGTGGCATAATGAAGAAAACATTGGACAAAATAAAATTTGTTAGAAACAAACAGATTAACTATGAGAAATTCTGTTAAGAATCCACGCTAACAAAATCCTAGCTAACTGTCCTAGCTAACTGATTACATTTTATTTATCGCAGTTTATTTATCGCAATTTTATTTATCGTCATTTAATTTCTGTTATTTACTTTACGCACTTTATTTATCGTCATTTAATTTTTGTTATTTATTTTACGCACTTTAAATATCGGGACACGTATACAAGGTTTTGACATATCATATCCACGCATCTATATATATTATTTGGAATCACCATAGACACTCTATATGCAGTAATGATCGAGTTCTCTATACAGGGTTGAGGTTGATTCTCAAATAATATATATAGTTTGAGTTGTGATCGAGTCTGAGACGTATACGGGTCACGACACGTATTAATTAATTCAAATATAATATACTAAACTATATATGAATTACTGGACTGTTAACTGTGGACTATCGACTGTGGACTAATAATATTGGACAATTAAAATGAATTAAAATATTGATTATAATATATGAAACTAAACATTTCTTCAAGTTTGCCACTTGATTTCATCTTAAACCTCATTTGTATCTTGACGATTACAAACCGCGTTTAAACCTTTCATGATTCTCGAAAACACCTAAATCGAGAGGATGAACCAACCGCACTACATCTACGGAAGAAAAGATTGATGCATATAGTCATGCAAATGAGAAACTCTCGGCTACTGAGTAAACGTTTAAAAAGTAGCAATGCTAATTCTTTAGTGTTATTATTACCCAAAATAACTTTGCAGTTCTTCTTCAAAATAGCCAAATTTTGTCACAGCTCCAGCAAGACAACTTCGACTTTTCGTTCGAAACAACCATATTATAACTTTGATATATATGTGTGCTCTTTTCTTGTTACCGGGGAACCTTTTATGTTCCACCATATTAGCAGTAAACGTACCAGCAACATCAGTATTCTCTGGTGTAAGTCCCTACGAAAAATCACTATACATATTCATTGAAACCCTATCATATACTCATCCTCATTTTGTAACAAGAATTGCCTTACCGGGAATCAGCAAATCAATATTTTAAATCTCGCAACGTTTCTACAGTTATATGTATACATATAACAATTATCTCTTAGAACTATGATCTTTCATTCTGAAATTCTGAAAAGCACTCAGTCAAAAATCAATACTCTGAATGTTGAAAAAAAAAAAAAAAAAAACTGAATGAAACAGCAGAAACCATAGACAACCGTAAACAACCTTAATCATCGAAAGTTTGATGATAAACAATAGTATGTTGGAAAAACTCAGAAAAGTTGGAACTGGAAAACGGATTGAGCTAACCACGAAGGAGACCAAGGACAAATGCAAGGACCATACCATATATTCAAAGAATCCAGGTAATTCTGGACCCGATGAAACCTTTAACGAATATCTTGCTCCGTACTCCTGTTAAAATCTTTCGGAAGATCTCCTTCATCAACCATCGAACTTAGAAATTCCAAAATATCATCATCAATATCTTCGATATTTCTGAGGATATTTTCATAAATATTCTTGTCCGAAATTATATACCTCTTCGTGCTTCCTGTGTATCATTATATTAGAAACATTCAATAGAAAATTTAGTACCGAAAAGCAAATTATGCGAAACTAGGAAGAAAGCCGTGGATAAATCACAAAGAATAAGTTTGACTTCAAAGAATCTAAATGATTCAATGTCTGCTGAAGTCTTTAGTGAATATTTTGCTCCTTACTCTAAACCCTTGCGGACAATAGCCTCCACTCCCCTGATCTTAGATATTAAAGGATATCATTGTATCTTTCATTATAAATATCCACGATATTTCTGAAGAAACCTTCATAAATATTCTTGTCCGATATTAATAATCTCTCCGCGCTATCTGTATTATATCATAAAAGGAAACTGTTTTAGTTTCTATATTCTGTGAACCTTCGAATTTAAAGTATAAATGTTTTTGAAGTAGTGTTGGGAACTGATGCATGAGTTAGTATAATATAATGACACTTGATCAACGTGATTATATTACAGTAATTCATGCTGAGTTTCTAATGAAACGTGATGATTCACAGTACCATCATCATGTGCCCTTTTACACGACTCTTACATTCTAACCAATCTCCAAACATATTAAGAACATAATTTCTTAATAGTTCTATCTTTCAGGATATTATGGTAATTTACCAAATCAAGATCGTGCCATTACGAATTCCTTCTTAAAACATTAATTATGTTCATCCAAAACTTCATACCTATGAACTCTGAACCATTACTCGCTTGACATGAAGTCGGAAAGAGGAGACAAAAGTATGGAACCTTTGAATATAAAAGAAAATACAAAGCTCGACAACAACACATAAATTACAAACCGTGCATATCAATAGGAATTGCAACGTAAAGACACAGGAAAATTAACAACACTATAACCTCAAGATAATAGTAGAAGCAAATAAAATCCTCTGGTGGTAGATGAAAGAGAAGAATGACAGGTATGAAGGATAGGAGTATATTAAGGATCAAAACGGGATGGAGCATATTGATGGGTACTTTAAAGTATGAATTAAGGAGAAAGAATAGAAGGTGTGAATTTTAAGGAAACGACGGGGTGGATTTATAGTAAAATATCCGACAGAGCAATCAGAACAGATGATCGCATTTAAAGCGGATCCTAATTTCCTTGATTATCGAAGAATCAATTCTTATTACGAAGATTTTCTCCAAATCTCTAAAACTTGGAAATCAATCCTATCTACGTCAAAAGATATGACGAATCTATACCTACTCATTTCACTCTCTCGCGATAGCTTCACTTATACTCTTCACGTAATCAAATTGTTTTATCTATATTACTCAATGATGATAGAACTCTATTCATCGACTCTTATTCGTCATGAAAACATTTTTTTTAGTTAGCCATGACGACCTCGATCAAATTTCGGGACGAAATTTTTTTAACGGGTAGGTACTGTGATGACCCGGAAATTTCCGATCAAATTTAAACTTGATCTTTATATGATTCCAACAAGATAAGCAAAAATTTGTAATGTTGAAGTCTCAAAAAAAAAACTTTGAATTGTGTTCAAGTATTCGTTTACCCTTTGACTATGCTCAACGATTCACGAACCATTGTGTGCAAATAAATAGGTAATGTAAATATAATTGTATGATTATTATCTTATTATTAATATTAATATCAATATTATAATATGAAAATATAATACATGTAACTTGGTATATCTTTTATATCAGTTGTAATATTAGATATTATTACCGTTAGGAGTCATTAGTATTATTATTAGGAATTAATATCTTTTAGTATCATTAACATTTGTATTATTATTGTTATTATTATAAGTAATACAAACTAATATTTACTATTATGAATAATGTTATTATTATCATTTTTTTTTTACTAACATTATAAATATTATGAAAATAATAATAATTATTATTATTAAATTCATTAAAATTAATATGACATATTATTATTATTATAAATATTATTAATTATTATTATTAAGTGTATTTAGTTTATTAGTAATATAATTATTAATATTAACAATAAATATATAACTCTTGCGTACGAATTTATAGAATTCTGAATTAGTTACATGTTAACGTCAACTGTATTAAATTGGTACGAATTGTTCTTCAAATTGGATTCATGTCGATATCAGTAGTACAATCAATTACCAACTATATTAGATTTTATTGTATTCTATTAAATTCCCTACTTTAATTTGTTGGATTGAGAAATTGTGAGCCAAGTTTTCCTATACAATGAACCAATTCAACTCTACGTAAATCATAAAACCTATTACTAACTTTAACAATCACACAAAAATCGTTAAAGCCACTTTACTCTCACATTCGATTAAACAACCATCATCAACATTTAACTTTTATACTTTTGTTTATATCAAAGAACAACAAAACAAAACTGCACCATCATCCACCATCAACTTACTGTTTTCTTGTTTCATTCAGAAATTTAAACCGATCACCAAATGTAGCTTGTTCCATGTCTATTGCAAATACAAAATAAAAGGAAATCAACTCCACCTCCGATGAACAACACACCCATAACCATTACTGAAACAAACCCAAGAACCCATTTACTACTATCTGCTGCTATATCTTTTCTGTTTCAACCCGAGACACAACACCAATACAACGATACCCACCATCCTTGATAATCACCACTTTCTCTATCTCTCTTTTCTCTCTCTTTCATGTTTTCTGTTTCATCGTAAACCATAAGCCACCACATCACAAGATCACTGCTACTACTCACTGTTATTCACTATTTTGCTGCAACCGTTTGAACAAAAACCCACCACTACCGAATATATATATAGTACCACTGATATAGCGGTTTGTGTATTATTAAAGCTATCGATTTTTTTTTTCTTTCAATGATAGTAAAACCGAAATCCTCATGCCCCATTTTTATAATCTGGACAGTCCCACTAAAAGAAAAGTTTTCAATAAAGTGCTTGTAAATCTCATACAACTTGCCTTCATTTTTTTTTATTTGGCCGACATGTTTTGAGTGGATACTCCACTTAATTACATGTTTATCTTTTTAAAACTTCTTTTCCTTACCGTTCTATAGCCTCAACAGAAAAGGGACCGGGACCCTAGTAAATTGGGATTAATGATTCACATAAGTAGGGTAAATGGAATAACTATAAGAGAAAGACGTGTTCTGCTGTAACAACTCCACGGATTTCGTTCAAATCAAATCATTGGGCTTGTATACATCGGGCTTAAGAAGATATGGGGGATCAACGTAATCAAGCCATTGCGTTTAGAGGTTTTGGGCCGAAGAATGTAAGGGTTGGGTTAAAGAGTTTATAGTGTTGGGCCGAGATAAGTATGGTTTATATATTCACGGGTTAGATAAAAAAAACAGAAAGATTGATGTAGAGAAACGGTTAGGAGTTGGTATGGGTAAGCGGGTGGTTGCGGGTTCGAGCCTGGTCATTGGTGTTTTTTTTTTTTGGAAAACTATTTTAAGGTAGTTTTTATTTGATACTTTTATTATTATGATTATTATTATTAATAATGTTATCATTATTATTATTATTATTATTATTATTATTATTATTATTATTATTATTATTATTATTATTATTATTGTTATCATCAATCCATATACATGTAATAAGTATTAATTATAATCACCAAGAAATGAGTAATTCTAGTAATGTTGTTAACATAAGTATTAGAATTATTATTAAGTGATAATATTATTATTATTAGTATAACTATCACTAGACTTATAAATATTATCATCATTCATAAAAATTATCACTAATAATAATATAATTATTGGTTCAATTACAAGTATATGTATTGATGAAAATACAAATGATATAGGTTCGTGAATCCGAGGCCAACCCTATACTTGTTCAATGCCGTCATATGTATTTTTACTACAAAATACAGTATGGTGAGTTTCATTTGCTCCCTTTTTAAATGCTTTTGCAATATATATTTTTGGGACTGAGAATACATGCGCTGCTTTTATAAATGTTTTACGGAATAGACACAAGTAATCGAAACTACATTCTATGGTTGAATTATTAAACCGAATATGCCCCTTTTTAGTCTGGTAATCTAAGAATTAGGGAACAGACACCCTAATTGACGCGAACTCTAAAGATAGATCTATCGGGCCTAACAAGCCCCATCCAAAGTACCGGATGCTTTAGTACTTCGAAATTTATATCATGTCCGAAGGAGGATCCCGGAATGATGGGGATATTCTTATATGCATATTGTGAATGTCGGTTACCAGGTGTTCAATCCATATGAATGATATTTTTGTCTCTATGCATGGGACGTTTATTTATGAGAATTGGAAATATGAAATCTTGTGGTCTATTAAAATTATGAAATGATTCTTTATGATAAACTAATGAACTCACCAACCTTTTGGTTAACACTTGAAAGCATGTTTATTCTCAGGTACGAAAGAAATCTTCCGCTGTGCATTTGCTCATTTTTGAAATATTACTTGGAGTCATTCATGGCATATTCCAAAAGACGTTGCATTTGAGTCGTCGAGTTCATCAAGATTATTATTAAGTCAATTATAGTTGGATATATTATGAAATGGTATGCATGTCGTCAACTTTCATTGTAAAGAAAGATTTTCTTTTAAAATCGAATGCAATGTTTGTAAAATGTATCATATAGAGGTCTAGTACCTCGCGATGTAATCAACTGTTGTGAATCGTTATTAATCGATATGGACTTTGTCCGGATGGATTAGGACGGGTCTTTACAGAAAACCGGGCCACATCATTAGAAATTGCCCGAACCAGGAGAACACGAATGGACAAGGCCACGGAAGAGTTTTCAATATTAATGCGGCAGAGGCACAGGAAGACCCGGAGCTTGTTACGGGTACGTTTCTTATTGACAATAAATCTGCTTACGTTTTATTTGATTCGGGTGCGGATAGAAGCTATATGAGTAGAGATTTTTGTGCTAAATTAAGTTGTCCATTGACGCCTTTGGATAGTAAATTTTTACAGTAATTAGCAAATGGTAAATTAATTTCAGCAGATAATATATGTCGGAATCGAGAAATTAAACTGGTTAGCGAAACATTTAAGATTGATTTGATACCAGTAGAGTTAGGGAGTTTTGATGTGATAATCGGTATGGACTGATTGAAAGAAGTGAAAGCAGAGATTGTTTGTTACAAAAATGCAATTCGCATTATACGAGAAAAAGGAAAACCCTTAATGGTGTACGGAGAAAAGGGCAACACGAAGCTACATCTTATTAGTAATTTGAAGGCACAAAAACTAATAAGAAAAGGTTGCTATGCTATTCTAGCACACGTCGAGAAAGTACAAACTGAAGAAAAGAGCATCAATGATGTTCCCGTCGCAAAAGAATTTCCCAATGTATTTCCGAAAGAATTACCGGGATTACCCCCACATCGATCCGTTGAATTTCAAATAGATCTTGTACCAGGAGCTGCACCAATAGCTCGTGCTCCTTACAGACTCGCACCCAGCGAGATGAAAGAACTGCAAAGCCAATTACAAGAACTTTTAGAGCATGGTTTCATTCGACCAAGCACATCACCGTGGGGAGCTCCTGTTTTGTTTGTCAAGAAGAAAGATGGTACATTCAGGTTGTGTATCGACTACCGAGAGTTGAACAAACTTACCATCAAGAACCGCTACCCACTACCGAGAATCGACGACTTATTTGATCAACTACAAGGCTCGTCTGTTTATTCAAAGATTGACTTACGTTCCAGGTATCATCAAATGCGGGTGAAAGAAGATGATATTCCAAAGACTGCTTTCAGAACACGTTACTGTCATTACGAGTTTATGGTCATGCCATTTGGTTTAACTAATACACCAGCTATGTTCATGGACCTTATGAACCGAGTGTGTGGACCATACCTTGACAAGTTTGTCATTGTTTTCATTGATGACATACTTATTTACTCAAAGAATGACCTAGAACACGGTGAACATTTGAGAAAGGTGTTAGAAGTATTGAGGAAGGAAGAATTGTACGCTAAGTTTTCAAAGTGTGCATTTTGGTTGGAAGAAGTTCAATTCCTCGGTCACATAGTGAACAAAGAAGGTATTAAGGTGGATCCGGTAAAGATAGAAACTGTTGAAAAGTGGGAAACCCCGAAAACTCCGAAACACATACGCCAGTTTTTAGGACTAGCTGGTTACTACAGAAGGTTCATCCAAGACTTTTCCAGAATAGCAAAACCCTTGACTGCATTAACGCATAAAGGGAAGAAATTTGAATGGAATGATGAACAAGCGAAAGCATTTCAGTTATTGAAGAAAAAGATAACTACGGCACCTATATTGTCATTGCCTGAAGGGAATGATGATTTTGTGATTTATTGTGACGCATCAAAGCAAGGTCTCGGTTGTGTATTAATGCAACGAACGAAGGTGATTGCTTATGCGTCTAGACAATTGAAGATTCACGAACAAAATTATACGACGCATGATTTGGAATTAGGCGCGGTTGTTTTTGCATTAAAGACTTGGAGGCACTACTTATATGGGGTCAAAAGTATTATATATACCGACCACAAAAGTCTTCAACACATATTTAATCAGAAACAACTGAATATGAGGCAGCGTAGGTGGATTGAATTATTGAATGATTACGACTTTGAGATTCGTTACCACCCGGGGAAGGCAAATGTGGTAGCCGATGCCTTGAGCAGGAAGGACAGAGAACCCATTCGAGTAAAATCTATGAATATAATGATTCATAATAACCTTACTACTCAAATAAAGGAGGCGCAACAAGGAGTTTTAAAAGAGGGAAATTTAAAGGATGAAATACCCAAATGATCGAAGAAGCATCTTAATATTCGGGAAGACGGAACCCGGTATACGGCTGAAAGGATTTGGGTACCAAAATTTGGAGATATGAGAGAAATGGTACTTAGAGAAGCTCATAAAACCAGATACTCAATACATCCTGGAACGGGGAAGATGTACAAGGATCTCAAGAAACATTTTTGGTGGCCGGGTATGAAAGCCGATGTTGCTAAATACGTAGGAGAATGTTTGACGTGTTCTAAGGTCAAAGCTGAGCATCATAAACCATCAGGTCTACTTCAACAACCCGAAATCCCAGAATAGAAATGGGAAAACATTACCATGGATTTCATCACTAAATTGCCAAGGACTGCAAGTGGTTTTGATACTATTTGGGTAATAGTTGATCGTCTCACAAAATCAGCACACTTCCTGCCAATAAGAGAAGATGACAAGATGGAGAAGTTAGCACGACTGTATTTGAAGGAAGTCGTCTCCAGACATGGAATACCAATCTCTATTATCTCTGATAGGGATGGCAGATTTATTTCAAGATTCTGGCAGACATTACAGCAAGCATTAGGAACTCGTCTAGACATGAGTACTGCCTATCATCTACAAACTGATGGGTAGAGCAAAAGGACGATACAAACGCTTGAAGACATGCTACGAGCACGTGTTATTGATTTCGAAAACAGTTGGGATCGACATCTACCGTTAGCAGAATTTTTCTACAACAACAGCTACCATTCAAGCATTGAGATGGCGCCGTTTGAAGCACTTTATGGTAGAAAGTGCAGGTCTTAGATTTGTTGGAGTGAAGTGGGGGATAGACAGATTACGGGTCCGGAGATTATACAAGAAACTACTGAGAAGATCATCCAAATTCAACAACGATTGAAAACCGCCCAAAGTCGACAAAAGAGCTACGCTGACATTAAAAGAAAAGATATAGAATTTGAAATTGGAGAAATGGTCATGCTTAAAGTTTCACCTTGGAAAGACGTTGTTCAATTTGGTAAACGAGGGAAATTAAATCCAAGGTATATTGGACCATTCAAGATTATTGATCGTATCGGACCAGTAGCTTACCGACTTGAGTTACCTCAACAACTCGCGGCTGTACATAACACTTTCCACGTCTCGAATTTGAAGAAATGTTTTGCTAAAGAAGATCTCACTATCTCGTTAGATGAAATCTAAATCAACGAAAAACTCCAATTCATCGAAGAACCCGTCGAAATAATGGATCGTGAGGTTAAAAGACTTAAGCAAAACAAGATACCAATTGTTAAGGTTCGATGGAATGCTCGTAGAGGACCCGAGTTCACCTGGGAGCGTGAAGATCAGATGAAGAAGAAATACCCGCATCTATTTCCAGAAGATTCGTCAACACCTTCAACAGCTTAAAATTTCGGGACGAAATTTATTTAACGGGTAGGTACTGTAGTGACCCGAACTTTTCCATGTTTATATATATTAATTGAGATTGATATTTACATGATTAAATGTTTCCAACATGTTAAGCAATCAAACTTGTTAAGACTTGATTAATTGACATATGTTTCATATAGACAATTGACCACCCAAGTTGATCGGTGATTCACGAACGTTAAAACTTGTAAAAACTATATGATGACATATATATGGATATATATATATATAGTTAACATGATACTATGATAATAAAACATATCATAAAGTATATTAACAATGAACTACATATGTAAAAACAAGACTACTAACTTAATGACTTTTAAACGAGACATATATGTAACGATTATCGTTGTAAAGACATTTAATGTATATATATCATATTAAGAGATATTCATACATGATAATATCATGATAATATAATAATTTAAAATCTCATTTGATATTATAAACATTGGGTTAACAACATTTAACAAGATCGTTAACCTAAAGGTTTCAAAACAACACTTACATGTAACGACTAACGATGACTTAACGACTCAGTTAAAATGTATATACATGTAGTGTTTTAATATGTATTTATACACTTTTTAAAGACTTCAATACACTTATCAAAATACTTCTACTTAACAAAAATGCTTACAATTACATCCTCGTTCAGTTTCATCAACAATTCTACTCGTATGCACCCGTATTCGTACTCGTACAATACACAGCTTTTAGATGTATGTACTATTGGTATATACACTCCAATGATCAGCTCTTAGAAGCCCATGTGAGTCACCTAACACATTTGGGAACCATCATTTGGAAACTAGCATGAAATATCTCATAAAATTACAAAAATATGAGTAATCATTCATGACTTATTTACATGAAAACAAAATTACATATCCTTTATATATAATCCATACACCAACGACCAAAAACACCTACAAACACTTTCATTCTTCAATTTTCTTCATCTAATTGATCTCTCTCAAGTTCTATCTTCAAGTTCTAAGTGTTCTTCATAAATTCTACAAGTTCTAGTTACATAAAATCAAGAATACTTTCAAGTTTGCTAGCTCACTTCCAATCTTGTAAGGCGATCATCCAACCTCAAGAAATCTTTGTTTCTTACAGTAGGTTATCATTCTAATACAAGGTAATAATCATATTCAAACTTTGGTTCAATTTCTATAACTATAACAATCTTATTTCAAGTGATGATCTTACTTGAACTTGTTTTCGTGTCATGATTCTGCTTCAAGAACTTCGAGCCATCCAAGGATCCGTTGAAGCTAGATCCATTTTTTTCTTTTCTAGTAGGTTTATCCAAGGAAATTAAGGTAGTAATGATGTTCATAACATCATTCGATTCATACATATAAAGCTATCTTATTCGAAGGTTTAAACTTGTAATCACTAGAACATAGTTTAGTTAATTCTAAACTTGTTCGCAAACAAAAGTTAATCCTTCTAACTTGACTTTTAAAATCAACTAAACACATGTTCTATATCTATATGATATGCTAACTTAATGATTTAAAACCTGGAAACACGAAAAACACCGTAAAACCGGATTTACGCCGTCGTAGTAACACCGCGGGCTGTTTTGGGTTAGTTAATTAAAAACTATGATAAAATTTGATTTAAAAGTTGTTATTCTGAGAAAATAATTTTTATTATGAACATGAAACTATATCCAAAAATTATGGTTAAACTCAAAGTGGAAGTATGTTTTCTAAAATGGTCATCTAGACGTCGTTCTTTCGACTGAAATGACTACCTTTACAAAAACGACTTGTAACTTATTTTTCCGACTATAAACCTATACTTTTTCTGTTTAGATTCATAAAATAGAGTTCAATATGAAACCATAGCAATTTGATTCACTCAAAACGGATTTAAAATGAAGAAGTTATGGGTAAAACAAGATTGGATAATTTTTCTCATTTTAGCTACGTGAAAATTGGTAACAAATCTATTCCAACCATAACTTAATCAACTTGTATTGTATATTATGTAATCTTGAGATACCATAGACACGTATACAATGTTTCGACCTATCATGTCGACACATCTATATATATTTCGGAACAACCATAGACACTCTATATGTGAATGTTGGAGTTAGCTATACAGGGTTGAGGTTGATTCCAAAATATATATAGTTTGAGTTGTGATCAATACTGAGATACGTATACACTGGGTCGTGGATTGATTCAAGATAATATTTATTGATTTATTTCTGTACATCTAACTGTGGACAACTAGTTGTAGGTTACTAACGAGGACAGCTGACTTAATAAACTTAAAACATCAAAATATATTAAAAGTGTTGTAAATATATTTTGAACATACTTTGATATATATGTATATATTGTTATAGGTTCGTGAATCAATCAGTGGCCAAGTCTTACTTCCCGACGAAGTAAAAATCTGTGAAAGTGAGTTATAGTCCACTTTTAAAATCTAATATTTTTGGGATGAGAATACATGCAGGTTTTATAAATGATTTACAAAATAGACACAAGTACGTGAAACTACATTCTATGGTTGAATTATCGAAATCGAATATGCCCCTTTTTATTAAGTCTGGTAATCTAAGAATTAGGGAACAGACACCCTAATTGACCCGAATCCTAAAGATAGATCTATTGGGCCTAACAAACCCCATCCAAAGTACCGGATGCTTTAGTACTTCGAAATTTATATCATATCCGAAGGGTGTCCCGGAATGATGGGGATATTCTTATATATGCATCTTGTTAATGTCGGTTACCAGGTGTTCACCATATAAATGATTTTTATCTCTATGTATGGGATGTGTATTGAAATATGAAATCTTGTGGTCTATTGTTACAATTTTATATATATAGGTTAAACCTATAACTCACCAACATTTTTTGTTGACGTTTAAAGCATGTTTATTCTCAGGTGATTATTAAGAGCTTCCGCTGTCGCATACTTAAATAAGGACGAGATTTGGAGTCCATGCTTGTATGATATTGTGTAAAAACTGCATTCAAGAAACTTATTTTGTTGTAACATATTTGTATTGTAAACCATTATGTAATGGTCGTGTGTAAACATGATATTTTAGATTATTATTATTTGATAATCTACGTAAAGCTTTTTAAACCTTTATTGATGAAATAAAGGTTATGGTTTGTTTTAAAATGAATGCAGTCTTTGAAAAACGTCTCATATAGAGGTCAAAACCTCGCAACGAAATCAATTAATATGGAACGTTTTTAATCAATAAGAACGGGACATTTCACCAAGTGTCCTTGTATGTAATTCACCCCTGTTTTAACGAGTCCATTAACTATTAATCCATCCCCGTGTCCGGTAAAATGAAAGATTATTAGTACTTATAAATATCCCGCCCATCGTGTCCGATCGAGTGTATGTGGTTATTTATAGGTACGTCCAATTGTAAATCTCTATATTAAATTAACGGACTATCATTCAGTTAAACAAATATAAAGCCCATTAATAGTCCATAGTCCAATTTCTACAGGTGTCGGTCTTTTGTCCAAACCCCAATTATGGTACAAAGCCCAATTACCCCGTCTTAATATTTAGCCCAACATCACGATTACTTCGATTTAAATAAGCATAATAATAATTTAGCTACGAGACATTAATTTAAAAAGGTTGAACATAACTTACAATGAGTATTAATAGCGTAGCGTTACACAGACATAATTTCGACTTACACACTTACAACATTCGCCACTATAACCTTATTATTATTAAACTTTTAATATTAAAATTATAATTAAAATATAAATATAAATATATATTTGAGAGTGAGAGAGATTGAATTATATTGTGTCAATAAATTGGCCAGAATTCGTGAACTTTATAGGACTTGGCCTGCTACAGGCTCTCATGCGATCTCATGAGCTTTGTTCTTCCAGGCCATGCGATCGCATGGCCAGTTGGATCCAGCCCACATGCTTTTGTTTGCTAGTTTGCCGACGGTTTATAAATAATATAATATAATATATATATAATTTTATATAATTATATATATATTATATTATATTCATGTGCGTAGTTGACTTGTAATTTTTAGTCCGTTGCGTCGCGCGTTGATAGTTGGTTCATGTCCCAGTTCCGGATTTTCGAACGTCCTTGCGTACAATTTAATATCTTGTACTTTGCGTTTTGCGGCTTGTACTCTTCTAATTTTGAGACGTTTCTTATCAATAAATTGAACCACTTGAATTGTATTTTGTACATTTTAGCTTTATGGTCGTTTGCGTCTTCAAATCGTCGAATCTGTCTTTTGTCTTCACCTTTTATTATTTAAACGAATATCACTTGTAAATAGAACAATTGCAACTAAAAGCTTGTCTTTCTTGAGGGACAATGCTATGAAATATATGTTCGTTTTTAGCATTATCAAATATTCACACACTTGAGCGTTGCTTGTCCTCAAGCAATATAGAACTTGAATATAACTTTACTAGAATCACTTCTTTATTCTTCACACTTTGTACATCAGTGATTTTAATACGGCGGTATGAACAATGATAGTAACGTTGTGGTTTACAGTCCCACATGACTATAAAAATTTAGATCCTTTAGGAAATTAGATCTTTATGAAAACATTTGATCTTTTGAAAATTCAATCTAGCTTTTACCCTAGATAAGTTTTCCGGAATAACCCTTCACCGGTGTTTGCAAAATATTTTTGTGGGTTTGGTGGGTTTCAGATTTGAAAATTTTAGCTCAAAACTTGCGGTTTTGTGTCACCCACTTCCTAACCTTGTATTAGGAAAGCAACACGTCCAGTTTACTTACTCCGTATATTACCTTTTGGTAAACTACCGTCCGGTTGTAAAGGAAAGCGTTGAACAAGCAACTGTTAAGGCAATGTCCCGTGACATGCTTTTGATTATGGTCTATATCGTGTCGGATGCAATTAATATCCTTTGTAGGAGCAATAGTAAAGATCACCCTATAGTTTTTCGGTCTGGCACAAGGTACTGTCTTCGACCATGCTATGAAACCACCGTTCTTACGGTTGACACCCGATTTGGTTCAGGTGACCTAATGAATTCTAGCGAATTCTCAGGATTTTACGTTCAATGGTAATGAACGCATTTGAAAATAGGTTTCAGAAAACAAATTGGTTTTAATTTGATCAAAATATTTTCTCGTTCAAGCTCGAGTTTAGATATCATCGAATTTCATGAGTTTGTAATTCTCAATCTTTAAAAGTCAATCTCAAGGATTGAGTAATATCAGTCTTAAAAGCCGATTTTTGATCTTTAAGAAGATTATCCTTTCTGGGGATCGGATTCATTAGTCTTATAAGCTAATTTGCACGGTGCCCCCCATTGTACGAGACAGATCTTCTCATGGTTAGGATAAGTCTGACCACTTGGCGACCCTGTTTGATGCTGAGGTCCGTGGATTTCCAGCTGATTTTCGAGAAAACTTTTCAAGGTTTTTCGTAGACTCTACAACTGGTCTGGATGACAACTTCCTGACCTAAATCAAGAAGCGCGTGTCTTTTTCTCGAAAAACTTTACTTCTGATAGTGCTCCAAATGAACATATATTTAGGCACAATATCCTTCCAATATGTAAAGCTTTTAGTTGTAATTGTTCTATTTTTATGTAATATTCGTTTAAATAAATAAGTGTGAATACAAAAGAAGAAAACAATGATTTGAAGACGCAAATGACTAAAAAGCTCAAATGTACAAGATATAATTCAAGTGGTTCAATTTAATGATGAGAAACGTCTAAAAATTACAAGAGTGCAAGCCACAAAACGCAAAGTACAAGATATCTCCGCGTACGAAAGGACGTTCGAAAATCCGGAACCGGGACTTGAGCCAACTATCAACGCGCGACGCAACGGAGCTAAAATTACAAGTTAACTATGCACATAAATATAATATAATATATAAATAATTCTTAAAATTATATATATATATATATATATATATATATATATATATATATATATATATATATATATATATATATATATATATATATATATATATATATATATATATATATTAATAAAACGTCGGCAAAACTAGAAAACAAAAGTAGGTGGCCTGATCCAGCTGGCGATGCGATCGCATGGCCAGGAAGACCATTTTTCATGCGATCGCATGAAGCCAGAAACCTGGCCAGGTCCTATAAATTCAGCATTTTTCGACGAGCAAAACACACCTTTTTCTTTTCCTTTCTATGTAACGTAAATATATATATATATATATATATATATATATATATATATATATATATATATATATATATATATATATATATATATATATATATATTATAATATAATTTTAATTTTAAGTTAATAATAATAAGGTTATTTTAAGAATGTTTTACGGGTTTTAAGTCGAAATTCTGTCCATGCAACGCTACGCGATTAATCACCACTGTAAGCTAAGTTCTTCCTTTTTAAATTAATGTCTCGTAACTAATTTATTATTATGCTTATTTAAGCCAAAGTAATCGTGATGTTGAACTAAAAATTAAGATTGGGTTATTAGATTTTGTACCATAATTAAGGTTTGGACAAAAGACCGACACTTGTGGACATTGGACTATTAACTATTAATAGATAAGGGGGTATTGTCTAATCGAATGACAACTCATCAGAACCTGTCAAACCTATCTTCAAATTAGTTAATCTAATAATTATTAAAATGATTATGTATGTTCTATTTAGTGACGTTTATACGACATCTTTTACGATCATTTAATTAATTATTCGGATTGGGTAATTGATTATTCATTCTGATCAAGTGGGTAAATTAATATTCATATCTCATTAAAACAGGGGTGGATTACATACAAGGATAATTGGTGTAATTGTTAACAAAGTATTAAAACCTTGAATTACGCGCAGTCGATAACCTGGTGTAATTATTAACAAAGTATTAAAACCTTGTTACAGTTCGAATCCCTAATTAGTTAGAATATTTGACTTCGGGAATAAGGTTAATTTGACGAGCATTTTATAATTATGACCGATGGACTATTATGGACAAAAACCAGATAGGTATCAAATAAACCAGGACAAAGGACAATTAACCCGGGTAACAAATAATTAAAATCAAAACGTCAAACATCATGATTACAGAAGTTTAAATAAGCATAATACTTTTATTTCATATTTCATCGTACCTTTATTTACTGTCATTTTAATTACTGCAATTTACTTTATCGCAATTTAAATTCTGTCATTTATATTATCGTCATTTATCTTTACGCTTTATTTAAAATCGACAAACCGGTCATTAAACGGTAAAAACCCCCTTTTATAATAATATTACTATATATAATTATATATATTTTATACAAATATAGTTTTTAAAATATAGCGTTAAACTTGGCTAGTTCCCTGTGGATGAACCGGACTTACTAAAAACTACACTACTGTACGATTAGGTACACTGCCTATAAGTGTTGTAGCAAGGTTTAGGTATATCCACTCTATAAATAAATAAATAACTTGTGTAAAATTGTATCATATTTAATAGTATTTCGTAATAAAAATATAACTATTTCGTATACACCTCGCATAACATCAAGTATTTTTGGCGCCACTGCCGGGGAAACTCATCAATGCCGAAAGCGAAACGCTATATAAAAAAAAATTAGTTTTTTTAGTTAGTCTTGTAAAAATATATAAGTTTTTAAAATATAAAAAGAAAAAAAAAATATATATATTTCTATATTTTTAAGTATTTAAATTAAAAAGTTTATATTTTTATTTTTCTTTTGTTAAAAATTAAGATTAATAAGTAATTTCTTTTTATAAGTTTTTATTACATATTTTTTTATAAATTAAAAACAGAAATTTAAAAATCAGAAAAAAATAATAGTAAAAAGAATCGGGCCTGGTACTGTAGCAGCCCAATTTGTGATCCGAAATTCAGGCCCATGCGATCGCATGAACCGGAAGCTTAAAATCCATGCGACCGCATGGCTCTATCTGACACGCCAGGTTTCAACCTCGTACAACATTATTTACGGAGTATTATTAATAATTATTATTAATCAACCCTAATTAGGGTTTAATTTTTTAATTAGTTTTTAATATTAGTTTTAGTTTTATTATTTTATTTGTAATATTAAGTGTTATTATTATTATTAATTATATAAAATAATACTTTTATAAAATAAATAATATAAAAATAATTTTTATAAAAATTAGTAATTTTATCATTTTTTTTCTCTTTTTATAAATTGTATATTTTTATTATTTAGTACGTAATTTGTATTTTTATCGCTCGTAACTAGTTTTAAGATATAGTAAAAGCCATAGTTTATTTTTATTTCTATATTTTTAGGCTTTGCCATAAAATCCCTTAAGTGCTTTTTCTTTAGACTGGTGCTTTAGAATTTTGCGACGCCGTAATAAGTTTTAGTGCCTTTTAAGTTTACCGTTTTGGATATAGAATTCCTTTTAAGCTTTAATACCTTTAGACGTAAGTTTTAATTTTTAGTTTTTAGAACTCTAAGTTTCGACGCTTATTTTCTTTTTTTTGTTTTTCGACCTTTTATTTTTCAACGTTTTTCGACGGGCTCTTTTTCTTTCTTATTTCTCGACGCTCTAGTTTTTAGGATATAGAATTTTTCTATTTCTTCCCTAAAATTTCAAAACGAAAAATTATTTGAAGTGGTTAAATTGATAGACATCCAAAATTTTCTGGTTCGTAGTAATAGTTGGATTTGTTAGTGGCAAGTTGTGGGCTTCCGATTTAAAGGGTCCTGGCTACCTGCTGCATCTATTGGCTATTCGAAACGTGGGAAAAATCAAAAAAGTCTATTAATTTGATAACTTATATAATTTTTATTTTTATAACTAATAGGATATTCAGTGAATGCACCGAGCAAAACGTTTACCACCTTTCATACGTTCACCACCCATAACTCGATCAAGACATTTAGCCAATATTTTCGCCGTTAATTTTTCTTTAGAATCGTCATCTAGTCGTCCAAGTACTCCAATTCAAATTTCTGATAATCCATTTTTTGAACCCGACCTCACAATTGAAAACCCGGAGGATATTCAAGGACAATTCAGAGATCCTGAACCAATAATCATTCCTCCGGAACCACAAATTACTCATCCAGAGATTGTTGAGGAAGAAACCATTAAATCAGAATCCTCTAGTGATTCAGATTCAACAAATTCAATTATGGAAGTAACAGAACCTCTAAGTATGGAAGACCGAATGAGAGCCACATGCACGGGCCAAGGTCACACCATTATTAAGCCAGAAATTAATGCGCCAGATTATGAAATCAAAGGACAAATCCTACACATGGTAACTAATCAATGCCAATATAGTGGTACGCCAAAAGAAGATCCAAACGAACATCTTCGAACCTTTAATAGGATTTGTACTCTATTCAAAATCAGAGAAGTTGAGGATGAATAGATCTATCTCATGTTATTTCCATGGACTTTAAAGGGAGAAGCCAAAGATTGGTTAGAATCGTTACCTGAAGGGGCGATTGATACATGGGATGTTTTAGTTGAAAAATTTCTTAAACAATTATTTTCGGCATCTAAAGCTGTGAGACTTCAAGGAGAAATTGTTACGTTCGTGCAAAAGCCAAATGAAACATTATATGAGGCATGGACAAGATTCGGAAAATTGTTGAGAGGATGTCCTCAACACGGTTTAGATACTTATCAAATAGTACAAATATTCTACCACGGTTGCGACATTGCTACACGAAAAGACATCTACATAACAGCTGGTGGTTCCATTATGAAGAAAACCGCAACTGAAGCTCACAAAATCATTGATAACACAGCATCCCACTCACATGTGTGGCATCAAGAAAAAGATATTTTTTGATCATCTAAAGCGGCTAGAGCCGATTCTAACCATAACTTTGATTCCGTTTCCACAAAAATAGATGCTTTCGAGAGACGAATGGAAAAGATAAATAAAGATATTCATGCAATACGAATCAGTTGTGAGCAATGCGGTGGACCACACTTAACGAAAGATTGTCACATTGAGCAAACGATGGAACAACGTGAGAATGTTTCTTACATAAACCAAAGGCCGGGAAATAATTATCAAAAGAATTATCAACCGCCAAGGCCAAACTTCAATTGAAATCAAAACATTCTTTACAATCCAAATGGACCTAACAATAACTCGTACAATCAACAAGGTCTGAATAACCAACCAACTCAAAACAACACTTTCAATAAACAAAAACCTAGATTATATAAACCACCACAACAAACCGAAGAGAAAAAGCCAAATCTGGAAGAGATGATGGCAAAGCTAATGGAATCTCAAACACAATTTATTACATCTCAAACCGAAACAAATGAGAGGTTTGATCAGTCATTAAGAACTCAACAAGCTTCCATTTTAAATATAGAAAAACACGTAGGTACTCTTGCTAGCATGATGAGTGAGAGGGAACAAGGAAAGCTATCGAGTAATACTGAAGTAAATTCTCGGAATGAGAATGTTAATATGTGTCAACAAATTCTGAAAAACCATCATCAGAAGATGAGAAGGTTTTAGATGTGAGTAACAATGAAGAAGTTACAACACCACCACCACCACCACCCAAGTATGTAAAGCCAGTGGTGGCACCATACAGACCACCTATCCCGTTTCCAAGAAAAGGAGTTGAGTATGAGCAAGTAATAGGTAATAAAGTTTGTGATACCTCTGAATAGAAGAAGAATAAGAAAGTACAAGAAACAAAAACCGTAAAAATAAACCCGATGAAGACAGTTCTACCAAAACCTCCACCCAGGGTGGGTGATCCGGGTGAATTTATTGTTCCTTGTCTACTTAGTGATTGTGTCATGTATGATGCACTAGCAGATTTAGGTGCGAGTGTGAGTGTATTGCCTCTTTTATTATATAAAAGATTAGGTGTGGGTGAGTTAAGTCCAACGGAAATGAGTTTTCGACTCTTTGATCAAACCATTAGGCACCCAGTTGGAATCGCTGATAATCTACCCGTTCAAGTGGGTAATTTAACCTTTTTAGTCAAATTTATTGTCATTGACATAGAAGAGGACCCAAACATTCCTCTAATTTTAGGTCGACCATTCTTAGCATCCACCGGGGCGTTATTTGATGTAAGAAAGGGTAGAATGACACTTAGTGATGGTGAAAAATCGGTCACCTTTGTGATTCGAAAGACTAAATCTCCACCAACCAAAACCGTTGAACCGATAAAGATGATTGGTAAGAAGCATATTGTTTTACCAACTCCAACGGTAGTGCTTAACAATAATAAAACGCCTAAGTGTGGGGAAGATGAAGTGACACCTAATGATGACTTGATAACAAAGAACCCCGTTGTTGGTACGAAATTAAATGATCCCGTTATTAACAGTTCAATGAAGAAACTTATTAAACGGATTCGCGATGCTAGAACCTAGGGGAACTTTAAGTTATGTAACCGGTTAGTATCCAATCTTTCGCCTAAAGAAAAGGCGAAACTAATTGAATTTGTGGATATTACACATGAATCCGACCAATGGCTTAAAGCAAAAGTCACAGATATGCAAGTTGATTATGGTCCAAGAGAAATTGACGATGAAGTTTACCACAATTTCGACACCACAGCTACCTAAGTGTGGGGAGATTCAAATGTTCTAAGAAATAATGCTGTCTAGGGTTAGTTGTTCTGTTCTCGTGTAGTTCCGAGAATGGAATCCGATTGGTCTTTTCTGCTAGCTGACACTAAAGAACTAGTTTTCTCCCCCCATTCTGAATTTTTTTTGTTTTGTAGGTTTTGTATGAATTTAATATGCTTTTTAGAATTAATTTTGTTTGTGAATAAAAAAAAAACAAAAATTACTTTATTTCATTAAGTAAAAAAAAATGATTTCTAAAATTCATCGTAAGTTAAAGACTAGGTCATGGAACCGAAATTGCTTTACCCGAGGGCGGGGCGACAAATTTTGTTATCATTATTTTTAATATTATTGATCTAAAATATACCAAAAATATTAAAAAACCAAAAATCTTTACTTTTAAAACAATCGCTTTAAAAACGAAAAATTTTAAATTTTGTCGAGGGACGGACTAGGTAAACATACCGATACTACCTAAAGTAAGAGGAAACAAAATTTTAAAAAAATTATTCATTTAAATTGTTTTAATAAATAAAGGTTTTATAAAAAAATATATAAATATATTTATATATATTATATATATGTTTGTAGTTTATCTTATATACAAAACAGGGTAAAACAGCGCACTTTCAAAGACTGACATTAAAGTTCAGCAAAAGCTACTAATTTTGACGACAAGACGCAAAATATCAAATTTGATATAAAATAATATGTTTGCAAACTCGGTATTTTTAATCACTTTTCTACACTAATCACCCTCATGAATTTATAATTATAGTCTGATTTTATGTAAATGAGGGCATTGCATGATCTTAAGTGTGGGGAAGGGTTATATATTCTCTCGGGTTTACACTTAGTATAATTGCCAATTTTCAACTAAATAAATTCAAATTCATGTTTATACATATTTATGAACGATAAAACTAGGTGATAATACCGAAATTATTGTTACCTCGGAGAGAACATAAATGGAGAAACAACCCAAAACGTTAGAATTAATTTAAAATGGAATAGAGGAGAATAAAAAGGCAAAGAAAATAAATAAATAAAAGCTAAGTGTGGGAAGAATTTACCAAGTTCTTTAAAACACATATCACATATATTTGGTACAGATTATTGCAGGTACTTCTGTTTTGGACGATTTTAATCAGTTTTACCTAATTTACTGTAATATATATTTGAAAGAAAGATGGATCTGCACGATAAATCAATTCCATCATTAAAAGGAAGTAAAGTCTTCCGAAAAAGACACGCGCTTCTTGATTTAGGTCAGGAAGTTGTCGTCCAGACCAGCTGTAGGTTGACGAAAAATCTAGAAAAGTCATCTCTAAAATCAGCAGGAAATCCACGGACCTCAGCATCAAACAGGTTCGCCATGTGGTCAGACTTATCCTATTCATGAGAGGATCTGTCTCGTAAAATAGGGAGGGCGCCGTGCAAATTAGCTTGATAAGACTAATGAATCAGATCCCCATAAAGGATAGTCTCCTTAAAGATCAAAAATCAGCTTTTAAGACTGATATTACTCAATCATTGAGATTGACCTTAAAGATTGAGAATTCAAACTCATGGAATTCGATGATATCTAAACTCGAGCTTGAACGAGAAAATATTTTGATCAAAATTACAAACCGATTTGTTTTCTGAAACCCTATTTTCAATGCGTTCATTACTATTGAACGTAAAATCTTAAGAATTCATTGAAATTCATTAGGTCACCTGAACCAAATCGGGTGTCAACCGTAAGAACGGTGGTTGTATAGCATGGTCGAAGATAGGACCTTGTGCCAGACCAAAAAATTATAGGGTGATCTTTACTATTGCTCCTACAAAGGATAGTAACTGCATCCGACACGTTTTTGACCATAATTATCTGCATATCATGGGACATTGCCTTAACAGTTGCTTGTTCATCACTTTCCTTTACAACCAGACGGTAGTTTACTGAAAGGTAATATACGGAGCAAGTATACTGGACGTGTTGCTTTCCTAATACACGGTTAGCAAGTGGGTGACACAAAACCGCAAGTTTTGAGCTAAAATTTTAAAATCTGAAACCCACACAACCCACAAAAATAATTTGCAAACACCGGTGAAGGGTTATTCCGGAAAACTTATCTAGGGTAAAAACTAGAATGAATTTTTCAAAAGATCAAATGTTTTCATAAAGATCCAATTTCCTTAAAGGATCTAAATTTTTATAGTCATGTGGTACTGTAAACCACATCGTTACTATCATTGTTTATACCACCGTATCAAAATCACAGATGTATACAGTGTGAGAATAAAAAAAAGTGATTCGAGTGAAGTGTGATTTAATTTCAAGTTCTGTATTGCTTGAGGACAAACAACGATCAAGTGTGGGGATATTTGATAGTGCTCCAAATGAACATATATTTAGGCACAATATCCTTCCAATATGTAAAGCTTTTAGTTGTAATTGTTCTATTTTTATGTAATATTCTTTTAAATAAATAAGTGCGAAGACAAAAGAAGAAAACGACGATTTGAAGACGCAAATGACCAAAAAGCTCAAATGTACAAGATATAATTCAAGTGGTTCAATTTAATGATGAGAACCATCTAAAAATTACAAGAGCGCAAGCCACGAAATGCAAAGTACAAGATATCTCCGCGTACGAAAGGACGTTCGAAAATCCGAAACCGGGACTTGAGCCAACTATCAACGCGCGATGCAACGGAGCTAAAATTACAAGTCAACTATGCACATAAATATAATATAATATATAAATAATTCTTAAAATTATATATATATATATATATATATATATATATATATATATATATATATATATATATATATTAATAAAACGTCGGTAAAACTAGAAAACAAAAGTAGGTGGCATGATCCAGCTGGCCATTCGATCGCATGGCCAGGAAGACCATTTTTCATGTGATCGCATGAAGCCAGAAACCTGGCCAGGTCCTATAAATTCAGCATTTTTCGACGAGTAAAACACACCTTTTTATTTTCCTTTCTATGTAACGTAAATATATATATATATATATATATATATATATATATATATATATATATATATATATATATATATATATATATATATATATATATATATATATATATATATATATATATATATTTATAATATAATTTTAATTTTATGTTAATAATAATAAGGTTATTTTAAGAATGTTTTACGGGTTTTAAGTCGAAATTCTGTCCGTGCAACGCTACGCGATTAATCACCACTGTAAGCTATGTTCTTCCTTTTTAAATTAATGTCTCATAACTAAGTTATTATTATGCTTATTTAAGACAAAGTAATTGTGATGTTGAACTAAAAATTAAGATTGGGTTATTAGATTTTGTACCATAATTAAGGTTTGGACAAAAGACCGACACTTGTGGACATTGGACTATTAACTATTAATAGATAGGGGGTATTGTCTAATCGAATGACAACTCATTAGAACCTGTCGAACCTATCTTCAAATTAGTTAATCTAATAATTATTAAAATGATTATGTATGTTCTATTTAGTGACGTTTATACGACATCTTTTACGATCATTTAATTAATTATTCGAATTGGGTAATTGATTATTCATTCTGATCAAGTTGGTAAATTAATATTTATATCTCATTAAAACAGGGGTGGATTACATACAAGGATAATTGGTGTAATTGTTAACTAAGTATTAAAACCTTGAATTACGTGCAGTCGATAACCTGGTGTAATTATTAACAAAGTATTAAAACCTTGTTACAGTTCGAATCCCTAATTAGTTGGAATATTTGACTTCGGGAATACGGTTAATTTGACAAGCATTTTATAATTATGACCGATGGACTATTATGGACAAAAACCAGATAGGTATCAAATAAACCAGGACAAAGGATAATTAATCCGGGTAACAATTAATTAAAATCAAAACGTCAAACATCATGATTACGGAAGTTTAAATAAGCATAATACTTTTATTTCATATTTCATCGTACCTTTATTTACTGTCATTTTAATTACTGCAATTTACTTTATCGCAATTTAGATTCTGTCATTTATATTATCGTCATTTATCTTTACGCTTTATTTAAAATCGACAAACCGGTCATTAAATGGTAAAAACCCCCTTTTATAATAATATTACTATATATAATTATATATATTTTATACAAATATAGTTTTTAAAATATAGCGTTAAACTTGGCTAGTTCCCTGTGGACGAACCGGACTTACTAAAAATTACACTACTGTACGATTAGGTACACTGCCTATAAGTGTTGTAGCAAGGTTTAGGTATATCCACTCTATAAATAAATAAATAACTTGTGTAAAATTGTATCGTATTTAATAGTATTTCGTAATAAAAATATAACTATTTCTTATACACCTCGCATAACATCAAATTCCTTTTAAATTCCATTTATATTATAATAAACTGGGTAAAACTGATTAATATCGTCCAAAACAAAAGTATTTTCAATTATTTGTACAAAAATATGTGATATATGTTCTAAATAACTTGGTAAATTTTTCCCACACTTGGCTTTTATTTTCCTTTCTTTGCCTTTTTATTTTCCTCTATTTCATTTTAAATGAATTCAAGCGTTTTGAGTTATTTCTCAATTTATGTCCTTTCCGAGGTAACAATAATTTCGGTGTTAACACCTAGTTTATCGTTCATAAATATGTATAAACATGATTTTGAATTCATTTATTTGAAAAAAATTTAAAATTTTTACTAGAATTGGGTAGTCAGTATATAAGACTAGGGCTGTTCTTTATTATCAGAGAGCACTAGATTCTAATACAACTACTGCGTTACTAGTATTTTTAATGGTAACCAAGTGTTTAAATTAAAATTTTAAAAATTCGAAAGAATTTAACCCCTTCCCACACTTAAGATCATGCAATGCCCTCATTTGCAAGAAATCAGTAACAATTTAAATTATTGAGGGTGATTAGTATAGAAAAATGATTAAATTTTATCGAAGTTTCCAAACATATTGTTGTTTATGTTGAATGATAAATGGTGCACATCATTTGTTCATTCCGTCTGTTGTTACATCACACTTGTTTTTCATTTTGTTGTCAAAATTAATAGCTTGAACTTAATGTCAGTCTTTGAAAATGCGCTGTTTTACCCTGTTGTGTACATGAGATAAAATACATACAATACAAATATAAACATGCATGGTAATTTGAAATGGGACTTAATATCCCACTTTCAAATTACAAAAAATGAAATATTAGTAAAAAATAATAAAAATATAAAACATTACATTAAAGTATCAAAATGTTAAATGTTTAGCATAAATAGATAAAAATAATAAAAGATAAGAAATTACTAATGGAACACTATTGATTTGGATAGGGATTCTAATTCATATCATCGTTCGGGTTCCATGGTTGATGATATGTGTTTTAGTAGGCTTGGTTTGGGTCGTACAGGTCAAAGGGTGGTTGCATATCGGGCTGATGTGGTGGATAGTAAGCAGGACGAGTCGGGATGTAGTTATTTGGTACCTGATATGATAGCTGGCTTATGATTTGGTGCTGATGAACTTGCCAGCTATCGTGTTGGTGTCGTCTAGAAGTCTCATACTCATTCGCGGCTTGCCACTGCTCATACCGATGATGCCTTTCCTCATTAGTCATTTCTACCTTATCTATACGCTGGAAAACGTCAGTAAAACTATCCCTAATGACATCCCTGATGTCATCTGCTTCCTCCATCTCATCATCCGAACCCCTCTCTACCTGTGGATAACGGCCCTGATGTTGTACTACCTGATTGCGTCTCCTAGTCAATACCTTTGCCCCTTGATAGACTTGCAAACCTAAAGTCTCTTCCTATTCCCTACATACCATCATTGGACCCCCTTGATCCCTATCTACACCTAAATACTCTCCAATGAGAGTAACAAAAATACCTCCTCCTACTATTCCCCCTTCCTGTATTCCTTCCACCATTTTGGACAGATAAAAACCAACACAGTAGGGGATATTAACAAAGCTTCTAGTGTTTCGAATGCACTTAAGGTAAAATAAATCGTGTAAGGTCATTTTCTCCTTGTTGTTACCTCTTTGTGTAATCGAGTTTGCTAAGAATCTATGTATTATACGAAGCTCGGCTTTATTAATATCTAAATAGGAGTGTCTTCATCCCCGCGTAAACACATTAAAATTTGACATACGCCTCCAGATGGCGTTAGTGTCAAAATTTCTATCTACCCGCTCACCATGATAAATCAAATTTTTACAATCAGGTGATAGTAATTCAGCGGGAGTGTAAATCTGTAAATCCCTGGCCATGTCCTGCATGGACATCCTGTACATCCTACGGCCAAGTAAAAATCTAAGAAAACTCTTATCATCTAACCTATCTACATCCTTATTAAAAGCGATAGTACTCATTAGCTCAACACACCACTCTTTATATACAGGTCTACGAGTGGTAAATAATCGTTCCCAATCAGTAAAAGAAGAGCTACCATACCTTTGGATTAGATGCTGCCTAACTGGGTTAGCTAGGTGGACCCTTTCCAAAGGCTCCCAATCTATTACCCTTGGAACTTCTACATTTTTGGTCAAAAGCTTAAATTTGTTACTTTGGTACGTCGGGTAATCTCTCCAACTTCTATCAATTCTTAAATTGGGATGCAACTGTTCTTCATGAATTGTTGGGTGTTCTATTATATGGTGAGCGGGAAATACAACGTAGGCAATAAAAAATTGTGGGTCAGGCTCATAGTATGGCACATATTGATCAGGTTGTTGTTGTTGTTCCTGTTGTTGCTCCGGTTCGTGATATTGCATATCTGGCTGTGGTTCCGGAGTAGGTTGCCTAGATGATGTTGATGCACCATCAGTATCGGTATTTGTAAGACCCTAATCTTCATTGTACAGCAGGGTATATATGGTACATACGTGTGGGTGAAGTTGTGTAATCAAACAGAAGTCAGAAGCTGAGCTGGGCTAGGTGCGCTCAGCACACACCTAATGGTGCGCGCCGCGCACTGTTCACTGTAGCCGGATCCAGCTCTTTTATTATGATATTTTGATGGGTTTTTTGGTAATTTCACTTGTGGACGAGTTAAAGGCCAGTTGGTCAGTTTCTAGAGTATCATTAACTCCATTATCAACAACCTTATCCTCTTCACTTAAATTTTAGAGAGAGAGTGTGATTCTTGAGTGAGAAAGCTTAAATCCAAGAGGAAGAAGTTGTTCTCGGACCAAAGTGCGGGTATTAAAGTTGTTCATCTCCTCTCTAGCTCCGTCGTGGTTGTAGTGGTACGTTCTAACTTTAATTTCCTTACTTTGATTTTGTGTAAGGGTTAGGGTTTGGGTAAATGAAGAACATAAAACCCATATTTGGTGATTTTGGGTGTTCTTGGGTAAGACGGAGTCATAAAGACTCAATGGTAACTAACCTAGGGTTTCAAAATGTTAATTCATGTTTATGAGTTCTAATTGGTTAGTTAATCACTAGCACACCTAGTTAATTAGTAAATGGGTGTTAGATGGGTTAGTAGATAACCCGAAATGGGTGTGTTGACTTTAAATTAGTCAAAGGGCTAATGATTGACCTAATTGGAAAATATGGGTATGAAATAGCCTAATTATGTAATGGTTAATGTTTTTGGACCTTAATCACTAGCTTTTAAGTGATTAATGATGGTCTTGACCCTTAAAGAGCGGTTTTGGTGAAAATGGGGCATTTAATGCATTTAAGTCATTAAATGCACTTAAGTGAAATTGTTGGTATTTAGTCCAACTAATTATGTGGGTTGATTGAAGTGCTTATTATATTAGGTACTTTGCTTTGAAGCTTGCGGAAGTATAAAACCGTCACCAAATCGTTAAAGGTGAGTGGAATGATTATATGTATATGTATGTAATGTATTTATTTGTATGCTATGGTATGAACCAAAGAGCCGGTAGTGCATAGTATGTATGAGCGTGCTATGATGTGAACCAAAGAGCCGGTAGCGTCATAGTACGTGTGTTATAGTGTGAACCAAAGAGCCGGTAGCGCTATAGCACGATTTGTTAGGGTGTGAACCAAAGAGCCGGTAGCACCTTAGCGTTGTTAGAGTGTAAACCAAAGAGCCGGTAGCACTCTAGCGTGAGTATGACTCGAGTTGTGATGTGATCCAAAGAGCCGGTAGCATCATGACAAATGCGTATGGTGTGAACCAAAGAGCCGGTAGCACCATGACGCGAGAATGGTTAACCATGGTTGTGTATTGTTTTGTAGCATATTATATTATGTCGATTATATGTCATTGGTTACGCTAGTAGCAGTTTGTTGGAGATTATTAGCTTTGTACTTGAGATGGTATGCTAATTGTATTGCTAGCGTGTATGCGGTATATGTGTAAGTGATTGCAAGTAGGTATGTTATATATATATGGGTATAATTATTGCATTCACTAAGCTTTGCTTACCCTCTCGTTGTTTATCTTTTTATAGGCTCCGGTGTTGACAAGGGTAAGGGCCTTCGATTGGATTAGAGATCCCACTTGTTGTTTAGGGGACGCTTTTGGGATGTGATAGCTTTTGGAGTTTGACCGAGATTTGGGTTGTTTAACCCCAAACACCATGCTCATAGTGTCGTTTGGAATTTAAACTATTGTGGTCGAAACTTGAACTTTTGTATGAAACTCGTAAAACGGCCGATGTGGTTCCCGTTTTGTAAAACTCATTTTATGTTTGAATCGTATGAGTTTTCCATATTAGAACATGTTGTGAAAAGCATTTCGTCTAATTATGTCGGGAAGTGGGAGATCTTTATTTGAAAATTTGCAAATTCGGACTGAACTGAATTGGGGCCTGTACGCGCCGCGCACCCTATGGTGGTGCGCGTGGCGCACTCCTCTGTAAAAATATATATTTTTTTTGTTTCGCGAAATCAGTTGGTTATTGGTTTGGGTTGTTACAAGTGGTATCAGAGCATGATCTAAGGGATTTAGGCGACTTGAGATAGGTGCCTAGACTTAAATTTATTTGTGTATGCGCTTTATGCGGGACTTGTAGGAGACGGGTCGGACCGAGAGTTGATTAGTGCTTAGGTTTATGTGAACTAACCTTGCGCTAATTGTTTTGTGTTGTGTTAGCAATCATCAAGCAAGATAGACGTTGTACTAGCAAGTTAATGCGACGTGCTCGCGTAACAATGATTAGCTACCATTGTTACGAGTTCAAATCGTGTCAAACAAGCAATGTACGATGATTGTTGAGCAAGATGGGGTAGTGTGGTGTATATGTATATACATATGTGTTAAGTTTTCTCGTTCGTTGCTTAACCTTTTCCGTTTTATAGTATGAAGACGAGAAACGGACCCGAGACCAATGAAGGGGGTTCGAGCGAGGATGTTGAGTTTACGGCCAAGGTTGAGGCCATTATGCAAAGGCGTCAATAGGCCTTCTTAGAGGATGTTAAGAAGATGTTTTTGGATTCGATTGACAAACAAGTAGTCAATCTAGTCAAGGAGCAAGTTAAGATTGTTCTTAAAGAGGATAACGCGGGAAGACGAGACTTCCACTATAAAAACTTCAAAGATGCTCAACCTCCCACCTTTGAAGGTGAACGAGACCCACTCAAGAGTGCTCGATGGATATCCGATATGGAGGGGGCTTTCCGTACTAGTGAGTGCCCTCTCGATAAAAAGACGAGGTTTGGTAGTAGCATGATGAGGGGTGATGCCAAGTTGTGGTGGGACGCGAAAATCCGACTTTATGGCGAAGAACAAAGTATGAGTTTGACGTGGGACGAGTTTAAAGAAGAATTTTTCAAGGAGTACCGAACTTCGGCCGATCTTACAAAGCTTAAGGACGAGTTACGTACTTTAAGGCAAGGTTCAATGGATTTAAACACTCTCAAGTCCACTTTCTTATCAAAGACCCAATTTTGCCCGGAGTATGACGGGAACGATCACATGTTGAAAGAAGATTTCTACCGAACCTTGAATGATAACTATCAAGAAAGGATTAGTAGGAATTCGGCGAAGACTTTTGATGAGCTATTTGATATCGCTAAGGGTTTTGATTCGCTTGCTCCAAGAAAGAGTGACTTCACCTTTGGCAAACGAAAATTTGAAGCTACTAGCCACTCGAACAAGAAGAACAAGAGTGTGACTGAGAGCGTTGGTAGTGCGAAAAAGGGGGTTTCTAAGAGTTTTGGGCCCACGTGCTACAATTGTGGTCGACAAGGGCACTTGGCCCGTGATCGTACGAACTCATCTTCCAACAAAATCGTTTGTTTTAATTGTAACAAAGAGGGGCACAAGAGGCCGGAGTGTCCCGAATTGCGCAACGATAATGTTAAGCGACTAGAGAAGGCAGCAGGTACGGCTAGTGGTCGAAATTATTTGATGGCCAATGAGGAGGCCAAGCAATCTAGTGAAGTTGTCTCAGGTACTTTCATGGTTAATTCCAATCCCGCAAGGATAATCTTTGATAGTGGTGCAAATTTGTCGTTTGTGTCACCAAAATTTGTGCCTAAACTTAATAAACCGTTAGCTAAGTTAAGTCGTCCGGTAGAAGTTGAAATAGCGGATGGCAAGACGGTGCTAGTGGTTGATGTGTGTAAAAATTGTAATGTTGTGTTTGGTGTCGAAAACTTTAAATCGATCTCATCCCGATGACTTTGGGTGATTTTGATATCGTTGTTAGTATGGATTGGCTCGATCATAATAGAGCCGATATTGCATGCCATGAAAAATCTATTCGAGTGAAGACCCTAGTGGGGGAGAGTTAATTATTCATGGCGATAAACGAAGAAGACTTGTGCCGATATGCACTTTCGCACGGGCATGTCGTTTTCTTGTTGGTGGTGGCATGGCTTTTCTTGCCCATGTTGTTGATACTCGAGATGAGCCACCATCCATTCGTGAAATTCTGGTGGTGAATGAATTTGAAGACGTTTTTACGGATGAGTTACCGGGTGTTTCGACGGAAAGACAAGTTGAATTTCGCATTGAGTTGGTTCCGGGGGCTACCCCCATTGCTAAAACTCCTTATCGTTTAGCGCCGACGGAAATGCAAGAGTTGTTAAATCAAACCCAAGAGCTACTTGAAAAGGGTTTTATCCGACAGAGTGCTTCGCCATGGGGCGCTCCGGTTTTATTCGTGAAGAAGAATGATGGTAGTATGCGGATGTGCATCAATTATCGGGAGTTGAACAAAGTGACGATCAAGAATCGTTATCCATTGCCTAGGATTGACAATTTGTTCGACCAACTCCAAGGTGCAACGTATTTCTCTAAAATCGACCTACTCTCCGGCTATCACCAAATGCGGGTCCGTGAGGAAGACATCAAGAAAACGGCTTTTCGAACACGTTATGGGCATTTTGAATTCGTAGTTATGCCTTTTGGTCTTACGAATGCACCGGCGGCATTCATGGATCTTACGAACTGAGTGTGCCAACCTATGTTGGACAAGTCGGTAATTGTGTTCATCGACGACATACTTGTCTACTCGAAGAGTATGAAGGAACATGAACATCATTTGCGGAGTGTGTTAAAGACGTTGCGGAAGGAGAAGTTGTATGCTAAATTCTCCAAATGTGAATTTTAGCTAAGGGAAGTTCAATTCCTTGACCACATTGTGAACGAAAATGGTATTCAAGTAGATCCGGGGAAGATAGAGATGGTAAAGAGTTGGGGACGACCGACTACGCCTACAGAAATCCGAAGTTTTCTTGGATTGGCCGGTTATTATCGTCAGTTTATCCAAGACTTTTCTAAGATCGCTTCTCCATTGACGAAGTTAACGAGAAAGAATGCGAGATTTAATTGGAAGAACGAGCAAGAAATTGCTTTTCAATTGTTAAAAGAGAAGTTGTGTCAAGCTCCGGTGCTAGTTTTGCGGGTGGAAGACATGACGGTCTATTGTGATGCTTCTTTAAATAGGCTCGGTTATGTTCTAATGCAAAGGGGTAAAGTCATCCCTTATGCCTCTCGACAATTAAAGGAACACGAGACGAGATATTCGACTCATGATCTTGAGTTGGCGGCGGTTGTTCATGCATTGAAAATTTGGCGCCATTACTTGTATGGTGTCAAGTGTACAATTTATTCGGATCACAAGAGTTTGAAACATCTTTTTGATCAAAGAGATTTGAATTATCGTCAACGTAGATGGATGGATGTGGTGAAAGACTACGATTGTGAGATACTTTATCATCCGGGCAAGGCGAATGTGGTCGCGGATGCGTTAAGTCGAAAGAGTCATCACCCGGCGTTACGATTGGGATTGTTACGTATGATTATTACTAACGATTTTCTTGAAAAACTTGGTGTGATTCAAATAGAGGCTTACGTTCACAACAAGCATGCGGAACGAATTGTGTGATAATCAGAGTTCATTACTATGGGCTCACGTGGTTTGTTGTCTTTTCAAGGAAGAGTATGGGTGCCTAAGATGGGTGATTATCGACAAGTGCTACTTGATGAAGCACATAATTCAAAGTATTCCATTCATCCGGGCACGACGAAAATGTATCTTGATTTAAGGAAAGATTATTGGTGGCCGGGCATGAAACGTGATGTTGTAAAGTATGTTGAGCAATGCGTCACGTGTTTGCAAGTTAAGGCCGAGCACCAAAAGCCGTATGGTAAGTTACAACCGTTAGAAATCCCGAAGTGGAAATGGGAGCACATTACCATGGATTTCATCACAAAGTTACCTAAAACGGTGAGAACCCAATTCGATTCGATTTGGGTGATAGTTGATCGATTGACGAAGAGTGCCTTGTTTCTTCCCATTCGGGAAGCGATATCATCGGAAACCTTGGCTAAATTGTTTATCAAGGAGGTAGTCGCTCGACATGAAGTTCCTATATCTATTATTTCGGATCGAGATACTCGTTTTACATCTCGATTTTGGGAAAAGTTTCATGAAGATATGGGTACACAATTGAAATTGAGCATGGCGTATCATCCTTAAACGGACGGTCAAACCGAACGTACGAATCAAACATTGGAGGATATGTTGCGGGCATGTATTATTGATTTCGGTGGTAGTTGGGATGAGCACTTACCTTTGGTGGAATTCTCGTACAATAATAGTTATCATACTAGTATCGGGATGCCGCCATATGAGATGCTTTATGGGCGTAGATGTCGAACTCCGATTTGTTGGGGTGATGTTGGTCAAAAAGAAATCGGGAGTACCGATTTGGTCTTAGAAACGAATGGTAAGATTGACATGATTTGGGATCATTTGAAAAAGGCGCAAGATAGACAAAAGTCGTATGCCGACAAGCGTAGATGAATGATTGAATTTCAAGAAGGTGACATGGTGATGCTTAAGGTTTCACCATGGAAAGGTGTTATTCGGTTTCGAAAATGGGGAAAGTTAGCTCCTCGGTTTATTGGGCCATTTAAGGTTTTAGCTCGTGTTGGTGAAGTCGCGTATCGTTTGGAATTACCCGAAGAGCTTGCGGGGATCCATAATACATTTCATGTTTCCCATCTCCGCAAGTGTCTTGCGGATGATTCATCTTGGGTGCCGTTAGACGAGATTGAGCTAAACAATAAGTTAGAATATATTGAGGAGCCGATTGCCATACTTGATGAGAAGGTCAAAAGGTTGAGAAATAAAGAAGTGAGACCTTATAAAGTTCAATGGCGTCGTAGTAAAGGTTCCGAGTTTACTTGGGAGTCCGAAGAATTCGTGTTGGTTAACCTTCCCTCTTGTCATGCGGCTTGGATCGCGAGAACGCGATTCGATTCAAGTGGGGGAGAGTTGTAAGGCCCTAATCTTCATTGTACAGCAGGGTATATATGGTACATAGCGTGTGGGTGAAGTTGTGTAATCAAACAGAAGTCAGAAGCTGAGCTGGGCTAGGTGCGCTCAGCGCACACCTAATGGTGCGCGCTGTAGTGACCCGAACTTTTCCATGTTTATATATATTAATTAATATTGATATTTACATGATTAAATGTTTCCAACATGTTAAGAAATCAAACTTGTTAAGACTTGATTAATTGAAATATGTTTCATATAGACAATTGACCACCCAAGTTGACCGGTGATTCACGAACGTTAAAACTTGTAAAAACTATATGATGACATATATATGGATATATATATAGTTAACATGATACTATGATAAGTAAACATATCATTAAGTATATTAACAATGAACTACATATGTAAAAAACAAGACTACTAACTTAATGATTTTTAAACGAGACATATATGTAACGATTATCATTGTAAAGACATTTAATGTATATATATCATATTAAGAGATATTCATACATGATAATATCATGATAATATAATAATTTAAAATCTCATTTGATATTATAAACATTGGGTTAACAACATTTAACAAGATCGTTAACCTAAATGTTTCAAAACAACACTTACATGTAACGACTAACGATGACTTAACGACTCAGTTAAAATATATATACATGTAGTGTTTTAATATGTATTTATACACTTTTGAAAGACTTCAATACACTTATCAAAATACTTCTACTTAACAAAAATGCTTACAATTACATCCTCGTTCAGTTTCATCAACAATTCTACTCGTATGCACCCGTATTCGTACTCGTACAATACACAGCTTTTAGATGTATGTACTATTGGTATATACACTCCAATGATCAGCTCTTAGCAGCCCATGTGAGTCACCTAACACATGTGGGAACCATCATTTGGCAACTAGCATGAAATATCTCATAAAATTACAAAAATATGAGTAATCATTAATGACTTATTTACATGAAAACAAAATTACATATCCTTTATATCTAATCCATACACCAACGACCAAAAACACCTACAAACACTTTCATTCTTCAATTTTCTTCATCTAATTGATCTCTCTCAAGTTCTATCTTCAAGTTCTAAGTGTTCTTCATATATTCTACAAGTTCTAGTTACATAAAATCAAGAATACTTTCAAGTTTGTTAGCTCACAAGAAATCTTTGTTTCTTACAGTAGGTTATCATTCTAATACAAGGTAATCATATTCAAACTTTGATTCAAGTTCTATAACTATAAACTATCTTAATTCGAGTAAAAATCTTACTTGAACTTGTTTTTGTGTCATGATCCTACTTCAAGAACTTTCAAGCCATCCAAGATCCTTTGAAGCTAGATCATTTCTTGTCACTTCCAGTAGGTTTACCTACTAAACTTGAGGTAGTAATGATGTTCATAACATCATTCGATTCATATATATAAAACTATCTTATTCGAAGGTTTAAACTCGTAATCACTAGAACATAGTTTAGTTAATTTTAAACTTGTTCGCAAACAAAAGTTAATCCTTCTAATTTGACTTTTAAAATTAACTAAACACATGTTCTATATCTATATGATATGCTCTTAATGATTTAAAACCTGGAAACACGAAAAACACCGTAAAACCGGATTTACGCCGTCGTAGTAACACGGCGGGCTGTTTTGGGTTAGTTAATTAAAAACTATGATAAACTTTGATTTAAAATTTGTTATTCTGAGAAAATGATTTTTATTATGAACATGAAACTATATCCAAAAATTATGGTTAAACTCAAAGTGGAAGTATGTTTTCTAAAATGGTCATCTAGACGTCGTTCTTTCGACTGAAATGACTACCTTTACAAAAACGACTTGTAACTTATTTTTACGACTATAAACCTATACTTTTTATGTTTAGATTCATAAAATAGAGTTCAATATGAAACCATAGCAATTTGATTCACTCAAAACGGATTTAAAATGAAGAAGTTATGGGTAAAACAAGATTGGATAATTTTTCTCATTTTAGCTACGTGAAAATTGGTAACAAATCTATTCCAACCATAACTTAATCAACTTGTATTGTATATTATGTAATCTTGAGATACCATAGACACGTATACAATGTTTCGACCTATCATGTAGACACATCTATATATATTTCGGAACAACCATAGACACTCTATATGTGAATGTTGGAGTTAGCTATACAGGGTTGAGGTTGATTCCAAAATATATATAGTTTGAGTTGTGATCAATACTGAGATACGTATACACTGGGTCGTGGATTGATTCAAGATAATAATTATCGATTTATTTCTGTACATCTAACTGTGGACAACTAGTTGTAGGTTACTAACGAGGACAACTGACTTAATAAACTTAAAACATCAAAATATATTAAAAGTGTTGTAAATATATTTTGAACATAATTTGATATATATGTATATATTGTTATAGGTTCGTGAATCAACCAGTGGCCAAGTCTTACTTCCCGACGAAGTAAAAATCAGTGAAAGTGAGTTATAGTCCCACTTTTAAAATCTAATATTTTTGGGATGAGAATACATGCAGGTTTTATAAATGATTTACAAAATAGACACAAGTACGTGAAACTACATTCTATGGTTGAATTATCGAAATCGAATATGCCCCTTTTTATTAAGTCTGGTAATCTAAGAATTAGGGAACAGACACCCTAATTGACGCGAATCCTAAAGATAGATCTATTGGGCCTAACAAACCCCATCCAAAGTACCGGATGCTTTAGTACTTCGAAATTTATATCATATCCGAAGGGTGTCCCGGAATGATGGGGATATTCTTATATATGCATCTTGTTAATGTCGGTTACCAGGTGTTCACCATATGAATGATTTTTATCTCTATGTATGGGATGTGTATTGAAATATGAAATCTTGTGGTCTATTTTTACGATTTGATATATATAGGTTAAACCTATAACTCACCAACATTTTTTGTTGACGTTTTAAGCATGTTTATTCTCAGGTGATTATTAAGAGCTTCCGCTGTCGCATACTTAAATAAGGACGAGATTTGGAGTCCATGCTTGTATGATATTGTGTAAAAACTGCATTCAAGAAACTTATTTTGTTGTAACATATTTGTATTGTAAACCATTATGTAATGGTCATGTGTAAACAGGATATTTTAGATTATCATTATTTGATAATCTACGTAAAGCTTTTTAAACCTTTATTTATGAAATAAAGGTTATGGTTTGTTTTAAAAATGAATGCAGTCTTTGAAAAACGTCTCATATAGAGGTCAAAACCTCGTAACGAAATCAATTAATATGGAACGTTTTTAATCAATAAGAACGGGAAATTTCAGTTGGTATCCGAGCGTTGGTCTTAGAGAACCAGAATTTTGCATTAGTGTGTCTTATCGAGTTTGTTAGGATGCATTAGTGAGTCTGGACTTCGACCGTGTTTACTTGAAAAATGATTGCTTAACAAATTTTGTTGGAAACTATATATTTTTAACATGTGAATATTATGTGATATATTAATCTCTTAACGCGTTTGATAGTATGTGATAGATGTCTACCTCTAGAACAAGTTCCATTGACTCACCTAATAATAATGAAGAGTCAAATGTAAATTGGAATGATTCGTGGACTGATTCACAAGTTCCCGAAAAGGAACCGGAAGAAGAGTCGGAACCGGAAGAAGAGTCGGAACCGGATGAAGAAATAGAACTGGTGGGGGAAATAATAAAACGGTTAAGTAAAAGAAAATCCTTAACCAACCGACCAAGGTTAATTATGGTCAATGGTGTTTCCGCCAAGGAAGTAAAATATTGGGAGGATTACCAATTCTCCGATGAATCGGATTCCGACGAGAATTTCGATGATGTTATAGAAATTACCCCAACTGAATTTAAAAAGGCAAAAGAAAATAATAAGGGAAAGGGCATAAAAATAGAGAAATCTAATTCCAACCCCGATGAACTTTATATGTATCGTCAACCCCCGAAGTCCTTAAGTTGTAATAATGACCCGGGAACCTCTAAACCACCAGGTTTTTCTAAACCAATGTGGATAACGACGGCTCGTATTAGGGGAACATCATATATCCCTAGAAACTTGGCAAAACGAACCAAAACCGAAGAAGAAGAAACAAGCGAGTCAGAATAAGATAGTTGTATTCGTGTGGTGTAATATATGTAATATCGTGTGCTTATGCTTTATGATATATGTAAAAATTGCTTGTATTAATAAGTATTTTTTTATGAATCTAACTCTTGTCTATTTTACAGTATAAAAACACAAAATGGATAGACAACCCAATATTTTAAGAGACCTACCCGGAGACATGATTGATGAAATCTTGTCTAGAGTCGGTCAGAATTCTTTGGCACAACTATTTAAGGCGAGATCAGTTTGTAAGACATTCGAAGAACGTTCCAAGAATGCCTTGGTTTATAAAAGGCTTTCGTTCGAAAGATGGGGGATATCACATTGGGAAATCCATAAGTTACGATGTGTTTACTTTGACGCATATATTGCGAGGAACCCAAATGCTATTTTACGCAATGGGTTAAGAAATTATTTTGACTCAATATATCTGAATATTGGACTTCGTGATTTAGAAAAAACGGCTAACATGCAACATAAAGAAGCATGTTATGCTTACGGATTAGTAATGTTTGCTTCTCACCAAAGTGAGAACAAGAACATCGGGCTACAACTATTAAACAAAACGTTCCCACAAGTGACGGAGTCGGTAATTGGGGTAAGACATGAGGTTTTTAGATTGTTACGGGACTGTTGGACATTACGTAACCCTCGTCCCTTTGACGACGTTACAACACGCTGTCTTATCAACGGCCATAACGGTTATGTTCCACAAGACCAAGGATGGGAAGTAATCCTAGTAAAACCAGAATGCATGACTTGTTTCTGGACGTATGAATTACGTGTCTTTATTGCCTTTGCTGAACGACTTGTGTACTAGCTAGAATTATCTTCGCAACCATCTTGTATCAAATTTTTTGTGTGCTATATTTCATGCTATATGTAAAATAAGCGGTATTGTAAGTTTGTAAAATATTGTGTAAAAGTTTGAATGCGAAATATTATTATAATCAGTTTTTCATATAGAATTGTAGTAGTTGAATTGTATATTAGCTACTAAGTATGAACTTAACGGGTAGGTACTACCCGAATTTAAACTTATAAAACGCTAATATGAAGAAAAAGCTTTTATAAATGAGTTCATATTATGCTACGAAATACTATTAACTACTCTTAATATTCTGTATGATTAACTTGTTCCATATGACTATTTTGAAGGAAATGGCACCGACTACTCGACACACCGTGAATATGAATGAGGAGGAATTCCGTACTTTTCTAACTTCGAACATAGCCGCAGTACAGGCTGCGCTACATACCAACAATAACCTTGGATCTAGCAGTACAGCAAATCTTGTAGGATGCACCTACAAAGAATTCACTGCCTGCAAACCTTTGGAATTTGATGGAACCGAAGGACCGATCGGATTGAAACGGTGGACCGAGAAGGTCGAATCGGTGTTTGCCATAAGTAAGTGTACTGAAGAGGACAAAGTGAAGTACGCTACGCATACCTTCACAGGTTCTGCGTTAACATGGTGGAATACCTATCTAGAGCAAGTGGGACAAGACGATGCGTACGCACTACCGTGGTCAGCATTCAAGCACTTGATGAACGAGAAGTACCGTCCCAGAACCGAGGTCAATAAGCTCAAGACAGAACTTAGAGGGTTACGAACCCAAGGATTTGATATTACCACGTACGAAAGACGATTCACAGAATTGTGCCTATTGTGTCCGGGAGCATTCGAAGATGAGGAAGAGAAGATCGACGCGTTTGTGAAAGGATTACCGGAAAGAATCCAAGAAGAAATAAGTTCACACGAGCCCGCCTCCATACAACAGGCATGTAGAATGGCTCACAAACTAGTGAATCATATTGAAGAAAGAATTAAAGAACAGACTGCTGAAGAGGCCAATGTGAAGCAAGTCAAAAGAAAGTGGGAGGAAAACGGTGATAAGAATCACCAATACAACAACAACAGCAATTATAACAATAATCGCAACAACTATCCTAACAATCGCAACATCAATCGCAACTACAACAAATGGCCCAACAACAACAACAACAACAACAACAACAACAACAACAGCAACCATAACAATCATCTTAACAACAATAATAACCGCAACAACAACAACAATCAGAAGCAGCTATGCCAAAGGTGTGAAAAGTATCACTCGGGGTTCTGTACCAAATTTTGCAACAAGTGTAAAAGAAATGGTCATAGCGCGGCGAAGTGTGATGTCTACGGACCAGGGGTTAACAGAACGAAAGGAACAAATGGTGTCGGAACGAGTAATGGCGGAGCAAGTAGTGTCGGAGCAAGTTATGCCAATGTAGTTTGTTATAAATGTGAAAAACCGGGCCACATTATTAGAAATTGCCCGAACCAGGAGAACACGAATGGACAAGGCCGCGAAAGAGTTTTCAATATTAATGTGGCAGAGGCACAGGAAGACCCGGAGCTTGTTACGGGTACGTTTCTTATTGACAATAAATCTGCTTACGTTTTATTTGATTCGGGTGCGGATAGAAGCTATATGAGTAGATATTTTTGTGCTAAATTAAGTTGTCCATTGACGCCTTTGGATAGTAAATTTTTACTCGAATTAGCAAATGGTAAATTAATTTCAGCAGATAATATATGTCGGAATCGAGAAATTAAACTGGTTAGCGAAACATTTAAGATTGATTTGATACCAGTAGAGTTAGGGAGTTTTGATGTGATAATCGGTATGGACTGGTTGAAAGAAGTGAAAGCAGAGATTGTTTGTTACAAAAATGCAATTCGCATTATACGAGAAAAAGGAAAACCCTTAATGGTGTACGGAGAAAAGGGCAACACGAAGCTACATCTTATTAGTAATTTGAAGGCACAAAAACTAATAAGAAAAGGTTGCTATGCTGTTCTAGCACACGTCGAGAAAGTACAAACTGAAGAAAAGAGCATCAATGATGTTCCCGTCGCAAAAGAATTTCCCGATGTATTTCCGAAAGAATTACCGGGATTACCCCCACATCGATCCGTTGAATTTCAAATAGATCTTGTACCAGGAGCTGCACCAATAGCTCGTGCTCCTTACAGACTCGCACCCAGCGAGATGAAAGAACTGCAAAGCCAATTACAAGAACTTTTAGAGCGTGGTTTCATTCGACCAAGCACATCACCGTGGGGAGCTCCTGTTTTGTTTGTCAAGAAGAAAGATGGTACATTCAGGTTGTGTATCGACTACCGAGAGTTGAAAAAACTTACCATCAAGAACCGCTACCCACTACCGAGAATCAACGACTTATTTGATCAACTACAAGGCTCGTATGTTTATTCAAAGATTGACTTACGTTCCGGGTATCATCAAATGCGGGTGAAAGAAGATGATATTCCAAAGACTGCTTTCAAAACACGTTACAGTCATTACAAGTTTATGGTCATGCCGTTTGGTTTAACTAATGCACCAGCTGTGTTCATGGACCTTATGAACCGAGTGTGTGGACCATACCTTGACAAGTTTGTCATTGTTTTCATTGATGACATACTTATTTACTCAAAGAATGACCAAGAACACGGTGAACATTTGAGAAATGTGTTAGAAGTATTGAGGAAGGAAGAATTGTACGCTAAGTTTTCAAAGTGTGCATTTTGGTTGGAAGAAGTTCAATTCCTCGGTCACATAGTAAACAAAGAAGGTATTAAGGTGGATCCGGCAAAGATAGAAACGGTTGAAAAGTGGGAAACCCCGAAAACTCCGAAACACATACGCCAGTTTTTAGGACTAGCTGGTTACTACAGAAGGTTCATCCAAGACTTTTCCAGAATAGCAAAACCCTTGACTGCATTAACGCATAAAGGGAAGAAATTTGAATGGAATGATGAACAAGAGAAAGCGTTTCAGTTATTGAAGAAAAAGCTAACTACGGCACCTATATTGTCATTGCCTGAAGGGAATGATGATTTTATGATTTATTGTGACGCATCAAAGTAAGGTCTCGGTTGTGTATTAATGCAACGAACGAAGGTGATTGCTTATGCGTCTAGACAATTGAAGATTCATGAACAAAATTATACGACGCATGATTTGGAATTAGGTGCAGTTGTTTTTGCATTAAAGACTTGGAGGCACTACTTATATGGGGTCAAAAGTATTATATATACCGACCACAAAAGTCTTCAACACATATTTAATCAGAAACAACTGAATATGAGGTAGCGTAGGTGGATTGAATTATTGAATGATTACGACTTTGAGATTCGTTACCACCCGGGGAAGGCAAATGTGGTAGCCGATGCCTTAAGCAGGAAGGACAGAGAACCCATTCGAGTAAAATCAATGAATATAATGATTCATAATAACCTTACTACTCAAATAAAGGAGGCGCAACAAGGAGTTTTAAAAGAGGGAAATTTAAAGGATGAAATACCCAAAGGATCGGAGAAGCATCTTAATATTCGGGAAGACGGAACCCGGTATAGGGCTGAAAGGATTTGGGTACCAAAATTTGGAGATATGAGAGAAATGGTACTTAGAGAAGCTCATAAAACCAGATACTCAATACATCCTGGAACGGGGAAGATGTACAAGGATCTCAAGAAACATTTTTGGTGGCCGGGTATGAAAGCTGATGTTGATAAATACGTAGGAGAATGTTTGACGTGTTCTAAGGTCAAAGCTGAGCATCAGAAACCATCAGGTCTATTTCAACAACCCGAAATCCCAGAATGGAAATGGGAAAACATTACCATGGATTTCATCACTAAATTGCCAAGGACTGCAAGTGGTTTTGATACTATTTGGGTAATAGTTGATCGTCTCACCAAATCAGCACACTTCCTGCCAATAAGAGAAGATGACAAGATGGAGAAGTTAGCACGACTGTATTTGAAGGAAGTCATCTCCAGACATGGAATACCAATCTCTATTATCTCTGATAGGGATGGCAGATTTATTTCAAGATTCTGGCAGACATTACAGCAAGCATTAGGAACTCGTCTAGACATGAGTACTGCCTATCATCCACAAACTGATGGGCAGAGTGAAAGGATGATAAAAACGCTTGAAGACATGCTACGAGCATGTGTTATTGATTTCGGAAACAGTTGGGATCGACATCTACCGTTAGCAGAATTTTCCTACAACAACAGCTACCATTCAAGCATTGAGATGGCGCCGTTTGAAGCACTTTATGGTAGAAAGTGCAGGTCTCCGATTTGTTGGAGTGAAGTGGGGGATAGACAGATTACGGGTCCGGAGATTATACAAGAAACTACCGAGAAGATCATCCAAATTCAACAACGGTTGAAAACCGCCCAAAGTCGACAAAAGAGCTACACTGACATTAAAATAAAAGATATAGAATTTGAAATTGGAGAGATGGTCATGCTTAAAGTTGCACCTTGGAAAGGCGTTGTTCGATTTGGTAAACGAGGGAAATTAAATCCAAGGTATATTGGACCATTCAAGATTATTGATCGTGTCGGACCAGTAGCTTACCGACTTGAGTTACCTCAACAACTCGCAGCTGTACATAACACTTTCCACGTCTCGAATTTGAAGAAATGTTTTGCTAAAGAAGATCTCACTATTCCGTTAGATGAAATCCAAATCAACGAAAAACTCAAATTCATAGAAGAACGCATCGAAATAATGGATCGTGAGGTTAAAAGACTTAAGCAAAACAAGATACCAATTGTTAAGGTTCGATGGAATGCTCGTAGAGGACCCGAGTTCACCTGGGAGCGTGAAGATCAGATGAAGAAGAAATACCCGCATCTATTTCCAGAAGATTCGTCAACACCTTCAACAGCTTAAAATTTCGGGACGAAATTTATTTAACGGGTAGGTACTGTAGTGACCCGAACTTTTCCATGTTTATATATATTAATTAAGATTGATATTTACATGATTAAATGTTTCCAACATGTTAAGAAATCAAACTTGTTAATACTTGATTAATTGAAATATGTTTCATATAGACAATTGACCACCCAAGTTGACCGGTGATTCACGAACGTTAAAACTTGTAAAAACTATATGATGACATATATATGGATATATATATAGTTAACATGATACTATGATAAGTAAACATATCATTAAGTATATTAACAATGAACTACATATGTAAAAAACAAGACTACTAACTTAATGATTTTTAAACGAGACATATATGTAACGATTATCATTGTAAAGACATTTAATGTATATATATCATATTAAGAGATATTCATACATGATAATATCATGATAATATAATAATTTAAAATCTCATTTGATATTATAAACATTGGGTTAACAACATTTAACAAGATCGTTAACCTAAATGTTTTAAAACAACACTTACATGTAACGACTAACGATGACTTAACGACTCAGTTAAAATGTATATACATGTAGTGTTTTAATATGTATTTATACACTTTTGAAAGACTTCAATACACTTATCAAAATACTTCTACTTAACAAAAATGCTTACAATTACATCCTCGTTCAGTTTCATCAACAATTCTACTCGTATGCACCCGTATTCGTACTCGTACAATACACAGCTTTTAGATGTATGTACTATTGGTATATACACTCCAATGATCAGCTCTTAGCAGCCCATGTGAGTCACCTAACACATGTGGGAACCATCATTTGGCAACTAGCATGAAATATCTCATAAAATTACAAAAATATGAGTAATCATTAATGACTTATTTACATGAAAACAAAATTACATATCCTTTATATCTAATCCATACACCAACGACCAAAAACACCTACAAACACTTTCATTCTTCAATTTTCTTCATCTAATTGATCTCTCTCAAGTTCTATCTTCAAGTTCTAAGTGTTCTTCATATATTCTACAAGTTCTAGTTACATAAAATCAAGAATACTTTCAAGTTTGTTAGCTCACTTCCAATCTTGTAAGGTGATCATCCAACCTCAAGAAATCTTTGTTTCTTACAGTAGGTTATCATTCTAATACAAGGTAATAATCATATTCAAACTTTGATTCAATTTCTATAACTATAAACTATCTTAATTCGAGTAAAAATCTTACTTGAACTTGTTTTTGTGTCATGATCCTACTTCAAGAACTTTCAAGCCATCCAAGATCCTTTGAAGCTAGATCATTTCTTGTCACTTCCAGTAGGTTTACCTACTAAACTTGAGGTAGTAATGATGTTCATAACATCATTCGATTCATATATATAAAACTATCTTATTCGAAGGTTTAAACTCGTAATCACTAGAACATAGTTTAGTTAATTCTAAACTTGTTCGCAAACAAAAGTTAATCCTTCTAACTTGACTTTTAAAATTAACTAAACACATGTTCTATATCTATATGATATGCTAACTTAATGATTTAAAACCTGAAAACACGAAAAACACCGTAAAACCGGATTTACGCCGTCGTAGTAACACCGCGGGCTGTTTTGGGTTAGTTAATTAAAAACTATGATAAACTTTGATTTAAAATTTGTTATTCTGAGAAAATGATTTTTATTATGAACATGAAACTATATCCAAAAATTATGGTTAAACTCAAAGTGGAAGTATGTTTTCTAAAATGGTCATCTAGACGTCGTTCTTTCGACTGAAATGACTACCTTTACAAAAATGACTTGTAACTTATTTTTCCGACTATAAACCTATACTTTTTCTGTTTAGATTCGTAAAATAGAGTTCAATATGAAACCATAGCAATTTGATTCACTCAAAACGGATTTAAAATGAAGAAGTTATGGGTAAAACAAGATTGGATAATTTTTCTCATTTTAGCTACGTGAAAATTGGTAACAAATCTATTCCAACTATAACTTAATCAACTTGTATTGTATATTATGTAATCTTGAGATACCATAGACACGTATACAATGTTTCGACCTATCATGTCGACACATCTATATATATTTCGGAACAACCATAGACACTCTATATGTGAATGTTGGAGTTAGCTATACAGGGTTGAGGTTGATTCCAAAATATATATAGTTTGAGTTGTGATCAATACTGAGATACGTATACATTGGGTCGTGGATTGATTCAAGATAATAGTTATCGATTTATTTCTGTACATCTAACTGTGGACAACTAGTTGTAGGTTACTAACGAGGACAGCTGACTTAATAAACTTAAAACATCAAAATATATTAAAAGTGTTGTAAATATATTTTGAACATACTTTGATATATATGTATATATTGTTATAGGTTCGTGAATCAACCAGTGGCCAAGTCTTACTTCCCGACGAAGTAAAAATCTGTGAAAGTGAGTTATAGTCCCACTTTTAAAATCTAATATTTTTGGGATGAGAATACATGCAGGTTTTATAAATGATTTACAAAATAGACACAAGTACGTGAAACTACATTCTATGGTTGAATTATCGAAATCGAATATGCCCCTTTTTATTAAGTCTGGTAATCTAAGAATTAGGGAACAGACACCCTAATTGACGCGAATCCTAAAGATAGATCTATTGGGCCTAACAAACCCCATCCAAAGTACCGGATGCTTTAGTACTTCGAAAATTATATCATATCCGAAGGGTGTCCCGGAATGATGGGGATATTCTTATATATGCATCTTGTTAATGTCGGTTACCAGGTGTTCACCATATGAATGATTTTTATCTCTATGTATGGGATGTGTATTGAAATATGAAATCTTGTGGTCTATTATTATGATTTGATATATATAGGTTAAACCTATAACTCACCAACATTTTTTGTTGACGTTTTAAGCATGTTTATTCTCAGGTGATTATTAAGAGCTTCCGCTATCGCATACTTAAATAAGGACGAGATTTGGAGTCCATGCTTGTATGATATTGTGTAAAAACTGCATTCAAGAAACTTATTTTGTTGTAACATATTTGTATTGTAAACCATTATGTAATGGTCGTGTGTAAACAGGATATTTTAGATTATCATTATTTGATAATCTACGTAAAGCTTTTTAAACCTTTATTTATGAAATAAAGGTTATGGTTTGTTTTAAAAATGAATGCAGTCTTTGAAAAACGTCTCATATAGAGGTCAAAACCTCGCAACGAAATCAATTAATATGGAACGTTTTTAATCAATAAGAACGGGACATTTCACGCGCCGCGCACTGTTCACTGTTGCCGGATCCAACTCTTTTATTCTGATATTCTGATGGGTTTTTTGGTAATTTCACTTGTGGACTAGTTAAAGGCCAGTTGGTCAGTTTTTGGAGTATCATTAACTCCATTATGAACAACCTTATCCTCTTCATTTAAATTTGAGAGAGAGAGTGTGATTCTTGAGTGAGAAAGCTTAAATCCAAGAGGAAGAAGTTGTTCTCGGACCAAAGTGCGGGTATTAAAGTTGTTCATCTCCTCTCTAGCTCCGTCGTGGTTGTAGTGGTACGTTCTAACTTTAATTTCCTTACTTTGATTTTGTGTAAGGGTTAGGGTTTGGGTAAATGAAGAACATAAAACCCATATTTGGTGATTTTGGGTGTTCTTGGGTAAGACGGAGTCATAAAGACTCAATGGTAACTAACCTAGGGTTTCAAAATGTTAATTCATGTTTATGAGTTCTAATTGGTTAGTTAATCACTAGCACACCTAGTTAATTAGTAAATAGGTGTTAGATGGGTTAGTAGATAACCCGAAATGGGTGTGTTGACTTTAAATTAGTCAAAGGGCTAATGATTGACCTAATTGGGAAATATGGGTATGAAATACCCTAATTGTGTAATGGTTAATGTTGTTGGACCTTAATCACTAGATTTTAAGTGATTAATGTGGGTCTTAACCCTTAAAGGGCGGTTTTGGTGAAAATGGGGCATTTAATGCATTTAAGTCATTAAATGCACATAAGCGAAATTGTTGGTATTTAGTCCAACTAGTTATGTGGGTTGATTGAAGTGCTTATTATATTAGGTACTTTGCTTTGAAGCTTGCGGAAGTATAAAACCGTCACCAAATCGTTAAAGGTGAGTGGAATGATTATATGCATATGTATGTAATGTATTTATTTGTATGATATGGTATGAACCAAAGAGCCGGTAGTGCCATAGTATGTGCGAGCGTGCTATGATGTGAACCAAAGAGCCGGTAGCATCATAGTACGTGTGTTATAGTGTGAACCAAAGAGCCGGTAGCGCTATAGCACGATTTGTTAGGGTGTGAACCAAAGAGCCGATAGCACCTTAGCGTTGTTAGAGTGTGAACCAAAGAGCCGGTAGCACTCTAGCGTGAGTATGACTCGAGTTGTGATGTGAACCAAAGAGCCGGTCGCATCATGACAAATGCGTATGGTGTGAACCAAAGAGCCGGTAGCACCATGACGCGAGAATGGTTAACCATGGTTGTATATTGTTTTGTAGCATATTATATTATGTTGATTATTTGTCATTGGTTACGCTAGTAGCGGTTTGTTGGAGATTATTAGCTTTGTACTTGAGATGGTATGCTAATTGTATTGCTAGCGTGTATGCGGTATATGTGTAAGTGATTGCAAGTAGGTATGTTATATATATATGGGTATAATTATTGCATTCACTAAGCTTTGCTTACCCTCTCGTTGTTTATCTTTTTATAGGCTCCGACGTTGACAAGGGTAAGGGCCTTCGATTGGATTTGAGATCCCGCTTGTTGTTTAGGGGACGCTTTTGGGATGTGATAGCTTTTGGAGTTTGACCAAGATTTGGGTAGTTTAACCCCAAACACCATGCTCATAGTGTCGTTTGGAATTTAAACTAGTGTGGTCGAAACTTGAACTTTTGTATGAAACTCGTAAAACGGTCGATGCGGGTCCCGTTTTGTAAAACTCATTTTATGTTTGAATCGTATGAGTTTTCCATATTAGAACATGTTGTGAAAAGTGTTTCGTCTAATTATGTCGGGAAGTGGGAGATCTTTATTTGAAAATTTGCAAATTCGGACAGAACTGAATTGGGGCCTGTGCGCGCCGCGCACCCTATGGTGGTGCGCGTGGCGCACTCCTCTGTAAAATTTTTTTATTTTTTTGTTTCGCGAAATCAATTGGTTATTGGTTTGGGTTGTTACAGTATTTCTCTGCAAAACACATTAAACACAAAATTTGTGCATCCAAATATGCATTAGTGTTAGCAAAATAACAAATTAAAACAATTACAATAACATGTTTAATCCATATTAAACTTATACTCATTTTCATATTTTTATCAAATCTACACTTTTTCAAATAAGCATATATGAAAATGTTTACAAAGTTCATAAGCATTCAACTCAAATAACATGTTAAAATAACCATTACTAGCAAAGAAGTTTCAAATGGCATTTATATCAAATTAATCAAATTCATGAATTTTAGACTTAAAAAGTCCACTTTAATTCTCAAAAATCATGTTTAGGATCATTGTTTGGATCATTTAGCTACCTAAACATGTTACGCTACTTAATTTAGCAATAATTCATGACAAAATCGGCCATAACCTGTTTATATCAAAAAGCCCCAAATTGCTCAAGAACACAAACCCTAGATTAGGGATGGTATCGGTACCAATACCGTACCGAACCGATACCGAACCGTATAGTACCGATACCGAAAAACGATAAAACCATTTCCCGAATACCGTACCGAATTAACGGTCCGGTACCGGTTCGGTACCGGTATCGGTACCGATTTTTCGGTACCAATACCATATAGTACCGAAAAAATTATATGTCTAGTTAAACTTTGCTTATAATTATTATAGATCTTTTTTTTCCTTTTCCTTTTTAAATAAAATTAATTTTATATATATACGAATGCATACAAATTGTAAATTTTAGAGCATGTTTCATGTACAGAGCATCGACCACTAAATCATAAAACTTCACTGGTATAACTCATGGACATAAACTAGAAATGAAGAGCACAATAGATAGCATGACTAGATACTACTTTGATTTTTATGTTATATATTTTTTCTAGTCAACATGGAAAATATTACATAATATTCCATGGTACTTTATATTCATTGTGTATATCGGTATTTATATCAGGAATACCGGTACCGAACCGTATATTACTGAAATCGATTTTAATGAAAACTAGGAACCGATACCGGTACGGTATCGGTACGGTTTCGGTTTTTCGGTATATTTGCTCATCCCTACCCTAGATTTCTAAAATTTTTGAAGTTTTTGGCTTCAAATCATGTTAAATAGCATCAATCTAGGTTATACATGCATAATATACTAACAATTTAACTCTAATTCACTAGAAATTAACAAAATTAAATTAGATAAAATTTAGCTCAAGAACACTAAAATTCAATTTTAAAGAGTTTTAGGTGTGAAATCTTTACCTTTCTGCTTCCCCATCTGGAAAAAGACATGATTATAGCGGATTATTGTGACGAATTTCGTTTATTTTGGTTGAAAAATGGAGATTTTAGAGTGATTTGTGTGTGTATGTTCATGTTTGTGTATCTGGGTGTAATGAAATGAGACAGAACACAGATCGACTGCATTTTGATCCTGTCCAGAATTTTAGCTCCATGCGATCGCATGGCTTCACAGGGTAAACCCCATGCGATCGCATGGGGTCCAACATTTTTTTTATATAAAAACCTTATACTTATTAAAACAAATAATAAAATTAATTTTAAAAATTTGTTTCTTTTAAGAGTGAGGGCGTTTCGGATCGTTGTCCTAGTTCGTCTCTCAACAAAATTTTAAAATTTGTCATTTAAAAGCGTTTGTTTTAAAAGCAAAGATTTTTGGGTTTTTTAAATGTTTTTGGCATACTTTAATTCAATAAGATTAAAAATAATGATAATAAAATTTCTCGTCTGTAGTGACCCGAACTTTTCCATGTTTATATATATTAATTGAGATTGATATTTACATGATTAAATGTTTCCAACATGTTAAGCAATCAAACTTGTTAAGACTTTATTAATTGAAATATGTTTTATATAGACAATTGACCACCCAAGTTGACCGGTGATTCACGAACGTTAAAACTTGTAAAAACTATATGATGACATATATATGGATATATATATATATATAGTTAACAAGATACTATGATAAGTATACATATCATTAAGTATATTAACAATGAACTACATATGTAAAAACAAGACTACTAACTTAATGATTTTTAAACGAGACATATATGTAACGATTATCGTTGTAAAGACATTTAATGTATATATATCATATTAAGAGATATTCATACATGATAATATCATGATAATATAATAATTTAAAATCTCATTTGATATTATAAACATTGGGTTAACAACATTTTACAAGATCGTTAACCTAAAGGTTTCAAAACAACACTTACATGTAACGACTAACGATGACTTAACGACTCAGTTAAAATGTATATACATGTAGTGTTTTAATATGTATTTATATACTTTTGAAAGACTTCAATACACTTATCAAAATACTTCTACTTAACAAAAATGCTTACAATTATATCCTCGTTCAGTTTCATCAACAATTTTACTCGTATGCACCCGTATTCGTACTCGTACAATACACAGCTTTTAGATGTATGTACTATTGGTATATACACTCTAATGATCAGCTCTTAGCAGCCCATGTGAGTCACCTAACACATGTGGGAACCATCATTTGGCAACTAGCATGAAATATCTCATAAAATTACAAAAATATGAGTAATCATTCATGACTTATTTACATGAAAACAAAATTACATATCCTTTATATCTAATCCATACATCAACGACCAAAAACACCTACAAACACTTTCATTCTTCAATTTTCTTCATCTAATTGATCTCTCTCAAGTTTTATCTTCAAGTTCTAAGTGTTCTTCATATATTCTACAAGTTCTAGTTACATAAAATCAAGAATACTTTCAAGTTTGCTAGCTCACTTCCAATCTTGTAAGGTGATCATCCAACCTCAAGAAATCTTTGTTTCTTACAGTAGGTTATCATTCTAATACAAGGTAATAATCATATTCGAACTTGGTTCAATTTCTATAACTATAACAATCTTATTTCAAGTGATGATTTTACTTGAACTTGTTTTCGTGTCATGATTCTGCTTCAAGAACTTCGAGCCATCCAAGGATCCGTTGAAGCTAGATCCATTTTTCTCTTTTCCAGTAGGTTTATCCAAGGAACTTAAGGTAGTAATGATGTTCATAACATCATTCGATTCATACATATAAAGCTATCTTATTCGAAGGTTTAAACTTGTAATCACTAGAACATAGTTTAGTTAATTCTAAACTTGTTCGCAAACAAAAGTTAATCCTTCTAACTTGACTTTTAAAATCAACTAAACACATGTTCTATATCTATATGATATGCTAACTTAATGATTTAAAACCTGGAAACACGAAAAACACCGTAAAACCGGATTTACGCCGTCGTAGTAACACCGCGGGCTGTTTTGGGTTAGTTAATTAAAAACTATGATAAACTTTGATTTAAAAGTTGTTATTCTGAGAAAATGATTTTTATTATGAACATGAAACTATATCCAAAAATTATGGTTAAACTCAAAGTGAAAGTATGTTTTCTAAAATGATCATCTAGACGTCGTTCTTTCGACTGAAATGACTACCTTTACAAAAACGACTTGTAACTTATTTTTCCGACTATAAACCTATACTTTTTCTGTTTAGATTCATAAAATAGAGTTCAATATGAAACCATAGCAATTTGATTCACTCAAAACGGATTTAAAATGAAGAAGTTATGGGTAAAACAAGATTGGATAATTTTTCTCATTTTAGCTACGTGAAAATTGGTAACAAATCTATTCCAACCATAACTTAATCAACTTGTATTGTATACTATGTAATCTTGAGATATCATAGACACGTATACAATGTTTCGACCTATCACGTCGACACATCTATATATATTTCGGAATAACCATAGACACTCTATATGTGAATGTTGGAGTTAGCTATACAGGGTTGGGGTTGATTCCAAAATATATATAGTTTGAGTTGTGATCAATACTGAGATACGTATACATTGGGTCGTGGATTGATTCAAGATAATAGTTATCGATTTATTTCTGTACATCTAACTGTGGACAACTAGTTGTAGGTTACTAACGAGGACAGCTGACTTAATAAACTTAAAACATCAAAATATATTAAAAGTGTTGCAAATATATTTTGAACATACTTTGATATATATGTATATATTGTTATAGGTTCGTGAATCAACCAGTGGCCAAGTCTTACTTCCCGACGAAGTAAAAATCTGTGAAAGTGAGTTATAGTCCCATTTTTAAAATCTAATATTTTTGGGATGAGAATACATGAAGGTTTTATAAATGATTTACAAAATAGACACAAGTACGTGAAACTACATTCTATGGTTGAATTATCGAAATCGAATATGCCCCTTTTTATTAAGTCTGGTAATCCAAGAATTAGGGAACAGACACCCTAATTGACGCGAATCCTAAAGATAGATCTATTGGGCCTAACAAACCCCATCCAAAGTACCGGATGCTTTAGTACTTCGAAATTTATATCATATCCGAAGGGTGTCCCGGAATGATGGGGATATTCTTATATATGCATCTTGTTAATGTCGGTTACCAGGTGTTCACCATATGAATGATTTTTATCTCTATGTATGGGATGTGTATTGAAATATGAAATCTTGTGGTCTATTATTATGATTTGATATATATAGGTTAAACCTATAACTCACCAACATTTTTGTTGACGTTTTAAGCATGTTTATTCTCAGGTGATTATTAAGAGCTTCCGCTGTCGTATACTTAAATAAGGATGAGATTTGGAGTCCATGCTTGTATGATATTGTGTAAAAACTGCATTCAAGAAACTTATTTTGTTGTAACATATTTGTATTGTAAACCATTATGTAATGGTCGTGTGTAAACAGGATATTTTAGATTATCATTATTTGATAATCTACGTAAAGCTTTTTAAAACCTTTATCTATGAAATAAAGGTTATGGTTTGTTTTAAAAATGAATGCAGTCTTTGAAAAACGTCTCATATAGAGGTCAAAACCTCGTAACGAAATCAATTAATATGGAACGTTTTTAATCAATAAGAACGGGACATTTCATCGTTCCACCTTCGGGTAAAGCAATTTCGGTTCAACGGCCTAGTCTTCAACTCACGACGAATTTTAGAAATCATATTTTTAACTTAATGAAATAAAGTACATTTTTGTTTTTAAATTCACACCAAACTTAAATTTAAAATGCATAAAATTAAAAATTCATATAAATATCATTAATATTTTCATACATTAATTTTACAAACTTATATTAAAAATATTAATTTTTAAAATATTTAAAAACTTAAATATATTGGTTTTTAAAAATTTACAATAATAATTTAATATCAATTTTAAAAACAAGGTAAAAATAAAATTAAAAATCTTTTTGGTCTTTTATCCCACTTTAATCAATCAAATATTATCAAAAATATACGCCCCACTTTTGGGTAAAGTAATTTCGGCTATATTACCTTGTTTTACTCCTGACGAATTTTGAAATATTTTTGGATTGATTGATTAATGATATTTATACCTTAAGAATAAACGGTAAATTTCGCAGTGATGTAATAAATTTTTGTATGATATCAATAATTTCGGTTTCGCATACCTAATTTTATTGAATATCAATTTAATACTTTATAGCGAACGATTCAGCGTTTATTATCAAAAGGTTAAAAGCAATAAATAAAAATAAAAACTGTACATACTTACCTGTGAGAAAGAATTCTTAGAGACCCGCTTTAGCTGATTCATAGGAGAGTCGTGTGATTTGGTTTTCCATAGCTACATAAGCGTAACCTCGATTCTTCAATAACTTTTCTTCTAAACATATGAATGGTCATTCTCTGCATAGAGTAACAAATTCGGTATTTGAATATGTTTGATTGTTCGAACATTTACCTTCGTGTGACCATTTTCCGCATTTATGGCATCTTTCAAGGTGTCGTGCTCTTCTTTTTGTTGCGGATTTTGATTTTCCTTTACCAAAATGTATCTTATGATGGTCTTTCCTGAGTTCTTTTCTCACTTCGTCCATTTTTCCTCTTATGAATGATACCAGTTCACTCGGGAAGATGTTATTATTAAGTTTAGTAATCATAGCGTGTAGTAGTAGACCATGGTTCAGATCAAAGGAATTCTTCATCTCGTAAAACCTAAAAGAAATAAAAATTCAGAATGGAGGGAGAAGACTAGTTTTTAGGGTCTGCTAGGGAAAGACCATTCGGATTCCATTTTCGAGAACTACACGAAAACAGAAAATCTAACTCTAACAGAAATACATATTACCCTTAAAAGATTCGAATCTAGTTAGCTGTGGTGTCAAAATTGTGATTAACTTCATCTTCAACTTCCATTGGATTATCTATGTAATGTTTAACTCTGTGACCATTAACCTTAAATTCAATCCCATTTGAATTTATTAACTTTATTGTTCCGTATGGGAAAACTCTTTTGACTATGAATGGTCCAGACCATCTTGATTTCAATTTTTCAGGAAATAGCTTGAATCGTGAATTGAAAAGAAGAACTCTGTCTCCTTCTTTAAATTCTTTTGAACTTTCGATTCTATTATCAAGCCATTTCTTCGTTCTTTCTTCATAGATTAACGAATTTTCATATGCCTCATGTCTTAATTCTTCTAATTCGTTTAGTTGACTTAATCTTAGACGTCCGGCTTCATGTAAATCAAGATTACATGTCTTCAAAGCCCAAAATGCTTTATGCTCAATTGCTACTGGAAGGTGACATGCTTTTTCGTAAACAAGTTTAAAAGGTGTGGTTCCAATTAGAGTTTTGTAGGCTGTTCTAAAAGCCCAGAGTGCATCCTCCAATTTTATGGACCATTCCTTCGGATTTGATCCTATGATTTTCTCTAGAATACGTTTTAATGCTCGGTTGGTATTTTCAACTTGTCCACTTGTTTGTGGATGATAAGCGGTTGAGATTTTATGAGTTACTCCATATCTTTTGAGAACTTTTTCAAGTTGATTATTACAAAAATGAGTACCCCGATCACTTATTAAATCTTTCGGTGTTCCAAACCTTGCAAAAAGATGTTTTAAGAAGTTGACTACAACTCGTGCATCGTTAGTTAGTAGAGCTTGTGCTTTCGCCTATTTAGATACATAATCAATGGCAACGAGAATGTAAAGATTATTATGAGATTTTAGAAATGGACCCATAAAGTCAATACCCCAAACGTCAAATACTTCACATACTTGAATGACAATTTGTGACATTTCATCACGTTGACTTATTTTTTCGGCCCTTTGACAAGCATCACAGGATTTACAAAGAAGGTGTGCGTCTTTGAAAATTGTAGGCCAATAGAATCCAGCGTCATAGACTTTCCTTGCTGTTAGTTGAGGCCCATAATGCCCTCCTGTTGGTCCTGTGTGACAATGGTTTAAGATTTGACTAGCTTCATCTCCGAATACGCATCGACGTATTATTCCATCGGGACAACTTTTAAAAAATGTGGATCTTCCCAAAAATAGTGTTTTATATTACTAAAGAATTTCTTTCGTTTTTTGGTACGACAACCCTTTTTCAAGGAATCCACATACTAAGTAGTTTGCATAGTCTGCAAACTACGGAATTTCATTATAATCTATTTTCAAAAGATATTCATCAGGAAAGTTATCTTGTATGGCCGATTCATTTAGAACTTCTAATTCGGGATTTTCAAGACGAGAAAGATGATCAGCGGCGAGATTCTCTGCTCCCTTTTTGTCTCGAATTTCAATATCGAACTCTTATAAGAGTAAGATCCAACGGATTAATCGTGGTTTGGCATCTTATTTCGAAAATAGGTATCTAAGAGTAGAATGGTCGGTATAGACCACCGTTTTAGCTAGAACGAGATATGAACGAAATTTGTCACAAGCAAAGACAATAGCAAGGAGTTCTTTTTCAGAACTTGTGTAATTCGTTTGTGCTCCTTGTAACGTCTTACTAGCGTAATAAATAGGTTGAAATCGTTTTTCAATCCTTTGTCCTAAAACGGCTCCCATTGCAAAATCACTTGCATCGCACATGAGTTCAAATGGTAGATTCCAATTTGGAGTTATCATGATCGGAGCATTAGTGAGTTTTTATTTAAGAATATTAAAAGATTTGATGCATTCATCCGAAAAGATGAATGAAGCATCCTTTTCTAGGAGTTTATTCATAGGAGTGGTAATTTTAGAAAAATATTTTATGAAACGTCGGTAAAAACCGGCATGCCCTAGAAAACTCCTAACTCCTCTAACATTGGTGGGATGTGGAAGTTTAGCAATTACATCTACTTTAGCTCTATCCACTTCAATTCCTTCCTTTGAAATTTTATGACCAAGAACGATGCCTTCTTTAACCATGAAATGGCATTTCTCCCAATTAAGAACTAGATTTGATTGTTCGCATCTAATAAGCATTCATTCAATATTAACTAGACATGTTTCAAAAGTATCACCGAAGACTGAAAAGTCATCCATGAAAACTTCCATGCATTCTTCTATCATGTCATGAAAAATCGCCATCTTGCACCTTTAAAAGGTTGCAGCGGCGTTACAAAGTCCAAATGGCATGCGTTTGTACGCAAAAGTACCATAAGGGCACGTGAACGTGATTTTTTCTTGGTCCTCGGGTGCGATTGGAATTTGAAAATATCCGGAGAAACCATCAAGAAAACAATAGTAACTATTCCCTGCTAATCTTTCCAACATTTGATCAATGAAAGGTAAGGGAAAGTGATCTTTTCTGGTAGTGTCATTTAATTTTCTATAATCAATACAAACACGCCATCCTGTTACAGTCCTAGTAGGAATAAGCTCATTTTGTTCATTTGTGATGACAGTCATGCCACCCTTCTTAGGTACGCATTGAACTGGGCTTACCCATGGACTATCAGAAATTGGATAAATTAAACCTGCATCTAGCAGTTTAATAATTTCTTTCTTAACTACATCTTGCATATTTGGATTTAGTCTTCGTTGGCGTTGCACATAGGTTTTATGACCTTCTTCCATAAGGATTTTATGTTTGCAATACGAAGGACTTATGCCTTTAATGTCTTGAATCTTCCATGTAATAGCTGGTTTATGAGCTTTTAGCACAGAAATGAGTTGAGATTTTTCATTTTTCGTGAGGGAAGACGATATTATTACAGGTAAACCTGATTCACCATGTAAATAAGCATATTCCAAATGGTTTGGAAGTGGCTTTAACTCTAAAGTCGGTGGTTCTTCTATCGATGATTTGTATCGATATCTGTCTTCCTCTTTTAGCATTTGAAGTTCTTCTGTTGTTGGTTCATAATTATTAGCCATGAGTGCGGCTAACATTTTAGCTTTATCAATTGGTTCAGTTCCTTTTCCTAAAGAACATTCTCCTGTTCCTTGTAATTCTGGAAATTCTTCTAACAATTCTGCATGTGAATCTATAGTTTGAATATAATAACATGTATCATCTGCAGATTGCGTTTGTTGCATGGCTCTATCAACTAAAAAGGTAACACTCTCGTTCTCTATACTTAGGGTCAGTTTCTTACCGAACACGTCTATTATTGCTTTAGCCGTGTTTAAGAATGGTCTTCCTAATATGAGAGGAACTCGAGAATCTTCTTCCCTGTCCAGAATAACAAAATCTACTGGAAATACTAAAGTACTAAATTTAACTAGCATGTTTTCCATTATCCCTCTAGGATATTTTACTGATCGATCGGCTAGTTGTATGCTTATTCGTATTGGTTTCAATTCTCCGAGGTCTAGTTTAGCGTATAGTGAATACGTCATTAAATTTATACTAGCACCTAAGTCTGCCAATGCTTCTATTGAACTAAGACTACCCAGAAAACATGGAATTGTGAAACTTCCTGGATCAGATAATTTTTCTGGTATCTTATTCAACAACACTGCAGAACCATTAGCATTCATTGTAACAGCTGAGAGTTCTTCCATTTTCTTTCTATTTGTGATTAGATCTTTCAAGAATTTAGCATATCTTGGCATTCCTGATATCACATCAATGAAAGAAAGATTTACATTTATTTGTTTAAACATATTCAAGAATTTGGATTGCTCGGCTTCAAGTCTTTCTTTTCTCATTTTACTTGGGTAAGGAAGCGGTGGTTGGTATGGTTTAACATAAGGTTTTTCCTTAACTGTGTTATCTTCATTAACCTTTTCAACTACCGGTTCTTTTTCCTTATCTTGCTCAGATTGTGGTGCCTGTGTAGTAGGAATAGAGTCATCAGAAATTACAGGTATTTCAGGTGGTTTAAGTGTAATACCACTTCTTGTGGTAATGACTTTAGCTGTTTCATTCCGGGGGTTAGCATTTGTATCGCTAGATAGACTTCCCGATTTTCTTTCACCTATCAATCTTGCTAGGTTGCTTACTTCTTGTTCCAGATTTTGAATAGAAGCTTGTTGATTTCTAAATGCTTGAGCATTTTGTTCATTCGTTTGTTTCTGAGATGTGAAAAACTGAGTTTGAGATTCAACTAGCTTCGACATCATGTCTTCTAAATTTGGCTTTTTATCATCGGTTTGTGGTGGTTTAATTGGAAAAATAGGCCTTTGCTGATTGTAAGTATTGTTGGATACTTGTTGATTACTAGGACCTTGTTGGTTGTTGTATGGAACATTTCAGTTATAATTCTAGTTTTGATTGTAGTTTGGTCTAGGCGGTTGATAATTATTCTGATAATTATTTCCAGGCCTTTGGTTCATGTATGAAACATTCTCTCGTTGTTCCATTGTTTGTTCAATACTGAGACAATCTTTTGTCAAATGTGGTCCTCTACACTGCTCACAACTAATTCGTATTGAGTGAATATCTTTAGTCATCTTTTCCATTCGTCTCTCGAAAGCATCTATCATTGCAGAAATTGAATCAAAGTATGGTAGAATTGGTTCTAGCTAGGGATGGCAATGGCCACCCGATCCGGTGGATATCCACTCGATCCACCCGCTTCGTGATGGATATGGATGAACCTAAATGGATATGGATACGGATATGGATGAACCTAAATGGATATGGATATGGACATGGATGAAAAGTTTCATCCATGGATATATCCATTACCACCCGAAATACATATACAAATACATAAATATAGATATATGCTTACATATTTACTATTAAAAATTCATTTACCGTTAGATTTACATCATGTTTGTAATACCTATAATGAAATAACTATAATATATTACAATCAAACACATATATCTAACAAAACAAACTTAAAATTTCATATTTAATTTTTCATAATCTATGTTTTATATTAAATTTAACAATTTTTATTATATCTCTGACAAAGATTACACATTCTTATGGATAGATTTTAATTTGTCATGTTATATTCATTTTTGTTATACTTCGTTTTTATTTCAATCGCATTTTATAACAAAATTTTAATATCCATTGGATATCCATTAACCCGCTTAATGAACTGGATATGGATGTGGATGGATGACCTGGAACTAAATGGATATGGATATGGATATGGATGAACAAAAATTAAATGGATATGGATATGGATACGGCGTCACCCGTTCCATATCCGATCCATTGACATCCCTAGCTCTAGCCACTTTAGATGATCTAACGATATTGTTTTCTTGATGCCACTCATGTGAGTGGGAAGCAGTGTTATCAATAATTTTGTAAGCTTCAGTTGCGGCTTTTTTCATAATGGAACCACCAGCTGCTATGTCGATGTCTTTTCGTGTAGTGATGTCGCATCATTGGTAGAATATTTGTACTATTTGATAAGTGTCTAAACCATGTTGCGGACATCCTCTTAACAACTTTCCAAATCTTGTCCACGCCTCATATAGTGTTTCATTTGGCTTTTGTGTGAACATAACAATTTCTCCTTGAAGTCTCACGGCTTTAGATGCCGGAAAGAATTGTTTAAGAAAATTTTCAACTAAAACATCCCATGTGTCAATCGCCCCTTCAGGTAATGATTCTAACCAATCTTTGGCTTTTCCCTTTAAAGTCCAGGGAAATAACATGAGATAGATCTGTTCATCCTCAACTTCTCTGATCTTAAATAGAGTACAAATCTTATTAAAGGTTCGAAGATGTTCGTTTGGATCTTCCTTCGGCGCACCACTAAATTGACATTGATTAGTTACCATGTGTAGGATTTGTCCTTTGATTTCATAATCTGGTGCATTAATATCTGGTTGAGTAATTGCATGACCTTGGCCAATGCGTTTAGCTCTCATTCGGTCTTCCATACTTAGAGGTTCCAGATTTTTCATGATTGAATTTGTTGAATCTGAATCACTAGAGGATTCTGACTTAATGGTTTCTTCCTCGATAATCTCCGGATGAAAGATTTGTGGTTCAGGAGGAATAATTAGTGGTTCAGGATCTCTGAATTGTCCCTGAATATCCTCCAGATTCTCAATTGTAAGGTCGGGTTCAAAAAATAGATTATCGGAAATTTGAATTGGAGTACTTGGTCGACTAGATGACGATTCTAAAGAAAAATCAACGGCGACAATATTTGCTAGATGTCTTGATCGAGTTACAGGTGGTGAACGTATGAAAGGTGGTAAACGTTTTGCTCGGTGCATTCACTGAATATCCTATAAGTTATAAAAATAAAAATTATATAAGTTATCAAATTAATAGATTATTCTGATTTTGCCCACGTTTCGAATAGCCAATAGATGCAGCAGGTAGCCACGACCCTTTAAATCGGAAGCCCACAACTCGCCACTAACAAATCCAACTATTACTACGAACCAGAAAATTTTGGATGTCTATCAATTTAACCACTTAAAATAATTTTTCGTTTTGAAATTTTAGAGAAGAAATAGAAAATTCTATGTCCTTAAAACTAGAGCATCGAGAAATAAGAAAGAAAAAGAGTGCGTCGAAAAACGTTGAAAAATAAAAGGTCGAAAAAAATAACAGTCGAATAATAATAAAATGCAGCGTCGAAACTTAAAAGTCTAAAAACTAAATATTAAAAGTTACGTCTAAAGGTATTAAAGCTTAAACGAATTCTATATCCAAAACGACAATATCTTAAAAAGTACTAAAATCTTAAAACGGCGTCGCAAAATTCTAAAGTACCTAAATCTTAGTCTAAAGAAAAAGCACTTAAGGGATTTTACGGCAGACCTAAAAATCTAGAAATGAAAAAATACTATGGCAAAAATTATATCTTAAAACTAGTTATAAACGAAAAATATACAAAATTACTAATTAAACTATAAAAATACGAAATATAGAAATAAAATTTAAAGTTATAAAAATAGAATTTTTATAAAAATATTATTTTTATATTATTATTTTATAAATGTACTAATTTTATAACTAATTAGAACTTAAAATACAAATTTAATTAAAACTTAAACTATCAATTATTTAATTAAACCCTAATCTTAATTAATTAATAATAATAATAATTAAAACCTAACCCTAAAGAATTAATAATAAAAATTACAACCCTAATCCGTAATAAATGCTGTCCGATGTTGGCCTGTTAGTTTCACTCATGCGGTCGCATGAGATCAAAGCACTGCAGCCACGCGATCGTATGACATGTAGATTCAGAATTGATGCAGGCTCAAAAATTGCAGACTCAACGTTTTTATATATTTTTTTTACTTTTTTACTTTACAAATTACTACAAGTAAAATTTATTAAAGTAAACTTAAATTTTTAAAAACTAAAGAAAAATACTTGTATACTTTATAAAAATATATTTTCTTTTTTTTAAACACTTAAATAGATATATATATATATATATATATATATATATATATATATATATATATATATATATTTTTATATTTTTGTATTTCAATATTTATATGAAAAATATTTTTACAAAAATAACTTAAAAACAAAATTTTTTATAGCGTTTCGCTTTTCGATCCCCGGCAGTGACGCAAAAAATACTTGATGTTATGCGAGGTATATACGAAATAGTTATATTTTTATTGTGAAATACTATTAAATACGATACAATTTTACACAAGTTATTTATTTATTTATAGAGTGGATATACCTAAACCTTGCTACAACACTATAGGCAGTGTACCTAATCGTACAGTAGTGTAGTTTTTAGTAAGTCCGATTCATTCCACAGGGAGCTAGCCAAGTTTAACGCTATATTTTTTAAAACTATATTTGTATATATATATATATATATATATATATATATATATATATATATATATATATATATATATATATATATATATATATATATATATATATATATATATATAAGTAGTAGTATTATTATAAAAGGGGGTTTTTACCGTTTAGTGACCGGTTTGTCGATTTTATGTCTTAAGTCACAATTAAAACCTAATGTAAAATATTAAAAATAAATATAACTTAATTTAAAGCGTAAAGTAAATGACGATAATAAAATTGCGATAAATCAAAGTGCGATAAATAAAATGACAGTAAATAAAATTGCGATAATTAAAAAGTGCGATAATCAAAATGACGATAAATAAAATTGCAGTAAATAAAAGTGCGATGAGATATAATATAAAGGAATTATGCTTATTTAAACTTCCTTAACTATGATGTTTGACGTGTTTATTTTAATTTATTACCATGGGTTAATTGTCCTTTGTCCTGGATTATTCGATATGTCCATACGATTTTTGTCCATAACAGTCCATCAGTCATAAATATAAAGTGCGAGTGTCCTCGTCAAATTATCCTTATATCCGAAGTCAAATATTCCAACTAATTGGGGACTTAAACTGTAATAAGGTTTTAATACAATGTTAATGATTACACCAGATTATCGACTGTATGCAATCCAAGGTTTTAATACTTTATTAACAATTACACCAAGTGTCCTTGTATGTAATTCACCCCTGTTTTAATGAGTCCATTAACTGTTAATCCATCCCCGTGTTCGGTAAAATGAACGATTATTAGTACTTATAAATATCCCGCCCATCGTGTCCGATCGAGTGTATGTGGTTATTTATAGGTACGTCCAATTGTAAATCTCTATATTAAATTAACGAACTATCATTCAGTTAAACAAATATAAAGCCCATTAATAGTCCATAGTCCAATTTCTACAAGTGTCGGTCTTTTGTCCAAACCCCAATTATGGTACAAAGCCCAATTACCCCGTCTTAATATTTAGCACAACATCACGATTACTTCGATTTAAATAAGCATAATAATAATTTAGCTACGAGACATTAATTTAAAAAGGTTGAACATAACTTACAATGAGTATTAATAGCGTAGCGTTACACGGACAGAATTTCGACTTACACACTTACAACATTCGCCACTATAACCTTATTATTATTAAACTTTTAATATTAAAATTATAATTAAAATATAAATATAAATATATATTTGAGAGTGAGAGAGATTGAATTATATTGTGTCAATAAATTGGCCAGAATTCGTGAACTTTATAGGACTTGTCCTGCTACAGGCTCTCATGCGATCGCATGAGCTTTGTTCTTCCAGGCCATGCGATCGCATGGCCAGCTGGATCCAGCCCACATGCTTTTGTTTGCTAGTTTGCCGACGGTTTATAAATAATATAATATAATATATATAATTTTATATAATTATATATATATATATTATATTATATTCATGTGCGTAGTTGACTTGTAATTTTTAGTCCGTTGCGTCGCGCGTTGATAGTTGGTTCATGTCCCGGTTTCGGATTTTCGAACGTCCTTGCGTACAATTTAATATCTTGTACTTTGCGTTTTGCGGCTTGTACTCTTGTAATTTTGAGACGTTTCTTATCAATAAATTGAACCACTTGAATTGTATTTTGTACTTTTTAGCTTTTTGGTCGTTTGCGTCTTCAAATCGTCGAATCTGTCTTTTGTCTTCACCTTTTATTATTTAAACGAATATCACTTGTAAATAGAACAATTGCAACTAAAAGCTTGTCTTTCTTGAGGGACAATGCTATGAAATATATGTTCGTTTTTAGCATTATCATACGTTAACTGATGGCATGCCTTGAGTATAACTACGATTAAACATCATATTTATCTAAGCCAAACATATCGACAAGTTTAAAAATGATCTTACGCGCTTGATCATGAAATAGCTATAGTAAAACTTATACAACATGTAATAAACATGGATGCCAATGACATATGAACTAACAAATTTTCGACAACAATAGGACTTGTAACTGTCAGTTGTTATAATTTGTGTTGATAAAACACTTCAACAATCACAAAACTATGGTAGCGCCTAGCCCGTGATGTCTTTTATTGAGGCACGATTAGTGCTTAGTCCATAAATATCATGTAACGAACAAAAGACGGGACCAACGCTTTGCGTATGCTATGAATAAAGTAATAAGTAACAATAAAAGCCTATATATGCGCATAACCTGTTTCCATGCATGGTGTGTGTGCAAAAAATTAGGCGCGAACATGCTTTGAATATAATTTAAGTAAGATTTATCGACGTTAGGAAGTAATCTACTAAGGTCATAAGACTTAAGCGCACTATATGATATTGCACAAATCAACTGCTTGCTAACAATCAGTGCAAAGGTAAAATACAGTAGAAAAAAACACAAAGAATGCATTTTCATTACAAACAAAATATATACACATTAAGCGTTTACGTTCGCTTCACAAAAATAAAAATTACAACTTTTCAGACACCAAACGCTCAGTGCTGACAGTAGGGTCTTGAGACAAAGCAACCATGCTGGGAACCATGATGTTAGCCAAATTTGGCATAACAAGCTTTCTCTTCTTGGCGGCCTCCGGATCAACGACCTTTTTCAAAATAGGAGTCAGGCCAGGAGCAGCTTGAATGTGTGGCTTAATCCTTTCTCAAAAGTTAAGCCTCTCACTAGCCTGAACAGCCCAAGGACCTCTCCAAACATACTCGGAGTTTCATCCATGAGAAAATAAAGAAGGAAGCCCACACTTAAGCTTTTGATATTGCTGTAAAGCTGCAACGCATTCATTCTCGCAACTATCCAACCTATGGGCGTGATCCTCACATGTCTTTGAAAGCGCCCCCGTATCAGATTGTAAGGAACTTTCCTTTGTTAACTCTTTAACTTTCGCCTTTGCAGCATCCAACTCAGCCACCAACGGTACTTTCTCAGAATCAGTTGTCGCCGCAACAACACTAGCCTCATCCCATGCTTCTTCAGCAGTATTACTCTGATCTCTCAACTCAAGCATGAAATAATGCACCTCTATGGCGCTAAGTGTTTCAGGCGTAGGGCCGCTCGTACTGTCTAAACGAGCTTTCCATTCCTTTAGACTATTAATTGAATGCATTAAATTCAGCATCGTCATCTGAACGTCCACACGAAAGTCAACCAAGGGTGACAAGTGTAGTGACCCGAACTTTTCCATGTTTATATATATTAATTGAGATTGATATTTACATGATTAAATGTTTCCAACATGTTAAGCAATCAAACTTATTAAGACTTGATTAATTGAAATAGGTTTCATATAGACAATTGACCACCCAAGTTGACCGGTGATTCACGAACGTTAAAACTTGTAAAAACTATATGATGACATATATATGGTTATATATATAGTTAACATGATATTATGATAATTAAACATATCATTAATTATATTAACAATGAACTACATATGTAAAAACAAGACTACTAACTTAATGATTTTGAAACGAGACATATATGTAACGATTATCGTTGTAACGACATTTAATGTATATATATCATATTAAGAGATATTCGTACATCATAATATCATGATAATATAATAATTTAAAATCTCTTTTGATATTATAAACATTGGGTTAACAACATTTAACAAGATCGTTAACCTAAAGGTTTCAAAACAACATTTACATATAACGACTAACGATGACTTAACGACTCAGTTAAAATGTATATACATGTAGTATTTTAATATGTATTCATACAATTTTGAAAGACTTCAATACACTTATCAAAATACTTCTACTTAACAAAAATGCTTACAATTACATCCTCGTTCAGTTTCATCAACAATTCTACTCGTATGCACCCGTATTCGTACTCGTACAATACACAGCTTTTAGATGTATGTACTATTGGTATATACACTCCAATTATCAGCTCTTAGCAGCCCATGTGAGTCACCTAACACATGTGGGAACCATCATTTGGCAACTAGCATGAAATATCTCATAAAATTACAAAAATATGAGTAATCATTCATGACTTATTTACATGAAAACAAAATTACATATCCTTTATATCTAATCCATACACCAACGACCAAAAACACCTACAAACACTTTCATTCTTCAATTTTCTTCATCTAATTGATCTCTCTCAAGTTCTATCTTCAAGTTCTAAGTGTTCTTCATATATTCTACAAGTTCTAGTTACATAAAATCAAGAATACTTTCAAGTTTGCTAGCTCACTTCCAATCTTGTAAGGTGATCATCCAACCTCAAGAAATCTTTGTTTCTTACAGTAGGTTATCATTCTAATACAAGGTAATAATCATATTCAAACTTTGGTTAAATTTCTATAACTATAACAATCTTATTTCAAGTGATGATCTTACTTGAACTTGTTTTTGTGTCATGATCCTACTTCAAGAACTTTCAAGCCATCCAAGATCCTTTGAAGCTAGATCATTTCTTGTCACTTCCAGTAGGTTTACCTACTAAACTTGAGGTAGTAATGATGTTCATAACATCATTCGATTCATATATATAAAACTATCTTATTCGAAGGTTTAAACTCGTAATCACTAGAACATAGTTTAGTTAATTCTAAACTTGTTCGCAAACAAAAGTTAATCCTTCTAACTTGACTTTTAAAATTAACTACACACATGTTCTATATCTATATGATATGCTAACTTAATGATTTAAAACCTGGAAACACGAAAAACACCGTAAAACCGGATTTACGCCGTCGTAGTAACTCCGCGGGCTGTTTTGGGTTAGTTAATTAAAAACTATGATAAACTTTGATTTAAAAGTTGTTATTATGAGAAAATGATTTTTATTATGAACATGAAACTATATCCAAAAATTATGGTTAAACTCAAAGTGGAAGTATGTTTTCTAAAATGATCATCTAGACGTCGTTCTTTCGACTGAAATGACTACCTTTACAAAAACGACTTGTAACTTATTTTTCTGACAATAAACCTATACTTTTTCTGTTTAGATTCATAAAATAGAGTTCAATATGAAACCATAGCAATTTGATTCACTCAAAATGGATTTAAAATGAAGAAGTTATGGGTAAAACAAGATTGGATAATTTTTCTCATTTTAGCTACGTGAAAATTGGTAACAAATCTATTCCAACCATAACTTAATCAACTTGTATTGTATATTATGTAATCTTGAGATACCATAGACACGTATACAATGTTTCGACCTATCATGTCGACACATCTATATATATTTCGGAACAACCATAGACACTCTATATGTGAATGTTGGAGTTAGCTATACAGGGTTGAGGTTGATTCCAAAATATATATAGTTTGAGTTGTGATCAATACTGAGACACGTATACACTGGGTCGTGGATTGATTCAAGATAATATTTATCGATTTATTTCTGTACATCTAACTGTGGACAACTAGTTGTAGGTTACTAACGAGGACAGCTGACTTAATAAACTTAAAACATCAAAATATATTAAAAGTGTTGTAAATATATTTTGAACATACTTTGATATATATGTATATATTGTTATAGGTTCGTGAATCAACCAGTGGCCATGTCTTACTTCCCGACGAAGTAAAAATCTGTGAAAGTGAGTTATAGTCCCACTTTTAAAATCTAATATTTTTGGGATGAGAATACATGCTGGTTTTATAAATGATTTACAAAATAGACACAAGTACGTGAAACTACATTCTATGGTTGAATTATCGAAATCGAATATGCCCCTTTTTATTAAGTCTGGTAATCTAAGAATTAGGGAACAGATACCCTAATTGACGCGAATCCTAAAGATAGATCTATTAGGCCTAACAAACCCCATCCAAAGTACCGGATGCTTTAGTACTTCGAAATTTATATCATATCCGAAAGGTGTCCCGGAATGATGGGGATATTCTTATATATGCATCTTGTTAATATCGGTTACCAGGTGTTCACCATATGAATGATTTTTATCTCTATGTATGGGATGTGTATTGAAATATGAAATCTTGTGGTCTATTTTTACGATTTGATATATATAGGTTAAACCTATAACTCACCAACATTTTTGTTGACGTTTAAAGCATGTTTATTCTCAGGTGAATACTAAGAGCTTCCGCTGTTGCATAATAAAATAAGGACAAGATTTGGAGTCCATGTTTGTATGATATTGTGTAAAAACTGCATTCAAGAAACTGATTTCGATGTAACATATTTGTATTGTAAACCATTATGTAATGGTCGTGTGTAAACAGGATATTTTAGATTATCATTATTTGATAATCTACATAAAGCTTTTTAAACCTTTATTTATGAAATAAAGGTTATGGTTTGTTTTAAAATGAATGCAGTCTTTGAAAAACGTCTCATATAGAGGTCAAAACCTCGCAACGAAATCAATTAATATGGAACGTTTTTAATCAATAAGAACGGGACATTTCAGTTGGTATCCGAGCGTTGGTCTTAGAGAACCAGAATTTTGCATTAGTGTGTCTTATCAAGTTTGTTAGGATGCATTAGTGAGTCTGGACTTCGACCATGTTTACTTGAAAAATGATTGCTTAACAAATTTTGTTGGAAACTATATATTTTTAACATGTGAATATTATGTGATATATTAATCTCTTAACGCGTTTGATATTATGTGATAGATGTCTACCTCTAGAACAAGTCCCATTGACTCACCTAATAATAATGAAGAGTCAAATGTAAATTGGAATGATTCGTGGACTGATTCACAAGTTCCCGAAGAGGAACCGGAAGAAGAGTCGGAACCGGAAGAAGAATCGGAATCGGAAGAAGAATCGGAACCGGGTGAAGAAATAGAACCGGTGGGGGAAATAATAAAACGGTTAAATAAAATAAAATCCTCAACCAATCGACCAAGGTTAATTATGGTCAATGGTGTTTCCGCCAAGGAAGCAAAATATTGGGAGGATTACCAATTCTCCGATGAATCGGATTCCGACGAGAATTCCGATGATGTTATAGAAATTACCCCAACTGAATTTAAAAAGGCAAAAGAAAATAATAAGGGAAAGGGCATAAAAATAGAGAAATCTAATTCCAACCCCGATGAACTTTATATGTATCGTCAACCCCCGAAGTCCTTAAGTTGTAACAATGACCCGGGAACCTCTAAACCACCAGGTTTTTCTAAACCAATGTGGAAAACGACGGTTCGTATTAGGGGAACATCATATATCCCTAGAAACTTGGCAAAACGAACCAAAATCGAAGAAGAAGAAACAAGCGAGTCGGAATAAGATAGTTGTATTCGTGTGGTGTAATATATGTAATATAGTGTGCTTATGCTTTATGATATATGTAAAAATTGCTTGTATTAATAAGTATTTTTTTTTATGAATCTAACTCTTGTCTATTTTACAGTATAAAAACACAAAATGGATAGACAACCCAATATTTTAAGAGACCTACCCGGAGACATGATTGATGAAATCTTGTCTAGAGTCGGTCAGAATTCTTCGGCACAACTACTTAAGGCGAGATCAGTTTGTAAGACATTCGAAGAACGTTCCAAGAATGCCTTGGTTTATAAAAGGCTTTCGTTCGAAAGATGGGGGATATCACATTGGGAAATCCATAAGTTACGATGTGTTTAGTTTGACGCATATATTGCGGGGAACCCAAATGCTATTTTACGCAATGGGTTAAGAAATTATTTTGACTCAATATATCCGAATATTGGACTTCGTGATTTAGAAAAAGCGGCTAACATGCAACATAAAGAAGCATGTTATGCTTACGGATTAGTAATGTTCGCTTCTCACCAAAGTGAGAACAAGAACATCGGGCTACAACTATTAAACAAAACGTTCCCACAAGTGACGGAGTCGGTAATTGGGGTAAGAAATGAGGTTTTTAGATTGTTACGGGACTGTTGGACATTACGTAACCCTCGTCCCTTTGACGACGTTACAACACGCTGCCTTATCAACGGACATAACGGTTATGTTCCACAAGACCAAGGATGGGAAGTAATCCTAGTAAAACCAGAATGCATGACTTGTTTCTGGACGTATGAATTACGTGTCTTTATTGCTTTTGCTGAACGACTTGTGTACTAGCTAGAATTATCTTCACAACCATCTTGTATCAAATTTATTGTGTGCTATATTTCATGCTATATGTAAAATAAGCGGTATTGTAAGTTTGTAAAATATTATGTAAAAGTTTGAACGCGAAATATTATTATAATTAGTTTTTCATATAGAATTGTAGTAGTTGAATTGTATATTAGCTACTAAGTATGAACTTAACGGGTAGGTACTACCCGAATTTAAACTTATAAAACGCTAATATGAAGAAAAAGCTTTTATAAATGAGTTCATATTATGCTACGAAATACTATTAACTACTCTTAATATTCTGTATGATTAACTTGTTCCATTTGACTATTTTGAAGGAAATGGCACCGACTACTCGACACACCGTGAATATGAATGAAGAGGAATTTCGTACTTTTCTAGCTTCAAACATAGCCGCAGTACAGGCTGCGCTACATACCAACAATAACCTTGGATCTAGCAGTACAAGAAATCGTGTAGGATGCACCTACAAAGAATTCACTGCCTGCAAACCTTTGGAATTTGATGGAACCGAAGGACCGATCAGATTGAAACGGTGGACCGAGAAGGTCGAATCGGTGTTTGCCATAAGTAAGTGTACTGAAGAGGACAAAGTGAAGTACGCTACGCATACCTTCACAGGTTCTGCGTTAACATGGTGGAATACCTATCTAGAGCAAGTGGGACAAGACGATGCGTACGCACTATCGTGGTCAGCATTCAAGCACTTGATGAACGAGAAGTACCATCCCAGAACCGAGGTCAATAAGCTCAAAACAGAACTTAGAGGGTTACGAACCCAAGGATTTGATATTACCACGTACGAAAGACGATTCACAGAATTGTGCCTATTGTGTCCGGGAGCATTCGAAGATGAGGAAGAGAAGATCGACGCGTTTGTGAAAGGATTACCAGAAAGAATCCAAGAAGATATAAGTTCACACGAGCCCGCCTCCATACAACAGGCATGTAGAATGGCTCACAAACTAGTGAACCAGATTGAAGAAAGAATTAAACAACAGACTGCTGAAGAGGCCAATGTGAAGCAAGTCAAAAGAAAGTGGGAGGAAAACGGTGATAAGAATCACCAATACAACAACAACAGCAATTACAACAATAATCGCAACAATTATCCCAACAATCGCAACATCAATCGCAACTACAACAAACGGCCCAACAACAACAACAACAACAACAACAACAACAACAACAACAACAGCAACTACAACAATCATCCCAACAACAATAATAACCGCAACAACAATAACAATCAGAAGCAGCTATGCCAAAGGTGTGAAAAGTATCACTCGGGGTTTTGCACCAAATTTTGCAACAAGTGTGAAAGAAATGGTCATAGCGCGGCGAAGTGTGAGGTCTACGGACCAGGGGTTAATAGAACGAAAGGAACAAATGGTGTCGGAACGAGTAATGGCGGAGCAAGTAGTGTCGGAGCAAGTTATGCCAATGTAGTTTGTTATAAATGTGGAAAACCGGGCCACATTATTAGAAATTTCCCGAACCAGGAGAACACGAATGGACAAGGCCGCGGAAGAGTTTTCAATATTAATGCGGCAGAGGCACAGGAAGACCCGGAGCTTGTTACGGGTACGTTTCTTATTGACAATAAATCTGCTTACGTTTTATTTGATTCGGGTGCGGATAGAAGCTATATGAGTAGAGATTTTTGTGCTAAATTAAGTTGTCCATTGACGCCTTTGGATAGTAAATTTTTACTCGAATTAGCAAATGGTAAATTAATTTCAGCAGATAATATATGTCGGAATCGAGAAATTAAACTGGTTAGCGAAACATTTAAGATTGATTTGATACCAGTAGAGTTAGGGAGTTATGATGTGATAATTGGTATGGACTGGTTAAAAGAAGTGAAAGCAGAGATCGTTTGTTACAAAAATGCAATTCGCATTATACGAGAAAAAGGAAAACCATTAATGGTGTACGGAGAAAAGGGCAACACGAAGCTACATCTTATTAGTAATTTGAAGGCACAAAAACTAATAAGAAAAGGTTGCTATGCTGTTCTAGCACACATCGAGAAAGTACAAACTAAAGAAAAGAGCATCAATGATGTTCCCATTGCAAAAGAATTTCCAGATGTATTTCCGAAAGAATTACCGGGATTACCCCCACATCGATCCGTTGAATTTCAAATAGATCTTGTACCAGGAGCTGCACCCATAGCTCGTGCTCCTTACAGACTCGCACCCAGCGAGATGAAAGAACTTCAAAGCCAATTACAAGAACTTTTAGAGCGTGGTTTCATTCGACCAAGCACATCACCGTGGGGAGCTCCTGTTTTGTTTGTCAAGAATAAAGATGGTACATTCAGGTTGTGTATCGACTACCGAGAGTTGAACAAACTTACCATCAAGAACCGCTACCCACTACCGAGAATCGACGACTTATTTGATCAACTACAAGGCTCGTCTGTTTATTCAAAGATTGACTTACGTTCCGGGTATCATCAAATGCGGGTGAAAGAAGATGATATTCTAAAGACTGCTTTCAGAACACGTTACGGTCATTACGAGTTTATGGTCATGCCGTTTGGTTTAACTAATGCACCAGCTGTGTTCATGGACCTTATGAACCGAGTGTGTGGACCATACCTTGACAAGTTTGTCATTGTTTTCATTGATGACATACTTATTTACTCAAAGAATGACCAAGAACACGGTGAACATTTGAGAAAGGTGTTAGAAGTATTGAGGAAGGAAGAATTGTACGCTAAGTTTTCAAAGTGTGCATTTTGGTTGGAAGAAGTTCAATTCCTCGGTCACATAGTGAACAAAGAAGGTATTAAGGTGGATCCGGCAAAGATAGAAACTGTTGAAAAGTGGGAAACCCCAAAAACTCCAAAACACATATGCCAGTTTTTAGGACTAGCTGGTTACTACAGAAGGTTCATCCAAGACTTTTCCAGAATAGCAAAACCCTTGACTGCATTAACGCATAAAGGGAAGAAATTTGAATGGAATGATGAACAAGAGAAAGCGTTTCAGTTATTGAAGAAAAAGCTAACTACGGCACCTATATTGTCATTGCCTGAAGGGAATGATGATTTTGTGATTTATTGTGACGCATCAAAGCAAGGTCTCGGTTGTGTATTAATGCAACGAACGAAGGTGATTGCTTATGCTTCTAGAGAATTGAAGATTCACGAACAAAATTATACGACGCATGATTTGGAATTAGGCGCGGTTGTTTTTGCATTAAAGACTTGGAGGCACTACTGATATGGGGTCAAAAGTATTATATATACCGACCACAAAAGTCTTCAACACATATTTAATCAGAAACAACTGAATATGAGGCAGCGTAGGTGGATTGAATTATTGAATGATTACGACTTTGAGATTCGTTACCACCCGGGGAAGGCAAATGTGGTAGCCGATGCCTTGATCAGGAAGGACAGAGAACCCATTCGAGTAAAATCTATGAATATAATGATTCATAATAACCTTACTACTCAAATAAAGGAGGCGCAACAAGGAGTTTTAAAAGAGGGAAATTTAAAGGATGAAATACCCAAAGGATCGGAGAAGCATCTTAATATTCGGGAAGATGGAACCCGGTATAGGGCTGAAAGGATTTGGGTACCAAAATTTGGAGATATGAGAGAAATGGTACTTAGAGAAGCTCATAAAACCAGATACTCAATACATCCTGGAACGGGGAAGATGTACAAGGATCTCAAGAAACATTTTTGGTGGCCGGGTATGAAAGCCGATGTTGCTAAATACGTAGGAGAATGTTTGACGTGTTCTAAGGTCAAAGCTGAGCATCAGAAACCATCAGGTCTACTTCAACAACCCGAAATCCCGGAATGGAAATGGGAAAACATAACCATGGATTTCATCACTAAATTGCCAAGGACTGCAAGTGGTTTTGATACTATTTGGGTAATAGTTGATCGTCTCACCAAATCAGCACACTTCCTGCCAATAAGAGAAGATGACAAGATGGAGAAGTTAGCACGACTGTATTTGAAGGAAGTCATCTCCAGACATGGAATACCAATCTCTATTATCTCTGATAGGGATGGCAGATTTATTTCAAGATTCTGGCAGACATTACAGCAAGCATTAGGAACTCGTCTAGACATGAGTACTGCCTATCATCCACAAACTGATGGGCAGAGCGAAAGGACGATACAAACGCTTGAAGACATGCTACGAGCATGTGTTATTGATTTCGGAAACTGTTGGGATCGACACCTACCGTTAGCAGAATTTTCCTACAACAACAGTTATCATTTTAGTATTGAGATGGCGCCGTTTGAGGCACTTTATGGTAGAAAGTGCAGGTCTCCGATTTGTTGGAATGAAGTGGGGGATAGACAGATTACGGGTCCGGAGATAATACAAGAAACTACCGAGAAAATCATCCAAATTCAACAACGGTTGAAAACCGCCCAAAGTCGACAAAAGAGCTACGCTGACATTAAAAGAAAAGATATAGAATTTGAAATTGGAGAGATGGTCATGCTTAAAGTTGCACCTTGGAAAGGCGTTGTTCGATTTGGTAAACGAGGGAAATTAAATCCAAGGTATATTGGACCATTCAAGATTATTGATCGTGTCAGACCAGTAGCTTACCGACTTGAGTTACCTCAACAACTCGCGGCTGTACATAACACTTTTCACGTCTCGAATTTGAAGAAATGTTTTGCTAAATAAGATCTCACTATTCCGTTAGATGAAATCCAAATCAACGAAAAACTTCAATTCATCGAAGAACCCGTCGAAATAATGGATCGTGAGGTTAAAAGACTTAAGCAAAACAAGATACCAATTGTTAAGGTTCGATGGAATGCTCGTAGAGGACCCGAGTTCACCTGGGAGCGTGAAGATCAGATGAAGAAGAAATACCCGCATCTATTTCCAGAAGATTCGTCAACACCTTCAACAGCTTAAAAATTTCGGGACGAAATTTATTTAACGGGTAGGTACTGTAGTGACCCGAACTTTTCCATGTTTATATATATTAATTGAGATTGATATTTACATGATTAAATGTTTCCAACATGTTAAGCAATCAAACTTGTTAAGACTTGATTAATTGAAATAGGTTTCATATAGACAATTGACCACCCAAGTTGACCGGTGATTCACGAACGTTAAAACTTGTAAAAACTATATGATGACATATATATGGTTATATATATAGTTAACATGATATTATGATAATTAAACATATCATTAATTATATTAACAATGAACTACATATGTAAAAACAAGACTACTAACTTAATGATTTTGAAACGAGACATATATGTAACGATTATCGTTGTAACGACATTTAATGTATATATATCATATTAAGAGATATTCGTACATCATAATATCATATATAATAATTTAAAATCTCTTTTGATATTATAAACATTGGGTTAACAACATTTAACAAGATCGTTAACCTAAAGGTTTCAAAACAACATTTACATGTAACGACTAACGATGACTTAACGACTCAGTTAAAATGTATATACATGTAGTATTTTAATATGTATTCATACACTTTTTAAAGACTTCAAGACACTTATCAAAATACTTCTACTTAACAAAAATGCTTACAATTACATCCTCGTTCAGTTTCATCAACAATTCTACTCGTATGCACCCGTATTCGTACTCGTACAATACACAGGTTTTAGATGTATGTACTATTTGTATATACACTCCAATGATCAGCTCTTAGCAGCCCATGTGAGTCACCTAACACATGTGGGAACCATCATTTGGCAACTAGCATGAAATATCTCATAAAATTACAAAAATATGAGTAATCATTCATGACTTATTTACATGAAAACAAAATTACATATCCTTTATATCTAATCCATACACCAACGACCAAAAACACCTACAAACACTTTCATTCTTCAATTTTCTTCATCTAATTGATCTCTCTCAAGTTCTATCTTCAAGTTCTAAGTGTTCTTCATATATTCTACAAGTTCTAGTTACATAAAATCAAGAATACTTTCAAGTTTGCTAGCTCACTTCCAATCTTGTAAGGTGATCATCCAACCTCAAGAAATCTTTGTTTCTTACAGTAGGTTATCATTCTAATATAAGGTAATAATCATATTCAAACTTTGGTTAAATTTCTATAACTATAACAATCTTATTTCAAGTGATGATCTTACTTGAACTTGTTTTTGTGTCATGATCCTACTTCAAGAACTTTCAAGCCATCCAAGATCCTTTGAAGCTAGATCATTTCTTGTCACTTCCAGTAGGTTTACCTACTAAACTTGAGGTAGTAATGATGTTCATAACATCATTCGATTCATATATATAAAACTATCTTATTCGAAGGTTTAAACTCGTAATCACTAGAACATAGTTTAGTTAATTCTAAACTTGTTCGCAAACAAAAGTTAATCCTTCTAACTTGACTTTTAAAATTAACTACACACATGTTCTATATCTATATGATATGCTAACTTAATGATTTAAAATCTGGAAACACGAAAAACACCGTAAAACCGGATTTACGCCGTCGTAGTAACACCGCGGGCTGTTTTGGGTTAGTTAATTAAAAACTATGATAAACTTTGATTTAAAAGTTGTTATTCTGAGAAAATGATTTTTATTATGAACATGAAACTATATCCAAAAATTATGGTTAAACTCAAAGTGGAAGTATGTTTTCTAAAATGGTCATCTAGACGTCGTTCTTTCGACTGAAATGACTACCTTTATAAAAACGACTTGTAACTTATTTTTCTGACTATAAACCTATACTTTTTCTATTTAGATTCATAAAATAGAGTTCAATATGAAACCATAGCAATTTGATTCACTCAAAACGGATTTAAAATGAAGAAGTTATGGGTAAAACAAGATTGGATAATTTTCCTCATTTTAGCTACGTGAAAATTGGTAACAAATCTATTCCAACCATAACTTAATCAACTTGTATTATATATTATGTAATATTGAGATACCATAGACACGTATACAATGTTTCGACCTATCATGTCGACACATCTATATATATTTCGGAACAACCATAGACACTCTATATGTGAATGTTGGAGTTAGCTATACAGGGTTGAGGTTGATTCCAAAATATATATAGTTTGAGTTGTGATCAATACTGAGATACGTATACACTGGGTCGTGGATTGATTCAAGATAATATTTATCGATTTATTTCTGTACATCTAACTGTGGACAACTAGTTGTAGGTTACTAACGAGGACAGCTGACTTAATAAACTTAAAACATCAAAATATATTAAAAGTGTTGTAAATATATTTTGAACATACTTTGATATATATGTATATATTGTTATAGGTTCGTGAATCAACCAGTGGCCAAGTCTTACTTCCCGACGAAGTAAAAATCTGTGAAAGTGAGTTATAGTCTCACTTTTAAAATCTAATATTTTTGGGATGAGAATACATGCTGGTTTTATAAATGATTTACAAAATAGACACAAGTACGTGAAACTACATTCTATGGTTGAATTATCGAAATCGAATATGCCCCTTTTTATTATGTCTGGTAATCTAAGAATTAGGGAACAGACACCCTAATTGACGCGAATCCTAAAGATAGATCTATTGGGCCTAACAAACCCCATCCAAAGTACCGGATGCTTTAGTACTTCGAAATTTATATCATATCCGAAGGGTGTCCCGGAATGATGGGGATATTCTTATATATGCATCTTGTTAATGTCGGTTACCAGGTGTTCACCATATGAATGATTTTTATCTCTATGTATGGGATGTGTATTGAAATATGAAATCTTGTGGTCTATTTTTACGATTTGATATATATAGGTTAAACCTATAACTCACCAACATTTTTGTTGACGTTTAAAGCATGTTTATTCTCAGGTGAATACTAAGAGCTTCCGCTGTTGCATACTAAAATAAGGACAAGATTTGGAGTCCATGTTTGTATGATATTGTGTAAAAACTGCATTCAAGAAACTGATTTCGATGTAACATATTTGTATTGTAAACCATTATGTAATGGTCGTGTGTAAACAGGATATTTTAGATTATCATTATTTGATAATCTACATAAAGCTTTTTAAACCTTTATTTATGAAATAAAGGTTATGGTTTGTTTTAAAATGAATGCAGTCTTTGAAAAACGTCTCATATAGAGGTCAAAACCTCGCAACGAAATCAATTAATATGGAACGTTTTTAATCAATAAGAACGGGACATTTCAACAAGTTTGAGAGATATGCCGGAAGTCGAATGTTCTCCAAAAAACTAAACTGAGAAGCCGCCGCTTCCTTCGATACCGCCACTAAGTAGTTCAGACACAGGAACGTCAGTCAATTATCTATTGATAAACAAACAAAAGGCAAGTTAGATGCAATAAACCTTAGACAAAATAAGATAAACATACAAGGTGAATAAAACAAGGTTATCTTTTAGCTTCTTGTCAGGCTTCACCTTGGTGGCGCACTTGAGTTTGTGCCCACCCTCAGTATCAAACACCAGCGGGTCCTCGTCCGGAGCACTCGAAGGGGAAACAGTCTCAGTATGGGGCCCTCACTAGCATCAACGATGTGCCTACCCTCACTAAATTCTTGAGAGCCACCACCAACATGGCCCTCACTAGCATCAACGCTGTGCCCACCATCACCTCCACCAGAACCCCCACCCTTGGTAGAATATTCAAAGTCAGGACAGTGCTCGCCCTCATTCTCAACATCCTATGTTTCCGAATATATGCCCTTGACGATGCGGCTCTCCAAAATGCTATCAAGAAACATAACTACAACAAACAAAGTAATAAAGAGTTTGCATGAGAAAAATGAAGAAAAAATATAATTATATAAGGATGCTAGCGCCTATCCACTGCCTACCAGGGTCGTTAGAATCTTCGATAACTGGCAATGCGGTTGGATAAGAGCACATGTTTGCAAACGGTAGAACCTCATGACTATAATTGCACATGCGAAGCTGAAGGTTCCTAAACCGAGCAAGCATCCGCTCCTCAGCGTCAGTCAGAATCGGTTTATTATTAAAACTAGAAAGAGTATCTTGCGTATGCCACATGAGCGCCTTAGCACAAGTGGCAGGGATAAAATAATTATCAATATAAGAGAAAGTGTTCTTCCACTTCACGCGAACACCAGCCTTCACCGTTGCCACAAAATTAACTCTATCGTTAAAAGCATACCAACTTTTCTGCCTCTTTGTGTACGAGAACATGTTCTTAAACAAATTTAAAGTGGGCAAGAATTGAAAATGATTACACCACATCTCAAAATACGCGATGCGATAAGTGCTATAAGGATGAAACTATCTAATACCAATACTAAAATAATGAAGAACGTCCATGAAGAAGGGAGGTGGTGGGTAGCGTAAGTTCCCTTACTGCATAACCTCGTGATAAACGGTAACCATTTTCGGAATCGAATGGTTAGCACACTGACCAGGCAAAGGTGCAACATGAGTTAGCGCCTGCAGCAGAGGATACAAATCTAGAATTTATCTAATCTCCTGCCTTGTAATAATTGATCGAATATCTTTGGAATTGTTGGGCTCAGCGGTGGAAGTTGAAGCCTTTTATGATAATAAAATCAAAATAATTAACATACAAACGAAAAGGAACGGAGTACGCGCTCACATGAATCCTTAAAACATGGAGCACTAAACGTAGCAGAAGAAATTTGCACTGGATTAAGTAGAGCAGAGAAGGTAAAAAACTTTTGGAAGAACTTATGAGGTATTTTTAGGGGAGTTAAAAATCAAATCGTCTCAAAGAAGTTAAGAAAAGGGCGGTTAAAAAAAATGGCCAAGAAAAAAACACATGTCAAGCAGCGTTCAAAGGAAAAAGGAGTAAAAAAAGTGATATGAAAAGAAACGCCCGAAATGAATCTTTGAGCTGTGCAACAGACTGACAAACACCAACAAAATCATCATGCATTAACTGCACCCGATCAGCCATTTTCATTTTTTACACACCCCAAACCTTTGAAATTTATAAAATACAAATAATCTTGACGCATGAAAGAAGATGATTGATAGGTTGAGTTCAACACCATGCGCAATCCTTGCGCATAGTATTGAACTGGGAGGACTTAATGATACACATACCCGATTAGCTCGTGTAGCGCATAATATGTTATCCTCACATGCCACATAAATAGAGCACCACAATGCTAAGTGCGCAAGATAGGGCTGAGCGCGCAATGACATAAAGCATGCAAAAGAACCATACTTGGTCAATGTACGATCTAACAGAAGGCGTTGTAGCTTGCAGGGAATATATGGCAGACAGGAACCATGACCGAAAAGATGCTTTCTACTTTTTTCGACCTCTCATGCAAGGTAGTATTGTTAGGACAGACCACGATCCCTTGGCCCTATTAAGTGGCACTAATGGACAAAGGAAGATTGCGCTATAAATAACAGGTGCAAGCTACGATACAGAAAGAGGAATTTATCTGGACTTACACCTATATCATTTTTAGTATCAAAGCATAACATACAGACTATCCACGCTACTCTCATAGTGCAATGCTTACCCACACTACCGAACTCACAGCATATCCCGTGACTTACTTACGGTTACAGGTTACGTTCCATGAACACAAACCCTAACGCATATCCTGAGCCATCAATTACCGACTTTCCCGATGATGGTGGATTGACATTTAACCACCCCTTTCGAGATCCTCATCTCACAAGGGGTTATTGATGGTACACCGGACCGGAAAATTATACTCATATGACCCTTAAATCCCCTTTAGTTGTTATCAAGCATGGACTGAACCCATTACATCCATGCTATGCTTGATCAGCGGGTGATCCTATGGGTTTGAATAAATATACACATTATCTAGGTTGTGCCACAGATATCCACAATCCACGGGTAAACCCTCAAATAATTTTGAATTTGCTTTAAAAATATAAGTATTTTAATTCATAATTAAGTATATTTATGAGGGTTAACGGGTATACCCGCGAGTTTTTTAAATGGCTATCACTGATTCACGGGTTAGATTTTAACCTTCAAGGGTAATATATAGTCATGACCTGCCCGCAACCCTTTAACGGGTACAAAATTTTACCTGTCCCGTACCCGCGAGTATAATATTTTTATTTTATCCTCCCATCATGAGTACACATACTAGTGGGGTGCGGTTTTTTCTGCCGATCACGGATAAAAAACCCACGGGTTACAGGTTAGTTTTCGCCAATTACCATCCCTAATTTTGTTAAATCAACTACCACATTCCAATAACTCTCTTTCACAATGATCGCAACTACATTCATTTTCCTATAACCTTGACATATCACACTCATATCATTTAACAACTTCTGACAATCTTTTTATGTCACAGTCATCATTATAAATAATCTTAGATTATTTTAGAAGATGATAGTATCATCGTTCACAAAGCACAAATTGAGCGCGTCTCACCATTTAAATTTACGTCTTAAATTTGATCTTGCAAGATTTGTTTGAATTATTATATTGATAATCATGAATTGATTCTTGAATTGTGTAATCACATTCTCTCAATTAAGCATTTCGACCTCACAAGCTTCGAGTATCTCGAAATCATAAATGAGATAAGACAACAAAGATATTCTAGTCCATTATATATATATATATATATATATATATATATATATATATATATATATATATATATATATATATATATATATATATATATATATATATATATCCAATTGATTTTCAAAAAGATAAACATACAAAATTTCAATTTATTATTATTTATATATACGTACATCAAGATATCAAGATTCAATATTTTTTAATTCAATAATTAATTTTCTAAAACATAAACACGAGGAGATACGTTTGATAAGATTAATACATATTTTGAATATTTTTTCTAATATGTATATATACATACATATATTCACTCCATACTATTACACATTTATTTTTTCGTTCATTAACAGTCGTGCAACGTACGGGCTTAAAGCTCATATTTAAATTTGCAATAACGTAACTTTATAACTTCCGCTACTGTTGTGGCAGATTTATTCATCCATGCTGACATTTAATTAGTACAATTAATTTCATTTTAATTACAATTATCAATTTAATTATCTCAAATCATTTACAATTATTATCTACGTATTTGATCGAAATAGATAGTAAATCGCCAAACAACTTTCACTATCTCTCAAGTTTTTAGGGTAGATTTTGAAGTTCTTGCAGATGTATATTTAATTTCAGATATACTTTTTGAGTTTTCATTTGGTAATTCTTATATTTTTCGTACTTTTTTAGTATCACTATTTACATACCAAAATGAACTGCAAATTAAATTTTTTGCATGGTTTTTTACACACTCGTCCAACGCCCGGGCTCATAAACCTAGTATATATATATATATATATATATATATATATATATATATATATATATATATATATATATATATATATATATATAGGATGTGAAAAGGTACGATGTAATCCTAACTATGTTATTTCTATTTGTTCATCATGAAAGCAAAGTCTCATGGAAGTGAAAGGGTACGTTGAATGGACACAACATTTCAATGAAATAATGTAACTATTCAATGAAAATGTGCAACTCTTCATTCATATCTTCTGGAAAATGTCACCAATATTCATGAAATGATATAACAATTTATAGTAACCTTTTCATCAAAAGATGCAATTTCTAAGACATTATCGAATTAACACCAATGAGCGTACACTCCACACTCTCTATACTAGTCATTGAGTATAATTCAATAGCCCTTTTCTTTCAAGTAAATCCCAATTAAATCTTTCATGTTGATAACACAAAAATCACCAACAACTTTCCCCTTTTTAGTGTGATCCTTGATTTACTAAAGAAATTGAACAAACAAAACAAACTAATGTGTAAATGGAAATGCTCATAAGAATTGAATTTCCACATACTATATTATTCACAAGAATTCGAGAATCGAGGTGGTCATAAGAATTGAACACTTCAACCCATTTGAAAACGAAAAAATAATATATAGTTCAGGTTTTTTAGTTATCTCCAATACAAAATTGACACTATTATAACCATGTCCTAATCCTTCACTGAACATATAGGTAGCTAAGTCCAAAGCTCCTTGAAGCAAGAAAACTTCATGTTCACATGGTAGTTCATTTACATCTTGCTCCCGCACAGGCAATTTTTCAAAGGAATTGTTATGATGTTTAACTTTAACCTACCCATCCGCTGCACTTCATCCCCAACCTTGCTTTGATGTCATGCACAATGTCTCTGTTGGTGACCTCGCATTGACCATTGGCCTTAGGGTGCACGATGGAGGTGAAGCGTTGTTTGATATTCAGATCTTGACACCAGCTGCGGAAGGGATTACCTTCAAATTGCGTACCATTATCACTAACAATCTCATTAGGTACACCGAACCTGCACACAATGCTTTCCCAGAAGTAATCTCTAACTTGCTTACTGGTAATAGTGCACAATGGCTTTGCTTCCACCTACTTGGTGAAGAAGTCGATAGCTACCACCAGGTATTCAGCGTTTCCCACGCCCTTTGGGAAAGGTCCCACTATGTCGATAGCCTACTTGCAAAATGGCTACGGTGATACGATAGGTATCATGGGATGTTAAGGCGCTCTGCTGACGGGTGAGTGTAACTGACACTCCTGGCAAACTCTAATCCTTTCAGCTGTGTCAGCGTACATTCTAGGCCAATAATATCCTAGTCGCTTAATTCTCTCGGTGACTGTTCTCCACCTAGAATGCAGCCCGCATGATCCTTTGTGAACCTCATCAATAATCATAGCAGCCTCTTTAGGTCCTACGCAGCGCAGGGACGCGCCTAAATAAGACTTTCGATATAAAATTTCTCCTCGCAACTCGTAGTTTGGTGCCTTCACCTTGATCTTCATTGCTTCCTTCTCTCCTTCGGGTAAAGATCCAGTTCGCAGGAATTCTATGATATCAGTCATCCAAGTCGCTTCTTCTTCTTCAACATATGCGATCGTGGTTTTTGGTTCTGTGGACTTCGTGAAAACTTGTTCTACTAATATTTTCTTTTCCAGGTGATCAAAGGTAAGGGCCGCCAGTTTACTGAGCACATCCGCCTGGTTGTTCTGGCTCCTGGGAATTTGGCTGATCCTGAAGTCGACGAACGCGTCAGCCAGAGAATGAACCAGAGCCAGGTATGATTGCATGGATTTGTCGTTGGCGTCAAAGGTGCCGTTTATCTGATTGGCGACTAGCTGCGAATCCACGTGAGCTTACAGCTTCTTTATTCCTAGCTCTCGAGCTATGCGCATTCCTACTAACAATGCCTCATACTCTGCCTCGTTGTTTGTCACCTTAAAGTTAAATCGTAACGCGTATGTATGCTCTTACTGATGTGGACCTTTAAGGATTAATCCTGTGCCAGCGCCCTCAGAGCTTGCCGCGCCGTTGGTATAGAGCTCCCACAGTTTGAATGGGGGCGCGGGAAGCTGTTTAGGGTTATCTATCGCTGGCATATCACCGGCCGTTTCGGCCAAATAATCGACAATCACCTGCCCCTTAATAGCGCTTCTAGCGCAGTATGAGATTTCATGTTCGCCCAACTCTATTGCCCATTTGGTTAGCCTACTCGATATCTCGGTCTTATAGAGTAGCTGTCGAATAGGTTGATCAGTGAGCACCGTTATCGGATGTGCTTGAAAGTATCTGCGCAGACTTCGGGCGGTAACGATGAGCGCGTACACAAGTTTTTCTATGGGGCAATAATTCAGCTCGCTTCCTGATAGCGCTTTACTGACGAAGTAGATTGGCATTTGGGCGTCCCCTCATTCAGCAACTAAAACGGAGCTAACAGTCTCCCTAGATACCGAGAGGTAAAGTATCAGGTTTTCGCCCGCAATCGGCGCTGTTAACGTTGGGAGGTCTTTGAGGAGTGCCTTCATCTCCTAGAACACCTTTTCTGCCTCGTCGGTCCACTTAAAATCTGACTTCTTAGCGAAGTCCTTCAGGGTGCGCAAGAACGGGAGTGATCTTTCAGCGGCCTTGGACAAGAATCGCGTCAATGCGGCTAACTTCCCATTGAGGCTTTGAACTTGATTTTTTGTTTTAGGGGAGGGAATTTTTTCAATTGCTTCTATCTTCTTTGGGTTAGCCTTGATTCCACGCGGAGTCACAATGTGTCCCAAAAAATTCCCTTCCTCTTCTCCAAAGCTGCACTTGACCGGCTTGAGTTTCATGTTGATGCTTCGGAGCGTGTTAAACGTTTCGAGTATATCGGCCAACAATTGTTCCTCGGTATTGCTCTTAATGACGAGGTCGTCAACATATGCCTCAAGGTTGCGCCCTATCTGCTTAGCGAATGCTGTATCGATAGTGCGTTAATAAGTAGCGCCCGCATTCTTTAGTCCAAAGGGAATCTTAGTGTAACAGTATATCCCTTGGTCCATGTGGAACGCGGTTTTCTCTTCATCCTCTTCCGCCATTTGTATTTGGTGATATCCTTTGTAGGCATCCAGGAAGCACTTGAACCTAAAACCAGCAAGCGACTCTACTTTCCAGTCTATTTCTGGCAAAGGATAGTTGTCTTTGGGGAAAGCTTTGTTAATGTCTTTAAAATCAATACAGAGCCGCCACGTTCCATCCGACTTGGCCACCAGCATAGGGTTGGCCAGCCATGTCTGGTAATTCACTTTGCGCAGTATGTTGGCCTTGACCAACTTATCCACTTCTCTGCGCAACCGCTCACTTCTCTCTGGGGCCATTGGCTGCTTCTTTTGCTTAATTGAGGTCAAATTAATGCTGGCGCGGAGGTGATGATGCGTTATCTCTCGTGGTACTCCAGTCATGTCAGCATCGCGCCAACAAAACACATCAGAGTTAGCGATGAGGATGTTCCTCAGCTTTTCCTTAGTCTCGTATGTAAGGCTCCCCCTATTTTTACCTTCTGTTCCGGATACTCGGGATTGACTATAACCCACCACTCATTTGCGCCCTTTTCTTCTGGAGTAGCGCTACCCTTATCAGTAACAGATGTGCATAAGGCGTCCAACGGCATTGACTCGAGGGTGGTAACTCCTTGATCCGTCAGGAATCGAACCATCCCATGAATGGTGGACGGTATAGCGCCAAATTTCTGAATGGAAGTCCTCCCTAGTATGGCGTTATATCTAGAGTACAAGCGCACAACGCAAAATTCTATACTTTCGGTGCGCTTCTTTGATTTATCTCTGTTGTCTCTCAGCTCCAGCTTCAAATCTAAAATTCCGATTGGCCACGCTGATTCTCTGGAAAATCCGAATAAAGCCGTAGTCGGCGGTTTGATGGTTCGCCTCACTGTTGTGGGTAGCTGTCAGAAGCAATGCTCGTACATGATGTCGACGCTACTGCCGTTGTCTGTGTGAAGGCGCTTAACACCATGTCCTGACTCTGGCAGATATCCCTGCACTACAATTGGTGCGCAGGGAGTGTTAAACGTCTGAATGGCGGGGAATGATATCTCCGTCATCCTCAAGCTCTCGTCAGTGCTAGCTTTGCGTTTCGTTCCTTGCTGGGGTAGGCAGTTGGCCATTGAACGCACCTATTTTTTTCGGTACAAGTGCCTGTATAGAAAAAATAAATGAGAAGTGGACATATAGAAAAAAGATTAAATCAAAACCTTTTAACTTGTATGTCCTACGGATGGCGCCAAATGATCAAGCATAGAATATTCGGGTCGGGTTTAGTCCATGCTTGACATCACGAAGAGGGGATTTAAGGGTCAATTGAGTTTAACTCTCCGGTCCGGAGTACCGTGAATAACCCCTTGCGAGATGAGGATCTCAACAAGGGTGGTTAAACGTAGACCCACCATCGATGGATAGTCCGGTCATCGATGGCTCGCGTCGGGAATAGGGTTTGTGTTCAAGGAACGCTACGTGTATATCAAAGATGTCTAGTGTAGTGCTGTGAGTCCGGTAGCGCAGTTATAAGTCCGGTAGCGCGGGTAAGGGAGGCGCTATGCAAATAGCGCGACTGGTCCGTACGTAGATACTAAAAATATTATGTGTGTGACTTCCCAAAATAGACCAACCCCTTGCCTTGTGATTAGAGTCTGTTATTTATCGCTACAATGCTGTCCATTCATTGGAGCCACGTGTTCCATGTTGCTTTCTAGTCTGCACTACCCGGTTATTTAGTGGAGGGGACCAGGGAACAGTACTATCACCTTTTTCACTGGCTGTCGGCTCTTGCACAGAGATCGTGGCAAGTACAGGAGACGTCACCCTTATGCAGCGCACCATCGTCAAAATGGCGCCCTCTAGCGCACATTTACTTGCGCCAGAAGTGCTATAGTGTGGAGGATATGCAGGATATGCACATGGTGCAAGTGTGATGCGTAACACGAGTCAATCGGGTATGCGTATCATTAAGTCCTCCCAGTTCGATACTATGCGCAAGTATTGCGCCTGGTGTCGAACTCAACTGCTATTAATTCCACGACAGGTGTGACGTGACAGCCGTCACGTTACCTGTTACGTTGCATGAAATTCTCTTATTGAGTTGTCTTCTGACACGTGTACGGTCAAGATTCATTATGGCTGTCTCTTCCCCTTCTATAAATAGAACTTTCTTCATTCATTTTTCACTTTTCTCTCTTCTCTCTCCGAGATGGCCTATCGCGCTAACTTTTCCAACGTTGGCTCCATTCCTTCATCCATCTCTGCCGAATACGTAGCGCATATCTCAAAGCGCTATCCTCCCATGAGATCCCTTTCGCCCGCCGTTCCTGGATGTTTAGACCGGGCCAACTGTGCACCTAGCGAAAAAGTAGCCATTTATAGTGTAGTGTTCGAGCGTGGAAATATGCGCATTTTGCCTATGAATTTCATCTTGCGCGTGATTTCACATTTTAATATTGGCATGGGTCAGCTGGATCCTGACAGCGCCTACCGCCTTGTTGTTTTTCAGATGTGGTGCAGGGCGCACGACTTTATTCCTACGGTGAATTTGTCAAGAACATATTTTCTTGTGAACGGCTTGATACAGGTTGGTTCTCTTTCCGTGACAATGTTCGCTTTACCGGCAAGCCATCAGAGGAGAATCCGCTCGACTGGAAAGAGCGTTACTTCTTCGTGGATGATACCTTCATTCTGTTAGAGTTCTTAAATGTGAGTGCTTGGCAATATGATTTTGAAGGTAGCTTAAATATGGCGCCACCTTTAAGTTCAAGTGAAAGGTCAATGTTGGATAAATGTGTAGGTCGCATGCTTCCCTTACGTGCGTATAGCAACAGCGTGCTGTACGCTGGTGGGATATCCAAGCATTGGCCAGATCCCAACTACTATCCTCACTTCAGTCATCATTTGGAAGGTATGTAGAGCTTTTTACCTTCTTTTATTCTTAACTTTCCTTAACGCCCTCACCCTTTATTTGACAGCAATTTCTTTCTCCGAGTACCTCGAGTTCTCTTCTTCTACTTTAGTAGTGGTGGACCGCATGACTTTGGGGAAAGGCTTTTCTACTAAGCGCCCCGTCACCGCAGCTTCTGTTTCTGGCCCTTCACATAAGAAGAAAAATAAGAAGATCGCAGCGCAGTATGCTGACTTGCCCAAACGATGTCCTCGCGGGAAATTCGTTCCGCCACATCATGGTGCGCCTGCTCTGAAGATACGCAAAATATCTGATGCTTCTTCCCCTTCAAAACACGCTCGTACTGGTATACTACGCACCTCTTATGTTACTTATTCTGTTTGTACTTCGGCATTACTTAATTGTTATTATTCCGATACAGATGATGGGCACGGTAGTAATGCGAGAGTGAGCGCGGATAGACCTCATCCATCTCTCATTCAGATCGACAGTGAATCTTCTGTTGAAAGGCAGCGCCCGAACTCGGCGGGTTCTTATAAGGGTAAGAACGTCCGGAGCCCTAGGCTGAGCAAGGAGTCTTCCGACGATGAATTCTTGGTGATGACGGATACTATAATGCGCCTTTGCAGCAAGCTTGATAAGGCACAACAGGTGAACAAAAATATTCAGGCACAGCTGGATCGCGCTAACCTTCAGAATAGCAATCACGAGGAAACTATCCGTGTGCTACGCGCACAGTGCACCGAGTCGGAGCAGCGAGCGAGGTCGACTGCTCACGAGTTTGAGGTGTTAAAGGCAGGCTTTCCTCGTATAGTGGATCATGCTTTAAACAGTGCTGCCGTAAATGATCGCTATGAGAGCGCTTTAAAAGCTATACAGGATGTCGAGCGTCTTCACTTTTGGGATATCGTAAAAGAACATATTCAGGTGCCCATGATTCTTCCCAAAGCTATTCGAGACTGCCTCATTCCTGGAGCGCTAAAAGTCGCTAGGGAGGCCTGCAGAGCGCTACATCACATCCCTATTCCCCGACTTGAGGAGTTGTTACGCAACCCACGAGTATCGGCGCGAAGTTGATAGATTCTGAGTTGTAATTTTGTTTTGTAATGCCATAACACGTCACTACGCATGTAACATTTTGTATTAAGTGTATTTTTCGCAATAAGTGGAAAATGTGTTATCGCGATATAAGCGCGTGGTGTACTTAGTTTTCGTATTCTCATTTCATTACTGGTAATTATCGCTCTTGGCGTGCCGTCGCTAACCTTCATGTGTGCTGATGTGCACTCAACACACACTTTGGATCGCGCGCTCGTAATCACATCGAAGAGTCTTCCAAACGTTAGTTTGGGACTGTGTGTAGTGACCCGAACTTTTCCATGTTTATATATATTAATTGAGATTGATATTTACATGATTAAATATTTCCAACATGTTAAGGAATCAAACTTTTTAAGACTTGATTAATTGAAATATGTTTCATATAGACAATTGACCACCCAAGTTGATCGGTGATTCACGAACGTTAAAACTTGTAAAAACTATATGATGACATATATATGGATATATATATATAGTTAACATGATACTATGATAAGAAAACATATCATAAAGTATATTAACAATGAACTACATATGTAAAAACAAGACTACTAACTTAATGATTTTTAAACGAGACATATATGTAACGATTATCGTTGTAAAGACATTTAATGTATATATATCATATTAAGAGATATTCATACATGATAATATCATGATAATATAATAATTTAAAATCTCATTTGATATTATAAACATTGGGTTAACAACATTTAACAAGATCGTTAACCTAAAGGTTTCAAAACAACACTTACATGTAACGACTAACGATGACTTAACGACTCAGTTAAAATGTATATACATGTAGTGTTTTAATATGTATTTATACACTTTTGAAAGACTTCAATACACTTATCAAAATACTTCTACTTAACAAAAATTCTTACAATTACATCCTCGTTCAGTTTCATCAACAATTCTACTCGTATGCACCCGTATTCGTACTCGTACAATACACAGCTTTTAGATGTATGTACTATTGGTATATACACTCCAATGATCAGCTCTTAGCAGCCCATGTGAGTCACCTAATACATGTGGGAACCATCATTTGGCAACTAGCATGAAATATCTCATAAAATTACAAAAATATGAGTAATCATTCATGACTTATTTACATGAAAACAAAATTACATATCCTTTATATCTAATCCATACACCAACGACCAAAAACACCTACAAACACTTTCATTCTTCAATTTTCTTCATCTAATTGATCTCTCTCAAGTTCTATCTTCAAGTTCTAAGTGTTCTTCATAAATTCCAAAAGTTCTAGTTTCATAAAATCAAGAATACTTTCAAGTTTGCTAGCTCACTTCCAATCTTGTAAGGTGATCATCCAACCTCAAGGAATCTTTGTTTCTTACAGTAGGTTATCATTCTAATACAAGGTAATAATCATATTCAAACTTTGGTTCAATTTCTATAACTATAACAATCTTATTTCAAGTGATGATCTTACTTGAACTTGTTTTCGTGTCATGATTCTGCTTCAAGAACTTCGAGCCATCCAAGGATCCATTGAAGCTAGATCCATTTTTCTCTTTTCCAGTAGGTTTATCCAAGGAAATTAAGGTAGTAATGATGTTCATAACATCATTCGATTCATACATATAAAGCTATCTTATTCGAAGGTTTAAACTTGTAATCACTAGAACATAGTTTAGTTAATTCTAAACTTGTTCGCAAACAAAAGTTAATCCTTCTAACTTGACTTTTAAAATCAACTAAACACATGTTCTATATCTATATGATATGCTAACTTAATGATTTAAAACCTGGAAACACGAAAAACACCGTAAAACCGGATTTACGCCGTCGTAGTAACACCGCGGGCTGTTTTGGGTTAGTTAATTAAAAACTATGATAAACTTTGATTTAAAAGTTGTTATTCTGAGAAAATGATTTTTATTATGAACATGAAACTATATCCAAAAATTATGGTTAAACTCAAAGTGGAAGTATGTTTTCTAAAATGGTCATCTAGACGTCGTTCTTTCGACTGAAATGACTACCTTTACAAAAACGACTTGTAACTTATTTTTCCGACTATAAACCTATACTTTTTCTGTTTAGATTCATAAAATAGAGTTTAATATGAAACCATAGCAATTTGATTCACTCAAAACGGATTTAAAATGAAGAAGTTATGGGTAAAACAAGATTGGATAATTTTTCTCATTTTAGCTACGTGAAAATTGGTAACAAATCTATTCCAACCATAACTTAATCAACTTGTATTGTATATTATGTAATCTTGAGATACCATAGACACGTATAAAATGTTTCGACCTATCATGTCGACACATCTATATATATTTCGGAACAACCATAGACACTCTATATGTGAATGTTGGAGTTAGCTATACAGGGTTGAGGTTGATTCCAAAATATATATAGTTTGAGTTGTGATCAATACTGAGATACGTATACACTGGGTCGTGGATTGATTCAAGATAATATTTATCGATTTATTTCTGTACATCTAACTGTGGACAACTAGTTATAGGTTACTAACGAGGACAGCTGACTTAATAAACTTAAAACATCAAAATATATTAAAAGTGTTGTAAATATATTTTGAACATACTTTAATATATATGTATATATTGTTATAGGTTCGTGAATCAACAGTGGCCAAGTCTTACTTCCCGACGAAGTAAAAATCTGTGAAAGTGAGTTATAGTCCCACTTTTAAAATCTAATATTTTTGGGATGAGAATACATGCAGGTTTTATAAATGATTTACAAAATAGACACAAGTACGTGAAACTACATTCTATGGTTGAATTATCGAAATCGAATATGCCCCTTTTTATTAAGTCTGGTAATCTAAGAATTAGGGAACAGACACCCTAATTGACGCAAATCCTAAAGATAGATCTATTGGGCCTAACAAACCCCATCCAAAGTACCGGATGCTTTAGTACTTCGAAATTTATATCATATCCGAAGGGTGTCCCGGAATGATGGGGATATTCTTATATATGCATCTTGTTAATGTCGGTTACCAGGTGTTCACCATATGAATGATTTTTATCTCTATGTATGGGATGTGTATTGAAATATGAAATCTTGTGGTCTATTCTTACGATTTGATATATATAGGTTAAACCTATAACTCACCAACATTTTTGTTGACGTTTAAAGCATGTTTATTCTCAGGTGAATATTAAGAGCTTCCGCTGTTGCATACTAAAATAAGGACAAGATTTGGAGTCCATGTTTGTATGATATTGTGTAAAAACTGCATTCAAGAAACTGATTTCGATGTAACATATTTGTATTGTAAACCATTATGTAATGGTCGTGTGTAAACAGGATATTTTAGATTATCATTATTTGATAATCTACGTAAAGCTTTTTAAACCTTTATTTATGAAATAAAGGTTATGGTTTGTTTTAAAAATGAATGCAGTCTTTGAAAAACATCTCATATAGAGGTCAAAACCTCGCAACGAAATCAATTAATATGGAACGTTTTTAATCAATAAGAACGGGACATTTCAGTTGGTATCCGAGCGTTGGTCTTAGAGAACCAGAAAATTTGCATTAGTGTGTCTTATCGAGTTTGTTAGGATGCATTAGTGAGTCTGGACTTCGACCGTGTTTTCTTTAAAAATGATTGCTTAACATTTTTGTTGGAAACTATATATTTTTAACATATGAATATTATGTGATATATTAATCTCTTAACGTGTTTGATATTATGTGATAGATGTCTACCTCTAGAACAAGTCCCATTGACTCACCTAATAATAATGAAGAGTCAAATGTAAATTGGAATGATTTGTGGACTGATTCACAAGTTCCCGAAGAGGAACCGGAAGAAGAGTCGGAACCGGAAGAAGAATCGGAACCGGAAGAAGAATCGGAACCGGATGAAGAAATAGAACCGGTGGGGGAAATAATAAAACGGTTAAGTAAAAGAAAATCCTCAACCAACCGACCAAAGTTAATTATGGTCAATGGTGTTTCCGCCAAGGAAGCAAAATATTGGGAGGATTACCAATTCTCCGATGAATCGGATTCCGACGAGAATTCCGATGATGTTATAGAAATTACCCCAACTGAATTTAAAAAGGCAAAAGAAAATAATAAGGGAAAGGGCATAAAAATAGAGAAATCTAATTCCAACCCCGATGAACTTTATATGTATCGTCAACCCCCGAAGTCCTTAAGTTGTAACAATGACCCGGGAACCTCTAAACCACCAGGTTTTTCTAAACCAATGTGGACAACGACGGCTCGTATTAGGGGAACATCATATATCCCTAGAAACTTGGCAAAACGAACCAAAACCGAAGAAGAAGAAACGAGCGAGTCGGAATAAGATAGTTGTATTCGTGTGGTGTAATATATGTAATATAGTGTTCTTATGCTTTATGATATATGTAAAAATTGCTTGTATTAATAAGTATTTTTTTATGAATCTAACTCTTGTCTATTTTACAGTTTAAAAACACAAAATGGATAGACAACCCAATATTTTAAGAGACCTACCCGGAGACATGATTGATGAAATCTTGTCTAGAGTCGGCCAGAATTCTTCGGCACAACTATTTAAGGCGAGATCAGTTTGTAAGACATTCGAAGAACGTTCCAAGAATGTCTTGGTTTATAAGAGACTTTCGTTTGAAAGATGGGGGATATCACATTGGGAAACCCATAAGTTACGATGTGTTTACTTTGACGCATATATTGCGGGGAACCCAAATGCTATTTTACGCAACGGGTTAAGAAATTATTTTGACTCAATATATCCGAATATTGGACTTCGTGATTTAGAAAAAGCGGCTAACATGCAACATAAAGAAGCATGTTATGCTTACGGATTAGTAATGTTCGCTTCTCACCAAAGTGAGAACAAGAACATCGGGCTACAACTATTAAACAAAACGTTTCCACAAGTGACGGAGTCGGTAATTGGGGTAAGAAATGAGGTTTTTAGATTATTACGGGACTGTTGGACATTACGTAACCCTCGTCCCTTTGATGACGTTACAACACGCTGTCTTATCAACGGCCATAACAGTTATGTTGCACAAGACCAAGGATGGGAAGTAGTCCTAGTAAAACCAGAATGCATGACTTGTTTCTGGACGTATGAATTACGTGTCTTTATTGCCTTTGCTGAACGACTTGTGTACTAGCTAGAATTGTCTTCACAACTATCTTGTATCAAAGTTATTGTGTGCTATATTTCATGCTTTATGTAAAATAAGCGGTATTGTAAGTTTGTAAAATATTGTATAAAAGTTTGAACGCGAAATATTATTATAATCAGTTTTTCATATAGAATTGTAGTAGTTGAATTGTATATTAGCTACTAAGTATGAACTTAACGGGTAGGTACTACCCGAATTTAAACTTATAAAACGCTAATATGAAGAAAAAGCTTTTATAAATGAGTTCATATTATGCTACGAAATACTATTAACTACTCTTAATATTCTGTATGATTAACTTGTTCCATTTAACTATTTTGAAGGAAATGGCACCGACTACTCGACACACCGTGAATATGAATGAAGAGGAATTCCGTACTTTTCTAGCTTCAAATATAGCCGCAGTACAGGCTGCGCTACATACCAACAATAACCTTGGATCTAGCAGTACAGGAAATCGTGTAGGATGCACCTACAAAGAATTCACTGCCTGCAAACCTTTGGAATTTGATGGAACCGAAGGACCGATCGGATTGAAACGGTGGACCGAGAAGGTCGAATCGGTGTTTGCCATAAGTAAGTGTACTGAAGAGGACAAAGTGAAGTACGCTACGCATACCTTCACAGGTTCTGCGTTAACATGGTGGAATACCTATCTAGAGCAAGTGGGACAAGACGATGCGTACGCACTACCGTGGTCAGCATTCAAGCACTTGATGAACGAGAAGTACCGTCCCAGAACCGAGGTCAATAAGCTCAAGACAGAACTTAGAGGGTTACGAACCCAAGGATTTGATATTACCACGTACGAAAGACGATTCACAGAATTGTGCCTATTGTGTCCGGGAGCATTCGAAGATGAGGAAGAGAAGATCGACGCGTTTGTGAAAGGATTACCGGAAAGAATCCAAGAAGATATAAGTTCACACGAGCCCGCCTCCATACAACAGGCATGTAGAATGGCTCACAAACTAGTGAACCAGATTGAAGAAAGAATTAAAGAACAGACTGCTGAAGAGGCCAATGTGAAGCAAGTCAAAAGAAAGTGGGAGGAAAACGGTGATAAGAATCACCAATACAACAACAACAGCAATTACAACAATAATCGCAACAATTATCCCAACAATCGCAACATCAATCGCAACTACAACAAACGGCCCAACAACAACAACAACAACAACAACAACAACAACAGCAACTACAACAATCATCCCAACAACAATAATAACCGCAACAACAACAACAATCAGAAGCAGCTATGCCAAAGGTGTGAAAAGAATCACTCGGGGTTCTGCACCAAATTTTGCAACAAGTGTAAAAGAAATGGTCATAGCGCGGCGAAGTGTGAGGTCTACGGACCAGGGGTTAATAGAACGAAAGGAACAAATGGTGTCGGAACGAGTAATGGCAGAGCAAGTAGTGTCGGAGCAAGTTATGCCAATGTAGTTTGTTATAAATGTGGAAAACCAGGCCACATTATTAGAAATTGCCCGAACCAGGAGAACACGAATGGACAAGGCCGTGAAAGAGTTTTCAATATTAATGCGGTAGAGGCACAGGAAGACCCGGAGCTTGTTACGGGTACGTTTCTTATTGACAATAAATCTGCTTACGTTTTATTTGATTCGGGTGCGGATAGAAGCTATATGAGTAGAGATTTTTGTGCTAAATTAAGTTGTCCATTGACGCCTTTGGATAGTAAATTTTTACTCGAATTAGCAAATGGTAAATTAATTTCAGCAGATAATATATGTCGGAATCGAGAAATTAAACTGGTTAGCGAAACATTTAAGATTGATTTGATACCAGTAGAGTTAGGGAGTTTTGATGTGATAATCGGTATGGACTGGTTGAAAGAAGTGAAAGCGGAGATCGTTTGTTACAAAAATGCAATTCGCATTATACGAGAAAAAGGAAAACCCTTAATGGTGTACGGAGAAAAGGGCAACACGAAGCTACATCTTATTAGTAATTTGAAGGCACAAAAACTAATAAGAAAAGGTTGCTATGCTGTTCTAGCACACGTCGAGAAAGTACAAACTGAAGAAAAGAGCATCAATGATGTTCCCATTGCAAAAGAATTTCCCGATGTATTTCCGAAAGAATTACCGGGATTACCCCCACATCGATCTGTTGAATTTCAAATAGATCTTGTACCAGGAGCTGCACCAATAGCTCGTGCTCCTTACAGACTCGCACCCAGCGAGATGAAAGAACTGCAAAGCCAATTACAAGAACTTTTAGAGCGTGGTTTCATTCGACCAAGCACATCACCGTGGGGAGCTCCTGTTTTGTTTTTCAAGAAGAAAGATGGTACATTCAGGTTGTGTATCGACTACCGAGAGTTGAACAAACTTACCATCAAGAAGCGCTACCCACTACCGAGAATCGACGACTTATTTAATCAACTACAAGGCTCGTCTGTTTATTCAAAGATTGACTTACGTTCCGGGTATCATCAAATGCGGGTGAAAGAAGATAATATTCCAAAGACTGCTTTCAGAACACGTTACGGTCATTACGAGTTTATGGTCATGCCGTTTGGTTTAACTAATGCACCAGCTGTGTTCATGGACCTTATGAACCGAGTGTGTGGACCATACCTTGACAAGTTTGTCATTGTTTTCATTGATGACATACTTATTTACTCAAAGAATGACCAAGAACACGGTGAACATTTGAGAAAGGTGTTAGAAGTATTGAGGAAGGAAGAATTGTACGCTAAGTTTTCAAAGTGTGCATTTTGGTTGGAAGAAGTTCAATTCCTCGGTCACATAGTGAACAAAGAAGGTATTAAGGTGGATCCGGCAAAGATAGAAACTGTTGAAAAGTGGGAAACCCCGAAAACTCCGAAACACATACGCCAGTTTTTAGGACTAGCTGGTTACTACAGAAGGTTCATCCAAGACTTTTCCAGAATAGCAAAACCCTTGACTGCATTAACGCATAAAGGGAAGAAATTTGAATGGAATGATGAACAAGAGAAAGCGTTTCAGTTATTGAAGAAAAAGCTAACTACGGCACCTATATTGTCATTGCCTGAAGGGAATGATGATTTTGTGATTTATTGTGATGCATCAAAGCAAGGTCTCGGTTGTGTATTAATGCAACGAACGAAGGTGATTGCTTATGCATCTAGACAATTGAAGATTCACGAACAAAATTATACGACGCATGATTTGGAATTAGGCGCGGTTGTTTTTGCATTAAAGACTTGGAGGCACTACTTATATGGGGTCAAAAGTATTATATATACCGACCACAAAAGTCTTCAACACATATTTAATCAGAAACAACTGAATATGAGGCAGCGTAGGTGGATTGAATTATTGAATGATTACGACTTTGAGATTCGTTACCACCCGAGGAAGGCAAATGTGGTAGCCGATGCCTTGAGCAGGAAGGACAGAGAACCCATTCGAGTAAAATCTATGAATATAATGATTCATAATAACATTACTACTCAAATAAAGGAGGCGCAACAAGGAGTTTTAAAAGAGGGAAATTTAAAGGATAAAATACCCAAAGGATCGGAGAAGCATCTTAATATTCGGGAAGACGGAACCCGGTATAGGGCTGAAAGGATTTGGGTACCAAAATTTGGAGATATGAGAGAAATGGTACTTAGAGAAGCTCATAAAACCAGATACTCAATACATCCTGGAACGGGGAAGATGTACAAGGATCTCAAGAAACATTTTTTGTGGCCGGGTATGAAAGCCGATGTTGCTAAATACGTAGGAGAATGTTTGACGTGTTCTAAGGTCAAAGCTGAGCATCAGAAACCATCAGGTCTACTTCAACAACCCGAAATCCCGGAATGGAAATGGGAAAACATTACCATGGATTTCATCACTAAATTGCCAAGGACTGCAAGTGGTTTTGATACTATTTGGGTAATAGTTGATCGTCTCACCAAATCAGCACACTTCCTACCAATAAGAGAAGATGACAAGATGGAGAAGTTAGCACGACTGTATTTGAAGGAAGTCGTCTCCAGACATGGAATACCAATCTCTATTATCTCTGATAGGGATGGCAGATTTATTTCAAGATTCTGGCAGACATTACAGCAAGCATTAGGAACTCGTCTAGACATGAGTACTGCCTATCATCCACAAACTGATGGGCAGAGTGAAAGGACGATACAAACGCTTGAAGACATGCTACGATCATGTGTTATTGATTTCAGAAACAGTTGGGATCGACATCTACCGTTAGCAGAATTTTCCTACAACAACAGCTACCATTCAAGCATTGAGATGGCGCCGTTTGAAGCACTTTATGGTAGAAAGTGCAGGTCTCCGATTTTTTGGAGTGAACTGGGGATAGACAGATTACGGGTCCGGAGATTATACAAGAAACTACTGAGAAGATCATCCAAATTCAACAACGGTTGAAAACCGCCCAAAGTTGACAAAAGAGCTACGCTGACATTAAAAGAAAAGATATAGAATTTGAAATTGGAGAGATGGTCATGCTTAAAGTTGCACCTTGGAAAGGCGTTGTTCGATTTGGTAAACGAGGGAAATTAAATCCAAGGTATATTGGACCATTCAAGATTATTGATCGTGTCGGACCAGTAGCTTACCGACTAGAGTTACCTCAACAACTCGCGGCTGTACATAACACTTTCCACGTCTCGAATTTAAAAAAATGTTTTGCTAAAGAAGATCTCACTATTCCGTTAGATGAAATCCAAATCAACGAAAAACTTCAATTCATCGAAGAACCCGTCGAAATAATGGATCGTGAGGTTAAAAGACTTAAGCAAAACAAGATACCAATTGTTAAGGTTCGATGGAATGCTCGTAGAGGACCCGAGTTCACCTGGGAGCGTGAAGATCAGATGAAGAAGAAATACCCGCATCTATTTCCAGAAGATTCGTCAACACCTTCAACAGCTTAAAATTTCGGGACGAAATTTATTTAACGGGTAGGTACTGTAGTGACCCGAACTTTTCCATGTTTATATATATTAATTGAGATTGATATTTACATGATTAAATGTTTCCAACATGTTAAGGAATCAAACTTTTTAAGACTTGATTAATTGAAATATGTTTCATATAGACAATTGACCACCCAAGTTAATCGGTGATTCACGAACGTTAAAACTTGTAAAAACTATATGATGACATATATATGGATATATATATATAGTTAACATGATACTATGATAAGAAAACATATCATAAAGTATATTAACAATGAACTACATATGTAAAAACAAGACTACTAACTTAATGATTTTTAAACGAGACATATATGTAACGATTATCGTTGTAAAGACATTTAATGTATATATATCATATTAAGAGATATTCATACATGATAATATCATGATAATATAATAATTTAAAATCTCATTTGATATTATAAACATTGGGTTAATAACATTTAACAAGATCGTTAACCTAAAGGTTTCAAAACAACACTTACATGTAACGACCAACGATGACTTAACGACTCAGTTAAAATGTATATACATGTAGTGTTTTAATATGTATTTATACACTTTTGAAAGACTTCAATACACTTATCAAAATACTTCTACTTAACAAAAATTCTTACAATTACATCCTCGTTCAGTTTCATCAACAATTCTACTCGTATGCACCCGTATTCGTACTCGTACAATACACAGCTTTTAGATGTATGTACTATTGGTATATACACTCCAATGATCAGCTCTTAGCAGACCATGTGAGTCACCTAATACATGTGGGAACCATCATTTGGCAACTAGCATGAAATATCTCATAAAATTACAAAAATATGAGTAATCATTCATGACTTATTTACATGAAAAACAAAATTACATATCCTTTATATCTAATCCATACACCAACGACCAAAAACACCTACAAACACTTTCATTCTTCAATTTTCTTCATCTAATTGATCTCTCTCAAGTTCTATCTTCAAGTTCTAAGTGTTCTTCATAAATTCCAAAAGTTCTAGTTTCATAAAATCAAGAATACTTTCAAGTTTGCTAGCTCACTTCCAATCTTGTAAGGTGATCATCCAACCTCAAGGAATCTTTGTTTCTTACAGTAGGTTATCATTCTAATACAAGGTAATAATCATATTCAAACTTTGGTTCAATTTCTATAACTATAACAATCTTATTTCAAGTGATGATCTTACTTGAACTTGTTTTCGTGTCATGATTCTGCTTCAAGAACTTCGAGCCATCCAAGGATCCATTGAAGCTAGATCCATTTTTCTCTTTTCCAGTAGGTTTATCCAAGGAAATTAAGGTAGTAATGATGTTCATAACATCATTCGATTCATACATATAAAGCTATCTTATTCGAAGGTTTAAACTTGTAATCACTAGAACATAGTTTAGTTAATTCTAAACTTGTTCGCAAACAAAAGTTAATCCTTCTAACTTGACTTTTAAAATCAACTAAACACATGTTCTATATCTATATGATATGCTAACTTAATGATTTAAAACCTGGAAACACGAAAAACACCGTAAAACCGGATTTACGCCGTCGTAGTAACACCGCGGGCTGTTTTGGGTTAGTTAATTAAAAACTATGATAAAATTTGATTTAAAAGTTGTTATTCTGAGAAAATGATTTTTATTATGAACATGAAACTATATCCAAAAATTATGGTTAAACTCAAAGTGGAAGTATGTTTTCTAAAATGGTCATCTAGACGTCGTTCTTTCGACTGAAATGACTACCTTTACAAAAACGACTTGTAACTTATTTTTCCGACTATAAACCTATACTTTTTCTGTTTAGATTCATAAAATAGAGTTCAATATGAAACCATAGCAATTTGATTCACTCAAAACGGATTTAAAATGAAGAAGTTATGGGTAAAACAAGATTGGATAATTTTTCTCATTTTAGCTACGTGAAAATTGGTAACAAATCTATTCCAACCATAACTTAATCAACTTGTATTGTATATTATGTAATCTTGAGATACCATAGACACGTATACAATGTTTCGACCTATCATGTCGACACATCTATATATATTTCGGAACAACCATAGACACTCTATATGTGAATGTTGGAGTTAGCTATACAGGGTTGAGGTTGATTCCAAAATATATATAGTTTGAGTTGTGATCAATACTGAGATACGTATACACTGGGTCGTGGATTGATTCAAGATAATATTTATCGATTTATTTCTGTACATCTAACTGTGGACAACTAGTTATAGGTTACTAACGAGGACAGCTGACTTAATAAACTTAAAACATCAAAATATATTAAAAGTGTTGTAAATATATTTTGAACATACTTTAATATATATGTATATATTGTTATAGGTTCGTGAATCAACAGTGGCCAAGTCTTACTTCCCGACGAAGTAAAAATCTGTGAAAGTGAGTTATAGTCCCACTTTTAAAATCTAATATTTTTGGGATGAGAATACATGCAGGTTTTATAAATGATTTACAAAATAGACACAGGTACGTGAAACTACATTCTATGGTTGAATTATCGAAATCGAATATGCCCCTTTTTATTAAGTCTGGTAATCTAAGAATTAGGGAACAGACACCCTAATTGACGCGAATCCTAAAGATAGATCTATTGGGCCTAACAAACCCCATCCAAAGTACCGGATGCTTTAGTACTTCGAAATTTATATCATATCCGAAGGGTGTCCCGGAATGATGGGGATATTCTTATATATGCATCTTGTTAATGTCGGTTACGAGGTGTTCACCATATGAATGATTTTTATCTCTATGTATGGGATGTGTATTGAAATATGAAATCTTGTGGTCTATTGTTACGATTTGATATATATAGGTTAAACCTATAACTCACCAACATTTTTGTTGACGTTTAAAGCATGTTTATTCTCAGGTGAATATTAAGAGCTTCCGCTGTTGCATACTAAAATAAGGACAAGATTTGGAGTCCATGTTTGTATGATATTGTGTAAAAACTGCATTCAAGAAACTGATTTCGATGTAACATATTTGTATTGTAAACCATTATGTAATGGTCGTGTGTAAACAGGATATTTTAGATTATCATTATTTGATAATCTACGTAAAGCTTTTTAAACCTTTATTTATGAAATAAAGGTTATGGTTTGTTTTAAAAATGAATGCAGTCTTTGAAAAACATCTCATATAGAGGTCAAAACCTCGCAACGAAATCAATTAATATGGAACGTTTTTAATCAATAAGAACGGGACATTTCACTGTGGTCAAGCGCGACCAACGCTTTTTTGTTTATTGTCATAACTTGCAGATCCCTAGGTCTGCTCGGGTGGAACTAGGTCAATCCAATGACCGTCGCTCTCCGGTAATAGGTCTAGTCTGTCGCCAAACAGACTTCTGCCGTACGGGAGCTAGGGAAAGTCATCCCTTAAGTAGGCAAGAATGTGCTAGTATTTTACTGTGCGCTTGTAGTTCAAATCATAAAGCTATTCAGCTCTGAGAGGCACATGAAATTGTAACCGAAAATAACTTAATGCTTTGATATAATTGAAAAACGAGTTTACAATAGTGCAGTACACGGTCGACCTACAAAGGTGCGTTGTATAGTAATTACATGCAAGTCTAGACAAAGTAGGTGATTGATCAAGTCTCCTATTTTCCATATTACATGTAGCATTTTTTAAGCGTAGTAGCATGCTAGGTCCGCTTGATTGGATTTCCATTAAGCTCTGCCAGTTTGTAAGTTCTGCTGTTACTGATCCCAATGACCTTGTAAGGTCCTTCCCAGTTTGGCCCTAACTTTCCAGTGTTTTGGGCCCTGCTTGCTTGGTTGTCGCGCCACACAAGGTCTCCTACCTTGTACGTTCTTGCCCTTACGCGCTTGTCGTAATATTTTGAAATGTGCTGATTTTTGGCGGCTTCTCTGATGGCCGCCATTTCTCTGCGCTCCTCTGTGTAGTTCAGGTTAGTGAGCAATCTTTCGTCATTCTCGCCTTTGCTGTATGACAAAATTCTTTCTGTTGGAACAGTTATCTCTGCTGGGATTACTGCCTCTAAACCGTACACCAGACTGAATGGTGTCTCTCCTGTGCTGTTCTTGTGCGTCGTTCTGTGTGCCCATAGGACTTTGGGTAACACATCTACCCATCCGCTGCGCTTCATCCCCAACCTTGTTTTGATGGCATGCACAATGTCTCTGTTGGTGACCTCTCATTGACCATTGGCCTGAGGGTGCGCGAAGGAGGTGAATCGTTGTTTGATATTCAAATCTTGACACCGGCTGCAGAAGGGATTATCTTCAAATTGCGTACCATTATCGCTAACAATCTCATTAGGTACACCGAACCTGCACACAATGCTTTCCCAGAAGTAATCTCTAACTTGCTTACTGGTAATAGTGCGCAATGGCTTTGCTTCCACCCACTTGGTGAAGAAGTCGATAGCTACCACCAGGTATTCAGCGTTTCCCGCGCCCTTTGGGAAAGGTCCCACTATGTCGATAGCCTACTTGCAAAATGGCCACGGTGATACGATAGGTATCATGGGATGTTGCGGCGCTTTGCTGACGGGCGCGTGTAACTATCACTCCTGGCAAACTCTAATCCTTTTAGCTGTGTCAGCGTACATTCTAGGCCAATAATATCCTAGTCGCTTAATTCTCTCAGTGACTGTTCTCCACCCAGAATGCAGCCCGCAGGATCCTTTGTGAACCTCATCGATAATCATAGCAGCCTCTTTAGGTCCTAAGCAGTGCAGGGACGCACCTAAATAAGACTTTCGATATAAAATTTCTCCTCGCAACTCGTAGTTTGGTGCCTTCACCCTGATCTTCATTGCTTCCTTCTCTCCTTCAGGTAAAGATCCGGTTCACAGGAATTCTATGATATCTGTCATCCAAGTAGCTTCTTCTTCTTCAACATATGCGATCGTGATTTCTGGCTCTGTAGACTTCGTGAAGACTTGTTCGACTAATATTTTCTATTCTAGATGATTGAAGGTAAGGGCCGCCAGGTTACTGAGCACATCCGCCGGCTTGTTCTGGCTCCTGGGAATTTGGCTGATCCTGAAGTCGATGAACGCATCGACCAGAGAATGAACCAGAGCCAGGTATGATTGGATGGATTTGTCATTGGCATTAAAGGTGCTGTTTATCTGATTGGCGACTAGCTGCGAATCCACGTAAGCTTGCAGCTTCTTTATTCCTAGCTCTCGAGCTATGCGCATTCCTGCTAACAATGCCTCATACTCTGCCTCGTTGTTTGTCACCTTAAAGTTAAATCATAACACGTATGTATGCTCTTCCTGATGTAGACCTGTAAGGATTAATCCTGCGCCAGCGCCCTCAGAGGTTTCCGCGCCGTCGGTATAGAGGTCCCACAGTTCGAGTGGGGGCGCGGGAAGCTGTTCAGGGTTGTCTATCACTGGCATATCAGTGGTCGTTTCGGCCAAATAATTGGCCATCACCTGCCCCTTAATATCGCTTCTAGCGCAGTATGAGATTTCATGTTCGCCCAACTCTATTGCCCATTTGGTTAGCCTACCCGATATATCGGGCTTATAGAGTAGCTATCGAATAGGTTGATCAGTGAGCACCGTTATCGGATTTGCTTGAAAGTATCTGCACAGACGTCGGGCGGTAACGACGAGCGCGTACACAAGTTTTTCTATGGGGCGATAATTTAGCTCTCTTCCTGATAGCGCTTTGGTGACAAAGTAGATTGGCAGTTGGGCGTCCCCTCGTTCAGCAACTAAAATGGAGCGAACAACCTCCCTAGATACCGCGAGGTAAAGTATCAGGGTTTCGCCTGCAATCGGCGCTGTTAGCGTCGGGAGGTCTTTGAGGAGTGCCTTCATCTCCTGGAACGCCTTTTCTGCCTCGTCGGTCCACTTAAAATATAACTTCTTAGCGCAGTCCTTCATGGTGCGAAAGAATGGGAGTGATCTTTCGGCGGCCTTGGACAAGAATCGCGTCAATGCGGCAAACTTCCCATTGAGGCTTTGAACTTGCTTTTTTGTTTTAGGAGAGGGCGTTTTTTCAGTTGTTTCTATCTTCTTTGGGTTAGCCTTGATTCCACGAGGAGTCACAATGTGTCCCAAAAAAATTCCCTTCCTCTTCTCCAAAGCTGCACTTGGCCGGCTTGAGTTTCATTGATGTTATGCGAGGTGTATACGAAATAGTTATATTTTTACTACGAAATACTATTAAATACAATACGATTTTACACAAGTTATTTATTTATTTATAGAGTGGATATACCTAAACTTTGCTACAACACTATAGGCAGTGTACCTAATCGTACAGTAGTGTAGTTTTTAGTAAGTCCGGTTCGTTCCGCAGGGAGCTAGCCAAGTTTAACGCTATATTTTTAAAAACTATATTTGTATAAATATATATCTATATATAAGTAGTATTACTATTATTATAAAAAGGGGGGGGGGTTACCGTTTAATGACCGGTTTGTCGATTTTATGTCTTAAGTCACAATTAAAACCTAATGTAAAATATTAAAAATAAATACAACTTAATTTAAAGCGTAAAGTAAATGATGATAATTAAAGTGCGATAAAATAAAGTGCGATAAATAAAATGACGGTAAATAAAATTGCGATAATTAAAAGTACGATAATTAAAAATGCGATAAATAAAATGACAGTAAATAAAAGTGCGATGAGATATAAAATAAAGGAATTAGGCTTATTTAAACTTCCATAATCATGATGTTTGACGTGTTGATTTTAATTTATTACCATGGGTTAATTGTCCTTTGTCCTGGATTATTCGATATGTCCATATGGTTTTGTCCATAATAGTCCATCAGTCATAATTATAAAGTGCTAGAGTCTTTGTCAAATTATCCTTATACCTGAAGTCAAATATTCCAACTAATTGGGGATTCGAACTCTAACAAGGTGTTAATACTTTGTTTAATGATTCCACCAGGTTATCGACTGCGTGTAATCCAAGGTTTTAATACTTTGTTAACAATTACACCAATTACCCTTGTATGTAATCCACCCCTGTTTCAACGAGTCCATTAACTATTAATCTATTCCCGTGTCCAGTAAAATGAACAATAATTCGTATTTATAAATATCCCGCCCACCGTACCCGATTAAGCATATGTGGTTATATATAGATACGTCGAATTGTAACCTTTAATATTAAATTAACGAGATATCGTTTAGTTAATATAAAGGCCATTAATAGCCCATAGTCTAATTTTCACAAGTGTCGATCTTTTGTCCAAACCCCAATTATGGTACAAAACTCAATTACCCAATCTTAATATTTAGCCCAACATCACGATTACTTCGATTTAAATAAGCATAATAATAATTTAGGTACGAGACATTAATTTAAAAAGGTTGAAGATAACTTACAATGATTAATAATAGTGTAGCGTTACACGGACAGAACTTCGACTTACAAACTTAAAACATTCGGCACTATAACCATATTATTATTAAACTTAAATTAAAATTATAATTAAAATAAATATAAATATATCGTAGATAGATAGATAGAAAAAGGTGTGTTTTCATCGAGCAGAATGCACGGCCTTTTATAGGCCCACGTTTAACTGTTGTACTCCACGAGTGCGGAGGTTTTATTCATCACAGCTCCGTGAGTGCGGAGCTCTGGATTCCAGCTCATAGATCAAATCCAAAACGTGGGCTGCGTATAATTATAATATATAATAATATATATAATTAATTATATATTATATTATATTCTTGTGCATAGTTGACTTGTAATTTTTGGTCCGTTGCGTCGCGCGCTGAAAGATGGTTCATGTCTCGATTCCGGATTTTCGAACGCCTTTTTGTATAACTTAATATCTTGTACTTTGTTTTTTGCGGCTTGTACTCTTGCCATTTTTAGATGTTTCTCATCAATAATTTGAACCACTTGGATTGTACTTTGTACTTTTTAGCTTTTTGGTCGTTTACGTCTTTAAATCGTCGAATCTGTCTTTTGTCTTCTCCTTTTATTATTTAAATGAATATCACTTGTAAATAGAACAATTGCAACTAAAAGCTTGTCTTTCTTAAAGGATAATGCTATGAAATATATGTTCATTTTTAGCATTATCAAATATTCCCACACTTGAGCATTGCTTGTCTTCAAGCAATATAGATCTTGAATAAAACTTTATTAGAATCACTTCTTTATTCTCCACACTTTGTACATCAGTGATTTCAATACAGAGGTTATGAACAATGATGGTAACGATGTAGTTTACAGTCGCACATGACTATAAAAATTTAGATCCTTTAGGAAATTGGATCTTTATGAAAACATTTGATCTTTTGAAAATTCAATCTATCTTTTACCCTAGATAAGTTTTCAGGAATAACCCTTCACCGGTGTTTGCAAAATGTTTTTGTGGGTATTGTGGGTTTCAGATTTGAAAATTTTAGCTCAAAATTTATGGTTTTGTGTCACCCATTTGCTAACCTTGTATTAAGAAAGCAACACATCCAGTATACTTGCTCTGTATATTACCTTTCGGCAAACTACCGTCCGGTTGTAAAGGAAAGCGTTGAACAAACAATTGTTAAGGCAATGTCCTGTGACATGCTTTTGATTATGGTCTATATCATGTCAGATGCAATTACTATCCTTTGTAGGAGCAATAGTAAAGATCACCCTATAGTTTTTCGGTCTGACACAAGGTCCTGTCTTCGACCATGCTATGCAACCACCGTTCTTACGGTTGACACCCGATTTGGTTCAGGTGACCTAATGAATTCCGATGAATTATCAGAATTTTGCGTTCAATGGTAATGAACGCATTGAAAATAGGTTTTCAGAAAACAAATCGGTTTTAATTTGATCAAAATATTTTCTCGTTCAAGCTTGAGTTTAGATATCATTGAATTCCATGAGTTTGAATTCTCAATCTTTAAGGTCAATCTCAAGGATTGAGTAATATCAGTCTTAAAAGCTGATTTTTGATCTTTAAGGAGATTATCCTTTCTGGGGATCTGATTCATTAGTCTTATAAGCTAATTTACATGGTGCCCCCATTATACGAGACAGATCCTCTCATGGTTAGGATAAGTCTGACCACTTGGCGACCCTGTTTGATGCTGAGGTCCGTGGATTTCCAGCTGATTTTAGAGAAAACTTTTCAAGGTTTTTCGTAGACTCTACAACTGGTCTGGACGACAACTTCCTGACCTAAATCAAGAAGCGCGTGTCTTTTTCTCGGAAGACTTTACTTCCTTTTAAATCAAATGGCACATTTCTTTCAAATATATTATAAGAAATCGGGTAAAACTGATAAAATTGTCCAAAACAAAAGTATCTTCAATTATTTGTACAAAAATATGTGATATATGTTCTAAATAACTTGGTGAATTTTTTCGACACTTGGCTTTTATTTTTTTTACTTTGCTTTTTTATTCTCCTCTATTCCATTTTAAATGAATTCAAGCGTTTTGAGTTGTTTCTCAATTTATGTCCTTTTCGAGGTAACAATAATTTCGATGTTAACGCCTAGTTTTATTGTTTATAAATATGTATAAACATGATTTTGAATTCATTTATTTGAAAAAAAATTTAATTTTTTTTACTAGAATTGGGTAGTCAGTATATAAGACTAGGGCTGTTCTTTATTATCAGAGAGCACTAGATTCTATTACAACTACTGCGTTACTAGTATTTTTAATTGTAACCAAGTGTTTAAATTAAAATTTTAAAAATCCGAAAGAATTTAACCCCTTCCCACACTTAAGATCTTGCAATGCCCTCATTTGCAAGAAATCAGTAACAATTTAAATTATTGAGGGTGATTAGCGTAAAAAGATGATTAAGATTTTACCAAAGTTTCCAAACATATTGGCGTTTGTTTTGAAATCAAAATTTTTTGGGTTTTTAAAATATTTTTGGCATACTTTAAATCAATAAATGATAACAAAATTTCTCGTCCCGCCCTCGGGTAAAGCAATTTCAGTTCAATGACCTAGTCTTCAACTCACGAAGAATTTTAAATATCAATTTTTAACTTAATGAAATAAAGTAAATTTTTGTTTTTAAATTCACACCAAACTTAAATTTAAAATACATAAAATTAAAAATTCATATTAATATTATTAATATTTTTATACATTAATTTTACAAATTTATATTGAAAATATTAATTTTTTAAATATTTAAAAACTTAAATATATTGATTTAAAAGATTTACAATATTAATTTAATATATATATATATTAATTTTAAAAACAAGATAAAAATTAAAATTAAAAATCTTTTTGGTCTTTTATCCCACTTTAATCAATCAAATATCATCAAAAATAGACGTCCCTCTTCTGGGTAAAGTAATTTCGGCTATTGTACCTAGTTTTACTCCTGACGAATTTTTGAAATATTTTGGATTGATTGATTAAAGATATTTATACCTTATGAATAAACGGTAAATTTCGCAGTGATGTAATAAATTTTTGTATGATATCAATAATTTTGGTTTCGCATACCTAATTTTATTGAACATTAATTTAATACTTTATAGTGAACGATTCAGCGTTTATTATCAAAAGATTTAAAGCAATAAATAAAAATAAATTAAAACTGTACATACTTACCTGTGAGATAGAATTCTCAGAGACCTGCTTTAGCCGACTCATAGGAGAGTCGTGTAATTTGATTTTCCATAGCTACATACGCGTAACCTCGATTCTTCAATAACTTTTCTTCTAAACATATGAACGGTCCTTCTCTGCATAGAGTAACAAATTCGGTATTTGAATATGTTTGATTGTTTGAACATTTACCTTCGTGTGACTATTTTCCGCATTTATGACATCTTTCAAGGTGTCGTGCTCTTCTTTTTGTTTCAGATTTTGATTTTTCTTTACCAAAATGTGTCTTATGATGATTCTTCCTAAGTTCTTTCCTCACTTCGTCCATTTTTCCTCTTATGAATGATACTAGTTCACTTGGGAAGATGTTATTATTACATTTAGGAATAATAGCGTGTAGTAGTAGACCATGGTTCAGATTAAAGGAATTCTTCATCTCGTAAAACCTAAAAGAAATAAAAATTCAGAATGGAGGGAGAAGACTAGTTCTTTAGGGTCTGCTAGGGAAAGACCATTCGGATTTCATTTTCGAGAACTACACGAAAACAGAAAATCTAACTCTAATAGAAATACATATTATCCTTAAAAGATTTAATTCTCCCCACACTTAGTTAGCTGTGGTGTCGAAATTGTGATTAACTTCGTTGTCAACTTCCATCGGACCATGTATGTAATGTTTAACTCTGTGATCATTAACTTTAAATTCAATCCCATTTGAATTTGTTAACTCTATTGTTCCGTATGGGAAAACTCTTTTGACTATGAATGGTCCAGACCATCTTGATTTCAATTTTCCAGGAAATAACTTGAATCGTGAATTGAAAAGAAGAACTCTATCTCCTTCCTTAAATTCTTTTGAACTTCTGATTCTTTTATCATGCCATTTCTTCGTTCTTTCCTTATAGATTAACGAATTTTCATATGCTTCATGTCTTAATTCTTCTAATTCATTTAGTTAACTTAACCGTAGACATCCGACTTCATGTAAATCAAGATTACATGTCTTCAAAGCCCAAAATACTTTGTGCTCAATTTATACTGGAAGGTGACATGCTTTTCCATAAATGAGTTTAAAAGGTGTGGTTCCAATTGGACTTTTGTAGGCTGTTCTAAAAGCCCAGAGTGCATCCTCCAAACTTTGGATTTGATCCTACGGTTTTCTCTAGAATACGTTTTAATGCTCGGTTGGTATTTTCAACTTGTCCACTTGTTTGTGGATGATAAGCGGTTGAGATTTTATGAGTTACCTTATATCTTTTGAGAACTTTCTCAAGTTGATTATTACAAAAATGAGTACCCCGATCACTTATTAAAGCTTTCGGTGTTCCGAACCTAGCAAAAAGACGTTTTAAAAAGTTGACTACAACTCGTGCATCGTTAGTTGGGAGAGCTTGTGCTTCCGCCCATTTAGATACATAATCAATGGCAACGAGAATGTAGAGATTATTATGAGATTTTGGAATTGGACCCATAAAGTCAATACCCCAAACGTCAAATACTTCACATACTTGAATGACATTTTGTGGCATTTCATCATGTTGACTTATTTTTCTGGCCCTTTGACAAGCATCACAGGATTTACAAAGAAGGTGTGCGTCTTTGAAAATTATAGGCCAATAGAATCCAGCGTCGTATACTTTTCTTGCTGTGAGTTGAGGCCCATAATGCCCTCCTGTTGATCCTGTGTGACAATGGTTTAAGATTTGACTAGCTTCATCTCCGAATACACATCGGCGTATTATTCCATCGGGACAACTTTTAAACAAATGTGGATCTTCCCAGAAATAGTGTTTTATATCACTAAAGAATTTCTTTCGTTTTTGGTACGACAACCCTTTTTCAAGGAATTCACATACTAAGTAGTTTGCATAGTCTGCAAACCATGGAATTTCATTATAATCGATTTTCAAAAGATATTCATCAGGAAAGTTGTCTTGTATAGCCGATTCATTTAGAACTTCTAATTCAGGATTTTCAAGACGAGAAAGATGATCAGCGGTGAGATTTTCTGCTCCCTTTTTGTCTCGGATTTCAATATCGAACTCTTGTAAGAGTAAGATCCAACGAATTAATCGTGGTTTGGCATCTTATTTTGAAAATAGGAATCTAAGAGCAGAATGGTCGGTATAGACCACCGTTTTTGCTAGAACGAGATATGAACAAAATTTGTCAAAAGCAAAGACAATAGCAAGGAGTTCTTTTTCAGTAGTTATGTAATTCGTTTATGCTCCTTGTAACATCTTACTAGCGTAATAAATAGGTTGAAATCGTTTTTCAATCCTTTGTCCTAAAATGGCTCTCAATGCAAAATCACTTGCATCGCACATGAGTTCAAATGAGAGATTCCAATTTGGAGTTATCATGATCGGCGCATTAGTGAGTTTTTCTTTAAGAATATTAAAAGATTTGATGCATTCATCTGAAAAGATGAATGGAGCATCCTTTTCTAGGAGTTTATTCATAGGAGTGGCAATTTTAGAAAAATCTTTTATGAAACGTCGGTAAAAACCGGCATGCCCTAGAAAACTCCTAACTCCTCTAACATTGGTGGGATGTGGAAGTTTAGCAATTACATCTACTTTAGCTCTATCCACTTCAATTCTTTCCTTTGAAATTTTATGACCAAGAACGATGCCTTCTTTAACCATGAAATGGAATTTCTCCCAATTAAGAACTAGGTTTGATTGCTCGCATCTAATAAGCATTCGTTCAAGATTAACTAGACATGTTTCAAAAGTATCACCGAAGACTGAAAAGTCATCCATGAAAACTTTCATGCATTCTTCTATCATGTCGTGAAAAATCGCCATCATGCACCTTTGAAAGGTTGCAGGGGCGTTGCAAAGTCCAAATGGCATGCGTTTGTAAGCAAAAGTAACTTAAGGGCACGTGAATGTGGTTTTCTCTTGGTCCTCGGGTGCTATTGAAATTTGAAAGTATCCGGAGAAACCGTCAAGAAAACAATAGTAACTATTTCCAGCTAACCTTTCCAATATTTGATCAATGAAAGGTAAGGGAAAGTGACCTTTTCTGGTGGCGTCATTTAATTTTCTGTAATCAATACAAACACGGCATCCTGTTACAGTCCTAGTAGGAATAAGCTCATTTTTTTTTTCATTTGTGATGACAGTCATGCCACCCTTCTTAGGTACGCATTGAACTGGGCTTACCCATGGACTATCAGAGATTGGATAAATTAAACCTGCATCTAGTAGTTTAATAATTTCTTTCTTAACAACATCTTGCATATTAGGATTTAGTCTTCGTTGGCGTTGCACATACGTTTTATGACCTTCTTCCATAAGGATTTTATGTGTGCAATACGAAGGACTTATGCCTTTAATGTCATGAATCTTCCATGCAATAGCTGGTTTATGAGCTTTTAGCATAGAAATGAGTTGAGATTTTTCATTTTCCGTAAGAGAAGATGATATTATTACAGGTAATTCAGATTCACCATGTAAATAAGCGTATTCCAAATGGTTTGGAAGTGGCTTTAACTCTAATATCGGTGGTTCTTCTATCGATGATTTGTATCGATATCTGTCTTCCTCATTTAGCATTTGGAGTTCTTCTGTTGTTGGTTCATATTCATTAGCCATAAGTGTAGCTAACATTTCAGCTTCATTAATTGGTTCAGTTCCTTCTCCTAAAGAACATTCTCCTGTTCCTTGTAATTGTGGAAATTCTTCTAACAATTCTGCTTGTGAATCTATAGTTTGAATATAATAACATGTATCATCTGCAGATTGCGGTTGTTGCATAGCTCTATCAACAGAAAAGGTAACACTCTCGTCCTCTATACTTAGGGTTAGTTTCTTACCGAACACGTCTAATATTGATTTAGCCGTGTTTAAGAATGGTCTTCCTAATATAAAAGGAACTCGAGAATATTCCTCCATGTCCAGAATAACAAAGTCTACTGGAAATACTAAAGTACCAACTTTAACTAGCATGTTCTCCATTATCCCTCTAGGATATTTTACTGATCGATCGACTAGTTGTATGCTTATTTGTGTTGGTTTCAATTCTCCGAGGTCTAGTTTAGTGTATAGTGAATACGGCATTAAATTTATACTAGCACCTAAGTCTACTAATGCTTCTATTGAACTAAGACCACCCAGAAAACATGGAATTGTGAAACTTCCTGGATCTGATAATTTTTCTGGTATCTTATTCAACAACACTGCAGAACAATTAGCATTCATAGTAACAGCCGAGAGTTCTTCCATTTTTTTTCTATTTGTGATTAGATCTTTCGGGAATTTGGCATATCTAGGTATTCCTGAAATCACATCAATGAAAGGAAGATTGACATTTATTTGTTTAAACATATCCAAGAATTTGGATTGCTCGGCTTCAAGTCTTTCTTTTCTCATTTTACTTGGATAAGGAAGCGGTCGTTGGTATGGTTTAACATAAGGTTTAGCCTTAACTGTGTTATCTTCATTAACTTTTTCAACTACCGGTTCTGATTCCTTCTCTTGTTCAGGTTGTAGTGCCCGTGTAGTAGGAATAGAGTCATCAGAAATTTCAGGTATTTCAGATGACTTAAGTGTAATACCACTTCTTGTGGTAATAGCTTTTGCTGTTTCATTCGTGGGGTTAGCATTTGTATCGCTAGGTAGACTCCCGGTTTTCTTTCACCTATTAACCTTGCTAGGTTGCTTAATTTTTGTTCCAGATTTTGAATAGAATCTTGTTGATTTCTAAATGCTTGAGCATTTTATTCATTAGTTTGTTTCTGAGATGTGACAAACTGCGTTTGAGATTCAACTAGCTTTGACATCATGTCTTCTAAATTTGGCTTTTTATCATCAGTTTGTGGTGGTTTAATTAGAAAAATAGGTCTTTGCTGGTTGTAAGTATTATTAGATACTTGTTGATTGCTAGGACCTTGTTGGTTGTTGTATGGAACATTTTGGTTATAATTCTTATTTTGATTGTAGTTTGGTCTTGGCGGTTGATAATTGCCTTGATAATTATTTCCAGGCCTTTGGTTCATGTATGAAACATTCTCTCTTTGTTCCATTGTTTGTTCAATACTAAGACAATCTTTTGTCAAATGTGGTCCTCCACACTGCTCACAACTAATTCGTATTGCATGAATATCCTTAGTCATCTTTTCCATTCGTCTCTCGAAAGCATCTAACTTTGCGGAAATGGAATCAAAGTCATGGATAGAATCGGCTCTAGCCGCTTTAGATGATCTAACGATGTCTTTTTCTTGGTGCCACTCATGTGAGTGGGAAGCAGTGTTATCAATAATTTTATAAGCTTCAGTTGTGGTTTTCTTCATAATGGAACCACCAGCTGCTATATCGATGTCTTTTCGTGTAGTAATGTCGCATCCTTGGTAGAATATTTGTACTATTTGATAAGTGTCTAAACCATGTTGAGGACATCCACTTAACAACTTTCCAAATCTTGTCCACGCCTCATATAAAGTTTCATTTGGCTTTTGTGTGAACGTAACTATTTCTCCTTGAAGTCTCACAGCTTTAGATGCCAGAAAGAATTATTTAAGAAAATTTTCAACTAAGACATCCCATGTATCAATCGTCCCTTCAAGTAACGATTCTAACCAATCTTTGGCTTCTCCCTTTAAAGTCCAGGGAAATAACATGAGATAGATCTGTTCATCATCAACTTCTCTGATTTTGAATAGAGTACAGATCCTATTAAAGGTACGAAGATGTTCATTTGGATCTTCCTTCGGTGCACCACTAAATTGGCATTGATTAGTTACCATGTGTAGGATTTGTCCTTTGATTTCATAATCTGGTGCATTAATATCTAGTTGAGTAATGGCATGACCTTGGCCAGTGCGTTTAGCTCTCATTTGATCTTCCATACTTAGAGGTTCCAGATTTTCCATGATTGAGTTTGTTGAATCTGAATCACTCGAGGATTCTGATTTAATGGTTTCTTTCTCGACAATCTCTGGATGAGTGATTTGTGGTTCAGGAGGAATGATTAGTGGTTCAGGATCCTGAATATCCTCCGGATTCTCAATTGTGAGGTCGAGTTCAAAAAATGGATTATCGGAAATTTGAATTGGAGTACTTGGTTGATTAGATGACGATTCTAAAAAAAATAATCAACGGCGACAATATTGGCTAGATGTCTTGATCGAGTTACAGGAGGTGAACGTATGAAAGGTGGTGAACGTTTTGCTCGGTGCATTCACTGAATATCCTATTAGTTATAAAGATAAAAATTTTATAAGTTATCAAATTAATAGACTTTTCTGATTTTGTCCACGTTTCAAATAGCCAATAGAAGCAGCAGGTAGCCAGGACCCTTTAAATCGGAAGCCCACAACTCGCCACTAACAAATCCAAATATTACTATGAACCAGAAAATTTTGGATATCTATCAATTTAACCGCTTAAAATAATTTTTCGTCGAAATTTAAAGAAGATAAAAAAAAATTGTATGTCCTAAAAACTAGAGTGTCGAGAAATAAGAAAGAAAAAGTGCGTCGAAAAACATCGAAAAATAAAAGGTCGAAAAATAATAAAATGCAGCGTCGAAACTTAAAAGTCTAAAAACTAAAAATTAAAACTTACGTCTAAAGGTATTAAAGCTTAAAAGGAATTCTATATCCAAAATGGCAATAACTTAAAAAGGCACTAAAACTTTATTTAAAACTAAAGCGATAAACAACGTCGTAAAATTCTAAGGCGTCTAAATTTTAGAAAAAGCACTTAAGGGATTTTACGGCAAAGCCTAAAAATCTAGAAATGAAAATAACTACGGCAAAAACTAACTTAAAACTAATTACGAATGATAAAAATACAAATTACGATTAAACGATTAAAAAGATACAAAATTTAAAAATAAAACTAAAGTTATAAAAATACAATTTTTATAAAAATATTATTTTTATATAGAGTATTTTATAAAAATATTAGTCTTATATATTAATAAAACTAATTAAAACTTAAAAATAAAAAATTTAATTAAAACTTAAAGCTAATTATATTAAATTACTAAACCCTAATTATAATTAATAATAATTAATTTTTTAACCCTAATTTCATAATAAATGAGGTACCAGTTCGCAGATGTCAGACGACTCCGCGAGTGCGGATGTCTTCTGACCAAAAACTTCGCGAGTGCGGAGGATGCAAATTCAAATGAGCTGTAGGTTCAAATTCGTGCAGTTTCAACGTTTTTTTTTATTACTTTTAATTTTTATTATTTTCAGTTTTTATTTTATAGAAAATGTAATTTAAATAACACTTATATTAAAAATTGCTTACTAGTTTTTTTTAACTTTTCACAATAAATAAAAATATAAACTTTTTAATAAACTTAAAAATATAGATATATATTTTTCTTTTTTTTTATGTTTTTATATTTTTCTTTTTAATATTTAAAACTTATATTTTAAAAAAAATAGATTAAAACTTAATAAAAATCTCTTTTTTTATGACGTTTCGCTTTGGCGTTAAGTGAAGTTCCCCGGCAGCGGCGCCAAAAATACTTGATGTTATGCGAGGTGTATACGAAATAGTTATATTTTTACTACGAAATACTATTAAATACGATACGATTTTACACAAGTTATTTATTTATTTATAAAGTGGATATACCTAAACCTTACTACAACACTATAGGTAGTGTACCTAATCGTACAGTAGTGTAGTTTTTAGTAAGTTCGGTTCGTTCCGCAGGGAGCTAGCCAAGTTTAACGCTATATTTTAAAAAACTATATTTGTATAAATATATATCTATATATAAGTAGTAGTATTATTATTATTATAAAAAGGGGGGTTTTACCGTCTAATGACCGGTTTGTCGATTTTATGTCTTAAGTCACAATTAAAACCTAATGTAAAATATTAAAAATAAATACAACTTAATTTAAAGCGTAAATTAAATGACGATAATTAAAGTGCGATAAATTAAAGTGCGATAAATAAAATGACGGTAAATAAAATTGCGATAATTAAAAATACGATAATTAAAAATGCGATAAATAAAATGACAGTAAATAAAAGTGCGATGAGATATAAAATAAAGGAATTAGGCTTATTTAAACTTCCGTAATCATGATGTTTGATGTGTTGATTTTAATTTATTACCATGGGTTAATTGTCCTTTGTCCTGGATTATTCGATATGTCCATATGGTTTTGTCCATAATAGTCCATCAGTCATAATTATAAAGTGCGAGAGTCTTCGTCAAATTATACTTATACCCGAAGTCAAATATTCCAACTAATTGGGTATTCGAACTCTAACAAGGTCTTAATACTTTGATTAATGATTCCACCAGGTTATCGACTGCGTGTAATCCAATGTTTTAATACTTTGTTAACAATTACACCAATTACCCTTGTATGTAATCCACCCCTGTTTCAACGAGTCCATTAACTATTAATCCATTCCCGTGTCCGGTAAAAATGAACAATAATTCGTATTTATAAATATCTCGCCCACCGTACCCGATTAAGCGTATGTAGTTATATATAGATACGTCGAATTGTAACCTTTGATATTAAATTAACGAGATATCGTTTAGTTAATATAAAGCCTATTAATAGCCCATAGTCTAATTTCCACAAGTGTCGTTCTTTTGTCCAAACCCCAATTATGGTACAAAACCCAATTACCCAATATTAATATTTAGCCCAACATCACGATTACTTCGATTTAAATAAGCATAATAATAATTTAGGTACGAGACATTAATTTAAAAAGGTTGAACATAACTTACAATGATTAATAATAGCGTAGCGTTACACGGACAGAACTTCGACTTACAAACTTAAAACATTCGCCACTATAACCATATTATTATTAAACTTAAATTAAAATTATAATTAAAATAAATATAAATATATTGTAGATAGATAGATAGAAAAAGGTGTGTTTTCATCAAGCAGAATGCGCGGCCTTTTATAGGCCCACGTCTAACTGTTGTACTCCGCGAGTGCGGAGGTTTTATTCATCACAGCTCCGCGAGTGCGGAGCTCTGGATTCCAGCTCATAGATCAAATCCAAAACGTGGGCTGCGTATAATTAAAATATATAATAGTATATATAATTAATTATATATTATATTATATTCTTGTACATAGTTGACTTGTAGTTTTTGGTCCGTTGCGTCGTGCGCTGAATGTTGGTTCATGTCTCGGTTTCGGATTTTCGAACTCCTTTTCGTATAATTTAATATCTTGTACTTTGCTTTTTGCGGCTTGTACTCTTGCCATTTTTAGACGTTTCTCATCAATAATTTGAACCACTTGGATTGTACTTAGTACTTTTTAGCTTTTTGGTCGTTTGCGTCTTCAAATCGTCGAATCTGTCTTTTGTCTTCACCTTTTATTATTTAAACGAATATCACTTGTAAATAGAACAATTGCAACAAAAAGCTTGTCTTTCTTGAAGGATAATGCTATGAAATATATGTTCGTTTTTAGCATTATCATTCATGTTGATGCTTCGGAGCGTGTTAAACGTTTCGAGTATATCGGCCAACAATTGTTCCTCGATATTGCTCTTAATGACGAGGTCGTCAACATATTCCTTTAGGTTGCGCCCTATCTGCTTAGCGAATGCTGTATCGATAGTGCGTTGATAAGTAGCGCCCGCATTCTTTAGTCCAAAGGGCATCTTAGTGTAACAGTATATCCCTTAGTCCGTGTGAAACGCGGTTTTCTCTTCATCCTCTTCCGCCATTTGTATTTGGTGATATCCTTTGTAGGCATCCAGGAAGCACTTGAACCTAAAACCAGCAAGCGACTCTACTTTCCAGTCTATTTCTGGCAAAGGATAGTTGTCTTTGGGGAAAGCTTTGTTAATGTCTTTAAAATCAATACAGAGCTGCCACGTTCCATCCGACTTGGCCACCAGCACAGGGTTGGCCACCCATGTCTGGTAATTCACTTTACGCAGTATGCTGGCCTTGACCAGCTTATCCACTTCTCTGCGTAACCACTCACTTCTCTCTGGGGCCATTGGCCGCTTCTTTTGCTTAATTGGGGTCAAATTGATGCTGGCGCGGAGGTGATGCTGCGCTTTCTCTCGTGGTACTCCAGTCATGTCAGCATCGCGCCAACAAAACATGTCAGAGTTACCGATGAAGATGTTCCTCAGCTTTTCCTTAGTCTCAGATGTAAGGCTCCCCCTATTTTTACCTTCTGTTCCGGATACTAGGGATTGACTATAACCCACCACTCATTTGCGCTCTTTTCTTCTGGAGAAGCGCTACCCTTATCAGTAACAGACGCACATAAGGCTTCCAACGGCGTTGACTCGAGGGTGGTAACTCCTTGATCCGTCAGGAATCGAACCATCCCGTGAATGGTGGACGGTAGAGCGCCAAATTTCTGAATGGAAGTCCTCCCTAGTATGGCGTTATATCTAGAGTACGAGCGCACAACGCAAAATTCTATACTTTCGGTGCACTTCTTTGATTTATCTCTGTTGTCTCTCAGCTCCAGCTTCAAATCCAAAATTCCGATAGGCCACGCTGATTCTCTGGAAAATCCGGATAAAGCCGTAGTCGGCGGTTTGATGGTTCGCCTCACTGTTGTGGGTAGCTGTCAGAAGCAATGCTTGTACATGATGTCGAAGTTACTGCCGTTGTCTGTGTGAAGGCGCTTAACGCCATGTCCTGACTCTGGCAGATATTCCTGCACTACAATTGGTGCGCAGGAAGTATCAAACGTCTGAATGGCGGGGAATGATATCTCCGTCATCCTCGAGCTCCCGTCAGCGCTAGCTCTGCGCTTCGTTCCTTGCTGGGGTAGGCAGTTGGCCATTGAACGCAACTATTTTTTCACTACAAGTGCCTGTATAGAAAAAATAAATGAGAAGTGGACATATAGAAAAAAGATCAAATCAAAACCTTTTAACTTGTATGTCCTACGGATGGCGCCAAATGATCAAGCATAGAATATTCGGGTCGGGTTTGATCCATGCTTGACATCACTAAGAGGGGATTTATGGGTCAATCGAGTTTAACTCTCTGGTCCGGAGTACCGTGAATAACCCCTTGCGAGATGAGGATCTCAACAAGGGTGGTTAAACGTAGACCCACCATCGGCGGATAGTCCGGTCATCGATGGCTCGCGTCGGGAATAGGGTTTGTGTTTAAGGAACGCTACATGTATATCAATGATGTCTAGTGTAGTGCTGTGAGTCCGGTAGCACGGGTATAAGTCCGGTAGCGCGGGTAAGGGAGGCGCTATGCAAATAGCGCAACTGGTCCGTACGTAGATACTAAAAATAGTATGTCTGTAACTTCCCAAGACCAACCCATTGCCTTGTGATTCGAGTTCATTATTTATAGCTACAGTGCTATCCATTCATTGGAGCCACGTGTTCCATGTTGCTTTCTTGTATGCACTACTCGGTTATTTTGTGGAGGGGACCAGGGAACAGTACTATCACCTTTTTCACTGGCTGTCGGCTCTTGCACAGAGATCGTGGCAAGTACAGGACACGTCACCCTTATGCAGCACACCATTGTCAAAATGGCGCCCTCTAGCGTACATTTACTTGTGCCAGAAGTGCTATAGCGCGGAGGATATGCACATGGTGCAAGTGTGATGCGCAACACGAGTCAATCGGGTATGCGTATCATTATGAGATTTTCTTGGGGTTTTGTATTTTGGTTTGATATTACTGAACAATTGATGGTGATTTGTTGAAGAATCACTTTATAATGGAACCAACCGTCCCAGTTTCATCGTTTGTTTGATGAATAAATAGGTAGGTGGCTTTTTATACATCTTGAGTTATTTTATTTTTTATAATTATTATTTATATTATATATATCTATAATAATTTATAGAGTATTTATTTATTATTTATTGATTTATTTATTTGCTACAATTGTTGATACAAATATTTTAAACGCTGTGTAATAATCTGAAAGTGTGAAGTAAACGGCTCTAGAGAACGTTATAATCGATATATTTTATATTCTATACTACCTAGGATCTACTAATGAAAAGGGTAATTTTGACAATTGATCATATTTACATTACAATTCCATCAACTATTTTAGCAAAAAAATAAGATACATATTCAAATTCCTTTGCATTCTAATTCCTACAAATTCCATTCCTTCATTAGATTTCATTCCATCCTCAAAACATTCTTTCAACCAAATGGACCCTAAGTCTCAGGCTAATGCTTTCATTAAGCTGTCCGCCAACTTTGGTTGTGATCTAACAAAATCCGCGTATATCACTCATCGTGTCAAATCATGAAAAATAGTCTGATTAAAGCATAAGTGTATAGACTTTCACTTGTACATTCGGCTATATGCCTTAGAAATTGGAGATCACATTATTAGGATCTAAATAGAAAACAATCTCCATTTTCATTTGAAAGCATTTGTTATTTAGCAACGAAACTCGCAACTTTTTTGTTGTGAGCATTTGCTTGAATCTGTGAATCAGTTTGAAGAGTACTTACTTTTCTTTGTAGTATTTCATTCTCTGATTGATTGTTAGACAGAAGTGAATCCTAAGCCTTGATTTGAGCTTGCAACTTGTAAACGTCTACTGAAGATGGTTTTTGAATTCTTAAGTCATCTTCTAGTTTACAAATTTGCTCTTTCAGAGTTTCAGTTCCAAATCATGTGATGCTTACTTTAAATCTGAAGACCGTTCTCTCATCAATTGAAGATGTATTTGAAGCTTTTAATGAAGGTTAGTTTGTATAAAATACAATTTCAACGTTTTCTTTTGTTGTTTCACGAGCAACTATATCGGTAATGAGCAGATAAATCTGAAGGAGACTGTTCCTCTGGAGTCACTAACAAAGTTATAGACTCAAGAATTTGTAGCTTGTGTTGCTTTCTCTTAGAAAATAAGTTCATACTTTATTAAAGTGTTGTAACAACAAGAATATTTATTGTCTCGATGGTTAAATCATTTCAACAAAATCTATTTTCAGAGGTATAACAGAAGAAATAGTCGTCAACTGATGTCGTTGTCAGAAAACATGTTCGTTTTTTACCTTGTTGCAAGAAACTAAACTTGCAATTCTTCAAGAATTGATAAATCCCAAACATATCCGAACTTTTGAGGAATTTGATAGAAATTTTAATGAAAATCATTAAATTTCTTTACTCCGTCAACCCCTTCTGTTAGAACTTAACTGAATAACTAAAAAAGTTGTTAACCATCGAAGAAAGGTGTTGTAATAAACTTGGCCCTGAAATTTTAAACATGCATTTCCAAATGGGCCTGGATGTAACGACCCGCCAAATGCGACGACCCGGAAAATTTCGACTAATTTTAAACCAAACTCCCGATACGATATTATATTTTTGGCACGATAAGAAAACTCTGTAATGTTGAGTCTCAAAAATTTTGAACTGTTCAATTGACCTTCGACTGTTCTCGACGATTCATGAACAACTATTTGTAAATAGATACATATATATTTAAAAATATTATAGATATATTAATTTGAAATATAATTTGAAATATTATATTATTTAGTTATTAGATTTAATTTTGTAAAATAAAATAATATAAGATATATTAAAATTTATTATTAAAATGAATCTATATATAGATATAAAAGTTTATCGAATATATTTATTAATTAATACTCGGTTGACATTTCGTTAATGTTCATATAGATCTAAAACGAGTTCATGAAGATTTAAAATAAAAGTTGGAATGTAAATAGATTACGAAGATTATAGATTTAACAAAAAAATTTTTTTACCTTTTTAGTTTAAATATTAGTAATCCGTACACATCACTTGGAACTGAAACAAATAATTGACAAATCTTTTTGACTAGGTTTTACATATTTAATGACCGAAATAAATAAATATATTTAATATTAAAAGATTAGATTTTCCTTAAGACTTTTAATCATCACTGTTTAACAACGGAGAGTCCGTGAATTTAAAAGTGTAAAGGTGTCGGCAAGGTTAGACAAGAATTATGACTGTTAATATATTTCTATTTTTTCCCTCTTTCAATTATTGGTTAAATTAATGTTAGGACTATTATTATTATATTATGTATCTAATATCTATATATATATATATGCACGATGTATATATGATTGTACATATTACTAACTTAATTGAATCACCTTTAATTATATTATTGTTTTCTTAATAGATCACCTCATGAAATGTCCCGTTCATATTGATTATAAACGTTCCATATTAATTGATTTCGTTGCGAGGTTTTGACCTCTATATGAGACGTTTTTCAAAGACTGCATTCGATTTTTAAAACAACCATAACCTTTATTTTATCGATAAAGGTTTAAAATATTACGACGATTATCAAATAATAATAATAAAAATATAGCGTTCACACACGACCATTACATAATGGTTTCATAATATTACACAATAATACATGTCTTCGAATGCAGTTTTCAAACAATATTATACAAGCATGGACTCCAAATCTTGTCCTTAATTTAGTATGCAACAGCGGAAGCTCTTAACAATTACCTGAGAATAAACATCCTTAAAACGTCAACAAAAATGTTGGTGAGTTATAGGTTTAACCTATATATTTATCAATCGTAATAATAGACCACAAGATTTCCTATTTCCATTTTTCGTAAATATCATCCCATACATAGAGATAAAAATCATTCATATGGTGAACACCTGGTAACCGACATTAACAAGATGCATATAAGAATATCCCCATCATTCCGGGACATCCATCGAACATGATATAAAAACTCGAAGTACTAAAGCATCCGCTACAAAGGATGGGGTTTGTTGGGCCCAATAGATCTATATTTAGGATTCGCGTCAATTAGTAGATTGGTTTACTAATTCTTAGGTTACCAAGCAAAAAGGGTCATATTCGACTTCGATCATTCAACCATAGAAAGTAGGTTCATGTACTTGTGTCTATTTTGTAAAACATTTATAAAGCTGCATGTATTCTCATCCCAAAAATATTAGATTTTAAAAGTGGGACTATAACTCACTTTCACAGATTTTTACTTCGTCGGGAATTAAGACTTGGCCACGGATTGATTCATGAACCTATAACAAATATGTACATATGTATCAAAGTATGATCAAAATATAATTACAACAATTTTTTTTACGTTTTAATGATTTGAGTTTGTTAAGTCAGCAGTCCTCGTTAGTAACCTACAACTAGTTGTCCACAGTTAGATGTACAGAAATAAAACAATATATATTATCTCGAATCAATCCACGACCTCGTGTATACAAGCCTCAGGCTAGATCACAACTCAAAGTATATATAATATTTTGGAATCAACCTCAACCCTGTATAGCTAACTCCAACATTACTGCATATAGAGTGTCTATGGTTGTTCCGAAATATATATATAGATGGGTCGATATGATATGTCAAAACATTATATTCGTGTCTATGGTATCCCAAGATTACATAATATATGTTAGAATACATGTATAATACAATATAAGTTAGTTAAGTTAGGATTTGTATAGATTTGTTACAAATTTCACGTAGCTATAACAAGCAAAATTATCCAATCTTGTTTTACCCATAACTTCTTCGTTTTAAATCCGTTTTGAGTGATTCAAGTTGCTATGGTTTCATATTGAACTTAAGTTTATGAGAAAAAATATAATTTATAGTCGGAAATACAGATTACAAGTCATTTTTGTAAAGGTAGTCATTTCAGTCGAAAGAACGACGTCTAGATGACCATTTTGGAAAACATACTTCCACTTTGAGTTTAACCATGATTTTTAGATATAGTTTCATGTTCATAAGAAAAATCATTTTCCCAGAAGAATAGATTTTAAATCAAAGTTTATCGTAGTTTTTAGTTATCCAAACCAAAACAGCCCCCGGTTTTACTACGACGGCGTATATCCGGTTTTACGGTGTACTTCGTGTTTCCAGGTTTTAAATCATTAAGTTAGCATATCATATAGATATAGAACATGTGTTTAGTTGATTTTAAAAGTTAATTTAGAAGGATTAACTTTGTTTTCGAACAAGTTTAGAATATACTAAACTATGTTCTAGTGATTACAAGTTTAAATCTTCGAATAAGATAGTTATATATATATATGAATCGAATGATGTTATGAATATCATTACTATCTCAAGTTTAGTAGATAAACCTACTGGAAGTGACAAGAAATGATCTAGCTTCAAAGGATCTTGGATGGCTTGAAAATTCTTGAAGTAGGATCATGACACAAAAAACAAGTTCAAGTAAGATTTTTACTCGAATTAAGATAGTTTATAGTTATAGAAATCAAATCAAAGTTTGAATATGAATATTACCTTGAATAAGAAATATAACCTACTATAAATAATAAAGGTTTCTTGATCTTAGATGATTACTTGGAATGGATTAGAAAGCTTGGAAGTAAACTAGTAAACTTGAAAGGATTTTTGAAGTGTTCTTGAAGTGTTCTTCCTATGATGATTATAGCTTGATTCTTGAAGTAATTTTTGATGAAGATGATGATTAGTTACTGGAAAAATTCGTTCATAAGTGTGTGTAGGTGTTGAGAGAGAATTAGAAAGAGAATTGGAAGTGAAATGGAGTGGGTGGTGAGTGGTGAAGGGTGAGTGGGGTTAAAAGGAGTTCTTGTTTTGTTTCCTTGCTCATAAGTTATGCTAGTTGCCAAATGATGTGTGACGACCCGGAAATTTCTGATCAAATTTAAACTTAATCTTATTATGTTTCCGACACGATAAGCAAAGTCTGTTATGTTAAGTCTCAAAAAGTTTGAATTGTTGTCATACATTCAATAGACCTTCGACTGCTCTCGACGATTCACGAACAATTGTTGTAAATAAATATATGTATATATATATATATTTAAATATAAATAAAAGCATAAATAATAAGTTGAAATAATAAAATACAAATTAATCATTAGAATTAAATATGTAACATATAGATATGAAATTTGATAGGTATAAATTATTATATTATTATGAATATTATTATTATCATTAATATTATTATAATTAGCATTATTATAATTAGTATCATTATTATTAATAATATTATTGTTATATACATATTATAGTAATTATTATAATCATCATTAATAATAATATTATTATGAAGTTGTATTATTACTATTATGAGTATTATTATTATATTTATATTTATATTTATATTTATCAATAAAGTTAATTATAATTTATAAATATAAATACTGATATAAGAACAGATATATGTATATATATATATATATATATATATATATATATATATATATATATATATATATATATATATATATATATATATATATATATATATATATATATATATATATATATATATGCAGTTTATAAATAAATACTTGTACATATATACAAATGCAGAATACGGATTTACATGTATAACTAAATATGTATGTATGTAGATACGATGTATACATAAATAAATAATTAGATAAAAACATATTCAATTGCCTATCATTGTCTAAGCTGCTCAATCTGTCTTTTAACTTTGAACAACTCGAATCAATTATCACCAACCAAGACAAAATATGTTAGCAGTCCTTTTCTTCTTTTATTTATTACTTTTTTTTTTGTATTCTTCTTCCTGGATTAATATTCTGTTGACCATTTTCTTTATAAAACAAACGATTATCTCGTTAGACATAAACCATTCAATTCTTTCACTTGCATATGAAATTGTAATTACAGATAGAAGGTACAATCCGATTGAATTAAGCAGAAAAAGTAAGAAACAGCTCAAAACCTCTGTTCGTGTAACTTTTTAACCATAACCATCTTCATTCCAGTTTCCTTGTTCTTGGATAAACAACCAACAAGAATCAATCGAACACCATTACCATCTTCAACCTCTAGATTACCACGATATATACTCTCATCACCCTAAACCGTCAACAACCAAACACCTTCATCTAGCTACTACCATCAACCATTAACTGCTACTGTTTTTGTTTTTTTTTCACCGTAGCAGACCACCATCATCGACACTTTGAATCACCTCACTACCAAATGCCATCCTTTCTTGTGTTACTCAACACCTCACAACCCTCATTCCATCATCACCTTCTTCCTCTCTCTCTTTCTCTCTCTCATCTTTATTTTCTCTCTCTTTTATGAAAACTACCACAAACTGTCATTTGCTTTTCCTTGTTTCTAGTTGAGCTAGGCCAAGAAAGGCCACCACAGCCACCATTCGATCACCATTATCATCATCGGAAACTCCCACTGTTATTAAAAGAAAAGAAACCCCATTTGATATTATAAATGCACTAGTGGTTGTTTGAAATATGGAAGGCATGATTAAAGTAAAAGGATATTCGAATGATGAGGGTTCTGTGCATAATTCTTTACTATTTTAAGTATCTATCGACAATCACTTGGTGAGAAACCCCACCACCCATCGGTGGGATCAAATTGAAGCAAATGTTTGAACCGTTTCTTTGTGGAACTCCTTTTCTTTCTCCTTTTTGATGTCATCCACTCAGCATATAGTTCCACCTAACCCAATTGTTTATTATGATTCGGTGTCTTGATTGACTGTTTCTATTTTATTCGCTAAAGCAAGAAACCAAACAGCAAAGTTCTTTTTTTAAGCTGTGAACGAAATCGGGTTTGAAACCTTATATATTTTTGGACTTGTTTAATTTAGTGGTTGGGCCAATATCCATATCTTAAGTGGGTTTCTTTGAACTTGGTACAATTGGGTTTAGCTAAAGTGATATGAGCCATGACCTTGTTTTGTGTATGGACCGTGACCCATTTATTTTGGGCTTTTGATATTGCTGAAAGACCGAGCTTTATGTAGGTTAAGATATTGACTAGATTAAAATGATATTGGGGTCCATTTTAAATGACGAATTATGGTGATCAGGTGAATGATGAAAATGATTATGGTAATGAGATTAAAGAGCATGATGATAACTATTAGGATTATGAGTATGATCAGGTTATGATAATGATAATGATATGATGGATCATGAATAAATTAAATTACGTTATGTGAGTGAGTTTAAAAAGAAGATGGAAGGCAAACAGTTTCACTTATGATAAGTATTTAGTCAGGAGAGTTATTACAAGATAATAGCTAACGGTTCATTGGTTGGGTTTGTGCTTGAGAAATGAGAGGTCGCGGGTTCGAGCCGGGCATAGGCACTTTTGTTTTTGGAAGCTTTTCATTTAAGGTAGTAGTAGTAGTATTATTATTATTATTATTATTATTATTATTATTATTATTATTATTATTATTATTATTATTATTATTATTATTATTATTATTATTATTATTATTATTATTATTATTATTATTATTATTATTATTATTATTATTATTATTATCATTATTATTATTATTATCATTATTATTATTATTATTAGTATTATTATTAATAAAAGTATTATTATTATTATTAATATCACTAACATTATTATTATCAAAAATATTATTATTATTATTAATATATAACATTTTTATTTATTTTTAGTAATATTATCATTATTACTAATATATTAAAAGTACTATTTTATCATTAGTATTATTAATTTATCAAATAAAGATTTTTCTATATAAAAAAAAATAAAATAAATATATTTATGATATAAAACATGTCTATATTAATATTTTTGTAATAAATATTAATTATCTAGTTAAAGTATATAAAAATAAATATTATCCAATGAGGTTATTAATGAAACATTAAAATAACAACTATAATACTAATAATATGTAAATTTGTTCGATTACCATTATATGTGTTAATATATATATAAATGATATAGGTTCGTGAATCCGAGGCCAACCCTGCATTGTTCAATGTTGTCATATGTATTTTTACTACAAAATACAGTATTGTGAGTTTTCATTTGCTCCCTTTTTAATTGTTTTTGCAATATATATTTTTGGGCTGAGAATACATGCGCTGTTTTATAAATGTTTTACGAAGTAGGCACAAGTACTAAAACTAATTCTATGTGGGTTTAAACCAAAAATATACCCTTAGCTTGGTAACATTAAACTACTTGTCTATGTACGGTAGGCGCGAATCCTAAAGATAGATCTATTGGGCCTGACAAACCCCATCCTGACTATGGGATGCTTTAGTACTTCGAGGTTATTTTAAACACACCTGATCTGGTGTACTTCAGAGGGTAAAACATGAATGTTAAGGCTTGTTACCGGGTGCCTACAACTTATAGAATACTTTTATACACTTGCGAGTGTACATATATTTATGAAATTAAAATCTTGTGGTCTATCAAAATTACTGAATTTTATGATTGTGTATGATAAACCTATGAACTCACCAACCTTTTGGTTGACACTTTCAAGCATGTTTATTCTCAGGTACGAATTAAGTCTTCCGCTGTTCATATACTCATTTGAAGGACATTACTTGGAGTCGATCATCGTAATGGGACCAAATGTTGATGACTCCGTCCAGGTGGATAAGGACGGGTTGTTAAAGTTGGTATCAGAGCGTTGGTCCTAGCGAACCAGGTCTTGCATTAGTGTGTCTAACTGATAGTTGTTAGGATGCATTAGTGAGTCTGGACTTTGACCTTAGCTGCATATTATAAGAATTGTTTATCAGTCCTAGTGGAAAGTTACCTTCTTATCATTCCTAAATCTAGACACGACTTCCTGCACTTATTTGATAGATAGTGTACAGATAAATTCATATCTTAGCGTATCTGTTAATTCATATCTTAGCGTATATGTTACCGTAGACTTTATCTGACACGTTTCTTTAAATCCCTTCGTAATCTACGGGATCTTCTGTACTATATATAGATATTCTATGTAATTAGGATATCATCCGATATCCGAAATTCATTTCATACCAAAAACTCTTTATCTAACCGAGCAAAATGGAACTCATCACTAGTTCAAGCCCCTCAGATTCCGATATGGAGTCTCACTCCAGCTCCAAAAGCAGCGTCACCAGAATGAATCAATCAATAAGCCATCCCCAATTCATCTGATGGGTTCGTAGTCGACTTAACTAATGGAGATGCGAAGAAGACGATCCCTTCCACCAACCGAATTCACCTCTTGGCAAAGAACCTGAAGCACATACCGGCGAACCAGTCCGAAACCCCATTTTCACCCTCATTTCTCGAATATCTCGCCATGATTATATACTGTCTCAAATTCAAAACCTTATTCACTCGCTCATTTCTACCGACAATCATCCCGGAGTAATATGTCAACGAGCTTCGCACCCGAGTTGTCGTCTTAAAAAAATGATATGGTGCAAAACGTACCAGCTTCAGCAACATTACCGGCACCAACAGTACCACCAATAACCCAAGTTTCAACATCACATGCCTCAACATCTCATTCTGTACCTCGAGCCTAATCATCAATATACGTATCGTTCTATCTACTTTATCTTCGTTCTACATATCATTCTACATCGATTATCTTCGCTCGACATGGCGATTATGTAATTTCTAAAGTTTTAGAGATTATGTAATCTAGTATTAACGATAAATCAAATGAGTTTAAAATATTATTGACTCATTAACTCCATGATTACATCTGAAGAAAATATATATGCAAGTATATTTTCATAAAGATTGTAATTAAAATTCTTCTGTACAAACTGTTAATGGTGAAAATATTTTAACGGGTAGGTAATACCCGAGGAATACTTAGATTTCACATTAATCAGTTACAAAGTACATTCTTCGACTCTGATTCAACAGTCAGTCACTATCCTACTTGTATCCATAGATATACGTATCCGTTCACCACAGAATCCATTTTCGTACAATTTCATATTTGGATTTTGACCTATCAGAATCCAGCAAGTGGCATAATGAAGAAAACATCGGACAAAGTAAAATTTGCTAGAAACAAATGAACTAATTAATTGAAATAATGATAAGAATCCACGCTAACTGTTCCTAGCTAACTGTTCCTAGCTAACTGGTTACATTTTATTTATCGCAATTTAATTATCGCAATTTACATTCTCGCAATTTTATTTATCGCCATTTAATTTCTGTATTTATTTTACGCACTTTAAATAACGGGACACGTATACAAGGTTTCGACCTATCATATCGACCCATCTATATATATGTTTCGGAACAACCATAGACACTCTATATGTGAATGTTGGAGTTGGCTATACAGGGTTGAGGTTGATTCCAAAATATATATATGGTTTGAGTTGTGATCAATAGTTAGATCGGTACACGGGTCACGATACGTATTAATTAATTCAAATATTATATATTAAATTATATATGAATATATTGGACTATTGGACAATTGGACTATTGGACTGCTAACTTTGGACAATTAAAATGAATTAAAATATTGATTATAACATATGAAACTAAACAATTCTTCAAGTTTGCCACTTGATTTTATCTTAAACCTCATTTGTATCTTGACGATTACAATCTGCGTTCAAAACCTTTCATGATGCTTGAAAACACCTCAATCGAGAGGATGAATCAACCGCACTTCATCTACAGAAGGAAAGATTTATGCATATAGTTATGCATCTGAGAAACTCTCGGCAACTAAGTAAAAGTTTAATACGTAGCCACGTCAGATCCTTTGGCATTTATTAGCAAAAATAACTTTGCGATCCCTTTTCAAAGTAGCCAATTTTGTCACAGCTCCAGCAAGTCAACTTCGACTTTTCATTAAAAACAACCTTATTATAACCTTGATATATATGCGTGCTCATTTATTGTTACCAGATAACCTTTTATATTCCACCATATTACCATCAGCGTTTAATCATCTAAAAACACAATTCTCCCAAAAACACCTCGGATTGATAGCCAACGATTCAGATATGGCTGCATTAAATGCAGACGAAACAGTAAAATTGTAGATGGCCTAAATGGCCAATATGTTGATGATCAAAAATGGAGTGTTGGGAACGCTCGATTAAAAATTTGGTACTGAAAAACAGATTGAGCTAATCATGAAGGAAACAAAGAACAAATACAAGGATTAAACCCTATATTCAAAGAATCCAAGTAAATCTGGATCCGATGAAAACTTTAGAGAATATCTTACTCCATACCCACGTTAAAATCTTGCGGAAAATTTTCTCCATCAACCTTCGAACTTAGAAATTCCAAGATATCATCGTATCTTTCATTATAAATATCCTCCATATTTCTGAAAATATTTTCATAACTATTCTTATTTGAACTCATTAATCACTTCGTGCTATCGGTGTTACATCATATAGAAACTGTTAGATTCTATATTCTGTAAACTTTCAAGCTTAAAATATGTTTGTTATTGAAGTAATATTGGGAACTGATGCATGAGTTAGTATAATATAATGACACTTGATCAACGTGATTATATTACAGTAAGTCATGCTGAGTTTCTAATGGAACTTGATGATTCACAGATTTTAACGTCATCATGTGCCATGTTACACGACTCTTACATTCTATCTAATCTCTAAACATATCAAGAACATATTTTTAGTAATAGTCCTATCTTTTTCAGTGACTTCTGATAATTTGACAAATGTTCTGAAAATATGAATTGAAGTATAATAGATGAGGGTTGTGGAAATAATGGAACGAAAGAGGTCATTTATAGTGGAAATATCTGACAGAGCAATCAAAACAGATTATTGTATTTAACCAAGGAAGATCCAAATTTCCTTAATTATCGAAGAATCAAACCTTATTTTGAAGATTTTCTTCTAAATCCCTTGAATTCCGGAATTCAACAGTGACTACGTCATAAGTTAAGACGAAACTTTATTATTTCATTTCACTCTTTTGTGACAGCTTCATTCGTGCTCTTCGAATAATCGAATTATTTTATCCATATTACTCAATGATGATAAAACTCTATTTATCAACTCATATTCGTCATGAAAACATTTTTATTGTTAGCCATGACCACCTCACTCAAATTTCGGGACGAAATTTCTTTAACGGGTAGGTACTGTGACGACCCGAAAATTTCTGATCAAATTTAAACTTAATCTTATTATGTTTCCGACACGATAAGCAAAGTCTGTTATGTTAAGTCTCAAAAAGTTTGAATTGTTGTCATACATTCAATAGACCTTCGACTGCTCTCGACGATTCACGAACAATTGTTGTAAATAAATATATGTATATATATATTTAAATATAAATAAAAGCATAAATAATAAGTTGAAATAATAAAATATAAATTAATCATTAGAATTAAATATGTAACATATAGATATGAAATTTGATAGGTATAAATTATTATATTATTATGAATATTATTATTATCATTAATAATATTAATATTATTATAATTAGAATTATTATAATTAGTATCATTATTATTAATAATATTATTGTTATATACATATTATAGTAATTATTATAATCATCATTAATAATAATATTATTATGAAGTTGTATTATTATTATTATGAGTATTATTATTATATTTATATTTATATTTATCAATAAAGTTAATTATAATTTATAAATATAAATACTGATATAAGAACAGATATTTGTATATATATATATATATATATATATATATATATATATATATATATATGCAGTTTATAAATAAATACTTGTACATATATCCAAATGCAGAATACGGATTTACATGTATAACTAAATATGTATGTATGTAGATACGATGTATACATAAATAAATAATTAGATAAAAACATATTCAATTGCCTATCATTGTCTAAGCTGCTCAATCTATCTTTTAACTTTGAACAACTCGAATCAATTATCACCAACCAAGACAAAATCTGTTAGCAGTCCTTTTCTTCTTTTATTTATTTAATTATTTTTTTTTGTATTCTTCTTCCTGGATTAATATTCTGTTGACCATTTTCATTATAAAACAAACGATTATCTCGTTAGACATAAACCATTCAATTCTTTCACTTGCATATGAAATTGTAATTACAGATAGAAGGTACAATCCGATTGAATTAAGCAGAAAAAGTAAGAAACAGCTCAAAACCTCTGTTCGTGTAACTTTTTAACCATAACCATCTTCATTCCAGTTTCCTTGTTCTTGGATAAACAACCAACAAGAATCAATCGAACACCATTACCATCTTCAACCTCTAGATTACCACAATATATACTCTCATCACCCTAAACCGTCAACAACCAAACACCTTCATCTAGCCACTACCATCAACCATTAACTGCTACTGTTTTTGTTTTTTTTCACCGTAGCAGACCACCATCATCGACACTTTGAATCACCTCACTACCAAATGCCATCCTTTCTTGTGTTACTCAACACCTCACAACCCTCATTCCATCATCACCTTCTTCCTCTCTCTCTTTCTCTCTCTCATCTTTATTTTCTCTCTCTTTTATGAAAACTACCACAAACTGTCATTTGCTTTTCCTTGTTTCTAGTTGAGCTAGGCCAAGAAAGGCCACCACAGCCACCATTCGATCACCATTATCATCATCGGAAACTCCCACTGTTATTAAAAGAAAAGAAACCCCATTTGATATTATAAATGCACTAGTGGTTGTTTGAAATATGGAAGGCATGATTAAAGTAAAAGGATATTCGAATGATGAGGGTTCTGTGCATAATTCTTTACTATTTTAAGTATCTATCGACAATCACTTGGTGAGAAACCCCACCACCCATCGGTGGGATCAAATTGAAGCAAATGTTTGAACCGTTTCTTTGTGGAACTCCTTTTATTTCTCCTTTTTGATGTCATCCACTCAGCATATAGTTCCACCTAACCCAATTGTTTATTATGATTCGGTGTCTTGATTGTCTGTTTCTATTTTATTCGCTAAAGCAAGAAACCAAACAGCAAAGTTCTTTTTTTTAAGCTGTGAACGAAATCGGGTTTGAAACCTTATATATTTTTGGACTTGTTTAATTTAGTGGTTGGGCCAATATCCATATCTTAAGTGGGTTTCTTTGAACTTGGTACAATTGGGTTTAGCTAAAGTGATATGAGCCGTGACCTTGTTTTGTGTATGGACCGTGACCCATTTATTTTGGGCTTTTGATATTGCTGAAGGACCGAGCTTTATGTAGGTTAAGATATTGACTAGATTAAAATGATATTGGGGTCCATTTTAAATGATGAATTATGGTGATCTGGTGAATGATGAAAATGATTATGGTAATGAGATTAAAGAGCATGATGATAACTATTAGGATTATGAGTATGATCAGGTTATGATAATGATAATGATATGATGGATCATGAATAAATTAAATTACGTTATGTGAGTGAGTTTAAAAAGAAGATGGAAGGCAAACAGTTTCACTTATGATAAGTATTTAGTCAGGAGAGTTATTACAAGATAATAGCTAACGGTTCATTGGTTGGGTTTGTGCTTGTGAAATGAGAGGTCGCGGGTTCGAGCCGGGCATAGGCACTTTTGTTTTTGGAAGCTTTTCATTTAAGGTAGTAGTAGTAGTAGTAGTAGTATTATTATTATTATTATTATTATTATTATTATTATTATTATTATTATTATTATTATTATTATTATTATTATTATTATTATTATTATTATTATTATTATTATTATCATTATTATTATTATCATTATTATTATTATTATCATTATTATTATTATTATTATTATTAGTATTATTATTAATAAAAGTATTATTATTATTATTAATATCACTAACATTATTATTATCAATAATATTATTATTATTATTAATATAAAACATTTTTATTTATTTTTAGTAATATTATCATTATTACTAATATATTAAAAGTACTATTTTATCATTAGTATTATTAATTTATCAAATAAAGATTTTTCTATATAAAAAAAATAAAATAAATATATTTATGATATAAAACATGTCTATATTAATATTTTTGTAATAAATATTAATTATCTAGTTAAAGTATATAAAAATAAATATTATCCAATGAGGTTATTAATGAAACATTAAAATAACAACTATAATACTAATAATATGTAAATTTGTTCGATTACCATTATATGTGTTAATATATATATAAATGATAT